>NC_091071.1:59200000-60415000 GCF_032405125.1 Capricornis sumatraensis | reverse complement strand
AAATTAAAATACATAGAATGTACTTTATTCATTCTTAATATTTCTTAAAATCGCTTTGATTTGGAGTGAGAATTATTTATCATATTAATGAAAAGTTATAACTAACCAGTTAAGTATCTGAGACATCTATAGAAAACAAATGGTATTTTATCAATTCAGAATTCACTACTCTTGACAAAAGCCTAATAATAATCAGAATATGGATAATTTTACCTCCTGATGCTTTATTTTCCAGACTGAAAACTATTTACTAATTTCCTTTAATACATCTGTGATTTCCATTTCTTAGGCCAGATTCAGTAGTCATTATTCATATAAATAAGCAAGAATAAAAGTTTAAATCAATTATGGTTCCAGGCATCCTTTTTCCCATTCATTTTAATCATAGGCCAAAAGATCTAAATAGACATTTCTCCAAAGAAGACATACGGATGGCTAACAAACACATGAAAAGATGCTCAACATCACTCATTATCAGAGAAATGCAAATCAAAACCACAATGAGGTACCACTTCACACCAGTCAGAATGGCTGCGATCCAAAAATCTGCAAGCAATAAATGCTGGAGAGGGTGTGGAGAAAAGGGAACCCTCCTACACTGTTGGTGGGAATGCAAACTAGTACAGCCACTATGGAGAACAGTGTGGAGATTCCTTAAAAAATTGCAAATAGAACTACCTTATGACCCAGCAATCCCACTGCTGGGTATACACACTGAGGAAACCAGAATTGAAAGAGACACATGTACCCCAATGTTCATCGCAGCACTGTTTATAATAGCCAGGACATGGAAACAACCTAGATGTCCATCCACAGATGAATGGATAAGAAAGCTGTGGTACATGTACACAATGGAGTATTACTCAGCCGTTAAAAAGAATTCATTTGAATCAGTTCTGACGAGATGGATGAAACTGGAGCCGATTATACAGAGTGAAGTAAGCCAGAAAGAAAAACACCAATACAGTATACTAACACATATATATGGAATTTAGAAAGATGGCAATGACGACCCTCTATGCAAGACAGGAAAAAAGACACAGCTGTGTATAACGGACTTTTGGACTCAGAGAGAGAGGGAGAGGGCGGGATGATTTGGGAGAATGGCATTCTATCATGTATACTATCATGTAAGAATTGAATCGCCAATCTATGTCTGACGCAGGATACAGCATGCTTGGGGCTGGTGCATGGGGATGACCCACAGAGATGTTATGGGGAGGGAGGTGGGAGGGGGTTTCATGTTTGGGAACACATGTAAGAATTAAAGATTTTGAAATTAAAAAAATAAAAAATTAAAATTAAAAAAAAAAAAAAAAAGAAAAAAAAAAAAAAAAAATTAATCATAGGCCAGTGAGTCATACTGATAGTAATAATGATTGCTTTCAAATAATTTAAATAATTTCTGATACTGTAAAATAAATGCAAAATGGAATATCTACTATTTTAAGCTAGAGATTTTACATGACTTTTATCACTTCTTCTTTCTTTTAACTTTTTATTCTATATTAGAGTATAGCCAATTAACAATTTTGCGATAGTTTCAGGTGAACATCAGAGGGCCTCAGCCATACATATATATGTATGCATTCTCACATTCCCCCACAAACTCACCTCCATCCAGGCTGCCACATAATGTTGAGCGGAGTTCCTGTGCTATATAGTAGGTGTTTTTGGTTATCCACTTAAAGTACAGCAGGACATTGATTACTTAATATTAATCCTGTGTTTTAGCAGACAAGATAGATGATAAAATGACAATAAATGATATGTAAATATTTCCTATGTGCATCTGTGTTTAATGTAATTTCTCATGCAAAAAGAGCCTAATTGAGTAATTTTAAAACCAAATATTAGCAATAGGGGAAACATTTAACTTAAATTAAGATTAAAATATGTGTTTTTCATTAAATTATATTGATTTAAATAAAACCACTTTCATTTAAATCACTGATGTAACTTTCACTGTTTCATAATCTTGCCTAATTATAGCAATCAAAAAGTGAAGTTCTAAGCCTGAGAAAATGATTATATCTCTTGTAAAACACATGAAATGCACATAATCTTGAGTTAAAAGCACTCTAATTTCCAACTGTGTGTTTAAAACAAAACAAAGTGCTGGCATGAAAGAATGGTTAACTATCAGAAGATTTATCAATGTAATTAACTGCATTAACGGATTGAAGCAAAAAATTGTGTTTAGCATTTCATAAGATGCAGGAAAAAAGGATTTTATACAATAGATATTCAATTATGATTTTAAAATAAAAATCTTTGTAAATAAGAAACAGAAGGAAATTGCCCTAACCTTATAAAGTATATTTAGCAGAAAATCTATGGTAAACTCCATAGTAAGTAGTAAAATTTTAGAAGCAGCCTTATCAAAGTAAAGAGGGAGATAATTATGACTGTAAAGTCAAGTGAAATACATGTTGTACTGGAGGTTCTTACAATAAAACAAGAGAAAGGGGGAAAAGGGTAAAAAAAATAATAAAAGAGGCAAAAACTTTGTGTTCAGGCAATATAACTGAATGTAGAAAAAATCAAAAGACATTCATAAACTTTTATTAATAAGAGAACAAAAATGTTCTTGGATGCAAGACTGACTTTCAAGAATTAATAGCTTTTCAGTACATAAGTAGAAACTAATTAGAAAATATAATAGTAACAACAATCAAAAGAGATTGATTGAAATCAACCTAGCAAAAGATGAGCAAGACTTTTGTTGAGAAAATTGTGCCTGTTACTGAAGGACATAAAAGAAGATCTGAATAAATGTCAAGATGCACTAAGTTCACTAATGGAGTGACACTATATTGAAATTAAGTCTCCACTAACTCATATAGAAATGTAATGCAATAAAATAATTGCACAGGATTCTATGACACAGCCAGGTAAGTTGAGTCTAAAATTCATATGAAATTTGAATTGGCTAAACAATTTTATATCAAATGAAACAATTTGCTTTGTCAGACATCAAGATCTATGAAAAAAAGAATAATAAAGAAAAGAGCATGTATTACTTACCAGGGAAGGATAATGTAATGAGCAAGACTGAAAGCCCAGAAAGGTCCACACATGTTCAGAAGGTATCTGTCACATGACTAAATTAATAACTGACCATCAATAATAGAAAAAGATAGGTATTCACCTCATCACATATCAAAAATAGATTACCAGTATATTAAGACTAAACATTTTTGCAATTAAAGCTAATACTTTTAGAAGACATCAAGATAAGAAAGAATTTCTTAAACAAGACAGGAAGGTCATAACCATAACAGAAAATATTTGTACATTTCAGTTCAGTTCAGTCGCTCAATCGTGTCTGACTTTTTGTGACCCCATGGACTGTAGCACACCAGGCTTCCCTCTCCATCAGCAACTCCCAGAGCTTACACAAACTCATGCCAATAGAGTCGGTGATGCCATCCAACCATCTCATCCTCTGTCGTCCCCTTCTCCTCCCGCCTTCAATCTTTCCCAGCAACAGGCTCTTTTCAAATGAATCAGTTCTTCACATCAGGTGGCCAAAGTATTGGAGTTTCAGCTTCAACATCAATCCTACCAATGAACACCCAGGACTGATGTCCTTCAGAATGGACTGGTTGGATCTCCTTGCAGTCCAAGGGACTCTCAAGAGTCTTCTCCAACACCACAGTTCAAAAGTATCAATTCTTCGGAACTCAGCTTTCTTTATTGTCCAACTCTCACATCCATACATGACCACTGGAAAAACCATAGCCTTGACTAGACAGACCTTTGTAGGCAAAGTAATATCTCTGTTTTTTAATATGCTGTCTAGGTTGGTCATAACTTTTCTTCCAAAGGAGCAAGCATCTTTTAATTTCATGGCTGCAGTCACCATCTGCAGTGATTTTAACCCCCCAAAAAAAATGAAGTCTGTCACTTTCTCCATTGTTTCCCCACGTATTTCCAATGAAGTGATGGGACCGGATGCCATTTGCATATTTATCTGCTTTCAAATTTTAGTAAAAGTTATGTAAATATATTGTAAGACAGACTTCAATATGGGGTAAGATATTACAATGTAATTTTTTATAAAGTTAAGTGCCTAGAATCCATATAAAGCTCTTCCAAATTAGTTCATTGACAACAATGACTGAATGGCCTGTAAATATACAAAAAGATGCTCAGTTTTGCTAGTAATCAGTGAAATGCACATTAATACAGTAAAATGCCATTTAATAACCATGAAATTGGCAGCTTTTAAGAAACTTCCCAATACCAAATTTTGTCAAAGATTAAGGAAGAGAGTGAGTTCAGCTATACTTCTTTGGAAATATAAATCAGTTAAAACCACTTTGAGGAGCAATTTAATTAGAAACAGTGTCAGACTGTATTTTTTTGGGCTCCAATATCACTGCAGATGGTGACTGCAGCCATGAAATTAAAAGACGCTTACATGATTGGGGCTGGTGCATGGGGATCACCCACAGAGATGTTATGGGGAGGGAGGTGGGAGGGGGTTTCATGTTTGGGAACACATGTAAGAATTAAAGATTTTAAAATTTAATAAAAAAAAAAAATAAAATGGGTCTAGTAATACCTAAAAAAAAAAAAAAAAAAAAGACGCTTACTCCTTGGAAGAAAAGTTATGACCAACCTAGATAGCATATTCAAAAGCAGAGACATTACTTTTCCGACTAAGGTCCACCTAGTCAAGGCTATGGTTTTTCCATTGGTCATGTATGGATGTGGGAGTTGGACTGTGAAGAAAGCTGAGTGCCAAAGAATTGATGCGTTTGAACTGTGGTGTTGGAGAAGACTCTTGAGGGTCCCTTGGACTGCAAGGAGATCCAACCAGTTCATTCTGAAGGAGATCAACCCTGGGATTTCTTTGGAAGGAATGATGCTAAAGCTGAAACTCCAGTACTTTGGCCATCTCATGCAAAGAGTTGACTCATTGGAAAAGACTCTGATGCTGGGAGGGATTGGGGGCAGGAGGAGAAGGGGACGACCCAGGATGAGATGGCTGGATGGCATCACTGACTCGATGGACGTGAGTCTGAGTGAACTCCGGGAGATGGTGATGGACAGGGAGGCCTGGCGTGCAGTGATTCATGGGGTTGCAAAGATTCAGACATGACTGAGCGACTGAACTGAACTGAACTGAGCTGAATAAATGTGAAAACATGCATCAATCCAACAATTCTACTTCTAAGGATAAAGAAGTCTCTCAGTATGTAGAAATTCTCACTTATGCACATAAAGAGAAGTAAGGATAATTATTAAGATATTATTTATAATATTTAAAACTTAAAAACAACTTTGACATCCATCAATAGGAAAATAAATAAGCAAATTGTTGTATGTTTATACCAAGGAATACTACTGAGCAGTAAGTCTATGGTTTGGCAATAAATTCCTGAGCATAACTACAATTCAGAAAAATGATTTTTATGTAAATTTTTCAAAGTTTTAAGTTTCTTAAAGAAAGAGTTTTCAGATACTTTAACCAAAATGAAAGAAAAATGCTTGTATTCCTCCCATACTGTAGGAAATAGTAGGCTGAAACTCGGAGGCTCCCTCTTAGAGAAAGCACATGCCTTCACATTCACATTGCTCCCCATTCTACCCTTCTACAAAATGGAGGCCAAGTACCAGTTGCTCTTTTATATCATTTTAGTGGAGTTTTTCTTATGATATACATATGTTTTTCTTTATGTGTCTCTATCAAAAATACATGGAGAAATCTTTTGATATAAAGTTGTAAAATACAGAAGCTAACACATTTTTTGTAAACATTTAACACAAGTTATTAAATTACACAATTACAAAATTGTTGAAAACATGGGTAGGACCAACATATTTCTTAAGGAAACTGCTTATTTCTAAAGAAGGAAGGAGTGGATTTGATTAGAGTAGAATAAAACTTTACCTGAACATTTGATTAAATGCACTGATAGAAGATCAGCAAATCTAGCCAAACACTGACATTAGTTAAAGCTATGTGCCTAGTTGCTCAGTTGTGTCCGATTGTTTGCAACCCCATGGACTATAACACACCAGGCTCATCCGTCCATGAGGATTCTCCCAGCAAGAATACTAGAATGGGTTGCCATGCCCTCCTCCAGGGGATCTTCCTAACCTAGGGATCAAAACCAGGTCTCCCACATTGCAGGAGAGCAATTTCTTTACCATCTAGAAGCCCAGTTAAATCTAGATGGATATTTAGGTGTTCATGACACTATTCTTGTTTGTACATTTTGAATTATTGAATTAGTGTGAAATGATTAAAAATAATTTAAAAAGCATTCTGTGCAAACAGAAAAATAGTAGAAAAATAAAGAGAAGGCTTTTTGAAAAGATCGATAGATAAATCTCTAGCAAGATTGTCAAAAGAGAGACAAAGGGAAAGAGAAAAAGAAGACTGAAATTATCAACATCTGGAATGAAATAGAGGATATCACTATGAACCCTCCAGATATCAAAAAAAAATTAGAAAATACTACAAACAAGTCTACATACATATATTTGACAGCTTAAATAAAACTGATCAATTCTTTAAAAAATGCAAGCAATAATGTATTCAATACACAGCAGATTGTCTGAAGAGCCATGTCACTATCAAGGAAAGTGAATTTACAATTTTATAATCCCCCCAAAGTAACACCAATTCTACACAATTACTTTCAAAAAATAGAAGAGGAGGCTGCTACTGCTGTTGCTAAGTCGCTTCAGTCGTGTCTGACTCTGTGCGACCCCATAGATGGCAGCCCACCAGCCTCCCCCATCCTTGGGATTCTCCAGGCAAGAACACTGGAGTGGGTTGCCATTTCCTTCTCCAACGCATGAAAGTGAGAAGTGAAAGTGAATTCGCTCAGAAGTGTCTGACTCTTTGTAACCCCATGGACTATATAGCCTACCAGGCTCCTCTGCCCATGGGATTTTCCAGGCAAGAGTACTGGAGTGGGGTGCCATTGCCTTCTCCAAGAAGAGGAGGAAACATTTCTTAATTCATTTTATGAATCTTATCTAACCTATCTATATCAAAATCAAAAAAGAGAGTACAACAACAATAAAAACAAAACCTGTTGAACAATATCTTTCATGATTAAGGGTACAAAATGTAAAGCTATAAAATCCCTAGAAGATAACATAGGGAAAAAAAAAAAACTATATAACCTTAGGTATGGCAATGCCTTTTTAGATATAACACCAAAAATGATCTATAAAAGAAATAATTGATAAACTGGATTTCATTAAAATAAAAATTTCTGTTCTATGAATGACTCTGTCAAGAAAGTGAGTAGACAAGCCACAGACTAGGAGAAAATATTTGCAAAATCCTGTCTGGTAAAGGATTGTTATTCAAAATACTCAAAGAACTCTTAAAACTCAACAATAAGAAAGCAAATGATCCAATTAAAAAAGGGCCAAAAACTTTAACAGACACTTCATCAAAAGAGAAGTACAGAAGGCAAATAAACATGTGAAAAGATGTTCCTCATCAAATGTCATTGGGAAATGCAAATCAAAATGAGATAGCACTGCACCCCTACTAGAATGGCCAAAATCTGGAACACTGACACCACCAATTGCTGGTGAAGATGTGGAACCAGTCAAACTGTCACACATTGTTGGTGGAAATGCAAAATGGTATAGCCATTTTGGAAGACAGTTTGTCAGTATCTTACAAAACTAAGCATACTCTTGCTATATGATACAGCTACCGCATTTTCTGGTATTTATCCAAAGGAGTTGAAAATTTGTGTGCACATAAAACCTGCACATGGATATTTATAGCAGCTTTATTCATATTTGGCAAAGTTGAAAACAACTAAGATGTCCTTCAGTAGGAGAATGTATAAATAAACTGTGGGACATCCTGACAATGGAGCATTACTCAGCACTCAAAGGAAGTAAGTATCAAGTCATGAAAGACATGAAGGGACCTTAAATGCATACTACTAAGTGCAAGAAGCTAATCTGAAAAGGCTATATACTGTGTAATTCCAGCTATATGGCCTTCTGGAAATGGCAAGACTATGGAAATAGTAAAGCCAGCAGTGGTTCCTAAAGATGAGGAGGAAAAACTGGAACACAGAAGATTTTATGGTAGTGAAAATACTCTGTAAGATAATATAATGGTGGATACATATCATTATACATTTGTTTAAACCAATAGAAGGTACAACACCAAGAGTGAGCTATAGTATAAAGTACAGACTTGAGGTAATAATGATGTGTCAAGATATTGTCATCAGTTGTAACAAATGTGCCATTCTGGTGAGGAATGTTGATAATGAGGGAGGCTATGCATGTATAGGGGCAAGAGGAAATATGGAATATATGTATATCTTTTTCTCAATTTTCCTGTGAATCTAAAACTGCCCTAAAAACTTCTCTTAAAAAACTTAGTAAAATGCCCAAGCATGGAATAAATATTTGAACTCAAACATATGCTAATCTACAGCAGCTCCTCCTTGCTTAACATTCAGTTGCAAACTCCTTACGCTGGTCTGTCAGTGATATGAATCTGGCTCACTGCCCACTGCTTTCCCCTACATCCAGTCTTTGTCTGCTTTATCTGAGCTATGGATTCTTGCTGAGTCCAAGTTCAGACTGCTCACCACATGATATATTTTTTTTCTTTTTTTGTATATTCACTGGCACCTGCTTCTTTCATTCAGTTCAGTCACTCAGTTGTGTCCAACTCTTTGCGACCCATGGACTACAGCATGCCAGGCCTCCCTGTCCATTACCAACTCTCGGAGTTTACTCAAACTCATGTCCATTGAGTCGGTGATGCCATCTAACCATCTCATCCTCTGTTGTCCTTTTCTCCTCTTTCCTTCAATCTTTCCCAGAATCAGGGTCTGTTCCAATGAGTCAGTTCTTTGCATCAGGTGGCTAAAATATTGGAGTTTCAGCTTCAGCATCAGTCCTTTCAATGAATATTCAGGCGTGATTTCCTTTAGGATGGACTGGTTGGATCTCCTTGCTGTCCAAGGGACTCTCAAGAGTCTTTCCCAACAACACAATTCAAAATCGTCAGTTCTTCAGCATTCAGCTTTCTTTATAGTCCAACTCTCACATTCATACATGTCTACTGGAAAAACCATAGCTTTGACTAGATGGACCATTGTTACCAAAGTAATGTCTCTGCTTTTTAATACGCTGTCTAGGTTGGTCATAGCTTTTCTTCCAAGGATTAAGGGCCTTTTAATTTCATGGCTGCAGTCACCATCTGCAGTGATTTTGGAGCCCCCAAAAATAAAGTCTGTCAGTGTTTCCATTGTTTCCCCATCTGTTTGCCATGAAGTGGTGGGACTGGATGCCTTGATCTTCATTTTTTTTAATGTTGAGCTTTAAGCCAGCTTTTTCACTCTTTTCTTTCACTTTCATCAAGAGGTCCTTCAGTTCTTCTTTGCTTTCAGCCATAAAGGTGGTGTCATCTGCACATCTGAGGTTATTGATATTTCTCCTGGCAATCCTGATTCCAGCTTAGAGTGCCTGGAGTAACAGACAAATTTGGCCTTGGAGTCCAGAATGAAGCAGGGCAAAGGCTAATAGAGTTTTGCCAAGAGAATGCAAAAACAAGTCATAACAAACACCCCTTTCCAACAACACAAAAGACAACTCTAAACATGGACATCACCAGATGGTCAACACGGAAATCACATTGATTATATTCTTTGCAGCCAAAGATGGAAAAGCTCTATACAGTCAGCAAAAACAAGACTGGAGCTGACTGTGGCTCAGATCATGAGCCACATGATTTGGTTCCCTATTGCCAAATTCAGACTTAAATTGAAGAAAGGAGGGAAAACCACTAGACCATTCAGCTATGACCTAAATCAAATCCCTTATGATTATACAGTGGAAGTGAGAAATAGATTCAAGGGACTAGATCTGATAGACAGCGTGCCTGAAGAACTATGGATGGAGGTTCGTGACATTGTACAGGAAGCAGGGATCAAGACCATCTCCAACAAAAAGAAATGCGAAAAGATTATCTGAGGAGACCTTACAAATAGCTGTGAAAAGAAGAGAAGCCAAAGGCAAAGGAGAAAAGGAAAGGTATACCCATTTGAATGCAAGAGTTCCAAAAAATAGCAAGGAGAGATAAGAAAGCCTTCTTTAGTGATCAATGCAAAGAAATAGAGGTAAACAACAGAGTGGGAAAGGCTAGAGTTCTTGTCAAGAAAATTAGAGGTACCAAGGGAACATTTCATGCAAAGATGGGCTCGATAAAGGACAGAAATGGTCTGGACCTAACAGAAGCAGAAGATATTAGGAAGATGTGGCAAGAATACACAGAAGAACTGTACAAAAAAGATCTTCAAGACCCAGATAATCACGATGGTGTGATCACTCACCTAGAGCCAAACATCCTGGAATTATCACCACATGACAGGCCAATAAATCAAGAGATGAGGTGTTGTCACAAGGAATAGAAACTTTATTCAGAAAGCTAGCAGAAAGAGAAGATGGTGGACTAGGGTCCCAAAGAACCATCTTACTTGAATTAGAATCCAAGCTTCTTTAAATCAAAAGGGAAAATGTGAGGTTGGCTGTTGCAAACTTTTTGGTGTCAGAAGCTTTTGTTCTTACGACAGGTCAGGTCAGGTCACAGATGTTCCTGTAAACGTCCAACAAGACAAATGTTTTTCTCTGTTCCCCGATTTTTTTTATCTCTATGTGAATGGAAAAGTGTTATGACTTTAAAGGTCAGAGCCTTGAGAATGAACTATCTTGAATATTTCAGACTATAGGCAATATTCTTTACCTGTAGCTGAAGCAAGAGAATACAAAGGTTAAAGGAAAAGGAACAGACGCAATATGGAGTCAGATTTGCTCTTCACTATTACAGTCTCACAGTTCCTGCGCCTGTACTTTTCCCAGTGGAACTTTTTCCACAAATGTCCTAGCTTCTCATCATCTCTATCTGGCAAGCGTTTGTCCATTCATTATCATTCTTCTCCTGGTTCTTTCTTCCTGAGGTGTTTCTCTTCTTATAACTAGAAATTGTCACCCTTTTCTCTAAAAACCTTCCCACTGCCATTGAAACTCTTCTTAGGCACCAAAAGAAGAGACACTCCCATGTGTGATGTGTGTGTGTGTGTTCAACTGATGTTAGTCCATTGTTTATCTCCGAGGAGATTTCCTGGCAGTGAGTAAGCAATAAACACATTATTAAGTAGCATTTTTTAAAAATTTGTTTAAAATGTGCTTTTTTCCCCTGGAAAATCATTTCCTGCAGAGGAATAACAATTTCTTGAACATTTTAAAGTGACTTAAATTATGGCATTGCAAATGGTATGGAAATGCTGCAGTATAAAAATAGTTGCCCATTTCATAAAACTGTAATGAACATAGCAAAAGGAGGTAAACCAGCTTTATCATTTGTATGTCACTTGAAATATTTGTGTAAAATTAAAACATTTGAGAAGTACTTAGTTGCATGCTTGGAATGCTTATCGTCAGCAATGCTAAATATAACTTTCTTCTAGATAATAAAGGAAAATATAAATAAAATAGTTTCCTGTGACTACTAACCTAGAATGATTTTATGTGTCAGATAACAGGAAGTAAATTAGTATATCTGTTATCTGCATTAGTTCTATATGACTGTTGCCATTCATATCAGCTACTTTGCTCTGTTTATTTTGCTACTCTCTGTAAAGTAGATCAGAGAGTTTTTGATTTAAAGTAGGTCAATTGTTGCTTTATTGGAAAAAAATGCATTGTGATATATGTGCTTTGCTCATTGTACAGCATGGAGTTAAGATTTAAATAAAAAGGTTTTTTTCACCTTATAGATACTACAATTACCAGTTACTCAATATGAGTTATAATAATGTTTAGATATATTCAAGCATGTACATTACTGAGAAAAGATACTTATCTATTACATTTAGTAATACAATATTCATCTAGAAAGTTATGGTCTTATATTTCTCATTAGTACTTTAATTTTATAGGTTAACATAGGAGCATAAACATTATAATTGTGGATCCTTTTGGTCAAGAATATTATAACATGTTATTTTGGGAGAAGAGTTCTTCAGGTTATATGGAAGGATTCAGAAGTGTTACCATTTGAAAATGCATCCTTAGTTCTGGGAGTTAAATGCCTAGCAAACAAGAAGTACCACTAGTCAGGATAATTGGTTTTACTTTAGTAAAATTTTACTTTACTGAGATGTCTTATTTACGTTCAATGGTCTGTCTGAGTAAAATGATTGTTATTTTTTCAAAAACTGCACCAAGTAAAATCAACATAACATGAAGTTCTGCCTTATTAACATCAACAGCAAAAGTGTTTCAGAATGACAGTGCCACTATGAAACCTATCTTATTAGGCTTGAATCCTTTTCCTATTCAAATGCTTCATTCATTCATTCATGTAACAAATATGTATATAACCCAGGTACTGTGATATAGAAAGGTACTAGTATTCAAGAAACTCAATCTAGTGGGGAATATATATTTACAGAAAAATTATAATGAAAGTGGTACATGCAATTCATTAAACCATTCAACAAAAGTATACTGAATACACACTATGTATGCCTAGTAGTGAGTATTCAAAGAACCAGAAGTAATATCACAAGCAAATAGTCACAATCATTGTTTTTAGGGAGACTGTAGTGTAGAAAGTTCTTTAAAAAATAAATAGAAGACAAAATTGACGATTATTGGTAGCTATTAATAACTAGGTTATATAATTGATCAGTGGCAGTTTAAAGTTGAAGAACACAAAAACAACTGCTTTCAAGATTCTAACGTGTTTGCTTACTTGATTGTTCATTTCTAGGTTCTGTTATAAGCACTTATTAATTCATTGACTCTTCCATAACCCTACTGCTACTTATCCCTCTCTGTGAATGAGAAGGCAGGCAACTTCCTAGTCACAGAGCTATTAAGTGTTAATATTAGAACTCCACCCAGGCAATCTGGCTCATGGATTATTTCTAACTGCTCATATAGGCTGCCTTTCACAAGTCACATGCAGGCATGTTCTATGGCCTGTCGCCATGGAAAATAAAAAGGGATGGCTCTGGTGGGAAGATGTCAGTCTGAGAACATGCTATTGGTAGGTAGCTTGCTGGATGTGAGTCTTAAATTTAAGAAAAAGGGCCAGTCTAAAGACAGAGATTCCAGAATTGCCAACCTATAGAAATTAGTGAAAGCCTTGAAAGTAGGTGAGCCCACTTAGTGGTTGCCAATGCTGATCCATAGACTATTTCAGGTCCATGTTGAAAGCAGGTAAAGTAGATAAATAAATATTGTTGAGGGCTTTCATACCTGTGATGGTTATTACTATATGTTGACTGGGCTGAGGGATGCCCAGATGGCTGATAAACTCTTGTTTCTGGGTTTGTCTATGAGAGTGTTTCTGGAGAGATTAGCATGTGGACTGAAGCTCTTAATAAAGTAAATGTGCTGTGCTAAGTGGCTTCAGTCATGTCCCACCCTATGGACTGTAGCCCACCACGCTTCTCTGTCCATGGGATTCTCCAGGCAAGAACACCAGAATGGGTTGCCATGCCTTCCTCCAGGGAATCTTCCAGACCCAGGAATTGAACCTACATCTCTTATGTCTCCTGCATTGGCAGGTACGTTCTTTACCACTAGTGCACCTAGGAAAGCAAGTAATGCAAATGACCCTTCCCAAAGTAGTTGGTTGTTTTCCAGTCATTAAGTGATGTATGACTCTTTGTGACCCCATGGACTGCAGCACGCCATAGTCCTCCACTATCTCCTGGAGTTTGCTCAAACTCACGTCCACTGGGTCAGTGATGCCATCCAACCATCTCATCCTCTGTTGCCCCCTTCTCATCTTGTTTTCAGTCTTTCCCAGCACTGGGGTCTTTTCCAGTGAGTCAGCTCTTCACATCAGGTGGCCAAAGTATTGGAGCTTCAGCTTCAACATCAGCCTTTCCAATGAATAGTCAGGGTTGATTTCCTTTAGGATTGACTGGTTTGATTTCCTTGCTGTCCAAAGGACTCTCAAGAGTCTTCTCTAGCACTGAGCTTCATAAATCCATTGAGGGCTTGAAAGAACAAAAATGCTAAAGAAAGTCAAATTCTCTCTCTGCCTGAATACTTGAGCTGGGACATCAATCTCCTCCAGACACTGACATTTCTAGTTCTCAGGACTTCTGACTCCGACTGGTATCTATACTATCAGCTCTCTGGTTCTCAAGCCTTAGGATGACCACTGGCTTTCCTCAGTCTCCAGCTGGTAGCAGACACATCATGGGACTTCTCAGTCTCCTGAATCACATGAGGCAATAGCTTACATAAACTTCTTTCTAGATAGATGGAAAGATAGGTAGATGGATAGATGAATAGATATGGATATATACATATACCGATTATTGGTTCTTTTTCTTTCAGATCAGTTCAGTTGCTCAGTCATGTCTGACTCTTTGCGACCCCGTGAAGCACAGCACACCAGGCCTCCCTGTCCATCACCAACTCCCAGAGTCCACCCAAACCCCTGTCCATTGAGTCAGTGATGCCAGGCAACCATCTCATCCTCTGTCATCCACTTCTCCTCCTGCCTTCAACCTTTCCCAGAATCAGAGTCTTTGCAAATGAGTAAGCTCTTTGCATCAAGTGGCTGAAGTATTGGAGTTGCAGCTTCAACATCAGTCCTTCCAATGAACACCCAGGACTTATTTCCTTTAGGATGGAC
This sequence comes from Capricornis sumatraensis, assembly GCF_032405125.1. Lineage (NCBI taxonomy): Eukaryota > Metazoa > Chordata > Mammalia > Artiodactyla > Bovidae > Capricornis > Capricornis sumatraensis. The sequence goes on along the minus strand of NC_091071.1, from coordinate 60,400,326 downwards.
TGGTTGGATCTCCTTGCAGTCCAAGAGACTCTCAAGAGTCTTCTCCAACACCTCAGTTCAAAAGCATCAATTCTTTGGCACTCAGCTTTCTTTATAGTCCAACTCTCACATCCATACATGACCACTAGAAAAATCATAGCCTTGACTAGATGGACTTTTTTTGACAAAGTGATGTCTCTGCTTTTTAATATGCTGTCTAGGTTGGTCATAACTTTCCTTCCAAAGAGTAAGCGTCTATTAATTTCACGGCTGCAATCAACATCTGCAGTGATTTTGGAGCCTAGAAAAATAAAGTCAGCCATTGTTTCCACTGTTTCCCCATCTATTTGGCATGAAGTGATGGGCCAGATGACGTGATCTTTGTTTTCTGAATGTTGAGCTTTAAGCCAACTTTTTCACTCTCCTCTTTCACTTTCATCAAGAGGCTTTTTAGTTCCTCTTCACTTTCTGCCATAAGAGTGGTGTCATCTTCATATCTGAGGTTATTGATATTTCCCCTGGCAATCTTGATACCAGCTTGTGCTTCATCCAGTCCAGCATTTTTCATGATGTACTCTGCATATAAGTTAAATAAGCAGGGTGACAATATACAGCCTTGATGCACTCCTTTTCCTGTTTGGAACCAGTCTGTTGTTCCATGTCCAGTTCTAACTGTTGCTTCCTGACCTGCATACAGGTTTCTCAAGAGGGAAGTTAGGTGGTCTGGTATTCCCATCTCTTTTAGAATTGTCCACAGTTTATTGTGATCCACACAGTCAAAGGCTTTGGCATAGTCAATAAAGCAGAAATAGATGTTTTTCTGGAACTCTCTTGCTTTTTCCATGAGCCAGCAGATGTTGGCAATTTGATCTCTGCTTCCTCTGCCTTTTCTAAAACCAGCTTGAATTTGGAGGTTCATGGTTCACATATTGCTGAAGCCTGGCTTGGAGAATTTTAAGCATCACTTTATTCTTGTGTGAGATGAGTGCAATTGTGTGGTAGTTTGGGCATTCTTTGACATTGCCTTTCTTTGGGATTGGAATGAAAACTGATCTTTTCCAGTCCTGTGGCCACTGCTGAGTTTTCCAAATTTGCTGCCATATTGAGTGCAGCATTTTCACAGCATCATCCTTTAGGATTTGACATTGCTCAACTGGAATTCCATCACCTCCGCTAGCTTTGTTCATAGTGATGCTTTCTAAGGCCCACTTGACCTCACATTCCAGGATGTCTGGCTCTAGGTGAGTGATCACACCATCATGATTATCTGGGTTGTGAAGATCTTTTTTGTACAGTTCTGTGTATTCTTGCCACGCCTTCTTAATATCCTCTGCTTCTGTTAGGTCCATACCATTTCTGTCCTTTATTGAGACCATGTTTGCATGAAATATTCTCTTGGTATCTCTAATTTTCTTGAAGAGATCTCTAGTCTTTCCCATTCTGTTGTTTTCTTCTATTTCTTTGCATTGATGACTGAGGAAGTCTTTCTTATCTCTCCTTGCTATTCTTTGGAACTCTTGCATTCAAATGGGTATATCTTTCCTTTTTTCCTTTGCTTTTTGCTTCCCTTCTTTTCACAGCTATCTGTAAGGCCTCCCCAACCACCATTTTGCTTTTTGCATTTCCTTTTCTTGAGGATGGTCTTGATTCCTGTCTTCTGCAATGTCACAAATCTCTGTCCATAGTTCACCAGGCACTCTGTCTATCAGATTTAGTCCCTTAAATCTATTTCTCACTTCCACTGTATAGTCATAAGAGATTTGATTTAGGTCATATCTGAATGTTCTAGTGGTTTTCTCCACTTTATTCAATTTCAGTCTGAATTTGGCAATAAAAGGGGACTGGAATGCAAAAGTAGGAAGTCAAGAAACACCTGGAATAACAGGCAAATTTGGCTCTGGAGTACAGAATGAAGCAGGGCAAAGTCTAATAGAGTTCCGCCAAGAGAATGCATTGGTCATAGCAAGCACCCTCTTCCAACAACACAAGGGAAGACTCTACACATGGACATCACCATATGGTCAACACCGAAACCAGATTGATTATATTCTTTGCAGCCAAAGATGGAGAAGCTCTATACAGTCAGCAAAAACAAGACTGGGATCTGACTGTGGCTCAGATCATGAACTCCTTATTGCCAAATTCTGTTTCTCTAGCGAGCTCTAATACAGTGTCCAAATGCTACCATACTTTTCCCTTTACATAATTATACTCAATCAAGAATGCACACAGTCATTATAACCTAGCTAAGTCCTGAAGTCAAATGGACCCCATTGCTCACTCTTCACATTTAGAACCTGGAATCCAACAGAGGAAGTAATTATTTTGGAGGGGACCCTGTCTTACCCACCTAGGTATAAGTTAAGCCCCTAGAGGGAAATGGCTGTTCAAATTGATTACCATGTAGCAGGTCTAGAGAAAGACCTGGTCAGCCCAGGACAGACTTATAATCATCATATTAACAAAGTATCTAATATATTTGAACATACTGAGTGATATTTACCTATGCTGTTATAGTTAGAGGTACCTTATTAATAGGACATGGAAAATTAAGTAAAAAAAATAAATGCAATTATTAATCTCACAGAAAATACAGTTGTAACACAGCAAAAATAATCATAGTATATTATATGGTCCAGTTTTAAAGATGCAATAATGTAAATAATGCATGTTTTATAACCAAAATTATTATATAACTATATTGATGGGATGTAGTTAGAAAATGTATTAAAGAGGAAAGAGTTATGGGACAGAAGGGTAAAAGCACTAAATTTTTATATTCCAAATTGTCAAGTCAGTTCAGTTCAGTTCAGCCGCTCAGTCGTGTCCGACTCTTTGTGACCCCATGAATCACAGCACGCCAGGCCTCCCTGTTCATCACCAACTCCCGGAGTTCACTCAGACTCACATCCGTCGAGTCTGTGATGTCATCCAGCCATCTCATCCTCTGTTGTCCCCTTCTCCTCCTGCCCCCAATCCCTCCCAGCATCAGAGTCTTTTCCAATGAGTCAACTCTTCACATGAGGTTGCCAAAGTACTGGAGTTTCAGCTTTAGCATCATTCCCTCCAAAGAAATCCCAGGGCTGATCTCCTTCAGAATGAACTGGTAGGATCTCCTTGCAGTTCAAGGGACCCTCAAGAGTCTTCTCCAACACCACAGTTCAAACGCATAAATTCTTCGGCACTCAGCCTTCTTCATAGTCCAACTCTCACATCCATATGGTTTTTCCGACCACTGGAAAAACCATAGTCTTGACTAGATGGACCTTAGTTGGCAAAGTAATGTCTCTACTTTTGAATATGCTATCTAGGTTGGTCATAACTTTTCTTCCAAGGAGTAAGTCAATACCTAAAACTCAAAAAACAAGAACTGACACATTTTATTTAGAACTATAAAGATAAACATCAAATAATAATTTAAGAATTGAGTGTGGTGGTTTCTAGAAAGGAAGGAAGAACTCTCGGGGACTACTGTTTTTCATAACTTAATCTACAGTGTTAGTAAATCCCACTTAATTTTATATACATGTAGCTTTCATTTTAAAATTAAATGATACATAAACTTGAAGAAGGAAAGAACAATGAAAACCATAGACACAAGAATTTGTATTGGAAAATATCAAAATAGTAAGCTCCTGGAAGATACATAAAGTTCTAATATCTAGCAAATAAATAAAGCTCAGAAACATAAAGTTGTAATATCTAGCAAATAGGAGCTTTCATAGAAGAGGAGTAAAAACAAAGATTAAAAAAGATTGAATGGATATTCTTAGGATAACAAAAATAATAGATAACAAGTATCCTGTACCTGACTCATTATAGTAAAATTCAAGATTATCAAAGACAAAGAAGAATACTAAAAGCTTCCAAAGACAAAGAGCAGATCACTCATCAAGAGAAGAATGTTAATCAGATTGACACCTGACTCCCCAACAAAACCCTTGGAAATAAGACAATGGAGGAATAATTTCAAAATATGGAAGAAAAAGAACTCTGATTTTAGAATATGATATCTTCCTAGACTGTCATTTAAATGTAAAAGTAAAATTAAGACATTCTTATGCATTCACGGCATCAGAGGTTTTGTATAACAATGTTCCTCTAGAAACACTCTTTGAAGGAGCTGACAATGAAAAGTAGAGTACTAATAGAAATATGAAAATAATTGTTGAACAGATAACTTAGTAACTGTATTGTGGTATAAGATAGCAAGGACCAAAATTAAAAAAAAAAAAAAGTAGAAGTTGGAAAAAGAGAAAAAGGAAATCCATTTCAACACAAAACAATATCTAGAAAGTATATTCCATCAACACAATAGCAAACCAAAGGAGTGGAGAGGGGAAGTATAAAATATTTATCTTGTGTGAAAGAATATATAGATATTGATAAATTCATAAAATTGACACGAAAAGTTAACCTTACATGTGCCTTAGAATGTTAGTGACAATGGAAAATGAGGGAAAAAATTGTATATTGCATTTTAATCAATGAAAAATTTGGCTTATCTAATGCAAAACAAGAAAGAATGAAAAACAAATTTACAGTAAAGAGAAAATATAAGAGAATTTTTTAAAGTTTCAATATAGAAATAAGTATTTGTTGTTGATGCTGTTCAGCTGCTCAGTCATGTCTGACTCTTTGCAACCTTATGGACTGCAACACACCAGGATTTCCTGTCCTTCACTATCTTCCAGAGTTTGCTCCAATTCGTGTCCATTGAGTTAGCGATGCCATCCAACCATCTCATCCTCTGTTGCCCCCTTCTCCTCCTTTCCTCAATCTTAACTAGCATCAGGGTCTTTTCCAATTAGTCAGCTCTTCACATCAAGTGGCCGAAGTATTGGAATTTCAGGTTTGGCATCAGTCCTTCTAATGAATATTCGGGGTTGACTTCCTTTAGGATTGACTGGTTTGATTTCCTTGCTGTCCAAGGGATTCTCAAGAGTTCTCCAGCACCACAGTTCAAAAGCATCAGTTCATTGCTGCTCAGCTCTCACATCTGTACATGACTCACATTATGGCCCAACTCTCACATCTGTATATGACTACTGGAAATACCAGGGCTTTGACTATAAGGACCTTTGTCAACAAAGTGATGTCTCTGATCTTTAACAGGCTGTCTAGGTTTGTCATTCCAAGAAACAAGTATAATAACTATAAATTGAACTCTCCAATAAAAAGAGACCATCAGATTAGATTTTAAAAGCAGCATCCAGCAATATGAGGCTTCCCAGGTGACCTACTGGTAAAGTATCTGCCTGCCAAAGCAAGAGACTTAGGAGACTCAAGTTCCATCCCTGGGTTGAGAAGATCCCCTGGAGTAGGAAATGGCAACTAACTCCAGTATTCTTGCCTAGAAAACTCCATAGGATAGAGGAGACTGGTGGACTACACAGTCCATGTGGTCATAAAGAGTCAGACATGACTGAGCAACTGAACACGCAAGCACACATCCAGCAATACCTTGTCAGAGTAATGCAAGATACACTTACAAATTCTATGGCACTTTTTACAAACAGTGAAAAGAAGATATACCATTCTCAATAACAGCCAATACTCTATGGTACAGAGGAATAAAGAACTTAGAAGACCCCTTGAAGAAAATTGCAAAACTCAATTGAAAGTCCTAAAATTCTAAGTAAAAAGATACTCTTGAGAAATCTGTATGCAGGTCAGGAAACAACAGTTAGAACTGGACATGGAACAACAGACTGGTTCCAAATAGGAAAAGGAGTACATCAAGGCTGTATATTGTCACCCTGCTTATTTAACTTATATGCAGAGTACATCATGAGAAACCCTGGGCTGGAAGAAGCACAAGCTGGAATCAAGATTGCCAGGAGAAATATCAATAACCTCAGATATACAGATGACACCACCCTTATGGCAGAAAGTGAAGAGGAACTAAAAAGCCTCTTGATGAAAGTGAAAGAGGAGAGTGAAAAAGTTGGCCTAAATCTCAACATTCAGAAAACAAAGATCATGGCATCCGGTCCCATCACTTCATGGGAAATAGATGTGGAAACAGTGTCAGACTTTATTTTTTGGGGTTCCAGAATCACTGCAGATGGTGACTGCAGCCATGAAATTAAAAGACGCTTGGAAGAAAAGTTATGACCAACCTAGCTAGCATATTCAAAAGCAGAGACATTACTTAGCCGACTAAAGTCTGTCTAGTCAAGGCTATGGTTTTTCCTGTGGTCATGTATGGATGTGAGAGTTGGACTGTGAAGAAGGCTGAGCACCGAAGAATTGATGCTTTTGAACTGTGGTGTTGGAGAAGACTCTTGAGAGTCCCTTGAACTGCAAGGAGATCCTACCAGTCCATTCTGAAGGAGATTAGCCCTGGGATTTCTTTGGAAGGAATGATGCTAAAGCTGAACCTCCAGTACTTTGGCCACCTCATGGGAAGAGTTGACTCATTGAAAAAAACTCTGATGCTGGGAGGGATTGGGGGCAGGAGGAGAAGAGGTCGACCGAGGATGAGATGGCTGGATGGCATCACGGACTTGATGGACGTGAGTCTGAGTGAACTCCGGGAGATGGTGATGAACAGGGAGGCCTGGCGTGCTGTGATTCATGGGGTCACAAAGAGTTGGACACGACTGAGCGACTGAACTGGACTGAACTGAACTGATCTTGAAAACAATATAGAAAAGAGAGAAAACCAAAATGGGATCTATGATGTGATATTAACTTTAGATAAATTTAAAATATATGCAAAATTTTATTATATATTGTAGATATAAAGTCAGTGCCAATACAGGGAAGAGCAATTGAAGGATAATAACATGAGAAGACATATGCTAACAAAACAAGAGAAGGGCCTTTGGGGACAATGTTGATGCTAAGCCAACTGAAAAGACCAGCTCCACACTCTAGCTGAGTAGGAAGAAAGGGGAAGAAGGAGGGAGGAAAAGGGAGAAAAGAAAAAAATTAAAATACAGACCTTTAAGTATCTATTATTTTTAATTAAGTTAGTCTGATTATTCAGAGATGGGAATGGCGACCCACTCCAGTACTCTTGCCTGGAAAATCCCATGGACGGAGGAGCCTGGTAGGCTACAGTCCATGGGGTCGCTAAGAGTCAGACACGACTGAGCAACTTAACTCTCACTCTTCACAGTCATGCATTGGAGAAGGAAATAGCAACTCACTCACATATTCTTGCCTGGAGAATCCCAGGGACAGAAGAGCTTGGTGGGCTGCCATCTATGGGGTCGCACAGAGTCAAACACGACTGAAGCGACTTAGCAGCAGCAGTCTGATTATTATCAGTTTATGACATAACTTGTGCATAAATTTGTTTTCTCCCCTAAATCGATGGAGTTCCTAGAATACCGAAATTACTGCCATATTACTGTCATTCTAGATTTTGCCATTTTGATCCATATGAGGGGGCAAAAACCGTTCAATAGACTGTGGGTATTTCCCTGACAGGTGCTAGGACTCGGGGGCTGCCAGGCTTGTGAAGTCCAAAAATCTTGAAGCAAATGTTTTGAGAATTTCCCCAAACAATGAGCCTTTGGACTAATTTTAAGTGATAGACTCTCTAATCTTTGGGTATATGACCATGCTTCCATCTTACTACTAAGCAAGGCAATAATTTCCTAAAATATGCTCTTGTGGAAAACCTTAATTCTTTTAAAAAAATTAATTTATTTTTAATTGAAGGATAATTGCTTTACAGAATTCTGCTGTTTTCTGTCAAACCTCAACATGATCAGCCATAGGTATACTTAATTCCTCCATGAGACTATCTTGTTGGATTCCAGTAGCATAAAATGTTGCCAATGTCACCTTTGAAAGGATAAACTGAATTCAGTTATCATTGTTTCAGGGAATGCTTTGATGATGGAGGTTTTAGATTCCAAAGTAAGTGGTATGACTTCATGAAGGGATTTCCAGTCTTGGACAAGAGCTAGTGTGGAGCATTTAAAATAAAGGATACAGACAGGGGAATTCCAGAAAGCCATGGAAGTTTTAGGAAGTGACAGTAAATAAGCAGTTAAGTGAACACTGACAAAGGTGATAAACGCAGTGAGAAGACAGGAAGAGACAAGCATTAGGAAATAACAACAACAGCAAATAGAATTGGGGAGTGGGAAACCAACAAGATGTTTGCTTAGGTAAATGTTGTACCCATTCATCCAACAACATTTATTGATTCCCCACTCTGGCTGGGCTAACAACTGTGAATAAAACGCTACCTCAGAATTAACACTCTAGAGTGGAAGACAAGTTAAAAATTATTGAAGATCCAATATGTTGAGCACTGTAATAAGGAAAATGCTGTAGGAAGACAATGGAGAGAGTAATTAATTCTCACCACAATGATTAAGAACAGATCCACAGGATGGCATCTGACCTCCGATCAAAGATAAACAGCAAAGATGATTTGAGGATAATCACTGAGTAAATAATATATTCTTATAAATATTAGCCTTTTATACTTACTAAAGATGCCTTATTCTAGAGTGATCTCTGACTGATATGAATATGAAAATTATTTTAAAAAAGCAATTATTGTGAGCTAACTTCACTTTTTCTGATTCTTTTGATGGAAACCCAATTTTGAAAGATGACTTTCTCTCATATAATTCTTATCAAGATGTTTGGCCAAATTTCCCTGCTGCTGCCAAGCCACTTCAGTTGTGTCCGACTCTGTGCGACCCCATAGAGGGCAGCCCACCAGGCTCCCCCGTCCCTGGGATTTTCCAGGCAAGAACACTGGAGTGGGTTGCCATTTCCTTCTCCAATGCATGAAAGTGAAAAGTGAAAGTAAAGTCACTCAGTCGTGTCCAACTCTTTGTGACCCCATGGACTGCAGCCTACCAGGCTCCTCTGTCCATGGGATTTTCCAGGCAAGAGTGCCATCACCTCCAAAATTTCCCTAAATTGGCCTAAAAAAGCAAACAAAAAAACAAAAAAACTCACTTCTCTTTTAAAGATCAAAAAATATATTTTTTCAAAAATAAGATTAGTTGTATTTAAATTTAACAACTTTCAGGGCATGACTCCAATCAATCCAGCATAATTTTAATTAACGCAATTTGAATGTAAAATTCGTAATAGCATAGTATTATCTCAGTTAAGCTTTGAAGATAATAGAACAAGTGATCAAACTGCTAAAAGATAAAGAAGTTATCATATAAGTTAATGCCTAGCACAGTGACTGGCAGGCCATAAATGTTTTCTGATTAAATATATAAACTAGAATATATCAATGTGAACAATTTAATCATTTTAAATGAATTTACTATATTAATTGAGAATGAAATTGGTCAAACTACTTACATTTTAAATGAATTTACTATATTAATTGAGAATGAAATTGGTGAAACTACTTACTGAAATGAACTGATCATTTGTCTGGTTAACTCAAATAACTAGCCAGATCCTGTAGTCAAAACAATTTTCTATCTATGTAGATGAAGATTTAGTCTCTATCTCCATGTAGAAAATAAGCACTGACAATAATGAACATTAATGGAGTCTTCCAGTGCAGGAAGGAAAAAAGCTCAAATCCTTTCTGAAAAACAGCACTTTGGTTCTCTAGTCCTCATCAGTTCTCTGCTGTTTTAAAAAACCATTTACTTTACATCATCCAACTTAGAGGCAAATAAAGTAGTAGGTAATATGCTAAATTTTCCCCATGATAAGAGCAAAACAAAAGAAAAACACAGAGGAGTTCTTGGGAAAATAAAACTAACACAGAACAGAAAATATAGGATGGTGTAAAGGTGTATAAGGATGTTGTAAGATGCTGGAATCTTTCTTTGTGTAAGTCAATGCCTGTTTTCACTACAAAAGCAGATATTATGACAATTTCATAACTCCTTTGAAATCAAAGCCTAAAAGCTTCAAGTTGAGCTTAAAATTTTTTTGCTTCAAGTTCCTTTTAGAAACAGAAAATTGAGTCCTGAGCTGTTACTTGCTTCCAAACTGTATTTCAGTTTCCCAGAAGACAAAGGAAAAAGAGGGGAAGAAATTTCACTCTCCAGAAACCATGGCAGTTTGAACAGTTTGATGTTGCTGTTATTTACAATGAAAGATTGTTTAAGAGATACACAAGCATGGAGAGGACACTGAGAAGTGAAAGTCACCTGTCAGGAGATGGTCTTAATATCATCCTCATACAAAACAGCTACTTCAGAACACAGAAATATAACAATATGCATGTTTGGTGACATGGACCAGAGCTCTATCTGAACTTGAGTAGTAGAGTTTTATTTTATCAATGATCTCAAACTGTCTGAATGTTTTGAAATTTTAGAAATGGATTTGTAACAAATATTTCTGTGTCTATTTTGGCTGATCATGAAACTGAAGAACTGGAGAAGGAAGGAGTAGAATTTTTATTCTTTGTTCTGTCTAGAATCAGATATGTGACCCACACAAAGCAGGTCAGTCAGATTTCTGCAATGCTGTGTTAGCTGCCTTCCCACAGATGTAGGTTAATGATTGCAAGGTTCTTGGTGCAAGCAACAGAGCCAACCAGCTGTCAGGAGTGAAAAGGAATTATTAGAAAAAAGATAAATCCTGCAAATTGGAGGGAGGTTGTTCTGGACAATGTGTGAGACCCAGAGGGATGCTAGAAGTTAGGTGGCATGGATTTTCACTGCACACCAAATGTGCACACAACATTTGGACACTCGTTGCCATGGCTCACCACACCTTCATTCAAAGCCCTAAAATGTTTAGTTCTGTTTGCTGAGAGATGGAAAAAGAAAGAAATGTCCCCATTCAGCCTCCACAGCAGAAACAGGACACCAATCCCACTGATACTACACCCAATGCAGTCTTCCTACAGACGCAGAAACAAACAAACAAAAAAGATAGTAAGAGAAAAAGGTATATAGCATTCTCGTTCCCTCTTCTTCTCCAAGAAATATAAAAGATGACGATAACAGCAAGAGATGGAAATGCTTCCTGTTTTGGCATGTCTAATTATTAATACTGTCCAAGCAAGCCCTGGACCCAGTATGCATTTTAAAGACTAATTTAAATGACTGCACTGCACTGGAATGTCTTAGATGAAAGACAGTTTCAAAACACCATTTCAGTCAAATGAAAACTCAAGCATAATCTGTTTACACACATTTTATAAATGACATGACACTAAACTGCTGGATAAAACGTGAAAGAAGCAATAAACTAACAGATGTTGTGTTAACATGGTATCTATATTTTCGGCAAAGTACAGAATGACTTTGAGTATGATACCTTATCTTAGGGAAAATCATTGTCTCTGAAATAAATCTCTGATTTGTAGACATAAAAGATGGCAACATGAAAAGGTTAAATTCACAGGCCAGATGCATTATAATAAATAGCCATCAAAATTACTTTATGACAGGTAAAATAAAACAAAAATCGAGTATAGCTGGAACCCTCTGCAATTAGTCAAAAAGGAAATCAACCCATAGAAATTTTCAGACTTTTTTTGTTCCTCATTTCTCCTGAAGAGTGGCTTAGATGCCTAAGTTTGAAAATCTCAGCCCAGAATATAAAATCCAATCCATTTTCCACATAGGAAGCAAAGAGAACTTTCTAAGGCACAAATTGGAGCATGTCCTATTTCTTAAACTTTCCAGTGTCTTCTTATGTCATTTAGAACATAACTCAGCACACCAGAGCCTGCAGTGCCTTCTGCCTTCTGCCCTCAAAACCTCCCCTATGGCCAATCCTCCCCTTGTCTTCTATCTCCTGCACTCCCTGGCATTTCAGGTTCATGAGCAAGCCCAAGCTCTTTCCCACCTTAGGATCTTTGCCCACACTGTTTTCTGTGTTTACAATGTCCTTGCTCTTTCCTCCCCTCCCTCCTCATGGCTAGTTATTTCTCAACCATCAAATCTCAGTCTAAATGAGTACTCTATCCCCTCAATATTTAGCAAAATGTAAAACCTTTATTCATTTAAGTCCCACCCCTTCCCCAACGCTACCCTGCACATTTCACAGTATCTGACATGTAGCAAATAGTCAATTAATACTGGCTGTACAAATTAATGAGTGTTGAATAAATATATGATTCTATCATTTTCAACTTTTCAGAAAGGTCAAGAATATTTTATATGAAATATTATGTTGTCTCATTCACATGAATTCTTTTTCAACAGATAAGACAAAAGTATGAATTATCAAGTTCACAAGGCAAACTAGTCTGCTGCAGTTTCAGAGTAAGGAGATATCCTATAATTAAGACAGAACTCTTAATGATATGGTTGCTAAGAGAGGAGCCCAAGAAGATCTGCTGATTGGGTTGGAATCCAGGCTAACCTATGTATTAGCCATAAGACCTGAAATAAGCTTCTGAAACTCAACTTCCTCATCTGAAAAATGGGAAAAATAATCCCCTCATTGGGTTGAGGTTAGGATTAAATAAAACACCATAAAAGAAGCATTTGAAATAACACTTGACATATCGTGAGGAATTATATCCAAGCAAAACCTCCAAGTTCAATGGACCTTAGTATATTGAAAATTGTAACATTTTTCATAATCATTAGACCTCAACCCTTTCTAGTTACTTGCCTAGTTGCCATAAGTGATGAAAATCATTTTAGAGTTTGTGTTAACGCTATCTTTCTAACCTCATGCCAAAAATCTCTGGTTATAGGGAACTTCATCAGTTACTTGGAAGTATCTGCCTTACCCAGTTATTCTGATCTGTTTCCAACTTTAACATATTTTAGTTATTTCAAATGTTGGCGTCAACATTTTTTAAAAGAAATTAAACCTTATCTGCACCTGGCATTATTTATTACTACAAATTATTTGAATCTTATCCAGCTTCAAGCCCCCATCTGTAAAAAGTGTTGGCAAACAGAGAAAAAACATATGAAATTATTACTTGTTATAATATACTTTCTCTTCCTCCCAAGCTCTCATCCCCATGACCCACAGAATAATTTCGAAGTTATGTGGATCATAAGTTATGTGGATCAATCTAATTATCACCTACTCATTGTTATCAAATGGTTTTCAGGAAAGAACAATAGTTTCATGACATAAAAATTAAGGAAAACAGACTTAAAGGTGCCTTTTATAATGAAAAATGAAACGGCTCGTTACCTGAACTCCTAACAGATGATCATAGTTAATAAAGATATAAATACATATATATATATAGAACTACATATGCCTATTAATAGCCCCTTGTAATCCTTGTCAATCAGAGTTCTATAATTACTGCATCTTCTTTGCAAATACTCTGGAGCCCTCCTCCAGCTTATAGTTAGTCTTATTCTATGTACTCAGCTCTTTCAACCAAAAGCTTATGAGCAATATCATTAAACAAAACACTGTTAACCAGTGTCCTTATACTTGAAAAATACCTATATATAATTTTTCAATTGCGAGTAAGGAAAGATAATTGTAGAATCATAAAGTGTGGACTTCAGTGGGGCCTTGACAATATTCTAACTCAGCCTTTTAAAGACTTTTGTACAAAGCACTCACAACTTTCAGCATTACTCACTCTATTTGTACACATTTTTGCTAATGGAATTGTTTAGTTTTAATTAGATTCAAATGTGCCTTCCTAAAACTTTTGTATCTGCCCCAGAGAGCTTCACAGATTATATCTAATCCTTTTCCTATATGACATCCCATAAAAATGAGAAGATAGCAGTTATATCACCCCTGCCCTCCAAAATATTTTAGTCAGTGTTTGAAATATTGAATTTATTATCTTCAAAAAAAAAAAGCTGGACTCAGTCTGCATCCCCTGAGTCTCCAGTTTTCATTCCCAAGGTCTTAAGATCTTTAGGTCTTTTGTTGGTTGGCAGTTCATTCATATTCTTGCCTGTCACTTAAGAAAGTGGAGTTACAGAAATAAAGTCTATTTAGGTTAATTTTATTTCTCCTTTACTTTCAGAAATCAATAATATTGGAGTCTGTATTGGCTCTTCTGGGCACTCCAAAAGAGAGGTACCCATCCTAACCCCTAAAACCAGTGAGGGTGACTTCTTTGGAAAAGGGAATTTTGCAAATAGAATTAAGGATATTGAGTTGAGAGCAGCCAAGATTTAGAGTGGAGAAGGCAATGGCACCCCACTCCAGTACTCTTGCTTGGGAAATCCCACGGGTCGGGGAGCCTGGTGGGCTGCAGTCCATGGGGTCGCTAAGAGTCGGACACGACTGAGCGACTTCACTTTCACTTTTCACTTTCATGCATTGGAGAAGGAAATGGCAACCCACTCCAGTGTTCTTGCCTGGAGAATCCCAGGGACAGAGGAGCCTGGTGGGCTTCCGTCTATGGGGTCACACAGAGTCGGACACAACTGACGCGACTTAACAGCAGCAGCAGCAAGATTTAGAGTAGGCTCCAATTCTAATGACCCGTATCCCTATAAGGGACACACAGAAGAGAGACACATGGAGAGAAGAGATGGCACAGAAGTCATGAGAAGGCAGGGGCAGAAACTGAAGTGATACAGACATAAGTCAAGGAAAGCCTGGAGCCACTAGAAGCTGCAAGAGGCAAGAAAGATTTCTGCCCTAAACCTTCAGAGGGAGCATAGCTATTTCAAACTTCTAGACTCCAGAACTGTGAGAGATTAAATTCCTGTTCTTGTAAGCCACCCAGTTTGAGGTAATTCGTCAAGGCAAACCTAGGAAACTGATACAAAGCTGTCTCTCATTCTGCATTTCCAAATCTATTAACAGAGCAGCTGCCAAGTGATAGTCTGTTCTTCTTTTGTTTCAGAATAACTTTACTTCACCTTTCCCTGGTTTTTATTTAAAATTGATTTATTTCTGATTTTTAATCTCATTTTTAATGCTTGCTATGGGGAAACATCCAAGAAATACCCTTGAATTCAAGATGCTGACTAAAGCTCAGAGGAATCTGGAAAGTCAAAGCTGTATGCTCGTGTGTCATAAGATGCTAAGCATTCATGAGCTGAAGAGATCGTGAGAACCCCAAAGTTACAATTAAAATGTGACAAATGTCAGATTAGAGGCTCATTTTTTCCATCTCTTTTGATTATGCTTCTGCCACTAATTATGAAAAGTGGGTTATTAGAGAAGGAAATTGTGAAACTGTGCAAAAAAGAGTGTGTGTATATATATATATATATATATATATATGCTAACAGATGCAAACACACAATTTTATATACAATTTTATGCATCAGTTATTGACCAAACAAGAGTCAATGGCTCTGTATTAGTTTGACAGGGCTGCCATAACAAAAGTCCTATAAACTGGGTTGATTAAACAACAGAAATTTATTTTCTCACAGTCTGGAGCCTAGAAGTCCAAGATCAATGTGTTAGCAAGATTGATTCCTTTGAAAACAGTGAGAGAGAAACTATCCATGCCTCTCCCCTAGCTTCTAGTAGTTTACAGGCAATCTTTAGCATTTCTTGGCACGTGGAAGAATTACCCAATCTCCTCCTTCATCTTCACATGGTGTTTTCATTGTGTGCTGTCTATTCCCAAATTTCCCCTTTTTATAAGGACACCAATCTTAATGGATTAGAAGTCCATCTACTTCACTAAAACTTCATCTTAATGAATTACTTCTGCAATGACCCTATTTCCAAATAAGGTCACATTCTGAAAGACTAGGGGATAGAACTTAACATATGAATTTAGGGGGCACACAATTTAACTCATAAAAGTGCCCCAAATTAAATACCCTTGAAATATGAACTGTGTGTTCGTAATTATGCTCCTTGTCATATGAAGCAAAAAGAATTGTGCCATGATCTCTACTCTCAAAGAATCTCTTTGAATAGGCATGTGAAACAAAGATTGAGAAAAATAAGATTATTTAATTTATGCGACATGAAGACAAATACTATATGATTCCACTTATGTCAGGTATCCAGTCAAATTTATACAAATAGAAAGTAGAATGGTGGTTCCCAGGGCTGCACAGGGGGTCTGGAAAGAGGGACCTGTTTAACTGTTTAATGGGCATAGAGTTTTCCAGCTGAAAGATGAGAAAGCTTGGGAGATCTGTTTCACAACAATGTGAATATATTTAACACTGCTGAGCTCTACACTTAAAAGTGGTTAAGATGACATTGTATGCTATATATTTTCTATAACAATAAGAAATAAAATAACTGAAGCAAAAAACTGAGAAGATGGGTGCATGAATAAATGAGACTCTGAAGTATGAGGAAAAAGTAGTAAGAGTGACAAAAAGTAAGGTTTTGTGAAAGTCGTGTAGACAAGAAAAAATTGAGGAAATATTAAAGGCCTGAGACAAGTGAAGAGAAATCACTCCCAACTTCCAGGGAGATTCTGGGTCAGAAAAAGAACATTAGTGGAAAAACTGGTAAACAAAATTAATTTCTTTTTAAAAATAAAATTTAGTTTAGTTAATAATATTGTCCCAAAGTTGCATTTCTATTCTTGATAATTGTCCTACCTAGTGGCTCAGATGGTAAAGAACCTGCCTGCAATGTGGGAGACCTGGGCTGGATCCCTGAATTGGGAAGAAACCCTGGAGGAAGGAACAGCTACCCACTCCAGTATTCTTTCCTGGAGAATTCCAAAGACAGAGGAGCCTGACAGGCCCAGTCTATGGAGTCACAACGAGTAGGACACGTCTGTCTGAGTGAATCACTTTCTGTTTCAAGGTCAGATTAGTTAACATTAGAGAAAAGAGGGATAAGAGCTGTAAATTCCTATGACTTATTTTTGCACTTTTTCTGTAAGTCTAAAATATGTTCATAATTTTTAAAACATAGACTGCCAACACAGTATAAATTTTCGTGTTCAAATTTGTTCAATTGTATTCAAATCCTTCATAGATATGTGAATCTGAGAAACTCACTTAACCTCTCTGGTACTCATATTCCTTATATTAAACTGAGAATACTACAGATATACTTTGCTTTATTGTTATGAATACTAAATGAGTTAATATTAGTACAGTGTCTGGCACATAACAAATGCTATAAAAGTGATATTATAAGAAAATTAATTACTGCTAAAAAGAGGTGCTGGCTGATTCAGAATGTAATTAAATAAACTTAAAATTGGATAATAAAACATCCAGCGTCTCTGAAAAGAGAAAAGAGAAACATGTCATTGAGAAGAGACTTGGCATTGGACAATGTGTGTGTGTGTGTGTGTGTGTGGCTTTGGACAACGTGTGTGTGTGTGTGTGTGTGTGTGTGTGTGTGTGTGCGCGCGCGTGCATGGGTCATTCAGTCACATCTGACTCTTTGTGACCCCATGCATCCATCAGTCTCCTCTGTACACAGAATTCTCCAGGCAAGAATAACTGGAGTGAGTTGCCATTCCCTTTTCTAGGAGATCTTCCCCACCCAGGGATCAAACCTGGATCTCCTTGCCCTGCAGGCAGATTCTTTACCATCTGAGCCATCAGGGAACTCACTGAACAACATAAAGGATACTTTTTCTACTGAGGCTGGAGGAAGGACTGTGTGAGGGCATAAAATAATGTTTATCATTGAAAATAGGAAGTCAAAGGACTTTCCTTCCTAAAAGCTGTTACATATTTTATAAAACAAAAACGAGGATTCTTGACTAAATATGAAGTGGTGGAAGAAGTTAGAACAGTTGGCCTGTGTGTGTTTGTAGCTGTGGTGGAGGAAACTTCTGGAGAAAGGGGAAAGTCACGTGATCCTTGTGGACATGTTGATAGCAGACACCTTGTCAAAGGACTGATGGTATTTGCTAGGAGATCCTTTATCTTTGGAATTCTTTTTTTTTTTACTTTATTTTATTTCACAATACTGTATTGGTTTTGCCATACATTGACATGAATCCACCACGGATGTACATGCGATCCCAAACATGAACCCCCCTCCCACCTCCCTCCCCACAACATCCCTCTGGGTCATCCCCATGCACCAGCCCCAAGCATGCTGTATCCTGCATCGGACATAGATTGGTGATTCGATTCTTACATGATAGTATACATGTTTCAATGCCATTCTCCTAAATCATCCCACCCTCTCAACAGGATGTTACTATTTTAGGATTGTTCATGAAAAACAGACCTCGGTTGTATGGATTTATGGAACATAGCTCTCTGGAAAATGTTACGCAGCTAAGTGACTACTTAGGGTCCAAAGTGTAGCAATTTTGTAAATGAAATGCTCCTACTTTATAAAGTAATAACCGTTGAGCATTTATTAGAGACCTCATCTATTACTCTGGACCACATCCTGCATGTCTAATGCAGGAATGACGGACCTTGAGAGCTATGCAGGATGTCTTAGACCTCTTCAGGCTTCCCAATGCCTCTTGATTGCTTATATTCTCCAAAATTTTAGTAAAGCTTGATACTGGAGAAGATCTCTCACTTACGTGAGCCAATTCGACAATCAAACCTTTTAGGTTAGCTCAATGAATAGGAAATAATGGTGCGGGAGGTATAAGGAAATTAAATTTGAAACACAGAGGGGAGGTGACAAAAGACACATAACTAAAGCGTTCAAGACCCAGCTGGGACTAGAGACAATGGAGGGGTAGTGTTACCAGTCCTCCTGGACATGTGCTTTCTCCAGCAGTACTTGGCAACCCAAATGTAGGAACAGAGACAGTGGATGGCTCAGCTAATGAAACTGTATCATTTTAAGGAAGGCAGTAGCTGACAAGTGTAGAAGATAAAGGAACTGAGGGCATTGGAGAGGGGGAGGGAGAGAGAGAGATTGAAGTAAGGTATCATAAGGTCAAGGCTGAATATGGAAGGGAGGGGAAACAAGAGCTGTATGGGGTGGGTTGTGGAGGAACTAGACCTGAATTTGAATCATTATCCCCTTACTTCTCTTAAACTTCAATTTCCTCGTGGGAAATGGAATAATAATTCCTATTTCATAGGCTTGGTGTGTGGTTTAAATAAGATAATATGGTAAAGCAATTAGGACAATATAAGTGCACAGTAAATTGTAATTTTTACTGAAGGTTAGTTGAAAGAAGGAGCCAAGATCAAACCTCTGATGAAGTTAAGATGTGATTGGCGGGAATACATAAATGAAAGAATTGAAAAAAAATCTGAGGTTGTTCAGAGAATGGAATGTTAGAGTTTACAATTTCAAGGATGAAACAATCCAAGGGAATAGAAAGGTGGAGGATGGGGACTCGGGGTCATATAGGCAGTTAACATGCATGAGTACAGTGGTCACTGACGTTAATGGAATCCCAAAACTGTGAGGCTTCTAAGACAGATCCCAGAAGAGTCGGTTTTAACATTTTTGCTTTTCACTAATGTAAGCATCATGAAGCTACAATTTAGCCTTATAAATTCTTAAATAACACTCTAAAATTTGTGTTGAAAATAGACTGACTTGGTTCTTATTCTTTTCTATGTAATGAAAACACCAGTGAGGAAAACTGTGCCTCTCTTATCCTGTTAACCTTAATGCATCTGGTTCTGCTGTTTCCCCATGAACAACACATTATCTGGAGTCCATGAAGCAACAAGGCAAGAAACACTATTTATGTAATGGCACTTTTCATTTAAATTATATTATAAACAATATTCCATTTGGCTAATTTACAAGATCAAAGCATAATTATTCTACATAGTTTCTAAAGAACAAATCAGTCCAAATCACTAACAGATTTGCTGAAATTGGTTATGTAATATAGTGTTTTAGTAGAATAAATGATTTAAGCTAATACAACTTGCTGAAGTTAATAGTAACCCACTTGAGAATAATTCAGAGATGTTTACTCAAAGGAAAACGTGTAAAGATGGGAAATAGACAAGATTAGACATATGCTAATATTAATGCTAATGACATCAACATTATTCTTCTGTATTATAGTAATATAACTAGTCAAGAAAATATATAATAACCAATAACTAGAAATAAATTAGAATTTACAATAGCATGAAAAGTGCTCTTAAATATAATTATGAGAAATTATAAAATGACAGGTAAAGCTCTAATCCTAAATATTATATCCATGTAATTTAAGTTTAGACTAGGATCCTATTCAGAGGAATAATTTTATTTCTATTTTGAGTTTTCAAAAATGTTACATTACATTTACAAATAAGATTTTTTTCTTCAATTTAGCCTATTCTGCAAATTACCAAGCATTCAAATATTTAGGAACATTGATATGGCTGATTTTTTTGGTTTAACATAATAGTAAAGCATAATAGATTATATACATAAACATAGTAATACAATATTACAGTTTTATGTTTTATGGAATTTTAGTTGGTAGGTTTTTGTCATAAATTTTCTTCAGAATGGTTTCTTCTTTCCAAGTGAAAAAATGAATGGTCTGACAGCTAGTTTTACTATCACTGTAGACCAGTAACCAAATCCATTTAAAGTTACAGTGAAGATAAGGTTTCTGTTGTTTAAATCTGTCAAAAAATAGTATGTATTTGTATAACTGTGAGTAATTCATCTTAAGGGTTTACATGCACTTAATCTTCTTTTCTCACTTCTTTACTCCCATCTGTGCCTTTAAAGCAAGATTTGGCCAAGGTCTTATCCTCTGGCTTCTTCTATTTTCTCTCCTTTAAAATAAATTATTGCAATCAAAATAATGCATTACTTTTATTACAACTACTCAAACTGCCAAAAAAAGTATGATGGAAAACAACGGTATCCCTCTACTTTTCTGCCAATTCCACTTCTATTCCTCAGAACTAACTCTTAACAATTTCAGTTTTAATAACTAAATAATATGCTTCTGTAAGCTTTAGTTTATTGATTTGACAACTCAATACTATTGATTCAGCACTATGAATTTTGAGATTTAGCATACTTATACTCTTCTTTCTTTCAATTTTTATAGTTAGATCTTTATCTTTAATACTACTATTGCTTGCATTTTTCACATTAACTAATATCCTTGAAATTCTGTCTCTTCTATTAATTTTAGGCAAGACCCCCTAACTCTCCACTTAATAAATAAAGATATTTGACTCTATACCCTTCCTTCCACTTTTCCTCCATCTACCATGTACTGTGGAAAATGAGTATTGGGGGATATATAGCATAAGAAAAAAGGCATGACAGCAAAAGATTCACAAAAATAACTTGGAAAATTTTGTTGTGAGATGTGACTGAAATTGTATGTGTATGGAACAATATAGAAGGAAATAAGGACTATAAAGCAAGGTTAATAAAAGCATTAAATAAGACTACAAAGCAAGGTTAATAAAATTAATAAAACAAGAGACAGAATTTCAATTTGTAATTCTAACTTTTAGACTATTTTATTAAAAATCAATACTTGTGAATATGTGTGTATATATAAAAATGTATATAAATGGGTATAATTTTAAATAGAAGAGACCATAATGCATATATGCTTTTAACACATACATTTTAGGATATTAGGTAGTAGCACTATTCTAAATAACTATATATTCTATTTGAAGAGACTGAATATACATATAAATCACATAATATTTAACAGTCTGTTCATGGTTTTTAGTATTTTCAAATGTAACATTTTTAAGAGTAAAAGTAAGTTACTCCGTTTTTCTCTTAAAATCACGGTAAATAGTGCTAAAGTTCTTCTAACTCACTTCTCTTTGTTATAACACTCAGCATCTTTCAAATATTGAGAAATCTATTGTGAACATGTTTTTCTCATATGTAAGAAAAACTAACTGAATTTTTTTAGCAACAAAAATCAGGTCATGGGAGAAAGAGGAAAGAGACTGATGCATTCATCCTAAAATGGCAAGGCAAGTGTAAAGGAGAAGTAGAAGGTTATGTAAATGAAGGAGGTTAAGACCCAAAAGGTTATGACACAGTTGGATCACTCTCATTACAGAAACATTAACATAGATGAGTACAATCTGCAGACCAGCTAAATCCAAATTGCACAACTGTACCCAAGGGAACTGAAATGATCTCAATAGTTTCCTTAAACATAGAGCTAAACAATTTGACTTTGAAAGGGTTGCTAAGTTATTTAGAAGAACTGTTTAATCTTTAACAGTAAAATATTAAACCAGAGGTATTTTTTTGATCTATTACTTATTTCTAGAGCACAGTAAATTTATTATTCACATATTCTGAATGAGCTTGCTTCAATCACTATAAGACATTCTATCAAATTCATCTTAAAAAATGAAATGGCAAATGCATTTAAATTCAAGAAAGCCAATTTGGAACAATTGACTATAATTAAGAATGTTCACTGGGATGAGGTCTACTAGACTCATGAATATATAGAAAGAACCTTGAAAACACTAAAAGTTAAATACCAGTACAATCAACTAAAACACAAGCAGAGTGTGGTGAATGCCGAAAACTAGATTCAAAGCCATGGGTGTTCAATAAAGGCAGAGTATAAATATATTCTCACTTCCTTCACCTTCTGCAGTAATAATATGCTTCCAGTGACCTGCTCTGTCCCCCACCACCCTCCATTTCAGGCCTCATTCCTTTCCTGCCCAGCACAGAATTCAGCCTCTGCACCATCAATTTCTTAACCTTTTTGTCTCTTTACTATGTCCACTCTGCAAATTCTCAACTAGGCAACATTCCAAACTTCCAGTGCCTCTATTCCTAAAAATAGATATTCTTTTTTTTTAATTGAAGTGTAGTTGATATACAACATTATGTAAGTTACAGGTATACAATATAGTGATTCACAATTTTTAAAAATCATAGTCAGTTTATAGTTATTATAAAAATATTGACTATATTCATTGTGTTGTATAATATATCCCTATAACTTATATTATAAATAATAGCTTATACCTCTTAATATCCTTAATAGGTACAAACTGTTATGTATAAAATAAGCTATCCCTATTGCTGCCTTCCCCCTTCCCTCTCCCCAGTCATAACCACTAGTTTTTTCTCTGTATATGTCAGCTTGCTTCTTTCATGTTATATTCATGAGTCTATTGTATAAAAATAGGTGTTCTTGATGGAGAATTGCATGTAATTGTAGAGAATTATGCCACCATTACAAAATTAAGATGTCTAACCTCAAATAGTCCTTTAGAACAAGTTGTTAATTCTTTGATTTTCCTCAGCAACTTCTCTCTTATTGTTTTCAGTAAATATACAGAACCTCTAGTAATCTCTGTAAATCTACTATTCAATTCCTCACCCTCAACAAAGTTGTCTGAAAACAGAAGGAAAAATCAAGGTCATCGGGTACGAATTTCCTCAGGTTCTGGTTCTCATTCTTGCTTCCTAAGGAATTTTTTTTTTTTTTTTTTTTTTGGTTCTCTCATACTTTCCCATCTAGGCCTAATTTCCTCATCAGTGCTCTAGAGCTCAATCAGTCTCCTCCAAAACCTTCCTTCAGCAATTTTTAGTCCTTTTCATCTTCAATTGGTTCTTCTCTACTGATTATTGCCTTTCAGCCTGCAAACCTATGCAAATCTTTCCTTCTTTGCAAATAATCTTCCACAACACTGTGTGCATCTTGATCTTTTGACTACACTTCATTGCTTTTTTTCAGATTATATTAGTTCTCTACAGAATATTTGAAAGTTCCAGAAATGTGTAATGAAATAAAATTTATCCAGAAATTATTTTAGTTAACTCTAACATGTTGATATAGTCCTTTGAGTATTTCATTGTGTGCATTTGTATGTCTGAGTTGTTTAATTTTTTTAAACACAATTTTAATTTGATTTTAATAGAGGTTAAATCCTAATGTTTTCACCTTATTATATCAAGAATATTATCTTTATCACCAAGTATTTCTTGAATAATAATTTTAATGGCAGCATATTAGTCCATTTATTGCTGTAGCATGCATTTATTTTTCCCACACTGTGGCATTAACAAACATTTTAAAGTAGCTATGTTTAATGGAAAATAACTATATGTTCATTTAAATATGTGAGAATGTGATCATTGGAAATATGGATATTATTTTATCTGTGGCCATTTTATCTTTAACAAAATGTCTGTTGATGTTTTTGCCCACTTTTGTATTTGCAGTTTTCTAAATTTTAACCCTTTTTTGTATGCATACTAATATTTTTCTCATTTCGTTATATATCTTAATTTTTTATTTTTAATTAATTTTTATTGGAGTATAGTTGCTCTACAACTTTGTGTTAGTTTCTGCTGTACAGGAAAGTGAATCAGTTATATGTATACATATATCCCCTCTATTTTGGATTTCCTTCCCATTTAGGCCACCACAGAGCACTGAGTAGAGTTCCCTGAGCTATTCAGTAGCTTCTCATTAGTTATCTATTTTATACATAGGACACAGACATGGAGAACAAACATATCTTAATTTGTATGGTGTTATCTTAAATTCAAAATTCCAAAGTATTTTTCAGATTTATTCTGTTGCTTTTATGCACAATAAGTCATTCCCCCCTTTCTAAAAATCTACACGATGTTCTTTCTCATAGAGACTTCAACTGTTTACATTTAACTCTTTCACACTTCTGTAATTTATGTGGGGCTATAGTCTGAGGTGAAAGCTCAGTTTAACTTGATAGCTTTCATGGTGTAGGTAACAATCATGTGAGTAGCAGTTATTAAATCATCATTCCTGTCCTCACGACTTGTGATGTCATCTTTATTCTAGGTATACATTGAACAGAAATATGTACACATGTTCACAAACAAACATGTACAAGAATGTTCCCACTGACCCTATTCATAATATTCTTTGTCTGGGAACAACCCAAATATTCATCAAAAGAGAAGTAGAGAAACTGTATTACATTCGTGTAATGTAATAGAACAATGAAATGTCAAATTACTGAAATGCCTCAAATGTAATGTTGAGTAAGAGAGCAGACACAATGATAATATACTGTTTGATTCCATTTGTATAAAGTTCAAAGATGAATAACATTAAGCAATTTTGAAAAAGTCACAATAGTATTTGCCTTTGGGGACTTATGATTGGAAAGGGATATGAAGGAGGAATGATTTCTGCACTTTTTTGTTTGCATGATAAATTTCCATTTTAGAAGTTTAAAAATGTATAAGGTAGATCCATATGTATTGACGTAGAAAGATATCCAAGTTATGTTGCTAAGCTAAATAAAATAGTTGCTGGAGTGTACATAAAGAAAGAGTCCATATGTGTTAAAAAAAAAAAAAAGAAAGAACTATTATATATGTGTGTGTATATGTGTATGTATTCACACATGAATATATGTTTATACACACATACACAGACACAAAAGAAAGTAAGAGAATGAGAAACTTGATTTTCCCCCAAAAAGATGAACTATTTTTAGAATAAAAATTATTAATAAAAATTCAATGAAATATCTGTGCTACATTGTACTGAAACTATAAATTAATTTAGGAAAATAATTCTATCTGATAATGTTGTTTTCCTAGCTAGAAATATGGTACATCACACCATGTGTTCATCTCTTCCTTTACACTCTCCAGTCAATATCCTTAACTTTCTTTCTATAAGCCCTGCATGAATCTTGAGAGGTTATTCCCATGTGTTATTTATTTATCATTGTTCTTATGAATTAAGCTGATTAATAACTAAGTTTCTCAAAAGGGAAATCTAGCCTTCCGTTTCCTTACTTCCCTTTCATTTCTAACTTGCTCAACCTTAATGAAGCTGTTTTGGCAGAGATTATCAGTTGCCAAGTACAACAGATGGCTTCCATTTTTTAGCATGATACTTTTAGACAGTTATTAATTCATTAATCCAATAAATATTTGTTGATCTCTTGATGTATGCTAGACACAGTGCCGTGGAGCATCGACTCCATTGTGACTGGAGGGAAGGGAGGCAAGAGAATGTGGCAGGAGCTGGGAGATTTGCAAATTTGGGGGAAGGAGTTTGAGGAAAGTTCCCTCTGACATTATTTATTTTCTCTGTAAATTGTCTGCTTTGAGTGAAGAGTGAGACAGAAATCAAAGATTTGAGGAGAAGGAAATGTTGAAAAAATGTACTGTGGAAATTTAAAAAAAATGATTAGAGGAACTCAGAAAATATGCCAGGTAGATTTCAAGACCCAGTTCTTCCTGAAACTCAATTTGTCAGGCCATCCGTCTGTTATTTGTGCAAATTTCCTCTAGCAGTACTTAGTAGCTCAGGAAGGAGAATGGAGAAAGTGGGCAATGAAATAGGCTGACACTGTATCCACTATTGCCTGTGGATACAGGGGAAGGGAAAGTGGCAAAAGCTGAGAGAAATGGCAAGAAAGTGTTGCTGAAAACTGATTCTTGGTGGTGTGAAGCCAAAAGACACAACTAAGCCAAAGGAGCAGAGAAGAACATATTTATTATTTGCAGCAAGTAAGCACTCAGAGAAGGCAATGGCACCCTACTCCAGTACTCTTGCCTCGAAAATCCCATGGACAGAGGAGCCTGGTGGGCTTCAGTCCATGGGGTCGCTAAGAGTCAGACATGACTGAGCAACTTCACTTCCGCTTTTGACTTTCATACATTGGAGGAGGAAATGGCAACCCACTCCAGTGTTCTTGCCTGGAGAATCCCAGAGACGGGGGAGCCTGATGGGTGGCCGTCTATGGGGTTGCACAGAGTCAGACATGACTGAAGCGACTTAGCAGCAGCAGCAGCAGCAAGCACTGCTTCCCAAAACAGCAGAACTGGGGAATTTTTAAGCTAAGGGTATGTGTATATTCATGAAGGGGTTTGAGCAGACAACAGAGTCCAAGCTTTAGTTGATTGAAGATATCAGAGTCAGTGAAGGTCAGCAGCGTCCTTTAGGTTGCAGTTGATCTGGTGATTGAGCATTTCAGGCTAATCTTTATCAAGGAAACAGAGCTGGAATCTTTACAAGCAATATAGTATCTTTATTGTTGTTACTTCTCTTGCCTGACAACGATCGCTTGTTTTTGTATTCTTTTGTTCCCTTTGTTCCCTTAAGATTGTTTCCCCTGGAGAAGGAAATGGCACCCCACTCAGTACTCTTGCCTGGAAAATCCCGTGGACGGAGGAGCCTGGTAGACTACAGTCCATGGGATTGCAAAGAGTCGGACACGACTGAGCGACTTCACTTCACTTAAGATTGTCAGCTACTAAGATCTGTCCAAGGGCAAGTATCGTGGCCAAACTTAGATCACAAAGTGGCTTAGGGCAATAACGACTTCTCTTGTATCAAAAAAGCCATGCCTGGTTCTCTCTTTCTGGGGACCCTTTATCCTATCTGGATACAGAAATGGTTCAAATGGAGCATGGACAGCAAATAAAGTGAGGAAAGGAGGGAACCCTAAATAAAAATAAAGGGAACAAGAAATTGTAGATTCTGATGAGGTTGTGAAATAGTGGTGAGAAGAACCAGAAGGATAAGAGTTTGTGAAACAAGAGCAAGCTGTGAATATTTCAGAAATGGAGCACTTCCTGATAAAGTCTGAGTTGGGGCATCAAAGTGGTGCTCTGAAATGGTGTGAATGATCATTAGTGTAGGGGGAAAATAGGCTAACCAGAAGTGAGGCTGTCCTCTGAAAGACCCAATGATCACTGCAGTTACCCCCAGATAATAACAGGAATAGGATTAGAAAAAACAATGCATCAGATGCCAGATGTATAATGAATGAAAGTTAGTGACTGGAGAGCTTATGACAACATAATGTATGATGTAAAAGTGTCATGAACCTCCAAGGAGGAGTGAGATGAAGAATCATAAGATGTCTGGATATGGCATTGAGGTGTGAGTATTTTGAGCCTGTACCCACCTCCCTAGCTTGGTGTGAGAAAATGGGAGCACCCAGATAGAGAAGCCAGTTTTCAGTGAGGGTCAGGGAGTGTCTAAAGGATAGTAAAGATGTGGGAGAGGTAGATTACATAATAGGTGTGGGAAGGTTTGGGAATGGGGAAGATTGATGGGACAGAGAAGTCCCTTCATCATGAGGGTGAGAATATGGAAAATACACAGTGAAACACTTTAAATTAGATGCAATGACCATAACTGACACAAACCTGAAACATGATGGGATTCACTAACCCTCATTTTAAACACTTCATGCCTGAAATATTGTAATAAATTCCTGACTGGCCACTATGCTTCCAGCTTTGCTCTTATAAATATATTTTTCATTTTTTGAATACATCTGGATTAGATTATATAAAATGTTGTTCTAATCCTGTCATTCATCTCCCTGATTAAAATCCTCTGTTTTCATCCACCTCCAGTGCTAATTGCAAACTCCTAAAATTAGGAGTTTGTATACACATCTCTACAGTTGTCTGGCTCCAGTCCATCTTCTCAGTCAGATCTCCTTGGAGGCCCTCAAGTGGACCTTGTCCCTGTTTTCCAATGAAAGTATCAGTCGCTCAGTTGTGTCCAACTCTTTGTGACCCCATGGACTGTGGCCCACTAGGCTGCTCTGTGTCCATGGAATTTCCCACACAATAATACTAGAGTGGGTTGCCGTTTCCTTCATGAAACTTCCCCAAACTCCACATATGCTAAATGGAGATATGAGAAAAGAAAAGAAAAAAACAAAAAGGACTGCAGGTGGAATAAACAGTCTGAAGAGAGATATAAAGATGAAGGCATTGGGAAGGTCAAGAGGTACAATTTAACTGGACTCCAAAATATAATGAAATGATAAGGCATGAAAAGTAAGAATTGTTCATAGCTATGATTCTTGAAAAAAGTATTGGTTCTTTGAATTATGTTAGAATATAGACATTTTTAATTTTTCTCAAGGAGTTTATACATGTACTAGGTTAAACATTTTTGATTAAGATACACTTGTGTGATACTGTTATTAATAATTACAAAATACATGACATTTTTCTCATCTTTCCAATGATTATACAGTCAGAAATTTTGATGTTAAGAGACATGTTGGTTAAGAGGTACTTTTCACAGCATGTAACTCATAACAGACACCTAGCAAAAATGTGTGTGAGTTTGTATATTTCTCAAAGATAATGAGGAGAAAGATTTAAAATCTGTTCAAACATTTGCTGGCAAAATGTACATGAATCGTGCCAAAAGGAATTGCATATTGCATGCCTTCAATCTGTTTTTGAAATATTTGTAGATACAGGCAACATCTGTTTCACTGGACAGAGATATACTACAAGTGCTAATAACTTTGGAAAGCCCTGATTTTAAAGTTTGGACTTGAAAATTAAATATTTTTTAAACAGATACATGCTGAAGTTCTCTAGGTGAACTTAAAAATTTTTTAATTACACAAATTATAAAGAAACTATTTTACAGAATAAACCAGTCTAAAACTTAAGGAACTTTCTGAATGGTTTCATCATGTGTTCAATTCTGGCAAAATTTATTTTCTTGGGCTCCAAAATCACTGCAGACAGTGACTACAGACATGAAACTAAGATACTTGCTCCTTGGAAGAAAAGCTATGACAAACCTAGACAATTATTAAAAAGCAGAGACATCACTTTGCAAACAAAGGTCCATAGTCATGTATGGATGTGAGAGTTAGACCATAAAGAAGGCTGAGTGTCAAAGAATTGATGCTTTTGAACTGTGGTGTGGTATTGGAGAAGATTCTTGAGAATCCCTTGAACTGCAATGAGATCCAACCAGTCCATCCTAAAGGAAATAAGTCCTGAATATTCATTGGAAAGACTGATGCTGAAGCTCCAATACTTTAGTCACCTGATGTGAAGAGCTGATTCATTGGAAAAGACTCTGATGCTGGGAAAGATTGAGGGCAGGAAGAGAAGTGGGGGAGAGAGGATGAGATGGTTGGATGGTGTCACCAACTCAATGGACACTAGTTTGAGCAACCTCCAGGAGACAGTGAAGGACAGGGAAGCCTGGAGTGCTGCAGTTCATGGGGTCACAAAGAGTCAGCCACGACTGAGCAACTGAACAGCAACAACAGGAAAAATATAATATTGCAATCCAGGTCTAAAAGCATAGATGGCTGTGATGGCAGGGGGTGA
Source organism: Capricornis sumatraensis (assembly GCF_032405125.1). NCBI lineage: Eukaryota > Metazoa > Chordata > Mammalia > Artiodactyla > Bovidae > Capricornis > Capricornis sumatraensis. Next base: position 60,370,569 of record NC_091071.1, on the reverse strand, counting down.
GGGAAATAACTGAGGGAAACATCTACAAATATGTAGAAGAGATGCCATTTGGGGCAAAAGCAAAACCTATGTAGTCTTGAGAGAACATGAATGTGACTAAAAACAACAAAATCCAACTGTGAAGAAAATGTTGAAAAAATATCACTGGAATGCAGGTAAAAGGAAGGAGGGAGGCATTTGGTGGAATATTCTGCTCTTGCCAGCACTAGTAAAGACTGGACCTGGTTTCAGTCAGTTCAGTCCATTTCAGTTGCTCAGTCGTGTCCAACTCTTTGCAACCCCATGAATCGCAGCACGCCAAGCCTCCCTGTCCATCACCAACTCCCGGAGTTCACTCAGACTCACGTCCATTGAGTCCATGATGCCATCCAGCCATCTCATCCTTGGTCATCCCCTTCTCCTCCTGCCCCCAATTGCTCCCAGCATCAGAGTCTTTTCTAATGAGTCAACTCTTCGCAGGAGGTGGCCAAAGTACTGGAGTTTCAGCTTTAGCATCATTCCTTCCAAAGAAATCCCAGGGCTGATCTCCTTCAGAATGGACTGGTAGGATTCCTTGCAGTCCAAGGCGCTCTCAAGAGTCTTCTCCAACACCACAGTTCAAAAGCATCAGTTCTTCGGCACTCAGCTTTCTTCACAGTCCAACTCTCACATCCATACATGACCAATGGAAAAACCATAGCCTTGACTAGATGGACCTTAGTCAGCAAAGTAGTGTCTCTGCTTTTGAATATGCTATCTAGGTTGGTCATAACTTTTCTTCCAAGGAGTAAGTGTCTTTTAATATCATGGCTTCAGACACCATCTGCATTGATTTTGGAGCCCCCCAAAATAAAGTGTGACACTGTTTCCGCATCTATTTGCCATGAAGTGATGGGACTGGATGCCATGATCTTCGTGTTCTAAATGTTGAGCTTTAAGCCAACTTTTTCACTCTCCACTTTCACTTTCATCAAGAGGCTTTTTTCTGCCATAAGGGTGCTGTCATCTGCATATCTGAGGCTATTGATATTTCTCCCAGCAATCTTGATTCCAGTTTGTGCTTCTTCCAGCCCAGCGTTTCTCATGATGTACTCTGCATATAAGTTAAATAAGCAGGGTGACAATATACAGCCTTGACGTACTCCTTTTCCTATTTGAAACCAGTCTGTTGTTCCATGTTCTGCTCTAACTGTTGCTTCGTGACCTGCATATAGGTTTCTCAAGAGGCAGGACAGGTAGTCTGGTATTCCCATCTCTTTCAGAATTTTCCTCATTTTATTGTGATCCACACAGTCAAAGGCTTTGGCATAGTCAATAAAGCTGAAATAGATATTTTTCTGAAACTCTCACTTTTTCGATGATCCAGCAGATGTTGGCAATTTGATCTCTGGTTCCTCTCCCTTTCCTAAATCCAGCTTGAACATCTGGAAGTTCACGGTTAACGTACTGCTGAAGCCTGGCTTGGAGAATTTGGAGCATTACTTTACTAGCGTGTGAGATGAGTGCAATTGTGCGGTAGTTTGAGCAATCTTTGGCATTGCCTTTCTTTGGGATTGGAATGAAAACTGACCTTTTCTAGTCCTGTGGCCACTGCTGAGTTTTCCAAATTTGCTGCCATATTGAGTGCAGCACTTTCATCATCTTTCAGGATTTGAAATAGCTCTACTGGAATTCTATCACCTCCACTAGCTTTGTTTGTAGTGATGCTTTCTAAGGCCAACTTGACTTCACATTCCAGGATGTCTGGCTCTAGATTAGTGATCACACCATCGTGATTATCTGGGTCATGAAGATCTTTTTTGTACAGTTCTTCTGTGTATTCTTGCCACCTCTTCTTAATATCTTCTGCTTCTGTCAGGTCCAGACCATTTCTGCCCTTTATTGAGCCCATCTTTGCATGGAATATTCCCTTGGTGTCTCTAATTTTCTTGAAGAGATCTCTAGTCTTTCCCATTCTGTTGTTTTCCTCTATTTCTTTGCATTGATCTCTAAAGAAGGCTTTCTTATCTCTTCTTGCTTTTCTCTGGAACTCTGCATTCAGATGCTTATATCTTTCCTTTTCTCCTTGGCTTTTCACCTCTCTTCTTTTCACAGCTATTTGTAAGACCTCCTAGACAGCCATTTTTCTTTTTTGCATTTCTTTTCCGTGGGAATGGTCTTGATCCCTGTCTCCTGTACAATGTCACGAACCTCATTCCAGAGTTCATCAGGCACTCTATCTATCAGATCTAGGCCCTGAAATCTATTTCTCACTTCCACTGTATAATCATAGGAGATTTGATTTAGGTCATACCTTAATGGTCTAGTGGTTTTCCCTACTTTCTTCAATTTAAGTCTGAATTTGGCAATAAGGAGTTCATGGTCTCAGCCACAGTCAGCTCCCGGTCTTGTTTTTGTTGACTGTATAGAGCTTCTCCATCTTTGGCTGCAAAGAATATAATCAATCTGATTTCAGTGTTGACCATCTGGTGATGTCCATGTGTAGAGTCTTCTCTTGTGTTGTTGGAAGAGGGTGTTTGCTATGACCAGTGCATTTTCTTGGCAAAACTCTATTAGTCTTTGCCCTGCTTCATTCCATATTCCAAGGCCAAATTTGCCTGTTACTCCAGGTGTTTCTTGACTTCCTACTTTTGCATTCCAGTCCCCTATAATGAAAAGGACATATTTTTGGGGCGTTAGTTCTAAAAGGTCTTGTAGGTCTTCATAAAATCATTCAACTTCAGCTTCTTCAGCATTACTGGTTGGGGCATATACTTGAATTACTGTGATATTGAATGGTTTGCCTTGGAAACGAACAGAGATCATTCTGTCATTTTTGAGATTGCATGCAAGTACTACATTTCAGACTCTTTTGTTGACCATGATGGCTACTTCATTTCTTCTGAGGGATTCCTGCCCGCAATAGTAGATATAATGGTCATTTGAGTTAAATTCACCCATTCCAGCCCATTTTAATTTGCTGATTTCTAGAATATTGTTCATTCTTGCCATCTCTTGTTTGACCACTTCCAATTTGGCTTGATTCATGGACCTGACATTCCAGGTTCCTATGCAATATTACTCTTTACAACATCAGACCTTGTTTCTATCACCAGTCACATCCACAGCTGGGTATTGTTTTTGCTTTGGCTCCATCCCTTCATTCTTTCTGGAGTTATTTCTCCACTGATCTCCAGTAGCATATAGGGCACCTACTGACCTGTGGAGTTCCTCTTTCAGTATCCCATCATTTTGCCTTTTCATGCTGTTCATGGGGTTCTCAAGGCAAGAATACTGAAGTGGTTTGCCATTCCCTTCTCCAGTGGACCACATTCTGTCAGACTTCTCCACCATTACCCACCCATCTTGGGTAACCCCTTCGGGCATGGCTTGATTTCATTGAGTTTGACAAGCTTATGGTCCAAGTGTGATTAAATTGACTAGCTTTCTGTGAGTATGGTTTCAGTGTGTCTGCCCTCTGATGCCCTCTTGCAACACCTACTGACTTACTTGGGTTTCTCTTACCTTGGACATGGGGTATCTCTTCATGGCTGCTCCAGCAAAGTGCAGCCGCTCCTCCCTACCTTGGATGAGGGGTATCTTCTCACCGCCACCCCTCCTGACCTTGAACATGGAATAGCTCCTCTAGGCCCTCCTGTGCCCATGCAGCCACTGCTCCTTGGACATGGGTTTGCTCCTCGCAGCTGCCGGCCCTGGCCTCAGGTGGTGGGTAACTCCTCCTGGCTGCCGCCCCTGACCTCAGACGTGGGGTAGCTCCTCTTGGCTGCTCCTGAGCTGTCGCAGCCTGGCACTCTCGGCTGCTGCCCCAACCTCGGACGTGGGGTAGCTCCTCTCGGCCATTCCTGCACCATCACAGCCTGGCACTCTTGGCCACTGCCCCTGACCTTGGACGTGGGATAACTCCTCTTGGCCACTGCCCCTCTGACAGGGGGTCCTCCCGGCTTCTGCTCCTGACCTAGGACCTGGTTTAGAATTAGTAAATAATATAACTGCTGGTGCACCAGCAGTGACAAGATTGGAAACTGCAATAACATTATTTCAGAAAAGTATACATATGAATTAAAACAAATGAAAGAAACAATAGACATTGCTTTTTATGGCTATCGAACAAACATCTTTGACAATGTACTGATTGCCATTATACTATAGTTTTTGAATTTCAGGAAGCCTTACATTAATGAATCACGAAATCCATTTGTGTGGATCATGCTGATGTTACTGCTGCTAAGTTGCTTCAGTCGTGTCCGACTATGTATGACCCCATAGACGGCAGCTCACCAGGCTCCCCTATCCCTGGGATTCTCCAGGCAAGAACACTGGAGTGGGTTGCCATTTCCTTCTCCAATGCATGAAAGTGAAAAGTGAAAGTGAAGTCGTTTAGTTGTGTCCAACTCTTTGGGACTGCACGGACTGCAGTCTACCTGGCTCCTCTGTCTGTGGGATTTTCCAGGCAAGAGTGCTGGAGTGGGTTGCCATTGCCTTCTCCGTGTGGATCATAGCACTTTTTAAATGAAAAATAAAGGAAAAATAGGACATTGCATCACAAAGCATAAGGATAAAAATTGTTTGAAATGTGTATATGTGAGAAAGATAGGAAATATATTTCTCATTGTAGATCACATTCTTTAAAAAAAAGCTTGAAAATCTTTTTACAAAGGGTTTTGCAAAGGGAACAAGGAAACTGTTTGGAGGCAAACCTAGTAACACTTCGGTCTTAAGAGCAAATCTAAATCAGAGAAGATCCTCGGCCAGATAAAGTCTTGGGAATTAGACTCCTCTGAGGGCCGGAAGTACAAAGAGACCACCTCAGCCCAGAAAGAGTCTAGGGGAGGTGACAGAGAGTTTGGTGGGATTGCAACAGTTACCCTTCTCCCGTCCTTACAACTGGGAGAGCCCAGACTGGGCTTTGGATAAAGACGGGTACTTCTGTGCTGTTCTATGAAATGATAACCCATTTCTTTGGTACACATAAGGAAATGACAGTAAGGGAATACACAGCTGTTTTGATAATCAACAAAGAAAGTGCACCTTATTAACATTGTGGAATCAGTAGTTCAAAGTCCCTAGGTATTGGTCCCACAGATTCTAAATATCTCATGTGATTTAGCAATTCACACACCTAAAACAGAAAACAAAACAAAACAAAAACCCTGCATAACTAATGAGATGAAAAGTTGTTGTTGTGTAATTGAATGACAAATATCCAATATTTTTCTTATCTAGACTAATCAGAAATGAGACATTGAAAGACTAGTAAGGAAGTTAATCTGGGGAGAACTAGGTGGCCAGGTGATTAGGAAATAAATTAAAAAGGATACACTTTTCACTGCACACACTTTTGCAACTCTTGAATTTTAAACCAAGTACATTTTATCAGCTTTAAAAATTACTATTTACATTCAGGAAAATAAAGTAAAATAAATATCAAACTTTAGTGAAATTTTCAGGTAAACAAAATTAGTTCTGTACAGAACACCTTATAGGTTGTTTAGCCAATAGGCATTCTCCTGGGTCCTTTTGTTAGAAAAAAAAGTCCCTGATTTTCTTCTGGTGTTAACACATCCAAGTCCCAGAAGGTGAATCAAGGTTAGCCTACATCAATCAAGTGATGTCCAGAAAAATCAAACCAGAGAGGGGTGCTGCTCCAAACTTAGGAGCGTGGATAGCCAGCCTGTTAGGAAGCTGTAAAGATGCTTGTCACAGTGATGCCTTCCACTTACCTATCTTATGGTAGGCCGTAAGAGGAAAAGTATTAATCCATAGCTAAAGCAATAAATCTGGACACGCACACACACCTCTAAATGCAGGCAATGGTAATCAAAATTAGCTTTTAGGACAGGTCTTCTCAAATATACAGATATGAATGCTATGGAAAAAAATCACAAAACATTTGAAGGAAAATCACTATGAAAGGAAACAACAAATAATTTAAAGGAATAAAAATATTTTATGGAGTACATGAAAAGCTATATCATTCATGAAAGAAATAATGGGCTAAATTATAAATTTTGAAAATAAAAGATCATTGGTACTGAAAAAAAAAAGGAGTGATAGGCTGAATAGTAGAATGATTACACCTCAAAAGTGAATTAGAGAGCTGTCACAGAAATGGTTTCTCCTGCAATACAGCTAGGTGGGAATGAGTAGGGGTGGGACAGGGAGCGGGGAGGGGACACAGAAGAAACACCCAGAACATCCAGCATCCAACGAATGTGAATTTCTGAAAGGAGTGATAGGATGAAACTGTCAAAAATAAAACGGAGTAAGGGGTACTCTTGCCTGGAAAATCCAATGAATAGAGGAAACTGGTAGGCTGCAGTCCATGGGGTCGCTAAGATTCAGACATGACTGAGTGATTTCACTTTTTACTTTCATGCATTGGAGAAGGAAATGGCAACCCACTCCAGTGTTCTTGCCTGGAGAATACCAGGGATGGCAGAACCTGGTGGGCTGCCGTCTATGGGGTCGCACAGAGTCGGGCACGACTGAAGTGACTTAACAGCAGCAGCAGCAAGGGATGCTCAAAACTGAAGAAATATAGACATTTTCTTTTTTAGAATAGACCATTCAGTCTAAGCAGGATAAATAAAAAGGGCAACCACCTGGAAACACTTAGGAAAATGCAAAAGAGAAAAGATAATTTGAAAATCCTTAAAACCTAAAGAGGCAAAGGTAAAAATTTTAACTAACTACAAAAGAATGCAATTAAGATAATAGATTTCTCTCTGGTATTAAAAGGCAATAGAACAACTCTGAAAAGTTCTAAAGGGAAAAAGAGTATGACACTAAAAGTTTATGCTAATGAATAGCTTTCATATTAGAAGGAAAATGTTGAAGTAATGGATAATTGGGAAATATATATAATATAAAGAAGTTTTGAAAAATATAAACTTGTAAAAAATTATGGCAAGAAAAGTCCAGACACACCAGTTAAGAATAATATAGATTGGAAAAGAAGTAAAACTCTCACTGTTTGCAGATGATATGATCCTCTACATAGAAAACCCTAAAGACTCCACCAGAAAATTACTAGAGCTAATCAATGAATATAGTAAAGTTGCAAGATATAAAATGAACACACAGAAATCTATTGCATTCCTATACACTAACAATGAGAAAACAGAAAGAGAAATTAAAGAAACAATTCCATTCACCATTGCAATGAAAAGAATAAAATACTTAGGAATATATCTACCTAAAGAAACTAAAGACCTATATATAGAAAACTATAAAACACTGATGAAAGAAATCAAAGAGGACACTAATAAATGGAGAAATATACCATGTTCATGGATTGGAAGAATCAATATAGTGAAAATGAGTATACTAGCCAAAGCAATCTATAGATTCAATGCAATCCCTATCAAGCTACCAACGGTATTTTTCACAGAACTAGAACAAATAATTTCACAATTTGTATGGAAATACAAAAAACCTCGAATAGCCAAAGCAATCTTGAGAAAGAAGAATGGAACTGAAGACATCAACCTGCCTGACCTCCGGCTCTACTACAAAGCCACAGTCATCAAGACAGTATGGTACTGGCACAGAGACAGAAATATAGATCAATGGAACAAAATAGAAAGCCCAGAGGTAAATCCATGCACCTATGGAAACCTTATCTTCAACAAAGGAGGCAAGAATATACAATGGAGAAAAGACAATCTCTTTAACAAGTGGTGCTGGGAGAACAGGTCAACCACTTTTAAAACAATGAAACTAGAACACTTTCTAACACCATACACAAAAATAAACTCAAAATGGATTAAAGATCTAAACATAAGACCAGAAACTATAAAACTCCTAGAGGAAAGCACAGGCAGAACACACTCCAACATAAATAACAGCAGGATCCTCTATGACCCACCTCCAAGAATATTGGAAATAAAAGCAAAAATAAACAAATGGGACCTATTAAAATTAAAAGCTTCTGCACAACAAAGGAAATTATAAGCAAGGTGAAGAGACAGCCTTCAGAATAGGAGAAAATAGTAGCAAACGAAGCAACGGACAAGAAGTAATCTCAAAAATATACAAGCAACTCCTGCAGCTCAATTCCAGAAAAATAAATGACCCAATTAAAACATGGGCCAAAGAATTAAACAGGCATTTCTCCAAAGAAGACATGCTGCTAAGTAGCTTCAGTCATGTCTGACTCTGTGCGACTCCAGAAATAGCAGCTCACCAGGCTTCCCTCTCCCTAGGATTCTCCAGGCAAGAACACTGGAGTGGGTTGCCATTTACTTCTCCAATGCATCAAAGTGAAAAGTGAAAGTGAAGTCGCTCAGTCGTGTCCAACTCCTAGTGACCCCATGCACTGCAGCCTTCCAGGCTCCTCCGTCCATGGGATTTGCCAGGCAAGAGTACTGGAGTGGGTTGCCATTGCCTTCTCCTAAAGAAGACATACAGATGGCTAACAAACACATGGAAAGATGCTCAACATCACTCATTATCAGAGAAATGCAAATCAAAACCACAATGAGGTACCACTTCACACCAGTCAGAATGGCTATCCAAAAGTCTACAAGCAATAAATGCTGGAAAGGGTGTGGAAAAAAGGGAACCCTCTTACACTGTTGGTGGGAATGCAAACTAGTACAGCCACTATGGAGAACAGTGTGGACATTCCTTAAAAAACTAGAATTAGAACTGCCATATGACCCACCAATCCCACTGCTGGGCATACACACCGAGGAAACCAGAAGTGAAAGAGACATGTGTACCCCAATTTTCATTGCAGCACTATTTATAATAGCCAAGACATGGAAGCAACCTAAATGTCCATCAACAGATGAATGAATAAGAAAGCTGTGGTACATATACACAATGGAGTATTACTCAGCCATTAAAAAGAATATATTTGAATCAGTTCTAATGAGATGGATGAAACTGGAGCTTATTATATAGAGTGAAGTAAGCCAGAAGGAAAAACACCAATACAGTATATTAACACATATATGTGGAATTTAGAAAGATGGTAACAATGACCCTGTAAGCAAAATAGCAAAAGAGACACAGATATATAGAACAGTCTTTTGGACTCTGGGAGAGGACAAGGGAGGGACGATTTGGTATAATGGCATTGAAACATGTAAATTATCATACATGAAAAGAATCACCAGGCTAGGTTCGATGCATGATACAGGGTGCTCAGGGCTGGTGCACTGGGATGACCCAGAGGGATGGGATGGTGAGAGGGGTGGGAGGGGGGTTCAGGATGTGGAACACATGTATACCCATGACAGTTTCATGTCAATGTATGGCAAAACCAATACAATATTGTAAACTAAAAAACTAATAATAATAATATATATTTTTTTAAAACAAAGAATGGAATAAAAGAATAATATAAATGAGATGTGTGCTCTATTTGATGAGATTTTTCAAATTGGGTAAAAATAAACTATGTTTCCTAAATACATCATATTTATAAAGGATTTATCTAAAGTAATATGACATAAAAAAATTTGAAAAGAAAAATAATGGAGAAAATTGCTAATGAACAAAAAGAAAGCAAATGTAAAAATGTTAGTAGTAGACATAATAGAAATCAAGACAAAGTATGAAAAGGAAAAAATGATTCAATATAGATGAAAGAAACAATATAAAAATAATATACACTCTAAATATTACCACTGGAAAAGGGAATGGCAAACCACTTCAATATTCTTGCCTTGAGAACCCCATGAACAGTATGAAAAGGCAAAATGATGGGATACTGAAAGAGGAACTCCACAGGTCACTAGGTGCCCTATATGCTACTGGAGATCAGTGGAGAAATAACTCCAGAAAGAATGAAGGGGTGAAGCCAAAGCAAAAACAATACCCAGCTGTAGATGTGACTGGTGATAGAAGCAAGGTGCAATGCTGTAAAGAGTAATATTGCATAGGAACCTGGAATGTCAGGTCCATGATTCAAGCCAAATTGGAAGTGGTCAAACAAGAGATGGCAAGAGTGAACGTCAACATTCTAGGAATCAGCGAACTAAAATGGACTGGACTGGGTGAATTTAACTCAAATGACCATTATATCTACTACTGTGGGCAGGAATCCCTTAAAAGAAATGGAAAAGCCATCATGGTCAACAAGAGTCCGAAATGCAGTAATTGGATGCAATCTCAAAAACGACAGAATGATCTCTGTTCGTTTCCAAGGCAAACCATTCAATATCACAGTAATTCAAGTATATGCCCTAACCAGTAACACTGAAGAAGCTGAAGTTGAATGATTCTATGAAGACCTATAAGACCTTTTAGAACTAACACCCAAAAAATATGTCCTTTTCATTACAGGGGACTGGAATGCAAAAGTAGGAAGTCAAGAAACACCTGGAGTAACAGGCAAATTTGGCCTTGGAATATGGAATGAAGCAAGGCAAAGACTAATAGAGTGTTGCCAAGAAAATGCATTGGTCATAGCAAACACCCTCTTCCAACAACACAAGAGGAGACTCTACACATGGACACCACCAGATGGTCAACACTGAAATCAGATTGATTATATTCTTTGCAGCCAAAGATGGAGAAGCTCTATACAGTCAACAAAAATGAGACCAGGAGCTGGCTGTGGCTCAAATCATGAACTCTTTATTGCCAAATTAAGACTTAAATTGAAGAAAGTAGGGAAAACCACTAGACCATTAAGGTATGACTAAAATCAAATCCCTTATGATTATACAGTGTAAGTGAGAAATAGATTTCAGGGCCTAGATCTGATAGATAGAGTGCCTGATGAACTCTGGAATGAGGTTCGTGACATTGTACAGGAGACAGGGATCAAGACCATCCACCATGGAAAAGAAATGCAAAAAAGCAAAATGGCTGTCTGGGGAGGCCTTACAAATAGCTGTGAAAAGAAGAGAGGTGAAAAGCAAAGGAGAAAAGGAAAAGGAAAGGAAAAGCATCTGAATGCAGAATTCCAGAGCATAGCAAGAAGAGACAAGAAAGATTTCTTAAGCAATCAATTCAAAGAAATAGAGGAAAACAACAGAATGGGAAAGACTAGAGATCTCTTCAAGAAAATTAAGGATGCCGAGGGAACATTTCATGCAAGGATGGGCTTGATAAAGGACAGAAATGGTCGGGACCTAACAGAAGCAGAAGATACTAAGAGGTGGCAAGAATACACAGAAGAACTGTACAAAAGAGATCTTCAAGACCCAGATAATCACGATGGTGTGATCATTAATCTAGAGCCAGACATCCTGGAATGTAAAGTCAAGTGGGCCTTAGAAAGCATCACTACGAATGAAGCTAGTGGAGGTGATGGAATTCCAGTTGAGCTGTTTCAAATCCTGAAAGATGACACTGTGAAAGTGCTGCAGTCAATATGGAAGCAAATTTGGAAAACTCAGCAGTGGCCACAGGACTGGAAAAGGTCAGTTTTCATTCCAATTCCAAAAAAAGGCAATGCCAAAGAATGATCAAACTACCGCAAAATTGTACTCATCTCACACGCTAGTAAAGTAATGCTCAAAAATCTCCAAGCCAGGCTTCAGCAATACGTGAACCATGAACTTCCTGATGTTCAAGCTGGTTTTAGAAAAGGCAGAGGAACCAGAGATCAAATTGCCAACATCCACTGGATCATGGAAAAAGCAAGAGAGTTCCAGAAAACATCTATTTCTGCTTGATTGACTATGCCAAAGCCTTTGACTGTGTGCATCACAATAAACTGTGGACAATTCTGAAAGAGATGGGAATACCAGACCACCTGACCTGCCTCGAGAAATCTGTATGCAGGTTAGGAAGCAATAGTTAGAACTGGACATGGAACAACAGACTGTATATTGTCACCCGGCTTATTTAACTTATATGCAGAGTACATCATGAGAAATACTGGGCTGGAAGACATACAAGCTGGAATCAAGATTGCCGGGAAAAATATCAATAACCTCAGCACCCTTATGGCAGAAAGTGAAGAGGAACTAAAAAGCCTCTTGATGAAAGTGAAAGTGGAGAGTGAAAAAGTTGGCTTAAAGCTCAACATTCAGAAAACAAAGATCATGGCATCCGGTCCCATCACTTCATGGGAAATAGACGGAAAAACAGTGGAAACAGTTGCAGACTTTATTTTTGGGGGGCTCCAAAATCACTGCAGATGGTGATTGCAGCCATGAAATTAAAAGACGCTTACTCCTTGGAAAAGTTATGAGCAACCTAGATAGTATATTCAAAAGCAGAGACATTACTTTGCCGACTAGGGTCCGTCTAGTCAAGGCTATGGTTTTTCCAGTGGTTATGTATGGATGTGAGAGTTGAACTGTGAAGAAGGCTGAGTGCTGAAGAGTTGATGCTTTTGAACTGTGGTGTTGGAGAAGACTCTTGAGAGTCCCTTGGACTGCAAGGAAATCCAACCAGTCCATTCTGAAGGAGACCAGCCCTGGGATTTCTTTGGAAGGAATGATGCTAAAGCTGAAGCTCCAATACTTTGGCCACCTCCTGCGAAGAGTTGACTCATTGGACAAGACTCTGATGCTGGGAGGGACTGGGGGGAGGAGGAGAAGGGGACGACAGAGGATGAGATGGCTGGATGGCATCACTGACTCAATGGCCATGAGTCTGAGTGAACTCTGGGAGTTGGTGATGGACAGGGAGGCCTGGCATGCTGAGATTCATGGGGTTGCAAAGAGTTGGACATGACTGAGCAACTGAACTGAACTGAACTAAAGATTTGCCAGGATAAGATTCCCTCTTGTTCTTCTTTCTCAGAACTCTATGGGACACGAACCTTTCTTATAGATAACAAATTCCGTTTGTCTGGTTCTATGCAACATGCTATTAAGAATTTTATTTTAATTTCATTATAATTATGTACTAACAAAGGAAAAATTTGGCATATGTCTAGTTTTGAATATTTTCAGCCATAACCATAGCAAATTTTTACATTATTATTTCCTTCAATAACATTTTACATTTCTTTCATATAATTATTAAACATCTTTGTGAAGTTTATTTCTGTGTATTTGTAATTTTTGAGTGGTATCAGTTTTCTCTAAGATTTCATTGTTGCTTATGGCTGATGTACAGATTTATTTTTATGTGCTGATTTTTTTTATATTTGAGGAGCCTTTAATGCTCTCTTTTTAGTTCTAACATTTGTCTGCATATTTTCTTAGGCTTGATATATATTCCATCACCTACAAATGAAAATCACTTTGCTTCTTCCCTCCCTGTCATTATTTTATTTTTAAATATTTTTTCTACTTTTAATGCATCAGTCAGATTCTTCAGTAAAACAGTGAAAATAGGCTGATAACATATATTCTTCTCCTAACTTCAACCAAAATGTTTCTATAAGTGTGTTACTAATATTTGTAGGGGATGTTGGTAGCAGTCCTTTATCAAGCTAAGATAGTTCTCTTCTATCCTTAGCTTGCAAGAGTTTATATTTAACATATAGTACCTTTTACCAATTTCTTCTTTGAAAACTATTGAGATGTTCTCTTTAACCCTTTAGTATGCTAATATAATATTTTGCTCTACTTTTTTTTTTTAGTATTAAACTGTCTTCCTACTTCTAATATAAACTCTTTAGTCATCATGCCTTATTTTTTAATACTGGTAAATTTTATATGGTAATGATTTATTTGCCTTTTCATAGACAGATTAACATTAGAAAAAATAATACAGCAGTAATCACAGTAATCCTAGTCTATGCCCCAACCACTAATGCCGAAGAAGCTGAAGCCGAATGGTTCTAAGAAGCCCTAAAGACCTTCTAGAACTAACATCAAAAAAGAGGGGACTGGGTTGCAAAAGTAGGAAGTCAAGAGTTACCTGGAGTAACAGGCAAGTTTGGCCTTGAAGTACAAAATGAAACAGGGCAAAGGTTAATAAGAGTTTTGCCAAGAGAACACATGCGTCACAACAAATACCCTCTTCCAACCACACAAGAGATGACTCTACATATAAATATCACCAGATGGTCAATACCAAAATCAGGTTGATTATATTCTTTGCAGCTGAAGATGGAGAAACTCTATACAGTCAGTAAAATGAAGAGCAGGAGCTGACTGTGGCTCAGATCATGAACTCCTTATGGCAAAATTCAAACTTTAATTGAAGAAAGTAGGAAAAACCACTAGGCCATTCAAGTATGACCTAAATCAAATTGCTTATGATTGTACAGTGGAAGTGACAAATAGGTTTAAGGGATTAGATTTTATGGAGAGTGCCCAAAGAACTATGGGCAGATGTTCATGACATTGTACAGGAGGCAGTGATCAGGACCATCCCTGAGGAAAAGAAATGCAAAAAGGCAAAATGGTTGTCTCAGGATGCCTTACAAATAGCTGAGAAAAGAAGAGAGGCTACAGGCCAAGGGGAAAAGGAAAGATATACCCATTTGAATGCAGAGTTCCAAAGAATAGCAAGGAGAGATAAGAAAGCCTTCTTTAGTGATCAATGCAAAGAAATAGAGGAAAACAATAGAATAGGAAAGACTAGAGATCACTTAAAGAAAATTAGAGATATCAAAGGAAAATTTCATGCAAAGATGGACACAATAAAGGACAGAAATAGTATGGACCTAACAGAAGCAGAGGATATTAAGAAGGCATGGCAAGAATACACAGAAAAACTATACAAAAAGGATCTCAATGACTCAGATAACTACGATGGTGTAATCACTCATCTAGAGCCAGACATCCTGAAGTTCAAAGTCAAGTGGGACTTAGGAAGCAGGACTATAAACAAAGCTAGCAGAGATGATGGAATTCCATTTGAGCTATTTAAAATCCTAAAAGATAATGCTGTGAAAGTGCTACACTCAATACGCCAGCAAATTCGGAAAACTCAGCAGTGGCCACAGAACTGGAAAAGGTCAGTTTTCATTCCAATCCCAAAGAAAGGAAATACCAAAGAATGTTGAAACTATCGTACATCCTAACTCATCTCACATGCTAGCAAAATAATGCTCAAAATTCTCCAAGTCAGGCTTCAACAGTATGTGAACCGTGAACTTCCAGATGTTCAAGCTGGATTTAGAAAAGGAAAAGGAACTAAGATCAAATTGCCAACATCCGTTGGATCATGGAAAAAGCAAGAGAGTTCCAGAGAAACATCTATTTCTGCTTTATTGACTATGCCAAAGCCTTTGACTGTGTGGATCACAACAAACTGTGGAAAATTCTGAAAGAGATGGGAATACCAGATCACCTGACTTGCCTCTTGAGAAATCTGTATGCAGGTCAGGAAGCAACAGTCAGAAGTGGACATGGAACAAGATTTAATATCTTGCTTATAAATGGACAGATCAAATAAACTGAAAATAATTATAGCTGTTTAGAATTCAATAGCACAGATAATTCTCAAAATTAGTTTTATAAATAATGAATATATAAAAAACTTTGTACCCAAGAGAACATTCATTAAAATTTACCAGTGTTTAGCTGTCAAAAGAAATCTCAGCAGGCAAAATACTCTGATTTCAAAGCAGTAAAGTCATATAGCCACTCATATTTATGAAGTGTTTATTACGGTTGCCAGATTTAGCAAATAAATTTATAGTTGCCAGATTTGTTCTAAGCTATGGCTGCCAGATTTAACAAATACAAGATACCTAGTTAAAATAGAATTTAAGATATACAAGGAATGGTTTTTTATAGATTTTAGAAATCTTAGAAAATTTTAGAGATAAACTTCCAAAGCATTGGAGAAAAAAATCGAGAAATCTTTCTGTGTCCTTCTAAGGTAATTTTAAAACTTTGATACCTAAACTAGACAAGCATGGCATTAAAAGTAAAACCTTAGGCTGAATTTACTTTTAAGTGTAGCTGCAAAACTTTTTTTTAAAAGTTAATAGGTTAAATATAGCAGTGTATTAAAAGTTGTTTGATTCCAGAAATGCAAGGTAAACACTATACAATAAACACTATAAACAAACAAACACTATAAAACACTGTACAATGTTTTAATGCACTTTACTTTTTAAAGGATTAAACAGAAAAAACACAAAATCATTTTAATAAAAGTGAAAAGCCCATTTATTAGAAATGACTCCTATTTATGATTTGGGGGGGGCAAATATGTAATACAAGAAGAATTTTTCTCACTTGATGAGGCATACCTATCAAAACATCAGCAACAGAAAGTTTAGAAAATGTAAAGAAAAAAGGGTTAGTCATAATTGAAAATGACAGAAAATATCTAGGAATAAAACCAATGCAAATGTGCAATATCCATAATAAAAATATTACCATAAGATATAAAATAAGATATAATTAGTTATAGGAACATATCCTATTCTAAATGGAAATAAAATTTACTAAAAGTAGTTATTCTTCACTAAATAGGTTACAAGATAAATGCAATTATTCAAAGCCTAAAAAGATTTTTGAATGAAATTTCACAGTTTAGTTCTCAGAAGAGATACAAAAATAGCCGAAAAGAATTTTATCAAAAGAAGGAAAGAGAGAATTTACACTATCAAATTTTAAAATATGTTATAAAAATATAACAGTTAGAATTGGATGACAGTGATACCTTAATATACCAGAATACATGTTTAAGGGGCATTTCAAATTACTGAGAACAGGACTGAACAAATGGAGATGAAAAAAAAAAAAAATGGTTAGATTCCTAACTTGGTGCCAAAACAAAAAGCAACATATATTTGAGGTAGATGGAAAACATAAATGTCTATTGAGTACAGACCTGTGGTTTCCAACAGTGAATTTGGAGTTTGGGATTAGTAGATGCAAGCTATTATATTGTATATAGAGAATGGATAAACAATAAGGTCCTATCATATTGCACAAAGGACTATATTCAATATCCTATAGTAAACCATAATGGAAAAGAAAATGAAAAAGAATATGTGTGTATAACTGAATCACTTTGCTGAATACCAGAAACTAATACAACATTGTAAATCAACTATACGTCATTAAAACATAATGTATTTAAAATAAAACTACAAAAGCATTCAAAATATATATTTGCAATCTTGGAGTATAAAAGAACTTTGAAATATATAAAGTACAAAGCCATAAAAGAAACTATCCATAAATTTGACATTAATATTTAAAACATGTGCATGAAAAAAAGAATAATGCTCCTACCAATATTGTTCATTTTTACCATAAGGAAATTTGGAATTTTCAGAAGAAATGGCTCAAAACTAAGAAAGTTAAAGAACCACCAAATGTTCAAGGCCTACTCAGTAATTGACTGCATGCTGGGGGTTTGACTACCCCATCTAATCTCAAGGAATCCTCATCAAACCTAAAAGGATGTATTACTATCATCATGTTGCTGAAGAATAAACATGTCTTTAATTACATATCAAGTAATGGGATGAAGTGGAATTCTAACCCAATGCATTTCGCGTCATCTTGACTCCATGCTAATAAGAAAGTATAAGGAATTATACAGGAACTTACATGATTGCTAAACGGCCTGTGAAAATAGTGAGTCAATTAGGATTGGCAGATTAAGATAAAAATAATTAAAATGTACCCAAAGTTAGCAGTTATTTAGTATATCGTGTGGAGGAAACAAAGGATAAGAGATGATTTAGTAAAACACTGAGAGCCTGGACCAGTCAGTCTTCCAAACCATAGATCTGTAAAATGTTACAAAGTGCTAAGTAACAGCACATTAGAGCCAGATTCAGCTGTATTAAAAAAAAAAATGATTTAAATCTCCTTCCAAGGTTTTCATGAGGTGGCTGGTGTGCTAACAGCACTGATATTGTTTGCTAGTAAACAGTAGTGGTGGCTGGCTAAAAATATGACCAAAGAGTGTCTCTTGTGCATGCGTACTAAGTCACTTCAGTTGTGCCTGACTCTTTGCAACCCCACGGACTGTAGTTCTGTCCATGGAATTCTCCAGGCAAAAATACTGGAGTGGGTTGTCTTTCCCTCCTAGAGGGGATCTTCCCAACCCAGGGATCGAATAGACATAGGTAGTAACTCTATGACTTTGGACAAGTTACTCAACCAGTATGCCCAGTTTCCCCATGTATACAATGATTACACCTATTTTGTTGTCAGAAAGATTAAATAAGTTAATAATTAAAGCATCTATATGTATTCATTCATGTTAGAGCAATTCCTAAATGACAGTCTACTTAAAGAAGACAAGATCCTTTTATTCAAGTTAGCAGATGATAAGATTTTAGCATTTTTTCCCCCTCTACTGATAGGAATAATCTGAAGTACTTCAGGGTCCCATATTGTACTCAAGTTGGAAGAGGTGAGTCTGGTCTCAGAATGGAGGGTCATGATCCCAAGGAACCAGAG
Source organism: Capricornis sumatraensis (assembly GCF_032405125.1). Taxonomy (NCBI): domain Eukaryota; kingdom Metazoa; phylum Chordata; class Mammalia; order Artiodactyla; family Bovidae; genus Capricornis; species Capricornis sumatraensis. The sequence goes on along the minus strand of NC_091071.1, from coordinate 60,352,345 downwards.
CAGTTGAGAAAGCTGTTTATTGGTGGTCTGAGCTTTGAATCTACAGATGATAGCTTAAGAGAATGATTTTGAGAAATGGGGCACACTTACAGATTGTGTGGTGATGAGAGACCCCCAAACAAAACGTTCCAGGGGCTTTGCTGTTGTGACTTACTCCTGTGTTGAAGAAGTGGATGCAGCAATGTGTGCTCGAACACACAAGGTTGATGGGCGTGTAGTGGAACCAAAGAGAGCTGTTTCTAGAGAGGATTCTGTAAAGCCTGATGCCCATCTAACAGTGAAGAAAATTTTTGTTGGTGGTATTAAAGAAGATACAGAAGAATATAGTTTGAGAGACTACTTTGAAAAGTATGGCAAGATTGAAACCATAGAAGTTATGGAAGACAGGCAGAATGGGAAAACGAGAGGATTTGCTTTTGTAACTTTTGATGATCATGATACAGTTGACAAAATTGTTGCTCAGAAATACCACACTATTAATGGGCATAATTGTCAAGTGAAAAAGGCCCTTTCTAAATAAGAGATGCAATCTACTGGATCACAAAGAGGTCATGGAGGTGGATCTGGCAAATTTATGGGTCGTGGAGGAAACTTTGGAGGTGGTGGAGGTAACTTTGGCTGCCGGGGTCCAGCCCTGGTGGATCCAGGGTGATTCGAAGGAGAGACAGATAGGCAAGGAAAAAACTTATTTATTTATTAATATAAGGTTAGATTATGAAGAAATAGTGTAGTAGGAAAATTAAGTGGAGAAAGAAGGCTGAATAACTTGGCTTACAGGGAAGGCCAATAAAGTTTCAGACAAGGAGCTTGCACCATCTACTTTGGGCCACCAGCGCCCACTTGAATATCGAAAGGGTGCCCTCCCTTTCGCGCGGGTCTTAAAAGCCAGGGCAAGTAAGTAGACGTGGTGAGCCGTCCTGCTCCAGATGGGAATTCAGCCTGAAATTAGAGTAAAGAGGAGACATGGGGGAAACCAGTCCAGCAACTAGCCCCTGCCTCTATTGTCTAGAAAGGCCTTTTATACCTTTTTGATTGTACATAGAGATCAATGGGTACTATGAAATTATGCAGTGTTAGCAGCCCAGACTCTTATCAAAACCAGGCTTTTCTCTCTGCATACCTAGTTGTATACACAAGTCTTAGGTGATTTACATCATCTTCTGGCCAAAAAGGGCCAATTAACATTTTACAGCCTTTTTTCTGATAAGGGTTTGTTAACTAGAAGACTTATTTGTGTTGATCTTCCCAAAGTTTGGTGCCACTCTCAGAAAGCACTAAATAAAGTTACATTCTTACATAGCAAAGATACAGCAATTTATAACAAGTAAAAGGAGTACAGTGATTTATAACAAAAGAAAAGTAATTAACTCAAAAGTCTAGTGTTGCTAACATCAAAAACTATTATATATCTTTTTTCCATATCCAGGTTACATTGATTAACATCCTCCCAGGTGCCTAAAAGATAAAGAATATGGAGGCCTGGCGGCAATCATTGAGTCAACAGTGAAAACCCATCACCAATATGATTTTTGGCTCTTTAGAAAAGGCTCTGTATCTTTAAGATGCTTTTAAGCTTTGTGCCTCTTGCAGTTGGGGGGCTGTAAGCAATTCACAAGCTGTAAGAGGTCCAGGGAACCTGTTAGGCAAGCTAGAGATCTATCAGAGGGGTATAACTGAAACATCCCTTTCAAATGCAGAAGACTAAAGCCCTGATTTGACTTTTTCCAAAGAATATCAGAAGAGCAGAGTACAAAGGCCAGCAGATTTTTTGGTTTTGGGGGTACATGCTCAGGAAATTCCAGGGGGAAATCCTGAAGCCTGATCATGTCCTTGCATTTTGTCAGGCTTCCTTCCTCATGACCTTGTCACGGGCAGGATTCCTGACGCTGGCCCCCAGCATTTGGCCGTGGTGGAAATTTCAATGGAAAAGGAGGCTATGGTGGTGGAGGTGTGGCAGCAGAGAGAGTTGTGGAGGAGGTGATGGCGGGTATAATGGATTTGGAGGTGATCCTGGCAACTATGGCGGTGGTCCTGGCTATGGTAGTAGAGGAGGTCCCACTGGTGGTGGACCAGGATGTGGAAACCAAGGTGGTGGATATGGTGGCGGTGGTGGAGGATATGATGGTTACGATGAAGGAGGAAATTTTGGAGGTAACGATGGTGGTGGTGGAAACTATAATGATTTTGGAAATTATAGTGGACAACAGCAATCAAATTATGGACCCATGAAAGAGGATAGTTTTGGTGGAAGAAGCTCGGGCAGTCCCTGTGGTGATGATTATGGATCTGGTGGTGGACGTGGTGGATATGGTAGCAGAAGGTTCTAAAAACTGAGAAGAAAAAGGCTACAGTTCTTAGCAGGAGAGAGAGAGGAGTTGTCAGGAAAGCTGCGGGTTACTTGGAGACAGTCATCCCAAATGCATTAGAGGAACCATAAAAATCTGCCACAGAAGGAACGATGATCCATAGTCAGAAAAGTTACTGCAGCTTAAACAGGAAACCCTTCTTGTTCAGAACTGTCATAGCCACAGTTTGCAAAAAGTGCAGCTATTGATTAATGCAATGTAGTGTCAATTAGATGTACATTCCTGAGGTCTTTCATCTGTTGTAGCTTTGTCTTTTTCTTTTTACTTTTCATTACATCAGGTATATTGCTCTGTAAACTGTGGTAGTGGTACCAGGAATAGAAAATTAAGGAATTTTTAACTTTTCAATATTTGTGTAGTTCAGTTTTTCTAATTTCAGTACAGAAGCTTTAATAAAATGCAGTTTTGATGGTGTCTCCTTCTGAGTTAACAAGTAAAGAAGATCATTGTTAATTACTATTTTGTATGAATTTTGCTAAAGTTAACTGTAAAGAAACACCTGCTGAGTTGCAGTTTAAGGGGAAATCTATTCTCCCCATTTCCAAACCATGAAATGAATGGCTCTGACATGTGGAGAGAATAGATATTTGTATGTTTGCAATATGTGTTTTAGACAATAGAATTGGGTATTTAAATTAGCATATTTGTGAATTTAATAGCATTAAGATTTACCTTCAAATGAAAAATTTCAAAATTAAAAAAAAAAATGAAGTACTTCAGTTTAGTCATTCAGCATGTCTGACTCTTTGCAACCCCATGGACTGCAGCACACCAGGATTCCCTGTCCATTACCAACTCCTGGAGCTCGCTCAAACTCATATCCATGCCATCCAACCATCTTATCCTTTGTCATCCCCTTCTCCTTCTACCTTTAATCTTTCCCAACATCAGAGTCTTTTCCAAGGAGTCAGTTCTTCCCATCAGGTAGCCAAAGTATTAGAGCTTCAGCTTCAGCATCAGTCCTTCGAATGAATATTCAGGACTGATCTCCTTTAGGATGGACTGGTTGGATCTCCTTGCAGTCCAAGGGACTCTCAAGAGTCTTCTTCTCCAACACCACAGTTCAAAAGTATCAACTCTTCAGCGCTCAGTTTTCTTTATAGTCCAACTCAGATTCATACATGACTACTGGAAAAATCATAGCTTCGACTAGATGGACCTTTGTCAACAAAGTAATGCCTGCTTTTTAGTATGCTGTCTAGGTTGGGCATAGCTTTTCTTCCAAGGTGTAAGCATCTTTTAATTTCATGGCTGCAGTCACCATCTGCAGTGATTTTGGATCCCCTCAAAAAATAAAGTCTCTCACTGTTTCCACTGTTTCCCCATCTATTTGCCATGAAGTAGTGGGACCGGATGCCATGATCTTAGTTTTTTGAATGCTGAGTTTTAAGCAAGCTTTTTCACTCTCCTCTTTCACTTTCATCAAAAGCCTCTTTAGTTCTTCTTTGCTTTCAGCTATAAGGGTGTTGTCATCTGCATAGCTGACGTTATTGATATTTCTCCCGGAAATCTTGATTCTAGCTTGTGCTTCATCTAGCCAGGCATTTTGCATGATGCACTCTGCATAGAAGTTAAATAAGCAGGGTGACAATATATATCCTTAACGTACTCCTTTCCCAATTTGGAACCAGTTCGTTGTTCCATGTATGGTTCTAAATGCTACTTCTTGACCTGCATACAGATTTCTCAGGAGGCAAGTAATGTGGTCTGGTATTCCCATCTCTTTCAGAATTTTCCAGAGTTTGTTGTCAACACCTTTGGTGTAATCAATAAACTGGAAGTAGATGTTTTTCTGGTATTTTCTTGCTTTTTGATGATCCAATGGATGATGGCAATTTGACCTCTGGTTCCTCTGCCTTTTCTAAATCTGAAGTACTTAAAGTATTTTAAATAATATCAGTCCCTACTCTGTGTCAATCTACTACATTAACACTACCACATACCAAAGTCCTTCAATCCACAGGTCCTTTCAAAGTCCTGCAGTGGTTTAAGAACACTGGTGAGCTTTGCAATGAATATGGCCATTCAGATTATAGGATTTGGAATGCCTGGAGTAAGATCTGGCCCCCAGCATGCCAACTAAAATATGAAACCTTGCCTAGTAATCTCTCCCCCATACACCCAGTTCATGTGACCTGATGATGTCTGCCTCAATTTTTGCTTGCTTTCATTCTGTAAAAAAACGACACCACCCATCTGGCTTGAGTCTGATATGTGCATGGCTCTTCCCAGACTCTTAGGAAGCTTAGTTCTGCATCTGGAGCCATGGATTGACTTTAACATGAACGAACAGCCTGGAATCTAAGTACTGCTGGTCTCAAACTGTTTTCATGTTTGCTGAGCTCCCATGGCTAATGAGACCTAGAATGATAGTCCAACTCTTTGAAAAGAAACATGTTTCAGAATGTGAACAATCCCCCATCAATAAAATAGGGAGAAATAAAAAGCATTGCCTGAATTAAACAAAGAGGGGAAATTAAAATGTTACTCTGGTTATTATGTTATACAATATTACCAAATTGGAAAAATATTTATTTTGATGGGTGGCTAAAATTTTTTTTTCAATTTATATTGTTTGTTATGGCCAATAAAATTCTTTAGGTGTTTCCCCTTTGGACATTTGAGTTAAAATGTTAACATTTGGGGGTAAATATTGCTTTGGTCATATGAAGACTGCTGCACTGGGGAAAAAAAAAAATTGGAAGGTAAATGTAAAGCAATGTGTCAATAGTGAGACTTAAGCCATCTAAAAAAATGAAAAAATGACTCTACACTTTTCTCCTCCTATAAAAAAAAAACCTATAAATTAGAGATTCCTTTGTTTTACTTTTTGAAAATACAGTCTAGTGCTTTGAGTGGCTTCTTTCTCAACACACAATTGATTCTAGGAATGACATTCACTTTGAGTGTGGACAGCTGTGCCTTTGGGACAGAAGCAGTTGTTTCACCTTTGTCGTTTTGTACAACAGCTATGGTAGGAGAACGATTTTCTCCCCAAATTACCACTTAAGAGATCTGGAAAGCTAAACAATGTCATTTTGTATGTTTATAAAAAACAAAACAGTCTTTCTACTCTAAACCACGTAGAGGGAAAAGGCAATTGAACTAATGGTATTTTTTTCACAGGGAATATACCACAAGTCGTTAAAAATAGAGATGTAGAATATTTAAGGATACAGTTAAAATGGTGGTACACTGAAATTTTAAAAAAAAAGATAAAGATTTTTTCACACTGCTAAAAACTAACGAAAAATTTTAAGACTATAGATATAAAAAGTTTTTCAATGTGTTTTTCTTATCTCATTCGTTTTTGAGAAGACCTTGCATAAGAGATGGAACACAACGTGCCTCACATACTAGCGAATGCTGGGACAGATAGTTTATGCATTTGTTACTAAGTAACTTTTTCTCTTGGCTCTAATAATAAATCACCATTGTTCTTTACCGTTTGATTTGTAATTCTAATATGCCAAGATGGTGTATTTATCCAGCTATAGATAAAAATCCAGTCACATAACTTCAGTGAACCAAGTGTGAACTATGTAGACATCATAAATGGAAAAAAATTATAAAATAAGGCTCAGTTAAGTATAATTTAAGTATAAATATATACCCAGTATTGTACATATATTTCTTCCTTTTTCTTCCTCCAGGTCTGCAGGTGGATTTAATGATTATGAAATGAATATGACTAAAAAAGACTTAAATCAATAAGTATACTACAATTAAATATATTCATAAGCAATAAATTTCTACAGTGCTCTGATGAGAATGTGGACCATTTTCCTTCAAACTAACCTTCCAAATCTATACACTACAATTTTTTCATATTGTCCCCTATCACTTTTATTAACACTTTATCAGTATTCCAAATGCTCAAAAACTTCCAAACTTAGCCTTTTTAAACCTGAAATTTGTTGAGAATTCCCTGGTAGTCGCGTGGTTAGGACTCAGTGCTTTCACTGCCTAGGGCCCAGGTTCAGTTCCTGGTGAGGGAACTAAGATCCCACATGCTTCGTAGCCCTTCGGAATTAAAAAAAAAAAAAAAAAAAAAAGCCCTGAAATTTGTTTACCTATGTACTTGAGGGGGGGGAAAGGGGCTATTACTGTGTTGGCCAATTAACCAGAATTTTTTACATAATTTACAAATATTATTTATAAAAATTTAATTAGAATGTTGACCTTCCTATAATTAAAAAGTATAATCCTAAATTGTTATAGCTTTCTTTCAAACTATTTTCAGGGAATTGTTCTATGGTGAAATATAAATTACTATGAGAAAAATAATGGATTAAACTTTAACCTAAAGATATAAGGTGTTAAAAAGTAACAATACCATCCATAAGAGAATGTACTATAAATTTCCTAAAATTTTTTTCCTATTGCATTTCTAATTCAACCTGAAAAAATCAATTTGCACACAATTTTTAGAAGTTCAGCTATTCGATGATGTATCATAAATATGTATTTTTCTCATATCTTGCTCACAAAATGAGCAAGAGTCATTATATCCCCTTTATGCATAAGAGAAAATGGAAATCCAATGAGGTCATGCCTCTGCCTCAACATTTAGATACAAAATAGCTTCATTGTCCATGTTTCCCAGTTTGCTGATATTTTCACTTCAAAGAAGCTCATATTCACAGTTTCATACCTGAAATAATCATAGTCTAGAAGAAAGTTTAAATGGAAATGACCTTTAATATTCATATTATACTTTGAATGATCACCATCATTAGGTGCATAGCATTTTCACAGGAGCATGTGAATAGTTTACAGGCTGGCAAATATTTTTTGTTGAAAGAACATTACTTTAAACCTATAAACAAAGTATTTACATTTTACTCAATGTTTTTCTATCTCTAGATTATTTTTAATAATAAAACAAAATATATAACTGAACTGTACATAATATGTGGCAATGTAAACATCTCTTGATATATGAATCAACTAGAAAAGGTCAAGTTTGTGCATGGTAAGCTAAACTTTTCATTTTTAAGCAAAAAGAAAAAAAGGCAAGTTTGAGTCAATTTTGAGGAGACAAGTGAAGGAAAATATTTGCAGAGGCTAAGTGGGTATCCATATGTGAGTGTGCTGGTTGAATGTAAGGTAACTGGAATGTAAAGTGGACATATAAGAAATAATGAATGCATGTCCCACTTAAAAGATTTAAACATTAAAATTTCTGTGATAATCATTGACTCTTGCTTAGGTGGGATTTAGAAAACACAAGTCACTTTGGAGCATTTATTCTTTGTTTTCAGAGTCTTTGGACTAGCCCCTCTTATTTTATAAGTGCCAGTTTATACACACTACTCCTGGGAAAGAATATAAAGCATCTGTTTTTTGCTTTGATGAAGGCTGCTGCTCCTAATAACCCCCTTGAAATTGAGAACAGCACAGGGAGAAAGAAGAAGTTTCCTAGCAATAGAGAAAGCTGCTAGAAACAAAAGAATTTCAACCTAGTTTATGTTCTGTGCTCAGGACCAGAGAGTTTCTGACTGGGGTCATTGGTAGGAAACACCACGAATGACTGCAAAGAATCTTGGCATGCTTACAACAGAGAATCTTAAGAGAAGGACTGCAGCATCATCAGGTGCTAAACAAGTGTTCTGCACACAAATGTGATTGACAAAGCTATAACCTGGGTACAAATCAGATATCATGACTGAATGGAAAAGAATAACCCTTGCTGGGTGCAAACCAGCAGATAATCGCAGCACACAGTGCTGAAAACAGAAGCAAAGGCATTCATAAATCAGGGACCTATAAGGATCGGATCAGAATGTCCCACTGCTCACCATGCTTGAAAACAGCTCCAGCAACTATGCATTGTATTAAGTGAACCCCATTTTATTAAGTGAACATCTTGGACAAGTGGCCCAATGATATCCTAGAGGGGGATTCTGGTCTTCTGCCTTCCACAGCTAAGATAGAAGAGTTCATTTCAGTCGCTCAGTCATGTCCAACTCTTTGTGACCCATGGACTGCAGCATGCCAGGCTTCCCTGTCCATCACCAACTCCTGGAGCTTGCTCAAACTCAAATCCATCAAGTTGGTGATGCCATCCAACCATCTTATCCTCTGTCTTCCCCTTCTCCTCTTACTTTCCATCTTTCCCAGCATCAGGGTCTTTTCCAAGGAGTCAGTTCTTCCCATCAGGTGGCCAAAGTATTGGAGTTTCAAGGTCAGCATCAGTCCTTCCAATGAATATTCAGGACTGATTTCCTTTAGATGGACTGGTTGGATCTCCTTGCAGCCCAAGGGACTCTCAAGAGTCTTCTCCAACAACACAGTTCAAAAGCATCAATTTTTCAGTGCTCAGCTTTCTTTATGGTTCAACTCTCATATTCATATATGACCACTGGAAAAACCATAACTTTGTCTAGACAGACCTTTGTCAGCAAAGTAATGTCTCTGCTTTTCAATATGCTGTCTAGGTTTGTCATAGCTTTCTTCCAAGGAGCAAACTTCTTTTAATTTCGTGGCTGCAATCACCATCTGCAGTGATTTTGGAGCCCAAGAAAACAAAGTCTGTCACGGTTTCCATCATTTCCTCATCTATTTGCCATGAAGTGATGGGACCAGATGCCACGATCCAGTTTTTTTAATGTTGAGTTTTAAGCAAGCTTTTTCACTCTCCTCTTTCACTTTCATCAAGAGGCTCTTTAGTTCCTCTTGGCTTCCTGCCATAAGGGTGGTATCATCTGCATATTTGAGGTTATTGATATTTCTTCTGGAAATCTTGATTCCAGCTTGTGCTTCATCCAGCCCAGCATTTCTCATGATGTACTATGCATAGAAGTTAAATAAGCAGGGTGACAATACATAGCCTTGACGTACTCTTTTCTCAATTTGGAAACAGTCCGTTGTTCCATATCTGGTTCTAACTGTCGTTTCTTGACCTACATACAGATTTCTCAGGAGGCAGGTAAGGTGGTCTGGTGTTCCCATCTCTTACAGAATTTTCCACAGTTTGTTGTGATTCACACAGTCAAGGGATTTGGCATAGTCCATAAAGTAGAAGTAGATGTATTTCTGGAATTCTCTTGCTTTTTCTATGATCCAACAGATGTTGGCATTTGATCTCTGGGCCTCTGCCTTTTCTAAATCCTCCTTGAACATCTGGAAGTTCTTGGTTCATGTACTGTGAAAGCCTAACTTGGAGAATTTTGAGCATTACTTTGCTAACGTGTGAGATGAGTGCAATTGTATGTAGTTTGATCATTTATCGGCATTGCCTTTCTTTTGGATTGGAATGAAAACTGACCTTTTCCAGTTCTGTGGCCACTGCTGAAGATAGAAGAGAGGTCAAATAATTAACTAAGAAAAATGGGAAAGATATCATATTTGTAGTCCTGGCTGGAAAAGTGGATCTTTCTGGTTATATCTGGTTTCTTAAGAAATCAAAGATCTATGCATACATTGTTCAAGTAGAGAATTCAAATTCAAATTCTTATTTAGAGCATGTAGTTCTTTGGTTACCTTTTGAAATAAAACCACACATATTCAAAAAAGCATAGACATTTACCTTTAGAATATTTTAGCTATCTTTAATAAATAAAATCTGGTAATGAAGATATGATTTCACATTTGCATTACATATCATTTTACTTATGTTTCATTTCAGCTTCACTGCACCACTGTGACTTAGGCCACATTCCAAAATTACAGTTTTGGAATTTAAGACCAGAGGATAGATCAAGTCTTTTGTATCAAATCATGCTTACTATGCACACTATGCATACTATAGCTGCTGCATACTATATGCATACTATAGCTGCTGCTGCTGCTGCTGCTAAATCGCTTCAGTCATGTCCAACTCTGTGCGACCCCATAGATGGCAGCCCAACAGGCTCCCCCATCCCTGGGATTCTCCAGGCAAGAACACTGGAGTGGGCTGCCATTTCCTTCTCCAATGCATGAAAGTGAAAAGTGAAAGTGAAGTTGCTCAGTCTTGTCCGACTCTTTGTGACCCCAAGGACTGCAGCCTACCAGGCTCCTCCATCCATGGGATTTTCCAGGCAAGAGTACTGGAGTGGGGTGCCATTGCCTTCTTCGGCATACTATACCAGAGAACCTCAAATAAATAACCAAGTACATTAAAGAATATTAAGATCAAAAGTATAAAGGTAGTTGATATTTCTCTTTGCCCACCCAGTATCCATTTCAGCTACCTACATCTTTGTGTTTGGGAACAGAAAAGAGAAAGAGAAAGATGGCACTGCTACTTGCCAGAAGAGGAACCAGAAAGGAGATCCCCTAATTCTCCTTCCCCACCTTTCCTAAAGTGTAGTCAAAAGGCTCTTGCGTAAGAGTAATATGGGTTCTTGTTACCAACAGAGAGCCCCAGGTTCACCTCCAGAACCTAGGCCTGAGATCTCTCAGGTGACCTATGGCGATCTTCATTTTTAAAGCCTTCTCTTGTGCTTAGTCTGCATATTAATGTGTGCTGGGACCACTGTCTGCTCCCTGCAAGAAGTGCCTTCCTTATACAAGTCCTAGTGTTAAAGCTATTTGAGGACTTCCCTGATGGTCCAGGGGTTAAGACTCCACACTTTCATTGCAGGGGGCACAGGTTTGATCTCTAGTTGGGAAACTAAGATACTGCATGCTGCACAGGAGGAAAAAAAAAAAAAGCTATTTGATTAACAGCATTTTCAATATCACATAATTTGTTTAGAAAGCTTTAATGAATGGGTCTCTATTTAAGTCATTATGAATTCCAAAAAATTACTCTTTGCATTTTTAAAAATCTCCTATAGCTAATTTACCAGAAATGAATCAGCTTATGAATTGGCTTTTGAAATAAACACTGTACTGTGTGCTATGCTGAGGTGCTCAGTTGTGTCTGACTCTTTGTGACTTTATGGGCTGTAGCCTAACAGGCTCCTCTGTCCATGGGGATTTTCCAGGCAAGAATACTAGAGTGGGTTGCTGTGCCCTCCACCAGGGGATCTTCCCAGCCTAGGGATCGAACCCAGGTCTCCTGCATTGCAGGCAGACCCTGGTATCTCTAATCTTTTTTCAAGAGATCTCTAGTCTTTCCATTCTATTGTTTTCCTCTATTTCTTTGTATTGATCACTGAGGAAGGTTTTCTTATCTCTCCTTGCTATTCTTTGGAACTCTGCATTCAGATGGATATATCTTTCCTTTCCTCCTTTGCCTTTCGCTTCTCTTCTTTTCACTGCTATTTGTAACGCCTCATCAGATAACCACTTTGCCTTATTGCATTCCTTTTCCTTGGGGATAGTCTTGATCACTGCCTCCTGTACAATGTCATGAATCTTCATCCCATAGTTCTTCAGGCATTCTATCAGATCTAATCCCTTGAACCTATTTGTCATCTCCACTGTATAATCGTAAGGGTGACATCCGTGTGTGGAGTCATCTATTGTGTTGTTGGAAGAGGGTGTTTGCACATCCACAACTGGACACTGTTTTCACTTTGGCTCCATCTCTTCATTCTTTCTGGAGTTATTTCTCTAGAATGCCAAGTTAATGCGTGGCGTTAGGTCTAAACTATTTTGCTTCAATTTTAGAACTATCCTAAGATATGCAAGGAGATCCAACCAGTCCATTCTGAAGGAGATCAACCGTGGGATTTTTTTGGAAGGAATGATGCTAAAGCTGAAACTCCAATACTTTGGCCACCTCATGCGAAGAGTTGACTCATTGGACAAGACTCTGATGCTGGGAGGGATTGGGGGCAGGAGGAGAAGGGGACGACAGAGGATGAAATGGCTGGATGGCATCACTGACTCGATGGACATGAGTCTGAGTGAACTCCAGGAGTTGGTGATGGACAGGAAGGCCTGGCATGCTGCGATTCATGAGGTCGCAAAGAGTCAGACACGACTGAGAGACTAAACTGAACTGAAGTGAAGATTTGCCAGGATAAGATTCCCTCTTGTTCTTCTTTCTCAGAACTCTATGGGACACGAAACCTTTCTATAGATAACAAATTCATTTTGTCTAGTTCTATGCAACATGCTATTAAGAATTTTATTTTAATTTCATTATAATTATGGACTAACAAAGGAAAACTTTGGCATATGTCTAGTTTTGAATATTTTCAGCCATAACCATAGCAAATTTTTACATTATTATTTCCTTCAATAACATTTTATATTTCTTTCATATAATTATTAAACATCTTTTGTGAAGTTTATTTCTGTGTATTTGTAATTTTTGAGTGGTATCAGTTTTCTCTAAGATTTCATTGTTGCTTATGGCTGATGTACAGATTTATTTTTATGTGCTGATTTTTTTTATATTTGGGGAGCCTTTAATACTATCTTTTTAGTTCTAACATTTGTCTGCATATTTTCTTAGGCTTGATATATATTCCATCACCTACAAATGAAAATCACTTTGCTTCCTCCCTCCCTGTCATTTTATTTTTAAAATTTTTTTCTATTTTTAATGCATCAGTCAGTTTCTTCAGTAAAACAGTGAAAAATAGGCTGATAACGTACATTCTCCTAACTTCAACCAAAATGTTTCTAAATGTGTGTCACTAATATTTGTAGGGGATGTTGGTAGTAGTCCTTTATCAAGCTAAGATAGTTCTCTTCTATCCTTAGCTTGCAAGAATTTATATTTAACATATAGTACCTTTTACCAGTTTCTTCTTTGAAAACTATTGAGATGTTCTCTTTAACCCTTTAGTATGCTAATATTATATTTTGCTTTACTTTTTTTTTTTAGTATTAAATTGTCTTCCTATTTCTAATATAAGCTCCTTAGTCATCATGCCTTACTTTTTAATACTGGTAAATTTTATATGGTAATGATTTATTTGCCTTTTCATAGACAGATTAACATTAGAAAAAATACAGCAGTAATCACAGTAATCCAAGTCTATGCCCCAACCACTAATGCCAAAGAAGCTGAAGTTGAATGGTTCTAAGAAGCCCTAAAAGACCTTCTAGAACTAACATCAAAAAAGAGATACCCTTTTCATCATAGGGGACTGGGTTGCAAAAGTAGGAAGTCAAGAGTTACCTGGAGTAACAGGCAAGTTTGGCCTTGGAGTACAAAATGAAGCAGGGCAAAGGTTAATAAGAGTTTTGCCAAGAGAACACATGTGTCACAACAAACACCCTCTTCCAACCACACAAGAGATGATCCTACATATAAATATCACCAGATGGTCAATACCAAAATCAGGTTGATTATATTCTTTGCAGCTGAAGATGGAGAAGCTCTATACAGTCAGTAAAATGAAGACCAGGAGCTGACTGTGGCTCAGATCATGAACTCCTTATTGCCAAATTCAGACTTAAATTGAAGAAAGTAGGGAAAACCACTAGGCCATTCAAGTATGACCTAAATCAAATTGCTTATGATTGTACAGTAGAAGTGACAAATATATTTAAGGGATTAGATTTTATAGAGAATGCCCGAAGAACTATGGGCAGATGTTCATGACATTGTACAGGAGGCAGTGATCAGGAACATCCCTGAGAAAAAGAAACACAAAAAGGCAAAATGGTTGTCTCAGGATGCCTTACAAATAGCTGAGAAAAGAAGAGAGGCTACAGGCCAAGGGGAAAAGGAAAGATATACCCATTTGAATGCAGAGTTCCAAAGAATAGCAAGGAGAGATAAGAAAGCCTTCTTTAGTGGTCAATGCAAAGAAATAGAGGAAAACAATAGAATAGGAAAGACTAGAGATCACTTAAAGAAAATTAGAGATATCAAAGGAAAATTTCATGCAAAGATGGACACAATAAAGGACAGAAATAGTATGGACCTAACAGAAGCAGAGGATATTAAGAAGGCGTGGCAAGAATAAAAAGAACTATACAAAAAGGATCTCAATGACTCAGATAACTATGATGGTGTAATCACTCATCTAGAGCCAGACATCCTGAAGTTCAAAGTCAAGTGGGACTTAGGAAGCAGGACTATAAACAAAGCTAGCAGAGATGATGGAATTCCATTTGAGCTATTTAAAATCCTAAAAGATAATGCTGTGAAAGTGCTACACTCAATACACCAACAAATTCAGAAAACTCAACAGTGGCCATAGGACTGGAAAAGGTCAGTTTTCATTCCAATCCCAAAGAAAGGAAATACCAAAGAATGTTGAAACTATCGTACATCCTAACTCATCTCACGTGCTAGCAAAGTAATGCTCAAAATTCTCCAAGTCAGGCTTCGACAGTATGTGAACCGTGAACTTCCAGATGTTCAAGCTGGATTTAGAAAAGGAAAAGGAACTAAGATCAAATTGCCAACATCCGTTGGATCAAGGAAAAAGCAAGAGAGTTCCAGAAAAACGTCTACCTCTGCTATATTGACTACGCCAAAGCCTTTGACTGTGTGGATCACAACAAACTGTGGAAAATTCTGAAAGAGATGGGAATATCAGACCACCTGACTTGCCTCTTGAGAAATCTGTATGCAGGTCAGGAAGCAACAGTTAGAAGTGGACATGAACAATACACTGGTACCAAATTGGAAAAGGAGTATGTCAACTCTGTGTATTGTCAGCCTACTTATTTAACTTCTATGCAGAGTCCATCATGAGAAATGCCAGGCTGGATGAAGCACAAGCTGGAATCAAGATTGCTGGGAGAAATATCAATAACCTCAGATATGCAGATGACACCACCCTTAGGGCAGAAAGTGAAGAACCTCTTAATGAAAGTGAAAGAGGAGAGTGAAAAAGCTTACTTAAAACTCAACATTCAATACACAAAGATCATGGCATCTGGTCCCATCACTTAATGGCAAATAGATGGGGAAACAATGGAAACCATGATAGACTTTATTTTGGGGGGCTCCAAAATCCCTGCAGATGGTGGCTGCAGCCATGAAATTAAAAGAAGTTTGCTCCTTGGAAGAAAAGCCACAACCAACCTAGATAGCCTATTAAAAAGCAGAGACATTATTTTGCCAACAAAACTCCATCTAGTCAAAGCTATGGTTTTTCCAGTAGTCATGATTGGATGTGAGAATTGAACTATAAAGAGAGCTGAGCTCTGAAGAATTGATGTTTTTGAACTGTGGTGTTGGAGATGACTCTTGAGAGCCCCTGGACTGCAGGGAGATCCAACCAGTACATCCTAAAGGAAATCAGTCATTGGAAAGACTGATACTGAAGCTGAAATGCCAATACTTTGGCCGCCTGATGTGAAGAACTGACTCCTTAGAAAAGACCCTGATGCTGGGAGGGATTGGGGGCAGGAGGAGAAGGGGATGACAGAGGATGAGACGTTTGGATGACATCAGTGACTCAGTGGACATGTGTTTGAGCAAGCTCTGGGAGTTGGTGATGGACAGGGAACCCTGCGTGCTATGCGGTCGCAAAGAGTCAGACAGGACTGAGTGACTGAACTAACTAACTAATGATTTATTTATGATTTTTACATCAATATCCATACTGCATAGCCTTTCTTATTGGTCTTCCAACTCTTCTGTGTCTTCCTTATAGTGTATTTGCCACACACCTGCTCTTGATCCTTCTAAACCAGCTCATGTGACTGAAACCACGCTCCTTCACAGAGCTCACAAAGCACCTTGTAAGCCCTTCCCACAACCTCTCAGGCCAAATCTCCTGTCCTGTTTTCATCGCTCACCTCTCTGCTTGCTGTTCCTTGAATCAGTCTCATATACCCTCGCCTCTAAGCATTTGCCTTCACTGTTCTCTCTGCCTGGAGTGCCCTCCCCAATACTTCTGCTTGGTCACTCTCTAATTTTTTAGGGCTGCTCAAATGTCACCTCATGAATCAAACCATCACTAATAATACTATATAGAATAACAGCTCCTTCGCTATTCATTTCCTCCACTTAATTTTTCTTCATAACACCTGCCGTCGCATGACATATTTTATGTTTATCCTTGTGTATTTATTTATGGTTGATTTCCTGACAACTAAAATATGAGTTTCATGAGAACAAGGATTGTATTTATTTTTTCCTGTTTGTATCCCCATATGTAAACAGGCCTGGACCATGGTAGGTGCTCAAGAAAACTGGAGATACAGTTTTATTTGATACTTACCTGTTTACCTGCATAAAGAAATAGTGTTCATTCATTCACTCAGTAAATAATTGCTCACTTACAAGGTGATGAGGCTTGTGCCAGACAACAGAGTGCCCATGCTCAGGCTTCCAGTTTCTGCGAGTGACTGAGCCCACGCTCACTAGGAGAAGGCCAGCTGCTCAGTTACTAGCCTCTGTCAAGACAAACGGTGTTCCTGAGCATTATTTTCAGGCAAGGCAGTCATTTCATAATCCTGGCTTTGTTCTAGTATTTCAGTTCTAACTCTCTGGTTCCAGAGACTTCAAGCAGGACTCCTTTTCCACTCAGGCATAAGACCAATAATTCACCCTCATTTCCCCCTTTGCCCTATCCTTCCACCACAGCCTATGCTTTGTTTTATTTTTATATCGCCTAGCATTTCGCTTCAGTTCCTGCTCACTCTAACTTGAGGTTCTTTATCTCTGGCACATGGGGATTTTATTAACAGTAGACTATTTATTCAAAACATTTTGTTAGCTTTTAACTAGTAAGTCCACGTATTGGTGACAAGAGACACAGCCTTTTGCATTGGCTACAATTTTCTTAAATGTCTGAGAAACTGCTTACAACTCTGGATATTATGAGTGATGAATAATAGTGTAAATTCATTTCTGTGGCAATGTGCCCTGAGTACTCTGGTGAAAAATGAAAATGCTAATTCTTTCTATATTGATTTTTCACTTCATTGTTCCTAAAAAATATGATTTTAAATGCCCTATTCTAAATCTTCTATAACTCTTCCGTGATTTTTTTTTGAATCATTGGTGTTTCATAGCCCTATGAGTATAAATTATCATTTCAGAGACCCCATGTCATATTCATTATATCACACTGGAATCTTAGGCTTGGGTTATTTTACTGCATCTCAAGGTGCCAGTAAAATATTCTCAAGAAAGTTTTCACCAAAGATACCTTAGTATGCTGCTGCTGCTAAGTCGCTTTGTGTCGGACGCTGTGCGACCCCATAGAAGGTAGCCCACTAGGCTCCTCTGCCCACAGAATTCTCTAGGCAAGATTACTGGAGTGGGTTGCCATTTCCTTCTCCATTACCTTACTATAGAATTTTTTAATATGAGCAAAGCTAAAAATAGAGAAGGTGGAGATGCACAGCAGAGCCACAAATCAGAGAAAGAATGTATTTATAATGGAGTGATTTTTACAAAATGCAATAAAAATTGACTAGAGGGATTGTCTCCCTGTTTCTGCCAGGACAATTCCACAGTGCCACTGTAAGAAATCCTTTCCTGAAGAGCCTACATCTCCCCATTTCATTAAACAGTTGGCTGAACGTACTCAACATTTTTAGATTAATTTAGCCATCTTTCTTTGAAAAGGAATTCTCTCCCAAAGTTTCTTATTATTATTATTTCTTTTCATTTTTTAGTTTTTCATTTTTTAGATTTTTTAATGGCTTTATATCAAGAATAATAACTATGAGGGGAATTGTCCAGGCATTTTTTCCAAGCAGCACACTACTTTGTACACAATGCTAAAACTAGCATGTTTAGATTTAACACTCACATGGCTTATGTCTACCTAATGCTAGAGTAATAAGTTAAACAAACAATGTCCCCCCTAAAACTAATTTGTGTTAATTTAAAAAATACTTGAGATTATCTTTGTCATCTGGTATAGGCAAAAAGCTGCCTAAGTGACTCAGCTTATTAGAAAGTTCTAAAGATGGTCTATACTATTCCTTACCATTTGTATGGAGGATATGTGAGAGTATTCTCTTAGCTTCAGAAGTAAAATCATGATTTGAAATATTAATGATTATTCATAATAGTAGTAATCCGGAGCAAAAAGAAATGCATTTGGGCATTCTTTGTTCAAGTTTAGTATGAGACAGGATCAAGTACTAGTTCAAAACTCAAACTCCAATGCCAGGCTGTCTTGGATTCAACCCACTTACTAGCTGTGTGACCTTAAGAGACTTACTTCATCAGTGAAAAATTTCCTTTTGATTACAATGGTGTAAGATTGTTATATGACAAAATAATTATAGCTATATATAAAATGCTTAAAACAGGGCCTGGCATATGCAAGTACAGTATAACTGTGAGCTCATTCACTCTTTTTCTCTTATCCACAAATTATAGTCATAAAAATTATGTTTCTTACAACAGTGCTAAATATATACATAAACATAGCCATGAGATCACATTTATTTTATCTTTACTCACAGTTCCTTAGAAAGTGAGTATCCTTAGGAAGTGAATATCTTTAGATTTAAATTGTATTAACCTAATAAACCCAACTCATTGGAAAAGTCCCTGATGCTGGAAGGATTGAGGGCAGAAGAAGAGGACATCAGAGGATGAGATGGCTGGATGGCATCACCAATGCAGTGGTTGTAAACTTGGGCAAAATCCTGGGAGATGGTGAGGGACAGGGAGGCCTGGTGTGCTGCATTCCATGGGGTCACAAAGAGTCAGACATGACTGGATAACTGAACAGCAGCAGTAAAAGACCAGATTGGATTCAGGCTTGTCTAATGGTGCTTTTTCTAGATTAGAGTATCAACAATCCAAATTTAAAGTGGTTATAAGAGTGGATTATTGCTACTATATATATGTATACATATACATATATTTAGTGGCCCATATATAGGCCTTCCCTGGTGGCTGAGGTGGTAAAGAATCTGCCTGCAATGCAGGAGAGGTTCAACCCTTGGGTCAGGAAGATTCCCTGGAGAATGCAGTGGTTACCCACTCCAGTATTCGTGCCTGTAAAATTCCATGGACAGAGGAGCCTGGTGGGATACAGTCCATAGGGTCACAAAGAGTCAGACATGACCGAGCAACTAACACACACATATATATTAGTCATAAAAAATAATGAAATTTTGCCATTTGTACCAATATTGATGGACCTGAAGGGTATTATGCTTAGTGAAAAAAGTTAGATAAATATAAGTACTGTATGTTATCACAATATGTAGAATCTAAAAAATGAACAAATAGATGTAACAAAAAATAAACAAATTTACAGATATAGTGAACAAATTCCTGGTTACCAGTGGGGATAGGGAAGTGGGAAGGGGTCAAATAAGGGTAAGAGATTAAGAGATACAAACTACTATGTATAGAATAGATAAGCAACAAGGATACATTATATAGTACAAGGAAAATAGAGCCACTATTTTACAATAACTTCAAATGGAATATTATCCATAAAATATGGAATGATAAAGCAGAAGGAGGACACCATAGAGGATGAAATGGTTGAATGGCATCACCGACTCAATGGACATGAGTTTGAGCAAGCTCCAGGAGCTGGTGATGGACAGGGAAGCCTGGCGTGCTGCAGTCCAAGGGGTCACAAAGAGTTAGACACAACTGAGTGACTGAACTGAACTGAACTGATGCTATACACCTGAAACTAATATAATATTGCAAATCAACTATACTTGAATAAATTTTTTTTATTTATCCAACATAAAATATGCTAAATATTTCATTTCTGTCTTTTTCAAGACAACACAGAAATATGAGTTTTCTAATTCAAAATATTTATAGAAATAAAACGTAGTCAGTATATACTCTTAATCCATTTAAGCTTGTTACTTATAATCAAGTATGTATTACATTGAGCAGATAGGTTTAATTAAATTTCTGCATAAATCTTCAAAACAGATTCTCTGGAATTTTGTTTTATACCATTGAACATTTTTTTACATATGAAAATATTTTTATACACTCCAAACTCTGAAAGTAAATATTCTTTCCTATATATTGAGGGAAGTTATTCCCCCTTTCTTCACGCACGGTATCTTTCATTTGTCCCTGTAAATACCCTCTCCACCACCCTACTCTCTGCTCTGGGAGAACATTCGTGCATGATAATGGCTCCCTTGCCCACTGGCTTCCTGATGGGTTTGGTTAATGAAGAACACTGGCATGAGATCAGAAGGAAAAAGGAGAGTGAAGTCATGGTATTTATGCCACAGGCTGGCTGATCCCTCAACCAAAAGTCACAGCTGCTGTCAGGCAGACCACACCACCAGCCTCTGTGTCTCTGGTTTTCAAGTACCATTCTCTTCCCCATGTCCTTTCTTGCATGGGTGATAATCTGGGCTCCCCATGTTGACCCCTCCCTTTGTCCCCTCTTGCCTGGGATAGTGACAGCTGTTACTAACATTGTTTTCTGCAGTATCCCTTGCAGTTTTCCCACACTCTGCCCACAATAAATACTCCCTTTATTAAACTATTGTCAAAATACAACATGAGCATGCCATTTCATCACACTCATGGAGACACTCAACTAAATTTTCCTGCCAGCACCATGTCTGATAACCTTCTCTCAAAGTCTTAGGAGAAAACCCAAAATATATGCTTAATTTTGTTCTAGAAAACAGAGCTTACTCTGCATATTTGAGTTCTGCTTATTTTTAGTGCCTCTTAATATTTCCACCTGTCTTCTGCTTAGTTGTCCCAAGGTATTCAATTCTGGGCCCTTACATTGCCTCATCCCCTTTACTCAATCAATCAGCCAGGAGCGCTTCACATCTGGAGCTTGTCTTCTGCCTCCACAGCATCTACATTTACCTATCCTAGCTCCATTTCCTTAAGTATCTGCTTTAGAGGTAAAAGCTACTGAACTGTGATGACATGATAATTGGTTGGTGAGCATATTTTCCGGAGAAGGCAATGGCACCCCACTCCAGTACTCTTGCCTGGAAAATCCCATGGATGGAGGAGCCTGGTAGGCTGGAGTCCGTGGGGTAGCACAGAGTCAGACACGACTGAAGCGACTTAGCAGCAGCAGCATATTTTCAGGTTAATGGATCTTTTCTGGAAGCAACGTCTTAATTCAAGAAATTGTAGGCAGAGAACAAGATGGTGGAGGAGTTAGTGGACATAAAGTACTTCTCACTCCACAGATACATGAGGAATACACCTTCAGATATAGAGGTGCATGCAGAACACCAGCTGAGAGTGGACAGGAGTACCTGACCAGCGGAAAAGACTATACAGACCCACCCAAAATGCGGTAGGATGAAGGAACTAGGGAGAAAAATGCTCCATTAAAAACTAACTCCAGAGAGTTAGTAGGACTGGACCTGCCCTCAGTGGGTGGGGGAACTGAAGCAGGGGTCCAATCCCCACAGCGGGGCAACTGTCTGAGTAGGAGGAGAAACATTTAAGGCTGCGAGTGAAACAGCTGATCTGTGGCAGCCTAAATGGAACGAGAATCAGACAGTCCTTGCCACAGCCATACATACCCTGGACAGGGATGCAGCTCCCCTGGAAGACGCAGCAGCTGGGAGCCGGAGTTTAGGAACTGTGGAGCAATCCCAGGGCGAGGGCTGCTGTTGACTGCAGAGAGACAGATCAAGGGGATGTGATGGAGGAGACTGTGGTGGGAAATGCCAGTGGAGGAAAGCCAGGCAGTGATGGAAACAAGGCAATACTGCTGAGTCACCTATAGGGGGTGGAGCCATCACCATAGCCTCTCTCTCATGCCAGCATTGGCAGCTGAACAACAGAGAGGCTGGCCCATCAAATGCCTGACGCATTGAACTACAGAGCAGGACCACCCAGGGTGCTCCTTTAAGTGACCGATGCGCCGAACTACAGAGTAGGACCCCACCCAGGGGGGCCCCTTTATGTGCCTGATGCACCAAACAACAGAGAAGGACCCCAGGCAAGGGAGCCTGAACAGGCAGAGCTGTGGAGAAAGACAGGCCAAAGAGGGCTTCTGATCGCCAGTTACAAGAGGCTCAAAAAAAGACTCTGATGGGGCTATAACTCCTGCACTGGAGGCAGTCCAGGTCCCTGCACACTTGGCACCGCCAGGGTCCCTGCAAGCCAAGCAGATGCGCCACTTTCATGCTGAACTCTCACTGAGGCAGAGCTGCCACAGACAAGAAAAAGTCTTGCATTTATGTGCACAGGGTCGCTTCAGTTGTGTCCAACTCTTTGCGATCCTGTAGGCTGTGGCCTGCCAGGTTTCTCTGTCAGGGAGCGGGGTTCTCCAGGCAAGAATACTGGAGCATATTGTCCAGTACTGGTTGCCATAGCCTTCTAGAACACTTTATTTCCTGCTGCCCTAGCCAGTAACTCCTCTGGGTACCTGGTGCTGCCAAAACGTCCCCCTGCAACCCAAGCAGCTGCACCACCTCCACACCTGGCCCTCACAGGGGCAAACCCAACTCCTCCAGGGCAACCCCAGAAGCAAACCCCTCTGGGCGATCCACATGCAGAGATGGAAGTAAAACCATAATTGAAACCCAAGGGCAGGGTGGCTAAGGAAGAAGACCCAAAACCTTCCCACCAGCTGTACAAGCTGCTAATTACATCGCACACAATCAACCAGCCAGACTTTGTCTATGGAGTATACAAAAGGTCATTGAGAACTCCCACAAAAGAAAACACTCTAGTTCTGATAGCTGTGGACACTGGAGGCAAGAACACACAGGAGTAGGACCCGATTAGAATCTGAGCTGCCACCACAGAAGGTCCAAAGATCAGCACAGTGTTGGAGGGCATTCTAGGGAGGTGAGGTGGACTGTGACTCCCAGCGAGGGAAAGGACTCTGATATCAGTGACTCAAGAAAAACATTTATTATTCTTATGTTTTCACTTATTCTGTAGATTCTTTGGGATTTTTTCTTTTATTTCCCTTTTCCCCCCCACTCTGTTGTAGTTGTGGATTTTATTGGCACTATGAAATCTATTTAAGCTTTTGAGTTTTTTTCTCTCAGTCACGTTTTTTATTGTTACAAACTTCAGTCTCTGTTGTGCTTTTGCAGTTCTGTGGAGTTTCCTCCCCCCCCCCTTTTTTTTTTTCTTTTCTCTTTTTTAAATTTTTAAACCTTTTATTATTTTTTCTGCATTTATTCCTTTGTTTGCTTTTGGTACTGTTCTTTTCCCCTTGCAGTTAATCTTTAATGTATATTAATCTTCTTTATCTACCTCTATTTAACTTTGCATATCTATTCTTTCTTTCTTTTGTTTCTTTCCTTTCCTCTCAATATATTCGTTAGTTTTACTTTCATTGCTTTGTTCCCCAATTGGCACCTTTCTTTAGTTTTGTTTTCCAGTTTGTGCTTTAGTTAGTTTTGTTCTGGTAGATATAATTTTTGGTTTCTTTTGTTCGCTGGATCAATCTCTGGTACTTTGTTTTTGTTGGGCTGTTTTGATTTTGCTTACAGGTGTATATGCATATGTGTATATTCATTCACACTTTTTATTGTTGTTATAAACCTCTGCCTCTACCTTGGGCTTTTGCAGTTCTATGGAGTCTTCCTTTTATTTATTTATTTTTTTTTATCTTTCCTTTTCTCTTTCTTCTTCCTTTTATTTTTCATCTCCTCTTTTTTATAATTTTAATTTTTTAAACCTATTATACTTTTTCTACATTTATTCTTTTGTTTGCCTTCCCTACTGTTCTTTTCCCCTTGCAGTTAATCTTTAATATATACAAATCTCCTTCATCTACCTCTATTTAACTTTGCATATCTATTCTTTTCTTTATTTCCTTTCCTCTCAACATATTTGTTAGTTTGTTTTCGTTGCTTTGTTCCCCATTTGGCACCTTGCTCTAGTTTTATTTTCCAGTTTGTGCTTTAGTTAGTTTTGTTCTTAATGGATAAATATAATTTTTGATTTCTTTTGTTTGCTGGGTCAGTCTACTGTACTTTATTTTTCTTGGGTTGTTTTGACTTGGCTCATGGATATATATGTATATTTGTATATTCCATTATTTTAATTATTATTTCCCTGATTTTGTAGCTGCCATCTGTTTGAGGTTCATCTTTGGCCTCTCATTTTGGATATTTATTTTAATCTCACTTAATGCCATAACAAGCCACTTGTGGAATCTTTGATCCTGGGATCAAGCCCTGAGCCTTTGGAGTGGGAGCACTGACTCCAAGACCCTAGACTACTAGAGAACTAACCCTGCTGCTGCTGCTGCTGCCAAGTCGCTTCAGTCATGTCTGACCCTGTGTGACCCCGTAGACAGCAGCCCACTAGGCTCCACCATGTCTGGGATTCTCCAGGCAAGAACACTGGAGTGGGTTGCCATTTCCTTCTCCAATGCATGAAAGTGAAAAGTGAAAGTGAAGTCGCTCAGTCTTGTCCGAGGCTTAGCGATCCCATGGACTGCAGTCTACGAGGCTCCTCCGTCCATGGGCTTTTCCAGGCAAGAGTACTGGAGTGGGGTGCCATCACCAGAGTATCAAACCACTTGAATACAAGAACCAGCCACACCCAACCACCAGTAGCATCCTGGGTAGGACACCTTATCTAAACAACAGACAAAACAAAAGTACAAACTCAATCATCAGCAGATAGGATAACTCAGTCAGCCTTGACCATCAGAGGAAAAACAAACAAACAAACAAAAACTCAGCACAAATCTCACCCTATAGGAAGCTTACACAAACAACTGGACCAACCTTAGGAGGGCAGAAACCAAAAGGAAGAAAGAATTCAACCTTGAAGCTTGGGGAAAGGAGACCTCAAACACAATAAGTTTAAAAAAAAAGAAAAGAAAAGGCAGAAAAATACTACACAAATGAAGGAACAAACTAGAAACACAGAAGTCCAAATAAATGACGAAGAAATAGGCAAATTTCCTGAAAAAGAATTCAGAATAATGATACTAAAGATGATCAAAAACCTTGAAAACAAAATGGAGAAAAGGCAAGAATCAATTAACGAAGACCTAGAAGAATTAAAGAATAAACATACAGACACAAACAACACAATTATTGAAATTAAAAATACTCTAGAAGCATAATCAATAGCAGAATATCTGAAGCAGAAGAATCAGTGAGCTGGAAGATAAAATGGTGGAAATAATTTTTGAATGGCAGAATAAAGTAAAAAGAATGAAAAGAACTGAGGACAGTCTCAGAGACCTCTGGGACCATATCAAACGCACCAACATTTGAATTATAGGGATCCCAGAAGAACAAGAAAAAAACAAAGGGTATGAGAAATTTTCTGAAGAGATTATAGTTGAAAATTTCACCAATAAGGAAAAGGAAATAGTTAATCAAGTTCAAGAGGCACAGAGTCCCATACCAGATAAACCCAAGGAGAAACATGCCAAGACACATACTAATCAAACTAACAAAGACTAAACACAAAGAAAGAATATTAAAAGCAGCAAGGGAGAAGCAACAAGTAACATACAAGGGAAACCCCATATGTTTAACAGCTTTAACAGCTGATCTTTAAGCAGAAACTCTGCATGCCAGAAGGAACAACAGGGTATATTTAAAGTACTGAAAGGGAAAAATCTACAATCAAGATTACTGTACCCAGGAAAGATCTCATTCAAAATTGATAGAGAAATAAAAAGCTTTTCAGAAAAGCAAAAGTTATGTGAATTTAGGGCCACAAAACCAACTTTACAACAAATGTTAAAGGGACTTATATACTTGAGAAATATAAGAGAAGAAAAAAGATCTACAAAATCAACTCCAAACAATTAAGAAAATGGCAATAGGAACATATATATCAATAATTACTTTAAATGTAGATGGATGAAATCCTCCAACCAAAAGACACATACTGGCTGAATGAATACAAAAACAAGACTCATACATATGTTGTCTACCAGAAACCCACTTCAGACATCAAGACACATATAGACTGAAAGTGAGAGGATGGAAAAATATGTTCCATGCAAATGGGAAGCAAAATAAAGCTGGAGTAGCAATTCTCATATCAGACAAAATAGAACTTAAAGATTACAAGAGATAAGGAAGGACACTACATAATGATCAAAGGATCAGTCCAAGAGGAAGACATAGCAATTTTAAATATCTATGTACCCAGCATAGGAGCACCTCAATACATTAGACAAATACTAACAGACATAAAAGGAGAAATTGATAGTAACACAATAATAGTAGGAGACTTTAACACCCGACTCACAACAATCGACAGATCGTCAAAACAGAAAATTAATAAGGAAACACATCTTAAATGATACATTAGATGAGATGGATCTCATTGATATCTTCAGGACATTCCACCCAAATGCAGAAGAATACACCTTCTTCTCAAGTGCACATGGAATATTCTCCAGGATAGATCACATCTTGTGTCACAAACCAAACCTCAGGAAATTTAAGAAAATTGAAATTGTATCAAACATCTTCCCTGACCACAACACTATGAGATTAAATATCAATTACAAGAAAAAACTGTAAGAAACACAAGCACGTGGAGATTAAACAACACGTTTTTAAATAACCAACAGGTTACTGAAGAAATCAAAAGAGAAATCAAAAAATTTCTAGAAACAAATGCCAATGAAAACATGACAACTCAAAACCTATGGGATGCAGCAAAGGCAATCCTAAGAGGGAAGTTTATAGCAATACAATCCTACCTCAAGAGACCAGAAAAACATCAAATAGACAACTTAACTTTACACCTAAAACAACTGGAAAAAGAAGAACACACACACCCAAAAAAAAACCCAAAATTAGTAGAAGGAAAGAAATCATAAAGATCCAAGCAGAAATAAATGAAAAATAAATGAAAGAGACAATAATGAAAAGTAATAAAACTAAAAGCTGGTTGTTTGAGAAGATAAACAAAACTGATGAGTCTTTAGCCAGACTCATCAGTAAAAAAATAAAGAATCAAATTAACAAAATTAGAAATGAAAAAGGAGAGGTTACAACAGACAATGCAGAAATGCAGAAGATTATAAGAGACTATTATGAACAACTATATGGCAATAAAATGGATGACCTGGAAGAAATGGACAGATTCTTAGAAAAGTTCAGTCTTTCAAGACTGAACCAGGAAGAAATAGAAATTGTGAACAACCCAATTACAAGCACTGAAATTGAAGCTGTGATCAAAAATCTCCCCCAAAAACAAAAGCCCAGGAGCAGATGGCTTTGCAGAAGTCTGTGTGAGAGTGGGACTGTGAAGAAAGCTAAGCACCGCAGAATTGATGCTTTTGAACTGTGGTGATGGAGAAGACTCTTGAGAGTCCCTTGGACTGCAAGAAGATCCAACCAGTCCATCCTAAAGGAGATCATTCTTGAGTGTTTATTGGAAGAACTGATGCTGACGCTGAAATTCTAATACTTTGACCACCTCATGCGAAGAGTTAACTCATTGGAAAAGACCCTGATCCTGGGAGGGATTGGGGCCAGGAGGAAAAGGGGATCACAGAGGATGAGATGGCTGGATGGCATCACCGACTCGATGGACATGAGTTTGGGTAAGCTCCAGGAGTTGGTGATGGACAGGGAGGCCTGGTGTGCTGCGATTCATGGGATCACAAAGAGTTGGACATGACTGAGTGACTGAACTGAACTGATCAAACATTTAGAGGAGCACTAATGCCTATCCTTCTAAAACTCTTTTAAAAATTGCAGAAGAAAGAACACTTCCAAATTCATTCTATGAGGCCACCATCGCCCTGATATGAAAACCAGACAGAAATAACCCATAAAAGGAAAACTACAGGCCAATAACACTGGTGAACATAGATGCAAATATCAGCAACAAAATTTTAGTACACAGAATTCAGCAACACATCGAAAAGCTCATATACCATGATCAAGTTGGGTTTATTCCAGGATTGCAAAGATTCTTCAATATATGCAAATCAATCAGTGTTATACACCATATTAACAAATTGAAAGATAAAAACCATATGATAATCTCAACAGATGCAGAAAAAGGCTTTGACAACATCCAGCATCCATTTATGATAATAATGCTTCAAAAAATGGGCAGAGAAGGAACCTACCGCAACATAGTAAAGGTCATATGTGATAAACCTACAGCAAACATTATTCTCAATGGTGAAAAACTGAAAGAATCGTCTCTAAGATCAGGAATAAGACAAGGGGCTCCACTTTCACCACTATTATTTAACATAGTTCTGGAAGGCCTAGCTACAACAATCAGAGAAGAAAAAGAAACAAAATGAATCCAGATCAGAAAAGAAGATGTAAAATTCTCATTGTTTGCAGATGACATGATACTGTACACTGAAAACCCTAAAGATAGTATCAAAAAATTACTAGAGCTAATCAGTGAATTTGGCAAAGTTGCAGGACACAAAATCAATACACAGAAATCACTTTCATTTCTATATACTAACAGTGAAAAATCAGCAAGACAAATTAAGGAATTAATCCCATTCATGACTGCAACAAAAAGAATTAAATATCTAGGAATAAACTTACCTAATGAGGCAACAGAAGTGTACACAAAAAATTATAAGACACTAATGACAGAAATCAAAGATGACATAAACAGATGGAGAGATATTCCATGTTCCTGGGTAGGAAGAATCAATATTGTGAAAATGGTATACTACCAAATGCAATCTACAGATTCAATGCAATCCCTATCAAATTACCAATGGCATTTTTCACAGAGTTAGAACAAAAAATTTCACAATTCATATGGAAACACAAAAGACCCTGAATAGCCAAAGCAGTCTTGAGAAAGAAGAGTGGAGCTTTAGGAATCAACCTTCCTGACTTCAGATTATAGTACAAAGCTACAGTCATCAAGACAGTATGGTACTGGCACAGAAACAGAAATATAGACCAATGGAACAAGATAGAAAGCCCAGAAATAAACCCATGCACCTATGGGTACCTTATTTTTGACAAAGGAGGAAACAATGTACAATGGGGCAAAGACAGCCTCTTCAATAAGTGATGCTGGGAAAACTGGACAGCTACATGTAAAAGAATGAAATTAGAACACTTCCTAACACCATACACAAAGATAAACTCAAAATGGATTAAAGACCTAAATGTAGACCAGAAACTATCAAACCCTTAGAGGAAAACATAGGCAGAACACTCAAAGACATAAATCGAAGCAAGATCCTCTATGACCCACCTCCTAGAGGAAATAAAAACAAAAGTAAACAAGTGGGACCTGATTGAAATTAAAAGCGTTTGCACAGCAAAGGAAACTAGATGCAAGGTGAAAAGATAACCCTTAGAATGGGAGAAAATAATAGCAAATGAAACAACTGACAAAGGATTAATTTCCAAAATATACAAGCAGCTCATACAATTCAATGCCAGAAAAACAACCCAATCAAAAAGTGTGAAAAAGATCTAACCAGATATTTCTCCAAAGACATACAGATGGCTAGCAAACCCATGAAAAGATGCTCAACACCATTCATTATTAGAGAAATGCAAATCAAAATTACAAGACATCACCTCACACCAGTCAGAATGGCCATCATCAAAAAGTCTACAAACAATAAATGCTGGAGAGGGTGTGGAGAAAAGGGAACACTCTTATACTGGTGATGGAAATGTAAATTGATACAGCCACTACGAAAGATGGTGTGGAGATTCCTTAAAAAACTAGGAATAAAACCACCATATGGCCCAGCAATCCCACTCCTAGGCATCTACCCTGAGGAAACCAAAACTGAAAAAGACACATGTATCCTATTGTTCATTGCAGCACTATTTACAATAGCTAGAACATGGAAGCAACCTAGATGTCCATCGACAGATGAATGGATAAAGAACTATGGTATGTATACAAAATGGAATATTACTCAGCCATAAAAAGGAATGCATTTGAGTCAGTTCTGATGAGGTGGATGAATCTAGAACCTATTATACAGAGTGAAATGAGTCCAAAAGAGAAAGATAAATATTGTATTCAAACACATATACATGGAATCTAGAAAAATGGTACTGAAGAATTTATTTACAAGTCAACAATGGAGAAATAGACATAGAGAATAGACTTACAGACATGGGGAGAGGGGAGGAGAGGATGAGATGTATGGAAAGAGTAACATGGAAACTTATATTACCATATGTAAAATAGATAGCCAATGGGAATTTGCTGTATGGCTCAGGAAACTCAAACCAGGGCTCTGTATCAACCTAGAGGAGTGGGATGGGGTGGGAAATGGGAGGGAGGTTCAAAAGGGAGGGGATATGTGTGTACCTATGGCTGATTCTTGTTGAGGTTTGACAGAAATCAACAAAATTCTGTAAGGCAATTATCCTTCAATAAAAAAATCAAATTAAAAATTAAAAAAGGAAATTTTAGTAGATTTCTGGAGGATATATTTTGGGATGAGCAAGCTTTGCATGCTTCAAAATAATTCCTTAGAAGGGACAATTTCCTTTGCCTAAAAATGGAGTCAGATATGTTATGGTCTGTAGATATTAGTTTTTAACAAAAACTTGAATATTATAAAAGAGAATGCAACAGTGGTATTAAACATGTTCTAATAGGATATTGAAAGTATTTTCTTGAAAATAAATTTAGACACACATAGTTCAACAACAACATTCCACTAGTTAATGATTGAAAATTCAATATCTATAATATATAAGGAACAAATTTCATGTTCATTATTTTCATAATATTAAAAATTTGAGAAGGATTTAATTTTAAAATATGTAAAACTTACAGCTTATTTTTATATAACTGGATTCTGTTAGTCGTTGTTTTGTGGAGATAATTTTTTTTTTAGTAGGCAGTCAATTTTTAAAACTCCAAAGTTATTTTCTCAAGCTTAAAGACATTTCAAAAATACACTTTGATAGCATCATTTGTTTTCTCACAAGTAGTAGAATATCACAAACTATTTAAGTCATACCTAAAGGTAAAGTTTCCATCTCTTTGCATAAAGTCACCTCCAACTTTTCAAGATCACAATTATAAAATGACAGAGCTCTCATGTTGGCTTAATAAATGAGCTGCATCTAAATGTACAGTTTTAGGGCCTCCCTGTAAGGAATCCGCCTGCCAATGCAGGAGACATGGGTTTGATCCCTAATCCAGGAAGATTCCCACGTGCCCCAGAGCACCTAAGTCCATACACCACAACTGCTGAGCCTGTGCTCTGCAACAAGAGAAGCCACCACAATGAGAAGCCCACACTGCAACTAGAGAGGCGTTCCCACCTCACAGCAATTAGCAATAAGCTAATGCAGCAATAAAGATCCAGCATAGCCAAAAATACAGACATAAAATTACAAGTGTGCAGTTTTCAGTTCATTCAGTCGCTCAGTCATGTCTGACTCTGTGACCCTAAGGACTGCAGCACATCGGGCCTTCCCGTCCATCACCAGTTCCCAGAGCTTGCTCAAACTCATGCCCATTGAGTTGGTGATGTCATCCAACCATCTCATCCTCTGTCATCTCCTTCTCCTCCTGCCTTTAATCTTTCCCAGCATCAGGGTCTTTTCAAATGAGTCAGTTCTTTGCATCAGGGGGCCAAAGTACTGGAGTTTCAGCTTCAACATCAGTCCTTCCAATGAATATTCAGGACTTATTTCCTCTAGGATGGACTGGTTAGATCTCCTTGCTGTCCAAGGGACTCTCAAGAGACATCTCCAATATCACCGTTCAAAAGCATCAATTCTTCAGCTCTCTGCTTTCTTTATAGTGTACAGTTTTAAGCCATTGTAATTCAATTCTTAGCTCTGTTTATCAGAATTGATGTTTATGTGATGATGAATGAGAGTCCCGACTGAATGATGAGAGATGGCTTTGAGAAAATGTCACAAATACAAACTTCAACATTGGTAAAAAAAAAAAAAAAAAAACCAGCTATGAATAATTAAATATATATAGTAGCTATGTCATGCCAATATTTTGGAAATTATTGTGAGAAAGTAAAACTGTTGATTTATAAAGCCCAATTAAAATGATATTATATTAATGGTAATAAGATCTTAGATTTCTCTTAGTCATTTTTCTCATCAAGCTTCAAATAATACTCAGATCCACAGAAGTAATATCTATATCTTGATAAGTGGGGATAAACCCAGCTTACATTGAAAAAAGAGTACAGATGCATTTGAAAAAAAAAAGAAGGGTCAGATTTTAAACATGAAAAATACTGTACAGTTATAAGATCAGAAAGAAGAGACTATTTGCATTAACAGTCACTAGTTGGAAATATTTTTGGTGGGACAGTCTTGGGACTGATTTTGAATCATTTCTCCAAGACCAGGAGCCCAAATATGTACTTGATACAATCTGCTCTAATGGATGTACTGATTTCTATGATCCCTGAGAAAAGAGAAGCTCATAAAGTGAGGCTCATAATTGCACTGACTCTGCCTGAGAACTATTTCCTGACCTGGCAGAGAAAGCTTGAGAATGAGCACGGGATTCTGACTGGGCTAAAATGGAAGAAGTTAGAGTACAGGCCAGCTAAAACCATTGGAATCTGTGCAGCAAGTTACTGAAGATGAGGAGGTAATCTATGGAGAAGGGCTAACGTCATACAGGAGTGCCCTATGAGTCTTTGCTGGTGGCTTTTTCAAGACTACCACTACAACAGAGTGGCTGGTCTGGAGTTTAGAACAGAACAGACACACAGAGATCAAACAGAGACAAAGGATACTGCAGATCTAGCCCATCAGAATGGGGAAATTTCCTTAACACCTTGTGAACACCTGAGATGCCCAGCTGAGCCAACAGAAATAAAAAGCCTTAGAAGTACAGCAAAAGAGACACAGATGTGTGGAGCAGCCTTTTGGACTCAGAGGGAGAGGGAGAGGGTGCGATGATTTGGAAAAATGGCATTGAAACATGTATACTATCATGTAAGAAACGAATCACCAGCCTATGCCCGATGCAGGATACAGCATGCTTGGGGCTGGTGCACAGGGATGACCCAGAGAGATGTTATGGGGAGGGAGGTGGGAGGGGGGTTCATGTTTGGGAACGCATGTACACCCGTGGTGGATTCATGTCAATGTATGGCAAAACCAATACAGTATTGTAAAGAAAAATAAAATAAAAATAAAAAGTAAAAAAAAAAGTAAAAAAAAAAAAAAGTAAAAAATATGCTTGCTTTAGATCTGCCTTAGCAAAGCCTAAAACTGTGCCCTGAAAAAAATTCCCAGAAGAAACAGTGTTTTTAAATGTTTGAGTTTTAAAAATCTAAAGAGCTTGAGAGCCACTTGGGACTTTTACAGATTTATCCTAACATAGTTAAACAAGCCTACATAAGCTCAGACTGACCAACCAGTAATGGAACTAACTACAGAAGCAAAAGTCAGCACTCCTCAAAGTAAGATAATAGAATCCTGCCTCTACAAAATACCACTGATGATATCTAATATACAATTAAGAATTATGAAGTCTTCAAAGAAAAGTAAAAATGTAACCCATAGCCAATTTAAAAATAGTCAATAGAAATGGAATCTGAGATAACCTGGATGTTAGATGTAGCTAACACCTACAAGTATGTTCAAGGAATTAAGATAAAATGTGTTTAAAACTAAAATAAGATATAATTTTAATGAATGACAGATAACCTAAGTAGAGAAATGAAAACTATTTTTTAAAAAGAAGCAAATAGAATTGTTACATAAGCAAGTATAATAACTGTAATAGACATTTCACCAAATGAGTTTAACTGCAGACTGTAAATGTCAGAAGAAAGATATCTGATTGCAGATGTTGAGAGAGAAAAGGAGACAGACTATTGAAAACCTGTGAGACAATGTAAAATTGATAAACAGAGAAGAGAGTGAGAATGAGGCACAAATAATCGAATAAATTTTCCTAAACTTTCTGAAAAAATAATTATAGGTTTCAAGAAGCTCAGTCAACTGCAAGATGAATAAGTTCAAGGAAAACTACACTTGAAATATGACTGTCAGTATTCTGAGAGCGACATTTAAAAAAAAAAAAAAAAACTTTCAAGCAACCAGAATTTATCTGGGCATGCAACAAAGGGAACAAGAGGAATAACAGCCAACTTCTCAGAAACAGTAAAGTTCAGAAGGCAAAGAAGGACATCTTTCAGTTCAGTTCGGTTCAGTTCAGTCGCTCAGTCATGTCCGACTCTTTGCGACCCCATGAATCGCAGCATGCCAGGCCTCCCTGTCCATCACCATCTCCCAGAGTTCACTCAGACTCACATCCATTGAGTCAGTGATGCCATCCAGCCATCTCATCCTCTGTCGTCCCCTTCTCCTCCTGCCCCCAATCCCTCCCAGCATCAGAGTCTTTTCCAATGAGTCAGCTCTTCGCATCAGGTGGCCAAAGTATTGGAGTTTCAGCTTCAGCATCAGTCCTTCCATGAATATTCAAGACTGATTTCCTTTAGGATTGACTAGTTTGATCTCCTTGCAGTTCAAGGAACTCTCAAGAGTCTTCTCCAACACCACAGTTTAGGTATAATTCAAATGACCATTATATCTACCACTGTGGGCAAGAATCCCTTTGAAGAAATGGAGTGGTACTCATAGTCAAAAGAAGAGTCCAAAATTCAGTACTTGGGTGCAATCTCAAAAATGACAGAATGATCTCTGGTCATTTCTAATGCAAGTCATTCAATATCACAGTAATCAAAGTCTATGCCCCAACCAGTAATGCTGAAAAAGCTGAAGTCGAATGGTTTTATGAAGACCTACAAGATCTTCTAGAACTAACACCAAAAAAAGATGTCCTTTTCATCATAGGAAACTGGAATACAAAAGTAGAAAGTCAAAAGATACCTGGAGTAACAGGCAAGTTTAGCATTGGAGTACAAAATGAAGCAGGGCAAAGGCTAACACAGTTTCACCAAGAGAACACACTGGTCATAGCAAACACCCTCTTCCAACAACACAAGAAATGACTCTACACATGGACATCATCAGATGGTCAACATCATAATCAGACTGATTATATTCTTTGCAGCTGAAGATGGAGAAACTCTATACAGTCAGCAAAAACATGACCAGGAGCGGACTGGCTCAGATCATGAAATCTTTATTGCCAAATTAAGACTTAAATTGAAGAAAGTAGGGAAAACCACTAGACAATTCAGGTATATCTAAATCAAATCACTTATGATTATACAGTGGAAGTGACAAATAGATTCA
Organism: Capricornis sumatraensis; assembly: GCF_032405125.1. Classification (NCBI taxonomy): domain Eukaryota; kingdom Metazoa; phylum Chordata; class Mammalia; order Artiodactyla; family Bovidae; genus Capricornis; species Capricornis sumatraensis. The sequence goes on along the minus strand of NC_091071.1, from coordinate 60,317,117 downwards.
AGGAATTAGATTTGATAGACAGAGTGCCTGAGAACTATGGACATTGTAAGGAGGCAGTGATCAAGATCATCCCTGAGGGAAAAAAAAAAAAAAAAACACAAAAAGGCCAAATGGTTGTCTGAGGAGGCCTTACAAATAGCTGAAAAAAAAAGAGAAGTGAAAGGCAAAGGAGAAAAGGAAAGATATACCCATCTTAATTCAGAGTTCCAAAGAATAGCAAGGAGAGATAAAAGCCTTCCTCAGTGATCAATGCAAAGAAATAGAGGAAAACAATAGAATGGGAAAGACTAGAGAGCTCTTCAAGAAAATTAGAGATACCAAGGGAACTTTAAATGCAAAGACGGGCACAACAAAGGACAGAAATGGTATGGACCTAACAGAAGCAGAAGATATTAAGAAATGGTGGCAAGAACACACGGAACTATACAAAAAAGACCTTCATGACCCAGATTTACACGATGGTGTAATCACTCATCTAGAGCCAGACATCCTGGAATGCGAAGTCAAGTGGGCCTTAGGAAACATCACTAAGAACAAAGCTAGTGGAGGTGATAGAATTCCAGTTGAGCTATTTCAATTCCTAAAAGATGATGCTGTGAAAGTGCTGCACTAAACATGCCAGCAAATTCGGAAAATCTGTAGTAGCCACAGGATTGGCAAATGTCAGTTTCATTCCAGTCCCAAAGAAAGGCAATACCAAAGAATGTTGAAACTATCTCACAGTTGAACTCTTCTCACATGCTAGCAAAGTAATGCTCAAAATTCTCAAAGCCAGGCTTCAACAGTTCATGAACCATTAACTTCCAGACATTCAAGCTGGATTTAGAAAAGGCAAAGGAACCAGAGATCAAATTGCCAACATCCGCTGGATCATCAAAAAAGCAAGAGAGTCCAGAAAAACATGTATTTCTCCTTCATTGACTACGCCAAAGTCTTTGACTATGTGGATCACAACAAACTGGGCAATTCTAAAAGAGATGGGAATACCAGACCACCTTACCTGCCTCCTGAGAAATCTGTATGCAGGTCAAGAAGCAACAGTTAGAACCAGACATTGACCAACAGACTGGTTCCAAATTGGAAAAAATAGTACATCAAGGCTCTATATCATCACCCTGCTTATTTAACTTTAAAGATACAAACAATTTAAAATCAAAGAAAGGAAAAACATATAGTATTCAAAGAGAGAGCATAAGAAAGTAAATGTGTCTATATTAATCTTATGACAAGTAAGACATAAGAGGAATATTTCATAATAATGAAAGATAATTCAGTGAAATATAAAAGTTCTAAATTTTTATGCATCTGATTACAGATCCTCAAATTTCATGAAGTGAAAACTGACATAGCTGTAGACAAATTTTGACAAGCACATAATCATATATAGAGGTTTTAATAGCCCTCTTTCAGTAACTGGAAGAAAAAAATACAGAAAAATCAATAAAGATATAAAATTTGAAAAACACTCTTCGCTGTCTTGGTCAGACAATTAAAGAATTTCATACCGCAAAACTACAGAACACACGTTCTGGAAAGTGCAATGGAAAAAGTGTGCAGAGAGCATTCACCATAATGCAGCACATGCAAGGCCATAAAATAAGTCTAAATGAATTTTAAAAGACTGAAATCTCTGACCACAACAAAATCAACTTAGAAATCAATAACCATGAGAAATTTAGAAATTCCCCAAATATTTGGAAATTGAATATCATACTTCCAAATAACATGAAAGTCAGAGAAGAAATCACAACAGAAATTTAAATTTTTTACTAAATATTAACAAAACCACAATGTATAAAAATGCATGTGAGATTTAGCTGAAAAAGTGTTTGAATGAAATGCATAGCTTTAAATGCCTATACTAGAAGAAAAGAAAGTTTTAAACTCAATGATACAATTTCTGACTAAGAAGCTATACAACACAGAGGAAATGTAATGCAAAGTCAGAAAGAAATAATACATATAAGAACCTAGGCTAATAAAAATAGAATACCTAAAACAAAAGAGAAAACTAATCAAACCAAATGTTTCTTTGAAAAGGTTAATAACGTTTCTATACGCTGCTTAAAACTAATGAAGAATAAAAAGGCGGGAGAAGGACAAATTAAAAACATCAATAGTGATATAAAGGTTATCACTACAGATTATGTAGATATTAAAAAAAGATACTAATAGAGGCTACAGATAATTTTATCCAATACATATTAAAATTTAGATGAAATTTTAAAATTTTGTGAATAAAGGTGACATACCTATTTGACACAATAGTGAGTAGAATATCTGAATAGTCTAAAACTTGAATCCATAATCAAAAACCATCCCCAAAGGAAAATATCAGGTGTAGGTGATTTAACTGTTAAGATTTATCAAATACTTAAGGAATAAATAAAAATGATCTTACACAAACAGGAGAGAGAACACTTTCTAATTCAATTTACGCCCCATGATAACACTCATAAAACTTGACAAAGACATTAAAACAAAATTGCATATTAACATTCCTCGTGAGTACAAACACAAAAATACTCAATAAAATATTAGCAAAAAAATTCAGTGATATATGTAAAAGGGGAGGGCTTCCTTGGTGTGTGCATATCTGCTAAGTCAGTTAAATCATATCCAACTCTTGGCAACACCATGGACTATAGCTCGCCAAGCTCCTCTGTCCATGTGATTCTCCAGGCAAGAATACTGGAGTGGGTTTCCATGTTCCTCCAGGAGATCTTCCTGACCCAGGGACTGAAGCCATGCCTCCTACATAGCAGGCAGATTCTTTAACATTGAGCCACAGGGGAAGCCCTGCAAAGCAGGATACTGCCTGCAATGCAGGAGACCTAAGTTCAATCCCTGGGTGGGAAAGATCCCCTGAAGAAGGAAATGGCAGCCCATTCCAGTATTCTTGCCTGTGAAATCCCATGAACAAAGGAGCCTGGTGGGCTACAGTTCATGGGGTCACAAGAGTAGGATATGACTGAGAGAATAAAGCACCACCACCATAATATCCTATCCAGTGGGATTTACCTTTGAATGGAAATTTGGTTCAAAAGTGGAAAAAATCAACTAATGTAATTAATCATATTAACAGAATAAAGAAGAAAAAATGTAAAAATCTGAAAAGAGAAACATTTGAAAATTCAACATTCATTCATGATAATTTAAAAAGTAGTCTCAGCAACCAAGGCATACAAGAAAACATCCTCAACCTTATAAAGGACATCAATAAAATCCTTTTATGATATTATGTAATATTATGTTTCACATTAAATGTTTATGTTTCATATTAATATTATGTTTCATATTAAATGTTTTTTTCATAGGATCAGAGACTATCTGATACTGTGCTAGTTATCCCAATCAATATAAAAAACAATAAAAAGAAATAAAATGTCCATAGATTGGAAAGGAAAAAGTAAAACTTTCTCCATTTGCATCTGAAGTAATGCTGAGAAATCTAAAAGACAACTATTGGAATCAATAAAACAATTTAGCAAAGTTGAACATTAAGAAGTCAAATTCAAAAATCTATTGTATTTATATATGCTAGGAAAAAAGGAATCATAAATTAGATTTCTAAATATAATTTTCAATATTATCCAGAAACAAAAAATGTACAGGTATCAATTTAATGAAAAATAAATAAGACCTCTACACTGAAATTATAAGTATTGCTGAGACATATTGAAGAAAATCTATATAAATGGGGAGTAATACCATGCTACAGTCTTAAGACATTATGTTCTCCCCCAATTAACCTAGACATTCAATGTAATCTGGATAAAAACTGAAAAAGAATTTTGTAAAAATTGACAGTCTCTTTTAAAATTTATATGAAAATGTTAAGGACCCAGCATTACCAAAACTAAAAAGAACTAAGGGAGCTTATACTACCTTATTTTAAGAGTTAGCATAGATTTTCAGTAATCTAGACAGTGTGGTATTGGTAAAAAGAGAAATATAACCAAAGGAACAAAACAGAAGGTGTGAAATAGAACTGTTTTTATATTGCCAGTTGATTGCAAGTTAATTCAATAAGGGAAGGTAAAATATTTTGAAATAATTGGAGTTTTGGGAAAAAATCAACCTCACACCATACACAAAAATACATTTTAAATGAATTATGAACCTAAATGGGCTTCCTAGGTAGCTCAGCTGGTAAAGAATCAGCATGCAGGAGACCCTGGTTCAATTCCTTGGTCAGGAAGTTCCTTTGGAAAAGGGATAGGTTACCCACTCCAGCATTCTTGGGATTCCCTGGTGGCTCAGGTGGTAAAGAATCTACCTGCAATGCAGCAGACCTGGGTTTGATCCCTGAGTTGGGAAGATCCCCTGGAGAAGGGCATGGCAACCCACTCCAATATTCTTGCCTGAAGAATTCCCAAGGACAGAGGAGCCTGGTGGGCTACAGTCCACGGGGTCACAGACATGGCTGGGCAACTAAGTACAGCATGTAAACCTAAATGTACAAATAAAACTATAAAACTTTTAGAACAAAACATTGAAGAAAATTTTTGCAAACTGCATAGGTGATTATTTCTTAAGCAGGACACAAAAGACATAAATCATGAAATAAAAATTAATAAATTGGACTTTGTTGAAATATAAATCTTCTCTTTGAAAGACACCATTAAGAAAATGAGAGAGCAAGGCACAGACTGGGATAAAATATTCACAGTATGTATATATTTGAGGGAAGGTTTGTATCCAAGATATATGAAGAACTCAAACTAAATAATAAAAAGAAAACTCAATTATAAAATAGGCCCAAAACTTAAACAGACGTGGTTGGACAAAAAGCACTTGACAAGATGTTCAACATCAGCCACCAAGAAGTCACAATGAAATTCAACTGCACATTCACTGAAACAACCAAAACGTTAAAACTGACACAGCACATGAAGCAACTGGAACTCACACATGGCTGATGTAAGTGTAAAGTGGTTTAACCACTGTGGAAAATAGTTTGTCAGTTTTACACAAAGTCAAACATATACTTACCATAGCAAGTGTTAACCGCTCAGTCATATCCAACTCTTTGTGACCTGGTGGACTGTAGCCTGCCAGGCTCCTGTTTCCATGGAATCTTCCAGGCAAGAATATTGGAGTGGGTAGCCATTTCCTTCTCCAGGGGATCCCCCCAATCTGGAATCGAACCTGGATCTCCCACATTGCAGGAAGATTCTTTACTGTCTTAACCAAAACCACCAATTTCACTCCAAGGTATTTTTCTAAGAGAAAAAGAAACATGTGTCCTCAAAAAATACTTACAGACTGATATTTACAGCAATTTTATTCATAATAGCAAAACTAGAAGCAATCCAAATATCTGTCAACAGCTGAATAGATACACAAATTGTGGTGTACTCACACAATACAATAAAATTGGGTTTCCCTGGTAACTGGGCTTACCTGGTGGCTCAGACAGTAAAGAATCCTCCTGCAATGCAGGAAACATAGGTTCAATCCATGGGTCAGGAAGATCCCCTGGAGAAGGGAATAGCCACCCAGTCCAGTATTCTTATCTGGAGAATTCCATGGACAAAGGAGCCTGGTGGGCTGCAGTCAAGGGGTTGCAGAGTTGGACACGACTGAGCAACTAAGACACATATCCAATAGAATCATACTCACCAATGAAAAGACTCAGATTACTGCTACATACAACATGGATGAATCTCAACAAGGAGCTTAGCAGAAAAAAGTACACGCTGTAGAAGTTCATTCATACGGCCTTAAAATGAGTAAAACTAACCTGCAAAGGTAAGAATCATACCAGTGGTTGCCTGGGGAAGGAGAGCAGAGGAGTTTGACAGCACAGGGGAAATTTCTGGGATGATGAAAATGTTCTGTGTCTTACATGGATTGGTGGTACCCACTTGACAGCACATATGCTTTCAAAACTCTTTAACTGTATTTAAAATGTGCACATATAAAGTACTTTGCAATAAAGTTGATATAAAAAATAAAGTAAAATTTTTGAATGAAAAAATGATTGGTAAAATTATATATATACATATGTCAAGGACTGTAATATAAGAGAGAAAGGGAATGCCTGAGGGATGCAGTCAATTAATCTACTGTATTAGAAGAACAAGTTGAGAATTTATGTTGCTGGTGGATGCTGTTTTAAATTGAACATTTGATGAGTTGTCAACCTGAGTTAGCAGTTTATAAAAGTAAGTCATGTTAGTTCATAGACAATTAGGAATTAGGCATAAAGTATAATTGCTGTTGCTGTATTTGTAGTCAAGTGAAAATTGTAGTCTGATTAGACTAATTGAAAAGTGTAAAAGAACTCTGTTGCATAAACTTTAAGGAATTGCTTTCCACATGGAAGAAATGTATTAGTAAAATTAAACTAAAAAAAAAAACAAAAACAAAAAGAATCCTTTCTATCCTGAAGATTTCTGACTTTCACCAAGGTACTAAAGTTAGTAGAGGTTTCTTCATCTACTACTCAATCATTAGTACTGTGTCTTACCAAAGTTAAAATTTGCTTAGTCAGAAAGAAGCCATATACCTCTTAGATATTACTAGGCTCTCCTAAGGACATTGCTGAAAAGTTGATGTTGGAAGCAACATCTATATCCCAATGTGAATGTCTAGGGCATTTACCCAGAAGGATTTGTAGGCTCATTTTAAACACTGTGCTTGTTCAGCTCCTGATCATCTCTAAATGAACCATTTCTATTGTTTCCTGAATTGCACTGTTCTCCATACAATATCAACATTGTCTAACACATAAATGTGATCATTCTAATTTTAGCTAACTCTCCACTGCTTACAAAAGTGAAAGTGAAGTCGCTCAGTCATGTCTGACTCTTTGTGACCCCATGGACTAGTAGCCTACCAGGCTCCTCCCTCCATGGGATTCTCCAGGCAAGAGTACTGGAGTGGGTTGCCATTTCCTTCTCCAGGGAGTCCCAAATTCTTTGGCAGGAGCTGCCTAGCTCCTCATATCATGGTCCCAGCCAATCATTCCAGTTTCCTCTCCCAGCAAACCCTTCCCACAATCAATTCTCTAGCCATTCTGATTTCTCAGACAGACAGTTCAGTTGCTCAGTCATGTCCAACTCTTTGCGACCCCATGGACTTCCCTGTCCATCACCAACTCCCAGAGCTTGCTCAAACTCATGTCCATCAAGTCAGTGATGCCATCCAACCATCTCATCCTCTGTCATCCCCTTATCCTCCTGCTCTCAATCTTTCCCAGAATCAGGATCTTCTCCACAATTTTAGTTCTTCACATCAGGTGGCCAAAGTACTGGAGCTTCAGTTTCAGCATCAGTCCTTCCAATGAATATTCAGGACTGCTTTCCTGTAGGATCTACTGGTTTGATCCTCTTGCAGACCAAAGGACTCTCAAGAGTCTTCTCCAACACCACAGTTCAAAAACATCAATTCTTCATCACTCAGCTTTCTTTATAGTCCAGCTCTCACATCCATACATGACTACTGGAAAAACCATAGCTTTGACTTGATGGACTTCTGTTGGCAAAGTAATGTCTCCCCTTTTTAACATGCTGTCTAGGTTTGTAACAGCTTTTCTTCCAAGGAACAAGCATCTTTTAAGTGCATGTTGAATCTCTCACCATTTGCCGGTTATGCCAACAGTTCAGTTCAGTCGCTCAATACTGTCCAACTCTTTGCGACTCCATGAATCGCAGCACGTCAGGCTTCCCTGTCCATCACCAACTCTCGGAGTTCACCCAGACTCATGTCCATCGAGTCAGTGATGCCATCCAGCCATCTCATCCTCTGTCATCCCCTTCTCCTGCTGTCCACAATCCCTCCCAGCATCAGAGTCTTTCCAATGAGTCAGCTCTTCGCATCAGGTGGCCAAAGTACTGGAGTTTCAGCTTTAGCATCATTCCTTCCAAAGAAATCCCAGGGCTGGACTCCTTCAGAATGGACGGGTTGGATCTCCTTGCAGTCCAAGGGACTCTCAAGAGTCTTCTCCAACACCACAGTTCGAAAGCATCAATTCTTCGGCGCTCAGCCTTCTTCACAGTCCAACTCTCACATCCATACATGACCACAGGAAAAACCATAGCCTTGACTAGACGGACATTAGTCGGCAAAGTAATGTCTCTGCTTTTGAATATACTATCTAGGTTGCTCATAACTTTTCTTCCAAGGAGTAAGTGTCTTTTAATTTCATGGCTCCAATCACCATCTGCAGTGATTTTGGAGCTCCAAAAAATAAAGTCTGACACTGTTTCCACTGTTTCCCCATCTATTTCCCATGAAGTGATGGGACCAGATGCCATGATCTTTGTTTTCTGAATGTTGAGATTTAGGCCAGCCTTTTCACTCTCCACTTTCACTTTCATCAAGAGGCTTTTTAGTTCCTCTTCACTTTCTGCCATAAGGGTGGTGTCATCTGCATATCTGAGGTTATTGATATTTCTCCTGGCAATCTTGATTCCAGCTTGTGTTTCTTCCAGTCCAGCGTTTCTCATGATGTACTCTGCATAGAAGTTAAATAAGCAGCGTGACAATATACACCCTTGATGTACTCCTTTTTCTATTTGGAGCCAGTCTGTTATTCCGTGTCCAGTTCTAACTATTGCTTCCTGACCTGCATACAGATTTCTCAAGAGGCAGGTCAGGTGGTCTGGTATTCCCATCTCTCAGAATTTTCCACAGTTTATTGTGATCCACACAGTCAAAGGCTTTGGCAGAGTCAATAAAGCAGAAATAGAGGTTTTTCTGGAACTCTCTTGCTTTTTCCATGATCCAGAAGATGGTGGCAATTTGGTCTCTGGTTCCTCTGCCTATTCTAAAACCAGCTTGAACATCTGGAAGTTCACAGTTCACATATTGCTGAAGCCTGGCTCGGAGAATTTTGAGCATTAGTTTACTAGCATGTGAGATGAGTGCAATTGTGCAGTAGTTTGAGCATTCTATGGCATTGCCTTTCTTTGGAATTGGAATGAAAACTGACCTTTTCCAGTCCTGTGGCCATTGCTGAGTTTTCCAAATTTGCTGGCATATTGAGTGCAGCACTTTCACAGCATCATCTTTCACGATTTGAAACAGCTCAACTGGAATTCCATCACCTCCACTAGCTTTGTCTGTAGTAATGCTTTCCAAGGCCCACTTGACTTCACATTCCAGGATGTCTGGCTCTAGATGAGTGATCACACCATCATGATTATCTGGGTCATGAAGATCTTTTTTTGTACAGTTCTTCTGTGTATTCTTGCCACCTCTTCTTAATATCTTCTGCTTCTGTTAGGTCCAGACCATTTCTGTCCTTTATCGAGCCCATCTTTGCATGAAATGTTCCCTTGGCATCCTTAATTTTCTTGAAGAGATCTCTAGTCTTTCCCATTCTGTTCTTTTCCTCTATTTCTTTGCACTGATCGCTGAAGAAGGCTTTCTTATCTCTTCTTGCTATTCTTTGGAACTCTGCATTCAGATGCTTATATCTTTCTTTTTCTCCTTGGCTTTTGGCTTCTTTTCTTTTCACAGCTATTTGTAAGGCCTCCCCAGGCAGCCATTTTGCTTTTTTGCATTTCTTTTCCATGGGGATGGTCTTGATCCCTGTCTCCTGTACAATGTCACAAACCTCATTCCAGAGTTCATCAGGCACTCTATCTATCAGATCTAGGCCCTTAAATCTATTTCTCACTTCCACTGTATAATCATAGGAGATTTGATTTAGGTCATACCTAAATGGTCTAGCGGTTTTCCCTACTTTCTTCATTTTGAGTCTGAATTTGGCAATAAGGAGTTCATGATCTGAGCCACAGTCAGCTCCTCCTAGTCTTGTTTTTGTTGACTGTATAGAGCTTCTCTATCTTTGGCTGCAAAGAATATAATCAATCTGATTTCGGTGTTGACCATCTGGTGGTGTCCATGTGTAGAGTCTTCTCTTGTGTTGTTGGAAGAGGGTGTTTCCTATGACCAGTGCATTTTCTCGGCAAAACTCTATTAGTCTTTGCCCTGCTTCATTCCACATTCCAAGGCCAAATTTGTCTGTTACTCCAGGTGTTTCTTGACTTCCTACTTTTGCATTCCAGTCCCCTATAATGAAAAGGACATCTTTTTTGGGTGTTAGTTCTAAAAGGTCTTGTAGGTCTTCATAAAACCATTCTGCTTCAGCTTCTTGAGCGTTACTGGTTGGGGCATAGACTTGGATTACCATGATATTGAATGGTTTGCTTTGGAGACAGACAGAGATCATTCTGTCGTTTTTGAGATTGCATCCAAGTACTGCATTTCAGACTCTTTTGTTGATCGTGATGGCTGCTCCATTTCTCCTGAGGGATTCCTGCCTGCAGTAGTAGATACAATGGTCATCTGAGTTAAATTCACCCATTCCAGCCCATTTTAGTGCGCTGATTCCTAGAATGTTGTTCACATTTGCCATCTCTTGTTTGACCACTTCCAATTTGGCTTGATTCATGGACCTGACATTCCAGGTTCCTATGCAATATTGCTCTTCACAGAATCGGACCTTGCTTCTATCACCAGTCACATCTACAACTGGATGTTGTTTTTGCTTTGGCTTCACCCCTTCATTCTTTCTGGAGTTATTTCTCCACTGATCTCCAGTAGCATATTGGGCACCTACTGACCTGGGGACTTCCTCTTTTAGTATCCTATCATTTTGCCTTTTCATACTGTCCATTGGGTACTCAACGCAAGAATACTGAAGTGGCTTGCCATTCCCTTCTCCAGTGGACCACATTCTGTCAGACCTCTCCACCATGATCCACCCATCTTGGGTAGCCCCACAGGCATGGCTTAGTTTCATTGAGTTAGACAAGCCTGTGGTCCTAGTGTGATTAGATTGACTAGTTTTCTGTGATTATGGTTTCAGTGTGTCTGCCCTCTGATGCCCTCTTGCAACACCTACCATATTACCTGGGTTTCTCTTACCTTGGACATGGGGTATCTCTTTCCGGCTGCTCCAGCAAAGCACAGCCGCTGCTCCTTACCTTGGACGAGGTGTATCTCCTTACTGCTGCCATTCCTGACCTTCAACATGGGTGGTTCAGTTATGCCATATTCATTCATAAATCACTTTTTAGTCCCAAAACTTCAGAAATGCTTGGTAAATGCTAATCATCCATCCAGACCTTTGTCAAATGTTGCCTCCTCTGTGAAAACATTCTGACTCCCCCAAGAAGAACAGTTTCTTTCTCTCAAGAGCTACCTTACTTTATGCAGTACCCTCATTATAATATGAATGTTATCTTATCCCACTTGTATGTTAATATTGTCTGAGTCAACTATCAGATTTTGATGGACTTAAGGCCAAGTACTGTGGAACATTTCTAAAAACTTTTTCCTAGCACCATGTACAGTACACGAAACTCAGTAGTGACTCAGTAAATGTTTGCTAAAGAATGAAAGATCAGATACAAATCTCACCTTGGGGATAGGAAGAGTGTGGAATTTCCACACTTGATTAAACACTCTCTTACATTAGAGATTTCCCTTTTTCTGGAGCAGAGAGTAGACAAAGCTTCCCTTCTGTCCAATCCCTACCCCCTGTCAGTCTAGGCTTCTAGATGTGACAGGGATAGTTTTGGGCTTTGGAAAACCAATCAAGTTTATGCTAACAACTATTGCAACGGGAGATTACGAAGGAGATAATTTAGGTCAAATTTCATCATAGAAAAGAATTGTCAAAATGCTTCCAAATAAAACTATTTTGATCAGATTTTTTTTTTTCATGAGAACTCTAATAGTCAAAAGTAGATGGATTCTAAAGTGGGTAGTCTTTGGACACTGAAAGAATACTGTACTGGAAGCTCTGGTTACTGATGAGAAAACAGATCAGTAGACCAAAGCTGTAAATGTCTAGTGAATTAAAGGAGTTGTTAAAAGAAACTTGTGAGAACACAAGAAACTTGAAGCTGTTTAATGTCAGTGCCAATGGATGGAAATTTTAAACGTAAGGTTGATTTCCCTGTATAGTCAGAAACAGAGGTATGACTACATAATTCAGCCAAGCTTGACATTGATCTGAATGCAGCAAGCACAGCCCTGTCAATGGACATATATCTATCTCTGTCTCTGTATCTGTAACTATATCTATATATATATATATATATCTGCCCATTCAGAGAAAAACAGTGCGTGAAGTTTCACATCTCTGGCCTCCCTAGTGTGCCAAAGCATCTTCAAACATGAAGAGAGCTGCACCCAAGACACCCCGCTCTTTTCTCTCAGCCTGATATTGTTTCAGCTCTTACTTGGGAACACATCCAAGGCCCAGAGCACAAGGACATTCTGTACGTGATTTTAAATAAGATATTTTTATTATAAAAATTGAAAAATGACTGGAGGAAGGAAACTTATCCTACTCATTGGCACTTCTGTAAATACACAAGGACTTCATTGTGCTGTACCCAGTAATTATTATTAAGCTTTTGTATAGAACTTTATATTTACAAAGTGCTTTGTAGTCCTTTATATTGTTATTCCACACAGCAGCCTTATGAGGTAGGTTGGTATTGTTAAATCTATTTTACACCACTTCAGGAGGTCGCTCCTTGAACTGCTTTGAAATAAACCTCGAGGAATCAAAACCTTTCACTTGCTGGAAGAATAAGGTGGAAAAAAACCCATGATGAAAGTTAGTGTTAAAAAGAAATTCCAAAGGCAGCCTATGTGCCAGAGGAGATCAGAGACCAAAACAGGGGCTGGAAATTGCATCGATTTGATTTGGAAACAATAGGCTGCCTGAATATAGTGAGTTCCATGGACTGGCGATAGGCCCTGTTTCCTTCTTATTTCTCTGGAACACCAGGTCTAAGGTATTGATAAGTTGTCAATTGACTGAATATTTGTATATGATAGTCAGATAATATTGGTGAATGTCCTTCATCTTCATTTTTATGCTTTTATATCATACAACATATAATCACAAATGATGAAATGCAGTGTGATTAATTTAGTCACTGGGTTCTATTACATATCCAAGCATTAATTAGTGTACAAGAAGAAATTTTGATTTGCATAACCTTGGAAGACAAACTTTATTTCTTTTTCCATTTTAAAAATAACTCACACTTTATGGAAAATGAAGAAAACTTGGAAAATTGGAAAATACACAGGATAATCAAGAATTTCATATTTTCTTCACATCTTTGTCTAAACATATTTTACATTTTTCTGATGATATAATACATATAATTTTGCTTATTATTTTTTTCATTTGTGATTTTAACATAAGCTTTATTCTATGTTTTATGTAACAAATGCTGGAACCTGCAGCTCTTCTAAGCCTGCAGAAATTCACTGAGTTCTGGAGAGCACAGGGATTTTAACATTACACTAAAATAGAATTATCTTAAAAATAGCATTACTCTTGAAACTTAATATGATAAACTTCTCTCGTAATGGCAGAAGTCTGTCACAATTTACATGAAATGGATCATCAGTCTCACAGCTTTAAATACCTTCTACATGCTGTTAACTCACAAATTATATGACCATGTCTCTTTTCTGAATTCCAAACTTATATATCCAACTGCCCACTCAACGTTTTCATCTGAATGTTTAATGTGCATCTCCAGATCTAAAATGAGCAAACCGGAACTCCTTTTTTTATTATTAATTTATTTCTCTTTGGCTGTGCTGGGTCTTTCCCGCAAGGGCTTTTCTCTAGCTGTGGAGAGCAGGGCTACTCTCTAGCCGTGGTGCATGGGAAGCGTTGTGGTGGCTTTTCCTGTTGCAGACATGGGCTCTGGGGTGTACGGGCTTCAGCAGTTGCAGCACGTGGGCTCGGCAGTTGTGGCTCCTGGACTCTAGAGCACAGTTCAGTAATTGCAGCACAGGGCCTTAGTTACTCTGCAGCCTGTGGGATCTTCTCGGATCAGGGGTCAAACCTGTGTCTCCTGAAATGGCAATTGTATTCTTTACCACAGAGCCACCAGGGAAGCCCTGGAGGGTTTGTTTGATTTTTTTTTTTTTAACAAAACGAAACTCTTGATATCAGTCTCCTTCATATCCCCACTAAGCCTGCCCCACTGGAGCCTTCCTGTCTGAGTTAATGGAAACTCTACAACACTTCCAATTGCTCAAACCAAAAGGAGGAATCACCTTCACGTTTCCATTTCTGCCACGCACTCAATACCTCATTTATTAGTAAACCTTTTAGGCTTTGCCTTCAAAATTAAACCTCTGCTCACAATCTCTCCTCATTTCACCAGGTTCAAGTCGCTGGTTTCCCTCTGGATTCTTGCATTTGCCTCTTGTCTGGTCGCTGCTTCTGCTCTTGCTCCTTACATTAACACTGCCATTAACTAGCAGCCAAAGCAGTCCTATTCAAACACATCTCTCCTGTTGAAAACTTGCAATGGCTTCCAATTGCATTCATAGCACAAGACTTCCTGGCATTGCAACCTACATAATCTGCTTCTCACATACACATTATCTCTTGGGCTTCATCTCTGATTACTGCTCCAGACACACAGGACTCCTCCTACAGACATCCCAGAACTCTCTTGTTTTGGGTCTTCTTCACTACTTGACCCCTATCTGACTGACATGCTCTTTCTCTAAATGGTGACACAGCTCCCTCTACAGCAATCCTCTTCCTGGTTACCCCATCTAACATTCAACAGGTACTCCTACCACTTTTTCCCTACTCTTTTTCCGCTTTAGTATTTACTTTGGATTAACATACTATATGTGTTTCTTATTTATCCTGTTTAATATCTTCTTTTCCCACTGGTACATAAACTAGAATGTAACAACAGTATAAGGACATGGCTTTTTGTCTGTTTTATTTGTTTAGTTTAGGTGTCCTATTTGGATACCTAAAATAATATTCAATTACACAGGATATGACAAGTATTTGTTGGCTCAATGAAACTTCTGAAGCATAGTATGTGCAAATTAACAGGCACAGCTAATCTAAAAATTAGGATACAGTGGGAAGAGTTAAACAGAAGATATTTAGAGGCAGTAGCAGAGTAAGGCAGCCTGTACATGAGGTGACTCTAAGGACCACTTACCAAAGGAGGTACCAACCCTTCATCTCGGGAGGAAGTCATTGATATTCAAGGTCAAGTTTTTTGATGTATCCCATTCTCTTTCTAAGATTCAGGGCAGTATTGCCGATTCAGTTCTAATGATGGAGTTCTTTCCTCATTGTCAGTAGTAACTTGGGAACTTGTGTAATAAGTAATTTTCTGCAACACCTATTTCTCATAACATTTCTTATTTTTCTCCTTTTTTATCTACAGCTTTATTGAGATATAGTTGGCACACAGCATTGTATACATTTAAAAATGCATGGCATAACAATTTGACTTACACACATCATGAAATACCACAATAAGTTTAGTGAGTATCGATCATCTCACGCAAATAAAAAATTAAATAGAAAAGAATCTTTGTATTGTGATGACAGCTTTTAGGAGTTACTCTCTTAACAGCTCTCGTATATAACATACAGCAGTGTTAACTGTACTTATCATGTTCTACATTATATCCTAGTAGTTATTTATCTTATTGTTGGAAGTCTGCACCTTTGACCACCTTCATTTGATTCCCACTCCCATAATCCCATGCCTCTGGTAAACAAATCAGTCTCTTTTTCTATGACTTCATTTGTTTTTTAAATATAACTGACCTACAACACTATGTTAGTTCCTCTTACTCAACATAATGATTTAGCTATTTCTACACTTTTTGAAATGATCACTGCAATAAGTCTAGTTACAACATGTCATCATACAAAAATGTTACACAGTTATTGACTATATTCCTCACTCTACATAGCTATATATTTATATATATATTTTTAGAGCTATTTATAGCTGTATGTAGCTATGTATATATATGTATATATACCTAATATCTTAAGTTCAAAAGCACTTTAGCAACCCTACATTTTTACTGCTCCCACCAACAGACATTTACTGCTTTTGACATTGTGTGTTTTTAGAGTTTTTGTTTTGTGTTTCTCATATCTGCTTATTGCAGATATGGATGATTTTATTATTTTTGTCTTTTAACCATCCCACTAGCTTTATGCAATGCAAATTAATTGCTTTTACTGTATATTTGCGGTTTCCAACGAGATTTTTCTCTTTGTAATTTTCATGTTTCTAGTTGTGGCTTTTTTGTTTATGGTTAGAGAAGTTCAACATTTCTTGTAACAACTGATTTGATGGTGCTGAACTCTTTTAGCTTTTGCTTGTCTATAAAGTTTTTAATCTCTTCATGTAATCTGAATGAAAGCCTTGCCAAGTAGAATATTCCTGGCTGTAGATTTTTCCCCTTTAATCACTTTAAATATATCATGCTATTTCCTTCTGGCCTATAGAGTTTCTGCTGAAGTCAGCTGATAGCCTTATGAGAGTTTCCTTGTACTTAACTTGTTGCTTTTCCCTTACTGCTTTTAATATTCTCTATCTTTAATTTTTGCCACTTCAATTACACCATGACTTGGTGTGTTCCTCTTTGGGTCAATCCTGTCTGGGATTTTGTGTGCTTCCTGGACCTGGGTGTCTGTTTCCTTTCCGAGGCTTAGGGAGGTTTTCAGCTATTATGTCTTCAAATGTATTTTCTGCCCCTTTCTCTTTTCCTTCTGAGACTCCTATAATATGAATATTAGCATGCTTGATTTTGTCCTGCTGCTGCTGCTGCTGCTGCTAAGTCACTTCAGTCGTGTCCGACTCTGTGCGACTTCATAGACAGCAGCCCACCAGGCTCCCCCGTCCCTGGGATTCTCGAGGCAAGAACACTGGAGGGTTGACATTTCCTTCTCTAATGCATAAAAGTGAAAAGTGAAAGTGAAGTCACTCAGTCGTGTCTGACTCTTTAGCGACCCCATGGATTGCAGCCCACCAGGCTCCTTCGTTCAAGCAATTTTCCAGGCAAGAGTATTGGAGTGGGGTGCCACTGCCTTCTCCGTGATTTTGTCCTAGAGGTCTCTTAAACTGGCTTCATTTTTTAAATTCTGTTTTCTGCTCAGCTTCAGATATTTCCATTAATCTGTCTTCCAGCTTGCTGATCTGTTCCTCTGTGTCATCTAATCTACTATTGATTCCTTCTGGTGCATTTTTCATTTCAGTTGTTGTATTCTTCATCTCTGTTTGGATGTTCTTTCTATTTTCTAACTCTTCATTAAAAACTTCTCACTCTGTTCCTCCACTCTTCTGAGGTCTTTGAACATCTTTACAATCATTACCTTGAGATCTTTAGCAGGTAAATTGCCTATCTCCATTTCACTTAGTTCTTCTTCTGGGGTTTTAACTTGTTCTTTTATTTGCATGCTATTCCTCTGTTGTCCCATTTTGTCTAATTTGCTTTTTTTATTTCCAAATAGATAAGTTGGTTACATTTAACAACCTTAGGAACGTGGCCTTTTGTTTTGTTTTCTTTTTTTTAATTTTTGTTTTATTTTTTTTAATTTTTTTTAAATTTTAAAATCTTTAATTCTTACATGTGTTCCCAAACATGAACCCCCCTCCCACCTCCCTCCCCATAACATCTCAGTGGCCTTTTGTAGGATACACTCTATGCATCCCAGCAGTGCTCTCCCTTCTAGTCACCAGAGGTATGTGTTCTAAGGGTGCCCCCTCTTTGGACTATGTGGATCCTTCTCTTGTGGCAGACTGAATACTTTGGGTGGTCTAACAGGCATGACTGGCCCCTCATTCAGTTCACTGCCAGGCCCTGCCTTGTGCAGAGACTGCTGGCCTCTGACTGGTGAGGTCAAGTTTTGGGGCTGCTGGCTGCAGTGTCCCAACGAGTCCTTGAGCTAGTGCCAACCCACTGCTGGCAAAGCAGGGTTGTTCTGGAATGAGTGGCTGTAGGGTCAGAATCTAGTGTTAGCCTGCCAGTAGGTGGTACCAGTTCCTGACATGGCTGACTGTGGAGTCCAGGGTGTTCCAAAGCTGATGTTGGCCCACTGGTGAGTGGGGCTGGGGCTGTATCCCCAGATAGCTGGCTGATGGATCCAAAGTGTCTCAGAGATGCTTTCAGCCTGCTGGTGGGTGGGACTAGGGCCCAGGGATTCCCAGAACTGTTTCCAGATCATTGATGGGCAGAACTGAATCCCAGGGTGTCTGGCAGCAGGTGCCTGGGCATCCAAGAGTTAGTTGCAGTGCACTGTTGTGTGGGTTGGCATCATTGAGTCCTCTGATGAACCAAACTGGGTCCTGGGGTGGCTGTGAGCTCAGTGGTCTTAAAGCAGCTGGCCTGCTGGTGAGTGGAGCTGTGTCCTTGCCTGGCTAGTTGCTTGGCCTGAGGCATCCCAGTACTGGTGCCAAAAGGCTACTGGGTGGGGCCAGGTCCCTATGCTAATAAACTCAAGAGAGAATCCAAAATGATGCTTAGTGTCCTTGTGGTTGAACAAGCTCCCCAAATGGTTACTACCCATGCTTATGTCCCCATGGTGAGCTCAAGTTGCCGCTACCTTTCCAGGAGACTCTCCAAGGCAGCAAGTTCATCTGACCTAGCCTCCTTCCAAATGACTGCTCTCACCCTGGATCCCAGAGCATATGAGATTTTGTGTGCACTTTTAAGAGTCGAGTTTCTTTTCCACAGCAGTCTAGCTGTCCTGAAAGTAAGCCTTGCTGGCCTCCAAAGCCAAGTGTTCTGGGGGGCTTGTCTTCTCCGTACTGGGGAGTCTAATGTAGGGCTCAGGTGACTTGCTCATTGGAGAGGACCCTGCAATCGTAATTATTCTCCCATGTGTGGGTCTCCCACCCGCGGGGTATAGGTCTTGACTATCTTACAGCTCTGTCCTCCTACTTGTCTTCTTGTGGTTCCTTCTTTATATTTTAATCATAGACATTATTATTCTTTTTAACTAGTGTTACAGTCTTTCTCATCAATAGTTGCTCTATAAATACTTGCAATTTTGGTGTACCCATGGAAGGACATAAACCCAGAGTCTTCCTACTATGCCATCTTGGCCTTCTTTCATACTATTTCTTGGGAAAAAATTAATCACGGAAAAAAGATTTTCATTGCTAAAATGTCATTACTGAATCAAATGAATATACATGAATTGTAAGTAATCATGAACATAACAAAATTAATTTTGTGCAGCAACTTAATTTGATTTTCAACATGTAAAATATGATCATTTGCACTAGGCTCTATTCCAATGTTCAAAACTTATAAGGTTTTTATAGGAGTCAAAGCAACTGAAAACAAACAAAATATTACCATGTCAAGTGACTCTTAAAAATAAATAGAATTTATTCTAAGTCCAATAATAGAACAAATTAATGTTCAAAGTAACCAAAGAAGGACAAATTTAACAGAATCTGCAAAAAGAAAATTATTAAGGTGAGGTTAACTTACAACATCTGTTGTCAAAATAAAGCTATTTAGTAATCATATTTTTGTGCACATAGTGGGTAAAATCCTTAAAGATTTCCACCCATACATATAAGCTAAACAGCTTATCCTTGTCATAACTTAAACCTTAAGAAATGGACTTAAATACAAGTTAAAGCTAAGATTTTGTTTTTACTTACAGTAGTTCCCCTTATCTATGTTTTGTTTTCCATGGTTTTAGTTACCTGTGGTCAACAGCGCTCCAGTGATTTTAAATGAAAAATTCCCCAAATAAGCAATCCATAAATTGTAAATGGTGCTCCATTTTGAATAGTGTAATGAAGTCTCACACTGTCCCACTTCATCCTTGCTCGATGTGACTCATCCCTTTGTCCAGCATATTCCATCCATTAGTCATTCAGTAGCTATGTCCATTATCGGATTGAGTGTCATGGTATCTTAGAGCTGTGTTCAAATAACCCTTATTTTACTTAATAATAGCCCCAAAGTACCAGAGCAGTGATGCTGGCAATCCAGACCTTCCAAATAGAAATCATAAAATGCCTCCTTTAAATGAAAAGGTGAAACTTCTCAACTTAACAAGGAAAGAAAAAATGACATGTTTAGGTTGCTAAAAATCTACAGTACAAACAAATCGTCTATCTGTGAAATTATGAAGAAGGAAAAAGAGATACATGCTAGGTTTGCTGCTGAGCTGCAGACTGCCAAATTTAGGGCCACAGTACATGATAATTGTTTAGTTAAGATGGAAGTGGTATTAAAGTCATACAGTATTTTGAGAGAAACCACTTCACATAATCTTCACTACAGTATATTATCATAATTGTTCTATTTTATTATTAGCTATTGTGTTAACCTCTTTCTGTGACTATTGTATACATTAAACTTTGTCAAAGATAAATACGTATAGGGAAAAAGTAGTATATGTTGGGTTCAGTACTAACCTCCTTTTCAGGCATCCCATAGGCATCTCAGAACACACTGTGCAGATGCGGGGGGCGGGGGACTATTGCGCTAGCACTGACCCAGGACACAGATAATTTATAACTTTTTCTGAATACACTGGCACAAACTTTGGTGATTATCGCTGTATACCAGGCCATATGGTGTATGGCATACTATGGCATGTGGGAGGCTAAACTTATAGCAGTGTAGTTTTAAATTTTCAAAGATATACACACATATGAAAACTATCCCTGATGAATTATCTATATATGTCACTTCAAAACCCATCTTCCTAAAATAGATTGTATATATTTCATAAAAAATTAGTACAATTTATAGCCTTTAAAATGCCATTTCCTATGTATCAGGCAAGACCACATTCAAATTTTCTTGTGTAGTTTTTCAACTGCTAATTACTAAAGGAAAAAATATTACAATTGTAATCATCTAACTGAGGATAGTGTGTTATGAAGACACTGCCCCAAACTGATAAAATTGAAGAGAAATACCAGTATGAAAATAAAACTCACAAATATAAAGCTTTCTTTCTTTAAACATTCATTTTTTTGAGCATATCATATACAGACTGAATAATTGTTTAATCATCTAAAAGACATTGATAATATCTGTAAATTATCTTCAAGATATGAATAGCTTCTGTGAAAGTTGAGGAAAGAGATAAAATGTTTGTTTCATTCCAATATAATACAAATTAATTATTTATTTTAGAATTTCTCATCACAGAGCTGGTCTTAATTAATCACACCATTGCACCCTTAAAGTTTTACTCTTCTTTGATAGCCCAACCTTGTTAAATTTCTAGAAATTTCCTTCTTGGCATTACCAAATCATTTATAAATTGAGGAGAGTTTCAGTTACATTGCATCTGGACAGATACAAAAAGAAAATTGCATCCCTTAATTTATTTAACAAAAATGTATTGTGCCTCCTGCATGTGCTAGTCCTTGCTTTGTTCCTAAAAATTAAATAGTCAACCAGATAGATGTGGAGCAGGAAGACAGAATTAAAGAAACAATCATAAATGTCCCGTTACCCATTAAGACTGAACACTACCAAAAATCTCTGCTTCCTCCTGAAAATCACTGAAATGACAGTAAAATGCACAAAGTCATAAAGACAAAGAGAACAGGTAAAAGTATAAGTCAACAAAATTGAAAAAAAAAAAAAGAGTAGATGGCTTAGGTTTCAGCCTTCTTTCTGCTGAGTGCCTGGGTAGAAAGGGAAGATGCCAGGGGCAGCGTGAGGAGGTCATTAAGGGAATACGTGTACACCCGTGGCGGATTCATGTTGATGTATGGCAAAACCAATACAATACTGTAAAGTAATTACCCTCCAATTAAAATAAATACATTTATATTTTTTTAAAAAGAGATAAACTAATCAGTATTTCAGAGTTCCACAAAAATCTTAGAAGACGAATTGGCTATCTCTGAAATCATATATATAAGTTGAGGCTGAAACAATTGGATTGTTAAAGTGAATGAAGAATATTTAGGTTCCTTTCTCCTCTCCCATGGCCAAATGGATTATTCTCTGGAGATCATGAACCCAAGAGGCTCTACTGGGAAGCAACAGGAGTAAGTGAGGGTATCAATGAAATCGAAGTTGTGTATTCTTAGCGGAAGATAGTGGTTTTCCCCTCAACTCTCATAACACTGTTGTCTATCTTATATACCCCTCCTCCTGTCTGCAAGGCAGGAGATTGAAAGATCCCTCTAAAGAATCTGATAAGTCCATGAGAAAATGCTTATCAATACTGACAGTTGGTGTTGCCAAAGAAATGGACTGCTATGTCTAGTCACTCACAGGGAGTCCCATTAGTTGGCAAGGTCCACCAGTGCACGTAGAAATTCCAACATATCTTTTAGTGTCTCACTTTTAAATATAAATGAATGACTAAAAAACATAATTCATAAGTAGAGGGAATCTGACTTACAAGACCAAACCAAAATAGAGAAATAAGAAAATGAAAGAAAACAAAGACCACATTACCATATTAAGGAGCAGAAGAAAATTGCAAGCAACTATAATAAATCTCCTTCAAGAGATAAGAGATGTGGCATTCATGAAACAAGAATGGAATGCTACTTTTAATAAGTGGGACAACATTAAGAGAACAATAAAGAGCCCTTAAAATTAAAAATATAACAGAATTTATCAAGTTAGGGAGATAAAGTAAATCACCTGTGACTGTACAAAAAAGATCTTCACAACTCAGATAATCACAGTGGTGTGATCACTCATCTAGAGCCACATCCTGGAATGTGAAGTCAAGTGGGCCTTAGAAAGCATCATTACAAACAAAGCTAGTGGAGGTGATGGAATTCCAGTTGAGCTGTTTCAAATCCTGAAAGATGATGCTGTGAAAGTGCTGCACTCAATATGCCAGCAAATTTGGAAAACTCAGCAGTGGCCACAGGACTGGAAAAGGTCAGTTTTCATTCCAATTCCAAGGAAAGGAAATGCCAAAGAATGCTCAAACTACTGCATAATTGCACTCATCTCACATGCTAGTAAAGTAATACTCAAAATTCTCCGAGCCAGGCTTCAGTAATACGTGAACTGTGAACTTCCTGATGTTCAAGCTGGTTTTAGAAAAGGCAGAGGAACCAGAGATCAAATTGACAACATCCGTTAGATCATGGAAAAAGCAAGAGAGTTCCAGAAAAACCTCTATTTCTGCTTTATTGACTATGCCAAAGCCTTTGACTGTGTGGATCACAATAAAATGTGGAAAATTCTAAAAGAGATGGGAATACCAGACCACCTGACCTGCCTCTTGAGAAACCTGTATGCAGGTCAGGAAGCAACAGTTAGAACTGGACATGGAAAAACAGACTGGTTCCAAATAGAAAAAGGAGTACGTCAAGGCTGTATATTGTCACCCTGCTTATTTAACTTCTATGCAGAGTACATCATGAGAAACGCTGGACTGGAAGAAAGACAAGCTGGAATCAAGATTGCCAAGAGAAATATCAATAACCTCAGATATGCAGATGACACCACCCTTATGGCAGAAAGTGAAGAGGAACTAAAAAGCCTCTTGATGAAAGTGAAAGTGGAGAGTGAAAAAGTTGGCTTAAACCTCAACATTAAGAAAACGAAGATCATGGCATCCGGTCCCATCACTTCATGGGAAATAGATGGGGAAACAGTGGAAAAAGTGTCAGACTTTATTTTTTTGGGCTTCAAAATCACTGCAGATGGTGATTGCAGCCATGAAATTAAAAGACGCTTACTCCTTGGAAGAAAAGTTATGACCAACCTAGACAGTATATTCAAAAGCAGAGACATTACTTTGCCAACTAAGGTCTGTCTAGTCAAGGCTATGGTTTTTCCAGTAGTCATGTATGGATGTGAGAGTTGGACTGTGAAGAAGGCTGAGCGCCGAAGAATTGATGCTTTTGAACTGTGGTGTTGGAGAAGATTCTTGAGAGTCCCTTGGACTGCAAGGAGATTCAACCAGTCCATTCTGAAGAAGACCAGCCCTGGGATTTCTTTGGAAGGAATGGTGCTAAAGCTGAAACTCCAGCACTTTGGCCACCTCATGCGAAGAGTTGACTCATTGGAAAAGACTCTGATGGTGGGAGGGATTGGGGGCAGGAGGAGAAGGGAACGACAGAGGATGAGATGGCTGGATGGCATCACGGACTCGAAGGATGTTAGTCTGAGTGAACTCCAGGAGTTGGTGATGGACAGGGTGGCCTGGTGTGCTGCGATTCATGGGGTAGCAAAGAGTCGGACACGACTGAGCAACTGAACTGAACTGAACTGAACTAAAGTAAAATAAAATTTAAAAAGAAAATGAAAGTCACAAAGACAAGGACAATATTAGAAAAAAAATTGTAATAAATGGATCATTTCAGAAGATACAGATATTTAATAGGAATTCCAGAATAAAATAACCTAGAAATAAGAGGAAATTATAATAAAAGATACTAGGAATTTTCTCAGAATTGAAGTATACAAGTTTTCAGGTTGAAAGAGTTCAGACAGTTCTCAGTCCAATGAGTAAAAACTGATCCACAACAAGCTACCTTATTATTAAATTTTAGAACATCTCGAGTAAAGAGAGGTTCCTCAGAAGAAAGAATATGAGCAGGAAAAAGAGAAAAAAACAGACAAAACAAATCATGTCCCAATAGTGAAGAATCAGAATGGCCTTATAATTCTCAAAACAGTAAAGGAGATACAACTTCAAATTTCTTTTTAAGAAGTATTTACAACCCATAAGTATATACCCAAACGAGTGTGAGAGTAGAATAAAAACAAATTTAGATATTCACAGCTTCAACAATTTACATTCTCAGGAGAGTTCCGGAGAATAACTTCAGCAAAACAAAGGTATACACAAAGAAAAAGGAAAGCAAGTAATCTAAGGTTTATAGAATTCAACACTAGAGAAAGGCAAATCCCAGAGCAAGGGTGAAGAAGATCCAATATAACAATCGATGTCCCAGGCATGAAGAATGGGAAGTTTAGATTGGGGTAGAATAGAGGGCACCAAGACAGATGTCCCCAAGGGACAGGGGGCATGGAATAGAACTGAACGATGATCAAATATGCTTTATCATCCTGAGAGGCACTTGACATAAAGTTGGGGGATTAATTAGCAATAAGTACAAGAAAACTAAACAATCGAAATTTTTAAAAATAGAAGGAAATTACTAGCCTCCGAGGGAAAATGTTATTTAAGAAAGAAAAGAAATGTAACCAAACTATACTGTGTGGCTCAGCAGTAAAGATTATTATGAGAAGGGTGCATTTAATGATAATTTAAACAATGACTACTTATTTTCTAAATTGGCTAATGAGAGAATGGATAGTGGGGAATATGGAGGAGTATAGGAGGTTTAAATCTTTATCCTTTATAATAGAAAGTCAGCAAATAATGACTATAACTTTAAAATCCATGCAATTGCAATATAAGCTCTAAGAGAGGCCTAGGACGGGCACTGCTGTTTCCACTGTAAATATTGTAGTACTATTTGTTTTTTAAACCAGGTATACATATTGTTTAAATAAAAATTTAAATTGTGTAAATGCTAAGATAATTATCGTATAAGTAAGAAGCAGTATTAGGAGTCATTAGAGGTTACTTCACCTTAAGTGGACAGAAAGTGAAAATGAAATCACTCGGTCATGTCCGACTCTTTGCGACTCCATGGACTGTAGCCTATCAGGCTCCTCCTTCCATGGGATTTTCCAGGCAAGAGTGCTGGAGTGGATTGCTATTTCCTCCTCCAGGGGATCTTCCCGACCCAGGAATCGAACCCGGGTCTCCCACATTGCAGGCAGATGCTTTACCGTCTAAGTGGACAGAAGTAATATGTAAATTATTTTTCTCTATTTCAGCCTGTGACAGGAAAGATCGTGTGAAAGAGATTTGGGGGTGCATGTCTGTGGGAACAACATTCCCAAGGGAGTAAGGGGAGCAGGATTGGACAAAGGAAGGAGTTAAGCTGAAAGCAGTTGCCACAAATGCCTCCCAGGAGCCCCAGTGCTGGGATGGTCTCTCAGAGTTGCCCCAAAGGAAGCCAGGGGCCCAGGTGTTTGACTCCAGTGACCAGTCACTGGATCAAAATCAAATCTCAGAGGGGAGGTGCAATCTTAGATGTCACATTAAGTGACGCAGCTTCCTCTGAAGGCAGGAAATTCCTAGAGAAGGATTCAGATCACAGCTATCGGCCAGTACTGCCAGCAGGTGAAAACAAGTGTGTCAGTCCCAGTGGGGGGATTTAAGTGGCACACTCGAGCATACACTAAAATCCTTCTTTTATTAACAGTTCAAGTTACAGAGTTTTATATGTCAAAATTGGGGAAACTTAAAGCTTTTTTCATTTTTTTTAAAGACGCAAAAATTAGAAACAATGTTTTTGAGATGGAAGGTAACTTTCAGAGCTAGACCACCATGATGCAGTTTCTCCATGGTGCTACTAAAGCATACTAGAAACAGTACTTTTGTAGGCTAATCAAAAAATGGAGTGAAATTTCTCTTGGAAATGCATTCAGAGTTCCCCCCTTTGAATGCATGGGCACGTCTCTTGTAGAGTAACTATTTGCAGCTGATGTGGAGACTCCACTTCGCCTGATGCATATCTTATTGGAACCGCTGCTCCAAAGGTCTGCAAACAGGAATGTGGAAAGTCAGGGGGCACAGAGGAGGGAGACAAGAGGACTGCCAGGCATCAACAGTATAGGGATTTTCCCTTCTCTTCACTGTCTCTCTTGGTCCAACACAACCACTGCAAACACTTTGACTACCTACCATGACTTGGCTGAGGTGTGAGGTGGGGTGAGAAGACAGTGTCATGAAGGCAGCTTTTGTTGTGTGCTCTGCAATATTGAAATAGAAGAGCATGAAGAAAGAGAAGCTCTATAGTTAACAGAGAGGGAATTCTAGCCAGTGAAGCTGCTGTCTGTGAGAGACTCTTGTTTCATTTTAGCATGTATTTACTGAGTGCCTCGTATGTGCCTGGCATTGTGGGGGCATCAAGATAGAACACAAGGCTAAATGCACAAGATCCAAATACTTGAGCAAGCAATGAAATGTCAGGGATTGCCTGTTGTGAGAAAACTGAACTTGATCTAACCTCACTGAGGAATGTTGAAAAAGTTGACTAATCAAATACATTAGAAATACTGTCAGGGGTAACCTTAGGAAGTACTGATACAGAATTATGAAGAATAAAACCTCAGAGTAAGCTCAACATAGCTACTGGTGCAAATTGAATATCTGTGATCATTCACTGAAGGTAGGATGGTATGTAACTGTAGCTTTAATTCCATATGCTAAGCTGCTAAGTCGCTTCAGTCGTGTCCGACTCTGTGCGACCCCATAGACGGCAGCCCATCAGGCTCCCCCGTCCCTGGGATTCTTCAGGCAAGAACACTGGAGTGGGTTGCCATTTCCTTCTCCAATGCATGAAAGTGAAAAGTGAGAATGATGTCGCTCAGTTGTGTCCAACTCCTAGCGACTCCATGGACTGCAGCCTACCAGGCTCTTCCATCCATGGAATTTTCCAGGCAAGAGTACTGGAGTGGGGTGCCATTGCTGTCTCCATTAATTCCATATAAACAGAGCTAAAAATCTATTGTAATATCATAGCTACTTGCTGACTACCTGCATGCATTCAGGGTATTTCCTTTGCTTAACCATAAAATCAGTTAATTATAAATTTATGAATTGGCATGACCCTTTGGGTCTTAATTTCTTTTTTTCTGCCAACACTATATATGTGTATAGGCATAACTGAACAATAAGAAAAATATATATGCATACCATCATTCAAAAAGAGCAAGACCTTGTCATGAATATTTAACTAGAAACCTCATTCTATAACCTTTACAACTCCTTCAAGCATTATGATTCCATGGGGGATTCAGTTTTTAGCAAAATGCTCTTTACAATGTGGTTTTAAAAAAAAAGCATGATTTTGAATCAATTTAGAATCAAATGGCATTTGAAAATATTCATCCAATAAACCATATCACTTCATCCAGAGTATGTCTTTCAACCAATCAGCTGTAAATGTAAACACACTTAACATGTATTTTATGTTGAAAGGTCCAAAATACTCAACATACCATACTTCAGAGCAGTTCTAGAGTAAACAAATATTTCATGTAAAAGTCAGATTTTTTTCTTCCAAAGTCATAGTTTTGTCTGTTTGCATAATCTGTTACCAATATTTTGCCCTAGTCACATTTTCTCCCATTCCTAGACAGTCGTGTGATGGGTTTATCATTGTTACTTTATTTTGGTCACAAACCATGAGTAGTTCATTTTTCAATTGATTTATGCTATTTATAAAGTGCCACATCAGCTATTACTGAAGTTCAGCTTTTGAATTCTGACAGTGCTAGTAAATAAAACACTATCTGCAATAAAGAAATTGCTGAGTGCTGTTTGGAAGAATTCTCTTTTGACCTAATTGTCCAAATGCAGTTGGCAATCACTTCACACAAACTCAGATTATAAGAAACTGCTCTTTCCCTGAAGACAAGTTACTTGTCTGATATTTCAGTATGCAAATAGCACATAATTGTGTTTGTGTTTCTGATCATTTACTATTCAAAGCCTTCTGAAAATACCATGCTCTGAAACACAATGTCCTCTAAAAATGCTGAAAAAAATACATGTGTAACTGTGCAATCACATATAAAGTCATATTCCTGTAAAGTAGGAAAATACATAACCATGTTGGCACCAAAGGAATGTTGTACTCTGTTATATCAAGAGGAAGCTTGTGTGCCATTACCTAGTAAGAGGCAGGTCGTCTAGCAACTCCCCTGAACAACTGGCAGCTTCGTTTACATTCTGCAGAGCAGCTGCCTCCTCCTATTTTAACCGGCATTGCATCACAAAACATAATAGCCACTTGTGTAATTTGTAACACTGACAGGATTTGACCTTATTCCCGCACTACTCTGCAATATTTAAGAAGGTCATCTAGTTACTTGCTCACACTGAATACTATTCAGAGGTCCATTCAATTCAAGTATTTACCTTTACCAATATCTAGCATTGTTAACAATCCTTTAATTTTTCTAAGTATTGTTAATGCCAGAGTATTTTAGCTTTTTTAGGTATTGTTGCAGATAACTTGGAATTCTCTAATTTGGAACTTGGAATCCAAAGACATTCAAAATATTCACTGAGAATGAACAAAGCACACATTATATATTTAAAAAACTGTCTACTGTTTACTTTAGAGGCAACTGCAGCACAATAAGCTTCAAAAACTAAACAGTATTGTTTTGGTATTGATTGGTTAATCAACCTCTCCTCATAAGAATGTGGTAAAACCCTTAGCCACTTGGAGAACAGCTAGGTCTATGTCAGGCCATATGGGTATCTTTTTTCATCACCTGCTGAGCATCCTCACTGAATCCCATGCCTGTCTATTTTAACAAGAGCAACCCTCTGTCATCATATTTCTGATAATAAATGAAGAAGTTATCTAATTCTGTCTGTATCTGCTCCAAGATTACTCTTTCAGCACAGATTCTTTATCAGTGTTCAAAAAAGACTAGAACGTGGTGATTTGTCTGAAGTTCTTGTCATAAGGAAAGCTCTGCCCTTCTAAAAAAAAAAAAAAAAAAATTACACACTCCTCCTTTGTTTCATTTTAAGCTTTGACATACTTGTGTGGAAACTGAGTCAAATGGCTACTGCAGCTGCCAGCTTCCCGGAAATGACCCCTCTCTGTTTACAGCTTCGTGTAGTTTTTTTTTTTTTTTTTTTTAAGGTTTAATGTAGCAGCTGGAAGAGTGTCATATCTCACTCCAGCTTTTGGCAAGATGAGAACAGAACAGCTTCCAGGCTTGATATAACATTTAAAACTCTCCCTTTGGGATCCTTCTGTTTAGACCTACACATTCTCCTTCCCAACACCATCCCAGCTCAGGTGCCTGGGGCCTTTCTGTAAACATTTGGTAAACCATTTGGTGAACACTTTCCCAAAGGCTGCCTATACAGAAGCAGAATACTTTCAAAATTATTTAGACCATGATCTCAATCAAAGCAATTCATTTTCTTTGGTTTTTTAAGAGCTCATAGCTACTATAGTCATGTTAACTGCATACAGTTTACACATAAAGAATGCATTTGACCGGAAGTTGACCATCTGATAAAACATTAGTTAGATCAGAACGTAGTTACTAGTGTTTGATCCTTAAAGCAGAAAGGCACAGAACTAATTTGTCTTGTTGTCGTCTCTCCTCTCATAAAAGACTCAACTTGCTGTCAGTCAAGTCAAAGGTTAGAAACTTTCTAAGGAAAAATAAGCATTTGCAAACAGAAATGTAACACAAATCACTTCAATAGCTTAGATTTGTACTTTTTAAAATGTCAAA
Source organism: Capricornis sumatraensis (assembly GCF_032405125.1). NCBI lineage: Eukaryota > Metazoa > Chordata > Mammalia > Artiodactyla > Bovidae > Capricornis > Capricornis sumatraensis. The sequence goes on along the minus strand of NC_091071.1, from coordinate 60,287,012 downwards.
CTAAACACAGTAGGAAGCGAAGGAATATTAGCTCTGGATTTCAAGTTATTATAATTTTTCAATGTCTGTCTCATGTTTTTGGCTATCTGTCAGATATAATCACCTTGGAAATCCCATCTTCAGTGTTAGTTCTGTTTAGGGCCTCAGGGGAACAGCTATAAAAATGAATTAGTCCCATGAAAACAAACTACTTATGGGTATTTCGTGCATGGTATTTGGACTACAGAATAGACACTCCATAACCTTGACTTGACAGGACTGCAAGGTGATAGATGAACAATATTGGAGAAGGCAATGAATACAAACTCACAAATTTGGTTCTACGTTGTTCTACCCATCCTAGCCCTGATTCAAATGTCTAGAAGGAAATATGGATGCTGTCCTCAAATAATATGAAAACTCTACTTACTGCCTTCTTCATTTGAAGACCCATACCTTCATTTTTAGACAAAGCAAAAAAGTAAAGCAAATTCATTTAATGCTGTTTCTGTGTTCCATCTACTAAAATTTCTAACTTTCATAAGCAATGATACCAGGAAGTGATTATTTGAATAATCTTCTAGATGAGTGCCCCCTCAGCAATTTTGTCCATCCCTAGTGACTTAGATGGTGAAGGATCTGCCTGCAATACAGGAAGGTTGGGAAGATACCCTGCAGAAGGGAAAGGCTACTCACTCCAGTATTCTTGCCTGGAGAATTCTATGGACAGAGCAGCCTAGTGAGCTAGTCCATCAAATCACAAAGAGCTGGAGGTGACCGAGCGACTGGCACACACACACGTACTAGAAGAGTAGGGCAAAATGGTTAAGATCAATTTCTCACAGTTCTGTTGCTTTCTTGTTGTAAAATCTTGGGTAAGTTATTTAACCCCTAACTAACTCTTTCATTTTGTGAAAGAAAAACAAAAATGAAAAAAATAATAATACTGAATTCATAGAATTAATGTTAAATGAGATATGGCATAGGGAGACATATTGTTTTATTCAAAATAGATTATAAAATTTGTACCTTCTAGTATAAGTCGTGTGATGGACTACTCAATTCTTTAAAGATTTTATTGAACATATGTATGCTTCCAATATTTGTATGCGCTAGGAATTTTTTGCATTGAATGTGTTCACATTTAATTACTAATCTATGTAAATTGTTGAGTGTATTTTCTATATACAACAAATTACTTAAAACAGATATCCCATAGGTATACAATGGTGCTCCCTCATCAAACATCCATGGCCACATCTTAATAAAGACAGTAAATACAATCATAAAAAGATTATGAATGGAGACAGCTAAATGTTCCCAGGTTTGTCCTGGGCTTCTAATCCAGAAAGTGTCCATTAATAAGTTACCAAATAGAAGAGTAAGTGAAGTATATAGTACCAGTCTCTAAGAGATAAGAGATACAGCTGCTGCTAAGTCGCTTCAGTTGTGTCCGACTCTGTGCAACCCCATAGATGGCAGCCCACCAGGCTCCCCCGTCCCTGGGATTCTCCAGGCAAGAACACTGGAGTGGGCTGCCATTTCCTTCTCCAACGCATGAAAGTGAAAAGTGAAAGTGGAGTTGCTCAGTCGTATCTGACTCTTAGCAACCCCATGGACTGCAACCTATCAGGCTCCTTCATCCATGGGATTTTCCAGGCAAGAGTACTGGAGTGGAGTGCCATTGCCTTCTCCAAAGAGATACAGACCTACACCTAAAAAGCACCAATTTAGGCCAACTTGGTCTTCCCTGGTGGCTCAGATGGTAAAGTGTCTGCCTGCAGTGCAGGAGACCGGGGTTCGATCCCTGGATCAGGAAGATCCCCTGGAGAAGGAAATGGCAACCCACTCCAGTACTCTTGCCGGGGAAATTCCATGGACTCAGGAGCCTGGTAGGCTACAGTCCATGGGATCCCAAAGAGTTGGACATGACTGAGCGACTTCGCTTTCACTTTCACTTTAGGCCAACTTATCACATATGTTGAATAAATTTTATAAATTGACATGCTGATATGCCCTCAGATCTATTTTTATTTTGGATGGCTGCTCTAGTACTATCCTTGGACTGGGCACATGAAACAGACATATTGGAGGTCAATGTCCAATGGGAGAAACAGATAATAAACAATACATATTATGAGTTATGTATTGTGAAGAAATAACCAGGACACAGTGTATTTGAATAAAGGGTCATTATCTACCATAAATGGCCCAGGAAAAGTTCTTGGGGAATTATATAACATTTAAATTGTATTTGAAGAATGGAGGGGTCTGTAATGTGACTAATGGGGAAGAGGGTGTTATAGACTGATTATTTGTGCTCCCCTCAAAATTCATGCTGAAACCATATCCCTTAAATGAATGGCATTATGAGGTGAGACCTTTGAAAGGTAATTAAGATTAGATGAGTCCATGTGGGTCGACCTGTCATGGCATTATTAAAGTCAAGAGAGAGTTTGCTTCCCCTCGCTGCTCTCTGCCAGCAGAGGATGCAATGAGAAGTAGGCAGTCTACAACCTTGAAGAAGGTCCTCACTAGCACTCAACAGTGCTAGCATGTTGAACTTGGGCCTCCAGCCTTCAGAACCATGAGAAATAATTCCTGTTGTTCCCCTGGAGTAGGAAAATGGATACCCACTCCAGTATTCTTGCCTGGCAAATTCCATAGACAGAGGACCCTGGAGGGCTACAGTCCATGGGGTCATTAAGAGTGGGACATGACTGAGAACACACTGTTTAAAAGCCACCAAACCTATACTTTGTTATAGCAGCCCGAATTAACTAACGCAAGAGGTTTTACACAAAGTAGTTAGGTTGGTCGGAAGCGAGAGAGGAAATGGTTAAGCAGTAATGATCCAGTGTTGCTGCTTGCACAAAGAGGGTGTCTAACGGTGTTCTACAGGTAGGACCAGAGCACTGCACCCTAAGACATGAGTGTCATTGTAGCTTCCAGTCAGAAAGTGACTTTTCTTATCAAAGAGGACAATTATAAAGTATTTTCTTCCCCCAGAGACTAGTAAAGAAGGCTGAGGATGGAGCTGATTCAGTTAGAAGAAGCTGCAGGGCAGACTGAGCCAGATGTCTGCATTTTGCAAAGCATATCAAAGGCAAGCAAAGCCTCAGGTTCAATTAATTAAAAGATGTACTTTATTTAATTTTACAGAACTTGAGAACAGACTAAAACAACAAAAGTATCAATCAGGGCAGTCTGAAAGTGTAAAATAACATGGGTTGCACATAAAAGAAGCTACAAAATTTGGACAATAGAGAAAAAGAAAATTCAGCCCAACCAGAACAAAGAATATACCATTAACGGCAATAATTATCACCAGTTTGTGAAAAGAGACTGAAAGTTAATGTTAAGTCAACAAATATTTATTGTGTTACATCAGGGTATAAAGAAAACAAGGAGACAAAGATACCTGCTCTCAGGGAACTTACAACGAGGGGCTAGGAGGAGGGGAGAAATGATTGGCATCAAGCATTAAACACAGGGAATATGTAAATGATATAGTAAGTTAGAAAATGCTAAATACTGTGGAAGAAGATAAAGATCAGTAGAAAAAGGAAGAAAAAGGTGGCAGAAAGGATGATTCACAATATTAAATAGTTGTTCAAACAGAAAGAGACTCAGTCTTTCTAGTTGAGGGGAGTGGAGGAAGGAAGGGATAGTTAGGGAGTTTGGGATGGACATGTTTACACTGCTGTATTTAAAATGAACAACAAGGACCTACTGTTGTCCATGGAACACATGGAACTCTGTTCAATGTTATTTGGCAGCCAGAATGGGAGGGGAGTTTGTGGGAAAATGGATACATGGGTATGTATGATTGAGTCCCTTTGCTGTTTACCTGAAACTGTCACAACATTATTAATCAGTTATACCACAAGACAAAATAAAGAGGTTTTTTTTTTTTAAATAGTTGTTCAAGTCAGCCTCATTGATAAGCCGATGTTTAAGCAAAGACTTGCAGGAGATAAAGGAATTCTCAACAGCTATCTGAAGGAACAAAACTCTAGGTTAAGAGAATCCAGCTCAGGCATTGCTGTCAGTACTTAGATTTCCATGTAGTAAAATAAGTATTTCATTCATTTACATGATCATTATACATAATTAAAATATATTTTAGGCGTGAAGTATCATGTTCAGACAAATCCTTTTCTTGCCTTCAACTAAATAAAATAGCCCTGCCAGATGTCACTAGAAATAGATTTCAAGACTTCTTTGGATCTTAACTAACAGCCACGATCAAGATTCTAAATCCAGAATAGGCAAAACAAAGAAAGCAGCACTCATTACAAAATGCTGCTTTGTGAGGGATCATTTGTGTCCCGGCATGTTTCACGTTATCTTAGGTAAAACAGAGAAAATAAATGTCATGAACCCTACCTGAGGAGGAATTAAAAAATAATTTAGCTTAGTATCCAACTTGCACTTTTGACATTGTCTGTCAGTCAGTCAGTTCAGTTGCTCAGTCGTGTCCGACTCTTTGCGACCCCATGAATCACAGCACACCAGGCCTCCCTGTCCATCACCAACTCCCGGAGTTCACCCAGACTCACGTCCATCGAGTCCGTGATGCCTTCCAGCCATCTCATCCTCTGTCATCCCCTTCTCTTCCTGCCTCCAATCCCTCCCAGCATCAGAGTCTTTTCCAATGAGTCAACTCTTCACATGAGGTGGCCAAAGCACTGGAGTTTCAGCTTTAGCATCGTTCCTTCCAAAGAAATCCCAGAGTTGATCTTCAGAATGCACTGGCTGGATCTCCTTGCAGTCCAAGGGACTCTCAAGAGTCTTCTCCAACACCACAGTTCAAAAGCATCAATTCTTCCTGCTCAGCCTTCTTTACAGACCAACTCTCACATCCATAAGTGACCACTGGAAAAACCATAGCCTTGACTAGATGGACCTTAGTCGGCAAAGTAATGTCTCTACTTTTGAATATGCTATCTAGGTTGCTCATAACTTTTCTTCCAAGGAGTAAGTGTCTTTTAATTTCATGGCTGCAGTCACCATCTGCAGTGATTTTGGAGCCCAAAAAATAAAGTCTGCCACTGTTTCCACTGTTTCCCCATCTATTTCCCATGAAGTGATGGGACTGGATGCCAAGATCTTCATTTTCTGAATGTTGAGCTTTTAATGTGCATATGCCAATCCCAACCTCCCAGTTCATTCCCCCACCCAACCCCTCCACATTTCTCCTTTGGCAACACAAGTCCACCCTCTGTGTCTGTGAGTCCATTTCTTTTCTATAAACAAGTTCACCTGCTTATTCTTTTTTAGGTTCCACATATAAGTGATATCATACAATATTGTCTCTGACTTACTTCACTTAATATGATAAGCTCTTGGTCTGTCCATGTTGCTGCAAATGGCATTATTTCATTCTTTTTTAGGGCTGAGTAATATTCCATTGTATATAACCACATCTTCTTCATCCATTCATCTGTCAATGGACAGTTACTTTGCTTCCCTGTCTTGGCTATTGTGAATAGTGCTCCTATAAACGTTGGAGTGCATGCATCTTTTTGAATTAGAGTTTTTGTATTTTCTGGATGTTCACACAAAAGTGGATTGCAGGATCATGTGTCAACTCTATTTTTAGATTTTTAAGGAATCTCCATACTGTTCTCCATAGTGGAACTCCATAGTGTACCAATTTACATTCCCACCAACAGTATAGGAGGGTTCCCTTTTCTCCACACCCCTTCTAGCATTTATTATTTGTAGACTTTTTGGTGATGGCCATTCTGACCAGTATGAGGTGATACCTCACTGTAGTTTTAATTTACATTTCTCTATTAGCAATGTTGAACATCTCATGTGTAGTATTTATGTGACCCCTTGATTCTTGAAAAAAAGAGAATCTTAGCTTTTGCGAAGTCAGACATGACAGCGACTTCACTTTCACTTTTCACTTTCATGCATTGGAGAAGGAAATGGCAACCGACTCCAGTGTTCTTGCCTGGAGAATCTCAGGGACGGGGGAGCCTGGTGGGCTGCCGTTTATGAGGTCTCACAGAGTCGGACATGACTGACACGACTTAGCAGCAGCCGCAGCTTTTTTAAAATAATGGGGTGAGCGGGAGAAGTTTGCTTTAGTTTGGCTAATTAAAGCAAAAATGTGATGTAATTATTGAAAAAGCCAGTTAAATCTTAAGGCAGCATACATGGAAATATAATATTCAGATCTTAAAAGTAATTTACATGTATTTTGCATCAGTCGTATCATATCTAATTAATAAAGTTCATTTCTGAGCATTACATTTAAAAAGAAATTTTAGGAAGAAATGGTTAGGTTATAAGATCACGACTTTGGTGATGTAGGGGTACAGAAGCGGCCACAAGAAGAATGGTTAATGAACACAGTTAGAGACAAGATAAGGCAGAACTTTCAAATACTTGGCTGTCATAATGGTTTTAACAGAAGCTTTTAGTACAATCCATATGACAGGATGAGGCCCAGTGGCAGGCAGCTAAGAAGAAGTAGATTTTGGCACAGAGTAAGGAGAAACTTTGTGAAAGTTAGAACTTTCTAGATTTTAAAAAAGTGGTTTATCAGCTCATGAACTAAACTCTGGTTATTATGAATGAGTATTTAAAAAGAATTTAGATGGCGAACTAGAGTCAACATTCCCATATATAATGGAATCCTACTATCTAGGCTTGATCGCTGAAAAATGTTCCCATAGTCACATTCCTTGATTTTATGATGTTTACAAATGAGCAATGGCTAACTAAAATGCCTTCTCTTCTGAATCATACATGTCATAAAAATTAGTATAAATTTGATAAACTTCATTTATAAGTTTGTTGATATCTTAAATGTTATCCAAGCTATCATGAACCAAATTAAAAATGCTAGAAGTGAGGTCATACTGCTTAGTGAGTTAACTTTCTTTAGTGACAATAATGAATTGGGTCATTCTAGTTCCTAATTTATTACCTTTTATCCCCACACATTCTTTTGGCCCTGCTTTGTGATACCAGAACTGGGCTTTGCAGACCACATTTCTCATTTGCCAGCTAGCTTGCTGTTAGGTCCTGCCAATGCAAGAAGCTGGGAGAGACTGCAATGCTGAAGGAAGGAGAGAGATTTTCTTCTTCGAGGGCTCTGTTTCTCATGCTATGGTGAGAAAATCGGTGTGTGTGTGTTGGAGAATTGTGAAATGGGACAGTGTCCTAGAAGTCTCTCCCAGCAGTAGAAATTCTCATAGTTTTGCAGCAGTTGACAACCTCCATCCACTTTTCCCTTCAGCCCAGCATCAGGTAGCATGTTTGTGTGGGAGCCACAACCATCAGGGATCTGACTCTCACCTATTAAGAGATCCTTTCTTCCAGAACTCCCTTTTTTCCTTGTATCTTGCTAAGTCCCAAGAGTCCTTTCTATAGCTGCTACTCAGAATAACTCTGAGTTCTCTCTTATTTCTTATATTAGTTAGCCATCCTATATCTAATTGATAATCATTTATACTTATATTTACCTGGACAAACTGCTGTCGTGGTTGCCACCCCCTGATTGTACCATGAATAATACAAGAATTGACAATAAAAATTAAAAGCAAATGCTGTGTGCTGTGCTAAGTCGCTCAGTCATGTTCAACTCTTTGCGACCCTATGGACTGTAGCCCACCAGGCTCCTTTGTCCAAATAACAAAAGCCAGTTCAAAGCCTCTCACTACTCTTGTTGTTATTCAGTTGCTCAGTCATGTCCAACTCTTTGTGACCCCATGGACTGCAGCACACCAGGCTTCCCTGTCCTTTACCATCTCTCTCAGCTTGCTCAAACTCATGTCCATTGAGTCAGTGATGCCATCCAACCATCTCATCCTCTCTTGTCCCCTTCTCCTCCTGCCTTCAACCTTTCCCAGCATCAGGGCCTTTTCTAATGATTTGGCCCTTTGCATCAGGTGGCCAAATTATTGGTTTCTCCTAAAACTATCACATAATAAATAGAAATGTTATTTTCCTTCCCCTGATATTGTGATAATGTCTAGAGTAATGGGTTGAGTAAAAATCGTTTTAGACACATTTCACTGGGCACTGGTCCTGTTCTGACAGAAGAGCTTGATGAGTATCATATACGTTCATAGTCTTCCAACAGCTTGCCCAACCATAGCCCCCAAGGACTACTTAGAAATATGTGAAGCACTGATTTGTGGAAGGTAGAAGCTTGACATGAACATCAGTTGTGTAAAATCTCACAACAACAACAAAAAATTAACACATGCAGCTTCTTTGGTGTCAGATTTAACCATATCCAGTACTATGGGGTTTCCCAGGTGGCTCAGACAGTTAATAATCTGCCTGCAATGTTGGAAACTGGGTTCAATCCCTGGGTTGGGAAGATCCCCTGGAGAAGGAAATGGCAACCTATTTCAGTATTCTTGCCTGGAAAATCCCATGGATGGAGGAGCCTGGCAGGCTACACTCCAGGGGGTGACAAAGATTCAGACACAACTGATCAACAAACGTTATATGAAAAGGATGCTAAAAACATAGGATCTACTCTGTCTACATATCAAATAATACATGATAAATTTGGCATTAAAATATTGCATACTAATTTATATAAATACATATAAATTATAAATGTTCAATCAGCTCTGTAGATCTCCGTAGAATCTAGATACTTGCTCCCAACCTAAATTCTATGAAACAAGATAGCAATCACCAGAAAAAAAAAACGATGTAATAAAAGAGGTCAAAACATTAAAAGTCAAATGTTCACCATCTTTCCTCTTCTCCTGCTTGTGAAAAAAGACTTTTAGTTGCTCAACTAGACTTCTTCATTATGCTGATTTAGACCGTGGTGGTGCTGGAGGTTATAAGTACGAATGAAGAATGAAAAAAAGTCAGATAAAGAGAATGATTTTGCTGTGCAACAGAATAAGATGTAGGGAGCAAAGAAGGAATTAACAAAAGGCCCTTAAAGTATTAACATGGGGAACAAAAAGGTGCGGGGAACAGAGAATTTGGGGTTGACATAGAAGAGCCAGGGAGAATCTAACTCAGAAGCAAGAGCTCTCGTTGGGAGCTGGGGATACAAAAATGTGTGATTACAAGTAAGGCAGGGGTTTAAGGGAAATATTGGGGTTGGCCAAAAAGTTTGTTCATAACATCTTACAAAAAACTCAAACAAACGTTTTGGTCAACCAATATACATGACTGAGCAACTGGGCTGAACTAAATATATGCAAAGGAAATTTTAATATGTTTTCCTGTGTGATGTTTGTTTAATACTCCCCAGAGGAACTTCGATGTTGTTTGATTACTGAGTCATGTCTGACTCTTTGCAACCCCATGGACTGCAACACACCAGGCTTCCCTGTCCTTCACTGTCTCCCGGAGTTTGCTCAAACTCATGTCCATTGAGTTGGTGAGGCCATCCAACCATCTCATCCTCTGTCACCTCCTTTTCCTTCTACCCTCAATCTTTCCCAGCAGCAGAGTCTTTTCCAATGAGTCAGCTCTTTGCACTGAATTCATCAAAGTATTGGAGCTTCAGCTTTAGCATCAGTCCTTCCAATGAATATTCAGGGTTGACGTCCTTTAGGGTTGACTGGTTTGATCTCCTTGCAGTCCAAGGGACTCTCAAGAGTCTTCTCTAGTACCACAATTTGAAAGTACCAATTTTTCAGTGCTCAGCCTTCTTTATAGTCCAACTCTCACATCTGTACATGACGATTGTATAGCTTTGACTATACAGATCTTTGTCAGCAAAGCGACGTCTCTGCTTTTGAATATGCTGCCTAGGTTTGTCATAGCTTTTCTTCCAAGGAGCAAGCGTCTTTTAATTTCATGACTGCAGTCACCATCCACAATAATTTTGGAGCCCAGAAAAATAAAATCTGCCACTGTTTTCACTTTTGCCCCATCTATTTGCCATAAAGTGATGGGGACTGGCTGCCATGATCTTAGTTTTTTGAAAGTTGAGTTTTAAGCCAGCTTTTTCACGCTCCCGTTTTACATTTGTCAAGAGGCTCTTTAGTTCCCCTTTGCTTTCTGCCATTAGGGTAGTATCATCTGCATATTTGATATTTCTCCCAGAAATCTTGATTCTAGCTGTGATTTATCCTGCCCAGAATTTCACATGATGAGGTTACTCCCCAGGGAAACCTCAATAAAATGTTAATAGTTTTCCATTGATTTTCAAGGCTTTTTTTCTGTTTTATTTGGTGTGGCACATTAGTTTATTTTGGATGTGACAGGATAAAAGAGAGAAGTCTCAAGATAGCCCAGTTACATTCAGGACTCAAATGGAAAGGAGAGGCCTTCCCATCCTCTGGTGCACCTTTCTATTACATGCTTTAATATCAGTTTTGCATTAAGAAAGTGCAACTGGAAAAGAAGTGAATACTTATCGCTGTCTGTATTACATATGGGTTCCCTTCTTTCTGCCCCAAATTTCATAATATAATTCAAACATATCTTTTAGTATTCAATAGAGATGTCCTAATATACTAAAGATGTCCCAATACTAAAAATAATAGCTGGTCATTTTTAGATACTGTTTAGGTTATCAAGTATACTATTAAGTACAATTTTGTTATAAAATTTAAAATTTTTAAATTATAAAATTTGGTGACTTTATTTATATGGTCAAGATTATACTTTTCACATAACAACAAAGGCTAAAGTAAAAGGAAATATCCCAAATACTTATTGGTTTATCTATTTCTTACTTCAGAATGCCACTTTTTTTTCAGTATCAGGAAAAAAATTTTAATACCTTCTTGGGAGTTGAGGGTGCTAGAAAATGGGAGAAGGCCAAGATGAATAGCACAGAGTTTCACCATCAGGTTAATGAGTGAGAATGATTTAAACATGGCAGGGCCAGGAGGCCCCTGAGTCACAAAAATTATGTCTGATATTCTAGAAACTGAGATCTTTCTGCTTGATGTATAAGAGAAACTCTACAGGCTATTTGAAAGCTTTCACTTCTTATTATACAAAACTACTGCCTCTGAGTATTGTAAGTTTTACTTCTAGTAATGGAGAATTCATCTTTTACTAGGCCAATGCCTCCCCGACCCCTAACCAGGAACAATTAGAAACTTTGTACAAAGAGGGTTTTTAAATTCCCAGAACTGGGACTATGGGTGTGGTAAGTACAAAGTGCAAAATTTAGGAGTGCCAGGAGCTCAGTAATTCAGAGAAATCACATTCTAATGCAGTGTATTTAAAATTTGTGCAAAAACTCCATGGTGAACAAAGTGTCAAATTTTAAATAAAAATAAGGCCAATGTTGTAATTTTTCTCTCTTTTTTGGTACTAACGTGGTTCAGCATGGCTGTCACTCGTCCTTCTTTAAAATGTTGGTATTTTTCTGATCATGGATTTTTGCATTAATTAGTAAGCAACAAATAGAATAAAGGAAATTCTCTGGGTTCTGTGAAGGAGAACTGAGAGAAACAACTGAGGGAAACAACTAAGAGAAAAATGGTACAAAAAATGAGTGAGGATCATCTCTGCTCCACCCAAACTAATCACAGTTATTCCTCTGCAAAGGGTCAAAAATATGACTGAATGTTACCGTCTCAGCAGAGCAAACGTTTTCCGACCATTAATGTTAAATACTAGTTTCACCTTCATCTCTGCCTAGCATTTGGAGCTTGCTGTATAATCTGTAGTAACTCCAGTCTGGAACACCATAGAACAACTTGAGAGTCTGAACTAAAACTACGGCAAGGGGAATCATTATTGAGTTGCCACTAAGGAAAGCCTCCAAAAACTAGAAAAAAAAATCTTTTGGTAATGGCTTCTGTCTCAGGTTATTTGAGTGCAATTTGACAGAATTTGGTAATAGGAATGTTTGGTAAATTCCGAGATGCTCTGCCACAATCCTTTCAAGAACCCTTGCTACTTGGTTCTGGGGAATGTAGTCATTATTGCTGCCAGCTTTCACCTCCTGCAGGGTCCACCTTATGTGTAAAGAACCACCTTCCCTAACATCACATCCCTCTCAGGGCTGCCCCTATCTGCTGGAGTTGAAGGGCCCTCAACATTTCAATCTAAGGCAAACAGTTCTGAAGGCCAGTATTCCTGCATAACTCTTGCTGGATTGGTCCAAGATACATTGGTCTGCATTGGTTCAATTTCTCCTGATGCTCAGCCTTGTTTCCTCTGCTTCCTCTCATACCTCTCATTCCAAAGCCCATCTCCACATTTGCTTTCTGCAAACCCAACTTGGACAGAGAGGGAAACTAGATGACATTTTTTTCCTTTTACAATTATTATTCCAAACAACAAAAACCTAATGCAAAAGATGATTAAATACACCACTATATTTTCTACATAACTCTTCAAACTCTCTAATTTAGATTGTAATCAGCAGGCTCCAGATGGTAAAAAAATCCACCTGCAATGCAGGAGCCCCAGGTTCGATCCCTGGGTCAGGAAGATCCAATGGAGAAAGGAATGGCAACCCACGCCAGTACTCTTGCCTGGAGAATTCCATGGACAGAGAAGCCTGGTGGGCTACAGCACATGGGGTAGCAAAGAGTCGGACATGACTGAGCGACCAACACACTTTCTTTCTTTCTATGATTTTGGATTCATAATTTGACTGATATTTTTTAACATCAAAAACCTTATAGCACATTTGTCCACATGTCTGTCTTTTGCAGCACCCTTGTGGTAGGAGATCCAACCAGTCCATCCTAAAGGAGACCAGTCCTGGGTGTTCACTGAAGGATTGATGCTGAGGCTGAAACTCCAGTACTTTGGCCACCTCATGCGAAGAGTTGACTCATTGGAAAAGACCTTGATGCAGGGAGGGAATGGGGGCAGGAGGAGAAGGGGACGACAGAGGATGAGATGGCTGGATGGCATCACCGACTCGATGCACATGAGTTTGGGTGAACTCTGGGAGTTGGCGATGGACAGGGAGGCCTGGCATACTGCAAATTGATGGGGTCGCAAAAAGTCGGACACGACTGAGTGACTGAACTGAACTGACCTGACCTGACTGTGGTATTCCATGGTAGATTTCTTAACTGTCTCCAAATTTATGGCCTTAAATTTTTTCTCTTTTTTCACTGCTTAAGATAGTGCTGTTATAAATATTTTTTACAAATTGCTTGCTTGCTTTTTGGATTAATTCCTTTGACAATTGCTTTCCTAGAGTTGGATCAGAGTCCTGTAAATATCACCAGTTAGCAGAGGGGAAGGAGGAATAAAAGGGAAAAGAATAAGGAGTCACATAATTACCACGTTTTCCTTTCTTATATATAAAAGATGTCTGTAAAAAGAATGAACATAAATCTCAAACAACCTGAAAATCCAATCTTGGCTAATTTCATTTTCCCTATGAATCTTCTTGAATAATCCTACTTTACAGTAATTTAGACTTTGAATATGGATAGTGAAAATAAATTTGTTTATATACCATTATCCAAAATCCAGTTCACAGAATATTCAATAACTTTAGTATAAAAGAAAAAAAGTTCAGAGGGTAAACAAGTTTGGCAAATAGTACATATTAAAAATCTTCTTAAAGATTAATAATGTAATTTAGTTAAGTTGTTCAGTCATGTCCAACTCTTTGCAGCCCCATGGACTGCAGCACCCCAGGCCTCCCTGTCCAACACCAACTCCTGGAGCTTGCTCAAACTCATGTCCATTCAGTTGATGATGCCATCCAACCATTTCATCCTCTGTCATCCCCTTCCTCTCCTGCCTTCAATCTTTCCCAGCATCAGGGTCTTTTCCAGTGAGTCAGTTCTTTGCATCAGGTGGCCAAAGTATTGGAGTTTCAGCTTCAACATCAGTCCTTCCAATGCATGTTCAGGACTGATTTCCTTTAGGATTGACTGGTTGGATCTTCTTGCAGTCCAAGGAACTTTCAAGAGTCTTCTCCAGCACCACAATTCAAAAGCATCAATTCTTTGACATTCAACTTTCTTTATGGTCCAACTCTCACATCCATACATGACTACTGGAAAAACTATAGCTTTGACTAGACTGACCTTTGTCAGTAAAATAATGTCTCTGCTTTTTAGTATGTTGTCTAGGCTTCTTATAACTTTAAAGGAAAAATTCTTACAGCAAAGAAACTTATTAAATTTATTTAATCCATCTATCCAGAAAATTAATACATAAGAAAAAAAGAGAGTATGGTGTATATAGTATCATTAAAAAACTTTTAAGAAAAAATGTTTATATATGCAGAGTCACTATTTTAACATGTACCTATATTTCTAGCAGAGCCCATTTATGCAATACACTATTATCCCCTCCAAAACCTACCACCCATCCAGGCAAATTTTAGGTGTTTTACAAATGTTTATGAAATTGCAGTAAACATCTGTTAAAAATTGTTTTGTTCAGGAAACTATAAGCAAGGTGAAAAGACAGCCTTTGAAATGGGAGAAAATAATAGCAAATGAAGCAACTGACAAACAACTAATCTCAAAAATATACAAGAAACTCCTACAGCTCAATTCCAGAAAAATAAATGACCCAATCAAAAAATCGGCCAAAGAACTAAATAGACATTTCTCCAAAGAAGACATACGAATGTCTAACAAACACATGAAAAGATGCTCAACATCACTCATTATCAGAGAAATGCAAATCAAGACCACAATGAGGTACCATTTCACACCAGTCAGAATGGCTGCGATCCAAAAGTTCACAAGCAATAAATGCTGGAGAGGGTGTGGAGAAGAGGGAACTCTCTTACACTGTTGGTGGGAATGCAAACTAGTACAGCCACTATGGAGAACAGTGTGGAGATTCCTTAAAAAACTGCAAATAGAACTGCCTTATGACTCAGCAATCCCACTGCTGGGCATACACACCAAGGAAACCAGAATTGAAAGAGACACATGTACCCCAATGTTCATCACAGCACTGTTTATAATAGCCAGGACATGAAAGCAACCTAGATGTCCATCAGCAGATGAATGGATAAGAAAGTGGTGGTACATATACACTATGGAGTATTACTCAGCCATTAAAAAGAATACATTTGAATCCGTTTTAATGAGGTGGATGAAACTGGAGCCAATTATACAGAGTGAAGTAAGCCAGAAAGAAAAACACCAATACAGTATACTAACGCATATATATGGAATTTAGAAAGATGGTAACGATAACCCTGTATGCAAGACAGCAAAAGAGACACAGATGTAAAGAACAGACTTTTGGACTCAGAGGGAGAGGGAGAGGGTGTAATGATTGGGGAGAATGGCATTGAAACATGTATACTATCATGCAAGAAATGAATCGCTAGTCTAGGTTCGATACAGGATACAGGATGCTTGGGGCTGGTGCTCTGGGATGACCCAGAGAGATGATATGGGGAGGGTGGTGGGAGGGAGGTTCAGGGTTGGGAACTCATGTACACCTGTGGTGGATTCACGTCAATGTATGGCAAAACCAATACAGTATTGTAAAGTAAAAAAAATAAAATTAAAAAAATATTGCTTTGTTCAATCCTAGATATTTATATAATATAGTTTTAAAGAAAGATAACAGCTAAGGGGAGCTACAGAAAAAAATCATAGAACTCATGTTGAATTATTTTTCTTGTACATATGAAGTTGTTCTGTGAGAATAAGAATACTCAGCAAATGTACAAATCCATTATCTTTTCATATGGCAATATGTTCCTCCTTTCAGAAAACTGGAGCCTTTGGAACATAAAATAATATAAATGGTTTGATGAGCAAGGCATTTTCTGTGAAGATGATTGGCACAAAATAATGAAACAATCATAAATGGTGTTACACAGGCGAGCTTAATTGGATAGTAACTCCTGATGTTCACCATTTAATGAAGCCTCAAGTATATAATAACCCTGTGCCATACTTGGAGCAGCAGATTTCTTGCACATATATCCACACGCACCTCCCACATTAAAACCCAATGTCTGGTTTCCATTTCTTGTCGTTTCATCCTTGACCCTCTCAAGTCTTATTGGAGCTACTCCATGAGTCACATACCCTGTGTATTCAGAAACAGGTGTTTGGAAAGCTACATCTGGTGAATAACATTAAAGATAGAAGATGCAAGATCTGAAACAGGCTACTTAATTCATTCTCACTTGGCACTGCCCCTACTAGCTCCACTATTACAGATTGAGCTTGAAGAACTACTCAGAAATCCCCTCCTACCTTGAAATTCCAAATGATATTTCTCTCTGTATTTTTAGATGGTCATAAAATTATTACTCAAGTCAAGACTTTAAAAATCAAGATTAACCCTTCATTTTTAAAGTTGAGAAAACTGAGAGCCAGAAAGTTGAAAGTACTTGCCCAGATTCAGAGAATAAGTTTTGTGTAAATGTGTATGAAAATACAGTGTCTCTTGGCTCCTCATACATTTTTTTTCACTGCATTTTTCTAAGAAACTTTGGAAGCATAGCTAAAAAATATTGCATTATGATTAAAGAGTACAAGTTTTGAAGTTAGAAAGACTAAGGTAACAAAAGGAGTCTGATTTAACTCTCTGACTTTATTTTATTCATTAGTAAAAGAGTAACACCATTCTCTTTGAAGAGGGACCATCAAGGGCAAGTCACTACTGCCACCTGAAAACTGGGTTCACTTCTCAGAAGGTGTCAGACAACAGACACAACTAAAGCAGAGTGGAGGAAGGAAGAATTTATTACTTGCGGACTTTGATTACTTAAAAATATTCTTTGCTATTAAAATAGCTAAGTTTTGAAGAAAGAGACAAAATGGTGCAGTAGAAGGACATTCAGCTCACCTCCTCTCATAAGCACACCAGAATCCCAACCATCTGCTGAAGAACCAACCATTGATTTTAAAAGAAGGAAGACTGGCATCCTTCCTTATGATATAGCATTGTTGTGAGTTTTATGTAACAAGATATTCTTTAATCCTATAACTGTTGTTAATACAGCTTTATTTATTTTAATTTTTTTAAAACTTAGCACAAACAGTTATCTTGACATAAGCAGAAAAACATTTCTAGGAACTGAAAGACACATCTCTTTCTCTGCCCATTTGGTATCAAGACGGGCTAACTAAACAATGGAAATCTGGGAAATTAATCTTACAGGGAAAAGGGTATGCTTGTATTTCTCCAGATAAATCCAACAAAAATCAGTTGGCTCCCTCTTCAGAAGATCCACCCCAGGAGAGCCTCCGGTGTTCAAAATAAAAAAGAAACGGCAAAATTCCAGGATAGAAAAAATTCCAATACGAACCATGGCAACTCTAAAAACCTCCAAGAAACACCACCCTCAACATCATTGACCTTATGATCTCCTTACTAGGGATAAGTAAAAACCCTTACTAATCAAGCTAAAAATCTGGTTTCTCAACAGAGAATGCCTCAGAATCCAGAAAATATTTTTGTTGCCATGTTAGCTTTGCTTGCTTTTGCTTCCCACCCCTGCCCCACCCCGCTCAAGCTGAATTAATTAATCATACTTGTTGGACCTATATACCTAAACCCCTTTTTTACTATAGGTATTTTAGACAATAGACTGGTGGGACCCATCCTTATTATAAAAATGTCTCAGAGCAACCGGGAACTAGTGGTTGACTTCCTCTCTTACAAGCTTTCCCAGAAAGGATACAGCTAGAGTCAGTTTAGTGATATGAAAGAAAACAGAACTGAGACCCCAGAAGGGACAGAATCAGATATGGAAACCCCCAGTGCCATCAGTGGCAACCCATCCTGGCACCTGGCAGAAAGCCCTGCAGTGAATGGAGCCACTGGCCACAGCAGAACCTTGGACGCCCGGAAAGTGATCCCCATGACGACAGTAAAGCAAGCCCTGAGGGAGGCAGGCACTGAGTTTGAACTGAGGTACCAACAGACATTCAGCGACCTGACGTCCCAGCTCCACATCACCCCAGGGACAGCATATCAGAGTTTTGAACAAGTAATAAATGAACTCTTCCCAGATCACAGGGTGAACTGGGGTCACATTGTGGCCTTTTTCTCCTTCAGTGGGACACGATGCATGAAAGGCATAGACAAGGAGATACAAGTATCGGTGAGTCAGGTCACAACTTCAATGGCCACTTACCTAAATAACCACCTAGAGCCTTGGATCCAAGAGAACGGCGGTGGGACACTTTTGTGGAACTCTATAAAAACAGTACAACAACCGAGAGCCAAAAGGGCCAAGAGCGCTTCAACCGCTGGTCCCTGACGGACATGACTGTGGCTGGTATGGTTCTGCTGGGCTTGCTCTGCAACTCATAGTAACTATTCCTTTCATTATAGTCATTCATATTTTATACAACTTATGTTCCTCTTCCTTTTGTTGTAGCTATAGAGAACTTACAATTTAATAAGACGCTACATTTTGTGACTTATATAGATTACAAATTGTATACTTGTTTTAATTCCTCTGTTTCTTTGAAATATGAATCCCTAGAAAGAGGGTCCCATGGCAGAACTTGCCTCTCAACTACTCACTAAATTACTCCGGCGATCTAAATGATTCATTGGATGGTTCATTCTTGACATTTTGAGATTAATAGTCATTTACACTACTGCCGCTGTCACAGGCATCGCTTTACAAACCTCAATTCAAACACAAAACTTTATTCAAAATTGGACCAAAGACGCTCATACTATGTGGGCCACTCAGGCTCAGATAGATGAGGAAATTCAGGATGAAATATAGGAACTAAAAACAGCTGTCAAATGGGTCGGAGATCAATTAATAGATTTACAAAAAACAAATAATATTAAAATGTGATTGGAATTCTACTCAATTTTGTATCACCCCTGTTCAGTTCAACTGTAGTGCCTACAAATGGGAGCAAATTAAATTTCATTTGCAAGATATACATGATAATGCTTCCCTAAATGCACAATTATTACAAAAAGAAATCTTTGAAACCTTCTCTAAAAGTCTGCCCTCTTCCAATAATTTGGAAACTTTAGCTGAATAGCTAGCTGATCAATTATCTGGGCTAGACACTCGAAGATGGTTCCAAAGTATTACTCATAGTATGGGGTCTGGTGCTGTAACATTGGTAATTGTCCTGGTAATTACATTTGTTATATACCAATGTCTTTCAACAAAAATTGTTCAAACTAAACAAACTCAATTGGTCAGGGCCTTTTTTACAAAAATAATAAAAAAGGAGGAATTGTCAGGGAACGTTTAATTTTAAGGAATCCTATAAATTGTTTGCTGTTTCTCAAGGGCCTTCTGTTCCTTATCAGTTCCTGGAAAACAGGAAGGAGCAGAGCTGCCTGCAGTTCTCAGGACTGAGGTCATGAGGTGGAAGGCATACATGGATTCCTTTCAGTAACCTTTTTACTTTTCTGTACAACTACTTAGTCATGTTCCTATTTCCAGTACATGGGTTGTCTTCTGGTCCTGTGACGATTGTTATTCCCCTAGTTACTGTCATTAAGCGTCTGGTTTCGGTGTTTTTTACTCAACTTTATTTTTCTGCCTAAAGCTTCCTTGTATGACAATATATAAACACATGCTGCCATGAATAAAGCACGCTTGTTCCACTAGAGACTTGGGTCCCTCACATCCTTCTTTTCTTGGCCTTCTTTTCGTCGACTCCTGTCCCCAGGTTCCGGTGTGTCAAGAAGACCATAACAAACATAGTTAAGTGCCAAAGAACTGCTAACTATTATTATTATATATGTAAGTAAAGTTTATTTTCTGGATATTATCATAGCCTTCAAAAACTGCTGCTAGATTCGTATCAAATTTGGAGAATAATCTCATGTACACGATAAGCTAGGTATCACATTCAAAACTCATGCTGACTTCAGTGTCTGAAAGAAGAGAGTAGATATACTTTTCCCTATTCCTCCCACTAGGTGCAACTGAAAATCCTAGACATTATATATTAAACCGACATAGGAAGATTTTCAAAGGTAGAAAGAAGGCAGGCAATCCAGGAAACTAGAGCCCCAGGATCTACATGGTGGTGAATTCCCTTCATTTTCTTCTCACCTCATACATCCCAGGCTGGGTACTGAAGAAGCCAGCAACCCAAAAATGCTAATGACAAAAACAAAAAAAGAACCTCCCAGAAAAGCTTGCCCTCCTTTCCAACAGCCTAGCAAAGGGACAGCTTAGCAAGATAGCCAACGTTGAGACAATAACCACAGAAAAGCCTGCTGCCCGCAAACAAAGGCCCAGTGGAGAGTCTCAGCTTCCCCCGCCCACACCCCCTCCCTCCAACCCCCATCCTCACCCCGTGCCAGGCTGTAAGGAGGCGCCACCCTCCCCTCGAGGATGGCATCAGAGGAGACCTAGTGGAGTCAGGACTTTTAGCACAGCTCAGTAATAACCAGGCCACCCCAACAGTGCTGGTGGAAGCCTTGTAGGAAGCAGTTGGGAGGTGTCCCTCCTCCCAGCCCAGGTGGTATCAACAGAGGCCAAGAGAGGAGACGGTTTTTGACCAAAGTACAAAAGGAATTCAATGGAGGTAGAGGATAGGCTTTTTAACAAATAGCACTAAAGCAATGGGACATCTATAAGCAAAAATATATAAACCTCAACCTAAGCCTCAAACCACTTCCAAAATAAAAAAAGTCAAATCATATATTTAAAAATAAAATATATAAAATCATATATTTTAAAATAAATCATATATTTAGAAAATAACATAGGAGAAAACCAGGGAAGACCTAAACTTGGTGAAGAGTTCGTAAATATGACACCAAGAGTATAGTTCATAAAAGTGAAAAGTTGGTAAATTCAACCACATCAGAATGAAAACTTCTGCTCTGTGAAAGATCTTGTTAAGAGGATGAAAGGACAAGCTACAGAATATGAGAAACTATCTGACAAAGCACTCATCTAGAACTCTTAAAACTGAACAGTAAAAACAAACAATCCAATTAGAAAATGGGCAAAAAAACATAAGGAGACCTTTCACTGAAGATGATACACGAATGGCAAGTATGCTTGTGAAAAAAGTTCAGTGTCACTAGCTAAAAGGGAAATGCAAATTAAAGCCATGATGAAAAACCATTATATATGTCTCAGTGTGATTAAAAAAAAAAAAATAGTGACAACATCAAATACTAGCCAGAATGCTGATACTTGATATACTATACATTGCTGGTAGGAATATAACATGGTGCAGCCACTTGGGAAAACAGTTTGGCAGTTTCTTAATTAAACATACATTTACCAAACAACCCAGCAATTGTACTCCTGAGCATTTATCTGGGAGATATGCAACATTATTGTAGCAGCATCATTGTAAGAGACAAAAAATGGAAACAACCAAATGTGATACTGCTGAACAGTAAAAAGAAATGAACTGTTGATAACACACAACTTGGATCTAAAGGACATTATGCTAAGTAAAAACAAACAAAAAAATCTCCAAAGGGTACATGCAGTCCATTTCTATAACATTCTGGAAATGATAAAATTTTAGAGACAAGAAATAGATTAATAGTTGCCAAAGGTTAGCCAGGATGGAGGAAGGGAGGGAATTCGATGTAGCTATAAAAGGCACTGGGGGGAGGGGGAGATCTTTGTGGTGATGGAATAGTTCTGTGTCTTGATTGCACTGATGGTTACATGAGTCTACACATGAGATAAAGAAACATAGAATTCTTCACACACATCATGTCAGTGTCTAATTCCTGTCTTTGACATCATGTTATGATCATGTAAGATGGGCCATTGGGAGAAATTGAATGAAAGGTACACGGGTCTTCCACTACCTTTTCAACTTCCTATGCATCTATAATTATTTCAAAATAAAAAACTTTTGCTTTCGTTTCATTTGAGGGGCATTCCTAGGAAACAATGGAGACTTAAATGACTTCCAGTCAGAAGAAACACGCTCTGTCAAGGGCAGTTGAAAGCAAACTGCAATGCACAGGAGGATTAGCTACCAACCACAGGGAAATGCATGCCTTATATAGAGACTTCTGTGACCAAGAAAACAGTCATTCCTTTCCCATATGAGTTCCCAATAGGTTTAATGGTTTTTAACCCCTGACTGCAGATTAAAAACTAAGCAAGGAATTTTAGAATGTTCAATTTTCAGCCCTATCCCCAGTGATTCTGACTTTTCTGAGTTAGGATGATCACAATTATCCTAGAAGATTCTAGAGTGCAGGATGCACTGAGAATGCCGTATTACACTAAAGAATGTAAAAGCAGTTCAGCGTCTGAAATGTCTGAAATGTGACACTCTTTTGAGCCCCATAAAACCAAAATAAACCCAAAGAGTTATGTTATTCTAATGGTAAGGTTATTTTAAGGCCAGTTTCTGAGCTCCCAGAACCTCCTAAATCTTAATTAATGGAGCAATATTCAGAACCCAAGCAGTTTAAAAATATCACAGGTAATTTTCAACATGTTATGTTTAAAAAAAAATTAGTATGTTATCTTTTGGATATCACTGATTCTCTCAAAATGACCCCTTTACTTTTTCATAGCTATTAATAAGATGCAGAGAAATAAGTGCTCTAAATTTCAGGTATTAATCTGTGATGAAATGCTTCTAGAAGGGGAATTCTCTATGGTGTAAACCATGGAAAAGAGCAGCAGGGACCCTTTCATATTGCTCAGGATAGTAGAATGACAAATGTGTTCTATAAAGAGGACTTGACACAAATTTAAAAATTAAAAATCATTAAGCTTTATATTAATTACTATAATTATAAAAGGTTCTCAAAATTCCACATTAATATTTATGGCTTCAATTAAACTTTATTTAACAACAGTTAATGATGTTCCTGAGCAAAGTTGAATATTATAGTTAATATCTAACTGCGGTATAGGGCAAAATCCTGGAAACAGTATGAGAGCTGAAATAGAGGGTTTCTGTTCATGTCTCTATTATTCTATTCCAAGTTATTTGACCCCAGATGAGTTCTTCATCAGTTTCCTCCTATGTAAATTTGAGATAATAATAGTCTGAAGAACAAAAAAATTACTAATATGAGAAAGCAGTATGCTGCAAAGTGCTAAACTGTCATTGTCATCATTATTACCATTTTTAAAATTCAATTCTTATATTTCAGTTGCCCACTTACAGGTCTATGAAATTAACTTTAAAAAAACTCTTATTTATTTAACTAGAAGAAGCATCCAATGATCAAAATTACTGCATGGAGAATCAGTTAATTGAAGGGTGATGGTTTCCAAATTGTAAATGACTTGGGCATATTTGCTGACACTGATGAATCTTATTAATTATAACATGAAAGTAGCCAGCTCCCTTGGCATATAGTGCCATGTGGCACACAAATATTGGATGTCATTTACAGTTTTCCTTTTATAAATTTAAAAGTTGTATTTTATTTCTATGTCTAACCTTTCCATTAAAGGGAACTTCAGTTGAGCTAGTATTAAAATTTTAACTTCTAGATTTAAGAGCAGATTTCTAGTAATATATATCAAGCTGTCAATATTGCATACCCTAAAGCAGTGTGGAGGGCTGTAAGATATCTGGAAGAATTTCAAAATGTCCATAGCTTGCAGTACTAATTGGAAAGTATGAGCATGATATTGAATCATGTGAGAATGAATGACATGTAAATTTTTTAAACTTCACAAATATAAAATTATACAATCCTAAATAGCTTACAAATAAACATCGATGAATGATTTGTTAGAACAATTGATAATAATTTAAGAACTAGCTGTAACTTGAATATCGAAAATCACAAATAATGTTTTAATTGGGCCAATTTTAGTATCACCTATAAATTATGACTTTTAAATTAACAAAAATATTTTTATTATACAAGTATGAGAACTTACCTTTTATCTATGTAGATATGCAACTAATATCATGTTTATATTTCAAACATATTAATTCTACATCTTTAAGAAAATTATTGTTAAAAATTAAAATTTAAGTACGAAAGTAAACTTGGTGATCCCTTAATACTAATCATTTTCTGTACTACAGCTTTTTCTTCTTCTCCATGAAGAGATATCTACTTCAAAGTATACAAACATGAAAGTGGAAGTGTTAGTTGCTCAGTCATTGTGACCCCATGGGCTATAACCTGCCAGGTTCCTCTGTGCATAGAATTCTCCAGGCAGGAATACTGGGGTGGGTCGCCACTCTCCAGGGATTGAACCCAGGTCTCCTGCACTGCAGGCAGATTCCTTACCGTCTGAGCCACTAGGGCAGCATACATGTGTAGTTGTCCTTACATATGCAAGCAATAATGATGTGACTGTATTGGCTCATCTGTTTTTCTTCTACCTCTCTTCCTCCCAAACAGAATTACAATATCCTATTATAAATACATATTATAAATAACATAAAATAATTAGCCAAGGAAACTGAGATAAATAGAATAATGAGTTTGAAAAATGAGTTGAAGCTCTAAGTAGTTTAGAATGCACATGGCTTGGAGTACTTGCCGGAGAAGGGCTACAAATTTAGCTTTAAGGGAAAAATATGATGGGTTAATGATCCGTCAGGTCCAGATGCTCAGGGGGTATGATTATTTCCAGTGCTGACGTATGTGAGACATCTCTCCCAGGCATCCTTATAAAGCAAGACCCTCTTTTATATAGTAAATGGCATCATCAACACCACCTCTACACTAGTGATAAGTGTCACGGGCATTTCTTACAGCATCTCTCTAAGCTGACTGATGCTATAGCATCAAAGTTTAGGAAAGTTTATTTTACAGGAGTCAAAACTGTGCAGAACAGGGACCCAGTGCCCTAATGGGCAAGAAATATGGACTTGAACCATAGTGGAAGTACAGTGGCAAAATGGCTCTATCTTAAGCCACAGACAATTTTAAAGTTAACTAGAGGAAAAACTTTTATTCAAACTTTTATTTCTTATTTAACAAGACAGAATTTGGAGACAAGGGATGTTGTTAAAACATTGTTTTAGATCACAGGAGGAATACTCTGGAGCTCTTATGATAACTCCAACTGATGACTAGTTTTATTTAATCATATTTCTATGATCTAAAAATCTCAAAAGAATTTGTCAAAATAATTATCTTGACGTTGGATCAGAGAAGAAACTATTGTTCTTAAATTATAGAATTTCTTATAAAAGGAAGAACTTAATACTTGATTCAACTTTTTTTAATATCATACTATCAAAGTAACAGTAATTGCACATTTATCACTCACAGTGTGAAAGGTGCTGAATTAACATTCTTTTAATAATAGCAAAATGACACTGTCCTCGGATGCAGAAATCTAGGAAAATGTTATGTAAATATTTGAGGTCAGAATTTTATCTGAAGTGTTTAGAAAAAGGAGCAAGATATTTAAATGAGACAAATGGCTTAGATGCTTAATGGAAACAGATGGACAGCAATTAGAGGGACTGCTAAGCTAGAAGCAGCACTGCGAATAGTTTCCGGGTGGAGAAGAGTGAATGATGACAGCCCAGGAATGAGAGGACCAAGAGAGGATAAGTAGAAATTGCTTACTCCAGCTCCAGTTTTGCCTCAACTTCTCTGTTAGTAAATAAATAAATAAATAATTTTAAGGTTGAAAAATAATTTAAGCCATGCTACAAGATGAAAAGGCTTCCCTGGTGGCTCAGACGATAAAGAATCCTCCTGCAGTGTGGGAGACCTGGGCTCAATCCCAGGGTTGGAAAGATCCCCTGGAGGAGGGTACAGCAACCCACTCCAGTATTCTTGCCTGGAGAATCCCATGCACAGAGGAGCCTGGCGGGCTACAGTCCATAGGGTTGCAAAGAGTCAGACATGACTGAGGGACTAAGCCCAGCACAAAAGATGAAAGTTCACTTTAAATCATAGGATATCATTTATTCTTTCTCCCCCACCCTCCTCCCTCTCCTCTTCCTCCTTCTCTCTTTTCATTTACCACAGTCAGGATTTGTTTTATAGCTTTGTCATTTTCTTCATTTTGTAGGAAAAGGGCACAAACACTCTCACAACTGCAATCTTGGGTTAATACTGTAAAGGAGAGAGGGAAAAAAAGCAAAACCCTGTACTTTAAAGGATGGGAGGATGAGGTGGAAAGGAACTGGCTACTAACATTCATTTTCTTCATGTTCAGTAAGTCTAGCAGCAAATCTGAATAATGTGGAAAGACAAGGGGCTGAAACTGCTTAGAGATTCCCCAGGTTCACTTTCATGAAACACTAGTTGTAAATTTCTGGTTTGGCAAATCATTTTTAACTAGAATGAGACAGGCAAGTTGGGATAAGTGTAGAACTGCACTTATTACTTGGTTTGTTCTGATTATATTTAATAATGTTGCACAATGACATTCAAAATATACCCTGCTAATGATTTTAATTTCAGTTTTCTTTTTTGAGGCTACTGCTTAAATAGCCCGAGGCATTAGTGTTTTGATGGAAAATGCTGGGAGTTACTTGTAAACTGCTCACCTTCAAAATCTTGAAACATGTATCTTGATCATTAAAGACCTAATTGAAATCATGTTATGTCAAATAAGACAAATAGTACAAGAAACAATGTACATGAAGAGTGAAAATATTTGGGAGGAAAATAAATCTTTCTAATTACTCACTAGTGTTTAGGGAAAGCAGGTGCTTGTTCTTAAGGATAGTAACTTAGGAGATTCCTTGCTTTTTCAATAATGGAAAAGCCATTGAAGTTTTCAAAACATGCATCAAGCTATAATAATAAATATTTATGTATCTTGAGTAGAACAAAAAATTTTAATTTTAAATATTAAAACAACTATAGCTTATTGAATATCAGAAAAAATAAATATTTGAAATTACCTAGATTGGTGATTAGCACCAAGTTTCTTCACAGAAGATTTAGCCATACACTTTACTTTAAAGATTTATTTATTTATTGGCTGTACTGGATCTCTATCACTGCGTGCAGGCTTTCTCTAGTTGAGGCAGCAGGAGATACTCTCTAGTTGCGGTGTGCAGGCTTTTCATTGGGATGGCTTCTCTTGCTGGAGAGCACCAACTCTAGGCACCAGGCTTCACTAGTTGCTGTACATGGGCTCAGTAGTTGTGGCACACAACTCCATGACACATGGGATCTTCCCAGACCAGGGATCCGACTGGTTGATCTTCCCAGACCAGGGATCCTACTGGTGGGTCTTCCCGGACCAGGGATCCAACCAGTGTCCCTTGCATTGCAAGACGAATTCTTAACTACGAGACCACTGGAGAAGCCCTAGCCAAACACTTTTTTTTTTTTACTTTATTTTATTTTACAATACTGTATTGGTTTTGCCATACATTGACATGAATCCACCATGGGTGTACATGCATTCCCAAACATGAACCCCCCTCCCACCTCCCTCCCCATAACATCTCTGTGGGTCATCCTCGTGCACCAGCCCCAAGTATCCTGTATCCTGCATCGACATAGACTGGCGATTCGTTTCTTACATGATAGTATACATGTTTCAATGCCATTCTCCCAAATCATCCCACCCTCTCCCTCTCCCTCTGAGTCCAAAAGTCTGCTCTACACATCTGTGTCTCTTTTGCTATCTTACATACAGGGTCATCATTGCCATCTTTCTAAATTCCATATATATGTGTTAGTATACTGTATTGGTGTTTTTCTTTCTGGCTTACTTCACTCTGTATAATCGGCTCCAGTTTCATCCATCTCATCAGAACAGATTCAAACGTATTCTTTTTAATAGCTGAGTAATACTCCATTGTGTATGTGTACCACCACTTTCTTATCCATTCATCTGATGATGGACATCTAGGTTGTTTCCATGTCCTGGCTATTATAAACAGTGCTGTGATGAACATTGGGGTACATGTGTCTCTTTCAATTCTGGTTTCCTCGGTGTGTATGCCCAGCAGTGGGATTGCTGGGTCATAAGGCAGTTCTATTTCCAGTTTTTTAAGGAATCTCCACACTGTTCTCTATAGTGGCTGTACTAGTTTGCATTCCCACCAACAGTGTAGGAGGGTTCACTTTTCTCCACACCCTCTCCAGCATTTATTGCTTGTAGACTTTTGGATCGCAGACATTCTGACTGATGTGAAATGGTACCTTATTGTGGTTTTGATTTGCATTTCTCTAATAATGAGTGATGTTGAACACCTTTTCATGTGTTTGTCAGCCATCCGTATGTCTTCTTTGAAGAAATGTCTATTTAGTTCTTTGGCCCATTTTTTGATTGGGTCATTTATTTTTCTGGAATTGAGCTGCATAAGTTGCTTGTATATTTTTGAGATTAGTTGTTTGTCAGTTGCTTCCTTTGCTATTATTTTCTCCCATTCAGAAGGCTGTCTTTTCACCTTGCTTATAGTTTCCTTTGTTGTGCAGAAGCTTTTAATTTTAATTAGATCCCATTTGTTTATTTTTGCTTTTATTTCCAGAATTCTGGGGGAGTGGATCATAGAGGATCCTGCTGTGATTTATGTCGGAGAGTGTTTTGCCAATGTTCTCCTCTAGGAGTTTTATAGTTTCTGGTCTTACATTTAGATCTTTAATCCATTTTGAGTTTATTTTTGTGTGCGGTGTTAGAAAGTGATCTAGTTTCATTCTTTTACAAGTGGTTGACCTGTTTTCCCAGCACCACTTGTTAAAGAGATTGTCTTTGCTCCATTGTATATTCTTGCCTCCTTTGTCAAAGATAAGGTGTCCATATGTGTGTGGATTTATCTCTGGGCTTTCTATTTTGTTCCATTGATCTATATTTCTGTCTTTGTGCCAGTACCATACTGTCTTGATAACTGTGGCTTTGTAGTAGAGCCTGAAGTCAGGCAAGTTGATTCCTCCAGTTCCATTCTTCTTTCTCAAGATAGCTTTGGCTGTTCGAGGTTTTTTGTATTTCCATACAAATCTTGAAATTATTTGTTCTAGTTCTGTGAAAAATATCGCTGGTAGCTTGATAGGGATTGCATTGAATTTGTAGATTACTTTGGTTAGTATATTCATTTTCACTATATTGATTCTTCTGATCCATGAACATGGTATATTTCTCCATCTATTAGCGTCCTTTTTGATTTCTTTCATAAGTGTTTTATAGTTTTCACTTTTAAATTTATATCAGAGTGACAAGTATTCAAAGAAATACTGAAAATTAGGTGACCAAAATTCTTGAAGAAGTATGAATTTTCAGTTTCAAAAAGCTTGGATTAAGATACTGTGTAGGAGTCATATTATATGGCAGGAAAAAGTCTGGCTAAAAATCCAGAGGCCTAGATTTTGCAATGCCCATTTTTGCCTCTTCACCACTGTAAGTTTTCCTTTGCATCTAATATGAAAATTTGGACTAAATACACTGAGTTCCATTCTAATTCTCATACTTTCTGAATCTGCAAAATCTTATTGGAAAAAGAGAATGTATTCTCAATCCAAGATTAGTGTTCAGAATTCAGTTATGTTCCAGGATTCAAATGTGCATGTTATGATCTCAGTTTTCAAAAATATTTACATATGAAAGAATTCTAAGAGGGCATACACCAAAATGCCAACATTTATTTTATTTAACAGCATTTATTTTATTTAGTGATATTATTACCAGCGCTACATGCCAGGCACTGGGATCTTCACCATGGGTACAGTGGTAAATGAGAAGGACCTGGGCCTGTTGCTCATGAAGCATGTCAACCAGTGGCTCTGTCTTGGGAAGGCAGAACTGCGGTGTGATTTTCTTTATTTCTTTTTTTTGGTCTCATTTCTGAAGTTGCTACATTTAACACTTTTGTAATAAGAAAATGTTACTACTTAAAAATTTCTACTGTTTTGAAGAGTCACATAGTTCTACTATATCTACGCAGTGATGAGCTAAAGAAAACTCAGAACTTGAATGATGCTACAGTGTTTAACAAAAGCAAGGCACCTGATTAAATCTATTTTCACAAGTGATGGGTTTTATGAGTTTTAATGTCAACTTATTGGTGTATCAGAACCTTGTGATCAGGTGATCAGATAGAACCATGAGACTGCTTACAATTCTTGATCCTATCTAGAAACCTAGAAAACTCTTGTAAACACTCTGGTGATAAAATACCCAGAAGAAACTTTTTTTTTTAAACTTTCTTTTAATTTATTTTTTTATTGAAGGATAATTGCTTTACAGAATTTTGTTGTTTTCTGTCAAATGAAACTTTATTTTTAAGTAAAATCATTATGGACAAATCTCAGTAGGCATACACCAGATAGTAAAACTATACAGGGCTACCTATAAAAATAGATATGATCCTGAACTAAAGTAGCCTCTCTGATTAGGTCTGTAATACTGTCATAATCCTTGCCATTTGGCAATATAATCCTTGCCAATCTTGATCCACCTTTTTCTGGTCATTGTTTATTATTTCTGATTAGTCTTGTATGATTCACTCTTATTGTCTCATAGTTCTCCTTGACTAAGGACCTGTTTGGGAGAAAAGAGAAATCCCTTCTAACATTTGCAATACTTAAGCTTTTCAGCCAGATATGGCTTTCTTTCTTATTGCACTTTTCCTTTCTAAGTTTTCTTTTCATAATTATCTTCACCCATAGGTCTTCAGTCCACATGAATTTAACCTGATAGCATTTTAGAAATTAATGTTCTTGTGCTATTGCAATTATTTTTCCCAATCTGATAATATATAGCTTTCCAGATATTTTCATTCTTGTTAATATTATTAACATAATTTTTAGTAATTTATTATTGGGCTTCCCTGGTGGCTCAGTGGTAAAGAATCTGTCTGCCAATGCAGTATCTGTGGATTCAATCCCTGGGTCAGGAAGATCCCCTGGAGAAGGAAATGGCAACTCACTCCAGTATTCTGGCCTGGGAAATCCCAGGGACAGAGGAGCCTGGCAGACTCTGGCCATTGTAATTGCAGAGTCGAACATGACTTAGCAACTGAGAGAGAGAGAGAGAGTATTCCGTGGCATGGATATACCACAGTCTGTCTCTCCCACTTGTAGACATTTGGATTTTTATGCTCCCCTGGTGGCTCAGCAGTAAAGAACCCACCTATCAATGCTGGAGACACGGATTTGACCCCTAGGTTGGGAAGATCCTCTGGAGAAGGACATAGCAACCCACTCCAGTATTCTTGCCTGGGAAATCCTGTGGATAGAGGAGCCTGGCAGGCTGCAGTCCATGAGGTCGCAAAAAGAACTGGACACAGCTTACCAACTAAACCAACAACAGCAACAAAATATACTACTAACATTTAAAAGCAGACGTATCTACATGTAATATGCTAATTATAGCCCAAAGGAATACATATTAATAAACATGATGTTGAGAATGGTCTAGATAATACTCTAAGAAAATGCTGGCATTTTTCAATACCTAGGTGGGAGTGTATTATTTCTATAGATAGCCTAATCTGATATTCAATAATTTTAGAAAATTCAAGATAATATAACAGAAATAGTTACTTGTTAATTTGTGGAAATGGATTTTAACCACTCTCCCTCCAGTTTTCCATAGTCTTCTATAGTGGTATTTTATTAATTTGCTATATTCATCATGCTATAGTTTAGGCCTGTGCTGTGATATTCTCTAACCAGGAGCATTAGCCTCTATTTTTGCATATAGTTTAGGCTATATTCACTTGAAACTATTCTTCCTATGTCTTAGCACTAACTTTTTAATTTACATTAACAAAGATTTTTCAAATCTTATTAATACAAGGCACTTTTCACAGACACAAAATCTAAATGTTATTTCTGTCCTCTGGGAAATTTCAACCTAGCTAGGAAAATTAAACAAATTATAATAATTCAAACTTAATTTCTAGTTAAATTTAATCCAAGTTCTTTTGCATTGTACAGCATAAACTACAACATGTACAGTGTAAACTTCATAGTTATTTGAATATGAAGATAACGTGACTGCAACAGTCCAGACCTCATTAACCATCAGTATTGGTTCAGTTGATCTAGCTGACTTGACAAGTGTACATTTCCCTTCACCTCTTAGCCCAGTATAGAGCACCTGTCATAAAATGTCCAATGTGCTTTCCTCTGAAACACTGATAGATGTTACTATGTACATTTTATACATCAAGAAATTAGAACTCAGAGAAATTAAGTTTTTGCCCCAGTGCCACATCTAGGAATCCCTTCTAAGTCTTATCTTTTCAATAGAACATCGTTGCTATGGAACCACTAATGTCAAAATCATTGTTCCTTTAGTAAATCCCTCAACCAACTGCCTAGATCTATCCCAGGAAGAGTAGAATCTGATCTATGCAAAATTTATGGAAACTATTGCATTTTCTACATTCACAATTAAAGTATTTCTGGGAGAAATGAGAATTGAGAAAATCTGAGATCAATTAATAGTCACTTCTTAAAATATCATGCTGTAAAGGATCTGAAGACTTATTTGAGATTAATTTTAAAAAGTGCCATCATTAATTATTAATGTTACCATGGGCATAGAAAGAGGAAGTACTTGTATACAGCTGAGGCATTTTTTACCCCTAATCACAGTTTATCCATTTTACCTACAATATACTTTCACTGGTTTGTGGTCACTTTATTTTCACTACAGTGCATGCTATAATCTACCATGACCCTCTGCTTTGACTCCCTTATCACACAACATACTAATTTTTCTATTCTAGCTCCTAGTAACTATCTACTTCAAATAGTTCCTTTTATAATCATGAAGGGGAAAGATCTTTAACCTATTTAGCTTATCTTACAGAGAGATTATAGTTTGTCACTTTGAATAGCTAGGTATCACATGAATATAAAAAATCAAAGTCAACATATAGGAATAAAAAATAATTTATAGTCACAAAGAATTGAGTTATAGTTACCATGGTAACCTTAACTATGAACATTAACCATTTCTAAGGTAGAAAACTCAACCATAATAGTACAGAAACATGGCTTTTTCATTCTTAATAAGCTGGAGATATTATATATCATAATTGTATGCAATAAATTACTTCTGTGGAGTAAAGAAACCTCTAAGATGGTAAATCAGCAGTTTTTAAGGGCTGACTAGCTTCTGCAAGATGCCCTGTCGGCAGAAAAATAATATACCTTCTATTGCAAACAGTCTATGGATATCTATGTAATAAGAGAAGTAAAAATAAACATTTGGACATACTATAGTCTTGGAAATAAAGACAAATTTCTAATAAAATCATAGAATCTCTGAGTTGGTAATAACCTTAAGGACCAGCCTAAAGCAAAAGTGTGTTGTATAGATTCCCTAACAGATTGCAGCCAGTCTCGGCTGAAAACTTCAGCAATAGAGCTCTTTCTTTCTCACCAAATGGCCCTTCTTAGTATTGTACAGATTGAGGTATTATTATAAAGTAGTTTCTGTGAACCAACAGTCTGCCTCCTTTTTTGCTTTTTTTTATACCCACTGATTCCTGCTCTGCTCTCTGGAATGGCACAGAGTGAACATAAAGCCTATAACAACACTTGACAATCCTTTAGATAACTGAAGACAGCTAGTAAGAGTTTTCACCGGTCTGATTCCTAAAGTTAACCTTTGTTCCTTCCACTCTTCCTGTAGATCACAGTTTCCTGACACTGCCAGCCTCTACTGGACATGTGACAGGCCTTAGATATCTCTCTTGAATTAAGGGGATGTGTGTGTTTAGTTGCTCAGGCATGTCCAACTCCTTGCAACCCCATGGACTGTAGCCCACCAGGCTCCTCTGTCCATGGAATTTCCCAGGCAAGAATACTGGAATGAGTTTCCATTTCCTTCTCCAGGGGATCTTTCCGACTCAAGGATTGAATCCACATCTCCTGTGTCTTCTCCATTGCAGGTGGATTCTTTACCTGCTGAGTCATGGGGGAAGCCTGAATTAAGGGGGAAGGGCTGCTAAATTGAGCAAAGTCGCTCTTTGATGTATCTCTTAAACATCCCAGAAATTTGACCAGGGTAGTTTATCTCAGCAGAGAAGGCAATGGCACCCCACTCCAATACCCTTGCCTGGAAAATCCCATGGATGAAGGAGCCTGGTGGGCTACAGTCATGGAGTCGCTAAGAGTCAGACACGACTGAGCGACTTCACTTTCACTTTTCACTTTCATGCATTGGAGAAGGAAATGGCAACCCACTCCAGTGTTCTTGCCTGGAGAATCCCAGGGACAGGGAAGCCTAGTGGGCTGCCGTCTATGGGGTCGCACAGAGTCGGACACGATTTAGCAGCAGCAGTCTATCAGACCGAAGGAAACTAAACTTTTCACAATATTCTTATTAAGCATGTGGTCAACTAATCACTGCAGATTGTTTCACATGAACTGCTTTGCTTTTTCCTACTGTTTTGTGCTTGTATGTTAGCATTTCTAAGTCTAAGCAACAGCCCCTTTTTCCTGCTAATTCCATCTTGTTTTGGTCTGATATTTTTTGTCAAATATAATTTGACAGAGTTAGGAAATAAAGTTCTGAGGCTATCATTGCCACACTTTGTATTTCTAATGTCTTCTGTTTCCATGGTGATTTTCCATATTTGCCTTCATTCCAGATGGAAACAGAGGTAGAGGTGATACTCTTGTCTTGTATTTTGATGCCTTGGTATTTGTATAGCTTTTTAAACCTCACAGCCACATGTAAGATTGACTTACACCAATTGGTATACCTTTATTTTTGGAATGAGGGTACTTGCAAGGCCAAACAGCTCCTATGAGACACAATTAGGACTAGAACACAGCCTAATTTCTTCCTGCATGTCCTATTGTAGCCTTCAACAGGATCCATGCCCTGAGTTGGGTAACAGACTACAACACTACCAACATAGCTGCCATTGAAATCCAGGCACTATTAGGAAGAAAGGAGCATCTTCAATATTTATATTCATCATAAACAAAGATAGCCAGTATTTAAAGTAATATAGCCATCAATGTTGTTAGCTACAGATGTTAAATACGCTGTGAATATATCTGAACTATTATTGACCTACATAGCCAGCTTATCCATAAGGATATCATGAGAGGTAATTCTTTTTCTAAAATTATCATATACCAGTCTTACATTCCATCCCTACTAGTCTAGTAACTTTGATAAAACACTTTGGAATCTTTTATCCTAAAGAAGTCATGTAAAATCTTATATTCTTTTATAAATATTAATTATTTATATCATATTTTGTTCTACTATCTCACAATGAATAGATTTTTGCTCTCTGAAATGGGGAAATTATTATCTTTCAAGTCTCCAGAAACCTTTGCCAGACTCTATGATTTTTTGGTATTTTGCTAATATTAATGGAAAATCTTAGATAACTGATGAAGGTTCCTTTGCCATCCTGAAATGACAATTCATCTGCTTCTGGAGACTAAAGCTGCTTTGCATTTATCAGAAGTTTCATATTACCTTCTTAAATATTTTGGTCTACGAGTCTTTCAATAATTTGATGATTTCTTATTTTTATTTGAAAAATATGGAAGCAAAACAGACTCAGATATTGTTTGTGACATATAAAAACCTGAAATTTTCCTCTAACATTGAGCCTAAAATCTTTCTTATTCTTATTCCTGCTCCTCCTGCTCTTTAAGCTTTTAAAATAGTTTAAAAAGTCACATGAGTTGTTCCTTGTAACTCTTTTTAAAACTTCAGTTTATTCCAGATCTTAGTTTTTCCTATATTATTTCTAGATATTTGTGCTACCCTTTTAAATTAGCTGTTATTTTTGAGTCTCTTTATTTTTTGCACATCTTTTTAAACAGAAGATGTTAATCAGAAAACTCCTTATACAATCATACTTATTTTTTACTAGTGCTTCCTTACATTCTTTTTCTGTGAGGTATTTAGTTTTCAATGACATTTTTACAAATCTGAAACTCTCAAAAAATGTTTTCTAAAAAAGAAATAAATCTCTTACCCATTGTATGCCATGGATCATTTTATAACCCCTAATTTAGAAATGTACTTGTCTTTTCACTGAAATTTTTGAAATCTGTTTTTCTACTTTATTACTTTTTATTGTCTTTGAGTTACCGGCAAGCACAAATTAGCCAAGAA
This sequence comes from Capricornis sumatraensis, assembly GCF_032405125.1. NCBI lineage: Eukaryota > Metazoa > Chordata > Mammalia > Artiodactyla > Bovidae > Capricornis > Capricornis sumatraensis. The sequence goes on along the minus strand of NC_091071.1, from coordinate 60,251,230 downwards.
TATGGCCAAGGAAACCTCCATACTACAGACAAACAGTTGTGATAAATGAGTTTGACCAGATGTTTTCCTCTTTGGTTTAAGCAGAAAAAAAATCTGAGGAACTACTCTTCCCAGTTCATACAGATTTCCTATGGATAAAGCCTTGCCAGCACTACATGGGATGAGAAAGATCTTTTGTAAAAGTAAAACATTGAAGCTTTACAGTGAAGTTTCAATACTATTATTGCTGACTTGCCAATACCTTAGAATTATTATTCCATATGGTGGAAAATTTGAAGAGGTACATGAAAATTATTAAATTCCCAATGTATACAGACGATATCTTTAGCACTTGGTTTTTTAAATGTATTAAACCATAGCAGGTTAGTCTTATCAGAAATCCTGATATGTAGAAATAAGCCCTATCATTGTGGATTAGCTACCTCAGGAGCTGATCAGTTAACAGCTATGCCAAGCAGAGACAAGGGGCTTCCTAGGCGGCACTAGGAAGAACCCACCTGCCAATGCAGGAGACTGTAAGAAACATGGGTTTGATCCCTGGGTCAGAAAGATCCCCTGGAGGAGAGCATGGCAACACATTCCAGTATTCTTGCTGGAGAATCCCATAGACAGAGGAGCCTAGCGGTCTACAGTCCACAGGGTCACAAAGAGTCGGACATGACTGAGTGACTAAGCATGCGTGCACAAGCAGAGACAAGACTGCGAGCATAAAGGCTGCTTCCACCAAGTCACTTGGGAACCCTGACTATTGTCAGACAAAAAGAATTGGAATCTTGACAAGTAGACGCTCATTTTGTTATAATCCACTCTTTTGTGTCCACAGTATAGTGATGCCAGACCTGTAGGTTAGAAGACTTTTCCCATTTATTTCATCATCCTGTCTCAGTCCCAGAAAATGTGAAGGAAAACAACATGTTAGGATTGCATAAAATCTCTTTGTTATTTCCCTGATTCTGGAATTAACAACATGCCAGAATCACAGATTCCTGACTCATCTGGGACAATAGCAACCACAGCATCAACCAACATTTTCCTTCTTTAGAGTTCTTAAAGCACCTTCCATATACTAATTTGATCCTCCAATTGTTCAGATAAGAAAACTGAGGTTCTTAAAGTATCAGTCACTTGCCTTAAGTGAACAAACTAGCCAGTGACATCACGAAGACATCAATGGACACAGATCTTCATCAATTCACACATACATATAAGGCCACACTCACACACACACACACACACACACACACACACATATATATATATTACTATATCACAAGTATGAATAAATTTGTGGTTTCTTTAAAAATTTCATCAGAAGGATTCAAAGAAGAGATACAGGCAGAGGTTAGGTAGTACAGATCTGGAATAAATGATGTTAGGTGAGAGTAGACCTAAGTGCAAGAGCCTGAACTATTATACAGAAGGGTTAGATGAGAACTATCCCATGAACAGAATGTCAATGGCCCAGGTCCTAGAATTTGCTCTTATTCTCAATAGGATGAATCCTAAGATAAATTTGAAAGGCTGATTAGGGTCTTTGGTTACTGAGAAATATTTCACTGGAGATTGTGAGTTAATGGAGAAAAGTACCAGATAATGAATCAAAAAAGAAAAGATATATTACTAGTAGTTTATAGTCATTATACTGGAGAAGTGGAAAGACAGAGAATTTTCCAACTTCAACTCTTTATCCTTTATCGTAAACTATACTTCAGTTTGCCAAATATTGATTCCTCTCCCCGCAGTGTTCCTCATTTCATGGTCCTCCCTGTGGGAGGATTATACATTTCTTTCCTGTCTCACTTAGAAGTGTTCATGAAACTTAGAGCAGAAGTGGATGTCTTTTGTGTGGAAGCTATTCAGAGCCAGCTTATGCTTTGCTGGGTCACTTTTCTCTGCCTCAAGAAGAGCAACATAAAGGTAGCTCCTTCAGCCTTTTCCAGAAGATAAGGAAACATGAAGGAGAGCCACAGCCTTCTTGCAATGGGCATATACCATGAGTGAGAAACTTTTGTGGTTATGACCATTACAGTGCTGTAATTATTTGTTGCTGCAGAATAATATATGCTTTGCTGACAGTTATATTCCTCCTTCTGCGTGTTTATACTAAAAGAACTGGATAAATAGTGAAATATACACTTTTTCAGGCCCTTAGTAATGATCGTCTTGTTCATTGATTACCTTTTTAAATTAAAATGCTGCTGCTGCTGCTACTAAGTTGCTTCAGTCGTGTCCGACTCTGTGCAACCCCATAGTCGGCAGCCCACCAGGCTCCCCTGTCCCTGGGATTTTCCAGGCAAGAACACTGGAGTGGGTTGCCATTTCCTTCTCCAATGCATGAAAGTGAAAAGTGAAAGGGAAGTCGGTCAGTCGTGTCTGACTCTTCGCGACCCCATGGACTGCAGCCCCCCAGGCTCCTCCGTCTATAGGATTTTCCAGACAAGAGTACTGCAGTGGGTTGCCATTGCCTTCTCCGTAAATTAAAATGACATAGTATTAAATATTTCTGGTAATTGAAACCATATATGATTAAATGCATAAGAAGTATCTAGATACATATAGTATAGGTAGGGATAAGATAAAAGTCATGAAATTTTACACAAAATTGGTGCCTAACAATTATAGAGCCAGCAGTGGCAAAGTTCTTCAAAAGCAAAATGTCTCATTGAGTAAAGCAAAAAATACATAACTTTTTAAAAAAATAGAGCTAAAAATTTTCCCACAAATTCCCCTAGTTCTAAGTATCTTTTCCGATTATTCCTATCACACTGGAGTCCCCAGTAATTCCAAAAGAATTTTGAAAAGAGCCGATTCCACTTAAATCTGGTACATCAAAATTGAATGTCATAAGGAGTTGGTTACTTCTAATTTTAATCTTCAGCTATGTTTTTATAAGAAAAGAAATATTTATATGTATAAACTGATAGCTTTGCCAGTGGTCATTACCTTCATTTTCATTTGTTCATTCTGTATTTACAGCATAACCTCTGGTATTTTTAATCTCATTACTAAAATTTTAAACCTTGATTTCTTTACTTAAGAAGATGGGATTATTTTACTCCATGTGTATTTCTTTTAGAGTTAACTTCAAGCTGGAGATTACTTTACCTTTATGTTATTAGTATGTATTCAGTCTCCATATCTGCAATATCTCAAAATATTTCTTTCCACTGACCTTTCAGAGCACACCTGATAATCCTAACCTTTTGCATCCTAGACACCTAAAAGTTTGGTTAAAATACTAACACTTTAGTTGGGAGTTGATGCTATGAATATTAGGATGATTTCATTTACATCAGCAAGGTATGGGTATGTTTTGATAAAGGTAGAAAGAGAAAGAGCAAAATATATGAACATATCCAACTGCTAGCTTATCTCACACACACACACACACACACACACACACACACACACACACACACACACACACACTCCTAAAACTTAAAGCAAATGTGCATTACTGTATCTTCTCCCTGATCCAGTGTTATAGTGCCTTGGGTTGATCCTGGGACCCCTCTCTTCATCACTCCAACTCCAATCCCACTCTAGGTGGTCACATTCAGCCCCATGACTTTAAATAAGATTACAAAGGAACAACTATATTTTTATCTCCAGTCCCAGTCTCTCCTGTGAACTCCAGGCTCATATATCCTATCTCCTCTTTCATGTAGATTTGTTTTGTTGTGTTTAGTTGTGCAGCTGTGTCTGACTGTTTTGCAAACCCATGGACCCATCAGGCTCCTCTGGAAATCTTGCCTGGGCTTTCCAGGCAAGAATATTGGGAAAGGGTTGCCATTTCCTTCTCATGATATAGAATAGGATCTCAAATCTAACATGACAAAGCACACCATTTGAATTCTCTCCAAGCCTTCTCTTTACTATCTTATCTAGGCCAATTCAGTTCAGATCAGTCGCTCAGTTGTGTCCACTCTTTGCACCCCCATGAACTGCAGCATGCCAGGCCTCCCTGTCCATCATAAACTACTGGAGTCTACCCAAGCCCATGTCCATTGAGTCAGTGATGCCATCCCACCATCTCATCCTCTGTCATCCCCTTCCTGCCCTCAATCTTTCCAGCATCAGGGTCTTTTCCAGTGAGTCAGCTCTTCATATCAGGTGGCCAAAGTATTGGAGTTTCAGCTTCAACATCAGTCTTTCCAATGAACACCCAGGACTGATCTCCTTTAGGATGAACTGGTTGGATCTCCTTGCATTCCAAAGGACTCGCAACAGTCTTCTCCAACACCACAGTTTAAAACCATCAATTCTTCCGCTCTCAGCTTTCTTCAAAGTCCAACTCTCACATCCATACATGACCACTGGAAAAACCATAGCCTTGACTAGATGGACCTTAGTTGGCAAAGTAATGTCTCTGCTTTTGAATATGCTATCTAGGTTGGTCATAACTTTTCTTCCAAGGAGTAAGCGTCTTTTAATTTCATGGCTGCAATCACCATCTGCAGTGATTTTGGAGCCCAGAAAAATAAAATCAGCCATTGTTTCCACTGTTTCCCCATCTATTTCCCATGAAATGATGGGACCAGATGCCATGATCTTCATTTTCTGAATGTTGAGCTTCAAGCCAACTTTTTCGCTCTCCTCTTTCACTTTCATGAAAAGTCTCTTTAGTTCTTCTTCACTTTCTGCCATAAGGGTGGTGTCATCTGCATATCTGAGGTGGTTGATATTTCTCTCAGCAATCTCAATTCCAGCTTGTGCTTCCTCCAGCCCAGCGTTTCTCATGATGTACTCTGCATAGAAGTTAAATAAGCAGGGTGACAATATACAGCCTTGACGTACTCCTTTTTCTATTTGGAACCAGTTCTAACTATTGCTGCCTGACCTGCTTACAGGTTTCTCAAGAGGCAAATCAGGTGGTCTGGTATTCCCATCTCTTTCAGAATTTTCCACAGTTTATTGTGATCCACACAGTCAAAGGCTTTGGCATAGTCAATAAAGCAGAAATAGATGTTTTTCTGCAACTCTCTTGCTTTTTCCATGATCCAGCAGATGTTGGCAATTTAACCTCTGGTTCCTTTGCCTTTCTAAAGCCAGATTGAACATCTGGAAGTTCACAGTTCACGTACTGCTGAACCTGGTTTGAAGAATTTTAAGCATTACTTTACTAGCGTGGGAGATGAGTGCAATTGTGCAGTAGTTTGAGCATTCTTTGGCATTGCCTTTCTTTGGGATTGGAATGAAAACTGACCTTTTCCAGTCCTGTGGCCACTGCTGTTTTCCAAATTTGCTGGCATATTGAGTGCAGCACTTTCATAGCATCATCTTTTAGGATTTGAAACAGCTCAACTGAAATTTCATCACCTCCACTAGCTTTGTTCGTAGTGATGGTTTCTAAGGCCCACTTGACTTCAGATTCCAGGATGTCTGGTTCTAGGTGAGTGATCACACCATCGTGATTATCTGGGTCGTGAGGATCTTTTTTGTACAGTTCTTCTGTGTATTCTTGCCACCTCTCCTTAATATCTTCTGCTTCTTTTAGGTCCATACCATTTCTTTCCTTTATTGAGCCCATCTTTGCATGAAATGTTCCCTTGGTGTCTCTAATTTTTTTGAAGAGATCTCTAGTCTTTCCCATTCTATTATTTTCCTCTATTTCTTTGCATTGACCACTGAGGAAGGCTTTCTTTCTCTCCTTGCTATTTTTTGGAACTCTGCATTCAAACGGGTATATCTTTCCTTTTCTCCTTTGCTTTTCACTTCCCTTCTTTTCACAGCTATTTGTAAGGCCTCCTCAGACAGCCATTTTGCTTTTTTTGCATTTTTTTTCTTGGGAATGGTCTTGATTCCTGTCTCCTGTACAATGTCACGAACCTCAGTCCATAGTTCATCAGGCACTCTATCTATCAGATGTAGTCCCTTAAATCTATTTCTCACTTCCACTGTATAGTCATAGGGATTAGATTTAGGTCATACCTGAATGGTCCATTAGACCATTAAACCGCTTTCTTCAATTTCAGTAAATTCAAATTGCCTTCTCACCGCTCAGGCAAAAGCCACAAGGTTATCCATGTTTTCTCAACTTTTTTCATAAACCTTAATCAGTTTACATGTGGGTGCTCAGTCATTCAGCCATGTCCAACAGTTTGTGACCCCACAGACTGTAGCCTGCCAGACTTCTCTGTCTATGGGATTTCTCAGGCAAGAATGCTGGGGTGGATTGCCATTTCCTTCTCCAAGATATCTTCCCAACCCAGGGATCAAACCCTTCTCTCCTGCATTGCAGGTGAATTCTTTGCCCTGTGCCACCAGGGAAGCTCTAATTCAGTTGGCAAATCTTGTCAAATCTACCTTCAGATTATACCCAGAACTTAACTACTCTACCTTCTCTTTATCTTTCCCCTGGGCTTCCCTTGTGGCTCAGCTGGTACAGAATCTGCCTGCAATGCAAGAGACCTGGGTTTGATCCCTGGGTTGGGAAGATCCCCTGGAGGCAGGAAAGGCTACCCACTCCAATATTCTGGCCTAGATAATTCCATGGACTGCATAATCCATGGGGTTGCAAAGAGTCAGACCCAACTGAGTGACTTTCACTTTCATTTTTCAATTTATCCTGTATCCTAAACCATCAGCTCTCTTATCAGATTGTTCTAATAGCTTTGTATTGAAATCCAACCCCCCACCCCCGCCCACCTGGCGTCTCACCAGTGTATTCTCCACATACAGGAGCTGATGGGATCATTTTAAAATAAAGTGTCTCAACTCATCTGCTTTCTCAAAGTAAAATCAATGTTTATTATCTCCTCCTATTTCTCCTTCCTGTTGCCCCTACATTTTCTCCCTTCTCAGGTCTCAACTCTTACCCTCTTGCCCTCACTCACTACCATCCACTCTGACTTCCCGCCTGCGGCCACCTCAGGACACAAGCATCTGCTTCAAAAAGCTCATCCCTCGGCTACTTATACCCTTTAATTCAAGTTTCTGCTTAAATAACACCCTATCAAAAAGCCTTCCCTGAGCATACTATACAAAATGTCATCTAACCCTCCAGCCCACTTTCCCACCTTTATTGTTACCTCATAGCCCTGATCTCCCCTGACTAATTGCATATTTGTTTATCCCATTCTCCTGCTGCTTAAACACTAGTTCCTACAGAGCAGGGACTTTGTTTTGTTCACTCCTGTGCCTCCAGCATCAAGAACAGTGCCTGGAATATAGCAACTGTTTTTTGAATGAATGAATTTCTGATGCCATGAGGAGTTTGGGAGGATCACAAAGCAACATGAGGGATGCCGGTATGAGAGAGGAAATAAGCAGGACCTAATTGGGAATAACTCCGGGAGTTGGTGATGGACAGGGAGGCCTGGCGTGCTGCGATTCATGGGGTCTCAAAGAGTCGGACACGACTGAGCGACTGAACTGAACTGAACTGAATTGGGAATATACAGGTACTAAAGATAAATTTTGTCTAGTATGCTTTTTCCCTAAAGTTAGCTCTGTATCATTTATTTTTCAGTATGAAATGTCAGGGAGCCTCTAAGTGCTACACTCTTCATGGGAGATCATTTACGTAGTTTTGACAATAAAAAATAGATTAAGATGCTGCCTCCTTTCCTATTCATTTTACACTTTACCTATGTCCTCTTTTGGAGAAGGAAATGGCAACCCACTCCAGTATTCTTGCCTGGAGAATCCCATGGACAGAGGAGCCTGACGGGTCACAAAAGAGTTGGACACGACTGAGTATGCACCATGTCCTCTTTGGAATGTAAGTTATTGTCTGTAGCATAATCTCCAAATTTATCTCAGTCTTTTTATAACTCCATAGTCATTAGGCAGATGCTATCTTTTCCACTTAATCACAGTTCATTCACAAAACAATTTAACCAGGAAAGTTGATGTGAGATTTTTAGTTGTACATGGTTGATTTTAGAAGCTACCACAGGAAGCAGATACCTTACCATCTGAGCCACCAGGGAATCCCCAAAGACTAATAACTCAGTTATGTCCGACCCTTTGTGACCCCATGGACTGTAGCTTGTCAATCTCCTCTATCCATGGGGACTCTCCAGGCAAGAATACTGGAGTGTGTTGCCATGCCCTTCTCCGGGTGATCTTCCCAACCCAGGGATCAAACCTAGGTTTCCTGCACTGCAGGCAGACCCTGATGCTGGGAAAGATTGAAGGCAGGAGGAGAAGGGAAGGACAGAGGACAAGACTATTGGATGGTGTCACTGACTCAATCGACATGAGTTTGAGCAGGCTCCAGGAGATGGTGAAGGACAGGGAAGCCTGGTGTGCTGCAGCCCTTGGGGTCACAAAGAGTCTGATACTACTGAGCAGCTGAACAATGACAACGATAGGAAGCATGTAGAAAAGAAAAGGAGAAAAAGCCAATGTAAAGTGATATTATCCACGTCACCGCTGTGGGCGACTGTTTCAATACCACTGGGACTCCTCAGAAGCCTATGTAAGGTGCCTCCCAGGATTGTCCACCTGAAGATAGGCATTTAGAGCAGGGGTAGACCAGCTATGGTCTGTGGCCAACTCTGGCCAGTGCCTTTTTTAAATAAAGTCACACTTGTAATTTTTTTGTAAATAAAGTCACACGACTGAGAAACTGAACAATCAATATTAATTTCTTAACTTTGATAAATGTACTGAGACTGTATGAAAGTAATCTGAGTTATTAGGAAATAATACACAATGGAATATTGAGGAGTAAAGGAGTAAACTTTATCTACAGTTTACTCTCAGTGCAGAAAAAAATGTTGTGTGAAAGTGTATGTGGAGAGAGAGAGAGTGGGAGAAAAAGAATGAGCAGGAGAACTGTGATAAAATGTTAATATTTGAGTTTGCTCAGTGTCAGTACCATAGCCAATGAGGTTTATCCAAGGCATGATTATTGTTCATTGAAAATGTTAATATTTGACAATTCTGGGTAAAAGCTATACTCTTTTTGGTTATTCTTGAAATATTTTTGTAAATCTCAGAATGTGGGAACAGTAATTTTATAAACAGTACTCTAGTGAACATCAATATATATAAATATTTTTGTTATTCTAAAAGTGTTATTGTAAGATAAATCCCAAGTGGAATTGATAAATCAAGAAAACACACATCTTAGATTTTCAAAAAAACTGACAAAATTCTGTTTTGCCCCTGTTTTCAATTTGACAGTCCACAAAAGACACAGAAGACAGCACATTTTCTGACACTCAACATGAATGAATACAATCCTACTAAGAAATGAAATCTCCTTGCTGTTGGGTTTTCATTCCTTTGATTGGTAGAGAGGTTGAATACCTTTTCATATTTTCAAAAACCATTTGAATTTCATTCTCCTTAAAGTGCCTGTTCATATACTTTGCCATTCAGGTGTCATTTTTCTTAATTATTTGTAGAGTTATTAATATATTAAGAATATTAACCAATGCAATATTGACTTAATTTCACTAGCTTATCCAATCTTTAATTTTATAATAATGCTGTATAATTTCTATATAATCAAATCAGTCTTTTCCATAGGGATTCAGTATTCCATATAATGGTTAGAAAAATCTTCTCTATTCCCAAAAATATAAAAACATTCTTCCATGACTTCTTTTTCTGAAACTTTTATTATTTTACTATTTAGTGTTCAAACGATCAAAGATATTTTGCTTTCTAGATCATTACTAAAATCCACTTTGGTGGATGATAAACAGAGCCTATGTAAAACTTTTAAAAAACTTTTATATGGATAGGAGGGAAATCAATAACAATCTGTAAACTGAATGCTCTGCACACTGTCTTTAAAGTAGTTGTGTCACAGTTCAATTTCCCTAGCTTGCTAAAGATTTATGACTGATTTGGATCCCAAGGACAGGTTTGGTGGATTCTCCCCCCATCCAGTCCTGCTCTAACAGATGACAGGATGTGTAGAAAAAAATGCCATCATCCATCACAAATAAGCTATCTTTTCCCAGAAATAATATCTTAGAGTAAATATCCGCCTGGAGAGAATCTAGTTGTTTTCTGCTCAGATGGGACTGGCAGGCGGTGTCAGTCCCTTTGATCCTTTGAAAGCACATGGGCTTGTGGGCTGCCATCCCTTTGAAGGGTCCTGTCAGTCCCTGTCAATCCACATTAGACAAGGATGGTGTTTTGTAACAATTTATCTCCTTCAAGGTGATTTAGTTATTTTCTGCCGAGATTATGCTAAAGGACGTCATTACCTTTGTCCCGTCTGTCTCGTTATTTTTATTGCCAGAGTATGTTGTCGTTTACTTTCACTGATAATCCATCTCTCTGGGAAAAGATTGTATTAATATTTTCATGCTGGGTAAAAGCTCCATTTTTACATAAAAGAACATAGAAATAAGATTTCTGTCCTTGTTCTTTGAGGATGCTGTCACAAATAAACAGCAAACAACCCGAAATAAAAAGGACTTTAAAACTAGCAACATGTTATGACTAAAATACTTTAAAAAGAAAAGAAGGTCTATATAAGCATTCAGTTACATGGAAATTGGCATCTTTGAATCTACTTTGGTTAAGAGGAAAGCTTTGGATTTAGTCATTGCTAGCTAAGTAACACTGAATATGTGTTATACACACTTGTAGTTTCATTTGCCTTCTCTGTAAAATAGAAATAATAAAAATAATGGGTCCTAGTGCTGTTGTGAGATTTACTTAGATAAATCCATGAGCAATATTTGAATACTACTTGGTACATATTAAGAATCCAAAGAGCATTAGTTATGGTCATCATCATCACCATTGTTATAAATAATCCTTATACATTGCAACAATAACTATACAAAATAATTAAATTCTAAAATAACATGACATATTTAATCCTTAATAGTATTATATATAATACACAAATGCTCTTCTACTGCAAATTGACAGGTATTGATGAGACCAAAAGCTTCTCATTAACTCATGAACTATTAAAATAAAGAAATTTGTACAGCAATTACATACTGGAATATTTCTAATAATGTAGCTTTAGTCAAGTCGAGCCTCTACAAAATACATTGCTCATTTTTGGATAATAACATTTTCCCATAACTGCTTCTCTAACTGAAGATGCTTGTAAGGAACTTGCTCCTGACAATGCAAGGCCTCTTTCACTCGCTGTTTTCTACCACTTTTGGACCATTCTGGAAAAGGTGGCTGCCTGACCTCTCTTTGATTTACACCTTGGACAGCTCCTGGCACAAACCCTAAATTCTCATCCTATGACTCCCTAACTCCTTTCATTCTCCCCCTTATTCAATCCCTCATGAGACTATTCCCGTTCCCAGCCACTCCACCACCACCTTTCAATTTAGAAGCATTTTGTGTTACTCCTATTCTGTCATTCTGCCTTTTTTATGTACTGTGTATTTCACATTTTGGAACAGAAACCAAGTTGCTAGGAAATAGACACTCTATGATATATTAAAGGAGCTAAATATCACAGTAAGTTAAATAAGCACAGAACAAGATATAATAAGCAAACAGAAAATAAATGCAAAAATAAATAATTATGAAACCTTAAAACTGATGTCTGTGTCTAATCCCATCAGTGGTTAGAATTACTGGACCTGATTATGTATTAAGGAGTATTACAAATATAACTCTATTTAACATGATCAAGTTACTCATGTTATCCTTAGAGACAATGGACAAATACTGACTGCAAAAGATTTGGATAGATTGATTCAATGACAATTGAATGGCCCTGCCCAACGTGTGCTGATTAAAAGATTGAGGGAAGGGAGGAGCTAATGGAGAATAACAATTAAAATGTTATTGATATATGCTTTTCAAGAGTTATTGATAAATGATTAAGACACACACAAATGCACAGATTTCAAGGTATCTCACTTTCAACAAATACAGCCACTGATGTAACCCACCCACCTCTCAAGGTATAGGGCACTTCCCTCTTCAGGAAGTTCCCTGTGCCCCTTTTCCCAGACACTCCCTCCCACCTAGAAAATAGCTCTGTTCTGATTCCTATCATCAAAAAAATTAATTTGGGATAGTTGAGAACTTTATATAAGTGGAATCATGCAATATGTACTATCTGGATTCTGGTCTCTTTCACTTAGCATAATATTTTTGAGATGCATTCATACAGCAAGGTGTGCCACTATTCTGACCCTTTTGTTTGTTGAACAGTAATCCATTGTATGAATATACCAGTTTATCTGTTCTCCAACTGATGGACAAACACCTTGGTGGTTTCCAGTTTTTAATATTATGAATAGAACTGCTATAAACATTTTTCTACTAGGCTTTCTGTTAATAAATATTTTCATTTCTCTTGGATAATCATTAGGAAATACAATGCTATGTAAATATATGAATTTTAACTGTAACTCTGTAAGAAACTACACTATTTACCAAAGTGGTTTACCAAATTTATTCCACAAGCAGTATGAGAATTTTTTTTTAATTTAATTTTTTTTTATTTAATTTTAAAATCTTTAATTCTTACATGTGTTCCCAAACATGAAACCCCCTCCCACCTCCCTCCCCATAACATCTCTGTGGGTCATCCCCATGCACCAGCCCCAAGCATGCTGTATCCTGCATCAGACATAGACTGGCGATTCAATTCTTACATGATAGTATACATGATAGAATGCCATTCTCCCAAATCATCCCACCCTCCAAAGCTCCATATTCCTGATAGCATTTAGTGTTACACATTGCTTTTTGTTTTAAATTTTAAACCTCTAATAAGAGGTATCTAATGGTTTTAATCTGCTTTCTCCTGTGCTTGATGATAGTGAGCAATAAGTTCTTCATCAGATATATGTTGTGAATACTTTCTCCTGGTTTGTGAATTGACTATTCATTCCCTGGTGGTATATTTGGAAAAATAAGTTTTGATTTTGATGAACTTCAATTAACATTTTTTTTGTTTTATGCTTAATGCTGTCTGTGTCATTGCTAAGATATTTTCATTTTGCTCTAGGTAGTTGTTGTTCAGTCACTCAACTGTGTTTAACTCTTTGCAACCCCATGGACTGCAGCATGCCAGTCTTCCCTGCCCTTCACTCTCTCCCAGAATTTAGGCTAACTCATGTCCATTGAATAGGTAATGCCATCCAATCACCTCATCCTCTGTTGTCCCCTTCTCCTCCTGCCTTCAAACTTTCCCAGAATCAGGGTCTTTTTAAATGAATCAGTTATTCACATCAGGTGGCCAAAGCACTGGAGCTTCAGTTTCAGCATCAGTCCTTCCAGAGAACACTCAGGACTGATCTCCTTTAGGATGGACTGGTTGGATCTCCTTGCAGTCCAAGGGACTCTCAAGAGTCTTCTCTAGCACCACAGTTCAAAAGCTTCAGTTCTTAAGTGCTCAGCTTTCTTTATGGTCCAACTCTCACATCTTTAAATGACTACTAGAAAAACCATAGCTTTAACTATAAAGTCTTTTGACAGCAAACTAATATCTCTGTTTTTTAATACCTTGTCTAGATTTGTCATAGCTTTTCTTCCAAGGAGCAAGCATCTGTTAATTTCATGGCTGCAGTCACCATCCATAGTGATTTTGGAGCCCAAGAAAATAAAATCTTTCACTGTTTCCATTGTTTCCCCCATCTATTGGCCATGAAGTGATGGGACCAGATGACATGATCTTAGTTTTCTGAATGTTGAGTTTTAAGCCAGCTTTTCATTCTCTTCTTTCACCTTCATCAAGAGGCTTTTTAGTTTTTTGCTTTCTGCCACTAGGGTAGTGTCATCTGCATATCTGAGGTTATTGATATTTCTCCCAGCAATCTTGATTCCAGCTTGTGCTTCAACTAGCCTGGCATTTCTCATGATGCACTCTGAATATTAGTTAAACAAGCAGGGTGACAATATACAGCTTTGATATACTGCCTTCCCTATTTTGAACCAGTCTGTTGTTTCATGTGCAGTTCTAACTGCTGCTTCTTGACATGCTTACAGGTTTCTCAGGAGCCAGGTAAGGTGTCTAGTATTCTATCACTTTAAGAATTTTCCCTAGATAGTTGTGATCTACACAAAGACTTTCGCATAGTCAAGGAAGCAGAAATAGATGTTTCCCTGGAATTCTCTTGTTTTTTCTATGAAAGCAAAAGCCACTCAGTTGTGTATGACTCTTTGCAACCCCATGGACTGTCCATGGAATTCTCCAGGCCAGAATACTGGAGTGGGTAGCCTTTCCCTTCTCCAGGGGATCTTCCCAACCCAGGGATTGAACACAGATCTCCTGCATTGCAGGTGGATTCTTTACCAGCTGGGCCTCAAGGGAAGCCCAAGAATACTGGAGTGGGTAGCCTATCACTTCTCCAGGGGATCTTCCCAACTCAGGAATCAAATCAGGATGTCACATATTGCAGGCAGATTCTTTATCAACTGAGCTTTCAGGGAACCCATGCTTTTTCTATAATCCAGTGTATATTGGCTATTTGATCTCTTGTTCCTCTGACTTTATATAATTCAGCTTGTACATCTGGAAGTTCTCGGTTCACCTACTGTTGAAAACCTTCCTCTGCCATAAAACTACTTTAGTAACTTTGTATTAAATCATTTGGCCATTGAATAGATACATACATAGGTTTATTGGAGTACTTTTTATTCTATGCCATTGATCTATTTGTCTATCTGTATTTGACCAACATCACACTATTTTGATTACTAAGCCTTTATACAAGTTTTGAAATTAAGTAATGTAAGCCCTCCAACTTTTAAGATTATTTTGGTTATTAGAGATTTGACCAAACCTTCCATGTAAGTTCTAGAATCAGCTTGTCAATTTTTCAGAAATCTTGCAGTTGTTTTTATTAAGATTTCATTGAATATGTGGCTCAATTTGGAAAGAATTTATGTCTTAAAAATATTGAGTCTTCCCATCCAAGAACATGGTATATCTTTTTATTTATTTAAGTTTAGTTTGGTTGCTCTCAGCAGTGTTTTGTAGTTTGCAGAGTAGAAGTTCTATATATTGTTAAATGTATTTCTAAGTATTTTAGGTTTTTTATTGTTGCTGGAATGCTGATTTTTTTTATTTTTTTCAATTGCTCATTGCTACTGTAGAGAAAAATAATGTAGAGTTTTGTATACTGACTGGATTCTCAATATAATAAATTCATTTATTATCAGTAGGTATTTGGAGATGTTTTAGGCTTTTCTGTACACAACCATATTATCTACAAATATAATAATTTTGCATTTCTCTTAAAGTCTTGTCGCTTTTTCTTACTGTATTGGCTAGAATGTCTATCTAGTGCAATATTTGCACAGAAGTAGGGGAAAGCTGAGCACTGAAGAATTGATGCTTTTGAACTGTGGTGTTGGAGAAGACTTTTGAGAGTCCTTTGGGCTGCAAGGAGATCCAACCAGTCCATTCTGAAGGAGATCAGTCCTGGGTGTTCTTTGGAAGGAATGATGCTAAAGCTGAAACTCCAGTACTTTGGCCACCTCATGCGACAAGTTGAGGGGGCAGGAGGAAAAGGGGATGACAGGGGATGAGATGGCTGGATGGCATCACCGACTTGATAGACGTGACTTTGAGTGAACTCCGGGAGATGGTGATGGACAGGGAGGCCTGGTGTGCTGCTATTCATGGGGTTGCAAAGAGTCGGACACAACTGAATGACCGAACTGAACTGAACTGAACTGAACTGAGGGGAAAACAAAATTTCAACACTGAGTAGTAGGCTGTTCTTAAGGGCATGCTATCAGATGGGTGAAGTTTCCGTCTATCTCTGAGTTGGTGTGAATTTTTGATATTAATAGCTGCCAGATTTTGCCAAATACTATTTCTGCATTTCATGAAATGATTGTGAGAGTTTTCTTACTCTAATAAACTACTGCAATGTAATCTGAATTGTGTTGATTTTTGAAAGTTTTTGGCTTCCCTGATAGCTCAATTGGTAAAGAATCCCCCTACAATGCAGGAGACCCCAGTTCAATTCTTGGGTCAGGAAGATCCCCTGGAGAAGGGAAAGGCTACCCACTCCAGTATTCTGGCCTGGAGAATTCCATGGACTGTATGGTCCATGGGGTCGCAAAGAGTTGGATACTACTGAGTGACTTTAAATGTAAAATGTTGAAAGTTAAAAGAATCTTGCATTTATGTCTAAACCCTAAGTAGTCATGATATGTTATGGTTTTAATATATATTACTTAATTTGATGTGCTAAGATTTTATTAAGATTTCCTACCACTATGGTTATGAGAATTATTAGCCATTTTTTCTCATAGTATTTTTATATGGTTTTGGTAAAAGCATTATGCTGGCCTTACAAAATGAGAATTGTCTTTTTCTCCTCTATTTTCTGAAAGACTTTGTGTAAGTTTAGTATCATTATTTCTTAATTAAATATTTGACAGAACTCACCACTGAGGATATCTAGGCCTGGAGTGTTCTTTGTGAAAAGGCTTTTATTAGAAGTTCAATCTCATTAACAGTATTAGGTATCTTGGCTTTTATTCCTGTGTAACAAATTATACCTCAAACTTAACAGCTTGAAAGAACAAACATTTATTATCTCATAGCTTCTATGGGTCAGAAATCAGGGGGAAGCTTAATTGGGAGCTTCCAGCTCAGACTCTCTCCAGAAATTTCAGTCAAACCATCAGCCTAAGCTCCAATCATCTGAAGACTCAGCTGGAGGACAGTCCCCCCCAGGCTCACTCACGTGGGTTTTCGTAGCCTCAGTGCCTTGCTGGTCATTGGCTGTAACCACAGTTCCTCCCCTTATTGGTGTTGCTGTTCAGTCACTCTGTAGTGTCTGACTCTTTGCCACTCCATGGACTGCAGCACACCAGGCTTCCCTGTCCTTCACTATTTCCTGGAGTTTTCTCAAACTCATGTCCACTGAGTTGGTGATGCCATCCAAACATCTCATCTTCTGTTGCCCCCTTCTCCTCCTGCCCTCCATCTTTCCCAAGAATCTTCCCTATGTGGGCTTCTTCATAGGCTACCTCACTGTACTCACAATATGGCCGCTGATTTACCTCAGAGTGATTGATACAAGTAATAAGTAAGTGTGTATGTGTGTGTGTATGTAGAAAGAGAGAGAAAGAGAGACTATCCCATGATGTCTTTTATAAATCTCAGAAGTAACATGCCATAATTTCTGTTGTGGTCTATTGATTCTATTGGTGTGAATACCAGGACTGCTAAATGCACAAATTTAATAGAATCATCAGTTCAGTTCAGTTCAGTTGCTCAGTCATGTCCAACTCTTTGCAATCCCATGAATCGCAGCACGTCAGGCCTCCCTGTCCATCACCAACTCCCGGAGTTCACTCAGACTCACATACATCGAGTCCGTGATGCCATCCAGCCATCTCATCCTCTGTCGTCCCCTTCTCCTCCTGCCCCCAATCCCTCCCAGCATCAGAGTCTTTTCCAATGAGTCAACTCTTCGCATGAGGTGGCCAAAGTACTGGAGTTTCAGCTTCAGCATCATTCCTTCCAAAGAAATCACAGGGCTGATCTCCTTCAGAATGGACTGGTTGGATCTCCTTGCAGTCCAAGGGACTCTCAAGAGTCTCCTCCAACACCACAGTTCAAAAGCATCAATTCTTCGGTGCTCAGCCTTCTTCACAGTCCAACTTTCACATCCATACCTGACCACAGGAAAAACCATAGCCTTGACTAGATGGACCTTAGTCAGCAAAGTAATGTCTCTGCTTTTGAATATGCTATCTAGGTTGGTCATAACTTTTCTTCCAAGGAGTAAGCGTCTTTTAATTTCATGGCTGCAATCATCATCTGCAGTGATTTTGGAGCCCCAAAAAATAAAGTCTGACACTGTTTCCATTGTTTCTCCATCTATTTTCCATGGAGTGATGGGACTGGATGCCATGATCTTTACTTTCTAAATGTTGAGCGTTAAGCCAACTTTTTCACTGTCCTCTTTCACTTTCATCAAGAGGCTTTTTAGCTCCTCTTCACTTTCTGCCATAAGGGTGGTGTCATCTGCATATCTGAGGTTATTGATATTTCTCCAGGCAATCTTGATTCCAGCTTGTGTTTCTTCCAGTCCAGCGTTTCTCATGATGTACTCTGCATATAAGTATAAGCAGTGGAAAATATATACTTTTTAAAAGGAATTATTTGTCCCAATAATATCTGTACACATACTGGGAGCTGTTTGTTCCTTTCTGGCACTTATATAAAAAGGCATTGACAGAGTAGAGTAGGTAGGCAGGATAATAGTCAACAAACATTGTTGAGCATTTTTCAAATACCAAATGAAGAATGGTACTTCCACATGGTTGAAAATCTTAAAATTAGCATATTCTTTGACTTGATTATCATATCTTTAAGGATTTATCCAGAGAAAATACCTGGATAAGTGCACACAGAAATGTGTACAAAGAGTCTTCACAATGTTGTTTAGCAAAGAAAAAACATGCGGAGAACTTAACTTGTTCAAAAGTAAAGGATTGTTGGGAATTCCCTGGTGCTCCAGTAGTTAGAGCTCTGTGATTTTACTACTGAGGGCCCAGGCTTGATCCCTGGTCAAGGGACTAAGATCGCACAAGCCTACCACCACAACAAAAAATAAAAAAGTAACAGATTGTAAATAAAATTGATATTTTGTAGCTGTCAAAGTGATTTTCTAAAGAATATTCATTAACATGGAAAGATTTTTATTATTGGTTTTAAGGAAAATGAAAACAAGTCATGAAATAGAGTTTCCATAGAATAATCCCACTGTAAGAAATATATGTTTATATGAAAAGTGTAGCTATTATTACTCAAACTGTGAATAGCTATGCTAGTGTGAACATCTGTTGTTTTAGCTTATATAGGATCCATTTCTCCTTCTTCCAGTAAGACCTAGGCTTTCCAATTATCCCTTTCTTATCTCCTACCCAGTGACTGGATAGAAACTTCCCTGGTAGCTCAGACAGTAAAGTGGCTGCCTACAGTGCAGGAGACCGGGGTTCGATCCCTGGGTCGGGAGGATCACCTGGAGAAGGAAATGGCAACCCACTCCAGTACTCTTGCCTGGAAAATCCCATAGACTGAGGAGCCTGGTAGGCAACGGTCCATGGGGTCGCATAGAGTTGGACATGACTGAGCGACTTCACTTGAAGCTCAGCAAAAGGGATAGGCATGTGACCTAATCTAAGCCAATCATTGTATTCCCAGCCCATAATAGATACTGATTCAGGAATGAGATTGAGTCACGCCCCAGACTTTTGTTTGAATATGTCTGGAGCTAAGATGGCCATGTTCCCAGTGCTTGGGAGCCAAGAGATGGGGGGACAACTGATGAAATCATTTGACCTTGTTGCTGTTGCTGTTCAGTCATTCACTCACTTCCAACTCTTTGATATCCCATGGACTGCAGCGTGCCAGACTTCCCTGTCCTTCACCATCTCCCAGAGCTGTCTCAAATTCATGCCCATTGAGGTAGCGATGCCATCCAGCCATCTTATCCTCTGTCATCCCCTTCTCCTGCCTTTTATCTTTCCCAGCATCAGGGTCTTTTCAGTTCTTCACATCAAGTGGCCAAATCTCTGGAGCCTCAGCTTGAGCATCAGTCCTTCCAATGAATATTCAGGACTGATTTCCTTTATGATTGACTGGTTTAATCTCCTTCCAGTCCAAGGGACACTCAAGAGTCTTCTCCAACACCACAATTCAAAAGTATCAATTCTTCAGCGCTCAGCTTTCTTTATGGCCAAACTCTCACATCCATACATGACTACTGGAAAAATCATAGCTTTGACTAGCTAGATAGACCTTTGTCAGCAAAGTAATGTCTCTGCTTTTTAATATGCTGTCTGGGTTTGTCATAGCTTTTCTTCTAAGGAGAAAGTGTCTTTTAATTTCATGGCTGCACTTTGCCAACAAAGGTCTGTCTAGTCAGTTCAGTTCAGTTCAGTCGCTCAGTTGTGTCCGACTCTTTGCGACCCCATGAATCACAGCAAGGCTTTGGTTTTTCCAGTGGTCATGTATGGATGTGAGAGTTGGACTATAAAGAAAGCTGAGTGCTGAAGAATTGATGCTTTTGAACTGTGGTGTTGGAGAAGACTCTTGAGAGTCCCTTGGACTGCAAGGAGATACAACCAATACATCCTAAAGGAGATCAGTCCTAGGTGTTCACTGGAAGGACTGATGTTGAAGCTGAAACTCCAATGCTTTGGCCACCTGATGAGGAAGAATTGACTCATTGGAAAAGACCCTGATGCTGGGAAAGATTGAAGGCAGGAGGAGAAGGGGATGACAGAGGATGAGATGGTTGGATGGCATCACTGACTCACTGGACATGAGTTTTGGTAAACTCCAGAAGTTGGTGATGGACAGGGAGGCCTGGTGTGCTGCAGTCCATGGGGTTGCAAAGAGTTGGACAAGACTGAACGACTGAACTGAACTGAACTGAACTGAACTGAGTTACTATCTGCAATGATTTTGGAGCCCAAGAAAATAAAACCTGTCACTGTTTCCGTTGTTTCCTCATCTATTTGCCATGAAGTGATGGGACCAGATTCCTTGATCTTAGTTTTCTGAATGTTGAGTTTTAAGCCAGCTTTTTCACTCTCCTCTTTCACCTTCATCAACAGGCTCTTTAGTTCTTCTTTGCTTTCTGCCATTTTGGTGGTGTCATCTGTTTATCGGAGGCTTTTGATGTTTCTTCCCACAATCTTGATCCCAGCTTGTTTCTCATCCAGCCCGGTATTTTGCATGATGTACTGTGCTTCCCTTGTAGCTCAGTTGGTAAAGTATCTGCCTGCAGTGCAGAAGACCTGGGTTCAATCCCTGAGTTGAGAAGATCCACTGAAGAAGGAAATGGCAACCCACGCCAGTATCTTTGCCTGGAAAATCTCATGGACAGAGGAGCCTGGTGGGCTGCAGTCCATGGGGTCGCAAAGAGTCCGGCACGACTGAGCCACTAACACTTACTTAACACTCTGCATATTAGTTAAATAAGCAGGGTGAGAATATACAGCCTTGATGTACTCCTTTCCCGATTTTGAACCAGACTGTTGTTCCATGTTCAGTTCTAACTGTTGCTTCTTTACCTGCATACCGGTTTCATACGAGGCAGGTAAGGTGGTCTGGTATTCCCATATCTTTCAGAATTTTCCAGAGTTTGTTGTGATCCATACAGTCAAAGGCTTTGGCATAGTCAATGAAGCAGAAGTAGATGTTATTCTGGAATTCTCTAGCTTTTTGTATGATCCAATGGATGTTCACAATTTGATCACTGGTTCCTCTGTCTGTTTTAAATCCAGTATGAACACCTCAAAGTTTCGGTTCACTTACTATTGAAGCCTAGCTTGGAGAATTTTCAGTATTAATTTGCTAGCATGTGAAATGAATACAATTGTGTGGTAGTTTGAACACTCTTTGACATTGCCTTTCTTTGCGATTGGAATGAAAACTGACTTTTCCAGTTCTGTGGCTACTGCTGAGTTTTCCAAATTTGCTGATATAGTGAGTGCAGCACTTTAACAGCATCTTCTTTAGGATTTGAAATAGCTCAGCTGGAATTCCACAAATCTCCAGTAAAGCCTGCTGTCCTTACCTCACTCGGGCTCCAATACCTCATACTGTGACATCACTCCTATCCCCACCACTTACACCCCTACTTCATTTAGCTCCATTTCATGGCTTCTGTACTGAATTAAGAAAAAAGAAAGGAAGAAGGAATGGAAGAGGGGGAGGGATGAACAGAGGGAGGGAGTAAGGAAGAACGCTTTGTTTTCATTTATTTTTTCAAAGAGGGGTATATAAGAATTTGGGCTTCCCTTGTAGCTTAGTTGGTAAAGAGTCTGCCTTCAGTGCAGAAGACCTGGGTTCGATTCTTGAGTTGGGAAGACTCCCTGGAGAAGGAAATGGTAACCCACTCCAGTATGCTTGCCTGGAGAGTCTCATGGACAGAGGAGACTGGCAGACTAGAGTCCATGGGGTTGCAAGAATTGGACATGACTTAGCAACTAAACCACCATAAGAAATTAGTGAAATTCATTTTAAACAAATAAAAACAGAAGGGGAACCATGATCTTTGTCTTCAAAAGATTAAATATATAGAAACACTAAAAGAACTTATTTTGAATTCAGTGATATAAGGTACAGAGAGACATTTTTCTTCAGTATAAGCAATAACAGTGTTTTTAAAAATGTAAGCTGTCTAAAGGTAAAATGGGATGCCTTGTAAAGTTATGAACTCCTTGTAACTGCAAGCATTCAAGCAGGGACTAGAAAGACAGAATATTCATTCCTATTTTGAAAGAAAAGTAGTACCAAATGACAACTAAATTAGTTAATCTGGTAGGTAACTAACTTGGGAACCCTGGACTTTTATCTTTTCATTTCCTAATATGATAAATTAGTCTTCACACACCACACTTTTAAACATAACTCAAAGCACGTCTGAAAGAGTATATTTGGAAAAAGCAGTATTCACCACCTTTTAGTTTATTTTAATTATTGAATTATTTAGGCAAAAATAATTAGGTCCTGATCTTTTTGTTACTCAGGATAATCAGTAGCCAATATACTAAATGTAAACAACCTAACAGGACACAGAGTTCCCTTTTGAAAAAATAGAACTACTCAGAATTACACAAAGAGAAGTTTCCCTTGGGTAAAATTTAAAACATTGCATACCATCTCAAGGAAAGAAAAATGTTGTATTTTTATCATTATGGTATGATAGAATGCTTTCTATGAACACAAGCATGACAAAGTGCAAAAAAAAAATGATACATTTACAAACCATCAGAGTTTAACTAATGGAGTAAAATCTCAAGTCCTTCAGAATAAATTTTACATGTGAGTATTTACTCCTTTAAAAAATGAAAGTTTTGTTTTGATAGAAATCTTTTTACAAATGCATTGGCACATTTGCCAGTTCCCTGCCTGGTTAAACAGAGACTACAAAAAATACATATATTTTTAAATGCCTTCCTGACCCACACAATTATCACTCTATACTTAACTTACATTGATGCCCTTAGAGTCTGCTGAAGCACATATATAGAAAGCCCTACATTAACACCCCACTTACATGTGTTTTGACTAGCAGTGTCTCCTTTTTAAAGTTTTCCAGTTTCTTCCTTACTATCAGAATCCAGTCTGCCATTCTTCCATGCTGTTAATAAGTCTATCTCTAGCAGCCTTTTTCCTGACGTTAAATTTGCTGCTTATCTGCCGCTGTTTTGAAAAATGGGTAATTTAGGCAGAATAAGAACACGTACAAAAGATTAGATCAGAACAGTGGACTAAGTACATGTGTGTGCCTCGTCTTTACTTCCCAAATCCTTAGAAAAATATGCTGTAAGTGTGCAATATGAGAATGTATGGCACATTTATAATGAATTTATCTGAAGTGGAAAATTCCTAGGAGAGAACACACTGTTTGGAATATCTAGGTTCATTTGCCCTCCCTGTAATACCAGTGCTGGGCTTGAAGACTTGTGATGTAAAGACGATCAAAACCATGTGGCTTGTGAGAGGGTTAATTCCTAAAAGAAAAGGGGGCTTGACAGACAAACGTAGAGCATGTTCAGTATGCTGACACTTGCTGAAAGAAAGCCTTCCCCACCACCATCCTAGCCACTAGTCAGACTTAGAAACTTCTATTTCAAAATGAGAAACTAATCCTTTTCCACTTAACTCGAGCAGAATTCACATTGTATGCCAGTTAAAATGCAAATACAAGAACGATAAACTTTTATTTATATGTAAATTATATTATTAAACCCATTAAATATACCTTAATAGTTGTGGATTTTCTTCAGTTCTGGAAAATTCCAAGGTATCATTGATTCAAATGTTATCTTTCTGCCTGTCCCTCCATTCTCTTCCTCTCAAATTCTTCTCAGAAGGATATTAGAATCTTGATGTCTATCCTCTGTATCTCTTAATTGTCTTTTCATATTTTAACCTCCTTTGTCTCTCTGTGCTGTGCTTTAGGTGAATTTCTCAGACTATCTTTTCATTCCCTAATTCTTCCTTGTACTATTGCAGGGTATCAATTATATATTGCAGCCTAACAAATCACTTCAAAAGGTAGTAGTTTGAAATAACAACAATCTCTTAATTCTCACTTCTCTTTATTTTGTGGGTTGGCTAGATGGTTTTCCTGCCAGTCACCTGGCAGGTCACTCAGATCTGGATTTCACTGAGCTGTCAAATTGCTGAGTTGACTGAACCCCTTACACTGCATGATCTCTCACTACCCAGGAGGTAGCAGGCCAGGCTTCACTCATGGTGGCATTAGTGTTCCCAGAAGCAAGGGTATGTAGCCCCAACACTCAAGTACTTGAGTCACTTTTGCCAGTGATCCATTGGCTTAACATTGGCCAATCATGTTGCCTAGCCCAGATGCAAGGAGTGGAGAAATGGATTCCACCTTTGATTGTAGGAGTTACAAAGAGCATTTGGCCAGTCTTTGCAGCTTATCATACCTGGTTAAAGTTTATCCATCTTCTATATGCTGTATTGCAAGTATAATTTTTCTTTTTTAGTGTTTCACTAATTTTTTTTCATATCTACATTTTTTTACCTATTTTATTTCATGAAATCCTTTTTTTTTTTTAGTTTTTTTAAGAATCATCTCCTTTTTCAATATACTTATTTCTTTATATTTTTGGTTTTGCTGGATCTTTGTTGCTCTGCACAGACCACTCTGCAGTAGCTGTACACAGGCTTCTCATTGCAGAGCCCATGGACTCCAGTATTGTAGTACACGGGCTCAGGAGTTGCGGTTCAAGGGCCCTGGAGTATGTGCTCAGTACTTGTGGCACAGTGGCTTAGCTGCTCCACAGTGTATGGAGTCTTCCCAGACCAGGGATCAAACCCATGTCCCATGCTTTGGCAGGCGGATTCCTACCCACTGTACCACTAGAAAAGTCTGAAAACTTATTTTTTATAATGAATTTCTTTCTTTCTTTGAAAGAACAAGCTTATGTTAAGGTCTTTGTCATATTGTGCAATGCAAATAATTTCCTGTGGGATGAATTTATTTTCTGATTGTTGATTTTGCTGTCTTTTTTCCATTACTCTTTCAGTTCAGTTCAGTTCAGTCACTCAGTCGTGTCTGACTGTTGGCGACCCCATGAATTGCAGCACGCCAGGCCTCCCTGTCCATCACCAACTCCCGGAGTTCACTCAGACTCACATCCATCGAGTCCGTGATGCCATCCAGCCATCTCATCCTCTGTCGTCCCCTTCTCCTCCTGCCCCCAATCCCTCCCAGCATCAGAGTCTTTTCCAATTAGTCAACTCTTCACATGAGGTGGCCAAAGTACTGGAGTTTCAGCTTTAGCATCATTCCTTCCAAAGAAATCCCAGGGCTAATCTCCTTCAGAATGGACTGGTTGGATCTCCTTGCAGTCCAAGGGACTCTCAAGAGTCTTCTCCAATACCACAGTTCAAAAGCATCAATTCTTTGGCGATCAGCCTTCTTCACAGTCCAACTCTCACATCCATACATGACCACTGGAAAAGCCATAGCCTTGACTAGACGGACCTTAGTCGGCAAAGTAATGTCTCTGCTTTTGAATATGCTATCTAGGATGGTCATAACTTTTCTTCCAAGGAGTAAGCATCTTTTAATTTCATGGCTGCAGTCACCATCTGCAGTGATTTTGGAGCCCAAAAAAATAAAGTCTGACACTGTTTCCACTGTTTCCCCATCTATTTCCCATGAAGTGATGGGACCAGATGCCATGATCTTCATTTTCTGAATGTTGAGCTTTAAGCCAACTTTTTCACTCTCCTCTTTGGGACTCAGCAAAAGCAGTTCTAAGAGGGAGGTTTACAGTGATACAATCATACCTATAGAAGCAAGAAAAGCATTGAATAGACAGCCGAACTGTACATCTATAGCAGCTGGAGAAAGAAGAACAAAAAACCCCCAAAGTCTGCAGAAAGAAGGAGATCATAAAAATCAGAGCAGCAATAAGTGAAAAAGAAATGAAGGCAACAATAGGAAAGATTAAAAGCTGATTCTTTGAGAAGATAAACAAAATTGACAAACCACTAGCCAGACTCATCAAGAAAAAAAGGGAGAAAAATCAAATCAATAACATTAGAAATGAAAAATGAGAGGTTACAACAGACAACACAGAAATACAAAGGATCACAAAAGAATATTATGGGCAACTGTATGCTCATACAGTGGACAACCTAGAGGAAATGTACAGATACTTAGAAAAGATCAGCCTCCCAAGACTGAACCAGGAAGAAATAGGAATGAACAACCCAATTACAAGCACTGGAATTGAAACAGTGATCAAAAATCTCCCTCCAAACAAAAGCCAAGGGCCAGATGGCTTCACAGAGGAATTCTATCAAACATTTAGAGAAGAGATAATGCCTATTTTTTTGAAACTCTTACAAAAAAATTTCAGAGGAAGGAACACTTCCAAACTGATTCTACAAGGCCACAATCACCCTGATACCAAAACCAGGAAAACACAACTCGAAAAAAGAAAATTACAGGCCAATATCACTGATGAATATAGATGCAAAAATCCTCAACAAAGTTCTAGCAAACAGAATCCAACACCACACTAAAAAACTCGTACACCATGATAAAGTCACGTTTATTCAATATACACAATGCAAGGATTCTTCAATATACACAAATCAATCAATGTGATATACCACATCAACAAATTGAAAGATAAAAATCATATGATCCTCTCAATAGATGCAGAAAACACCTTTGACATAATCCAGCATCCATTTATGATAAAAATGTTTCAAAAAATGGGTATAGGAGGAACCTACTTCAACATAGTAAAGGCCACATATGAGAAGCCCACAGCAAACATTATTCTCAATGGTGAAAAACTAAAAGCTTTCCTTCTAAGATCAGGAAAAAGACAAGGATATCCACTCTCACCACTATTGTTCAATGTAGTTTTGGAAGTCCTAGCTATGGCAATTAGAGAAGAAAAAGAAATAAAAGAAATCCAGATTGGAAAAGAAGAATTAAAACTCTCACTATTTGCAGATGACATGATACTACACACAGAAAACCCAAAAGAAACTATCAGAAAATTACTAGAGCTAATCAGCAAATTCAGCAAAGTAACAGGATACAAGGTCAATACACAGAAATCACTTGCACTCTTATATATTAACAACAAAAAATCAGAAAGAGAAATTAAGGAATAAATACTATTCACTATTTTAACAAAAAGAAAGAAAAACATAAGGAAACAAAAGACCTGTATATGGAAAACTATAAGACACTGATGAAAGAAATCAAAGATGACATAAACAGATGGAGAGATATTCCATGTTCCTGGGTAGGAAGAATCAATATTGTAAAAATGACTATACTACCAAATGCAATCTACAGATTCAATGCAATCCTTATCAAATTACCAATGGCTTTTTTTTCACAGAACTAGAACAAAAAATTTCACAATTCATATGGAAACCCAAAAGACCCCAAATAGCCAAAGCAGTCTTGAGAAGGAAGAATGGAGCTGGAGGTATAAACCTTCCTGACTTCAGACTATACTAGAAAGCTACAGTCATCAAGACAGTATGGTACTGGCACAAAAACAGAAATATAGACCAATGGAACAAGATAGAGAACCCAGAGATGAACCCACACACCTATGGGTATCTTATTTTTGACAAAGGAGGCAACAATATACAATGGGGTAAAGACAGATCTTCAATAAGTGGTGCTGGAAAAACTGGACAGCTATGTGAAAAAGAATGAAATTAGATCACTACCTTATGCCATACACGAAGATAAACTCAAAATGAATTCAAGACCTAAATGTAAGAACAGAAACTATCAAACTCTTAGATGAGAACACAGGCAGAACACTTGATGACAAAAATTGAAGCAAGATCTTCTATGACCCACCTCCTAGAGTAATGGAAATAAAAACAAAAATAAACAAGTGGGACCTAATTAAACTTAAAACCTTTTGCACAGCAAAAGAAACTACAAACAAGGTGAAAAGACAACCTTCAGAATGGGAGAAAATAATAGCAAGGGAAAACAACTGATAAAGAATTAATTTCCAAAATACACAAGCAGCTCATACAACTCAATACCAGAAAAGCAAACAACCCATCAAAAAGTGGGAAACAGATCTGAAGAGACATTTCTCCAAAGAAAACATGCAGATGGCTAATGAGCACATGAAAAGATGCTCAACATTGCTCATTATTAGAGAAATGCAAATCAAAACGACAATGAGATATCACCTCATAACAGTCAGAATGCCATCATCAAAAAGTCTAAAACAATAAATGCTGTGTATTTCAGTTTAGTTCAGTTCAGTTGCTCAGTAGTGTCTGATGCCTTATGACCCCATGGACTGCAGCATGCCAGGCCTCCCTGTCTATCACCAGTTACCAGAGTTTACTCAAACTCATGTCCATTGAGTCTGTGATGCCACCCAACCACCTCATCCCTCTGTCATTCCCTTCTCTTCCTGTTTTCAGTCTTTCCCAGCAGCAGGGTCTTTTCAAATGAGTCAGTTCTTCACATCAGGTGGCCAAAGTATTAGAGTTTCAACTTCATCATCAGTCCTTCCAATGAATATTTGGGACTAATTTCCTTTAGGATGTATTGGTTGGATCTCCTTGCAGCCCAAGGGACTCTCAAGGGTCTTCTCCAATACCACAGTTCAAAAGCACCAATTCTTTGGTGCTCAGCTTTGTTTATAGACCAACTCTCACATCTATACATGACTACAGGAAAAACCGTAACTTTGACTAGATGGACCTTTGTTGACAAAGTAATGTCTCTGCTTTTTAATATGTTGTCTAGGTTGGTCATAACTTTTCTTTCAAGGAAGAAGTGTCTTCTAATTTCATGGCTACAGTCACCATCAGCAGCATTTTTGGAGACCCCCAAAATAAAGTCTGTCACTGTTTCCATTGTTTGTCCATCTATTTGCCATGAAGTGATGGGACCAGATGCCATGATCTTTATTTTCTGAATGTTGAGCTTTAAACAAACTTTTTCACTCTCCTCTTTCACTTTCATCGAGAGGCTCTTTAGTTCTTCTTTACTTTCTGCCATAAGGGTGGTGTCATCTGCATATCTGAGATTATTGATGTTTCTCCTGGCAATTTTGATTCCAGCTTGTGCTTCATCCAGCTCAGCATTTCTCACTATGTACTCTGTATATAAGCTAAATAAGCAGGGTGACAATATACAGCCTTGATGTACTTCTTTCCTGATTTGGAACCAATCTGTTGTTCTATGTCCAGTTCTATCTGTTGCTTCCTGACCTGCATACAGATTTCTCAGGAGGCAGGTCAGCTGGTCTGGTGTTCCCATCTCTTGAAGAATTTTCCACAGTTTGTTGTGATCCACACAGTCAAAGGCTTTGGCATAGTACATAGCAAAAGCAGATGTTTTTCTGAAACTCTCTCACTTTTTTGATGATCCAGTGGATGTTGGCAATTCGATCACTGGTTTCTCTGCCTTTTCTAAATCCAGATTGAATATCTGGAAGTTCACAGTTCACGTACCATTGAAGCCTGGCTTGGAGAATTTTGAGCATTACTTTACTAACGTGTGAGATGAGAGCAATTGTGCAGTAGTTTGAGCATTCTTTGGCATTGTCTTTCTTTGAGATTGGAGAGAATGCTGACCTTTCCAGTCCTGTGGCCACTGCTGAGTTTTCCAAATTTGCTGGTGTACTGAGTGTAGCACTTTCATAGCATTATCTTTTAGGATTTGAAATAGCATAACTGGAATTCCATCACCTCCACGAGCTTTGTAGTGATGCTTCCTAAGGCCTATTTGACTTAGCATTCTAAGATGTCTGGCTCTAGTTGAGTGATCAGACCATCGTGATTACCTGGGTCATGAAGATCTTTTGGTAGAGTTCTATGTGTTCTTGCCACCTCTTCTTAATATCTTCTGCTTCTGTTAGGTTCATACCATTTCTCTCCTTTATTGTGCCCATCTTTGCATGAAAAGTTGCCTTGATATCTCTAATTTTCTTGAAGAGATCTCTAGTCTTTCCCATTCTATTATTTTCCTCTATTTCTTTGCATTGATCGCTGAAGAAGGCTTTCTTATCTCTCCTTGCTATTTTTTGGAACTCTGCTTTCAAATGAGTATATCTTTCCTTTTCTCCTTGCTTTTCACTTCTCTTGTTTTCACAGCTATTTGTAAGGCCTCCTCAGACAACCATTTTGCCTTTTTGCATTTCTTTTCCATGGGGATGGTCTTGATCCCTGCCTCCTGTACAGTGTCACAAACCTCCATCCGTAGTTCTTCAGGCACTCTGTCTATCAGATCTAATCCCTTCAATCTATTTCTCACTTCCACTGTACACAAGGGGTTTGATTTAGGTCATACCTGAATGACCTAGTGGTTTTTCCCTACTTTCTTCAATTTATGTCTGAATTTGGCAATAAGGAGTTCATGATCTGAGCCACAGTCAGCCCCCAGTCTTGTTTTTTTGCTGACTGTGTAGAGCTTCTCCATCTTTGTCTGCAAGAATATAATCAGTCTGATTTCAGTGTTGACCATCTGGTGATGTCCATGTGTAGAGTCTTCTCTTGTGTTGTTGGAAAAGGGTGTTTGCTATGACCAGAGCGTTCTCTTGGCAAAACTCTATTAGCCTTTGCCCTGCTTCATTCTGTACTCCAAGGCCAAATTTGCCTGTTATTCCAGGTATCTCTTGACTTCTTACTTTTGCATTCCAGTCCCCTATAATGAAAAGGACATCTTTTGGGGGTATTAGTTCTAGAAGGTCTTGTACGGCTTCATAGAACCATTCAACTTCAACTTCTTTAGCATTAGTGGTTTGGGCATAGACTTGGATTACTGTGATATTGAATGGTTTGCTTTGGAAATGAACAGATATCATTCTGTTGTTTTTGAGATTGCATCCAAGTAATGCATTTTAGAGTCTCCTGTTAACTATGATGGCTACTGCATTTCTTCTAAGGGATTCTTGCCCACAGTAGTAGATATAATGGTCATCTGAGTTATGCTGGAGAGGGTGTGGATAAAAGGGAAATACTCTTGCATTGCTGGTGGGAATGTAAACTGATACAGCCACTATGGAAGATGGTGTAGAGACCACTTAAAAAGCTAGGAATAGAACCACCATTTGACCCAGGAATCCCACTCCTAGGCATATACCCTGAAGAAATAAAAACTGAAAAAGACACATGTACCCCAATATTCACTGAAGCACTATTTACAATATCTAGAACATGGAAGAAACTTAGATGTCTATAGACAGAAGAATGGATAAAGAAGCTGTGGTACATATATACAATGGAATACTGCTGCTGCTGCTGCTAGGTCACTTCAGTTGTATCCGACTCTGTGCGACCCCATAGATGGCAGCCCACCAGGCTCTGCCATCCCTGGGATTCTCCAGGCATGAATACTGGAGTGGGTTGCCATTTCCTTCTTCAATGCATGAAAGTGAAAAGCGAAAGTGAAGTCACTCAGTCCTTAGCAACCCCATGGACTGCAGCCTACCAGGCTCCTCCATCCATGGGATTTGCCAGGCAAGAGTACTGGAGTACTATTCAGCCATAAAAAGGAACACATTTGAATCTGTTCTAATGAGGTGGTGAAACTAGAGCCCATTATACATAGTGAAGTAAGTCAAAAAGAGAAATATAAATATTGTATACTGATACATATGCATGGAATCTGAAGAAATGGCACTGATGAATTTATTTTCAGGGCAGCAGTGGAGAACATAGAGAACAGACCTATGGACAAAGTAGGAGGAGAGGAGGAAGAAGGGGAGGTGCATGTAGAGAGTAACAGAAATTTACAATACCATGTGTAAAACAGATAGGCAATGGGAATTTGCTGTATGACTAAGGGAACTCAAATAGGGGCTCTGTGACAGGCTGAATGGTGGGGTGGGGAGGGAGATGGGAGGGAGGTCCGGGAGGGAGGGAACTTGGGTGTACCTATGACTGATTCTAGTTGATGTATGACAGAACACCACCAAATTCTGTAAAGCAATTATCCTTCAATTAAAAAAAAATTTTAAATTCTTGACACATTGTCAAATATTCTTCCAAATAGTTGAACCAACTTATATTCTCACTACTGGTATATAACATTTTACAGTGACACCAAATTCTGGTGAAGTTTAAAGCTACCTCTGATTAGATCTAGGTGACTCACTGGGTCCATTTAATGCCAAGCAGGCATTTGTCTAGGCTTCATAAAGGAGACAAGGAAAGCAGGTCCTCATTACTTATTGGTCTTTGGTGACACAAATTTTAGGATAAATCGATTTAAACTAATGTAATAAGTATTTCAGTCTATTTACATTGAGTTAATTTGAATTGCTATTCAAATTAACTTTAATTAATTAAATTATTATTTTGAATTGAATTTCCCTGATGCTGGGAAAGATTGAGGGCAGAAGAAGAGGGCTACAGAGGATGAGATGCCTGAATGGCATCAGTGATGTAATGGACATGAACTTGGGCAAACTCTGGAAATGGTGAGGGACAGAGAGGCCTGGCATGCTGCAGTCCATCAGGCTGCAAAGAACTGGACAAACTGGGCAACTGAACAACAATTTGAATTATATATAAATTGCATATATAAATATAGAAATAACATGTATCTTGGAAATGTCTTGTTACCCTCCACTTTTATTTTGTAGGGAATCATTTTTTGTTTTAACGTATTATTTATTCATCGTCAGATGTTCTGGGTCTTTGTTGCAGTGCATGCTTTTCTCAGATTGCAGAGAGCGAGGGCTCCTCCTTAAGTGTGGTGTGTGGGCTTCTCACTGTGGTGGCTTCTCTTGCTGCGGTGCACAGGCTCAGTAATTGCAGCTCCCAGGCTCTAGAGCACAGCCTCAGTAGTTATGGCCCACAGGCTTAGCTGCTCAGCAACATGTGGGATCTTTCCAGATCATGGGACAAACTTGTGTCTCCTGCATTGGCAGGCCAACTCTTCACCACTGAGCCACCAGGGAAGCCCATCATTTAGCTTTTGATTGAGACCTTATAGCGCTGTATGTGTTATATGTGAATATCAGCATCTTAACCACATAGTCATCCCTTGATATGTGTGGGAGTCCAGGACTCAGTCATCCCAAGGATTCCAAAGTCTGAGGATACTCAAGTCCTTTATATAAAATGGTGTAGTATTTGTATATAACCCACACATATCCCCCTGTATACTTAATCATTTCTAGATTACTTATAATAGCTAATAAAATGTAAATTATATGCAAATAGTTGTAAATACAATGTAAATGCTATGTAAATAGTTGTTGGCATAGGGAAAATTTAAGTTTTGCTTTTGGGAATTTTTCAGATTTTTTTTCCTGAATATTTTTAATCCATGGTTGGTTGAATTCTCGGATGTAAAGCCTGGGCATTCGGAGGGCTGACTGTATATGTTGGTCTCTCCTCAATTCCCCTCTTCTCTCTGGTGTATTTAGAGGTGGATTCACCAGTATTAACAGTTATGAAAAGGAAACTATTCTGAGAACATTTTTCTTCCTAAACAGGGATTCAGATTAAATAAGCCATGCTCAAACGTATTATGTAAGGGCTGTTCTCCAAAGAACTCTTACATTTTACATCATAGATGTTTTTAAACTGGGAGTGTAACTTATTGCATTGCATTTGCTGCACTAGAAACTACGAAAAGCCTCTTTGCAGAGACAGATGAGGATCCCATCTTCTAGAGTAGAGATAAGTAATGTTGGGCAATTTGGAAAAAAGCTCTCTATCGCTCTTGTAAAAATTCTGTCCTGAAATGGAGAAAAAACAATAAAAGCAAACAAAAATAGACAAAAACAGAATGGAAACTGAAGATCACCCTAGAAAAGAAGCAGAACCAGGAAGAGCAAAATGTAATGACCTCAAAGTGGCAGGTTAACTCTGAAATTCAAATGTTTAAGTTTAAAATTCCTTTATATTTGATTGCTTCAACTAAGACAGTTTCACAATTTTTAAATTATGTCTTTTCTCTCCCCTCAGACACTACAAAAATTAATCCTACATTGACCAAAAGCTTTTATGTGAACATCAATGAGGAGTGCTTTTTTTCTGCATGGATGAAGAAATTTGGCTTAGAAATTTGATTAGTCATACATGTTTGGAAGCAGCTTATATGTAATACAATGGTTTCCACTTAAACATGAGGTTGTGATTATATACATTTTTGCAGATGTGAAATTTAAATTTAACAACATTTACTGAGTGACATAATACATTATTTAAAAACTCTTAGCAGAGTGAACTGTACTTTGCTATTTTAAGACTTTTTCATAAATATTAAGATTTCATCAGCAGAGCCAACTCTCTCCTTTTTATTTTTTTCCTTTTGGCTGTGCTGTGTGGCATGTGTGATCTCAGTCCCCCAACCAGGGATCGAACCCATGCCCCTGAAGTGGAAGCATGGAGTCTTAACCACTCGACTGCCAGGGAAATTCCCTCTATCCAGTTTTTGATACAGCCTTTAAATGAGTGGGGTAAGTGCTACCTTTTGCCCAAACAATATTTATTTTTCCCCTTCACCCTTACTAACAAATTCTCATTTTTCTCAAACCAACAAAGTGCATCACTAAAAACGCTGGCCTCCTGATGTTGCCTGGTATCCACAGTAGGTGACGTGGCACCCTTCTGGCCAAAGACAAGCAGAAGTCTGCGGAGACAGTGCTGTCTTAAGATAGAAAACACTCCTTCATCCTTTCATCTTATTCTTTCCTGAAACTCAGAAGTGAAGTATGGGGGGGTGCAAGAATCGTCTTACAACCATGAGGCAACAAGTGTGATGAAGATGGCTAGACCGTTCAGTTCAGTTCAGTCGCTCAGTTGTGTCCGACTTTTTGCGACCCCATGAATTGCAGCACGCCAGGCCTCCCTGTCCATCACCAACTCCCGGAGTTCACTCAGACTCATGTCCATCGAGTCAGTGATGCCATCCAGCCATCTCATCTTCTGTCATCTCCTTTTCCTCCTGCCCCCAATCCCTCCCAGCATCAGAGGCTTTTCCAATGAGTCAACTCTTCACATGAGGTGGCCAAAGTACTGGAGTTTCAGCTTTAGCATCATTCCTTCCAAAGAAATCCCAGGGCTAATCTCCTTCAGAATGGACTGGTTGGATCTCCTTGCAGTCCAAGGGACTCTCAAGAGTCTTCTCCAGCACTACAGTTCAAAAGCATCAATTCTTCGGTGCTCAGCCTTCTTCACAGTCCAACTCTCACATCCATACATGACTGCTGGTAAAACCATAGCCTTGACTAGATGGACCTTAGTTGGCAAAGTAATGTCTCTGCTTTTGAATATGCTATCTAGGATGGTCATAACTTTTCTTCCAAGGAGTAAGCGTCTTTTAATTTCATGGCTGCAGTCACCATCTGCAGTGATTTGGGAGCCCCCAAAAATAAAGTCTGACACTGTTTCCACTGTTTCCCCATCTATTTCCCATGAAGTGATGGGACCAGATGCCAAAAATGGAAGGAGCCTGGGTCCTTGGCAATGTCACTGTGTATCACCATGTCCAAGCCCTAAACTGTTCATAGCTAGCCTGTTTTATCATGATATGAAAAAACTCTTCCATTTAAGCCACTGTAGTAGAGCTGTCTATTATTTGCAGCTATGTGCATTTTAAACCTCAAGTAGTGACCATTTCTTTTACAAATCCTTTGCCCTTTTCTGCTGAGGTGAGTAGTGCCAAGTGCTTAGAAAGTGGGAGGAGAGGAAACCAGGGAGGGAGGGAAGGAGACACAGAGAGAGATGAGTATTTTAGTGAAATACTTCCGTACAGTTTGTAAATAGCCTCTTCCCCAAGCCTTCCAAGCACCAGACCCTTTCCCCAGTGGTCTTGGTTATTCCCCTGAGACTTACTGGACTCCCCAAAACCCAGCATGAACCCCAGGTCAATGTTAGGCACAGTAAGAGGCCTCTAGAACCTTGCTCCCTAGAGGCCCTGCATCCTTCCAAATAGGTCTTTCTCATGCTTTAAGGTTGTTAAATATTTTGAATGTCATCTCAGATAAATCATTACTTATTCATAAGGACAGCATCAATATTTTATATACCTTAAATGATAATAGTATATACTACATAATTCCCATTTACTCATTTTTCCTATAGAAAACTTTAAGATGTCTCCTCTCTTTCAGTTTTAACTAGATATCCATGAAATCTTCTTTATGGCAGATAATCTGGATAATGAGTCTTTTGTTCAGTTCTGAAGTTATCAATGTTTTTCTGATTTTCTGTATCCAAGGTTATTTAATCTTATGCTCCAGAGACTTGTACCTTGGTCAGGCCTCTTGATCTCCGGTCTTACTTCCTTACTGCTTCAGCTAAAAGACAAAAAAGAACTTGGATATTTGGACTGGAAAAAACCATGAGGCATCTGTATTGGATACACTAACTATCATAAAGCAGGTATTTCTTACTCTTTCCAAATACTCAATTTTAAACTCTCGGTTAATTCTATGAACACTCAAGCCAAAAGAACATGTATTTGGCTTCCTTCCTTTCTCTTTACAGATGTCATGAGAAGGCATTCCTAAGGTCTACGTTTACTTTTCTCCCTCTTACTCTTTTAAAATTTTATATTTCTCTGTAGAGGAAAAAATCCCTATTTTTAATTTACCTCTATTTCATTTCTACTTTCTGTTTTCCTCTCCCAAATATTACTTTTCTTAATTAGATGTAATGAGAGGGGCTCACCATAGTCTTATATTAGAGCTGAAATTCTCATAGTCTTTGAAAATATATACAGCAGGGAATTTCATGGTTGTACAGGGTAAGGAACAGATTACTGAATTTGGTTAGCTACTGTTAAGAAATAATTTTCAAAATAATTTTAAATTATTCTATATATATATGGGTTAAAGGATAGAGTTTTTTAAAGGTAAAATGTAACTCATACAAATATAAAATGAACATATGCTAAAGCTTTTATTTAACTCACTATTAATGAGGAAATCAGTAGATTTTATAAGTAGTTAAAGAAAAATTACAATCAGACCAAGGATGATGAAATGAATCAGTTCAGTCAATTCACTCAGTCACTCAGTCATGTCCAACTCTTTGAGACCCCATGGACTGCAGTACTCCAGGTCTTCCTGTCCATCAACTACTCCCAGAGTTTAGTCAAACTCGTGTCCATTGAGTCGGTGATGCCATCTAACCATCTCATCCTCTGTCATCCCCTTCTCCTGCTGCCTTCAATCTTTCCCAGCATTAGGTTCTTTTCATATGAGTCAGTTCTTCGAATCAGAGGGCCAAAGTATTGGAGTTTCAGCTTCAGCATCAGTCCTTCCAATGAATATTCAGGACTGATTTCCTTTAGGATGGACTGGTTGGATCTCCTTGCAGTCCAAGGGACTCTCAAGAGTCTTCTCCAACGCCACAGTTCAAAAGCATCAATTCTTCAGTGCTCAGCCTTCTTCACAGTCCAACTCTCACATCCATACGTGATCACTGGAAAAACCATAGCTTTGATTAGACAGAGCTTTGTTGGCAAAGTAATGTCTCTGCCTTTAATATGCTGTCTAGGTTGGTCATAACTTTTCTTTCAAGGAATAAGTGTCTCCTAATTTCATGGCTGCAGTCACCATCTGCAGCGATTTTGGAGCCCCCCAAAATAAAGTCTGTCACTGTTTCCACTGCTTCTCCATCTATTTGTTATGAAGTGATGGAACCCAATGACATGATCTTCATTTTCTGAATGTTGAGTTTTAAACAAACTTTTTCACTCTCCTCTTTCATTTTCATTAAGAAGCTCTTCAGGTCTTATTCACTTTCTTCCATAGGGTGGTGTCATCTTCATATCTGATGTTATTGATATTTCTCCCGGCAATCTTGATTCCAGCTTGTACTTCATCCAGCCTGGCATTTTTCATGATGTACTCTGCATAGAAGTTAAATAAGCAGGGTGACAATATACAGCCTTGATGTACTCCTTTCCCGATTTGGAACCAGTCTGTTGTTTCATGTCCAGTTCTAACTGTTGCTGCCTGACCTGCATACAGATTCTCAAGAAGCAGGTCAGGTGGTCTGGTATTCTATCTCTTTCAGAACTTTCCACAGTTTATTGTGATCCACACAGTCAAAGGCTTTGGCATAGTCAATAAAGCAGAAATAGAGGTTTTTCTGGAATTCTCTTGCTTTTTCAATGATCCAATGGATGTTGACAATTTGATCACTGGTTTCTTTGCCTTTTCTAAATCCACCTTGAATATCTGGAAGTTCACGGTTCATGTACTGTTGAAGCCTGGCTTGGAGAATTTTGAGCATTACTTTGCTAGCGTGTGAGATGAGTGCAATTGTGCAGTAGTTTGCATTCTTTGGCATTGCCTTTCTTTGGGATTGGAATGAACGCTGACCTTTTCAAGTCCTGTGGCCACTGCTGAGTTTTCCAAATTTGCTGGCATATTGAGTGTAGCACTTTCATAGTATCATCTTTTAGGATTTGAAATAGCTCAAATGGAATTCTGTCACCTCCACTAGCTTTGTTCGTAGTGATGCTTCCTAAGACCTACTTGACTTTGCATTCCAGGATGTCTGGCTCTAGTTGAGTGATCACATCATCGTGATTATCTGGGTCATGAAGATCTTTTTGTATAGTACTTCTATGTATTCTTGCCACCTCTTCTTAATATCTTCTGCTTCTGTTAGGTCCATACCATTTCTGTCCTTTATCAAGCTCATCTTTGCATGAAATGTTCCCTTCGTATCTCTAATTTTCTTGAAGAGATCTCTAGTCTTTCCCATTCTATTATTTTCCTCTATTTCTTTGCATTGATCGCTGAAGAAGGCTTTCTTCTCTCCTTGCTATTCTTTGGAACTCTGCATTCAAATGGGTATATCTTTCCTTTTCTCCTTTGCCTTTCGCTTCTCTTGTTTTCACAGCTATTTGTAAGGCCTCCTCAGACAACCATTTTGCCTTTTTGCATTTCTTTTTCTTGAGGATGGTCTTGATCCCTGCCTCCTGTACAGTGTCATAAACCTCCATCCATAGTTCTTCAGGCACTCTGTCTATCAGATCTAATCCCTTCAATCTATTTCTGACTTCCACTGTGTAATCACAAGGGGTTTGATTTAGGTCATACCTGAATGGTTTAGTGGTTTTTCCCTACTTTCTTCAATTTAAGTCTAAATTTGGCAATAAGGAGTTCATGATCTGAGCCACAGTCAGTTCCCAGTCTTGTTTTTGTTGACTCTATAGAGCTTTTCCTGGAGAAGGCAATGGCATCCCACTCCAGTACTCTTGCCTGGAAAATCCCATGGACAGAGGAGCTTGGTAGGCTGCAGTCCCTGGGGTCGCAAAGAGTTGGACATGACTGAGTGACTTCACTTTTCACTTTCATGCACTGGAGAAGGATATGGCAACCCACTCCATTGTTCTTGCCTGGAGAATCCCAGGGACGGGGGAGCCTGATGGGCTGCCATCTATGGGGTCACACAGAGTCGGACACGACTGAAGTGACTTAGCAGCAGCAGCAGCATAGAGCTTTTCCATCTTTGGCTGCAAAGAATATAATCAATCTCATTTCAGTATTGACCATCTGGTGATGTCCATGTGTAGAGTCTTCTCTTGTGTTGTTGGAAGAGGGTGTTTGCTATGACCAGAGTGTTCTCATGGCAGAAGTCTATAGCCTTTGCCTTGCTTCATTCAGAACTCTAAGGCCAAATTTGCTTGTTATTCCAAGTATCTCTTGACTTCCTACTTTTGCATTCCGGTCCCCTATAATGAAAAGGACATCTTTTTTGGGTTTGGTTCTGGAAGGTCTTGTAGGTGTTCATAGAACCGTTCAACTTCAGCTTCTTCAGCATTACTGGTTGGGGCATAGACTTGGAGCTGTCTATTGTTTCAATTGGTTTGCCTTGGAAGCAAACAGAGATCATTCTGTTGTTTTTAAGATTGCATCCAAGTACTGCATTTTGGACTCCTTTGTTGACTATGATGGCTACTGCATTTCTTTTAAGGGATTCTTGCCCACACTAGAAGATATAATGGTCATGTGAATTAAATTCACCCATTCCAGTCTATTTTAGTTCACTGATCCCTAAAATGTCGATATTCACTCTTGCCAACTCCTGTTTGACCACTTCCAATTTGCCTTGATTCATGGACCTAACATTCCAGGTTCCTATGTAATGCTGATCTTTACAACATTGGACTTTACTTTCATCCCCACTCACATACACAACTGGGTGTTGTTTTTTCTTTGGCTCTATCTCTTCATTCTTTCTGGAGTTATTTCTTCTCTCATCTCCAGTAGCATATTGGGCACCTACCACCTGGAGAGTTCCTCTTTCAGTGTCTTATCTTTTTGCCTTTTCATACTGTTCATGAAGTTCTCATGGCAAGAATACTGAAGTGGTTTGCCATTCCCTTCTCTAGCTGAAATAAATATATAAATGGATAAAACATTGGTGAAAAAAGGCTATTTTCCACAGGGCAGTAATCAAGTATTCCCACTACACACAATTTGTGTTTCCATAGGTAGGAATTATTTTCATTACTA
This sequence comes from Capricornis sumatraensis, assembly GCF_032405125.1. Lineage (NCBI taxonomy): Eukaryota > Metazoa > Chordata > Mammalia > Artiodactyla > Bovidae > Capricornis > Capricornis sumatraensis. Next base: position 60,210,847 of record NC_091071.1, on the reverse strand, counting down.
TTAAATTTCTGTGAGTCAATTTCTATCTCTATAAAGTTCTAAAATAGCTCAAAAACAAGCAAAGGTGATCACTACCTGTACAGACTAGCAAGGACATTCCATAATTTCCAACTCTGTGACACTGTTTCCTTATACATGTAAGCTGGTGCAGTGCAACCAAAAAGCGGTTCTCTTTCCTGACTGCCATTCTGGGAATAGCTGTATTAGTCTTTCATTTCAGTTCAGGTCAGTTGCTCAGTCATGTCTGACTTTTTGCGACCCCATTAATTGCAGCATGCCAGGCCTCCCTGTCCATCACCAACTCCCGGAGTTCACCCAGACTCCTGTGCATCGAGTCGGTGATGCCATCCAGCCATCTCATCCTCTGCTGTCCCCTTCTCCTCCTGCCCCCAATCCCTCCCAGCATCAGAGTCTTTTCCAATGAGTTAACTCTTTGCGTGAGGTGGCCAAAGTATTGGAGTTTCAGCCTCAGCATCAGTCCTTCCAATGAACAACCAGGACTGGTCTCCTTTAGGATGGACTGGTAGGATCTCCTTGCAGTCCAAGGGACTCACAAGAGTCTTCTCCAACACCACAGTTCAAAAGCATCAATTCTTCGGCGCTCAGTTTTCTTCATAGTCCAACTCTCACATCCATATATGACCACTGGAAAAACCATAGCCTTGACTAGACGGACCTTTGTTGACAAAGCAATGTCTCTGCTTTTGAATATGCTATCTAGGTTGGTCATAACTTTCCTTCCAAGGAGTAAGCGTCTTTTAATTTCATGGCTGCAATCACCATCTGCAGTGACTTTGGAGCTTTATTAGAAGACAAAAATGAGGCTGAGGGAGAGTAGGGAGAGAGGATAGTTTCAAAGGTCAAGACTAGGAAACTGAGTAACAGTGAGGCAAACTGTCCTTTTTAACTCAGTTGGGCCCTAGAACCACAGCATATGGTTCAAATTCCATTTTTGTCACTTAGCAGTACACAAGTCACCTATTGGGCAATTTACTTAATCCTCTGAAGCTCAAGTTTCTTTATCTAGTTAATGGAGTTATTATCTAAAGTACCTATTGGTTAACTTGCTGATGGGGATCAAGTGAGATGACCTAAGTAAAACACTTTCATAACTGGCTTGGCAAAGTGTCATATAAATGTTAGCTATCATTATTAATTTTTTTTCAATATTATAATGAAACTAATATGACCAAGCTAAACAAGTTCAGATATAATAACATTACATAAACTTTAAAAACAGCTTTTTAAATAACTAACTGGTATATAATAAACTGGATATACTTCAAGTATACAATTGAAGTTTGGCATCCATGTATGAGGACCCTAGAGCGTGGGCTCAGTAGTTGTGGCACAGGGGTTAGTTGTTCCATGGCATGTGGAATCTTCCCAGACCAGGGATTGAACCTGTGTCCTCTGCATTGGCAGGCAGATTCCTTTCCACTGTACTAGCAGCATCACCACCAACACCTCCAACACTTCCCTTATCTGTGGAATGATGTGGTCCAAGATACCTAGTGGACGTCTGAAACTTTGGATAGTTCTGACTATGCCAAAGCCTTTGACTGTGTGGATCACAATAAACTGTGGAAAATTCTGAAAGAGATGGGAATACCAGACCACCTGACCTGCCTCTTGAGAAACCTATATGCAGGTCAGGAAACAACAGTTAGAACTGGACATATAACAACAGACTGGTTCCAAACTGGGAAAGGAGGCTGTATATTGTCAAGGCTGTATATTGTCACCTTGCTTATTTAACTTCTATGCAGAGTACATCATGAGAAACGCTGGGCTGAAAGAAGCACAAGCTGGAATCAAGATTGCTGGGAGAAATATCAATAACCTCAGATATGCAGATGACACCACCCTTATGGCAGACAGTGAAGAGGAGCTAAAAAGCCTCTTGATGAAAGTGAAAGTGGAGAGTGAAAAAGGTGGCTTAAACTCAATATTCAGAAAATGAAGATCATGGCATCCAGTCCCATCACTTCATGGCAAATAGATTGGGAAACAGTGGAAACAGTGTCAGACTTTATTTTTTGGGCTCCAAAATCACTGCAGATGGTGACTGCAGCCATGAAATAAAAAGACGCTTACTCCTTGAAAGGAAGGTTATGACCAACCTAGATAGTATATTGAAAAGCAGAGATATTACTTTGCCAACAAAGGTCCATCTAGTCAAGGCTATGGTTTTTCCAGTGGTCATGTATGGATGTGAGAGTTGGACTGTGAAGAAAGCCGAGCGCTGATGAATTACTGCTTTTGAACTGTGGTGTTGGAGAAGACTCTTGAAAGTCCCCTGGACTGCAAGGAGATCCTACCAGTCCATTCTAAAGGAGACCAGTCCTGGGTGTTCATTGGAAGGACTGATGCTGAGGCTGAAACTCCAATACTCTGGCCACATCATGCAAAGAGTTGACTCATTGGAAAAGACCCTGTTGCTGGGAGGGATTGGGGGCAGTAGGAGAAGGGGACGACAGAGATGGCTGGATGGCATCACTGACTCGATGAACATGCGTTTGAGTGAACTCCAGAGTTGGTGATGGACAGGGAGGCCTGGCGTGCTGTGATTCATGGGGTCACAAAGAGTCGGACATGACTGAATGACTGAACTGAACTGAACTCAACCCTATATGTAATATATTTTTTCCTATACATACATACCTATGATAAAGTTTATATATTAGGTGCACTAGAAGATTAACAATAATTTAATAATAATAATAAAATATGACAATTACAGCAATAAATTGTAATAAAACTTATGTAAATGTGATATCTCTCAAAATACCTTTACTGTGCAAACTTAATGCCTTGCCATCTTAACTAAGCACTTGTCACACACTGTGATTTTAACCTTTGCAGTTTGAAGTACAACAGCAAGACTAGCAAGAATTTTTTTTTCTTTCCTCAGAAGTTAATGGATAGAACATTACTACATTTTAGCAACTTCAGATTTGATTTTCTTATTAAATACAAAATTTTCACCTTTTTACTTAAAGAATGCACTATGGCTTCTTTTAGGCATACCGGAATTGCCAGCATCTTTACTCTGGGTGTTGGAGCCTTTATTAAGTAAAGTAAGAGTTATTTGAACAGAATCACTGTGATAGACAACAGTTGATCTGATACCTGAGGTGGTTACTAAGTGACTAACAGGTTATGCAGGACAAAGGGACGATTCACATTCTGGGCAGACTGGAGTGGGACAGCATGAAATTTCAACATGAAACTCAGATCAGCACTCAATTTAAAATTTGTGAATTGTTTATTTCTGGAATTTTCCCTTTAACAGTTTCAGACCTCAGTGACCTCAGGTAACTGAAACTGCAAAAAGCAAAATTGCAGATAGCGGGGAACTAGTGGGTGTCACCATCACCGTAATGAATACAGTCGTCACCTCCGACAGCTCCCTAACTCTGTAATTTCTCCCTCTCACCTTCCCCTCCCCCCAGACAACTACTGATCTACTTCTTGACACTATAAATTAGTTTATATTTTCTAGAATGCTTACAACGAAGAAGGCAATGGCACCCCACTGCAGTACTCTTGCCTGGAAAATCCCACGGATGGAGGAGCCTGGTGGGCTGCAGTCCATGGGGTTGTGAAGAGTCAGACACGACTCACTTTTCACTTTCATGCATTGAAGAAGGAAATGGCAACCCACTCCAGTGTTCTTGCCTGGAGAACCCCAGGGACGGGGGAGCCTGGTGGGCTGCTGTCTATGGGGTCGCGCAGAGTCGGACATGACTGAAGCGACGTAGCAGCAGCAGCAGCAGAATGTTTACGAAAGATATGTAGTATATATTCTTTTTTGTCTGGCTTCTTTCTCTGAGCTTTGTTTTGAGATTTAGCCATGCTGATATTTATATTAATAGTCCATTCTCTTTAATTGCCAAGTAGCATTGCCTTGTATGTATATGCCACAGTTTATTCACCCATCCAGCTGTTGATGGAATTTGGATTGTTTCCCATTTTTAGCTGTTACAAATAAAGCTGTCATAAACATTCATCTACAAGTGTTTATATGGAGGAACACTTTAACTGGATAAATAACAGAGTGAACTGGCTAAATCATATCCATAGGTATATGTTTAGATTAAAAACCTGCCAAGCTATTTTCCAAATTGGTTGCATAGTTTTTCATTCTCACCAGTGATGTATCGACACTCCTATTGTTCCACATCATTGCTAATACTTGGTATGATCAGTCTTTAATTTTAGCTGTTCTAATAATTGTGGGGTAGCATTTCATTGTGGTTTATATTTCCCTAATGATTAATGATATTGAGCATCTTTTCATATGCTTACTGTCATGAACTTTTGAATTAATATAAGATGTTTTGCTAAAACTATGTGGGCTTTGGTCAGTTGGGTAGTATATTTCACCTAGATGAAAACCATAGCTATAACAGATAAAATGTAAAAGCTGTAGACAGCGTCCAATACACAGGAACATCTTCAAGGTTCATAAATAGACAGAAATGTGAATGAACAAGTGAGGCTGAAGGTACAGGCCTGCCAGATGATGAGCCTAGAAACAGAAGTGAGGAATGAATGGCTTCTGCTGGTAATGAACTAAAAGGTTCCTTCTCCCCAGGAGATGGAGGATCTGCCCTGCTTCATAGGTTGAAGCCAGTGGCTGGAGTAGGGCCTCTCCTGCTCACCTCTTTGAAAGGAAGTTATAAAAAAGAAAGGCCGTATTTCTCTGCTTTTCTCCTTGCTGCTGACTGGCTATTCAGGGCTTATAGGAAGCTGTAGGCTAAGGAAGGAAGAGGCTTTGTCACTAGGAACTGAGTCAAGCTGTTTCTGGTGCCAAGCTCTAAATCCATTCAGTTTAGCTCAGTTCAGTTCAGTCGCTCAGTCGTGTCTGACTCTTTGCGACCCCATGAATCGCAGCACGCAAGGCCACCCTGTCCATCACCAACTCCCGGAGTTCACTCAGACTCATGCCCATCGAGTCGGTGATGCCATCCAGCCATCTCATCCTCTGTTGTCCCCTTCTCCTCCTGCCCCCAATCCCTCCCAGAATCAGAGTCTTTTCCAATAAGTCAACTCTTCGCACGAGGTGGCCAAAGTACTGGAATTTCAGCTTTAGCATCATTCCTTCCAAAGAAATCCCAGGGCTGGTCTCCTTCAGAATGGACTGGTTGGATCTCCTTGCAGTCTGAGGGACTCTCAAGAGTCTTCTCCAGCACTACAGTTCAAAAGCATCAATTCTTCGGTGCTCAGCTTTCTTCATAGTCCAACTCTCACATCCATACATGACCACTGGAAAAACCATAGCCTTGTCTAGACGGACCTTTGTTGGCAAAGTAATGTCTCTTCTTTTGAATATGCTATCTAGCTTGGTCGTAACTTTCCTTCCAAGGAGTAAGCGTCTTTGCATTTCATGGCTGCAGTCACCATCTGCAGTGATTTGGGAGCCCAAAAAATAAAGTCTGACACTGTTTCCACTGTTTCCCCATCTATTTCCCATGAAGTGTTTGGACCAGATGCCATGATCTTCATTTTCTGAATGTTGAGCTTTAAGCCAACTTTTCACTCTCCTCTTTCACTTTCATCATGAACCCATATGTCATAATAGTGTAGAAATCCCAAAACACATTATAAGACTGAATTCTGGACTTGAGATCTGAATAACTGGGAGAGAATATTAAAGTAAGATGGGTATAGGAAGGATCCTGAGAACAAACCAAAACAATGGATCAAAACAAAATCTATCCTTCAAAATAAAAGTAATGTAAGGAGAGTCCCTTGGACTGCAAGGAGATCCAACCAGTCCATTCTGAAGGAGATCAGCCCTGGGATTTCTTTGGAAGGAATGATGCTAAAGCTGAAACTCCAGTACTTTGGCCACCTCATGCGAAGAGTTGACTCATTGGAAAAGACTCTGATGCTGGGAGGGATTGGGGGCAGGAGGAGAAGGGGAAGACAGAGGATGAGATGGCTGGATGGCATCACGGACTCGATGTATGTGAGTCTGAGTGAACTCCGGGAGTTGGTGATGGACAGGGAGGCCTTGCGTGCTGCAATCCATGGGGTCGCAAAGAGTTGGACGCAACTGAGCGACTGAACTGAACTGAACTGATAGGTTTTCATTGTCATTTGTTCCTTGGAATCTTTTGATCTCTTTTCTTATTTCTTCAGTAACCTCTTTGTTATTTAGTAATGTATTGTTTAATCTCCATGAGTTTGTGTTTTTTGCCATTTTTTTCCTTTAGTTGATATCTTGTCTCATAGCGTTGTGGTCAGAGAAGATACTGAATCAAGAATTTTTAAAGGCACAAATTCTACTTCGTGGTCATATCTGATCATCTCCTTTAGATAAAGTAGATTTATATAAAGTGATGTTTGTTATAGCATCTTCATAAAGAAAAAATGTAAATATCCTAATTATTAAATTAATATGTAGTTATAATCAAAGATAGGATGCAAAATGTAGAATCTGAGGCAATATATGTATATATGATCTGAATTTTTAAATTATTCACACAATTAGACTCAATATTTAAAAATTACTGAAAAGAAATTCAACCATGTAGCAGTTGTATCTATGTAAAGAGATTGCATCCTTCTATACAAATGTTATACATATATTTGATTATTTTGAGTAAATGCCTAAACATGGAAATATGAGATATATTGTTATTTTTAAGTTTTTATGTAGCATTTTCAAACAGCCATCCAGAGATATTATACCAATTTTTGTATTTTCATGGTAAGCAAATCAGTTTCGACATGTGCACATAGTTTATCAGGTCTTCTTTATATTTTTCTTTATTGTCCAAATTATCTGAACTAAACAAGAATATTTTAATAATAAGAAATACTTATACACATTAGAAAAGTGGTTATGAAGATATAGTATTAGAAATGAGGATCAAATAGGAGATTAATATGACCTCACATCCCACAGCAGTGTTTGTTAGAGTTTCTTGGAACCAGCATGAGACCCATAGCATCAACCTCAAATACCTATCTACCTTCTTTACTTTATGGTAGATTTTTGTACTTGAACTCGCTTTGACTTTCTCCTTCTTTGCTTAGATTGCTGCTGCTGCTCAATCGCTCACGTCCAGCTCTTTGCAACCCTGTGAACTGTAGCCCACCAGGCTCCTCTGTCCATGGAATTTTTCCGGCAAGAATGCTGGAGTGGGTTGCCATTTCCTCCTGCAGGGGATCTTCCTGACCCAGAGATCAAGCCCACATCTCCTGCATCTCCTGCATCGCAGGTAGATTCTGTACCAATGAGCCACCTGTGAAGCCCCAGTTATTCAAGGAACAGAGAAGCAATCTAAAGAACAAGACGTTCAAAGAGCCTGAGGTAAAATGAACCTGGGGCATTTAGAACGCTGGGGGGCAAAACCATCTGGATAAAGGACAAAGAGAAGCAGTCTGCCCTGAGGCTTGTCAAGGTAGGGTAACCAGATCGTGCTGCCCCTTGAAGGCTATGTACTAGACTGTAACTCTTGGACAGCCTAAAATTAGTCCCAGCCTCTAGGTTATATTGCCTCTTCAATTGCTATTGCCCACTACAACTAGATACATCTTTCTAAAAGATCTGCTGGAACATATCAGTTTCCTGACACAAAAGAAAACAGAAAGAAAGAAAAATATATCACTTAGCTTCTCACCACTGCCTTCAGACTCAGTAGACTCCTGGGGGCTTTGATTTAGGTTGAATTGTGTCCCCCTCAAAATTTGTATGTTGAAGTCTCTACTCCTAGGATCTCAAAATGTGACCTTATTTGGAAACATGGAGAATAGGGTCATTGCAAATGAAATAGTGAAGGTAAGGTCATTCTGGAGTAGGGAGGACTGCTAACCCATATAACTGGTATCCTTATAATTATAAAAAGGGAAAATTTGCACACAGATGTGTTAACAGAAAGAGAGTACTATGGACAGATTGGAGTTAATGCTCTCACCGGCCAAGAAATACCAGAAGCTAGAAGATAGCCCTGGAATAGATGCTTTGCTTGTCCCTTCAGAGGGAGCATGGCTATGCCAACACCTTGGTCTCAGACTTCTGGACTCCATGTGAGGCAACAGATTTCTTTTGTTTAGGCCACTCAGTTTGTGATACTTCCTTAGGGCGATCCTAGCAACTCATTCAAGTTATTCATTTTAATTTTCATTCACAATAAACTGTTGTTCCCGGACACCCAAGAGGACTAGCTCCTGTCTTGTTTTCCTATTTCCTCACTACAATGCTTTCCACTGCTCTCTGCCTATCTACATCAGTTCTTCCTTTTAAAACCCACCCTTTCAAAAGCCCCTGCTCTGTTGAAACCTTATATAATTATTTTGTATAAATACATTAATATATAAATAAATTTTATAAATATAATAAAATTATAAATATGATATATTAAATATTAATGTAATATAGTAAAATTCTAGAAATAATAAAACATAAAAATTTTATATTTATAAAACATATTTATACATATACATGTATTAATATATGGGCAAAGGTCTGTCTAGTCAAAGCTATGGTTTTTCCAGTAGTCATGTATGAAAGTGAGAGCTGGGCCATAAAGAAAGCTGAGTGCCCAAGAACTGATGCTTTTGAACTGCAGTGTTGGAGAAGACTCTTGAGAGTCCCTTGGACTGCAAGGAGATCAAACCAGTCAATCCTGAAGGAAATTAGTCCTGAATATTCATTGGAAGGACTGACGCTGAAGCTCCAGTACTTTGGCCACCGGATGTAAAGAACTGACTTATTGGAAAAGATTCTGATGCTGGGAAAGATTGAAGGCAGCAGGAGAAGGGGACAACAGAGGATGAGATGGTTGGATGGCATCACTGGGAGTCCTGGCATGCTGCGGTCCATGGGGTCGCCAAGATTCGGATATAACTGAGTGACTGAACTGAAAAAGTGAAATTGAAAGTCGCTTAGTTGTGTTTGACTTTTTGAGACCCCATGGACTATACAGTCCATGAAATTCTCCAGGCTGGAATACTGGTGTGGGCAGCCTCTCCCTTTTCCAGAGGATTTTCCCAACCCGAGAGATTGAACCCAGGTCTCCTGCACTGTGGGTGGATTTTTTACCAGCTGAGCTGCCAGGGAAGCCCAAGAATACTAGAGTGGGTAGCCTATCCCTTCTCTATCAGATCTTCCTGACCCAAGAATGAACTGGGGTCTCCTGCATTCAGACTGAACTGAACCAATAATTATTTTTAATGTCATAATCATGCAATTTTTGCAGACTACCTTAAATAAGTTGAGGGGGCATGATTAGAGTAAAATAAATAGATATAAAGATAGTGTGGTGCCTAACTGTGATACTATTGATTATATATTATATGATACATTGTATTGGCATCTTGTTATGGATTTGTCTTCTCTTTCCAATGAAATTTTGCACTTTGTGACCTTTCTCTACTTATCTGAATCCCCTCAAAGTAGTTCAACAAATCCTAGCTGATTGCCTGAAATAGGAGCCCTGATTGATCTCCTGTAAAACTCAATCTAGTTGATTTCTAGGTAGTAGCAAAGCGTGATGCTAACTTGCCTCTGGGTCAGGTGCCCAAATTCTCACTCTCAGTATCCATCTTGAGCATTCCTCTCCTTTCTGACCATCACAGCCTCCCTTCCCAAAGGACCTCAGGGTTTTGGAGAGCTAAAAATAGACCTCCATCAAAAAGGATTAGAAAATTTAGGACTGAGACTTACATATAGTAAAGTGTATTCAGTTTAGAAATTCATAATTTAAGAAAGGACACAACAAATAATGGAATCCTATTATAGGTCTAATTCTACTATTAAATATGAATGAAGAAAAAGAAGCCAATAACATAAAGTTGCTTTTTAAACAGGATTGGACATTTCTACAATGATTTAGACATGGATGTTAGTTTGGCGGTTGCTGTTTTTTTAAGCAATGTAAAATTCAAAGTCTTTTGTCCCTAACTAAACTAATATTTGTTTGTCAAAACATACAAGAAACAGAAAATGGTTAATATTTCATGGTTATATTAGCTTTTGATGTCGCCGTTCATGTCGACTCTTTGCAACCCCATAGACTGCAGCATGCTAGGGCCCCCTTTTCCTTCACTATCTCCTGGAGTTTGTTCAGATTCATATCCATTGAGTCAGTGATGCTATGTTATCATCTCATCCTATTCACCCCCTTCTCCTTTTGCCTTCAATCTACTGCTAGTTTACTTTAAGGAATCATACTGAACCACCTAGAGACACATGCTAGTGTGTGAGTAGAATGTGGTTAACCCAGTAATTAAAAGAACATTATTTCCCCTTCATTTAAGAGGAAAAGTCAAATGATACTGATGATAATAGTTAAATAGAATATACAATATCTATAGCAAATGATTGTTCTCATTTGCTTTAATTTGATGGTAACGAACTTGAATTATATTTAGAACAAATGCACTAACCTGACTCTAATTCCAGTATAGGCATAAACCGTAATAATTTTAATGACAATTGGATGGATTGTGCCCACAATATATTATCACAGAAGCCACCTCTACATAAGATGAATTCACTTTAAATATTGACTTTAGAAAGATAAGATTTTATATGGAATCTAAAAATATCAAGCTCATAGAAACAGAGATCAGACCAGTGGTTGCTGAAGGTAGGGTTAGGGAAATCAGGTAAAGATAATCAGAAAATATAAACTGCCACCACAACAATGTAAAGCAATTATCTTCCAATTAAAAAAATATATATATATACATATATATGTATATATATATACACTTCTAGTTCTAAGATAAATAAGTTCTTGGGATATAATGTACAATAGGATGACTATAGTTAATAAATATTGTACTGTGCAAGTTGCTAAGAGAGTAGATCTTAAAAGTTCTTATCATAAGGTAGAAAATGTAATTATGTGAGGTGATTGTTGTTCACTAAACTTATTGTGGTAATCATTTTGCAGTGTAGGCATATTTCAAATCATTTTGTTATAAACCTGAAACTAATTTAATGTTCTAAGTCAATTATATCTCCATAAAACTGGGGAAATGAGTTTAAACATTATTTTAAGGGCTTCTTGCTTTATTATTTGTTGGGCTTCCCTGGTGGCTCAGAGGTTAAAGTGTCTACTTCAGTGCAGGAAACCTGGGTTTGATCCCTGTGTCGGGAAGATCCCCTGGAGAAGGACATGGCAACCCACTCCAGTATTCTTGCCTGGAGAATCCCATTACAATATGCTGCTATTTTGTTCTGTGTAAAATATATCTGAAATACAGAGAATATGTTTTTTATTGGCAGCCTGTGAGATGGCCCCCAATGATCTCTACCTCCTGGTGTATTCCAATTGTGCATCATCTCCCTTTGAGTGTGGGCTAGACTTGTGACTCACTTCTAACAAATACAATATGGCAGAAGTAATGTAATGTTATACCCCTTTGGATATGAAGTTATAAAAAGAATGTAGCCTCTCTCTTAGGTTCTTGCTCACTCTCTCATTCTATTTGGAATTTTGTTTTCTCTTGACTCAGCTTGAGGAAGGCCACTGTTATAAGTGAGGTAGTCCTATAAAGAGATGATCAGTCTTGGAAGTGGATCTTCTGAGGCTGACCAAGGGACAGATGCGGAAGCTCTGAGGTGGATACCCCTTCAGATGAGACTACAACCTCATGCTGGGCTGCAACCTCAGGGGTAACCTTGAGCCAGAACCATTTATAGAAAGCCACTCCCAGACTCCTAAGCCACAGAATCTGTGTGAAGGAATAAATGTTTGTTGTTTCCACCCATTGAGTTTTGGGGTTACTTGTTACATGGCAATAAGTAACTAATACAGCATAACATTGTGTGCTATATAGTAATCTGTTTTCTTTTTGTCCTGAAATTTTTCCAGTCATATTTTGGATATTTAGCATGGGGCTGCTCATTAGTATAATTGGGTCTTCTGTGGAGAATCACATCATTAAATAGATTAATTTTTCAGTGGATATTTTCATAATCAATCTTGGTAGATTACAATGCCATGTCATGTTCTATGTGATGTGGGTAAATTTTTTTCAAAGATCTTGGTGAAACTCCTGATAATGCAAACAAACAAACAAAACTCCAGTACTTTAGAATTTACAGTACACTTACTACTACTTTTAGATACATCTATCTTAAAATGTTAAGAACTTCTACACATTTGGAACATATTATATTATTTGTTCACTACTTCATTCATTCCCTTTCTCATTAATTTGGTCAGAAAGCATCTATTGAACCCCCACTAAAACCAGGCGTGATCTAGGCAACGGGAATAGCAAGTAGAATATTGCTAATTCGTGCTTCAGAAATGCAAGGTCTAATAAGATAGTCAAACCAGTAACAATGATAAGAAGTGTAGTTGCTCAGTCGTGTCTGACACTTTGTGACCCCATGGACTGTAGCCCACCAGGCTCCTCTGTCCATGGGATTCTCCAGGCAAGAATCCTGGAGTGGGTTGCTATTTCCTTCTCCAGGGTATCTTCCCGACCCAGGGATCAAACCTGGGTCTTCCGCATCACAGGCAGATGCTTTACCCTCTGAGCCGCCAGGGAAGCCATGATAATAGAGGGTGATAACTGACAGAAATAGCAGGTGGTTCTGGGAGCTGTTCGCACACAGGAGGGGCATTAGGAGGATGAGAGGAAGCTCCTTTTAGGGAGTCATGACTGATTTTATTTTAGGATAAATAAGATTTTTTCAATTAAAGGAAAGCTTGAGGAAATCTTAGATGTTAAGTCAAAGTACAAGGCAAAAACAGAATTTACAACTTTAGAGGCATCAAGTTATTTATTATGGCTCTGAGGAAAAGGGTGTGTGGTGACGGTGAGACAGAAAAGAAGCTCAAGGGGTTGACAAGGGCAAATCTTAAATTATTTTGTGAATCAATTTAAGAATTGAGATATACTGGTTTGTTTCCAGAAGACTCACTACATTAAAATCACCTAGGATACTTAGTAAAGTTATAGATTCCTATGTCTCACCAGAGACCCATTTAATCAAATTCTGTGGAGTGAGAATTAGACATTATAGTAAGCTCTCCTGGTCAGTGTTTCTAAAATTAGTGAACTTATGGATCATTTTTTAGGAAAAAATAAACTTTCATTGACCATAACTATTTCTAACTAAAACACAAACAAAAAAATTTGAAACGAATGAAATTTATATCTAATAACATCCATTTTAATTATGTGATGATGTTGTTTGTTGAGATAAATTGTTGCTTTGTTAGTTACTATGATTCTGCCTGCTGCTGCAGTGCTAGGTCTTCAGGGTTTAGCATGTAAATGAGATCGTGTATCATGTTCATCCAACACTTTTCCCTGTTTGAACTACTGTGAATTCTAATTTATGCAGCCTCCTTGGATGTCATTTGACTTCCTCAGAAGATATTTTTGAATATTGAGTCCATATACTTACTAGGATTAAGTTCATGTACAAGTGGTCAAAACCCAAATGATCAATTTAAACTGGATAGATGTTTATTGCTCTCTTGTGTAAGTCAGGGAAAGCGATACAAGCTTGGTATGGTCTCCACAGTATCAAAAGCTCAGGTTTGTTATACACTTTCCTGTTACTCTACCCTCAAGGGTCCTAAGTGAGCACTAAGTGTCTCATCGTCTAAGGAGGGGTACTCTAGCTCCAGGCATGAGAATACATTCCACAGAACAGAACAGAGAAAAGGCAAGGAAAAGGTCATGCTTTCTTTGTGTAAGGGCAGTCCCCACAGACTGCATGCTCCACATTTAATTATGTCCCAGGGCCACACCCAGATGCAAGGGATGCTGGGAAACAAGAGCAGTTATTAAAGGCAGTGTTTCTATTATTCAGGAAAAGAGAACAAATTGTCCACAGGTTATCGGTAAACAATTTACAATCTCAGCTACACTCATTATTTTCTTTTCTAATTCATCCACAATGCAAAAATGATACTGTTTTTCAGCATGCTCTTCTGAACATAAAAGTAGATGAAGACACTAGATAAGGTAGTCACTGAGATCCTCCAGAATATACTCGTTTATATCATCTTAGATCAGCATTAAAGTAAAAATACAAACGCAAAATATATTTTAATTTAGTCATGGGATCCATGAGAGAATGGGATCCCTGCTTGAACAAAATTACCACCATTATGAAGAATCACAGATTTGAACATCCATGCTAGGTGATGTAGAACCATAAAAGAATTTTTGGCAAACATTCTCACAACAGTATTCGTTCTTAAAGTGGGAGGGGGACTATGGAGAGCCATGCCCAAATCTTGGAGGATTCACTTTTTCAAAGCATGTCACTGTATCTCATGTTTTTTCTAAACAGAAAGTAAAAGTTTGATAAGATCTTCATGAAATTATTATGGAAGGAAAAGAGGAAAATATTTTAGAAGGTCACAAAATTTGACAAATAAACGCTTTGGGAAAACTACTCTGGAAGAAGTGTAAAAACTCATTTGATGATGAAACCAGCACTAAGGGACCCAGGAAAGAGGCTACTGCAGTCATACAAAGAGAAGATAAAGGACCTGGGCTGTCGCTGGAGTGGAAATGACGTCTGTGCTGACTCGAAATTTTCTGGCTTGAACCATGTGAATGTGGGTTGTCTTGCTATTTATCAAGTCATTGAATCTGGGAGGAGATACAGGTATATCTTTCAGTCATTTATCACCAAATTTTTTTTCTTAAGTTTCAACTATAAATCACATGTTGTTCTATCCACTGAGAATATTGTGTGAACTAAATAAGTACAGTCCCTGCCCTCTTGGAACTAGTACTTTAGTGATGGAGGAAAATGCATGAGCAGATAAATATTGAATTACAATTGTGGTAAAAAGAAAAAAGGGGAAAACAGTGCTAAGAGACTATGAGGGGATTGATATATAACGGTGTTGTTGATGGAAATGATCTTTATACTAGACAGTTATTTTTTAGGTAATTATGGGGTATCCTCTTGGAAAAGTCCCAGTGCAGTGTGTAGAGAGGAAAAGCTGGCCTTAGGATTAAAGAACTGGGATTTATCAGTGTACTGGCATTAGTTAAAATCATGGATCTCAATTATGATCCCGAAAGAACATGTGCAAGGTCTTAAACTTTTCAATTATTGAAAGAAGAGACAGATTTTTTTAAAGCATCTGCACTGATTAGTTGTATTCGGAAAATATTACTTTTATACATCAGTATAGGGTTTTAAAATAATTTCAAATAATTTTCACCAAATTATAATATTGGCAAACACAATAAAAAATTGTTACTAATGGGATGCAGTGTGCTTTCAGAAGTTTCATTTGGTAAGTTTGTAAGACTGAAGAGGCTTAATACTTAAAAAGCATAGAATGCTGTGAGGGCTTCTGTTTCCAACTGTAGGCTTTGGCACTTACTGTACAACCACAGGCTAGTTACTTAATATCTTTCATCTCAATTTGTTTCTCTATGAATTAGTGCTAAGCCTTATACATGTAGAATGTGGGAAAAAATGAGTCTGTGGCAACTATGGGTTTTCAACTAGAATACGGTAGCAACTCCAGATATTATTCTTATGCTTAATACTTTGACCATCAGTAGTAATAGTAACAGTAGTAGTAAATAGTTATTCTGTGAGAACTTTCTAAAACTCTGTGCGATGGATTGGGCTACAGAATTGTCAGTATTTTGATATCTGCTGGTTAATGTTGCAATTTCTCATATGATCATAAAAGAGAGATGTGTTTCTGTCCTCTGTTTGAGGAAGGAGTACAGGAAAAAGAAAGAGGTTCATGGGAACGTTAAGAAATAATGTCAGACAACTGAAGACATGCCATCGGCATGCCTCAGAATCTTAGGATTTTCCAAGATCTCCATTTGCTCCTGGGATCTCAGATACTTAATATTGCTAAGAAATGTAATCATTGCCCATTTTGAATAAATATGGAGACTATTTATTTACTGTACTATTACATTATTTTAAAATATAAAAATGTTATTAAATTTTCTTAATTATTGGAACTGATTGTGAGAGTGCTGAGGATGTGGCAGACAATGTTATGTTTAAGTTTACCCCTTTATACTATTTAGAAATTTTTGCCCTGAACATGTAATATTTTTATAATTTAAAACACAGTTATTTAAAAATTTTTAAGATACACAAAAAAACTATGAAACAGACAAAATAATTTAGGTTATACTTTGACAACATATGACTCTTGTAAAATTCTAGAAATTTAATCTGATAAAAATATAGGTGATATACCCCCCAACCCATACTTTTCTGATCAGAGTAAAGTGCTTTAAGTCTAGTCCATTGCTAATATTTTCCCTGGTGGCTCAGTCAGTAAAGAATCTGCCTGTGATGCATGAGACCTGGGTTCAGTTCCTCAGTTGGGAAGATCCCCTGGAGAAGGGAGTGGCTACCCACTCCAGTATTCTTGCCTGGAGAATTCCAGGGACAGAGGAGCCTGGCAGGCTACAGTCCATGGAGTTGCAGAGTTGGACATGACTGAGCGAATAACACATAACACATTGCTAATATTAGGCTTTCCAGGAGGTGCTAGTGGTAAAGAAGCTGCCTGCCAATGCAGGAGACATGAGATACATGGGTTCACTTCCTGAGTCAGGAAGATCCCCTGGAGAAGGGCACAGCAACCCACTCCAGTATTCTTGCCTGGGGAATTCCATGGACAGAGGAGCCTGGTGAAATACAGTCCATAGTGTCACCAAGGACTGAAGAAACAGTACACACGCATTGCTAATATTATTTCCAGGTGTTAGATTTAGCTGCTGCTACTGCTACTGCTAGCTGCTGCTGCTAAGTCGCTTCAGTCGTGTCCGACTCTATGGGATCCCATAGACAGCAGCCCACCAGGCTCCCCCGTCCCTGGGATTCTCCAGGAAAGAACACTGGAGTGGGTTGCCATTTCCTTCTCCAATGCATGAAAAGGAAAAGTGAAAGTGAAGTTGCTCAGTCATGTACGACTCTTAGCAACCCCATGGACTGCAGCCTACCAGGCTCCTCCGTCCATGGGATTTTCCAGGCAAGAGTACTGGAGTGGGGTGCCATTGCCTTCTCTGTAGATTTAGCTAGCTCTTTGTAAATGAGTTCATTTTAAAATAAGGTTATTCCCAGGAACAGCAATCAAAGGGAGAGGGCTGACCAGAACAGTGGTTCAGTATTTTCCTTTGAGTCTCTTTCTCTGGAACTTCCAAGCTATGAGCTCAGGAACTTCTGAATTTACTGCTGGATATACTCCTTTATGGCAGCCCACTCCAGTACTCTTGCCTGAAAAATCCCATGGACGGAGGAGCCTGGTAGGCTGCAGTCCATGGGGTCGCTAGGAGTCGGACACTGAGTGACTTCACTTTCATTTTTCCTTTTCATGCATTGGAGAAGGAAATGGCAACCCACTCCTGTGTTCTTGCCTGAGAATCCCAGGGACGGGGGAGCCTGGTGGGCTGCTGTCTATGGGGTCACACAGAGTCGGACACGACTGAAGCGACTTAGCAGCAGCAGCATACTCCTTTAAGACTTCAGCCAAGCAGGAATTTCATTTCTGCTGTGATGGAAATTGTAGTAAGTGATCTGTGTAGCACTTTAAAGGCCCTGCAGTGTTTTCACATCTATTATCTCATTCTCTCTTCTGAATCACCCTGTGAAACAGTAAGATAGGAAGGTTGTACCTATCAGACCACTTTCTAATAGTGTGTTAAATGTCTTTTTATACAAGATATTTTGTTATTTTAACAAGCATAAGCTTCAGAGTTCATAGTTCCATCTTTCCAGCTATATAACATTAGGCATGATTATTAGAGAGATGGCAGAAGTTTCACTTATTAGACAGTTATGTTTCCTCCTTTGTTGAATTGCCTGCTCATAACTTTTGCCCATTTTTTCTCTATTGAATCATTTTGTTATTGATTGTAGTGAGTTCTAGAGAGAATAGATGTCAATCATTTTTTAATTATGGTGTTACAAACATCTTTTAAATGGTGGTGGATTATTTGTTCAATTTTTATACTGTCTCCTGATTTTAAAAGTTTTTCATTTTAACTCTGAGTTTATAAATATTCTTCAAAACATTTCAGTGTTTTGCTTTTCATATCAGGTCTTTAATTCTATCCCTTTACCAGCTTAATTTTGTGCATAAGATGAGAGGGAATTCAGTTTTTCTCATATGAAGTACTGAACTTGGGAACTACAGCTATTCAATACAAGAGTCTGTTTGGCTGTTTTCCTTAAGGACTAGGCCTATGTCATAAATGACATTTGGATCTATTTATTGAAGTTTGTCTTCTTCCCACTGCTGTGAACTATTGGCTTGCTTATATTTTCCTCTGTTTATGTCCCTTGGCCTATCTGTCTGTCCCATGGCTGACACTTTGTACTAATGTAACTTTAAATCTCTCTGTTTGGTAGAACACATCTTTTCAATAGGTTCATCTTCAAAACTGTCTTGGCTTCTTCCAGCCTTCTGCTTTTTCATACATATTTTTCAGCTTTATTAAGTTATAATTGACAAGTAGAAATTGTATGTATTTAAAGTGTACAATTTGACATTTTTATATACTATTAAATTTTATATACTAGTAAATGAAATAATCACCTCAATCAACCTCAATTAACATATTCATCATATCATACAGTTACTTACTTCTTTCTTTCTTCTTCCCACTTTCCCTCCCTTCTTTCATTCTTTCTTTTGTCATGAGGATGCTTTAAGATGTACCCTTCTAGCAGATTTCAATAACACAATACAATAATGTTAACATAGTCACCTTGCCGTATATTAGATCTTCAGAACTTATTCATGTTATGTAACAGATACTTGGAATACTTTAAGCAAGATCTCACCATACCCCCATCTCCCATGGTAACCACCATTCTATTCTCTCCTTCTATGAGTCTATTTTGGCTTTCATATATAATTGACATCATTCAATATTTGTCTTTCTGTGACTGATTTATTTCACTTAGCAAAATGTCCCTCAAGTTCATCCATGTTGTCACAAATGGCAAGATTTTCTTCTTTTTAAGCTTGGATAATATTTCTGAGAAATCTACATGCAGGTCAGAATGCAACAGTTAGAACTGGACATGGAACAACAGACTGGTTCCAAATTAGGAAAGGAGTACAACAAGGCTGTATATTGTCACCCTGCCTATTTAACTTATATGCAGAGTACATCATGAGAAACACTGGGCTGGATGAAGCACAAGCCTGGAATCAAGGCTGCTGGGAGAAATATCAATAACCTCAGATATGCAGATGACATCACCTTTGTGGCAGAAAGTGAAGAAGAACTAAAAAGCCTCTTGATGAAACTGAAAGAGGAGAGTGAAAAAGTTGCCTTAAAGCTCAACATTCAGAAAACGAAGATCATGGCATCCGGTCCCATCACTTCATGGCAAATAGATGGGGAAGCAATGGAAACAGTGAGAGACTTTATTTCGGGGGGCTTCAAAACCACTGTAGGTGGTGACTGCAGCCATGAAATTAAAAGAAAATGGTTATTAGAGAGATGGCAGAAGTTTCACTTATTAGACAGTTATGTTTCCTCCTATGTTGAATTGCCTGCTCATAACTTTTGCCCATTTTTTGCTCCTTGAAGAAAAGTTATTACCAACCTAGACAGCATATTAAAAACCAGAGACATTACTTTGCCAACAAAGGTCTGTTAGTCAAAGCTATGGTTTTTTTCCAGTAGTCATGTATGGATGTGAGAGTTGGATTATAAAGAAAGCTGCGTGCCAAAGAATTGATGCTTTTGAACTGTGGTGTTGGAGAAGACTCTTGAGTGTCCCTTGGACTTCAAGGAGATGCAACCAGTCCATCCTAAAGGAAATCAGTCCTGAATATTCATTGGAAGGACTGATGCTGAAGCTGAAACTCTAATACTTTGGCCACCTGATGCGAAGAACTGACTCATTTGAAAAGACCCTGATGCTGGGAAAGGTTGAAGGTAAGAGAAGGGGACGACAGAGGATGAGGTGGTTGGATGGCATCACCGACTCAATGGGCATGAATTTGAGTAAACTCTGGGAGTTGGTGATGGATGGGGAGGCCTGGCATGCTGCAGTCCATGGGGTCGCAAAGAGTCGGACATGACCGAGAGACTTAACTGAATATTCCAGTGTATTCGTGTGTGTGTGTTTGTGTGTGATTGACTTTTTTCACATTCTCTTTATTCATTCATCCATCAATGGACATTCTGCAGTGAACATAGAAGTGCATAGATTTCAGGACCCAGGTTTCATTTTCTTTGGCTCTCTGTCCAGAATTAGGATTGCTGGATCATATAGTGATTTTATTTTTAATTTTTTTAGTAATCTCCATATTACTTTCTATAATGGCTGTACCAATTTACATTCCTACAGGCAATGTATGAGAATTTCCTTTTATTCACAATCTCACCAACACTTTTATCTTTTTGATAATAGTTATCCTAACAAATACATTAGGTGATATCTCACTGTGATTTTTATTTACGTTTCCCTGATGATTAATGATGTTGAGCACATTTTCATGTACCTTTGGTCATTTGTATTTCTTCTTTCAAGATATATCTGCTCAGATCCTTGCCTGTTATTTTCACATATATTTTATAATTCATATGTTGACATCCTGACCCCTAGTGTAGTGGTATTAGAAGATAGGTTCTTTGGGAGGCAGTTAGGTCATGAGGGTAGAGCCCCTGTGAATAGAATCAGTGCCCTTACATGAGAAACTCCAAGAGAGCACCCTTGCTCGTCATCATATGACACAGCAAGAAAATAGCCATGTACGAACCAGGATGCTGGCTCTCACCAGACACTAAGCCTCCTAGTGCCTTGATCTTGGGTTTCCCAGCCTCCAGAACTATAAGAAATAGATTTCTGTTGTTTATAAGCCACAGGGTCTATATTATTTTTGTTATAGCAGCCAGAACAGACTGAGACAGTGTTTCTTTAGCATCACATTTTACTTTTTTAAAAGTAGTTGAATTATTTTTAAACAGAACAGCTTACACAAAATCCCAGCAAGTAAAACAGAGAAAAGTGATGCGCCTAAAGTGGATAACCTGGAGCTGAATCTATTCTGTCTGCTCTGGGTACCCCAACAATCCTCTTGGAGGTTCCTGGGAAATCCTATAATACAAAAATTGAATCTGAAACCATTGATTGAGAGCGTCTCTCCTTTTCCTGGCATACAAGAAGATGCCTGTTTTATCTATTAGAAAGTAATGCAGAGACAAATCCTCCCTATATCCAAGTTCTTTGGTGGTTAGTTGACTGCTGAGGGTGGGAGCCACTCAGATACTGTTTACTGAACCTCAGCAGCAAGGCCCAGAAAAAGACAGCTGGTGTTACATCCAGGCTTGGGTTTGCCAGCTTGTTTTGTTATTTTTTGACAGTACAACTGATCCTCCAGTTGTCTAATAGCAGTTTGCTAGAAGGGGAGAAGAGGCCATCAGAGCTCTTTTAATTTACATTTTTATATGCCTTAGCACCAGCTGATATTAGGAATGTGCTGCTAAAAAGTCAGGGTGGGGCGGGAGGTGGGGGTTGGGTGCTGAGCATCTGTTAAAAGGTGCTCAGTGGGCTATCTACACCAGCAATCTGAATGTCGTTTGTGCACCAGGAGTTTCAAAGGATGCTCCAAAATTAATGCGGAGTATTCAGTTTATACTTTTCGACCAAGGAGAGGGCTTTCTGTAGAAATAGGTTATAGTCATCAAAACTGTTTAATTGTGTTATGACCAGCTTTTCTTTGGCTTATAGAAAGCCATATAGGAATGGCTTTCTAGGACCTATACATCTTAGAATATGTCACAACTTCAATGGGTAACAATAAATTCTTACAAATACAATTTTCCTATTAAATTAAAATAAGCATAACAGCTATGCCATATGTATATAAGCTAAGCATATGTGGTAGGCTGAATGATGGCCCCCAAATATATCCAAGTTCTAATCCCTGGATCTGTGAATGTTACTTATGAGAATTTGAAGATGTGATTAAGGATCTTGAGAATGGAGGATTATCCTGCGTGTCTGAGTGGGTCTAAATGTAATCACAAATGTCCTTATAAGAGGGAGGCAGAGGGAGACTTGACACAGAAGAGAGAAAGCCATGTGACCTCAACAGAGAGAAAGATTTGGAAATGCAATAGTGCTGGCTCTGAACAAGAAAGTAAGGTCTACAAGATGAGGAGTGCAGCTCTAGAAACTGTAAGGAGAGGAAATAGGTTTCTCCCTGGCTTGGAGCCTCTGGAGAAAGCAGAGCCCTACCAACACCTTAAATTCAGCTCAGTGAAACTGACTTCATTCAGACTTCTGACCTCCAGAACCATAAGAGAATAAATGTTGTTTTAAGACACCAAGTTTGTGGTAATTGGCCATAGCAGCCATAGGAAACTAACATAACGTATTCTGGATATATGAAAAGAAAAGATAGGGAGGGTGGGGGGGGGGGCGGAATCACAGCAAAAAGTAATCAAGATGTCCTGACTCCAAAACTCTGAGAATTCTGAACTAAGAATTTGTAATTTAAGGAATTTTGTTGTTATGCCAATCTCTTTCTTTTTAAGGGACTTCAAAATCTGTACACTAAAATCAACAAAAGAGCAGCTCATACAGAGATTCCCAAATGATGGATCATAGAATAGCATTGGAATGGGATAATTTTACTGGTCTTTGGACGAAGTGAGGAAAATAAGGACCATGCAAGAAGTGTTTCCTCCCAATTAAATTTAAATATTTGCTCTTATATGTTATATTAATATTATTCCTTTGTAAAACTATGCTATAACATGCTGGTGTTATAATTTTTAAAAGTTTAGAATAAGGTAGCAAAATTAAAAGCTGTCAGTTGGCCCTAACATTTTTTGGAACTTTAAGTGCCTATTAAATTCACCAGTCTAGTAATTATTCACTATATATTCACCATTTAATGCAAGCAATCAATCATAAACATTTTTTTCTGCTTGATCTGGATTACTTATTCCTGATGTAACAAATTACTGTAAATAGCGTCTTACAGTAACAAAAATTTATTACATTGCTGTTCTTTAGGTTAGAAATTGGACCTGGGTCAAGGTGTCAGGTGGGCTACATTCTCCCCCAGAGGCTCTAGGGAAGAAAGCATCTCTTTGCCTTCTTCTTTGCTTTGCTCCTAGAGGCATCCAGCATGCCTTGGCTTGAAGCTCTTTCCTCCATCTTCAAAGTTACCAACAGAAGAATCACTCCATTTCACACTGCTTATTAGTCCAACCTCCTACCTCATTGCATCTCTTTCTCTTGCCTCACTCTTTCACTTACAATGATTCTTGTCATTACAATGGGCCCACCTGGATAATTCAGGCTGATATCCCCATTTTAAGATTAGCTGATTAGCTACCTTAATTCATCTGCAACCTTAATTTCCCTTTGCCCTGTAACCTTACATACCCACAGGTTCCAGGGAGAAAGAGATGCATATATCTCTTTTTTTGTTTTGGCGGGTGGGCAGGGAGATTATTCTGCCTACTACATCAACAAACTTAGCCCAAACAGCAACTGAGATAGAGGCATTAATGTGGTTTAATTTTGGTTATTTCCTTAGGATGAGTTGTGAGCCTTACAATCAGTGAATATATGCACACTGTAAAGGTTTTTTTAAATATACTGTCAAATTGCTTTACAAAAACCAGGGCAAATTATTACACAAACTATTACATTAAAATAAAGATTAGATTCTAAGATGTATTATCATTTCATGTACCATTAGGGAAGAAAAATGACAGCAAATTAAACTATGATACTATTTTTATCACTTAGACTTCTTATTTTATAGTTCTATAAAGAATTTTCTTAAACTTACTTGGCCTTGGGTTTTTATCATGCATCACAACAATATGAAGAGCTATGGCCAAGTTCATACAGTCACAGGCAGTGCAGCTACATCAGAAGTGCTGCCTGGCTGAGACTGATTTAAGACCTCATCGATTGGATGGTACATTTTGATTTCAGAGATGTTAAAATGTGCACGTTAGAATCAATGAAATGTAATATATAGCAACTCCCAGAATATGATGATTTAACATTCTTGATTCCCACTCTTTACTAGTACCTGAGATGGTCCCTGATGGGAGGTGATTTCAACTTTGCTGAGACACATATTGCTTGTTTCCCATCGGGTCACAGAACAGGGTACCTCACTTGTGAATGAGTGTGGGGGTCTATGCACTTGACCCACATGGCCTTGAATGCACCTGTGCAGCAGCTCACACTCGCCTTGCAACTCCATGCCTAAATTTAAGACTATGCAAAACTTCTGTAACTCTCATGAATGCTGACTCTGTGATAGGCAGTTATTAAAAAAAACAGCACATATTACCTAGGGGGAAAAAAGATTTTTTTAAAACTGTGCTCGAACAATTTAAAAAAGAACTAACGAACTACCATTTATTTAGAGTTTACTATGTGTCAGTCACTATACTAAGGGCTCTGTCAACATTTCTTAATCTCCCACAATTAACAACCTTGTACAGAAGACATAAATATGCCCCTTTTGTAGACAAAAAAAGTGAGTTCTGGTCTAGATAAATGATATATTCCAGGAAACATGGCTGGGAGGGGCAGAGCTAGGTTTTGAACCCTGGCTTGTTTGAGTCTAATCACTGTAAATACTTTCTGTATTAATTATGTCTAAGCAAATAAATCACTGCTTTCAATTTTACTGAAATTACATTAAAGTTAGGGGGAATTTTTCTGCCTCTACTGTAATTCATCTTTGTTAGCATCTGGATAATGCTAATAAGATACCTAAGGAAAGCATACTTTATGAAAATGAATAAATTTCAAGGGGTAACAGCACAAAATATGTATTTGTCATTTTCTCCCTCAACTGAGAATGGCTAAAATCTACTTCACTCCCAAGGACATCTTTGTCACCTCCAAATACTATTTGAAAATTATTTATTCTACCTAGTTTTTTATTAATATATTTTTGCTAAATATTCAAAGATACTTCTTTGAAAAAGAGCTCCACGAATTAAAAATTATTCTATATTGAAATAAGGGGCAACTTATATCACTAGTGTGTTTCAATCTTAATAAATAGGTATAAACATTTATATAATCTGGTAATTTACCCTCTCATATAACAGATGGATCTAAAGTTATAATTTTCAGAGAAATCAGAAAAAAGATAGCCTAATAATCTTTCTACATTATCATCGGTCTATGGCAATGTGAACAATCCCTGACATTCACTTTTTAATTTAGTATATAGAAGTTCTTTTCTTATTGTTTCTCCATCTCACTGATTCTCAGCATCTCTACCACTAAGTAGCTTTCCACCTTGACCATACATTGGCATCACCTGGTGGGGGGAGGGGTTAAAAAAGTATTGATACTAATGTCTGGATCTCACTCCCAGAGCTTATGATTTAATTAGTTTGGAGTATGGCCTGTGTATCAGGAATTTTAGCAGCTCGCCAATCATTACCAGATGATTCTAATATGAAGCCCAAGTTGAAAACCATGAATACAAAGGGTTAGGTAATAGAAAACACATCTGTGAGTTTGAGAAAGAAAGCTGATTCTAACGGCTTAACAGTGATACTTTTGAATTAGCTACAGATTTCCATGTATATATCTGTTCCTAACACTACAGAAAACGCAGACTTAGTTGAGTTGCTAAATACTCTGGGCATTTCATGGACCAAGAAATATAACCAGATCATTATCTCATTTGTTAACTCTGCTCCTAAAATTTTTATTTGATTCTGGAATTCTGTAACAATTCAGTAGTACTACTGTCTTGGGGGAGGGAAGTGGGAGTGTGTAGCAATAAGGTTTAAAATTTATAACTTACCGTCTTGGGTAGTAATCCCGGCCAAGTTTCTTAAAAGACAATTTGACACACTAATAAAACTTCTGCCAAAATAATCTTTTGTGGAGCCAAAGTACCTTTAAGTAAGATAAACTGACCCCAATGCATGAATTTATGAAACAAAACAATTGTAACAGGTTATCTGTACTTCTGATGTTGCTGTTTTCTGTAAAAATACACTTAGAAAAAAGCAAGATTTTGTATAGCAAGTAGTAGAGATGTAGCCAGGCCCAAAATAATAATAATTTCTACTTATGTAGAATTTTATAATTTTTTTAGCTTCTTCACAATGAAGTTCTTTATTTGATTTCTACTACAATTTAAAGTCACCTCACTTCTTGGTAATGTTCTTTCTTAAATAAATGTTTTTACACCTCACGCAGCGCACTAATAAGGTAATTTAAAAGAAAATTCATGACTGGTTGATGAGAAGTTATCATGATGCTGTCAAGAAGGATAAGGTAAGTCACTATGATGTCTATACGAGCATTATTGCTTTTTCTAATTAGCATATTTACCTCTGGTTCAGACACTTCATCATTATACTTCAATACGTCACGTTATGTAGCTCCTTAGTGTTATGTCTTCTAAATAGACAATCGGCAACTGCATTAGCAAACATCGGTAAGAGAAAACTATGACCTCTTAAGAGGAAAGTATCATCTACTGGGACTTCATGTCAGTGAATGAATATTCATTCGAATAAACATCTGTTACTTCTACAAGCTACTGCAGTAAATCAGTTTTAAGAAGCTATACAGAAATGAATATCATATCACCTTTCTCACCCCAAATCAATCTCTTTAAAATGTTTTGTTATAATTTCACATTGCACATCCCACACTCAACAAGACTGTAGCCACTTAGCTTAGGCAATGTAGAGCCTATGCCTATGCTCCTGATGCCAACCTCTGACACTAGTTTCACTTATCCCCTATTTGCAGCACCTGAATCATGTGGTTTCTCCAGGCATATGGTTGTGAATGCTGCTGCAACGTTGGTTCTCATTTTTAGTGTTAAACAAGTACTTGTTCTTGCAGCAAATGATCTGTGCAGACACATTCACACATAGATTCATATATGTATACATATTTGCACTCTTGTACTAATTAGACTACATTTACTCAGATTAAGTCACTAATCCATACATTATACCAGGCTCAGCACAAACTGCTGAAAGTTTTCTCTACTTATGCTGAAAGTTTTCTCTAGACAACTCTTGTAAATGATTCACTACTATTTTTATACATTCACATAACTAAATGAACAAATACAATTTTAGTCTGTTAGTGTTCTTTCCAGAAACCCAGAAAGTTCAGCATTCTATAAACTATCCCTTAGCTGACATCAGATACGAATGAACTCTTGATCCTATCATAAAGGGAAGAGTCTAATCAATGTTAAAATGTTCTTTAATCTAAACTTGGAGATACTTTTAAAATTTGAAAGAAAATGTTAAATTTCAATATGAAGCGCTTTGTATTTAAGAGTGGCCTTCTCTTCTAATATTGAAGTGATGAATTACCAAAGGTATATTTTCATAATCTCTCACCATTTAACAATTAGTCCACTTTGGAAGACTTTCTGTTTTTCTATTAAGAATCACTGACCTGCATGTACAACACTAATAAGGAATAATTTTGAAATAACTTTAGTTGTTTTTTAATAGAAGTCCAGATGAAAGTGGGATGATATATTGTTATTGTTCAGTTGCTAAATCTAGTCCGACTCTGTGAGCCCATGGACTGAAGTACACCAGGCTTCCCTGTCCTTCACTATCTCCCAGAGTTTGCTCAAATTCATGGTTAGATAGTCAGTGATGCTATCTAACCATCTTATCCTCTGCTGCCCACTTTTTTTGCCTTCCATCTTTCTCAGTATCAGTGTCTTTCTCAATGAGTCAGCTCTTCGCATCAGGTGGCCACAGTATTAGAACTTCAGCATCAGTTCTTCCAATGAAAATTCAGGGTTGATATCCTTTAGGAGTGACTAGTGGAATGATATATATATATTTGATTTAATAAATACGATAATTTAAAATTTAGGTCAATATTACAACAGGCGGAAAGGAACGGTACAGGAACAAAGAAAGGGAACAGCACAAAAAAGAATGAACTAGATCCAACTTATTCTGAAAAAATTCAAAAAGAATGAACTAGAGAGAGATTAGCAGAAGAAAAATTGCCCAAACATATCACAAATCATTTCCCGTTTTTATAAGAGCTTTCTCGCAAGTGTCTTTCTCATTGGACAGTTTCTGTCAACCCCAGTATCCAAAGACTGTCCAAAAGCAACTTCTTTGGGATATCTGCTGCTGCTGCTGCTAAGTCGCTTCAGTCGTGTCCGACTGTGCAACCCCACAGACGGCAGACCACCAGGCTCCTCTGTCCCTGGGATTCTCCAGGCAAGAACACTGAAGTGGGTTGCCATTTCCTTCTCCCTTTGGGATATCTAAAACTTGACTCTTCTTCGCCAGCCTGTCCCAAAGAGCCCAGTCCTTTCCCAACTGACTATGGGGTCAATGATGCTGGTTCCTTCTCCTCCCTCCTATTCCCTCACTCGAAATGTTCCTATTTATTAATATTTAGAAGTGGCATAGCATAGCAGTCAAAAGCATAGGCTTCTCTGCCAGAGACCACCATTTACGTACCATGTGACCTTGGGCTTTATCTTTCTGTGCCTCAGATTCCTCTTCTGTGACATTAATGTATAATAACAATACTTGCCTCGTGGGGGCTATTGAGAGAATTAAATGAGTCAGTATATATAAAATACAGCATAAAAAACAGTAAGTGTTATAGAATTGTTTGCTCTTATTCAACAAATATTTCTTGAGCTCCAATAATATGCTAGGCACTGCTGGGATATAGTTGTGATGGCAGGAAAAGAGCCCAATATCTGAAATATTTTAGCTGGATGGTTAAACTCTGGACTC
The DNA here is from genome assembly GCF_032405125.1 of Capricornis sumatraensis. NCBI lineage: Eukaryota > Metazoa > Chordata > Mammalia > Artiodactyla > Bovidae > Capricornis > Capricornis sumatraensis. The sequence continues at coordinate 60,182,125 of NC_091071.1, read as the reverse complement.
TGTTTTCCTTAAACAAACAAACAAACAAACAAACTTGTTACAATGCAAAAAATAATTCAACTGCGGCTTTTTTAATCATATAATTTTCCGAAGATAGAATTTGTTTTCCATCTACTCCACTAGAGCCTACTTCTTCAGAGCCTGCTCCGTGTGTGCGTGTGCTTGGAAAACATGCCATCTGTGTTCAAAAATACTTTTCTCAGTTGTTCAGTAGGTACTCAATGTTAGTTGAATAAGAATATAAATCCCTTTTTACACCCTCTGGTTTCTCCTCTAATGTATTTGAAGGTTGTAAAAGTGCAATTCTAAGGCACTTTTGGTTAATTCTGCTTATTACAAGGGCTTCCCAGAAGGCTCAGCAGTAAAGAATCTCCCTGTTAACGCAGGAGCCGAGGGTTCAATCCCTGAGTCAGGAAGAGCCCCTGGAGAAGGAAATGACAACCCACTCCAGTATCCTTGCTGGTATAATCCCATGGATAGAGGAGCCTGGTGGGCTACGGTTCATGGGGTCGCAAAGAGTCGGACGTGACTGAGCATGAACGCATGCTTATTACAAGAAGAGGAGCTGAATGAAATTCTGCTGTTGCTTTTTAGACAGGAAACTCCTTGGATCTTGAAGTCCTCACTCTTAAACCATCCTGCTAGATTATAAACCTTTCAGAGCAGAAGTGGTATTACCTCCTGTTTGACTCACGTCTTCCAGCACTGTGCTTTGTCCTTGAAAAAGGCATTTGCTATGTTTGCTAAATGAGTAAATAAAGGCTTAGATGTGCAAATAGTTATATTCCCTAAATTCAAGTGGTGTTTTTGCGTGGATGGCAAAAAATGGTACATAGGTAAGTTATGAACTTTTTTTTAAAGAAATTTTTCCCTGGACAAGAAAAAATGATTAAGTTTAGAATTCATCTGAGACGGTCCCTGGGAGTCCAGTGATTAAGATTCTGCACTTCTAACGCTTCCACTGCAGGGGGCGCAGGTTCAATCCCTGTTCAAGAAACTAAGATCCTACCTGGGGCAGAGGGCAGTCAAAAATAGCAAATAAAATAAAGATACTGATCAGTTCAGTTCAGTTCAGTCGCTCAATTGTGTCCGATTCTTTGCGACCCCATGAATCACAGCATGCCAGGCCTCCCTGTCCATCACCAACTCCCAGAGTTCACTCAGACTCAAGGCCATTGAGTCAGTGATGCCATCCAGCCATCTCATCCTCTGTTGTCCCCTTCTTCTCCTGCCCCCGATCCCTCCCAGCATCAGAACCATTTAAAAAACATGATTAGACAGTCAAACCTTAAATTAAAAGAAATGGAATTAATCTGACCAAGAAGTGGAAACTCCACCTGATGTAAACAACCTTACTATTAATAGAAATTACACTATTTTCTTCATAAAATTTCAAACAAGAACTACTGGTATATATATATTTTCCACTTAAGTTGATAGCTGATTTGAATGCATGTAGATTCATACATCCTAAATAACTGGGGTAGAGGTGGGATGGAGATGAAGTGGGATAGCTGATTATGGTAGCCTTTGTGTAAGAAGGATTTTTGAGTTTTCTAAAGCCAAATTGAATTTTAATGGTTAATCAACTTGTGTGGTTATATATGGCCTTAAATCATTGCTGGCATAATCTTGCCATTAAGCAATGCTAGAGTTGAAAAAATAACTACCAGCCATACTAGTTAGTTTAGTACATTCAACAGCACTTCTTTATACACTAGCATAAATCATAGATTCCAGAATTGTAAAGAACCTTCAGACTATTTTACTGATGAAGAAACTGGCATCTAGAAGGCTGACACAATGAAATGGGAACCAGAACCCAAGATGCCACGTTTCAGGGTCATTGACTACAATGCTTTTGATTAAGAGCTAAAGAAAGGTGGACCAAATATATCACAGTTTTATTTTTCCACTCATCCTTTTAAATACCCTGCCAATGAGTCTGAGATGGATTGAAGTTGACTGATTTTAGTCTCAGTTGCATTTAGCTTTACAGAACACATAATTTTATCTCTTCTATGTAGAAATTGTATAAAGCAGATTAGAAACAGTTTTGCTGCCCTGTTGCATTTTTAAAAAAGAACATAAGACAATATTCATTTTTGGAGCATAATTCTATAAGAAGTTTAGTAACAAAATGCGGTCGTTGTTCTCCTGACAATGTATTTCATAGATTAGGGTCACATATCAAACACCTTTAATTTATTTGAATGTATGAAACTATTGTCCTTTAATTTCGTTAAAAAATTTTAGACAACTATATGTTTGGCCTATGCTACTTTTCACGAAAATTCAGTTCAGTTTAGTTTAGTCACTCAGTCGTGTCCGACTCTTTGTGACCCCATGGACTGCAGCACGCCAGGCTTCCCTGTCGATCACCAGCACCTGAAGTTTATTCAGAGTCATGTACATTGAGTTGGTGATGCCATCCAACCATCTCATCCTCTGTCATCCCCTTCTCCTCCCACCTTCAATCTTTCCCAGCATCAGGGGGTTTTCAAATGAGTCAGTTCTTTGCATCAGGTGGCTAAAGTATTGGAGTTTCACCTTCAGCATCAGTCCTTCCAAAGAATATTCAGGACTGATTTCCTTTAGGATGGACTGGTTGGATTTCCATGCATTCCAAGGGACTCTCAAGAGTCTTCTCCAACACCACAGTTCAAAAGCATTAGTTCTTCAGTGCTTAGCTTTCTTTCTGGCCAAACACTCACATCTATACATGACTACCAGAAAAACCATAGCTTTAACTAGACAGACTTTTGTTGGCAAAGTAATGTCTGTTTTTTTAATATGCTGTCCAGGTTGTTCATAACTTTTCTTCCAAGGAGCAAGCATCTTTTAATTTAATGGCTGCAGTCACCATCTGCAGTGGTCTTGGAGCCCCCCAAATAAAGTCTCTCACTGTTTCATTGTTTCCCCGTCTATTTGTCATGAAGTGATGGGACAGGTTAGGAAGCAACAGTTAGAACTGGATATGGAACAACAGACTGGTTCCAAATAGGGAAAGGAGTACATCAAGGCTGTATATTATCACCCTGCTTATTTAACTTATATGCAGAGTACATCATGAGAAATGCTGGACTGGAAGAAGCACAAGCTGGAATCTAGATTGCCGGGAGAAATATCAATAACCTCAGATATGCAGATGACACCACCCTTATGGCAGAAAGTGAAGAGGAACTAAAAAGCCTCTTGATGAAAGTGAAAGAGGAGAGTGAAAAAGTTGGCTTAAAGCTCAACATTCAGAAAACAAAGATCATGGCATCTGGTCCTATCACTTCATGGGAAATAGATGGGGAAACAGTGGCAGACTTTAGTTTTTTGGGCTCCAAAATCACTGCAGATGGTGATTGCAGCCATGAAATTAAAAGACGCTTACTCCTTGGAAGAAAAGTTATGACCAACATAGACAGCATATTCAAAAGCAGAGACATTACTTTGCCAACAAAGATCCGTCTAGTCAAGGCTATGGTTTTTCCAGTGGTCATGTATGGATGTGAGAGTTGGACTGTGAAGAAAGCCTAGCACCAAAGAATTGATGCTTATGAACTGTGGTGTTGGAGAAGACTCTTGAGAGTCCCTTGGACTGTAAGGAGATCCAATCAGTCCACTCTGAAGGAGATCAACCCTGGGTGTTCATTGGAAGGACTGATGCTAAAGCTGAAACTCCAATACTTTGGCCACTTCATGCAAAGACTTGACTCATTGAAAAAGACTCTGATGGTGGGAGGGATTGGGGGCAGGAGGAGAAGGGGACGACAGAGGATGAGATGGCTGGATGGCATCACTGACTCGATGGAGAAGAGTTTGGGTGAACTCCGGGAGTTGGTGATGGACAGGGAGGCCTGGCGTGCTGCAATTCATAGGGTCACAAAGAGTTGGAAACAACTGAGCGAGTGAACTGAACTGAACTGAAGGGACCGGATGCCATGCTCCTCATTTTCTACATGTTGAGTTTTAAGCCAACTTTTTCACTCTCCTCTTAGGTCCATAAATATATCAGACAGTAGAGAAACGTTGTTTTTTCCTGTTATTCTATAACAGTTTATTCAGTTGACTTTGAGTGTGATGGTATTTGGGTATCCACTCGTTCATTCAGGAATTATTTACCAAATATTACATGCCAGGCACCTTGTTAGGTACAAAATGCCAATATAGTCACTGCCCTTATTCTTTTAGGCAGATAAATGTATTAAAGAAATAAGCTTACAAATAGATATTTGCTTACAAACTGTGGTAAGTATTATATAATACATATAGGGTATTATGAGTGATTATTCTAAAATTACAAAATTTACAACAGCATACCAGAAGTTTTTCTCATGTTTATGAATAAGGGTGAGAAAAGACTTTCAAACTTATAAGAATTTTCTGATGATGTCCTTCTGACACTACTGCAGGAGCTAGTGATTTAGAAATATGGGCTATATGCTCTGTATATATGACAGTATAGTGAAATGGGGGCAGAATGCAGACTTTAGAAAAGTAACTTAAGTGTCTCTGAGACTCAGTTTCCTTGATTAAAAGTCAGTTTTTCAATATCCTTTTGGAATTTAAGTATTGGTAATAGGCATTCATTTCTTAGTATGAGGCCAAGTTTCTACTTACTCCCACCATACATTGAATACATAGTCTTACTGAGAAGTATTTATCACATTTTTTTAACCCACTCACATCACTCTGTGATGTTTAGTTTATCTGAACTATTTTGGGACATCATAATCCAGAGAAGTTAAAATCAAAGGCATTCTGACATTTTATTAGGCACACCTTTGAGATCTTTTATAAATGATGACAAATCTCTAGAATTTGGACCTGTAAAAAACTGAAGTATAAGTCTTAATATATTTAATTAATACCCCAATTAAAAATATTATTTTGCTTCTTTGGTATAGAGACATTTAACTAAAATGTAAACTTGCTTATCATTTTTAAGCTACTTTCTTTGCAGTCCTAAATTAAAGCATGTTGTTTCTTATTGAATCTCTTCCAATTAGATAACCATTTGTGCATATGGAAAAGATGGCCACAATCACAAGGAAACTGGCCCTTAACCCAAAATGATTGTTGGCATATGTCTTCCAAATCTCTTGTATACACTTTCCAGGCAATCATACTGTGCATACAAGTTTGTTTCCTGAAGCAGAAAGTATGCACTTAACCTGATTTTACACATGACATAATGTAAAACATCTTAGAAAATTTAAGTGACATAATGTTAAGTAAAAACAACAGTTAAAAAGATGATGCACGACATCTTTGTTAGTTTTATTAACTAAGAAGGACATGAGCTGATCTCACAGAAAGGGATTTACCATGAGAAAGAATTGATAGTGAATATGATAGTTATAATACTTACTATTTTATATTCGTGTACATTCCATTGAGTGAGTGGAGCATAATTTACTAAAGCATAGCCTTTATGTGGAACAGTTTGAGTAGTTTCCATTTTTATATAGTATAAATTACATTGGGATAAACATTGTCAAGCATATGGCATTTTTTAATATTTTGGATTATTTCCTTAGGATAGATTCCCAGAAGTAGAATTACTAGGTTAAAGGGTATGAACATTTTCATGATTCTTGAAACACATTGCCAAATTGCTTTCCAAAAAAAGGTTATATCAATTTACAATGCCACCAGCAATATAAGAAAGTGCCCTTCTCATAATATTCCCACAAGGATTTGGCATCATGCAGCTTTTAGATTGCAAAGTTTGTGGAATATATATATATATATATATATATATATACACATACACACACACATATGTGTCCGTGCTTCGTTGTTCTATCATGTCTGACTCTTTGTGACCCTGTGGCATGGACTATAGCCCGCTAGGCTCCCATGTCCATGGGATTCTCCAGGAAAGAATACTAAAGTGTATTTTCTTCTATCGGAATCCATATTCTTCTCCAGGGAATATTCCTGACCCAGGGGTTGAACCCAGGTCTTCTGCATTACAGGCAGATTTTTTACGATCTGAGCCACCAGGGAACCATATATATGTATGTATATATACATACATATTACATGTGTGTGTGAGTAATATATATACATACCTGTATATATATGTGCGTGTGTATATATATACATACTCTTGTATATGTGTGTATATATATTATATACATAAGCCCATATATTCACACACCTCTGTATATATGTGTGTGTGTGTATATACAGCTCTGTATATATGTGTATATATAGTATATAAGAGCCTATATACATATATACCCTTGTATATATGTGTGTATATCTATATATACCCCTGTGTGTGTATCAGTTCAGTTGCTCAGTTGTGTCCGACTCTTAGTGACCCCATGGACGGCAGCACACCAGGATTCCCTGTCCATCACCAGCTCCCGGAGCTGACTCGAATTCAGGTCCATTGAGTTGGTGATGGCATCCAACCATCTCATCCTCCCACCTTCAACCTTTCCCAAATCAGAGTCTTTTCAAATGAGTCAGTTCTTTGAATCCGGCGGCCAAAGTATTGGAGTTTCAGCTTCAGCATCAGTCCTTCCAGTGAATATTTAAGACTGATTTCCTTTAGGATGGACTGGTTGCATCTCCTTGCAGTCCAAGGGACTCTCAAGAGTCTTCTCCAGTACCACAGTTCAAAAGTATCAATTCTTCGGTGCTCAGCATTCTTTACAGTCCAACTCTCACATCCATATATGACTACTGGAAAAACCATAGCCTTGACTAGACAGACCTTTGTTGGCAAAGTAATGTCACTGCTTTTTAATATGCTGCCCAGGTTGGTCATAACTTTCCTTCCAAGGAGCAAGCATCTTTTAATTTCATGGCTGTAGTCATCATCTGCAGTGACTTTAGAGCCCCCCAATACAAAGTCTCTCATTGTTTCAATTGTTTCCTCATCTATTTGCCATGAAGCGATAGGACCGGATGCCATGATCTTCGTTTTCTGAATGTTGAGTTGTAAGGTAACTTTTTCACTCTCCTCTTTCACTTTCATCAAGAGGCTCTTTAGTTCTTCTTTGTTTTCTGCCATAAGGGTGGTGTCTTCTGCATATCTGAGGTTATTGATATTTCTCCTGGCAATCTTGATTTCAGCTTGTGCTTCATCCATCCCAGCATTTCACATGAGGTACTCTGCCATATAAGTTAAATAAGCAGAGTGACAATATACAGCTTGACATACTCCTTTTCCTATTTGGAACCAGTCTGTTGTTCCATGTCCAGTTCTAACTGTTGCTTCCTGACCTGCATACAGATTTCTTAGGAGGCAGGTAAGGTGGTCTGGTATTCACATCTCTTTCAGAATTTTCCACAGTTTATTGTGATCCACACAGTCAAAGGCTTTGGTATAGTCAATAAAGCAGAAGTAGATGTTTTTGGGGAACTCTCTTGCTTTTTCTATGATTCAACAGATGTTGCCAATTTGATCTCTGGTTCCTCTGCCTTTTCTAAATCCAGCTTGGACATCTGGAAGTTCATGGTTCACGTATTGTTGAAGCCTGGCTTGGAGAATTTTGAACATTACGTTGCTAATGTGTGAGATGAGTGCAACTGTGCTGTAGTTTGAGCATTCTTTGGTATTGCCTTTCTTTGGGACTGGAATGAAAAATAGACGTTTTCCAGTCTGTGGCCACTGCTCACTTTTCCAAATTTGCTGACATATTGAATGCATCAGTTTAATAGCATCATCTTTTAGGATTTGAATTAGCTTAACTGGAATTTCATCACCTCTGCAAGCTTTGTTCATTGTGAGGCTTCCTAAGGCCCACTTGACTTCATATTCCAGGATGTTTGGCTCTAGGTGAGTGATCACACCATCATGGTTATCTGGATCATGAAGATTTTTTTTGTATAGTTCTTCTGTGTTTTCTTGCCACTTATTCTTAATATCTTCTGCTTCTGTTAGGTCCGTACTATTTCTGTTGTTTCTCGTGCCCATCTCTGCATGAGATGTTTCCTTGGTATCTCTAATTTTCTTAAAAATATCTCTAGTCTTTCCCATTCTATTGTTTTCCTCTATTTTGTTGCATTGTGTGTATATATATATATACACACATGCATATATATATTTCTTAGAGCAACATAGAGTTTAATGATCTCCATTTTTTAGCATGTGCTTTAATTGTCTATGATAATTTTATATTTTTTATAAAACTATATAAAATTATATTTGATATATATTAATCTGTTTTCATAGTACAAACTGCCTTGTCTATTTTCCTGTTTAAGCCTGGTGATTGCATGTGTATGTGTATTTGTAAGCATATTGAGTATTCAATTTATGTACCTCATTAAATATATTTTTTCTTCTGTCATTTTTTTCTGTTAGATTTGAGCACAGTGTATCATAACTCATCTCTATCTATATTAAGTAATCAAATTATTCGAATTTTTCCAAGGATTGACTTTATAAAACTTAACTGCTGAGTTATTCTCTAATTTATGTCGAAATATAAGGTATGATTCTAAGTGATCTTTTCCATATTGGGAACTAGCTACCTCAATATCATTAACTAAATATTATTAATTAAATGATCCTTCATTTTTCTATGTTTTTGATGGTCTCATTAATTATGTATTAAATCACCTAACTCTCAGTTATTTCTCTTTCAGTGATCTATCTGTCCTTGAGCAAGGGTTTATGGTTTTATTTATGAAGAGCCCCTTTCACACACTCCTTAATGGATCACAGCCTTATTGTGGCAAAGGGGTTTGCTTAACTCAATGAAACAGTGAGCCATGCTATGCAGGACCCATCCAAGACAGACAAGTCAAAGAGAAGAGTTCTAACAAAACATGGTCCACTGAAGGAGGAAACAGCAACCCACTCCAGAGTTCTTGTCTGCATAACCCCATGGATAGTATGAAAGGGCAAAAAGATATGACACTGGAAAATGAGCCCTACAGGTTGGAAGGTATTCAATACTCCACTTGGGAATTCAGTTCAGTTCAGTTCAGTCCCTCAGTCGTGTCCGACTCTTTGCGACCCTATGAATTGCAGCACACCAGGCCTGCCTGTTCATCACCAACTCCCGGAGTTCACTCAGACTCAGGTCCATCGAGTCAGGTAATGCCATCCACCTATCTCACCCTCTGTCGTCCCCTTTTCCTCCTGCCCACAATCCCTCCCAGCATCAAAGTCTTTTCCAATGAGTCAACTCTTCACATGAGGTGGCCAAAGTACTGGAGTTTCAGCTTTAGCATCACTCTTTTCAAAGAACACCCAGGGCTGATCTCCTTTAGAATGGACTGGTTGGATCTCCTTGCAGTCCAAGGGACTCTCAAGAGTCTTCTCCAACACCACAGTTCAAAAGCATCAATTCTTTGGAGCTCAGCTTTCTTCACAGTCCAACTCTCACATTCATACATGACTACTGCAAAACCATAGCCTTGACTAGACGGACCTTTTGTGGAAGGCATATTAATAGCCCAAGAAAGAAAGAAGTGGATGGGCCAAAGCAGAAACAGCTTTCAGTTGTGGATGTGTCTGGTGGTGCAAGTAAAGTCCAAAGCTGTAAGAAGAGTATTGCATAGGAACCTGGAATGTTAGGTTCATCAATCAAGGTAAATTGGATGTTTTCAGGCAGGAGATGGCAAGATGGAACACTGACACCTTATGAATCAGTGAACTAAAATGGATGGGAAAGGGCAAATTTAACTCAGATAACCATTATATCTACTACTGTGGGCAAGAATAACTTAGAAGAAATCGAGCAGTCCTCATAGTCAATAAGTGAGTCCAAAATGCAGTGTGTGTGTATGTTAGTTGCTTAGTCATGTCCGATTCTTTGCAACCCCTTGGACTCTAGCCCTCCGGGTTCCTGTATCCATGGGATTCTCCAGCCAAGAATACTGGGGTGGGTTGCCAGTTCCTTCTTCAAGGGATTTCCTGACCCTGGGATCAAACGTGGGTCTCCCATGTTGCAGGCAGATTCTTTACCATCTGAACCAACAGGGAAGCTACGGAAATGCAGTAATTGGGTGCAACCTCAAAAACAACAGAATGGTCTAGGTTTGTTTCCAAGGCAAACCATTCAACATCACAAGTAATCCAAGTCTATGCACCGACCACTAAAGCCAAAGAAACTGAAGTTGACTAGTTCTATGAAGACTTACCACACCTTCTAGAACTAATACCAAAAAAAAAGAGAGAGAGAGAGAGTGAGCGATGTCCTTTTCATCATATGGGATTGGAATGCAAAAGTAGGAAGTCAAGCAATACCTGGAGTAACAGGCAAGTTTGGACTTAAGAGTACAAAATGAGGCAGGGCAAAGATTATAATAGAGTTCTGTCAAGAGAACACACTGGTCATAGGAAACACCCTTTTCCAACACCCCAAGGACCTGCCTCTTGAGAAATCTGTATGCAGTTCAGGAAGCAACAGTTAAAACTGGACATGGAACAACAGACTGGTTCCAAATAGGAAAAGGAGTACATCAAGGCTGTATATTGTCACCCTGCTTATTTAACTTATATGGAGAGTACATCATGAGAAACGCTGGACTGGAAGGAAGACAAGCTGGAATCAAGATTGCCAAGAGAAATATCAATAACCTCAGATATGCAGATGACACCACCCTTATGGCAGAAAGTGAAGAGGAACTAAAAAGCCTCTTGATGCAAGTGAAAGAGGAGAGTGAAAAAGTTGGCTTAAAGCTCAACATTCAGAAAACAAACATCATGGCATCTGTTCCCATTGCTTCATAGGAAATAGTGGGGAAACAGTGGAAACAGTGTCAGACTTAAATTTTTTGGGCTCCCAAATCACTGCAGATGGTGACTGCAGCCATGAAATTAAAAGACGCTTACTCCTTAGAAGAAAAGTTATGACCAACCTAGATAGCATATTCAAAAGCAGAGACATTACTTTGACGGCTAAGGTCCGTCTTGTCAAGGCTATGGTTTTTCCAGTGGTCATGTATGGATGTGAGAGTTGGACTGTGAAGAAGGCCGAGTGCCGAAGAATTGATGCTTTTGAACTGTGGTGTTGGAGAAGACTCTTGAGAATCCCTTGGACTGCAAGGAGTTCCAAACAGTCCATTCTGAAGGAGATCAGCCCTGGGGTTTCTTTGGAAGGAATGATGCTTAAGCTGAAACTCCAGTATTTTGGCCACCTCATGCGAAGAGTTGACTCATTGGAAAAGACTTTGATGCTGGGAGGGATTGGGGGCAGGAGGAGAAGGGGACAACAGAGGATGAGATGGCTGGGTGGCATCACGGACTCGATGGACGTCAGTCTGAGTGAACTCCGGGAGATGGTGATGAACAGAGAGGCCTGGCGTGCTGCGATTCATGGGGTCGCAAAGAGTCGGATGCAACAGAGTGACTGAACTGAACTGAACTGAACTGAAGGGATGATTTTACCCATGAACCCACTAGATGGTCAATTCTGAAATCAGATTGATTATGTTCTTGCAGCCAATGATGGAAAAGTTCTATATAGTCAGCAAAATCAGACTTGGGGCTGACTGTGGTTTAGATCCTGAGCTCCTTATTTCAAAATTCAGACTTAAATTGAAGAATGTAGGGGAAACCACCAGGCCATTCACTTATGACCTAAATCAAATCCCTTATGATTATATAGTGGAAGTGACAAATATATTCAAGGGATAGATCTGGTAGACAGAGTGCTTGAAGAACTATGGACAGAAGTTTAGGAGGCAGTGACCAAAACCATCCCAAAGAAAAAGAAATGCAAGACAGCAAAGTGGTTGTCTGAGGAGGCTTTATAAATAGCTGAGGAAAGAAAACTGAAAGGCAAGGGAGAAAGGAAAAGATACACCTGAATGCAGAGTTCCAAAGAATAGCAAGAAGAGATAAGAAGGCCCTCTTAGGTGAACAATGCAAAGAAATAGAGGAAAACAACAGAATGGGAAAGACTAGAGATCTCTTCAAGAAAATTAGAGATACCAAGGGAACATTTCATGCAAAGATGCTCATGATAAAGGACAGAAATGGCAAGGACCTAACAGAAGCAGAAGATATTAAGAAGAGGAGGCAAGAATACACTGAAGAACTATACAAGATATGTCTCAAAGACCTGGATAACCACAATAGTGTGGTCACTAACCTAGGGCTGGACATCATGGAATGTAAAGTGAAGTGGGCCTTAGGAAGCATTACTATGAACAAAGCTAGTAGAAGTGATGGAATTCCAGCTGAACTATTTATAATTCTAAAAGCTGATGCTGTTAAGTGCTGCACGCAATATGTCAGCAAATTTGGAAAACTCAGCAGTGGCCACAGGACTGGAAAAGTTCAGTTTTCGTTCCAATCCCAAAGAAGGGGAATGCCAAACAATGTTCTCTTTGAGCCTATTTCACATGCTAGTACAGTTATGCTCAAAATCTTTCAAGCTAGTCTTCGAGCAGTATGTGAACCAAGAATTTCCAGATGTACAAGCTGGATTTAGAAAAGGCAGATGAACTAGAGATCAAATTGCCAAAATTTGCTGGATCATGGGGAAAGCAGGGGGCTTCCAGAAAAACATCTACTTCTGCTTCATTGACTATGCTAAACACCTTTGACTGTGTGGATCACAACAAACTGTGGAAAATTCTTAAAGAGATGGCATATCAGACCTCCTTACCTGTCTCCTGAGAAACCTGTATGTGATCAAGAAGCAACACTTAGAACTAGACATGGAACAACTGACTAATTCAAAATTGGGAAAGGAGTACATCAACTCTGTATATTGTCATTGTGCTTATTTAACTTTCTATGCAGAGTACATCATGCAAAATGCCAGGCCGGATGAATTACAAGCTGGAATCAAGATTGCCAGGAGAAATATCAACAACCTCAAATATGCAGAGGCTACTACTCTAATGGCAGAAATTTAAGGGGAACTAAAGAGCCTCATGATGAAAATGAAAGAGGAGAGTGAAAAAGCTAGCTTAAAACTCAATATTCAAAAAACTAAGATCATGGCATCTGGTCCCATCACTTCATGTCAAATAGATGGGGAAACAATGAAACAGTGAGAGACTTTATTCACTTGGTCTCCAAAATCACTGCAGATGGTGCGCAGCCATGAAATTAAAAGACACTTTTTCTTAGGAAAGCTATGACAAACTGAGACAGTATATTAAAAAGCAGAGACATCGCTTTACCAACAAAGGTCTGTCTAGTCAAAGCTATGGTTTTTTCAGTAGTCATGTAAGGATGTGAGAGTTCAACCATAAAGAAGGCTGAGCACCAAAGAATTGTTGCTTTCAAATTGTGGTGCTGGAGAAGATTCTTGATAGTCCCTTGGACTGCAAGGAAATAAATCAAGATCAGACACAATTTAGTGATTAAACAATAACTCTTCTCACAGCCTTTTAACAGTTTTAAAAATGGTCTTCCTATTTTTTCTATCAACCTTAAAATTTTGACAATCTGAAAGCCCACTTGAATTTTCATTTTTTTAATTTATAAAAATAAAAAATTAGAAAACTGTTAAAACAGTATCAATTTTCACCGAATGTTTCCCTCTGTATTTATTCACATCATTTTTTCTCATTATAAAAGTTCAGTTCAGTTGCTCAGTGGTGTCCGACTCTTTGCGACCCCATGAACCAGAGCATGCCAGGCCTCCCTGTCCATCATCAACTCCCAGAGTCCACCCAAACCCATGTCCATTGAGTTGGTGATGCCATCCAACCATCTCATCCTCTGTCGTCCCCTTCTCCTCCTGCCCCTAATCCCTGCCAGCATCAGGGTCTTTTCAAATGAGTCAACTGTTAGCATCAGGTGGCCAAAGTTTTAGAGTTTCAGCTTTAACATCAGTCCTTCCAATGAACACCCAGGACTGATTTCCTTCAGGATGGACTGGTTGGATCTCCTTGCAGTCCAAGGGACTCTCAAGAGTCTTCTCCAACACCACAGTTCAAAAGCATCAATTCTTCGGCGCTCAGCCTTCTTCACAGTCCAACTGTCACATCCATACATGACTACTGGAAAAACCATAGCCTTCACTAGACAAATCTTTGTTGACAAAGTAATGTCTCTGCTTTTTAATATGCTATCTATGTTGGTCATAACTTTCCTTCCAAGGAGTAAGTGTCTTTTAATTTCATGGCTGCAATCACCATCTGCAGTGATTTTGGAGCTCCAAAGAATAAAGTCAGCCTCTATTCCCACTGTTTCCCTATTTATTTGCCATGAAGTGATGGGACCAGATGCCATGATCTTCATTTTCTGAATGTTGAGCTTTAAGCCAACTTTTTCACTCTCCTCTCTCACTTTCATCAAGAGGCTCTTTAGTTCTTCTTTGTTTTCTGCCCTAAGGGTGGTGTCATCTGCATATCTGAGTTTATTGATGTTTCTCCTGGAAATCTTGATTCCAGCTTGTGCTTCCTCCAGCCCAGCGTTTCTCTTGCTGTACTCTGCATAGAAGTTAAATAAGCAGGGTGACACTATACAGCCTTGATGCACTCCTTTTCCTATTTGGAACCAGTCTGCTGTTCCGTGTCCAGCTCTGCCTGTCGCTTCCTGACCTGCAGGCAGGTTTATAATAAAAGTAGTTCCTGCTTACTTAAAAGAAGAAAATTACTGAATAAAAAAAGAGTTAAAAAGATTTTTCATAGTTGCTCTAATATAGCATAGTTAACCTTTTAGAGTACTTTCCTTTTAGATATTTTGGTCTTGCTAGTTATAAAGATATGGTACAAATTCATTTTTGTGCCATATTTTGCACAGATAGTTACTGAGCACTTATTTTGCCAGTTTTCTTCCTAGACATTGAGTCAAGCTCTGGTTTCACAAAATAAAGAAATCCTGCCTTCATTTATTATAGTAATAAATGATGTTATCATAATCTGTTTTTGTAGTTTTGCATAATCTTCATATGCATTACTGTAATAACTGCAAATTTCATTGGGTGAATCAGTTTCTATAGTCATTTTCTTATAGTTGTGTGTTAGTTGCTCAGTTGTGTCCGACTCTGTGATCCCATGGACTGTAGCCTGCCAGACTCCTCTGTCCACGGAATTCTTCAGGTAAGAATTCTGGAGTGGGTTGCATTCCCACCTCCAGGGGATCTTCCTGATCCAGGGATTGAACGCAAGTCTCCTGCACTGCAGGCAGATTCTTTACCAACTGAATCACCAGGGAACTCCCAATTTTTCAATGTTATTTTTTTTGTAGTTAGAGTACCTTTTAAGACACATTTCTTGAAATGGAGTAATTTGGCTAAAGGACATGGACATATTTAAGACTCGATACAAACTTTGACGTTGTTTTTCAAACAGCTAGTACCAACTCTCATGCCACTGAAAATGGACAATGGGAAATTTTTTTTTTATGAATCTGTCAGCAATGATTGTAAACACTGAAAATTGTTGTCATTATTTTGGTAGGTACTTCATTTTAATTTTCCCTTTTTTTGCTGCCTAGCAAGGTTGAGGCCATGCGATCGCAGAGTCCGACACAACTGAGCGACTGAACTGAACTGAGCAAGATTGAGTTGTATATGTGTGTTTTATTGGAGGACAATTACTTTACAATGTTGTGGTGGTGTGTGTGTGTGTGTTTTAAGTAAGGTTAAATAAATGTATTTCTTTTTAAAATTTATCTGTTCAGGAAATTCCTTGGTGGTCCAGTGGTCAGGACTCTGAGCTTCCATTGCAGGGGGCCCAGGTTTGATCCCTGGTCTGGAAACTAGAATCCCACAAGCCCCACGGTGTGGCAAAAGGAAAAAAAAATTATCTGTTCATGCCTTTTGCTTTATTAAGGTGCTTATGCTTTCATTTCATGTGGACAAGCTCTTTATGGAATAAAGACATAGAGGATATATATTCCACATATTCTATATGGAATAAAGACCGTTTTGGTATATACTCTCCCTCAGACTTATGTCAAAGGAGAAAATGATCACTGAGCTTTGTGCCCTAAGGTCAAATAGAGGTTTAAGCCATCTTCCCATTTCCAGGTTCCAGCCCAGCCTATGGCACATGGCAGGTTTTGTACACACGACACAATGGAGGCACACTGGATGCCAATCAGCGGATTGGACTCTGGAGGTCCAGAGACACTGAGAGTAATAGCAATCTTGGCTTCTTAAACTAAGCCTGGGCCAAGAAATGACTTCCTAATAAACCAAAATCTGTTTTTTTTTTTTAATGGATAGAGAAAGATAATTTTATAGCCAGAGGACAAATGAGTGCACGTAATTGGATAACATCTGAAACAGCCTAAAAAAAAGAAGGGTAAAAGGAAAGGATGTTGAGAAAGGTTGTGTGGAAGGAAATAAATGAAAGCAACAAAGCAAAGTAACAAGTATTCTACATCCATGTGTATAAGGTATGTTGTTGGCCGTGGTGGGTGATTTTAAAAGATCTGTGGCCCCTCTATAGTTTATATACTCACTTCAGAAACTTAAGCAAATCAAATGTGTATTCCTATAGAATTCTTGGTTACACATACACATACTTACGTACACATATAACACTGAGACCTATTGAAAAGCATGGGAAAAAGCAATTCCCAAATCAGGGAAGTCTAAAGGATTCTGGAACCTGCCTCGTCTCTCCTCGTAATGACCAGTTACTTTAGGTCACGGCATTTGTAAGAAGAAGGGAAGAAGGGGTCTTCATGGCAGTATTGAATTTTGTATCTTTCCCTCTTACTTCTGACTTTCTCAGAGCTGTGAGCCAGAAGCTGGAAGGACCCCATACCAAGAAGAGAAAAAGAGGAAACCAAGAGGGAATGATCTTCTTGCAGTAGCTGAAGTCTACTTTGTCATACTATTTTGAGGGGTCGTATGGGAAAATGTTTATTGCATACTTTATAGAAATAATTTGCATTAGGCAAATTCTGTATGCCAACATGAATGCATACAAGACATGGTTCCTATTTTCAAGGGTAAAAGCAGCTGCTTACCTATTGTAGGGGCATGGCCCTAATGTCCCTAACCTCGACAGAACCATTCATTTTCTTTCTGGTGACTTTAACAATTTTGTGTACGCATGCATGCTCAGTTGCTTCAGTCCTGCCCGACTCTTTGCGACCCTATGGACTGTAGCCCGCCAGGCTCCTCTGTCCATGGGATTCTCCAAGCAAGAATACTGGAGTGGGTTGCCATTTCCTGAGTACTATTTATTGAACACTTATTATGTCCTAGATAATTTGCCCAGAGCACTGGTTATATTATTACTTAATGATCCTTTCAGGCCCAGTTCGTTGTTGCTTTTATTGACCCGTACATAACCTCAAGTTTAATTAATAATTTATTCCATGACTAATTTTAATTGATAATTATTAATACATCACTCATTCTGTTCACTCCTTTAATGCAGCACTTCTCATTCTGTAGTCTACATTTCTGGCTGTCCCACTATACATTGAGCTCAGTAAGGGCAGTGTATTTCACTCCAATTTCTTAGCGTTTGGTAGTTCCTAAGTATTCTGTTGTGTGAATATTGTGTGGAACTCCATGACTTCAAACACATTGAAGAGTCATGAAATTTTTGAGCCAAGAGAGGAGAAAGATTTGACTGGAAAATGTAACTTGCCTGAGGTCACATGAATCTGGTAAAATGAGATTAGAATCTAGTTGCCTTGCTTTTCAGTTCACTATTGTTTCTTCTATCATGGAAAATGCTACCAAAACATAACTAAATATCTTTTATCTCCCAATCTCCCAGATCCACCCAAACCTCTTCAGTTCATGGCCTTTGGGCCTTCAGTCTGCTTCTGTGATATTAGATTTCCTAAAACAATGGTTTTTTTTTTTTTTTTTTTTTTTTAATATATAGCTTTCCTTTCACAATTTCACATTCCAAACAGACAAAAATCCAAACTCCAAATTGGCTGGCTTTTGCTAGCAGTGTAAAAGTTGGGAGAACCTTCTGCTGGTATTTTCACTAACAAGCTCTTTCCACAAGTACACTTTAATCCAGCCCAATCAAACTGCTTGTCAACACACACACTATGCTCTGTCTTCAACATCTGAGACTTCACATTCGTTCTGACTAGTGTCCTTCCTTCTAAGCAACCTGGTGCACTTTAATTACCTGTTCCCCTTCTGGATTGGTTGCTTCGAACACATAGTAGAGAGATGTGGCTTTAGTCACGCAGTAGTTGAACTGAATTTTGCAGTCCAGCACCTGGGGCATAGACTTCCAAAATGTGCACTGAATGATTGTGTCTTAGGAAAAATCACAGAAATGTAACTTACTCATTAGAATTGTAAGCAATCCTTTACCAAAACTTTTCTATTTGGAGGAAAAATAAGCATATTGGCTCACTCAGCCTTTTTTTCTTTCTTCCTTTAATTCTATTTCATCTGTTATGACTCTGCCATTCTCTGTGAACTCCACATTCTCCCAGCACCCCTGCCCCTGACACTTGTGGGAGAGGAATCCACAAATTCCTTTGGGGCTCCATCACTGGAGCAAGTTCTCAGGAGCTGGAGAAGGTCTGGGCTGCAAACAGGAAGTGTCTGTACTTCTGGCCACTTTGTTTCCCGGGGCAAAAGCTGCAGAGTCCACCTGGAGACAGAATGACAGAACAAAACTAACCTTCACTATCCCCCATCTGCAGCTTTTCTGTGTGGACATTCTGACCCAGTGCCACTTAGGGGTTTCGCTCTCCAGAACTGGTATCTAGTATGCACATCAGAAGAGCACCCAGCAAAGCATCACGTATGAACCCTCCTTACGTTCCTCTTCACTTTAATCGTTTTGAATTTTTAAGTTTTGAAAGCATCCATAGGAACTTTCTCTTTGGAAGGCCGAGGGCCAAAGACAAACAGAGGCTGGCCACCTGGTCTCGAAATCCTTTTTTCTTCCCTCAGTGTCCAAGACCTCATCTTGCCCCCTGAGCTCTCAAGAGGGGCAGGTGGCAGCTTTCCTCTGCCTCCGTACCTGGCCTCGTCAACGACACCCATTAGTCTCCAATCTTCCAGGGCAGTGGGGGACTACCGGCCACGCGACCCAGGCCCTTGCCCAGGCACGGGGACCCCGTGGACTACGCTGGCCCGTGCGCTGGAAGAGGGGAGTGGGCCAGCCCGGGCATGACCCCAGCTCCAGCCAGTGGGGGCGGGTAGTCCAATGGGCAGCCTCGCTCCGGAGGCGGGCTCAGGCCGGAAGCCACCCCGCGGCACAGCCGCCCCGCGAGACGGCGCCCGCGCCCCCGCCTTCTCCGGCAAGGGCTCCGCGGCCAAGGGCGGCAGGGGCCAGTCCGCCGGGTCCCCGCCGCGCTCTTTGTCCGGGCCGCGCGCGGGCGGACGCGTGCGCCCCCCGGGTGAAGGGAGGCGCGGTGAGACCGCGCGGGAGCGCGCGGGAACAGCTCGCGCCCGCCGGCCGCCGGCGGCGCGCGCCCCTCCGCCAGGCAAGCAGCGAGCGAGAGCGCGCGCCGTCGCCGCGCCCGCCCCTCCCCCCGCGCTCGCCTCGGAACTTGCTGACTGCGCGGCCGGGAGGAGCCGAGCCGGGCGGCGGCGGCGGGAGGCCACAGCGCGCGGGGGTCTCCCGCGTCCCCTCAGCCTCGCCGGGAGCTCGCGCCCTCGCCCAGCCGGGCTCCCACCCCCCCTTTTTTCCGAAGGCGCTGGGCGGCGCCACCCTCCGGCCGGAGCCCGGCACTGCACAACCCCCTCCGACTTTCAATGTTCCACACTCCCCGGCCAGAGCCTCCTCGGCTTCTTTTTTTCCCTCCCCCCCCTTTCCCCCCCCCCAGCTGCCTCCATTTCCTTAAGGAAGGGTTTTTTTCTCTCTCCCTCCCCCACACCGTAGCGGCGCGCGAGCGGGCCGGGCGGGCGGCCGAGGTAAGGCGGCGGGGCCGGGGGGCCGCGTGGGGGGCGGCCGGGGCGGCGGCGGTGGGGGAGGGGGCGGGGGCGGGCAGCTTTGTTCGCGCCGGGCGCCCGCGCCGCCGGTGTCCGCGAGCCGCCGCGGGGCCGGCCGGGCTGCTCGCATCACTTGGCGCCCGGCGCGGCGAGCGCTGCCCGCGGCCCCCGCGCGGCCCTCCCCACAAAGGGCCGCCGAGCTGCGTGGCCGCCGCCGGCCGCGGCTCGCCTCGGCGGGCGCGGAAATTTGTTGCACTTCTTGAGGCTTTGTTTGTTTGTTTTTGCTCTGAATTTTTTTTTTTTTTTTGGTTATTTTGGACAAAATGTCGGTCCGTGATGTAAAAATTGAGCGAGGAACCCTGATGGCATGGGGAGCTTTGCAGAAGGTGCAGTTTGAATTCTGCTTTTCCCAGGGTGGCAGCTTGGTCTTGGCCGGATGAATCTTCGCTGCTGGCCGTGGCCAGAACAGCTTGTTAGTTGATTTTTAAAATTCCTAAGTGTTGTATTTAAAGGCTTACGTGCACAGAGGAGGAATCACCACCTTAAATAAGCATATGGGCGATTAACAGGGTATGTTTTCCTCTCGGAAAAGGAATTTGGTAGCTTTGACCAATGTCAGTGTGTAAATATTTAGACGTTATTAGTGACTTTTTAACATTTTTCAGCGAGATCTGTTATTTACAGTGTGTCATATGTTATTAATGCTCGTTCCCTAAGTTCCCTGGCAAATCTGTTTCATGCCTTCTGAGAAAGTAGACAATTGATAGATTGTCCAAGGGATGGAAAAAAATGTGAGTGGGTTTTCTAACTTGAGTTCAGTAAATCCCTGAACGCTGCCGTTGTGAGACACATCACCTCCCCTGTAACCTTGCTGTACGATGAGATAAGTGTGAACACTTTTGAAGCATTTTCACTAAAACATGATTTTAGGTGAAGATTAAGAGAAGAAAATGCTATTGGTTTATTTCTTTAGACTTACATTTCCTTTCTTTCCCCGTTTTTTCTTGAAAAGTTTTCCAAGAAATAACTTTACCAAGATGTCCAGTGATCGGCAGAGGTCCGATGATGAGAGCCCCAGCACCAGCAGTGGTAGTTCAGATGCAGACCAGCGAGACCCAGCCGCTCCAGAGCCTGAAGAACAAGAAGAAAGAAAACCTTCTGCCACCCAGCAGAAGAAAAACACCAAACTCTCTAGCAAAACCACTGCTAAATTATCCACTAGTGCTAAAAGGTAACCTGTGAAAAAAGGATTAAGCACGTTGTCAGTTTGTCTTCCAAATGGACGCTTTTGTTGATTTAACATCAGCAGCAATAGTTCAAAAATATTTCCTTGGCTGTCGGTTTTGTCTGGACTTGAATGAGTTGTCATTCTGCTTAGGTGGTATATAAGCCACCTCCCTGGAATGAGACTTTTAAGCAAACTTGTTCTGTGCTTTGGTAACTTCAGAGAGTGTCCTTGAGTAGAGACTGGAGTAACATCTGACAGATTCAGGAGTTGGCAAGGAAAATTTGGTGATCCCAGATTAGCTGGTACATTTGAGGATGTTGTCTTTTTATCAGTAATATTCATCTTCATTGAAGGTGACACTTGGAGAGATCAGTGCCTCTCTTCATGAAACTTAATGATCAGAAATGGTCGTGTTTGCTAGAAAATTTTTAAAGTCGGGGCCTTGGCTGTATTTGAAGGCAGATTTTAAAATTGTACTTCAAGTGTGTTTTCAGTTTTTACAAGCGTGACCTTAAGTCATTCGTCTCAGGTTTTACTTTTTCTAATTAAGCTATGGTCATACCTCCGTGTCCTTGTGAGAGTAGGTAAAACTGAAAAGTAGCTGTTTACATGTTAGGTGGCACTTGGTGATTGAGAAGTTTGCCATTACGCCTCTTCACTCTAAAATTTGTGGATATGCTTGACATGTTAATACTCAACAGCAGGAGAAGCATATTTTGTTGGATATAAGTGAAAGATCATTTGTTTTCTGTTGATTTATATTTCTGTGATAGTGAAAAAAAAAGATGCTGTCAGTGGGACTCCAATCAATGGTAGTAGTAAGTGAATACCTGTGAATTTTAGTAATTACACATCAGGTGTTCCTATAGCGTTAGCCGATATCGACATTTTATTGATTTTTGTTGATCTCAACCAAAAGAAAAAGAAAATATAAAAGCTGATCAAATGTTGGCGTTCTGTTAGTGATAGTCTGTGGATTTTCACCTCTATTGTATCAATAATCAAGTGTTAATAACTAGAATATTTTATGAAATAACAGCAGTCCATGAGATAATTTAAAATCCTTCTCAGTTTCTTACAATCTTGTTGATGAACATACTAAACATATCTTAAGTTTTGAAAGCATTGTAAATTTGAATAAAATAAGAACTGCTCTTTTTCCTCTTACCTCAAGGCTGTCTATCTTTTCTCCCAAATTTATTAAATTTAAGTGCTGTACTTAAGGTCTGGGGAAACAGATTTACTTAAATACAAATATCAGAATTCTTTGAAAGTTTTTCACTGGTAAAAATATTTGTAAATTTCAAACTTTTCTGACAGGTAAAATATTGTCAAAATTATTAATGTGCACTTGCAGTAGCTCGTTCATTTTTACCTTGGTAAAGTGTCTTGGAGTCATTGTCAAATATTCTAGTGCTTTCCCTCCTCCCTTCTTGTCTCATTTGCATATAAGCTTGAAAAGAGAATTTATCTGGTAAAAAGTGCTTTAAAATACATTTTACATCCTTTTCTGAGTACAAGTGGAGGGCTAGTTCTCAAATCAGGTGTGAATGTCTTCCTTACTTACAGTAGCAAGTGAGAAAAAAAGCTGCGAAGTTTCTGTTAAGGGATTTGGGTTATGCCTCTGAGAACAAAGAGGGAGCAGCCATGTTAGCATTACTGAGGGCGAAGCCAGCCTTGCATTTAACTGCATGGTGGTAGAGGGCAGTGTAATTCCCCGGTTATTCTGTAGACTCTCAAATCCTTTTTGTCTGCTCTCATTTCACTAACAGAATTCAGAAGGAGCTAGCTGAAATAACCCTTGATCCTCCTCCTAACTGCAGGTAAGAAACAAATTGTGTTGTTTTAATTTCAAACTGTGGAAAAATATCCAGAGATTCATGTATCGTTGTTGGATATTTGTGCTGCAGAAGAGGCTACATTTGCTTCTTTTCAGCTTTGCAAGTGGATTGAACAAAAAATTGTCTTGGGTGAATCAAATACATTTGGGAGGAGAAAAACCTTTTTAGAGTGTATCATACATTTTGAACTTATGAATATATTGATTTTTGCTTCTTGCTGGGATTAGTATGAACGGTGCTGATTTTTATTCTGTTGTAATAGTTCTGTAGTGTGTTTATTCAGAAGTATATTGCAGAAACTTCTAAAATTTTGCTAAGCTTTAAAGTTACTGCTTGTGTGCAGTCTGAACTGACCTTCCAAATTTAGAAATTGCTGAATGTGGTGATACAAAAATGTAAATGCAGTAAACAGGAGTATAGTTATTTCTGTTTGATTTATTCAGTAACTTGCCTTTAGGACAGAGTTTATGTGCTAAGCTAATGGTTTTAGTTGCTGTTTTCTAGAGAATGCATTGTTGGAATTATTTACATTTTAATCAGATGGTTTAATTGCTTGGGAAAATCCTTAGTATTTTTGGCACTAGAAATATGTGTATAAAAGACAGTGAATGAGTTGGAATTTGTGGGAAGAAGTCATTTCAGTGAAACTCATGTGGAATGGTTTAAGATTGTTGGTTGGTATAAGGTGCATTAAAAGTAACTGGTTTGTAATTTTTTCCCTGAAATATTTTTTAAATTCCTCTTAGCACTCAGTTTTTCATCTGTGACTGTTTGACTTCTAAAATTCATCAAACTTAGAAAAACTGTCTTGTAGATAATTTGCATGGAAATAGGTACTCAGAAACCAGAATGGCTACTAGAAATAAAGCAGTGTTACAGTTTGATATGAAAGTGTTTTCTTGTCTTACCTATATTTTTCTACAAGTGGTGTTCACTAGTGGTGATCAGACCTATTTCTGAAATCTACTTGAGATATAATAGGATGTAATCCAACCGCTTCTTATTGTGTATGTTAACTGGGTCCTCTGATAAGGTGATCTGATGTTTATTTGCTTATATTAATATTTATAATCAGACATTTCAATTCAAAATGGAAACATGAATGTAAGCTAATTTTAAACAGATAGTAGTATGTCAGATATCAAAGTAGTACTTAGGAGCTATCTGTGCTGTCCAGTAATGTAGCCACTAACCACTTGTGGCTATTGAGTGCTTCGGTTGTAGTCCAAAATGAGATATTCTGTAAGTGTAAAGTACACATCAGAATTTGAAAACAATATGAAGAAAAGAATGCAAAATATTTTTACTGATTTTCAAAAAATATTACATGTTGAAATACTGATATTTTGATATGTTGGGTTTGGATTATTACGGTATGTAAAACGTTTTTAAATTCTTTTTTCCTGTTTTAATACGGTTACTAGACAATTTAAAATTACATATGTGGCTCATGTTGTATTTCTGTTGAACAGCACTGCTTTAGAGAATAAATAAATCAGTATTTCCTTTCAGGCTTCTAAATGGTGTGTCAAATCTGTAGCCATTTAAGGAGGTCAGGTTAAATTTGCTCTCTGGAAGAATTACTTAACATGGAGAGTGTATTCTGGTATTTCTCATTATAGAACATGTAAAGATCTATCGGTTCAAAAGTCTTTATTGTTTTAAAATTGCATATAAGGTCAAACATTTTTTAAAGGTTTTTGTTGATTTTCTGCAAATGGCACAAACCATTAAATAGTGTTTGTGTGTGAATCTAGTAAGCCCAATAGACACGTGCTGGATGCCCTGAGAACAATATGTTGCAGTTGCTGAAGAAATGTGCTCTGCCTATTTAACCCAGGAATGTTTCCACAAGGTCACTGACGATTATTGTAGAGGAAGTATAGTCTGTCTTAGAGATAGAAAGTTTAGTTTAATTTGCTTTTATTTTTCTCTTTATATACCAGATTTCCTTTCAGTCCATGAAATAATGCTTCACATTTAGTGATTAGACTGGTGAAATGGTGATCCTTTGGGCTTGCTCATTGAGCAGTAACTTGGCATACATACATCATCTGTGCTTTCTCTCCTCACAACTTGTGATCACTGTCAACTACTGCAAATGACACTGTTCAGTTCTCTGCTTTTTTTAATGTATGAGTTCTTTTGTGACTGTGTGAGTGATTAATAGAGGGAAAAAAAAAAAACCGAGAAAACATCAGTCGTAGTAGGAGACTGGAGTAGTTGTTTTTGTTTTTATTAGTTTAGGTACAGTCTTCTTTCATATGCTGGACAAGTGAAATATTCACATATTTTTATGTGTTTTTCTGTAAGTCTTCAGATTCTTTTGGATGGAAGAACATCTAGGTCTTGTTCTTGAGCAGGAGTTTGGAATAGTAAGGGTTACTGGAGATATTTTTAGGATTTTTAACAGCTAATTTAAAATTTGTATTTTTACCTTTGTGTCAAATACGTATTCGTGGTGTTCTTGTAATTCACAGGTGAGAATTTTAGCTTTATGGTGATCGTACAGTTTAGATTTGTTAATTTATGTTATAATTAATAGTGGGACTCTATTAATAAATTCTAGAAAATATGTGAATTCATATTGTCTGAAATATATGAAACCTAATTATTTTGACTTTCACGTGTAGTTAATTAGAATTCCATTATGGTTTTGAATATGATTTTTACAAGCTTGTCAAAGTATGTGATACATTTAATTTTTCAGAGAAGAATGAAAAGTATGTCTGTGTACATTGAAAAAAGAACTTGAATGAAACACAAGAAAACACAACAAAATCAAAATTACTGACTTAAGATTTTTTCTTAAATCTTTTCCTGTGTTTAATTAATAAAATATTTTTTAGTTATTTATATAGCTGTGTCAAATATGTATACACCCAGGGTGATCATAGGATAGACTTAATTATTGAATTAAGTGTATGGCTTTAAACCTATCTGAATATATTTGGGTAGTATTGATATTTCTTTTCCTGATAGTATAAACGTGTGATAAAATGTTACTTCCAGTGATTCGATGGTGTTTCAATTTTCAGGTATTGGAATGCTTTAAAAGGCCAAAGCATTTACAGATATAACACTTAATGGCTTCAATTTATATTCTTTATCCTAGATTAGAGTGTGAAGAGTTGATGTACCAGTGAGAATGAAGGGAGACTGTATTATGTGCAGTTCCTTACCTGTTTTTAGAGAAACTTATTAAGTAGAATTGAGTGATGTGCTATAAGACATTTATGTTCCATCTGTTCCCCAGAGGGTGTCCTCTCAGGACTTGACAGGTGGTGGAACTTTAGAAAGGTGCTGGATTTTTAACTCAGTCTCTTTAATTCTTTTCATATCTGAGACAGTACAAATATATGCTCTAAAAATACCTTTAATATGTTCAGATTGAACCTATATTAAAGTAGACATTCAGGGACATTGTAAATAGTTTTTGGATGTTAGAAAGGCCTTATTGAGAGGGAGGCGTTACAGTACCAAGTTATTGTATTAACATACGAAAACCTGAAAGTGGGTGCTATGATGCTTGCAAATTTTGCTCATTTCCTTCTTTCTAAAAAATGAACAAAAGCAATTAAGTTTTAAACCAGTAGTTGGGAAGCCCTGCTTTACTCATAAGCCAACTGTCTGTGGATGAGCTCTGCCTCCTTTTGCAGATTACTACCGCCTTGCACCATTTCTAGACAAGATAGAACTTTGGTGCCCAGGGGTGGTCTTCAGACCAGTAGCATCTGCATCACAGGTGAGATTTTAGAACTGTAGAATCTTTTAGAAGTGTAGAATCTTGCCTACCCACCCTGCAAAAGTACCGAATCAGGATCTGAATTTCAACTAGATTTCCAGATGGATTGAATGTATTTTAAGGTTTGAAAAGCACTGGTACTTGAGCTGGACTGAGTACAAGCCCCTGCTCTGGCACTTAATAGTTGTTTTACCTTAGATAAGCTATGGAATATTCCTGTCTTTCTGTTTCTCATCTCTGTAATAAGAGATTAAAATTATACCCCCTTTATAAATTTGTTGTGAAGATTAGATGAATTTATATGTTTAGAAATTGCTTAATGTGAATTGGGTCAATAAAGTGGTTGAGGTGTGGTTAAAGAGCTAGCTTAGCAGTATGCTTTCACTTTTGGAGGCATTTTCTCTAGTGCATCAGCATCCAACTATCGGAATAATTTTATGTTAATCAGCTCTGCACCTATTGGGAATGTCAGGCACCTAGTTAAAAGCAGTTCCTTGGAACTTGAGTGAAAAAGAAAATAAACCTAGGAACACTGGACAAGGTTGAACAAATAGTATATCCTCTTTAAAGAAATATGCTAATGGTTAATGAAACCTAATTCAGCAGAGAATGCTCTGTCCAGTGGATTATAATAAACTACTTTTAAATAGTGGTGATATGTTTTCCCTTTTAGTATTCCACTGAGAACGAGATTATATCAATAATTTTGTAAAATTGATTCTGAAGTGATATAATTTGCTAGTTATCTGAACATAGCATTCTTTCCTTCGCTGTGATCTAAGGAGAGATTTTGGAAGCTTTCTCTAGTTGACATATAAAGGCAGGTCATGAAAGTGACATATGAATCTACATAGATTGGTTGCTTATATAATGGTTTTAAATCCTCCCACACATATGGATAGATTGCTTTTTCTTTTTTATGTATACATTTGATTGTTGTTTATGTTAGCCAAAATGTGCTATGTGAAGGTACGCCATTTCATAAAACGAAATTGTTTCATTAATCATCTAGCCCTTTTGTTTTCAACTCTTGAAAAAAATCCTGTAATGGCCTTTTTATAAAAATTAAATCTTTCTTGGATGCTCAGTTTGTGAAATAGATAAGAACAGAACTACTCTGACTGAAGGTGTTTTCCAATTGGTCTGTCAAATTGACAGAAATAGAAATTCTAGACAAAATAATGACTTTGGATTAGAGATCTATGAAATATCCCATATATTCTTTACTTTTTCATAATTGTGTGTGTTTTAATTTTTGGCTTCACACTGAAGCATATGAGATCTTAGTTTCTCAACCAAAGATTGAACTTGCACACTCTGCATTGGAAGGCAGAGTCTTAACCACTGAACCACTGGGGAAGTCCCCATAATTGTCGTTTTTAATATGATTGTTCAGAGGTATTTGGCTACCATTTGTATTATTAAAAAGAAATTGGTTTGCAGTGAAGCTAGTTATTTCTCTCATACATGCCAGTGTAGCAGAAAGATTCAGTACTTTGTGACTGAAAAGTTTTTCCAAAGGAATGGTATAATTGAAAATAATATTTTCCCCCTCAACAGGTCACATTTTTATTAGGGATCTGTTAAGTTCAGTGCAGATAATGTAACCAGAAAGTGGGTGAAAACTGTGCATTTATAAAGTTACGTGGTTACTTTGCAGCTGCATGCAAGGCTCAAATTGTTTTGTTCTTTTCTATAGATAACCAGCTGGTACCTTATCCCATCCTTGAATGAGTAGCTGTAACAACAGATGGATATGTTTAGTTATAAGAAGATCAACAAGTCATTGTTCCTTAGAGTACAGGGGTGCTCCAGTGGATTCTCGTCTTTCCTACAAAATTAAGATTAAAAACAGAATAAAACCACCTGTAGATCGAGAGAACTAGAAAGATTTCTTTCCCCTTTCTATACTGCTTTAACAGGGTAGCTTATTTGGCATTTTAGAATCTAGAAGAAGAAACATCTTTAAATCTTTAATATTTCTCTTTCCCCAGTTCTCATCTGGGGGCGATTTTTGCCTTCTTATTCTCACACCCCACTCCAGTTGTCCTGTGGAACAATTGGCAACGCCTAGAGACTTTTCACAACTGGGGAAGAGGAGCTGCTATTAATAATTTAGTGAATAGAGAGAGGTCAGGGATGCTCTTAAATCCCCTGTAATGCCTAGGTCACCCCCTTCAACAAAGATTTTATCTGGCCTAAAATGTCGGTAGAGGTTGAGAAATCCTGCTGTAGATGTTAACTCCAATACCTTTGCCTCTTTAAGTTTTACGTAGTTCATTTATTATTATTTTCCTATCTCAGTAGTGATGCCTAGTGAATATACATTCTCCTGTACTTTCCTCAGAGCTGGTATCCCCATCTTCCACTACTCTTGTGCTGTAGTTTATTGTCTGATACATGTCTTTTTTTTTTTTTTTTTTAATGTGAACCTACAGGAATGGCTATGTTGAGTACCTTTTAAATTATGGTCTACTGAGGCCAGAAATACTTACAGCAATATTTTAAATTAATGAACTAGTTTCCTACTAGTTCATTATACCCTCTTCATGATTTAGGTTTAGGCTGGTTATATCTGTGTGCTACTAGAAATACTGAAGTATCATCGAGTGTAAATAACCATTGGGAAATCATCAAAATTCAGTTTGATTCAGTACATTGAACTGCAAACGGTTTAGAAAGCCATGCTCTTCATCTGATTTTGATTTTTATCATTAAGACAATGCAGAGATTATCCTATTATTGTTACAAGTCCCCAGTCCTTTATTTCTAACCTGTGGGGCCGGTAACGTTTCAGAATGTGAAAGTTTTCAGACGTTAGAAAGGGAATGTGATGTAGTTTATATAACACTGCCAGTGGGATCCGGGTCAGGACTCCATAATCAAACACATGCATATTTCTACACCCAAACTGTATGAATGCTCTCACTAAGAGGGATACATCGGCACTACAGATAGTTTCAGGTTAGTTCATGTTTGGTGTTGCTGCCAAATTATTTTTCAGTCTTTGATTTTTAGAGCTTTTGGGATATTCCAGAATGTGGGTAAGCAGTTGTGGCCCTGTACTACTACTGTGACAGTGGCAAGTGACGCCAGCTGTTTTACTACATGGTGCAAGGGTATTTAAAGTCTTGTTCTGCTTTTCTTTCTTTACCTGTTTCCTCATAGCTGTTTTTAGTTTCTCAGCTTTTATTTTTGGAGCGTTGCTTTTTTTTTTTTTTTTTAATTGTCTAACCTGTATGATTAAAAGAGTTTAGATTCTTGATTTTAGAGTTTTTTTCTCCTTTTCTTTTGAGGTGAAACTATAAGCATCAGTTTCTAAGTTATTCTGTGTATGTTGGATTACTTTTCTGCTTTGCTATCAGTATTCTCTCTCAATTATTCTGTTCATTCTGGACATACCAAATTACACAGAAAGGAAGATATCCTTTAATACCTAAGCATGCATGCCTACTAAGTTGCTTCAGTTGTGTCTGACTCTTTTGAGACTCCATGGACTATAGGCTCCTCTGTCCATGGGATTTCCCAGGCAAGAATACTGGTGTGGGCTACCATTTCCTTCTCCAGGGGATTTTCCCCACCTAGGGATCAAACCTAGGCCTCCTGCATTGCAGGCAGATGCTTTACCACCGAACCACTAGGGAATCCCATGATACCTAAGCATAGGACTTGCCGTCTTTATGTATGCATTTGAGTGCAGTTAGGCTATAAAAGGAGACATTAAATTTTGCTAAGCTGTTTTGTGTTGCATTAACTTCAACATATAAATGTTGGACTCCTGGGTGGCTCTTCCATGTGTTGGCTGGGATCTGTGCAGCTTACAACTAACTTGGAGCTCTGCCATTTTCAACATGTCCAGGCAGGATAACTAGAGGGTCATGTGCTGGCTGTAAGTACTTTGGTCTGAAAGTAAGATACGGATTTAATCACATGACCTCAAGGGGGAAAATGTTGGGGAGCATATGGATATTTAGAGAGAAATTTCTCTGCCTATATTTTGTACAAAGTGTATGTGGTTCATGAATAGGCAACTTTCATTCTCACTTCAGAAAAGGAAAGAGGAAATAATTGAGCATCCAGCCTGACACTCTCCTGGATTTCCATACTATAGTGCCTATTAATATGCTATTTTATTTAATTCCCAAAACAATTCTATGAAGTATCATTCTTGTTAAGGTTTCAAAAGGTAATCTGAGAGTTGTCACACATGTAGTGCATATATATACATAACAGCTCCAGGGCAAAAATCTAGGCTTAGTTTTGACGTAAATGTAAGCACTTCTTGCTTCTGTACACTGCTGGTTGAGAAATCTGGTAAAAGCATTCGTAGTTGTTTTGTGGTCTGTAGGTGCGTTCTTAGTGTGAGTGTATCCCATCTGTTTGCTTATAGTCTCTTGAAGGAGCCGGCATACTCTATGGTTTTAGAACCTGGCAAGTGAGGTTCAGTTGGTGAATTGGAGAAAGAAGAGTTTTCTTTTTTGCCTTGGGGGTGCTAGGCTTGCATTAGTGTTGTGTTTTTTTTTAATCATTCGGACAGAATCATTTTCTTTTTTAGGGAGCATTCCCCAAGTTGCCAGCTCAGCTCTCTTCTCTCTTTCCTTGTAAGGAAGAAGGTCAGGGAATGAAGATGATCATAACAGAAGGCAGATCTTTGTTCTCTGACTTGTAGTTCCTTGTGTAAAGCTTCTCTTTGAGCAAAGGAGTGACTTTAAATCTACCTCTCTTTTTCTCTCGGCCTATTTTGGAGGGATCTGGACCAGTTCTGCCAGTCTGAAGTTTCTTTCCTGCTTCACTGTCCCAGAGTAAATATACTTTGTCATTCTGTTTAACTTCTAGCTTGTCTGGGGAAAAATAAAGACATCTCTAGTCTGAAATTGCTTTTGGGAGTATAGCTCCACATATTTTGGTCTGAGTGAAGGGCCTAGGGAAACATGAATTTTGTTACCTTTTTATTTTATTTTCCTTTACTTATAAATCATCGTGATGATTCTCCCTTTACATCCATGGGACTTGCTTTTTATAAACACCATTCATTCCCTTTCTAAGGGTGGTTATTTGTAGTGTGTTTGCCATTTACAATCTTATGGGCCCTTTACAAATGGATCATTTTTTTACATTAAATTTTAGTAGGTCAAGAATCCATTTATTTAGGGTCCCCAAGAGAATCCATCTCAGAAGATTGTGGCTACATGTTTTTTATGGCTTCCTGCTGCTTTCTGTAGTCTTCTCAATTTAAACAGTAGTAACAACAAAATTTAGAGGGCATCTTAAGGCCTTGGCTTTACGGTTTTCTTTTTGTTTCACACTTGTTTCTAAGGAGATTGGTGATATTTGTTGGGTTTGTAATATATATACTTGTAGTAAATTTACCTTCAATCACAAAGAGGGAAAAAGGCAGCATTTGAATGGTTTGAGCAACTTTAGATGCATGTGACCACGTGGAATTCAATGACAGTTTTAACTAGTGCACCTTTAGATTTTCTTTATTTTATTTACACTAGTGTCTGTTTAAAATTTTTAAAGACCTCTCTGTTACATCCTCCCAGATGCTTTATATCCCCATATCCATTAGAGGACTATGCTAAGTATTCATTTTCTTTTATAAACCCTAAATAAACATGTTGCAAATGATCGCTTTTCCCTCCTGCTAAGGTTTCTTAATTTTTTAAAATTAACTTTTATTATGGAGAACTTGGAACATCTACAGAAGTAAACAGGCTAGTGTGATAAATAGCCATGTAGCCTTCACCTAGTTTCAATTGTTAACAACTCTGAGCCAATCTTACGTCATCTGTAATCCCAATCATTTCACCCTCCTATATCATGTTGAAGCAAATCTCAGACATCATTTAATCTGCATTTTTAAAGAACAGATATTTCAGGTGCATTTCCAAAAGATAAAGACTTTTAACTTAACCCAGTGTCACTAACACATCTAAAAATATCGAAATTCTTAAATCAGTCATGTTCAAATTTACAAATGTCTTAAGAATTGTCTACCTTTCTTCTTCAAAGGTAATTGGAATCGGTATCCGGATAGACACATTGTAATTGGTTGATGTGTTTTATATATCATCCAATCTTTAATTTCTTTCTGTTTTTGTTTTTTTCTTTCCCTTTTTCATTTTTGCAGATTATTTAAATGAAACAGGGCTGAGTTTTTAAGTCTAGATTTTGCCTGTTGCACTCTGACAGCAAAGTTTAGTATCTTTTTGTTCAGCGTTTCCTGTAAATTTGGGAGTTAGGTCAGAAGGCTTGTTAATATTCAGGATTGATTACCTTCCCCCCCTTTTTTTTCTTTTGACAAAACTGCTTCATAGGTGGTAGTGAACTATTTCATCAGGAAACACCTAAAAATCTGGTTGTCTTTTTGTGATGCTGGTAGCCACTGGAATACTTGTCTAAACAGAAACTTGCCCACATCTTCTATGGTTACCAGTCTGGTAAGTTCCATAGTGAAGGCAGAATAAGTGCTTAATTCTTCCTCTTGTTTATCAGATTTATTTTTTTCCTCCTTTTCAAAATAGTGAGTTGGTTACCTATCCTTTTCTGATTCGTGAACTTGTATTTGTTTTCTTTCATTCAGTTGCAGTCCTTCAGTATATGGCCACTGTTAGGAAACTTTGCATGCATAAAAGTTGCCTGGACATATTTGGTGGTAACATAATGCAAAGGCATGTTGTTCAACTCAACCATTGCCCTAGGTATTATTTTGAAAACTGAATACTTCTTGAAGCTGTCGCTTTAAACATAAGATGTTCTCCTCACCATATCTTAATTTGTGAAGGGATAATCAATGTCTTAGTAACTAAAATTCCTATATTAGAACTATATGTCTGTTTTTAAGTTCTGAATTAAAATAGATTGAGGTGGAATGCAGAGAACTTTATCAGAATCAAATTAACCACAAGAAAATGAACTTTATTTTATCTAAATCTACAAGAAAAGCAACGTTCTCTGTCCATCTACAGTGTTTCTTACCAGCGTCCCCTTCGGCATTTTGGACTGCATTGTGCTTTGCCTTGGGCTTCCCAGGTGGCACTAGTGGTAAAGAACATGCCTGCTAACGCAGGAGATGTAAGAGATCCAGGGAGATCCCCTGGAAAAGGAAATGGCAACTCACTCGAGTATTCTTGCCCGGAAAATCCTGCAGACAGAGGATGTTGGTGGGCTGCAGTCCGTGGGGTTGGACAGAGTCAGACATGACTGGAGTGACTTGGTGCGCAGCAGCACGTGCTTTGCTTTAGAAGACACTGAGCGCCTTTGGGCTTCATGCTGGCAGGGCCTCTCCCAGTTACTGTGGGCCCCAGGACGCAGCTCCTGCTCCCTTCTCCAAATGTCCAGGGGGTGATCGCGACCATGAAGTTAAAAGACGTCTGCTCTTTGGAAGGAAAGCTATGAGACACCTAGGCAGCGTATTAAAAAGCAGAGACATCACTTGGCTGACAAAGGTCTGTGTAGTCAAAGCTATGGTTTTTCCAGTAGTCGTGTAAAGATGTGAGAGTTGGACCATAAAGGAGGCTCATAGCCGAATAATTCATGCTTTTGGACTGTGGCACTGGAGAAGACTCTCTTGAGAGTCCCTTGGACTGCAAGCAGAGCAAACCAGTCAATCCTAAAGGAAATCACCCCTGAATATTCATTGGAACAGGACTGATGCTCCGATACTTTGGCCACCTGATGGGAAGAAATCAACTCACTGGAAAAGATCTTGATGCTGGGAAGGATTGCGGGCAGGAGGAGAAGGGGGTAACAGAAGATGAGATGGTTGGCTGGCATCACCAACTCAATGGACATGAATTTGAGCAAACTCTGGGAGATAAGGACAGGGAAGCCTGGCATGTTGCAGTTCATGGGGTCACAAAGAGTCGGAGACAACTTAGAGACTGAACGACAGCAGCGGGAAAGGATGGACACTTCCAGTTGCAAATTACTGCTCTAGATCCCACACTGTAATGGTGTCCAATCATAGGATTCTAATAAAAATATTGTGTGGCATTGCTTCCAGTAATGTATAATTTGTAATAGACTTCTTATGTAAAATCTCTTATGACCAAATATGTATGATTTTACTACATATGAAATTGTCTTTTATGCAGAAATTATTTTCTTCCTGTAGCATTTTTCTTTTTGATATTTCCCCTAAACTCTGAAATCTTATACTAAATTTAAGCTCTTTGTATGATCTTAACATGTACATATACACATTCTCTGGCAAATACGTTTCTTTACATCTTCTTTTGATCTTTTTATTATTAGTGAGTTTAGTTTTATTTACAGGAAAATCTGAAAATAAAAATGGGATTTTTCTGCTAGCCCATTGCCTCAAACTGGGCCTTTTCATTTATCTTGTGTCTCTAATTATTAGCCTCATGCTGTTTCTGAGAGGTTTTTTTTTTTTAAGCCCATTTAATTCTGTCATCTTTTCTTATCCACTATCTGTCTGCCCATTTATGTTTAGTTTACTGAGCCATATCTCCCACTTTTCTGTCTTTTTTTGTATTTCTTTCATCTTTTTGTAATCTGTCTTTTCCTCGTCTATTTTATTTCTAAGGCTGTTTGATAATCTAGCTGCCAATGTTTTCTTCATGTGACTTATTTTCAATTTATTTTTAAGTGCCTTCCTTCTTATATTTCTTTACTTTCAACTTCTTGTTGACATTCCTGAGGTGTTTCTTCTTTCTCCTAATGACTCTTCTTTCCATTTAGTATTTTCTTTTAGAAATGTATGGTGTGAATGTGTTGGTATCGTGTGTATTCTTTTTTCACCTTGTATCTTTTTTTCCCTTCTCATCTCCCCTGGGCACTCTTTGCTCTCTCTAGTTGCGGTGAATGGGGGCTACCCTGCAGGCATGGTATGCGGACTTCTCTCTGTGGTAACTTCTCTTGTTGCGGTGCCTCAGCTCTAGGGTGTGCGGTCTTCAGTAGTTGCAACTGGCTGGCTCCAGAGCTCCAGCTCAGGAGTTGTAGCCCACAGACTTAGGTGCCCTGCTGCATGTGAAATCTTCCCAGACGAGGGATCGAACCCCTGTCCCCTGCGTTGGCGGGCAGGTTTTTAACCACTGAACCATCAGGGAAGTCCCACAGCTGCTTTTTGATCATGGAATTCCCTCAGGAATTTTAGTGGGTGTCCATCAAAATGTTCTTCATTTGGTTCCTAACTTATCTTTATCTTCTGTTATGTATAAAGGCTGTGCTCCAGCAGAAGTGGTCTGCTTCCCATCCCCTGGCCATAACATGGGCTTCTAGGCTCTGCATCTTTGTTTACCTTCTCAAGGTCTCGAGTGATTTTCATCCACCAATCAATAGTGCTCCTTTAAGACCCATTTTAAATCCTACATCTTGTAAAGCTTTTGGTGCACATCTGTCTTTTGAGAGACTTGGATTTATTCTCTGGTACTTCGCGCCTCTTGTCACATCCCCTTTCTTCCCAGCTGAACCGGGCACCAGGACTGGGTGTGGATCTTACGTTTCTTTATATTTTCAACTCTTAGTGTAATACTCTTGTACTGCATTTTAGGACAATGTTAGTGAACTCCTAAGTTGAAAGTAATACTGAAACTAGCCAAGTTTTCAAAGGTGTGGCGTTAACACAGGAACCTATTTTGACCATACATCCTGGTTTTTATCTTTTGTCTTAGTGTCATTGTCAATGGCATTTCCTTTCACTTTCAGAAATACCCCAGTTAGTATGATAAATTGTAGGGTTACCTTAACCCTGATAGTATATATGTGGGTGGTGGTCTGGTTAGACTTGGTGAATCAGGATATTTTTTGTAATCAGCCATTATCCAAAGCAGAGATTCTAATTCTTGGTCCAAGGGTGTTCTGAGAATGTGCATTTTGAGAAGCATGTCTTAGTATTACGTACTAGCTGCACTCTAATCAGTTTTTTTGAGAAGTGGTGCTCTGAGGCTTAGGGTCATTGTTGGAATGAGGAGAATTGGCAAGGGGCAGAGGAGATAATGAAATACCATTTAATCTCTATGAGGCTAGAGAAGAACAGTTAAGATCGTGTTCTTGATTTTTAGTGACTGGCTGTTTCTTAATGTAAGTACCCTCTATACTTTTGATTGCTGTGTCATAGTGCAAGAGATTAATAAAGCCTGTGGGAGGCGTGTGCAAAATCAGGGCCATGTGTGTATGTATGTGTGTGTAGCTAGTGACTTAATGAGGGCATGACATTTTAATGCAAACAGCTGAAAATAGAAGTAAATTAGAACTTAGTAAGTTACAACTTTGGAGGAAGATGGCTTGCGCTAAAAGTACCAGAGACATCCCTAAATCTTACTAGGTGTTTTTACTTTAAAAAAGGAAAAAACTTCAACAGCAACCTCTTAAACTAATTGACAGAGGATGATTCATTTGAAAACATGGATTAGATTGTATTAGAAAAAAACTTAAAAAAATTTAAAATTAAAAAATACTTTATACTTTTAATGAATTTCTCTGTAGATTTGTATGTAAGATGTTTTAAACTTCCAAATGGTATCTGTTTACCCTGGTTAGAGCACAGGAAAGAAAAGAAGATAAACTACCTTACACATGTTTGGAGGCAAATATCTAAATGACACCAATACTGCCAAAATGACAGTGCTCTAATTTCACTGATGAACAGAGTATTAAAATTATAAAAACCAATAGAATTCACTTATTAGAAGAGAATACCCTGGAGAGGGAAAAGGCTACCCACTCCAGTATTCTGGCCTAGAGAATACCATGGGCTGTGTAGTCTCCATGGGGTCTCAAAGAGTCAGACACGGCTGAGCAACTTTCACTTTCACTTTCAGTACCCCTCCAACAAAGGAAGTTGAAAGACTGTGAAGAATGTTCCCAGCCCTCTGACATCACAACAGTAGGCTAAAGAAGAAAAGTTATTGAGCATTTCAAGAAATGCATAGTATGATATAACCAAAACAAGGAAAAGAAACAGACTGACTGGTAATAGAGAACAAATGAATGGTTACGGAGCAGGGGCAGCAAGGGTAGGGCATTAAGAGGTACGAGCTGTAAAATGAGCTGTAAGGATATATTGTACATACAGGGAATACAGCCAGCATTTTAAAACTGTACATGGAGTATATAACCTTTAAAAATGGTCAGTTACTGTATCATACACCTTTAATTTATATAATATTGTATATCAACTGTAATTCAGTTTTTTAAAAAAGAAACACACAATATGAAATAAAAGCACTTGGTACATTTTCTCCAGTCATCAGTTATGGACATTTTGGTTGTTTGAACATTTCGCCTGTTGTGAATAGTCTTTCTGGCCTTGTGTGTCCAGGCATTTGTTTAAATATCTGTTTTGAGTTCTTTACGGTATTCCTAGGAGTGAAACTGCGATGTCTTACACTTGGCAAACTGCTTTCACAAAGTCTTTGCCACTTTACTGTCTTACCAATAATGTATGAGGGCTCAAATTTCTCCACATCCTTGCCATACTTATTTTCTGTTTGTTTATGAGAGCCATTCCAGTGGGTGTGAAGTGGCATCTCATGGTAGTTTGGATTTGCCTTCATTTGTGATGTTGAGCACCATCTGGTGTATTTTAACTGATTCTCAGTGAGGTAGAAGAGAGTTCTTCCTTAAAAAAATAAAATATACTCCCCATTAACAAAAAGCCAATATTCTATTTGTTGAAAATACTTGTGAACCGTTCTTTTAAATTTAGGGGTGAGGGGAACCAAGGTACCTGAATTGTAATTAGGTACTAACTGTGACTATAATACAAAGTTCTTACTGGAAAAGCAGAGCTGGATCACCACCCCAGCGCCTTGCCCCCAACACAGAGGAGGCAAGCTCACACTGTCCTTGTATATCGCCAGGAAGTCCAGCTGACCCAGGTAAAAGGCTTTGCAGTTAGACAAATAAGAGTTCAAGTCCCAGCTCCACAAATTAACTGTGAGGTTTTGAGCAAGTTATCTAACTCCTCAGAATGCAGATAATAATGCAATTTCATCTTTTTTTTTTTTTTTTTTAGTGAGCTAGATATTATATAACTTGTATATGTTACATGTAATGGTAAGTAGTAGTTTCATGGAAAAATAAACAGGTGTGTTTATGAAATGACATTCTGATAAAATGAAGTATTAGAACCAATTAGTGTAGCAAAAAATAGTGCTAGTCCACAAACAGCGATGATGAGTAGGACAGAATAAGAAAATACACAGCATGGTAATTGATTTATTTCTCTGGTAAGACTAAGATTTTTTTTGTTCAGCGATCATCTTTTGCAATCTTCATTATCAGCATTTAGCCCAGTTTCTAGCACACAGGATATATATATGTATTTTTTAAAGTTTTGTTGAACAGCAGCTCAGACTGACAGTGAGTTTAACAGATACCTTAAAATAATCTGTTAAACTTTCCAAAATATGAAATTGCAATTACTTACTAAGTGAAGTTCGGATAAATGAGTCGTGATTTTTTAAATTGTCAATCACAACTTCATAAGCTCCAGATGGGTGAAAATCTTAAACATATCATGAAAAGTCAAACTGTTTTTACTTTGGAAAATGGGCATCTGTATTGGTGGTTGAACCAGAACATCCACGTTGTACCACTCCAGGGGGACCATTCACACTGTACTACTCTGTATTTAGGATAAATGGAAAGCTCTGGGGCTGTATAGTGCAGTGGATGTGATTAGACCTGAACATTAACTTCCTTTTTTTTTTTTAAATTTGTTGAAGTATAGTTGATTTATAAGGATTAATTTTGAATCCATTCGCAAAAGTGTAAGGGAGATGATTGAAGTTACAGTATGTTAAGTAAAAACTTTTGTGCTGTGAAAAGGAATGAAACTTTAAACACACGGAAAATGTTTACCTCAGCATTACAGGCTACGTATTTATTCATAAAGAGATCATATCAGTAATAAAAATATCAAAAGTAGAAATCATACTGATACAAAGCAAGGTTTACAATGGTTAGGTGGAAGATACGAGCTTAAGCTCTTAAAGAAGCGAGAACTAGAAACGTTGTTAGAGGGCTTGCGCTCCTTGTGCATGCGTGCATGCTCAGTCCGTCAGTTGCGTCCAGCTCTTCATGACCCCAGGAACTAGCCTGCCAGGCTTCTCTGTCCACGGGGTTTCCCAAACAAGAATACTGAAGTGGGTTGCCATTTACTCCTCCAGGGGATCTTCCCGACCCAGGGATCAAACCATGTCTCCTGTGTCTCCCGTGTTGGCAGGCAGATTCTTTACCACTGAGTCACCTGGGAAGCCCTTTTGGGCTGCTTCAAAGACGTGCTGAAAGCCTGCAGGAAAATACTTAATGCATAACCTTTCAGGAGGAACATTTCATGAAGTTTGGGGACCACAGAGTTCTTTCCAAACTTTAGAGTTTTAGAAATGAATTATTGCATTTAATGTAAATTAGTATGAAGAAACATATGTTACTTATTCAGGAAAGATAGTTGGATGAGAAATAACTTTATACCCTTTTGAAAGTTGAGAGCTTGCATGTTGAAAGTTGAATTTAAAGAGCTTCTCAAATAGCTGGGGAAAAGAAAAATAAAATCGTGTTTTGTCTTGAGTCGTATAAATCTCTTTCCCCATTATGAATGTGTGGGGGAACAGGAAGTAGAAATACAATAAAAGAGAAGATTTGGAGAAGGGATGGGTTAAAGCAGCACCAGATAAAAGCAGGTTTGTTCAAGCACAATGGAATGAAGTAGGCAGAAAAGTAGAGACGAAAATAGAGATTAGCCTGATGAGACTCAACTGAAGGTAAGGATCCTGACCTGCAGTGGCAGTAGGAAGTCTCTGCAGAGTGTTGAAAGGAGGAGTTGGTGTTTAGAGGTGTAGCAGATGCGCCTGTAATGTGAATTGTAGTGGTTAAAGAGACTTAGAACTAATCGACAAATGGATAGTTCTAGGGGGAAATGATCTGGATGCAGTTCATCCTTCAAACCTATTAATATATTACTTTCAAGTATGAATGAGGAAATTTTATAATTTTACCTTTTTAACCCTCTAGTAGGACAGTGCTCGTCTCACTTTTGTATATCTAGTGACTAGAAAAAGTGATATTTGTCTAAGTCTTTGTGTTTTAATAATGGAAGTTTACGAGGAAGCTCTTAATTTTCTGGCTGTTGCACTTTGGGGATTCAGAGGCTTTGAATATCACAAGCAACAGGCATTAATTACAGTATCATAGAAGCCCAGTTGTCATTAGCTGGAACCACATGTGGCCTTCCATACCTAGCTGGTGAATAAAATTCTAGGAATTAGGTTGACTTTATGATTGGCTTATTAACCACTTCTTGAATTGGATTTGTATTAATGGATTTCTGTTTAAATGTGTGCGTTACAAAGCACTAATGTATTAGTAACAGCATAATGTTCAAGTGTAATCTATATTATATATTAATACGTTTATTCTGATTTGTATTGTTCACTGGTATTAACAAGTCCTGAGAGATTGTATGAGAAGTATGGAGGTGTGACAGGAAATGTAGGTTATGTCAATTGGCAGATGCTTATCTCTTTTAGGAATGGTTTCAAATGAAGAAAATACTCTAAACTCAGATTTAAAAGCTGTAACTTAGAACAGTGCTGTCCAATAAAAATGTAATGCAGGCTACAAATGTAATTTTCAATTTTCTAGTCGCAATACTAATAATTAAAAAGCAATGTGAAATTAATTTTGAAGTTTATATTAATGCAGATATATAAAATTATTATTTCAACATGTAAACTATATATACTGTATCTTTGAAATTTGGTCTGTGTTTTACACTTCCAGCATAGTTCAGACTAGCCACTTTGTCAGTACTTAATAGCCACATATAACTAATGGCTACTGTATTGGGCAGCATGGATTTAGAATGTTTGCCATGTCTTTCTATCTGTCGTGGGTTTACTTGTCTTTTACTCCCTCTCACCACTTTTTATTGTGCATAGATTTCAAGAACTGGGGCACACCCCACTTTGTAAAAGGAAGATTAAAAACCCTTCTTGGCTGGAGGTAATTAGATGTGAAAGGTCCTAAAGAAAGCTCAGTACCCAGTGTAGAAATGCAGGCTGTTTTCCAAGGGATTCTGCCTTGAAATATATCTTGCTGCCTGTGATTCTTCACTATTGCTGTCTTACGGTAGTATGTGCATACTTTTTGCTTGAGAAGGGATCTTTTTGAGAATGGGGAGTTTATCTTTTTTTTTTTTAATTTTACTTTATTTTACTTTACAATATTGTGCTGGTTTTGCCATACATCAACATGAATCCACCACGGATGTACACGTGTTCCCCATCCTGAACCCCCCTCCCACCTCCCTCCCCATACCATCCCTCTGGGTCATCCCAGTGCACCAGCCCTGGGCATCCTGTATCCTGCATCGAACCTAGACTGGCGATTCGTTTCTTATATGATATTATACATGTTTCAGTGCCATTCTCCCAAATCATCCCACCCTCTCCCTCTCCCACAGAGTCCAAAAGTCTGTTCTATACATCTGTGTCTCTTTTGCTGTCTCGCATACAGGGTTATCGTTACCATCTTTCTAAATTCCATATATATGTATTAGTATACTGTATTGGCTTGAATATCACTTTTGTAATAGGAAGTATATTTGGTTTAGTTAGGATTCCTAGGTGGAGGAGTTTATTTAGTAAGGAGGTTACAGAGTACTTAAAATGTATTTTTATTGCCCTTCTAAGTTGAAATGTCATTTGTTATGAGTTTAATTTTTTACATTAACACCTTTAATGCAAGGGTGAGTGTATGTATTGGGCTCGCGAAAAAGTTTGTTCGGGTTTCCCTTATCTGTGTATCTTATACAGTGACAACCAAGGCTGCTGCTTCTTGGCCTTCTGCTGCATGTAATCTTGAAGGCTAGTACTGGTATACTAAATGTTAAGATATACTGTGTCTTACAATGAAAATATTTTGTAAAGAATATAAATAAAACCAAAGGGTTGGCATTTGCGTCTGCTTGTACACTGGCAGCCTGTAAGCCAATCGCAGCACTATGTGTTTGTGTGAACTGTTTTAGAAAACGGATTTTGAATGCCTGTGTTAGGACTCACTTGGTTGCAGTAGTAGAAAATTTAAAAAAATTAATGCTTGAGAAAAGCATTAATTTGTTGGTATTAACTGAATAATGGCACAACTAAATAAGTTGTCTCGCAAAACGCAAAACTGAAAAGTTCATGGTCGAGTTGGCCTTGGGATGACCTCAGCATCTGACCTACCGCTCCATCTGCTAGCTCTGCTTCCTTTCAGTTAACTCCAGCACTGGACACACTTTCTCGTGGTTGTAGGATAGCTGCCGGGACCTCCCTGTTGCATCCTGTAGGTTCAGGTGCAGTAGGAAGTGGAGTGAGATTCCTGGCTTGAGTTGTTCTGTCAGAGGTCCAGCTGCATCTCCTTAATCAATTGAAATCATCATTGAATCAGTCACAGTGGGGTGAGTGGAGTAAGTGTGAAATGTTATGCGCTTACGGTTCATGCCTATCCCTGATATATTGGGGTTGGTGTATAGGTTATGAGAAAAGTTGCAAATGTTAAGTGGCTTACCACAAATCAGGTGAGTGGGGTTGAGTTGCAAAACCAGTGTGTATCAGTTTTGGGGTGTAGATATTTATATCACCATAACACTCTTTCCAATGTTGCTGGCTCATTAAGTAATTTACATTACCTACTTGGTACTTGAGAGTATTTGGTTTTAATTCCTCTGGTTTATATCTTCCCATTATCAGAAATTATTGAAGAATATGTTAATATTTATGTAAATGTGTATTTTTCCCTATTTCTTAGAATCCAGTTTTAACTGGAATTCAGTTTAACAGGTCTGTTTTTATAGTTTTAATCTTTGAGATATCTGTGACTAAAAGTTTTTGAATAGGAAAGTACATTTGAGTTTGAGTTATGGAATGGCAAAGCTGTTTACAAATGTTAATTTTTTAAAATGACTACCAGAACCAGTTTTTAAACCTCAGCTAGATAACCCTGAGCTGCTTACAGCAGTTGTTTTAGAAGACCGTAATGCCAAGGCTTATGTGATAGAACTAAACCAGGCACTGCTCATCTAAACAGTGGATGGGCTGCCGCAGTTGGAAGGAAGAGGTTCAGAGTGTAGTCCTTCTGTAGGAACAGAATCAGAGGTGTTTCTCGAGCCCCTCACTCAGAGCAAGCCAGAACCCAGCAGGGTGCAGAGGCTCAAGTCTGTGGCACAGTTTGGGATTTGTGTCAACAGGTTAAAATTAACAGGCTGGG
This sequence comes from Capricornis sumatraensis, assembly GCF_032405125.1. NCBI lineage: Eukaryota > Metazoa > Chordata > Mammalia > Artiodactyla > Bovidae > Capricornis > Capricornis sumatraensis. The sequence goes on along the minus strand of NC_091071.1, from coordinate 60,138,337 downwards.
ATCTAGAATTGAGTACAGTTAATGTAGAAAACTCTCCTGACAAGATTCTCCTGCACTCTCAGAGCCTTAAGGTTTGCTCTCAGGCATGCCTTTACATGTTTTACAGGCACACCTCTCCACCCATTGTCTATATTTACTCTCTCCATATTGATTGTGGTGTCAGATTTCGAGGACTTCCACTCTTTGCCTTTCCAGATGCCATTAAGGCTAATCCTTTGGTGTCTAGGGTGACCAGATAAAATGCAAGGCATCTAATTAAATCTGAATTTAAGATAAACAACAAATAACTTGTTTAGTGTATGTCCCACATATACATGGGCTATACTAAATATTTCTTGTTTATGTGAAATTCAATTTTAACTGGGTATCCGGGGTTTTTCTTCACATAAACTTTTTATTTTGAGATGATTATAGATTCATATGCAGTTGTGAAAAATAATTCTGAGAGACCATTCTGCATTTTTACTTGCAAAATCTGACAACTCTCTCTGGGTCTCTTTTTATCATAAAGCAACCTGACCTCAAAATAGTTGTGTTTTGCTAATAATAAATACTAGTTAAAAATCTTTGGGGGCCCTCTAATACTTCAGAGAAGATTGATTTTTGAAGGAATAATGTTTGATGTATGATACTAGTACTAAAAGTACTTCAACATTTTCAAAACTGCAGAATAAAATTACTTTAAAAGTTATGCAGGATACTGCTTTGGAAATGTTAGGAAACAGTGAAACTAATTTAGCTTGAGGCATCTCTGAACAGGTCATATTTTGAGCCAGGTATTCTCAGGTCTCTTTCATAGTTCAGTCCTTTAAAGTTGTTACAACTCCCTTGACCCAGATTTGGCAAGAGAGTTTATAGTTCTGTCTTTTCTAATCGTTTGTGGTGATTTCATAACTGTGGAATTATAATTTGCCTGCCACACCTTTGAATAAAATGAGAAAGAGAAAAGAAGGGACCCTTCCGAATTTCAGAGTTCTTGGGTCAGATTGGAGCAGCTAGGTTCCTTGTCCTTTTTCCTCATCTTGACAGTCTCGCATGGGGAGAACCACGGCCAGCTCGCTTGTCACAGAGCTACTTCGTAAATCCCAGCTGTTAAGTCGCCATTGGTAAACAAACTTCCTAGTACCTTTATTTTAGAATAGACTGAACTGAGGGAAAGGAGAGGATGTGGAATGTGAAGTAAAACTGTACTAAGTAAAGCTGTTAACTTAGTAAAAATTGATCATCTCCTCTTTGCTTTAGGCTTGAAACTACTTGGGCTGATAGCTGTAGAAAGTTATTCTCTGATGAGGAGATGGAAATTGGAACTGGAATTAATTAGTCTGCTGGACGTTACGTGGGTCAGCTCTGGTCTCCGGCTTTTCCTCTCCTGGAGGTGCGCTGGGTTAATATGTTTGTGCCATAGTGATGAGTGGAGCGTCATAAAATGGGGAGCTGAGGCCTTTGCAGCAGTGGTGCTGCTGCGGGGCTCTCGCTGTACCGGCATTGTCCGAAAGAGCTTCCTACAGAGGTTGAAGTACTTAGTCTGCCACATATGGAAACTGTGTTTCAAAGATGACTTGTAAGAAAGAGGAACTGAATTTGTAACTTAATTTTACTTCATTTTTTAATTGAAGTGTAGTTGATTTACAGTGTTTTCCAGTGTACAGTAAAGTGATTCTTTTATATAACATACACACTTTCTTTTTCAGATTCTTTTCCTTTATAGAATATTAAAAGATATTAAATATAGTTCCCTGTGCTATACAGTACGACCTTGTTTATCTTTTTTATATAAAGTAATGTGTATCTGTTAAACCCGAATTCTTAATTTATCCCTCCTTCAGTTCAGTTCAGTTGCTCAGTCGTGTCCGACTCTTTGTGACCCCATGAATCACAGCACGCCAGGCTTCCCTATCCATTACCAACTCCCGGAGTTCAGTCAAACTCATGTCCCTTGAGTTGGTGATGCCATCCAGCCATGTCATCCTCTGTATCCCCTTCTCCTTCTGCCCTCAATCCCTCCCAGCATCAGAGTCTTTTCCAATGAGTCAGCTCTTCTCATGAGGTGGCCAAAGTATTGGAGTTTCAGCCTCAGCATCAGTCCTTCCAGTGAACACCCAGGACTGGTCTCCTTTAGGATGGACTGGTTGGATCTCCTTGCAGTCCAAGGCACTCTCAAGAGTCTTCTCCAGCACCACAGTTCAAAAGCATCAATTTTTCGGCGCTCAGCCTTCTTCACAGTCCAACTCTCACATCCATACATGACCACAGGAAAAACCATAGCCTTGACTAGATGAACCTTTGTTGGCAAAATAATGTCTCTGCTTTTCAATGTGCTCTCTAGGTTGATCATAATTTTTCTTCCAAGGAGTAAGCATCTTTTAATTTCAGGGCTTCAGTCGTCATCTTCAGTGATTTTGGAGCCCCCCAAAATAAAGCCTGACACTGTTTCCACTGTTTCCCTATCTATTTCCCATGAAGTGATGGGACCAGATGCCATGATCTTCGTTTTCTGAACGTTGAGCTTTAAGCCAACTTTTTCAGTCTCCTCTTTCACTTTCATCAAGAGGCTTTTTAGTTCCTCTTCACTTTCTGTTTTAAGGGTGGTGTTATCTGCATATCTGAGGTTATTGATATTTCTTCCGGCAATCTTGATTCCAGTTTGTGCTTCTTCCAGCCCAGCGTTTCTCATGATGTACTCTGCATATAAGTTAAATAAACAGGGTGACAATATACAGCCTTGATGTACTCCTTTTCCTATTTGGAACCAGTCTGTTGTTCCATGTCCAGTTCTAACTGTTGCTTCCTGACCTGCATACAGGTTTCTCAAGAGGCAGATCAGGTGGTCTGGTATTCCCATCTCTTTCAGAATTTTCCACAGTTTATTATGATCCACACAGTGAAAGGCTTTGGCATAGTCATATCCCTCCTTGCTGCTGCTGCTAAGTCACTTCAGTCGTGTCTGACTCTGTGCGATCCCATAGATGGCAGCCCACCAGGCTCCCCCGTCCCTGGGATTCTCCAGGCAAGAACACTGGAGTGGGTTGCCGTTTCCTTCTGCAATGCATGAACGTGAAAAGTGAAAGTGAAGTCGCTCAGTTGTGTCCGACTCTCAGCAACCCCATGGACTGCAGCCTTCCAGGCTCCTCCATCCATAGGATTTTCCAGGCAAGAGTATTGGAGTGGGGTGCCATTGCCTTCTCCGATATCCCTCCTTAGTTTTTCTTATTTTTAATTTTAGTAACCGCATGTAGCTAGTGGCTACCATAGTGAAAGGAGTCTTAAATCTTTAAGTTTCTTCAGGAATAGACATGTCAGTTTGTGTTTGTTCCCCAAGCATATCCTGAAAATAAAATACAGTGTGTGTTTAGTCTCTAGTCTGGCTTTTTAAAGTAGGGGTTGACAGGTCAAGATATAATCAATTTAAACTTTGGCCTTAGTGATAAAATCACCAGTTGTGACATCATGGGTCTCTACAGTATAGATATATATGATTGCTGTACCAGTCAAGCAGTTATTTTGTATCAGGGTTTTGTTTTTCAACGTGAGATTTGGCTGGATTTCTTGGACAATTACTATTGCTGTGCATTATTCCAAGTCTCGCAAAAGTCTTATGGATGTTATTATCACTTTAAGAAAACTGAGGCAGAGAGAGAAAATAATTGTCTAGGATTACACAGTCGATAAAAGATGGAACCAAGATTGGGACTCAGGCATGCTCGCTCCAGAGTTCATGCTCTTTAACTGCGGTGCGGCACCGCTCTTGTAATTTGTTAAAGTGGCTGTAGATGTTTTGGTTGTGTGTGTGGAAATTGAGTACTGTTGGAAAATGCGTTCTTAGTTCCAGCTGAAGTTCAGGTATGTGTACTGCAAACCTGATTGTGTAAGGAGAGGTATCCCAGTGGTCAGCCATTGAGGGGAATGAATACTGGGGCAGCTCTGGGTTCTGACCAAGTGGTAGCTTGGGCCTGGCTTGTGTGGTGAGGAGGGCAGTGCAGTGGGAAGGGGATTTCTCGTGGCTTTAAGTTGGGGAAGGTGTACTTAAAGCGGGTCAAAGGGCACTGAGCATTTTTAAGGCAAGTCGGCTTCTTACAGGAGACATTAAATAGTTACTGGGAGGTGGCAGCTTAACCTCTTGAAAGCTAAACTTGAAATAACAATTTGATGGATTATGATCATATATCTTTGACAAGTCATTCAGTCTTATATTATTTGTTCCTCCTCAGAGCAGGCCATACTTTGATTTATTTTACAATGGAAATGTAAAATTAGTTGAATAGAACAACATTGGGTCTTGATGCATTAAATACTATGGCAATGAAAAAAAATACCATAGCAGTGTTAAAGGTGGTGGTTCTACAACAGTATATTTTATACTATTTGTATAAAATGAAGGAAGAAGTTATTTCTCTTAGCTAACTTTTTTTTTTTTTTTTTGCCATACCTCGTGGGTTCTGCACAGCTTGTGAGATCTTAGTTCCTCTAGAAGGGATGAAACCCATGCCCTCAGCAGTGAAAATGCAGAGTCCTAATCTTTGGACCACCAGGGAATTCCCTTTTTTAGCCAACTCTTGACTTTTCTGTCACCTGTCTACTCCTTTTGAAAGAATGCTTTATCTAATTCCTGATTTTCCTCAGTAATTAATACTAATGTGATATTTTTCCTAGGCATGTAATATTTTTAATGTTGAGTCATTGAGCACATTATAAAATAAGTGAATGAAAAATGAATTATCTTTTCCTCCATTTATCTTCAAAGCCACTCTAAATTACTATCATATTGCCTTAGTCTATTGTAGTATATAACTGCCTGAATTCATGAACAAATATAAATTATTTCCTTTCAGTGTTTCTCTTTTCAAGTGTTGATTGTGAACGTTCCTTCTGACTCCGGTACTGTAAAGTATGTGCTAATACTCATTTATTTAGGAAATGTAAGAAACACTATTTTAAGGACTTGCAAGGTGGTAGTTCAGTTTAGTTCAGTTCAGTTCAGTCGCTCAGTCGTGTCCAGCTCTTTGCGACCCCATGAATCGCAGCATGCTGGGCCTCCCTGTCCATCACCAACTCCCGGAGTTCACTCAGACTCACGTCCATCAAGTCCACGATGCCATCCAGCCATCTCATCCTCGGTCGTCCCCTTCTCCTCCTGCCCCCAATCCCTCCCAGCATCAGAGTCTTTTCCAATGAGTCAACTCTTCGCATGAGGTGTCCAAAGTACTGGAGCTTCAGCTTTAGCATCATTCCCTCCAAAGAAATCCCAGGGTTGATCTCCTTCAGAAGGGACTGGCTGCAAGGTGGTATTAATAAAGGAAATTGGCATTTAGCTGTGTTATAAATGCTTTTTTATCATAAAAATAAAGTTTACGATTTTTAATGAGCTTTCCAGTTCCTTTGATACATTTTTGTTCATCAGCTGTCCTCTCAACGCGTTTGCATTTTCAAGTCGTCAATACTATTTTTGTTCTCTTCTAGACAGATACATGGTTGTAATGGGTTCCAGTCACATTCATTTTTTTTTTTTAGTTCTATGCTTTTTGAATCTTGATAATGTTTCACCAACTAGGAACAGTAAGGTGAAAGTCTGCTGAAGTATTAATTCTGGCATGGTGCTGGTACAGTAATTAGAGGATATGTATTTGTGGTAGACAATATTCTTGTATATTATTACTTTATGTTTCTCTGTATAGTTCTAATTTTCATTCAGAGAGCAGTAGAAGGGTCAGTACCCTAGAGCTGTTAATGGCTTAGTTGCTAAGTTGTGTGCAACTCTTCCGACACCATGGACTGTAGCCTGCCAGGCTCCTCTGTCCATGAGATTTCCCAGGCAAGACTACTGGGGTGGGTTGCCATGTCCTTCTCCAGCGGATCGTCACGACCCAGGGATCAAACCCACGACTCCTGCATTACAGGTGGATTCTTCACCACCAAGTCACCAGGGAAGCCCCTAGAGCTGTTGACTAGCATATTATTATACTACTATTTTTTGTTTGTCCTATCCTTTGTAATATTGAAGGATTATTTTTTGAGGTAGTTGCTTTTAGATGCTTTCTTTTTAAAATAAAGAGATGAGGGTAGTGGCTGATATTCTTGGCTTTCAAAGAAGTCAGAGGGGTGTTCACGTATTTCCAGGTGTGCCTGCCTGCCTGCTCTGAATCTTTCCGTGTGCTCCTCAGGAATAGCGCTGCTGTTACTGCTAAAAGGGAGATCCTCTGCAGGAGCTATGCAGGTTTTTAATATTTCTATCAGATTGAAAATCTTCCTCACTATGGTGTAAAAATGCTATTAGGATTGGCATTGTTTTAGGTTTTGATCATTGTTTTGTGGCTCCCAAGAATGGTTTCAGAAGTTGCATGTGAACTTGATTTTCACAGTTGGACATAAAAGGAAAACAGTAGCTACTAGAATTTTTCTCAATATCATGTTCTATTTTTCCTTTTTCTCTGTTTGGATAAATAGTACTTCCTAGTGGGACTTAAGAATAAAACTGCCTGTGACTGTTTTAGGGGGAAAACGGCCCTTTCTGATAAAAAGTGTGATGTTACAGAGGGTTGACTGTATGTACCTGCTGTGTGTAGTTTTTGTTGTATTCTCTTCTTTTTGCATTTTACATGGATGCACTTACTGGCAATATTCATATCTGTCTCTGACTGCGTGTGTCTTGGGTGCCTCTGCAGAAGTGAGCCTACTGATTTCTTTATTAGTGAGTGGCCTGAGTTAGGACTTGCTACTGAAGACTTAGTACTTCAACTGCACATCATAAAAGACAGGTCCTTGGTGGACTTACCTACTATTAGCCCCCAGTGTTGTTAGTAAGTAGAATCAAGGAGTGATTTAGTGACTTGGCATGAGGTCTCCTTTTTTGATCAGAGCCAGAACAAAAGCTCCAGACCAGTGTTCTTTCTAGTGCTCCTCAAGCAAAATATTCTTCTAGCAAGATAACCCAGTAGCGGCAAAGAAAGCATGATACAGAAACGTCATTTCTCCCTGTATTAGTTACCAGGTAATGTTCTTCCATTCTTTAGCTTTCATCTTAATGCCAGCTTTGTATGAGCTATAACAGTTTAATCACTGAGATCCTCTGGCAAGTAGTGTTATAAAAATTGTGTCATACCATTATTTATTGTTTTATTTGTTTGAAGTGAATGAGCCATGTATCTTACTTTTAACTGCTTTTAGGAAGAACAAATAATAAAGATTGGCTATAACATTTTTTCCAACTATTTAATTTCACAGTATGGAGAGTGATTTCTGTTTATTTGTTCTTAAATTCCCTGAGAGTTTTATTAGGAAAACTGGACTCCATAGAATACATCATGTTTTCCTGTCCCTTTAGTATTTTCAGAATTAAACTTTGATTTTATGTGTAAGGGCAGCTCTATTTTGTTCCACTCTGAGGTAAAGGACTCAGTTATTAGGTTGGAGGGGAGAAATTAATTATTGTCTTCTTTTGAGAGAAAGTAGTGTGATTACCAGCTACAGATTTGTTTTGTCCTTTGCCAAGAATGACAGTTTTTAATAGTATATGTATTCCTTTTTTGTGAGGCAATCCTGATTAGATTAACAACATCAATTAGATTTGGTTTTTAACATATATGTTACGTCTAATAGTGTGTGCTGGGAATTTTCAGACACAAGTCAGGCACATATTTTGTCTTATTGAGTAGATAGAGCACCACGATGTTTGTCCCTTATACTTGTCATTTGAGTCAGTATTGTCTGCTGATTAACATTATTTCCTAAGTAGTTTTCTGTGTATTTAGGTACTTCACTAACCTTTAAACAGTCATGGTTATGGTAGGGGGAGGGGTGGGTGTGTTTGTATACACAAACATACATGTGTGTGTGCACTCTCATGGATTCATGCTTATGTGTGTATAATTGATTTTAAGTCATTTGTCTTACAACTACACATTGTCAGATAAGTGCACAGAGGTTTTAACGTTTAACAGCACAAAAATATCTTTGTTATGCCTGAAGACAGTTTGGAAGATCTGACCAGTTAAAAAAAAAAAAAGCAGTATATTCTCTGTATACTAATAGTTTGATAAACACACATATGTATGTTTTATATACATATGCATATAATTAATATCTCCGTTTTGGATTAAGGTCTTAAGTCATTTGATGTCACACTTTAGAATAAAGTTTTATTATTATCTAATAACAGATTTGTAGTCATGAATTTAGAGATATTGATTAACATTGGCATTTCTCATATTGAATATTTCTGGAGTGCCTACTGTGGTATTAGACATCACTTGGTGTTGAGAATATAGTAGTGAACAAGTCAGGCTTTGTCTCTGTCCGTATGCTGCTTCCTGTTTAGTCAGGAAGACATATATATTAATTTTTCATTGTAAATGTGTTAAGTGCAATAAAGGAAAAAGACATGCCATAAGGCGTTTTGTTAGCTATGTATTGCTGCTTAATAAATTACCCCAACCTCAGTGGTTAAAATAGCAAACATGATTATCTCATACTTTCTAGTCAAGAATTTGGAGAGGATTAGCTGAGTGATTCTGGGCGGTTAAAAATCTTCCATGAAGTAGCAGTATCAGGCTGTAGTTGTTTGCAGGCTTGATTAGATTGGAGGACCTATTTTCGAGATGGCTCACTCATATAGCTGTTGGCAGGAGGCCTTAGTTCTTTACCACACAGGCCTCTCTATAGGCTGCTTAAATTCCCTATAACATAGCAACTCACTGCCTGCAGCATACGCGATGGGGGGAGGGGGTTGGAGTGTGGCTTCTCCATGTGGCCTGGGTTTCCTTAAAACATAAAGGCTGAGTTTCAAGAGCAAGCATTCTGAGAGAGGCAGAGAGAGAGAACTCTAGATGGAAGCTACATTGCCTTTTCTGACCTAGTCTTAGAAGTCATCCAGCATTATTTCTGCTGCATTCTGCTCATCAAGGTAGTTTCAAAATCCTACCCAAATTCAAGAAAAGAGAAACAGACCATACCTCTTAATGGGGAACAGGAGGGTTCTGGAAAAAGTATTTGGACCACAGCACCGATGGAGTCATTTTTGAAAAATACAGTCTACTGCAGAAGGGAGAGGAGGGGAGGACACTGAGAGATCAGTGACGTCACTTCCAGGAGGGAGATGATAGTAGTGGCAGTGGGGTGGGAAGAAGTGAGTACATGTAGGAGGTATGCCAGAAGGATGGACAGAACCTAGTGATTGAAAAGCTGTGGGTGGTAAAGACGGGCTGTTAAAGAGGTTCCTGTGTTCAGACGTAAACAGTCAAGTGGATGTGGTGCTGTATTCTGGGATGGGAAATCTTGTATGAAGACCAAAGTGGGGGTTTGGAAATTCTGTTTTCAGGGGTTGTGGTTGTGATGGACTGAGTTGGGAAGATTCTAGGTTCGTTTCTAAACATTCTGAGTTTGAGTGATAAGATGAGGGACATTCATCAGGAATGGAATGCTGCAGGTCTAGCTCAGAGAAGCAGTTTGGGCTGGAAATAAATATTTGAGAATTTCAGGTATATAGATTGCAAAAGGTGTGGGTTAAGTTCACTTGGGTAAATGTAAACTGAGAAGATAAAAAGGCTTCTAAGGAATGTCATCTTTAAATGACTGATTAGAGACAGCATCAGCAAATGGACTGAAAAGAACTTGCCTGAGAGAGAGGAAGAAAACAAGAAGCATATGAGTATGTTAAGGAAGTCTAAGGAAGATAGTATTTCAAGAGTGCATAAAGGTCAAGTAACTTGAGGGTTGAATGTGTTTTGTGGATTTGGCCTCTCAGAGGTGACATTGGCAGAATTGCTTTTGGAGAGGAGTGGAAGTGAAGACGCTCTAAGTGGTGTAAGAAGTGAATGGAAGGGCAGCATGGGGATGTCTGGTGAGGCGGCTCTTTTAAGAAGGACGGTTAGGAGGAGGGGAGGGGGCTGAGGCCAGTAGCTGTAGAGGAAAATGAAGGAAAGAGTTTCTGTGTTTTTTAATTAAAAATTTTCCCTTTTAAATGGAAAGGGCTTGACACTTTAAATGTTTATTTAGTAATCTAGAGAGGTATATAAAAGATAGGATGAACCAAGGGCCCAGAGAGAAAGAAATCTCTTTGTGTTAGAGGCTGAGCCTGGAAATACCAGGACAGTTTAGAGAAGAGGTGGGTTTGGGACTAGCGAATTGGATCCCATCTTAGGACTTTATCATAAACAAGAAGATGAGGGAGAGAGTGAGGAACACCTGGGTCTGATTTAAGAGAGCTTAGAGTGGAAGACTGAATTAAACCATGGATCAGTTCGGTTCAGTTCAGTCGCTCAGTCGTGTCCGACTCCTTGCGACCCCATGAATTGCAGCATGCCAGGCCTGCCTGTCCATCACCAACTCCTGGAGTTCACTCAAACTCATGTCCATTGAGTCGGTGATGCCATCCAGCCATCTCATCCTCTGTTGTCCCCTTCTTCTCCTGCCCCCAATCCCTCCCAGCATCAGGGTCTTTTCCAGTGAGTCAACTCTTCGCATGAGGTGGTCACAGTATTGGAGTTTCAGCCTTAGTATCAGTCCTTCAAAAGAATACCCAGGACTGATCTCCTTTAGGATGGACTGGTTGGATCTCCTTGCAGTCCATGGGACTCTCAAGAGTCTTCTCCAACACCACAGTTCAAAAACTCTGATAATAGGAAAACCTAGAACTGAGGGTAGAACACTCCCTGGGACAGGGAGAAAGAGTGTAGAGCCTAAAGGAGGGCCAAAGGAATTGGGAAATCTGGAAGAAGCATAGCACTGGGAGCTCAGATTAGAGCAGGGCAGTGGCCAGGATTCTCAAGAGATTGAGGAAGTGTTCAGGTGAAGTCTGAGGCCCAAGGGGGTCCCATGGAACAAGTAAGGGTAGGACCAGTGAGGGGAGCTCAGAAATAAAAGTTTAGAGGTGGATACATCTCAGATTGGGACATGTCGGGGCTTAGGATGGGAAACCAAGTATGAGTCTCTCTTGTATGAGGCCAGCAGTTTTCCACTAAGACTGGACCATGGATTCTGCAGTTTGGGCAGTTTTCTCCAAGGGGAGATAGTTGGCATGTTGTTCAGTTGCTAAGTCATGTCTGACTCTTTAAAACCCCATGGACTGCAGCACACCAGGCTTCCCTGTCCTTCACTATCTCCCAGAGTTTGCTCAGACTCATGCCCATTGAATCGGTGATGCCATCCAAACATCCCAACCTCTGTCTCCCCTTCTCCTCCTGCCTTCAGTCTTACACAGCATCAGAGTCTTTTCCAGTGAGTCAGCTCAGGTGGTCAGAGTACTGGAGCCTCAGCTTCAGTGTCAGTCCTTCCAATGACTATCCAGGGTTGATTTCCTTTGAGGTTGATTGGTTTCATCTCCTTGTTGTCCAAGGGACTCTAAAGAGTCTTCTCCCACATGACAGCACAAAAGCGTTAATTCTTTGGCATGTATACAGTCCAGAATTATCACTTATATATGTAGTAGTATATACACTACCCTTTTGGTAGTGGTGACTGATTCTAGATTTGTCTATCATCTGTCCCTTTCAGCTCTGGGTTCTTTCTTGGTCTGTTTTGTGTAGAAATACTTATGCTTTTGTTTCATATGTTACTTATTTAAAAAGTGGTAAATAAAAAAGGTTTGTTTTTTTAATCTTGTTTAAATAATACTTATATCCAGGAGTGAAAGAGGAGAGTGAAAAAGTTGGTTTAAAGTTCAACATTCAGAAAACTAAGATCATGGCATCTGGCCCCATCACTTCATGGGAAATAAATGGGGAAACAGTCGAAACAGTGTCAGATTTTATTTTGAGGGGCTCCAAAATCACTGTAGATGGTGATTGCAGCCATGAAATTAAAAGACGCTTACTCCTTGGAAGGAAAGTTATGACCAACCTAGATAGCATATTGAAAAGCAGAGATATTGCCAACAAAGGTCCGTCTAGTCAAGGCTATGGTTTACCCTGTGGTCATGTATGGATGTGAGAGTTGGACGGTGAAGAAGGCTGAGCACCGAAGAATTGATGCTTTTGAACTGTGGTGTTGGAGAAGACTCTTGAGAGTCCCTTGGACTGCAAGGAGATCCAACCAGTCCATTCTAAAGGAGATCAGTCCTGGGTGTTCTTTGGAAGGACTGATGCTAAAGCTGAAACTCCAATACTTTGGCTACCTCATGTGAAGAGTTGACTCATTGGAAAAGACCCTGATGCTGGGAGGGATTGGGGGCAGGAGGAGAAGGGGATGACAGAAGATGAGATGGCTGGATGGCATCACCGACTCAATGGACATGAGTATGAGTGAACTCCGGGAGTTGGTGATGGACAAGGAGGCCTAGCATTCATGGGGTCGCAAAGAGTTGGGTACTACTGAGCAACTAAACTGAACTGATATTCAGGATACTCCTTCAACCTGCCTTATCTTTCAGCTCCCAGCTAGAAATGGGGCTTTGATTGCTAGAGGATATGGGACCTGGGTTGCCTTGTTAAGAGCAGTTGACCTGTCAGGCTGAGTCCTCCTGACTGCTCCTAACTGCTGATTTTCTTGGTTATAGGAATCCCATCTTTCATGTTGTCAAATATCGTCTTCCACCTTGCAAGCTGGGTTTACTTTTTTCTCCGTTTCCTTTCAGCAGTATCTGTGCTTTCTGGTTTCTCTTTGTACCTGGAAGATCACCCTAGTTGGTTTTGTTGTTCATAATGAGACTGCCACAGTGGCTTTGCTTTGATTTCATTCATGCCTGTTGGACTTCCATTTGCTTTGCTCTTGGTACAGGTTGGTTATCTCTAAAATGAATATTCTTAAATAACTAGTAAAAAAGGTTATATTACACTAGTACTTTATGTCAGTAAAATCTAAAGAACACTGTTTATATTTAAAGATTCTGTCCCTCAAAGGGCTGTGATGTACATGCATGATGTACTTGCAGATGTGATGTTCACGCATATGTAAACACACAAGCACCCACGTTTACACATGTGGTTAATATTTTCACCTGTGCACATACATATTTGACCTGTAGGAAGACATAGTGTTTATACTGTGTGTCTTTGGGGTTGGATGTGGGTATGTGTGTGCACCTGTATCCACATGCACATATTTCAGTGTGGATGATCCACTCATTATTAACTTTTTTGCTGAAGGACCCAGGGGAGTGTAGACAGTTAAAACTGTGTGCCTGTCTTACGTGCTGACAGCTTTGTATTTTGTTTCAGTGTTTTAATGTTTGTTCTTTTAGTAGATCTTTTAATAAGAAGGTTCTGAACAGCTTGAAGGAAGTCTTTTTAATTGCAGGAGTTAGGGCTTTTTCATTCTGATATTCCCTTTTGTTCAGTTTCTTCATCTTTGATTTGATAACAATGGTAATCAATTAATGGACATAGTGTAGTAATACAACATATATAATTTTTTCCCCCAGTATCTGGAGGATCTGGAAAAGCTCATGCCTCTTGCATAGGGGAGAATCATTTTCCAGATAGACGATTATCTGGGCTAGGAGCAGGAGAGATCTGGGTTCTCTGGTATCACATTTTTTCATTGTAAAATGAGGAGATTGGAAATACTAAAACTCTGAAGTTTCTTTGTAGCTCTGAAATGTATGAGTATAAGGGTTTGTGTGAAATTCTTAGTTGACAGACATTAAATCATTGGAACATGTTCAGCTGTTGCTCATAATTTACTCCCGGTAAATGTTAGTCAGAAGCATATTTACTTTTCATTAATCTCTTTTTCTTGTCCACAGTATATACTTTCATACTTTGAAAATGCACTATGCAGTGGCATTTTTAACTTCTTGTTTCCAGTTGTTACTTTAGAAAGCACAGCATGGGTTTTATTTTCATTTTGCATTTTGAAGGAATCATAGTAACTACAGAACTTTTAGGAGCAGGGAGCTTCATTTATAGTTATATAAAAATTTATTTTCATCTGAGGGTGCAGTGTACCGTTTTTTGGTTTTTTTTTTTAGTCTATTAGTGGTTTTTTTTTTTTTTTAAGGTTGATATATTAGTTTCTTTGGGCTGCTGTAACAAAAATATCAGAAACTGGGTGACTTTACACACAGATTTATTGTCTAACAGAGACAATAGAGACTAGAAGTTCTTGAAAACAAGAAGTAGGCAAGACCATGCTCCCTCTGAAACCTGTAGGAGAGACTCTTTCCTTGCCTAGCCTAGTCTCTGCTGTTCGCAGGTAATCCTTGGCATTCCTTGCCTTGTTTTTATAGATGCATCATTTCAATCTCTGCCTCCATTATCACATGGCCAGCTTTTCCTTGAGTGTCTCTGTATGTCTTCTCTTCTCAAAACGCTAGAAGCCATATGGAATTAAGGGTCCATTATTCTCCAGTACGACTTTGTCTTAACTAATTACTTCTGCAGTGACTATTTCTTTTTTTTTTAGTATCATTTTTTCTAGATTCCATGTATATGCATTAGAATACAATATTTACCTTTCTCTTTCTGACTTCACTCTGAATATTAGATTCTAGGTTCATCCACCTCATTAGAAGTGACTCAAAGTGTTCCTTTTTATGGCCGAGTAATACTCCATTGTACGTACCACAACTTCCCTGTCCGTTCATCTGTCGATGGACATCTAGGTTGCTTCAACGTTATAGCTATTGTAAATAGCACTGCAGTGAACAGTGGGATACATGTGTCTTTCTCAGTTTTGTTTTCCTTAGGGTATATGCCTAGGAGTGGGATTCCTGGGCATATGGTGGTTTTATTCCTAGTTTTTTAAAGAGTCTCCATACCATCTTCCATAGTGGCTGTATCAGTTTACATTCCCACCAACAGTGCAAGAGCATTCCCTTTTCTGCACACCCTCTCCAGCATTTATTGCTTGTAGACTTTTTGATGATGCCCATCCTGACTGGTGTGAGGTGATATCTTACTGTAGTTTTGATTTGCATTTCTCTTAATAATGAGTGATGTTGAGCACCTTTTCATCTGTATGTCTTCTTCGGAGAAATGTCTGTTTAGGTCTTTTCCCACTTTTTGACTGGGTTGTTTGTTTTCTTGTTTTGAGTTGTATGTATATTTTAAGCTGCTTGTATATTTTGGAGATTACTCCTTTGTCAGTTGTTTCCTTTGCTACTATTTTCTCCCACTCTGAGGGCTGTTGCTAATTATGGTCGCATTCTGTGGTACTGTAGGTTAGGACTTCAACTTAGCGGGGATGGGGGCAAAGTTCAACACATAATAGTTGATAAGATTATGATTGTAAGTACCAATGTACTAAAGCCCAACTATTGTTGTCTTGCTCCTTATTTCATAGATCTTTCGACATTACCACTACCACCTTTCCATCTGCTGAGCAAATGTTACTGAATTCCCT
The DNA here is from genome assembly GCF_032405125.1 of Capricornis sumatraensis. NCBI lineage: Eukaryota > Metazoa > Chordata > Mammalia > Artiodactyla > Bovidae > Capricornis > Capricornis sumatraensis. The sequence continues at coordinate 60,123,067 of NC_091071.1, read as the reverse complement.
TTGGTTCTGGTATCTAAGAACAAGTAAAAGGCTTAACTGTAGATTCAGAGAAATGCTAAAACTAGTTTTCATATAAAGTTAACAGAAGGTGAATAGTTAGAAGTAAATAACACACAAGAAAACAATGTTAGGTAGTTATAGGAAGTAGAAAGCTTTAAATTCATCTTAACATATCCAGGAATTCTTAATATATCCAGGTGTCCTTAACATATCAGGAATCCTTTGATGTGAGTATAAAATCTAGTGATACGGTTGTAGCTGACAGGGTAGATTACAATCCTAATTAAAATTTTAGATTCAGAGAATGGTAAAATGTGGAAAAGAAAAAGGGGACTTTATCCTTCCTGTTTCATAATATTTTATTTGGGAATGTTTCAGTATTTGAATGTATAAGCATTTGAAACTAATGAAAGGGTTATTGTATACTCTGTGTCAATAATTTTATAGACCTCTGTGCATAGAAAGCAGTAATTATTTCAGGAAAGGTGGTTTAATGGGTACGACAATATGGAGTAGTTAATTGCTACAGCAGTATACCACTCTGTGGACGTACACGTATAATAACATAGTCGGAATTTAAAAACCATGAGATTGGTTAAGATTGTGGTGTTTACTGGCAGCAGGCTATTAATTCCAGTGGAGTGGTGTTCTCCCTCTTGAAATTATTTATTCATTTAAAGTACATTTTTCTGTCCTTATTCAAGTTCTTAAAGTTAATTATTCACGTAATTGCAAACCCCAACCACCCCCTAGTTACAATTTTTCTTCTTAGATGTGCTGTTTCTACTGTATCTGTGGTCGTGGAACCAAATAAAGGAATTCAGTAATGTTTTGTTTTGAATTCAGTAGTATTTGAGGCTGTGGGTTTCTTCTTGTAGACTAATTATCTGCTTCTATTAGTTTATACTTTTTTTTTCAAGGTTCATATGTAGGTTGGGAAATGTTTTTTGGATTTTTTTTTTTAACCTAAATGATTTCTAAGTGTATCTGCAGGTTCAGAGTAACAGTCCTGAGAATCCATGACCTTGGTCTTCCTAATGCGTGAAATCACTAGTTTTTCTCTTTTGATCAGTTCTTTCGTTAAGAGTAAAAGCTACCCTGTGTCACTCACACAGGGTAAAAAATAAAATAATAGTGTGTGTATCATTTTGGAAATTGTATAACATAGTAAGATATTGTTAATGATATTAGAACTTAAATGAGAATGTCCTGTGTGATGTCCTGTGATTAAGGTTTGTTATGGTGTAAATATACTGTAAATCTAGGAATTACGGACTGCTTTTTAAAAAAATGAATATTTAATAGTTACATGATGATTGTGAAATTTTAACATTTTCATTAAGATTGTCTTTAAAATAAGGCTAAGTTTACTAGTTCCATCATTTCAGGAAGATTTATCAGATGGTTTGAAAATGAAATTCAGTCAGTTTCCAGCATTTGCAGTGGTTATATTCTTTAGCATTGCCACAAACACTGAATTAGTGAATAGTGAACCACTGTTCCTAAAGTAAATACAATGTTAGGTTCCTGCAAACCTCTGGTAACATTTTCATCAACAGATGAATGCGTGAGTTTGTATTTTTATTTAAAGATAACCTTATCTATAGTGTTAATCCATTAACCTTGAACCTGGGGCCAGTAGCCCTGCAACTCATGCCTGAAGCGAGCGTATGTAACACGTATATTTTCTTAGGGCATTTTAGAGCCTTCTTGTATTTAGGGATAGACACTAGATGGACTTTGGTACTGTGTTTGGGGGCCATTTCAAACAGCAAGGGCACCCCTCCCAGAAAGCAGAAAAAATGGGAAAAATAGGTGCTAAATAGACCATGAAAAGAGCACTTGTTTACAGTATGAGAGCTGAAACAGGAAGGCAGGGTGTTGTCTTGTTTTGTCTTAGCTGAAACAATTTTTTTGCTACTGCACATGGCCTTGATTGACTGCAGAAGCACAGCTACTATTGATTTTGGGGAGTTTATGTTTAATGGTAAATATTACATCTTCTATCTTTGTCTCCTGATTTCTCAAACGATATAGCCACAAAATATCCATTACCAACGGTATTATATTAAATAATATAATGTTTTACCTTTTCATTTGATCAGAATCACAAGATGCTGTGTGGCATCAGAAAGATGACAGAGGGCTTTGGCCCCGAGACTAGTGTGGGCATCCCTTACACTGCTCGACTCGGCAGTAGCTAAACAACTCTACTCTGATACCCTCTGGGTAATTGTGGGCATAAAAATCAGAGACATCCATTGTGGATTAAGAGCACGGACTCTCTCTCGGAAAGATCAACTACTAGATGTGTGACTTTAGTTCTGTTAAGTTTTTGTGTCTCAGTTTCTTTTTTAAAATGAAAATAATAATACAATCATGATTTAGGTGTGAGAATTAAACAAACCAGTTCATATTATTGTTGTTTAGTCTCTAAGTTGTGTTCGACTCTTCTGCGACCCCATGGACTGCAGCCCGCCAGGCTCCTTCGTCCATGGGGTTTCCCAGGCAAGACTAGTGGAGTGCCTTGCCATTTGCTTCTCCAGGGGATCTTTCTGACCCAAGGATCATACCTGCATCTCCTGCACTGGCAGGCGGATTCTTTACCGCCACCAGGGAAGCCCTGAACTAACACATAGAACATACTTAAAAATAGTGCCTATCATTTAAGTTACTGCTCAGTAAATGTTAGCTGTCATTGTATTATGATTACTATTATCATCCTTAATTTAAGGACACCCTTTTTATTCCTTGCTGCCCCTCACTGTCATGAGTGATATATATAGAGCAATTGAAAATCTCCTTTGTAGATAATTTGTCATACTTGTAACCTCTCCCAGCACTCCTGTTTATCATCCATCTGATTAGTCACTCCCTACCCTTTTAACCTCTTTTTGTAAGAGGTTAGGAAGGGGAAGAGAGAAAGATGTATGTTCAGTCCTCCAGCCAGAAGTTGATATGGGGACTTTAGCAATGAGTCACCAAAAGATTATTTAAATATATATATTTATTAATATGTTCATCTTTCTTCTCCCAAGAGCAGTGTTTTGACTGACTTGTTCTTAGAAAATGGTTGACAGTGTATAAAAGATTGACTCTTAAAGTGAATAAATAATGGCTTATATGTTGAGTTGATCAGGGAGGAGTGAGAGACTGCGTCCTTCTCTCCTGCCATCCTACAGTCATTCAGCTTGCATGAAAAATAACGCAGAGAAGTTTTCAATAGGAAGGAACATTTAATGAAGTATTTTAGAGACTGAGTTTCAGCCATGAAATGAACAGGCAATAACGAAATTAGGTAAAACTCCAATAAAATAGAGTTATAAAACTATAAATTATACTTTGACTTTTTTCCCTCAGTTTATTTTTAGACTTCACATCATATATACACACAATATTATTGTGTATAAAATATTATAAAGTTGTAATTGTGATATGCTACAGTGTAAATAGGCGTCAGTGTTACGTCCAGTTTTTCTCAGCATTTTGTTATGAAAATGTTTAAATGTACAGCAAAGCTAAAATTCTGTAGTAACTTCTTGTATGCCTACCACTTAAAGGTGTCTATTTATTTTTACTTAGGATTCAGTTCAGTCGCTCAGTCGTGTCTGACTCTTCGCGACCCCATGAATCACAGCATGCCAGGCCTCTCTGTCCATCACCAACTCCCAGAGTTTACTCAAACTCATGTCCATCGAGTCGGTGATGCCATTCAGCCATCTCATCCTCTGTCATCCCCTTTTCCTTCTGCCCCGGATCCCTTCCAGCATCAGGGTCTTTTCCAATGAGTCAACTCTTTGCATGAGGTGGCCAGAGTATTGGAGTTTCAGCTTCAGCATCAATCCTTCCAGTGAACACCCAGGACTGATCTCCTTCAGAATGGACTGGTTGGATCTCCTTGCAGTCCAAGGGACTCTCAAGAGTCTTCTCCAACACCACAGTTCAAAAGCATCAATTCTTCGGCGCTCAGCTTTCTTTGCAATCCAACTCTCACATCCATACATGACCACTGTAAAACCATAGCCTTGACTAGACGGACCTTTGTTGGCAAACTAATGTCTCTGCTTTTTAATATGCTATCTAGGTTACTTAGGGTAATTTGCTTAAATTGTACAAATTCAGATGGAGTAATTTCTGATGTGTGTTATCTTTCAAAAGTAGGTCTTTCTGATATGTGTTATCATATTATTTTATATCAGCTCCACTAGTAAAAACAGAAAAATAGCAAAATAATTCTCATGATTCCATTGACAGGATAGCCAATTTTTAAAAATTGCTAATAAAAATTTTTATTAGAGTCCATCATAATCATTTTTTGTGGCTTTTGTAACACATGGATGGATTCTGGGATCAAAGTTGGAAGTATTCAGAGAGTTAAAAACATCAAGTAATTTTTAGAATCAACAGTATTTTGAGGTGCAGTTTTGGCTTTAAGGTGGGTCTGGGCATTAGTGTGGAGAAGGCAATGGCACCCCACTCCAGTGTTCTTAACCGGAAAATCCCATGGACGGAGGAGCCTGGTGGGCTGCAGTCCATGGGGTCACACAGAGTCGGACATGACTGAGCGACTTCAGTTTAGGAAATGGCAACCCACTCCAGTGCTCTTGCCTGGAAATTCCCAGGGACAGGGGAGCCTGGTGGTCTCCATCTCTGGGGTTGCACAGAGTCGGACACGACTAAAGCGGCTTAGCAGCAGCAGGCATTAATTTATAGAGATCAGACCACTTTGCTCAATATGCTCAACACTCTGAAGTAAATGTGAGAGTTAGACCATAAAGAAGGCTGAGGACCGAAGAATTGATGCTTTCGAACTGTGGTGTTGGAGAAGACTCTTGAGAGTCCCTTGGACTGCAAGGAGATCAAATCATTCAGTCTTAAAGGAAATCAGTCCTGAATATTCATTGGAAGGACTGATGCTGAAGCTGAAGCTCCAGTACTTTCGCCACCTAATGCAAAGAGTTGACTCATTGAAAAAGACCCTGATGCTGGGAAAGACTGAAGGTAGGAGGAGAAAGGGATGACAGAGGATAAGATGGTTGGATGGCATCACTGACTTAATAGCCATGAGTCTGAGCAAGCTGTGGGAGATGGTGAAGGATGGGAAGGCCTGGCATGCTGCAGTCCATGGGGTCTCAAAGAGTCGAACATGATTGAGCGACTAAATAACAACTCCTAAGTAGACCAGAAACCTTTTACTTAATAGTATATAAAACAGTGTAGTAAGTTTACTTTTTGAAAATGTTTTCATTTTTGTTAGTATTTTATTTACAAATAAGTACAGTTTGCACGGTATCATTGTGTTGATCTTCGTCACTGAGGATGTTCCCAGTTGTTGCCCCTGATAGTAGATGTTCATTTGTGTTCAGCCTTGTTGGGCAAGATAACGTCAATAGTTTCCTTCAGTATTTATTGTGAAAACAGATATAATTGCCTGGAATGTATGCATTTAAAGATTATTAAACAGTTATCTAAGAGGTACCTTTAATCATAGTTGTTAAATGCCACTAGTCACTTTTTTCTGGTTTTAAGTGACTGACATGCTGTGTGACTGAACTTGTCTCAGAAATGATAGAAATATAGGGTCATCATATTAAATTAATTCTGGATTTGAATCATATTATTGTCTGTTATACTCTTTCAGAGTCACATCTACGTAAGTTACCAGTAAAGAATTACTTTAGTGACAATCTGTTAGACTTAATAATAAAGAGAAAAAAAAAAAAAATCAAGTTTACAATTTATCTTCTGTAAATAGCTCTAAAGTCAATGTACAGCTCTTCTTTATTTTTAAAACTCTAAGATATTTCAACAGAGCAGGAAATGGATTAAGGAAAGTTGTACTTAATGTATAAAAATTATTTTTAATATTCAAAACTTAAAATTTGAATAATACCAGGAAGTAATTTTATTTTATGTAGAGGATCAACAGATTAGTTAATAAAAGAGACTTTTGCTATAGGATCAAGTGTGTTGGTATAATGAATAGCTTTAATTAAAATGGCAGAAAAACTGAAATAGCAAACTCAAATTCTTTGTGAGATTCAGTCAAAAATTGTGAGTAATAATTTGAGGCTAATACTTTAGATGTTTTCATAGAAACAGAAAGACAAGTTTTTAAGGATAGCAGATGTAGATTTTATATTCTGTAGATTGTTTTGGCAATCTCTTGTAAACGCATTTTAAGATGACATAAAATAAACCTAAGTAACTTTTTTCAGTTAAATTCTGTGAAAAGACACCTGTGGGCTCTCATAGGAAATTTTTGTTTCTGGTACTTTCTCTATCTTGTTTGTCTGAAGATAAGAAAGAGGCACCTCTGTGGGTATGTATTTTCTGTAAGGCGGATATTGGATCTTTCAACCATTGTTTGATAATCCTGGGGAAATGCCCTCCAAAAGTTGAGAAAAGAGAAAGAGATGGGGATAAAGCTGCATATCAAAGGGGTTAGATGGGATAGATTTTTGTTTAATAAGCCATTAATTTAAATGTGTGTGTATGACATTTGTTTCATCACCACTTCAGGTAGATAACCTTACCTTGATTGGACTGCCTGTATCTTCTTTTGTGTTGATGAGTCTGGTTATGTTTAATTAACTCTGTGGCAGTACTAGGGTTGGACCTGCTGTATCTATCAATAAACTGTCACTGAACTTGTATTTGATATTGATTGAAATTCCTGTCCAACTTGAGTCTGTTGACCATGTAACATTTTGTATAATTTCTGTGGTTATTATAAACATAAAATTGATAACTAGTTACTTAGGAAATTGTGTTTTATCCAAATGTTTTCATTTGGATTTTACTAACCAGTCAGAAGGACTTCCCAGGTGGAGACCGGCCTGCCAATGCACGAGGCACAGGAGCCTAGGGTTCCATCCCTGGGCCGGTAAGATACCCTGGAATAGGGCTTGGCAGCCTACTCCAGTAGTCTTGCCCAGTGAAGCCCATGGATAGAGGAACTTAGTGGGCTACAGTCTGTAGAGTCACAGAGTCGGACACGACTGAAGCAACTTAGCACACACGTATGCAATCAGTCAGAAATCTCTCATTTATGAAATATTTCATTGTTTTTTTTAAAACTTTATTCAGAACTTCTTAGGTAATCTGTACTCCTTTAAATGTTAACTGCAACCTTTGAAATTAAAGATCATATATTTTTATAAGTCACATGAATTTCACATTTATAGCAAATATATATGTGTGTATATTTACATATGTGCATATGTGTACAAATTAAATCTTAATGTATAAGATGGACTGCAACAAAAAGTGTAGGCAAGTTTTATAGTAATAGTATCTTGCTTTTTGCTTCTCCGGTTAAGATGTTCGTATATGCCTCATGGCTAGCCAAACCTCTTATTTGAAATGATAGTCATGGTTAACCATGATTTAAAATACTAAATAAATTTGAAAATAGAACTATCCAACCCATTAAATGAAAAGACCTTACTAGGAATTCTTAAATGTAAAACCATTTAATTCTGAGATTTGACTTAAAAAAAACAGTTCTTTTATGGATAGACTTAAAAAGGTTTGTCAGTGGAACATTATATAGGCCACATTTTTTTTTTTAAGGTCTGGGAGGGGGAAGTGTTATATAATTAAGAGATGAAAGACAAGTTTTAGCATATTGTGTGTTTTAAAGGCTTTTAGAGTGACTTAAAAGCCCAAGTTCTCTCCTAGTATCACTTTTTAAATAAATTTTTACAGCTAGGTTTTGTTTGTAGTTTCCTACTCTAACATTGCTGTAACTCTGCTTTCCTAGTCATGTTTCTACAGAAAAAGTATACTCTTCCATTTTGCTTGTTTAAGTATACTGTAATTGAGTATTCATACACATAATGCATGGAAAAAAGTTTCCCCTTACTCTGAGATTTTTAAAAATTATTGCCTTACTACCTTAAAAATACAGGTTCTCTGTATATTCCTAAAAACAGTACGAGCGCTCATTCACTTCAGTCATGTCCAACTCTGCGACCGTGTGTACTGTAGCCTGTCAGGCTCCTCTGTCTGTGGGATTCTCCAGGAAAGAGTACAGCCATTCCCTTCTCCAGGGAGTCTTCCCCACCCAGGGATCAAACCCAGGTCTCCTGCATTGCAGGCAGCTTCTCTACTGCTGAGCCGTATCTTTTGCTTATTCTTGAGCATCATATTTTGTTACTGTTTAGTCACTAAGTCATATCTCACTCTTTGTGACCCATGGATTGCAGCACACCAAGCTTCCTTGTCCTTCACTGTCTCCCAGAGTTTGCTCAAATTCATATCCATTGAGCCTGTGATGAGATCCAATGATCTTAACCTCTGTTGCCTGCATTTTGGTTATATACTTGGTACCATAACATAATTCAGTTCAGTTCAGTCGCTCAGTTCTGTCCGACTCTTTGTGACCCTATGGACTGCAGCACGCCAGGCCTCCCTGTCCATCATCAACTCCAGGAGTCTAACCAAACTCATGTCCATTGAGTCAGTGATGCCATTCAACCATCTCATCCTCTGTTGTCCCCTTCTTCCACCTTCAATCTTTCCCAGCATTAGAGTCTTTTCAAATGAGTCAGCTCTTCACATCAGGTGGCCAAAGTATTGGAGTTTCAGCTTCAGTATCAGTCCTTCCAATAAACAGTCAGGACTGATCTCCTTTAGGATGGACTGGTTGGATCTCCTTGCAGTCCAAGGGAGTCTCAAGAGTCTTCTCCAACACCACAATTCAGACGCATCTATTCTTCGGCGCTCAGCTTACTTCACAGTCCAACTCTCACATCCATACATGACCACTGGAAAAACCATAGCCTTGACTAGATGGACCTTTGTTGGCAAAGTAATGTCTCTGCTTTTTAATATGCTCTCTAGGTTGGTCATAACGTTCCTTCCAAGGAGTAAGCATCTTTTAATTTCATGGCTGCAGTCACCATCTGCAGTGATTTTGGAGCCCCCCAAAATAAAGTCAGCCACTATTTCCACTGTTTCCCCATCTATTTGCCATCAAGTGATGGGACCAGATGCCATGATCTTCATTTTCTGAATGTTGAGTTTTAAGCCAACTTTTCACTTTCCTCTTTCACTTCCAATAAGATGCTCTTTAGTCCTTCACTTTCTGCCATAAGGGTGGTGTCATCTGCATATCTGAGGTTATTGAGATTTCTCCCAGCAGTCTTGATTCCAGGTTGTGCTTCATCCAGCCCAGCGTTTCTCATGATGTACTCTGCATGTAAGTTAAATAAGCAGGGTGACAGTACACAGCCTTGACGTACTCCTTTCCCTATTTGGAACCAGTCTGTTGTACCATGCGCAGTTCTAACTGTTGCTCCCTGATCATGACGCAGGTCAGGTGCTGTGGTATTCCCATCTCTTTAAGAATTTTTCACAGTTTGTTGTGATCACACAGTCAAAGGCTTTGGCATAGTCAGTAAAGGAGAAGGATATCTTTTTCTGGAACTCTCTTTCTTTTTCAGTGGTCCAGCGGATGTTGGCAATTTGATCTTTGGTTCCTCTGCCTTTTCTAAAACCAGCTTGAATATCTGGTTCACGGTCCACATATTGTTGAAGCCCAGCTTGGAGAATTTTAAGCATTATTTTACTAGCGTGTGAGGTGGGTGCAATTGTGCGGTAGTTTGAGCATTCTTTGGCATTGCCTTTCTTTGGGATTGGAATGAAAACTGACCTTTTCCAGTCCTGTGGCCACTGCTGAGTTTTCCAAATTTGCTGGCATATTGTGTGCAGCACTTACACAGCATCATCTTTCAGGATTTGAAATAGCTCAACTGAAATTCCATCACCTCCACTAGCTTTGTTCGTAGTGATGCTTTCCAAGGCCCGCTTGACTTCCCATTCCAGGATGTCTGGCTCTAGGTGAGTGATCATACCATCATGATTATCTGGGTCATGAAGATCTTTTTTGTACAGTTCTGTGTATTCTTGCCACCTCTTCTTAATATCTTCTGCTTCTGTTAGGTCCATACCATTTCTGTCCTTATTGAGACCATCTTTGCATGAAAAGTTCCCTTGGTATCTGATTTTCTTGAAGAGATCTCTAGTCTTTTCCATTCTATTGTTTTCCTCTATTTCTTTGCACTGAATAATTTGTACTGAGGAAGGCTTTCTTATCTCTCCTTGGTATTCTTTGGAACTCTCCATTCAAATGGGTATATCTTTTCTTTTCTCCTTTGCTTTTCGCTTCTCTTCTTTTCATGGCTGTTTGTAAGGACATCCATTTTGCTTTTTTGCATTTCCTTTTCTTGGGGATGGTCTTGATCCCTGTCTCCTGTACAATGTCATGATCCTGCGTCCATAGTTCATCAGGCACTTAGTCAATCAGATCTCTTCCCTTAAATCTATGTCTCACTTCCACTGTATATCCTAAGGGATTTTATTTAAGTCATACCTGAATGGTCTAGTGGTTTTCCCTACTTTCTTCAATTTAAGTCTGATTAAACTTCTACAATCTTCTGTTTCTGTTTTGTTGATATTTTGAAAAAAATTTTTAGTGTGATATAGTTGAGGATTAACATATTAGCTTTGGGTGTATAACAGTGATTTGATTTATGTATATATAGATATTATGAAAGATCACTACAATAAGTCTAGTTAACATCTGTAACTACACATAATTAATTTTTTTTTCCTCCTGATGATGTAAGATTTACTGTCTCAGCAACTTCTAAATATAAAATACAGTATGACTGTAGTTAACATGCTATGCATTAAATATAACTGAAAGTTTGAATTTATTGACCATTTTCAGCCATTTAGCCCACTGTCTATCCCTTCTGCCTCCAGCAACAACCAGTCTAGTCTCTGTATCATTTTTTTTTTTTTAATTTCACCTGTGAGATCATTCAGTGTTTGTCATTCTGTGTCTGACTTATTTCACTTGACTTATAAACACCTTCAAGTTCCCTCCATTGCAAGATTTCATTCTTGTCTGTGGCTGAGTAATAGTCCATTTATATATTTTTATATATATAAAATAATGGTCCACTTATATATTTATAGTAATATATGTAATTATATAAATTATATTAAATTACATACAAAATTATATATATAATATATATTTAAAATAAATATAATATATATTATATATTTTATATTATATTATATATGGACTTCCCTGGTGGCTCAGATGGTAAAGTGTCTGTCTACAGTGTGAGAGACCTAGGTTCAACCTCTATGTTGGGAAGATCCCCTGGAGAAGGAAGTGGCAATCCACTCCAGTATATTGCCTGGAAAGTCCCATGGACAGAGGAGCCTGGAGGGCTACAGTCCATGGGGTCGCAAAGATTTGGACACGACTGAGTGACTTCACTTCACTTATATATTATATTATATTATAGTATATTATATTATTACAGTATTATAAAACTATAGTATAAAAATATAAAATCATAAAATTTTAAAAATTATAAAATTATAAAATTATAATAAAATTTTAAAATTATATTTTAATAAAATTATATTATTTAATTTTAAATTATTTTAAAAATATTTAAAATTAAATATTTAAATAATTTAACAATAATTTAATATATTAATAATTTAAATTATTTTAATTTTTAAAATTGTTACAAAGTAAAATTTTAATATAAAATGTAAAATCATAAAATTTTGAAAATTATAAAATTATAATATGATATTACAATGTAATATATAATATAATATATAATATGTATTATATATTCTGTATTATATAATATATAAAGTTTATATATATTTATAATTATATATGAATAGTCCATTTACATACTTATATACCATGTTTTCTTTACATACTTACCCATCAGTGGACATTTTGGGTGCTTCCATATCTGGTTACTGTAAATAATGCTGCAGTGTGCATTCTGGTGCATATGTCTTTCTGAGTTGGTATTTTCATTTCCTTCAGATAAATATTCAGAGATGGAAATGCTTTATCACATGGAAGTTCTATTCTGAATTTCTGAGGGTCTGCCGTACTGTTCTCTGCCGTTGCTGCACACGTTTGCTTTGCCATCAGTGGTGCTTAAGTCTTCCTCTTTCTTTACGTCCATGCCAACAGTTGTTATTCCTTGTCTTATTGACAGTAGACATTCTAGCAGGTGTGTGATGGTAGCTTATTGTAGTTTTGAATTGCATTTCTCTGATGATTGGTGACAATGTGCACTTTTTCTTGTATCTGTTTGCCATGTATATGACTTCTTTGGGAAAATGTTTACTTAGATTCTTTTCCCATACTTAAATCATATTTTTTTTTGGCTGTTGAATCATGTGTGTTTTAAAGTATATTTTGGATATGAACCTTTTGTCAGATATGTGATTGGCACATATTTTGTCCCATTCGGTAGGTTGCCTTTTCGTTTTGTTGATGGTTTCTTTGTGCAGAACTCCCTGTCAGTTTGATGTAGTCCTACTTGTTTCCTTTTGCTTTGGATGCAAATCCACTTGTTTGATTTTGCTTTTGGTGATCCGCTGGAGGAGCTTCCTGCCTGTGTTTTCTTCTGGGCTTTTTATGGTTCCAGGTCTTCTGTTAAGACTTTAATCTATTTTGAGTTGGTTTTTGTATTTAGTGTAAGATAGTGGTCCAGTTGCATTCTTTTGCATGGGACTGTCCAGGTTTCCCATCACCATTTTGAACAGACTGTCCTTTCCCCATGACTCCTGTGTTGCATATTAAATGACCATATGCGTATGGGTTTATTTCTGGCTCCCTATTCTGATCCATGACATAGCCACACTGGTTTAATTACTGTAGTTTAGTAATGAAGTTTGAAATCAGGAAGTGTGATGACTCCAGCTTTCTTTTTTCTTTCTCAAGAGTGTTTTGGCTATTCAGGGTCTTTTGTGGTTACGTAACAAATCTTAGGATTGTTTTGTTTCTGTGAAAAATGTCATTGGAATTTTGAAAGGAATTGTGTGGAATCTTTACGTTGCTTCGGACTATATAGACTTTTAAACTATTAATTTTCCAATCTGTGAGTGCAGAATACCTTTCTGTTTGTTTCTTCAGTTCATTTCATTAGTGTTATAGATTTCATTGTATAGGTCTTCACCTCCTTAGTTCTTATATATTTTATGCTTTTTGGTGCAATTTTAAATTGAATTTTTTAAAATGTCCTCTTCCTGATACTATATAGAAATGAAACATTTCTGTTAGCCATTATTTCTTCAAAAAAGTTTTCTGTCTGTCTGTCTCTCTCTCTGTCCCTCTGGACCCCTGTGATATTTATAGTGATCCTCTTGATTATCTCCTGTAAGTCCCATAAGCTACTCTCACTCTTCTATATTGTCACTGTTTTGTATTCCTCTTTTCTCCTTTCTGCTGCTCTGATTGGATGGGCTTCAGTGCTTCCTTTTGAGTTCGCTCATCCTCCTCTTTCATTTAGTCTGTTGTTGAAACCCATCTATTGTATTTTTCAGTCAGTTGTATTCTTCAGCTCTGTGATTTCTGGTAGCAAAGCTCAAAATCTTCCAAGGTAGGCTTCAACAGTACATGAACCAAGAACTTCCAGATGTACAAGCTGGATTTAGAAAAGGCAGAGGAACCAGAGATCAAATTGTGAACATCTGTTGGATCATTGAAAAAGCAAGAGAATTCCATAAAAACATCTGCTTCTGTTTCATTGACTGTGCTAAAGCCTTTTACTGTGTGGATCAAAATAAACTGTGGAAAATTCTTAAAGACATGGGAACACCAGACCACCTGATCCGCCTCCTGCAAAATTTGTGTGCAGGGCATGAAGCACCAGTTAGAATGGGATATGAAACAACAGACTGATTTCAAATTGGCAAAGGAGTACGTCACGGCTGTATATTATCATGCTGCTTATTTAACTTGTATGTAGAACACATCATGCAAAATGGCACGCTGGTTGAAGCACAAGCTGGAATCAAGATTGCTGGGAGAAATGTCAATAACCTCAGATATGGAGATGACACCACCCGTGTAGCAGAAAGAGAAGAGGAACTGAAGAGCCTCTTGATGAAGGTGAAAGAGGAGAGTGAAAAAGCTGGCTTGAAATTCAGCATTCAAAAAACGAAGATCATGGCACCCAGTCCCATCACTTCATGGCAATAGATGGGGGAACAATGGAAACAGTGACAGACTTTATTTTCTTGGACTCCAAAATCACTGCAGATAGTGACTGCAGCCATGAAATTAAAAGACGCTTACTCCTTGGAAGGAAAGCTATGACAAACTTGGTGTATTAAAAAGCAGAAACATTACTTTGCCTACAAAGGTTCGTATAGTCAAAGCTATGGCTTTTCCAGTAGTTCTGTATGGATGTGAGAGTTGAACCATAAAAAAAGCTGAGTAGCAAAGAATTGATGGCTTCGAACTGTGGTGCTGGAGAAGACTTGTGAGAGTCCCTGGACAGCCAGGAGATCAAGGAAATCAAACCAGTCAATCCAAAAGGAACTCTACTCTGAGTATTCATTGGAAGTACTGATACTGAAGCTGAAGCTTCAGTACTTTGGCCACCTGTTTGGAAGAGCTGACTCATTGGAAAAGACCCTGAAGCTGGAAAAGATTGAGGGCAAGGAGAGAAGGGGGTGACAGATGATGATGAGATGATTGGATGGTGTCACTGACTCGATGGACAGGAGTTTGAGCAAGCTCCGGGAGCTGGTGATAGACAGGAAAGCCTGGCGTGCTGCAGTCCATGGAGTCACAAAGAGTTGGATAATGACTGAATGGCTGAACTACAAATTGATTTCTGCATGGTATTTTCTTATATTTTCTATCTCTGTTGAAATTCCTGCTTTGTTTATAAGTTGTTCTGACTTCCATGAGCATCTTTATGCCAGCTGTTTTGAACTCTGTCAGGTAAGTTAGTTACCTCTTTTTCATTAAGGCCTTTTTCTGACATTTTATCCTATTTTTCTGTTTGGAATATATTCCTTTGTTTCTTCATTTCCTAGACTTTGCGTTGGTTTCTATGCTTTAGATTATTCAGCCATCTCTTAAAAGAGTAGTGACCTAGTGTAGTAGATAAACTTTATTGTATATTGTTAAACTCTCTCATAACTCTTCAGTTCAGTTCAGTTCAGTCGCTCAGTCGTGTCCGACTCTTCGCGACCCCATGAATCGCAGCACACCAGGCCTCGCTGTCCATCACCATCTCCCGGAGTTCACTCAGACTCACGTCCATCAAGTCCGTGATGCCATCCAGCGATCTCATCTTGGGTCGTCCCCTTCTCCTCCTGCCCCCAATCTCTCCCAGCATCAGAGTCTTTTCCAATGAGTCAACTCTTCACATGAGGTGTCCAAAGTACTAGAGCTTCAGCTTTAGCATCATTCCTTCCAAAGAAATCCCAGGGTTGATCTCCTTCAGAATGGACTGGTTGGATCTCCTTGCAGTCCAAGGGACCCACAAGAGTCCTCTCCAACACCACAGTTCAAATGCATCAATTCTTCGGCGTTCAGCCTTCTTCACAGTCCAACTCTCACATCCATACATGACCACAGGAAAAACCATAGCCTTGACTAGACGGACCTTAGTCGGCAAAGTAATGTCTCTGCTTTTTAATATGCTCTCTAGGTTGGTCATAACTTTTCTTCCAAGGAGTAAGCGTCTTTTAATTTCATGGCTGCAGTCACCATCTGCAGTGATTTTGGAGCCCCCCAAAATAAAGTCTGACACTGTTTCCACTGTTTCCCCATCTATTTCCTATGAAGTGATGGGACCAGATGCCATGATCTTCGTTTTCTGAATGTTGAGCTTTAAGCCAACTTTTTCACTGTCCTCTTTCACTTTCATCAAGAGGCTTTTTAGCTCCTCTTCACTTTCTGCCATAAGGGTGGTGTCATCTGCATATCTGAGGTTATTGATATTTCTCTTGGCAATCTTGATTCCAGCTTGTGTTTCTTCTAGTCCAGCATTTCTCATGATGTACTCTGCATAGAAGTTAAATAAGCAGGGTGACAATATACAGCCTTGATGTACTCCTTTTCCTATTTGGAGCCAGCCTGTTGTTCCATGTCCAGTTCTAACTGTTGCTTCCTGACCTGCATACAGATTTCTCAAGAGGTAGGTTAGGTGGTCTGGTATTCCCATCTCTCAGAATTTTCCACAGTTTATTGTGATCCACACAGTCAAAGGCTTTGGCATAGTCAATAAAGCAGAAATAGATGTTTTTCTGGAACTCTCTTGCTTTTTCCATGATCCAGCGAATGTTGGCAATTTGATCTTTGGTTCCTCTGCCTTTTCTAAAACCACCTTGAACATCAGGAAGTTCATGGTTCATGTATTGCTGAAGCCTGGCTTGGGAGAATTTTGAGCATTTCTTTACTAGCATGTGAGATGAGTGCAATTGTGCGGTAGTTTGCGCATTCTTTTGCATTTCCTTTCTTTGGAATTGGAATGAAAACTGACCTTTTCCAGTCCTGTGGCCACTGCTGAGTTTTCCAGATTTCCTGGCATATTGAGTGCAGCACTTTCACAGCATCATCTTTTAGGATTTGAAACAGCTCAACTGAAATTCCATCACCTCCACTAGCTTTGTTCGTAGTGATGCTTTCTAAGGCCCACTTGACTTCACATTCCAAGATGTCTGGTTCCAGATTAGTGATCACATCATCATGATTATCTGGGTCGTGAAGATCTTTTTTGTGCAGTTCTTCTGTGTATTCTTGCCACCTCTTCTTAATATCTTCTGCTTCTATTAGGTCCAGACCATTTCTGTCCTTTATTGAGCCCATCTTTGCACGAAATGTTCCCTTGGTATCTCTAATTTTCTTGAAGAGATCTCTAGTCTTTCCCATTCTGTTGTTTTCCTCTATTTCTTTGCATTGATCACTGAAGAAGGCTTTCTTATCTCTTCTTGCTATTCTTTGGAACTCTGCATTCAGATGCTTATATCTTTCCTTTTCTCCTTTGCTTTTCGCCTTCTTTTCACAGCTATTTTTAAGGCTTCCGCAGACAGCCATTTTGCTTTTTTGCATTTCTTTTCCATGGGGATGGTCTTGATCCCTGTATCCTGTACAGTGTCACGAACCTCATTCCAGAGTTCATAAGGCACTCTATCTATCAGATCTAGGCTCTTAAATCTATTTCTCACTTCCACTGTATAATCATAAGGGATTTGATTTAGGTCATACCTGAATGGTCTAGCGGTTTTCCCTACTTTCTTCTATTTGAGTCTGAATTTGGCAATAAGGAGTTCATGATCTGAGCCACAGTCACCTCCCGGTCTTGTTTTTGTTGACTGTATAGAGCTTCTCCATCTTTGGCTGCAAAGAATATAATCAATCTAATTTCGGTGTTGACCATCTGGTGGTGTCCATGTGTAGAGTCTTCTCTTGTGTTGTTGGAAGAGGGTGTTTCCTATGACCAGTGCATGTTCTTGGCAAAACTCTATTAGTCTTTGCCCTGCTTCATTCTGCGTTCCAAGGCCAAATTTGCCTGTTACTCCAGGTGTTTCTTGACTTCCTACTTTTGCATTCCAGTCCCCTATAATGAAAAGGACATCTTTTTTGGGTGTTAGTTCCAAAAGATCTTGTAGGTCTTCATAAAACCGTTCAACTTCAGCTCCTTCAGTGTTACTGGTTGGGGCATAGACTTGGATAACTGTGATATTGAATGGTTTGCCTTGGAGACGAACAGAGATCATTCTGTCGTTTTTGAGATTGCATCCAAGTACTGCATTTTGGACTCTTTTGTTGACCATGATGGCTACTCCATTTCTTCTGAGGGATTCCTGCCCACAGTAGTAGATGTAATGGTCATCTGAGTTAAATTCACCCATTCCAGTCCATTTTAGTTCGCTGATTCCTAGAATGTCGACATTCACTCTTGCCATCTCTTATTTGACCACTTCCAATTTGCCTTGATTCATGGGCCTGGCATTCCAGGTTCCTATGCAGTATTGCTCTTTACAGCATCAGATCTTGCTTCTATCACCAGTCACATCCACAACTGGATATTGTTTTTGCTGTGGCTCCATCCCTTCATTCTTTCTGGAGTTATTTCTCCACTGATCTCCAGTAGCATATTGGGCACTTAATGACCTGTGGAGTTGCTCTTTTGGTATCCTATCATTTTGCCTTTTCCTACTGTTCATGGGGTTCTTAAGGCAAGAATACTGAAGTGGCTTGCCATTCCCTTCTCCAGTGGACCACATTCTGTCAGGCCTCTCTACCATGACCCACCCGTCTTGTGTTGCCCCGAAGACATGGCTTGGTTTCATTGAGTTAGACAAGGCTGTGGTCCTAGTGTGATCAGATTGACTAGTTTTCTGTGAGTATGGTTTCAGTGTGTCTGCCCTCTGATGCCCTCTTGCAACACTTACCATCTTACTGGGTTTCTCTTACCTTGGGCATGGGGTATCTCTTCACGGCTGCTCCAGCAAAGCACAGCCACTGTTCCTTACCTTGGATGAGGGCTATCTGCTTACTGCCACCGTTCCTGACCTTCAACGTGGGATAGCTCCTCTAGGCCCTTCTGTGCCTGCGCAGCCACCACTCCTTGGGTTGCTTCTCCCGGCTGCCGGCCCTGGCCTCGGTTGTGGGTCACTCCTCCCAGCTGCCGTCCCTGGCCTCGGGCTTGGGGTGGCTCCTCAAGGTCACCGCCCCTGGCCTGGGGCGCCAGGTGGCTTCTCCTGGCCACCCCTGATCTGGGATGTGGGGAGTCTCCTCCCGGCCGCCACTGGCCTAGGACTCGGGGTAGCTCCTCCTACAACTGTTAGTTGTCTTTTAAACCTTGAGATAGTATCAGGCAGCCTTCTTTGTTCTTAGGTGCTCCAAGTAATTCAGGGTTTGTCAGTGTCTCAAAAGGAAGGCTCTTTATCAGCACGTCAGTCAGGTCAGTTCCTCTCTCCTGTCTGACTCTTTGTGACCCCATGAACTGCAGCATGCCAGGCCTCCCTGTCCATCACCAACTCCCAGAGCTTGCTCAGACTCATGTCCATCGAGTCGGTGATGCCATCCAACCATCTCATCCTCTGTCATCCCCTTCTCCCGCCCTCAATCTTTCCCAGCCTGAGGGTCTTTTCCAGTGAGTTAGTTCTTTGCATCAGGTGGCCAAAATATTGGAGTTTCAGCTTCAGCATCAGTCCTTCTAATGAATATTCAGGACTGATATCTGTTTGGATTGAATGGTTGGATCTCCTTGCAGTCCAAGGGACTCTCAAGAGTCTTCTCCAACACCGCAGTTCAAGGATATCAGTTCTTCGGCACTCAGCTTTGTTTATAGTCCAACTCTCACATTCATACATGACTACTGGAAAAAACATAGCTTTGACAAAACGGACTTTTGTTGGCAAAGTAATGTCTCTCCTTTTTAATATGATGTCTAGTTTTGTCATAGCTTTTCTTGCAAGGAGCAAGCATCTTTTAATTACATGGCTGCAGTCACCATCTGCAGTGATTTTGGAGCCCCCCAAATAGTCTCTCACTACTTCCATTATTTCCCCATCTGTTTGCCACGAAGTGATGGGACTGGATGCCATGATCTTAGTTTTTTGAATGTTGAGTTTTAAGCCAGCGTTTTCACTCTCCACTTTCGCTTTCATCAAGAAGCTCTTTAGTTCCTCTTCTCTTTCTGCCATAGGGTGATGTCATCTGCATATCTGAGGTTGTTGATATTTCTCCCAGCAATCTTGATTCCAGCTTGTGCTTTATCCAGCCTGGCATTTCTCGTGATGTGCTCTGCATATAAGTTAAATAAGCATGTTGAATCAGCACCTCGGTTCAGGCAAATTGGAAGCTAAATTCTCAGGTAGTATCTTTTAAAGTGTTCAGAGGAAGACTGAGTGTTTCTGTGTGCTTTCTCTGAACTGAACCCTGGGATGAAAGCCAGTTAAGAACTGTTTTCCATCTGTTGAACCCAAGCCCTGCTGGCCATCAGAACCAGGGCATGAGAGGGGCACCAGATTTGTGCACAAGTTTCTTGTAGATTGGCGATGCCAACAACTTGGAGTCCAGTAGAAAGAGAGTGAAGATGATGGCCTGTTGACTTCCTGTTTGCAGATAACTTCTGTAGGCCCTTAGATATGCCTTAAATTAGAGGCTTGCCCTCAGGCAGAAGCTTTCAAGATAAGCAGATGACCTCTTCTATGGAAAGGCAAGTTATTTCAGTCAGCCTGTCTTTGCTGGGCCCTATGGAATAGCCTTGGTGAGTCTGTTTAAACCCTGATTTTCATTTCATTATAGCCTTGTGGGTCTAACAGCCATATGCCCCACTGTCTCACAAAGCTGATGTTTAGTGGGCCTGCCTCTTAGGTACGGGCCTTAAATGTTACCATCTCAAATTGAAACTCGTTTTTCTCTTAAATCATGTGTCAAGATTTATTTGAGTCTTGGCATGTAGTTATAGTTAATTACATTTCAGTCTTACATACTATTTCATTATGTGAAAATACCCTGATGGGCTTCCCATGTGGTGCTAATGGTTAGGAACCTGCCTGCCAATTCAGGAGTCACAAGAGACATTGGTTTGATCTCTGGGTGGGAAGATCCCCAGAGGAGCGCATGGTGACCCCACTCCAGTATTCTTGCGTGGAGAAGCCTGGTGGGCTACAGTCTATAGGGTCTCAAAGAGTCAGACACTACAGAAGCGACCTCGCACGCGCACATGCACCTTGATATTCTGCTAGTAGTAGGGAGTGTGGGTGTTCAGGTTTTGTTTGTCATGAACACTTTTAATTCAGTGCTTATTTAACGTGTTCTGGTATGTGTGAGTAATTTCTTTATGTATATGTATAGGAGCGGAATTAGGATGACAGGGTGTGTGTGTTCGGCTGTACAAGATAATGCTAAGTTGGTCATGCACCATTATATACTGGTCCCATCAGCAGAGTGCTGTAATTCTCTTTGCTATAAATGCTTATCAGTACTGACGCTTTGCAGAGTTTTTGATTTTTTTTTTTCCTAGTTCACTTGTATCATTCTCTTGTATAGTTAGAACTTTCTATATCATGGTTAAGAACCCTCTACCTTGTATAATGTCGTAAATATACTATCAGTATTTTATTTTTAAAGGCTTGTCTTTCGTGTTTATTTTGAATCTGTTTGAAGTTGGTTCTTTGGATGGTGTAAGTTCTTGGGCCAGTTGCATCTTTTCCCCCATGTGGGTAACCGTTCTAGTTCCATTTATTGAATAACCTCTCCATTGACTGGAGAGCCACCTCTGTCATGATTCTCTGCATGGTTCCAGGCTGGGCTTTTCTCTTTTATTGATGAGATTTTCTGTCTCTACAGAGGTACTACATGGGACTGTTTTAACTGTGCTGTGCTGTGCTAAGTCACTTTAGTCATGTCTGACTCTTGGCAAACCTATGGACTGTAGCCTGCCAAGCAAGAGTACTGGAGTAGGTTGCCGTGCCCTCCTCCAGGGGATCTTCCCGATCCGGGGTTCGAACCCACGTCTCTGGTGTCTCCTGCATGGGCAGGCGGGTTCTTTACCAGTAGTGTTAGCTGGGAATCCCCGCTGTCTTAACTTCTAAAATTCTAATAAATCTTTATCTGGTATGGCAAGAATCTATACCTTCTTAATCAGGAGCTGTTGACTGATCCATATAATTTGAGAATCTGTTTATCAGGTTCTTGAAAAATTCTCTTTGTGGTCTTGATTGAAATTTTGTTGAATCTGTCAAGTCAGAAGTGAATTCTTAAAAGTGTTGAGTCTCTTTGTCCATTAATATATACACTACCCCATTAATTTAGAACTTATTTGATTTCTGTTATGTTTCATAATTTGGTCAGTGTAAGTATTATACATCTTTTGATAGGTTTATTTCTAAGAGTTTAGTATTTTTGATATTATAAATTATATCATCTAAACATTTCAATTTGTTCTTGTTCTTCCATTTAGAAATTAAGTTGATTGTTTTTTTCTGTTCTTATATTTAGTAACCTTACCTAAACTCTTTTTATCAAATCTAATAACTTGCTTCTGTTTTTTAAGCTTTCTGTTTATTCATTTTTATTATCTCTAAAGGATGATGTTCTTTCTTTTTTAAAAAAATTCCCTTTCCTTTTAGTTCTTTATCTCACTGTAATATCCACTTTATCCACTGTAATATCCACTAGGTCATAATGTGGGTTTACTGTCTTAATCGAGACATTGAAGTGTTGCAAATTTTAATCTTTAAAAATGGCATTTAGCTGTATATATAAATATGTAATTATGGCTGATTCACATTGTAGTACAGTACCAACACAACATTGTGTGGCAGTTTTCCTCCAATTAAAAAATTAAAAAATGATGTTTGATGTTTATGTTTGAAAGATTACTGTTGATCATATCAGTTAATAAAATCCTTTTTTCTAATTTCTAAGATGATATTTTTGTTGTTTGTGGTATTCTTAGGTAAACTATTCATTGGGTATTAAAATTTTCATCAAATGCTTATCTGCTCTATGCTTCAAAAGAAGTTGTGTTTTTTCTCTAATCTGTTAATATGAGAAATGGCATTTGTATGTTTTTCTGATGTCATACTAGCTTTGCATTCCCAACTTGGTCATGATATAAACACTTTTAGAGATGGTTTGTTATGAGGAGTTTTGCATCTATGTTCATTGGTGAGATTAGCTTTTAACTTTACAAAAATTCTACTTTATTAGCCTGTTTTTAATATCAAGTTTATATTGGCCTCAGAAGAAAGTTTTTTGGTTCTTTAAAAAGTTTTAAAGTTGGAATGAGTTTAATAAAACTCTTCCATAAAGCAATATTTGGACCTGGTAGTTTTATATTTGCAGTGGCTTGGCATAGCAGAAAGGTGGAGATTACCTCTTACAGTCTCATAGTCTACTCCTTTCAGTCATTTATGTTTTGCTAGGAGTAGGACCATTTGTCCAGGTTTTTTTTTTCCACGTTTATTGTTTGTGCCCCTTTTTTCAGTCTCATCAGAGGTGTTTATATTTTGCTGCTGCTGCTGCTGCTAAGTCGCGTCAGTCATGTCCGACTCTGTGCGACCCCATATATTTTGCTAGTGTCATCCAAAACTTTTTTTTTTTTTTTTTCAAATTATTTATTTGTCTGCATCGGGTGTTAGTTGTGGCATGCCAGGGAATTCCCTGAAGCATTTATCCTTACAGCTTTTGGGTTTTGTCTTTTAAAAATGCCTTATTTCTCTGTGTGGTGTGTGAGAGAGAGAGAAAATTCAGTTTGACGATCTCTGAAAAGTAATTCATTTATATTGATTGGATTGGGATTTGTTTCTACCGTTTACTTAGGACTTTCCATTTTTCTATCCTTTCCTGTCCCTGTCTCACTATTACCTCTTGTACTTCTTTCTCCCTTTTTAAATTTGTTGAAGGTTCTTTACAGGCTTATTAGTTTCTCTTTTTCTGCATCAGTTCAGTTGCTCAGTCTTGTCCGACTCTGCAACCCCATGGACAGCATGCAGCTCCCCCTCAGGGAGCCTTCAACCTTTCCCAGCATCAGGGTCTTTTCCAGTGAGTCAGTTTTCCTCATATTTTGCCTCTTTATCTATTTTTGGAAGATACACACATTATTTTCTTATGGTTCCCTTGAAACGTTACCATGTCTACTTAAAGAAGTAGACACCCTCTCATATAGTACAAGGATTGCGGAACATTTTAACTCCTATCAGCTCCTTTTCAGATTCAAAATGGTTCCAGACTTAAAGATTTTAAAAACCCCATTGTTTCCAACTCAAAGTTTGCCAGGCTCACAAATGCAACTTTTTAACCTGTGCTTATCATCCAAGAGTTATTTTCTGCAATGGGAAACCTGCACCAGGGAAGAGAGTCCATTAGCAAATCTGGAAACCCAACATTGCTGATCATCAGTGTCCTGAGGTTTTTGCCTCTGAAGCAGCAGAAGCGTCCAGTGCTGCTTCGAGCAAGTACCTTGTCCAGTTTTCTCTGGGAGACATCTCTGACAAAGTGACCTCTCCTATTGAAGAAATACCTTACCAGAGCTAAAGCAAACCTCATTTCAAAGGAAAAGAAAAATAGAACATGACCTTACTTATTCATCTAGTAGCAGTTGTATGAAATAACATATTAAACATTAATTTTTAATTGGTGACATTTATTTCTCTGCAGAGTCAGCTTCTGCTATCTGATAAAGATTATATTATTCTTTCAAACATAGAGACTACAGATAAAACCATTTAACTAACTTACTCAAATACCCCTAACAAAGGAAACCTCTGCAATAGATAATATAAATAGGATAATGACGTTCCAAAAAGTATTGGAGGGGGAATCATTTGCTGGTTTTGAATATGTTTTCTGCATCTTAGAATTTTCTCATTTGTGTGCATTTCTTTATTAACTCTCTCAGTCTTCTTTACCAGGTATTTCTTTTTCAGTCTCTGAAAATGTGAAAGAAAAAATTTCAAATGTATCACCATAATCTGGATATGCAAAAGAAATGAGATTGAAACAATATAATTTTTAAGTGCGCTTCCTTATTCTCAACTATGATTCAGAAACACTGTAATTTATAGGCAGATGTTTCACGTAATTTTAGGATTATCTAACACTATCTGAAATCTGTTGGAGGTAGCATGTCTCAATATTATTTTATGCCCTTCTCAAATTTTAGTATGTATTAGAATTGTATTTCATTTTTATTCATGTTGAAGTTTCAAAGCAGGTACTGAGAGGGACAAAATGTGGCCTTTAACTGGGGAAAGGATTTTAGTACTAGAAATATAACTTCATCATTGTCATGGAAATTTTTACTAAACTTAGAGGATGTATAATAATACCTGGTTTGAGAGTTGTCATTTATGAAAAGTAGAGAAAGGGGTAGGAAAACACTAGTATTTTATATAATTCCAGGTAAATACATTTTATTTAGATAAATGACAAAATCGCGACTTAGTATTCCGAACTTTTAATCTGTGTTTATTATAGCAAAAGAGCTATTTCATTTCAGTATTTGTGTGTACATTATTTCAGGGACAAAACTATTTTCAGGAGTTAAAAGTGAAGCCTGCAAGTGAAAAATTTCTAAGATACTTGCTATTCTGTGATTTGTATGATGTAAGGAGATATATATTTATATATATATGGAGATAGACATAGATTGTTGTTCAGTTGCTCAGTCATGTACAACTCTCGGTGACCCTATGGTTTGCAGCAAGCCAGGCTTCCTTGTCCTTCACCATCTCCAGAGGTTGCTCAAATTCATGTCCAGTGAGTCAGTGATGCCATCCAACTATTTCATTCTGGGTCGTCCCCTTCTCCTCCTGCCTTCAATCTTTCCCAGCATCAGGGTCTTTTCTAATGAGTTGGTTCTTCACATCAGGTGGCCAAAGTATTGGAGCTTTAGCTTCATCATCAGTCCTTTCAATGAATATTCAGGATTGATTTCCTTTAGGATTGACTGGTTTGATCTCCTTGAAGTCCAAGGACTCTCAAGAGTCTTCTCCAACATCACAGTTCAAAAGCATAAATTATTCAGTGCTCAGCTTTCTTTATGGTCCAACTCTCACATACATACATGACTATTGGAAAAAGCATAGCTTTGACTAGATGAACCTTTGTTGGCAAAGTAATGTCTCTGCTTTTTAATATGCTGTCTAGGTTTGTCATAACTTTTCTTCCAAGGAGAAGCGTCTTTTAATTTCACGGCTGCAGTCACCATCTGCAGTGATTTTGGAGTCCAGAAAAATAAAGTCTGTCACTGTTTCCGTTGTTTCCCCATCTATTTGCCATGAAATGATGGGACCGGATGCCATGGTCTTAGTTTTTTAAATGTTGAGTTTTAAGCCAAAGTGAAACTCTCCTCTTTCACCTCCATCAATAAGCTCTTTAGTTCTTCTTTGCTTTCTGACATATGGATAGTGTCATCTGCATATCTGAGGTTGTTGATATTTCTCCCGGCAATCTTGATTCCAGCTTGTGCTTCATCCAGCCTGGCATTTTGCATGACATACTCCTTTCCCTATTTTGTACCAGTCTGTTGTTCCATGTCCGGTTCTAACTATTGCTTCTTGACCTGCATACAGGTTTCACAGGAAGAAGATCAGGTGGTCTGGTATTCCTGTCTCTTGAAGAATTTTTCCAGTTTGTTGTGA
This sequence comes from Capricornis sumatraensis, assembly GCF_032405125.1. Taxonomy (NCBI): domain Eukaryota; kingdom Metazoa; phylum Chordata; class Mammalia; order Artiodactyla; family Bovidae; genus Capricornis; species Capricornis sumatraensis. The sequence goes on along the minus strand of NC_091071.1, from coordinate 60,097,099 downwards.
TCCATACAGTCAAAGGCTTCAGTGTAGTCAATGAAGCAGAAGCAGATGTTATTCTAGAATTATCTTGCTTTTTATATGGTCATCAGTTTGATGTTCACAATTTGATCTCTGGTTCCTCTGCCTTTTCTAAATCCAGCTCGAACATCTGAAAGTTCTCAGTTCACATACTCTTGTTGGAGCCTAGCTTGGAGAATTCTGAGCATTGCTTTGCTCCATGTGAAATGAATGCAGTTGTGCAGTAGTTTGAGCATTTTTGGCATTGGGATGAAAACTGACCATTTCCAGACCTGTGGCCACTTCTGAGTTTTCCAAATTTGCTGGCATATTGAGTGCAGCACTTTAACAGCATCATATTTTAGGATTTGAAATAGCTCAGCTAGAATTCCATGACCTCCTTTACCTTTAACTTTATTCATAATGATGTTTCCTAAGGCCCACTTTGCACTCCAAGATGTCTGGCTCTAGGTGAGTGATTACACCATTGTATTTATCTGAGTCCTTAACTGTTTTTAAGTCGTTACATCTTTTTTTTTTTTTTTTTGTATAGTTCTTCTGTGTGTTCTTGCCACCTTTTCTTAGTATCTTCTGCTTGTTAGATCCATAGTGTTTCTGTCCTTTATTGTGCCCCTTTTGCATGAAATCTTGATATCTCTAATTTTCTTAAAGAGATCTCTAGTCTTTCCACTTGAGTAATAGTTTGGCAATTGGTTGTTATAAACATACACTTACCGTATGATTCTTTGTTGAGGTTTGAACTGTGCCCACTCCCACCCCTTCCCATCCAAAAGTATGTCTCAGTGCTCAGTCTTAGTACATCAGAATCTGACCTTATTTAGAAATAGTCATTGCAGCTTAATACAAGGCCTCACTTGAGTCAGTTCAGTTCAGTTCGGTTCAGTTCAGTCACTCAGTTGTGTCCGACTCTTTGCGACTCCATGGACTGCAGCATGCCAGGACTCCCTGTCCATCACCAACTCCCGGAGTTTACGCAAACTCATGTCCATTAAGTCGGTGATGCCATCCAACCATCTCATCCTCTGTCGTCCCCTTCTCCTCCTGCATTCAGTCTTTCCCAGCATCAGGATCTTTTCAGATGAGTCAGTTCTTCACATCACTTGGCCAACGAATTGGAATTTCAGCTTCAGCATCAGTCTTTCCAGTGAATATTCAGGACTGATTTCCTTTAGGAGGAACTGGTTGCATCTCCTTGAAGTCCAAGGGACTCTAAAGAGTCTTCTCCAACACCACAGTTCAAAAGCATCAATTCTTCAGTGCTCAAGTTTCTTTATAGTCCAAGTCTCACATCCATACATAACTACTGGAAAAATGATAGCCTTGACTAGACGGACCTTTGTTGGCAAAGTAAGGTCTCTGCTTTTTAATATGCTGTCTAGGTTGGTCATAACTTTTCTTCCAAGGAGCAAGTGTCTTTTAATTTCATGGCTGCAATCACCATCTGCACTGATTTTTGAAGCCCCCCAAAATAAAGTCCGTCACTGTTTCCAGTGTTTCCCCATCTATTTGCCATCAAGTGATGGGACTGGATGCCATGATCTTAGTTTTCTCCATGCTGAGTTTTAAGCCAACTTTTTCACTCTCCTCTTTCACTTTCATCAAGAGGTTCTTTAGTTCTTTACTTTCTGCGATAGGGTGATGTCATCTGCATATCTGAGGTTATTGATATTTCTCCCAGCAATCTTGATTCCAGTTTGTGCTTCATCCAGTCCAGCATTTCTCATGATGTATTCTGCATAGAAGTTAAATAAGCAGGGTGACAATATAAAGCCTTGATGTACTCCTTTCCCGATTGTAACCAGTCTGTTGTTCCATGTCCAGTTTTAACTGTTGCTGCTTGATCTGCATACAGATTTCTCAGGAGGCAGGTAAGGTAGTGTGATATTCCCATCTCTTGAAGATTTTTCCACAGTTTGTTGTGATCCACACAGTCAAAGGCTTTGGCATAGTCGATAAAGCAGAAGTAGCTGTTTCTCTGGAACTCTCTTGCTTTTTCGATGATCCAGCAGATGTTAGCAATTTGATCTCTGGTTCCTCTGCCTTTTCTAAATCCAGCTTGAACATCTGGAAGTTCACTGTCCATGTACTGTTGAAGCCTGACTTGGAGAATATTGAACATTATTTGAGTAGGGAGTTCTTAATCCAATATGACTTAGTCTAGTATGAATCCAGCACTTCTCTCAAAAAGAGAAGAGAGACAGGGAGCGTAGAGGGAAGAGGGGGTACTTCTGACGATTACAGACACATCAGCTAAGTAAAAGACATGGGCAGGTTCTTTCCTAGCAGCTTCAAGAGAGCATGGTCCTACCAACACCTTGATTTTACACTTCCAGCCTCTGGAGCTGGAAGAGAATAAATTTCAGTTTTTTTAAGCCACTCAGTTTATGATACTTTGTTACGGCAATTCTAGGAAACGAGTACACCCACCAATATCACTTACTGGCATTTACTTAAGGGAAATGAAAACGTTTTTACAGAGATGTACTTTGAATATTTATAGTGGTTTTAGTCCTAATAGCCAAAAGCTGAAAACAACCCATTGCCTACAAACTGGGTGAGTGAATAACAATTGTGATATATCTGTATAATAGAAGGAACTGTTGATTCACACCAAAACATGAGTCTGAAGAGATTATGCTGAATGTATGAACTCAGTCACAAAGCTCTGTGTACTCTCTATTTCTACTGATACAACATTCTAGAAAAGGAAAAACTATGACAACAGAAAGCAGAACAGTTGTTCTTAGGGGATAGGGGTGAGGAGAGATTAACTGCGAGGAGTATGAGGAAACTTTTTTGGGGTGGTGGAAATGTTCGCCATGGTGATTGTGGTGATACTACAAGGATATATATATATATATATATATATATGTATGTATGTATGTTGCAACCTAACCAGTTATCCGCTTCAAATTGCGACATTGTGTTATAAATTATAACTCAACAGGCAGCAAGAAGATCAAACCAGCCAGTCCTAAAGGAAATCAACTGTGAATATTCATTGGAAGGTCTAGTGCTGAGCTGAAGTTTCAATACTTTGGCCACCTGGTGTGAAGAGCCAGCTCATTGGAAAAAACTCTGATGCTGGGAGAGGTTGAGGGCAAGAGGAGAAGGCGGTGACAGAGGACGAGATGGTTGGATGTCATCACTGACTCAGTGGACATGAGTTTGTTCAAACTCTGGGAGATAGTGAAAGACAGGGAAGCCTGGCGTGCTGCAGTTCATGTGGTCGCAAAGAGTCAGACACAACTTGGTGACCCAAGAAAGCGGATTAATACATTTAAGAAGGAATATAATAAATGGTTCCATTGAGTATATAGTGAATATGTCTTTTTAGGTTGAATGAAAAAAAACATTTAAAATCATACAGATGGTGCTTTTGGCCAGCATAAAATTTCTGAGAGCAGTGTCAATTGTACAATCAAGAAGAGCTGTATCTCAATAACTTAAAAATGAGTTCATGTCCTCTAGAGAAGGGTTCTGGTGACGATGAAGACCATGGCGTCAAGGAGTTGAATAAAATTTTAACTAAATACGAGAGTGAAGAAAAGCATTATTTGCAAATTAATTTCTTACTGGGTGATTTAAATATCTGTAAGCTTGGAAATTGTTTTAATGATCGAATTATTTTAAGTGATCTTTTAACAGTTTCCTTGAGTTTCCTAAAAATTGATATGTTTAGATTGGAAGCAAAAAAATTTTGTGTCTCTTTGTACTGGGAAAATGGTGGATTGCCTTATATTCAGGCATGCATTGAGCCTTCTGTTCTACACAGTTAAGCAGAGTTGATACATCCTCCTTCATCCTTCCATGGGACATTGAACCTTCCATGAGACACAGCTTTGCACATTATGCTATTTGGCATATAACCATTATGTAAATCTAGATGTATGATGTTTTATTTCTCTATTTTTGTCTCTACCACGGTCTACAGTGCCTGACTTTTGATGTTCGTAAAATATTTTTAGGTGGATAGAACAAAAATATTTTTGTAAAGAATCAGTCTTGTGCCATGATGCCTTTTATCATGCTTGACATTTACTCAGCAAGCATTTATTAAGTGTTATGTGAAAGCATTGTACTGGCTGCTTTGGGACATATAAAAATGCTGTGACATCTAAGCTTTCATGGTTAGAAGAAGTTGTAGGCTCTCTTTGGTGTAAAGTATGGAATAAAGGATGAAGATGGGTAATCACTAGTGCTTTCATGTCTGCCTGTGTGCCCAGCCGCTTGGTTCATAGGTTAAAATACTGGAAAAATACTTAGTTTGATGATAAAGGAAATCACTTTTCAGCAGCTGTAATATTCAGAGTAATCATAGAGTAAATGCTTAACAAAACAGTTCTGAGATTTTTATAAAACTGTTCTCCTTATTGTTACATTGTTAGGTTAATCAAAAGAGTAGGACTGTGCAGTAAATGAAATAGTCTTTACCTTGGAAGAACATGGAGGCTTGAATTTTCATAAGCAGACTCGTAGAGGCTCCTTCTGATGCTTCAGCACATCTCCTTTTGTTTATAAAGAAGTACAGTGAAAAGTAATGCTTCAGAGATTCACTGGCATTTTTTTTTTCTTTTTAAAGTAGATGGTAGCGTGCTTAATAGCACTTGAGACAAAGGCCTTTACCTCTCATAGGAGCACTGAACAGTAATGGAAGCTTAGTATGAAATACCTTTTATATCAGTGATTGGTATAGCTCAATACTGGTTGTTAAAATAGATGTAGGGTTTTCCGTGAGTGCCATGTCACACAAAGATTCTTACTAGTGCAAATTGTGGTGGGTTTTGTCTGTCTGTAGAGTAGACTTATTATATGTCCTCTCCATGGCTGGCGCTCTCACTCGGTGGGTTGAATGGCAACCAGGACTTGAACATGAGGCAGTGTAGTTGGGAGAGCATTGGAATGTGAGGCAGAAGACTTCATCTCTCATCTGGGCAGACCTTACCGCTGTTGGCTTAGCACTATTAATATTAGGTGCCTATCCCTTAGGCAAGAAAAAGCAATCGGAAATGAAAAACATTTGTGAAGTCTTCTGTAATATCTGTCAAAACTAAAAAGATTAATACTAACTGAACTGTAGGCTTTATTCAAATTTTCTCCCACTAATACTCTATTTATTTATTTATTTATTTATTTTTTGGTGCCATGGTCCATTCCAGTATACCACAGAGCATTTAGTTGTTACATGTCTTTGTTCTAACATACCAGTTTAAAAGAATGATTTAGTTTTTTCAGATGTTTAACAATTAATGTTTGTTCGCCTGTTTTAGGAAGCAGAGAACGTGTACTGAGCATCACTCAGGCTTGTCAGCTCAAGGCTGTTATTGTGAACATGTTACCATTTGGTGCCTTGAGGAGCTGTTCAGTGTTTTTATCTGCCTGACCTCAGGCTTCTCTCCTCTCCTCCAGGTGGTCCCCCAGCTGTGTAACCCAACCAAAAAACTGAACAGCAGTGGGTATTAGATGACTTCAACGGGGAGAAGTCAGTATAGCATTAAGGAGGCCTTTCTATTAATTAGTTCTAATAAAGTATATTGAAAGAGGCAGGGATGATCATGGAGGTAGGAGAAATGGCATGCTCAAAGTCGTTAGAAATTTTTTCAAGGATTCCAGAGGATTTCTGAACCTTCCCAGTACAATTAGTTGGCTACTTCCATTCTTGTGTTATCAAAACACTTGCTTAAAAGGGTTTGTTGAATGATTAGATATGCGGCCTGGAGAAGAAGGAAGCTTAAAACTCAAGTCTGTGTAACTGAAATGATAAGTGAAATTGCTGTATTGTAAAATAACGCTATTTTCTGATTTTCAAAGTATAATTATTGCAGAATATTTGATAAGACACAAAAGCAAAAATACACATAATAAAAATCAACTATGATTCCACTGTAGATATAACCACTTTTAATATTTTTATCTAGCTTATTTAAAATATATATGCACATATTTTTTATACATTTTGATTACCACTAATACAGTTTTGTGACACTTCTCCACATTAATCTGTTATGAGCATTTCTCCATGTCAGTAAATGATCTTCAGAATCATGATTTTTAGTGACAATTTTATAGTTCATTGAAAACCTCATCATTTAACTGTTACCATTTTGTTAGACGTTTGAGTTTCATTGTTAATTTGCTTTGAGCCTCGTTATACAAGTCTTTATCCACATCTCCGTTTATTCTCTTAGGACAGCTTCTTAGAAGTGGGATTACTTGACCAAATGGCTCTTGACACTTGTGGCTAAAGAACTTTTAAAAGGTTCACTCCTCTCTCCATCCATCAGTATTGTGTGAGCATGACTGTTCCGCCCACACTTTTGCTATCAAGTCCTATAATTTTTGGTCTTTAGAAGGGCCAGGTTTTGTTTTGAAGACTATTTTGACCTTGTTGAGTTTGAGGTGACAGTTGGACAGATAATTATGACATTCAGTAAATGCAGAATATACAGTACTACAGTTCTAGACTTGGAAGCAATGTATATGTAGTTTCTGTGAAATGTTATCTCAAAGCTATATATATATATAGAGAGAGGGAGTGTGTATGTGTAATGATACCTGTGATATCAAAAAGGTAGGGTATGTGAGACTGAACTTTAGGGTAAATCCAGATAATAAGAGATGGAAGTGGGGGAGAAAAAGGATCTTTCAAGGGGACAGAATGCAAGTGTTCACCAGTAGGAGGTTGTGGTTTCTATAAGGTCTTATCCTAAGGAGTGTTTGATTTTAGCTTACTGTGCAGCAGCTGCTTTTGCAATTTCACATTTCTAACCTGGTTTCAGTATGCAGTGTTATGCCAGTAGAACTGTTCTGTGTCACATAGATTAATGTACTTGATTATTTTAGTAAATCTTTTACTGTTTTATATTCTTTTAGATGATATTACTAAAGTCCCTGAATGATAGTTGTGGGTGTTAAACTATTTAGGTCTGTTTTAAAAGTGTTTTATAGCTTGATGGTCATAATAATATCTGGTGATGTTACTGGTTAATGTTCTAGATTTAATAATCATTATAATTAATAATGTGTTTTCCCAAATTATGTGGAATTTTCTGTGTGTTACAAGGTGAACTGAGAGAAATTACTAAATATAAATAGGATTTAGAATACTATTTTACCCATCTGATTGCTCTACCTGATACTTACAAGTCAACCTCTGCTTTGTAATCAGAAGGAGAAGGAAATGGTAAGAAAGCAGAGAAGAGGAAGAGCAGGGATCTTAAACAATGATAAGACATTTTACTTTTTAGAGACAAATGTATAGGCAAAATTACTTGTGCGTTGTGAGTAAGAATGTTTTTGAGACAGTTTCTCATTTGACCACACTTTTAAAAATTGTTGTATTCTGTTGGGCTTCCAACAGAAGCCCATTCTGTTGGTTGGTAACTCAGATGGTAAAGAATTCTTCCAGGAATGTAGGAGACCTAGGTTTGATCCCTGGGTTGGGAAGATCCCCTGGAGAAGGGAATGGCAACCCACTCCAGTATTCTTGCCTGGAGTATTCCATGGACAGAGGAGTCTGGCACACTGCAATCCATGAGATCGCAAAGAGTCAGACACGACTGAGCAACTAACATTGCTTGCCTGGAAAAGGACAGAGGAACCTGGTGGGCTGCAGTCTATGGGGCCGCAGGGTTGGACACGACTGAGCAACTAGCACCCATGTTGCTGGTTATCATTGTAGCTTTGGGAGATGGTGATGGAGGAGTTGTCCAGGGAGGTTATCATGCCCCTGGCTGAGCCCAACAGAGCAGCATCACTTCATGAATTCACTATAATCCAAGGTGATAATGAGTTTTGGCAAGAAGTTACTGTGGCCCATTAACATCTGTCTGCACAATAGGAGTACAGAGCCTAGGTAATTGTGTCATAGCTGAGCATTTTCCCATTCTTCCTGCATATCAGCTCCCCCCCTCCCCCAAGTCCTTTTGAATGTTTTTGGCTACACTTTATATCACCTGATGACCTTTTAAATCTCTCTTAAGCTCAGGCCACATCCCACACGTCACACTGATTAAGTCAAAATCTCTCAGGGCTACAGCCTAAGGATCAGTAATTTTTAAAGCTACATGGTTGATTCCACTTGGCAGCCAAGGTTGCAACCCATGGCTTCAGATATAGTAATACCATCGGTGAATTTAGTAGTTCTTAAGAGTGTTGCTTATTAAAATCACCTGGGAGATTTAATCCACAATGTTCCTCCCCTCCCTCTCCCCTTATTATTTGAGTGAACCAGTGTTAACTGAAAGGAATATAGTCCATTCCCTAGATTTGTTAGGACGAAACAAAACGTAAAACAAAGGATTAGTTCGTTAAGTACTCTTGGGGAGAAATCCTGCTTATGTAAGTGACTTTGCATTTAACTAGCATTATTTCATGTTTCATATTTCAAGACTTCCCTGGTAGCTCAGATGGTAAAGTGTCTGCCTACAATGTGGGAGACCTGGGTTCAGTCCCTGAGTCGGGAAGATCTCCTGGAGAAGGAAATGGCAACTCGCCCAGTATTCTTGCCTGGAAAATCCCATGGATGGAGGAGCCTGGTAGGCTACAGTCCAAGGGGTCGCAAAGAGTTGGACACGACTGAGCGACTTCACTTTCACTTTTCCTTTTATGTTCATAATTTTGTGATATTTGGGCAGTATTTGTACAGCCTCTGTGAGGGCAAAGATTTTTCTGTTCATCACTCTGCTTTCAGTACCTAACAGCGCCCAGCAAATAGTGGCTGCTCTGTAAGTGTTACAAGAATGGGCCATTAGCACTGAATTTTGAAAGTACCTTGCTTACTGTTTTATATCTATATGTACTACCTATGTTATGAAGCTTTATAATTACGTTATCCACTAAGGAAAAAGCTCTTTCATAAAACAGAACATAAGCAGGAAATAGATTTATTTAATTTTGAAAAATTTTTGCAGGTCAGGGATTCAGTGTGGGCTTCATAAAGTTTTGAACGAAAATGGAGCGTACAGCAGAAACAGTTCATACTTGGCACTCAGACTTTAAAACAAACATACAGAAAAACTAAAAGACAGATTTGTGCTTAAGATAACATTTATGATAAACTAGACAAGAGCTTGGCACATTTATCAACTTGTTAGTTCTATTTTACCCAGTCATAGTCTGTCCTAAAGTATTCAATAGAGGATGGTAAGTTAAAATGAGATGATCCTTTTAAATATGATTGACACATGATACAGATTTACAGTATATTGGCCAAGCTTAAACTTTGGACAAATTAACATAAATTAATTTTGGACGTTAATCTCTCTTTTGCTTTGCTCCAGACTTTATAATGTGCAAGGAATGGGGGCAAGGATGCTACTTAAGAAAAGATAAGTCATTCTACCCAAGACATCTAAAAGCTTTTATTAAATCTTTGTTATTCCAGAATTAGGGTGTCTCAGATGCCCAAGTGCTAGGATTGAGGAAAACAAACGTATCATACAAATTCACTCTGCCTGTTTAAAATCCTGTATGGTTTAGATTTCCTCCTGTGGTCTTGGTACTTTAGTCACATAAAACTCACTGGGTTGTTTCCCCCCCCCCCCCTTTCTTTTAATTGTTAAAAAAAAAAGGCAAAACTTTTTTTTTTTTTGTACATAGGAAACAATTTAGAATAGAATAGAAGAGAGTATACAGTGAAAAGTAGGTTTCCTTTGTACTACAGAGCACCAGATTCTTCTTAGAGGAAAGCATATTAGCATTTTCTTGTATATCTTTCCAGAAAGAGTCTGTTTATATTGCCAACATGCAGATAGCCGTTGCAGTTTATACCTGTAATAGTGGTATTTGTATCCATTGCTCTGTACTCTCCGTTTTCTTTTTTGTTCCCCCACCCACCCTATTTAACATGTCTTACAGATCTTTCCGAATTACGTTTTCATTTTCCTCACTATGAGTTGGTGTGGTCCCCATATTCTTAGCAGATGAAGTCTTCTCTAGTCTAACATCCTTTTCAAAGCCACATTTCCCCCCATAGCTCTTCATGTAATTAATCTCTTTTGCTTTGCTCCCATTTACTTTTTTTGTCATTCTATTACATACTTGTCATGGTCTGCTATATATTATCATGATTTATATGTGGTTTTCTAAGTGTCATCTCCTCATCCCTGTGTTTTCCCGTAATCTGGTTTATGCTCATCTGCAGGACCTTAGTTACCACCTGTGCACTCAGGTCTCAGAAATTTGTATCTACTTTGAGTTGTCGATATCTAACACAGACAGGGCTTTGACATTGTGATACATCTGTTTCTTGTGTATTTCTTGTGCATCTCAAAGGCGTCTTAATCCTAGCATGTCCAAAGCCATCTTTTCCATCGTCTCTATCCTAGTATCTGAGTGCGTCTCAGTTGTACATCCAGAAAACTGAACTGTTCTTGCTATCTTGTTCTGCTGTACCTCCTATATTCCAAAAAACACAAGTTTGGTTGATTTTTACTCCCTAAATCTCTCTCAGATCCATTGTCTTCTCTTTACCTCTAATACGACCTTAGTCCAGTCTGCCTTCATCTTCACCTGAATTACCACAGCAGTCCACTGACATAGCCTTTCTGGTTCTCTTCTAGACCATTTTCCTTATAGCAATATGAAGAATGCTTTCAAAATGTAAATAGTAGTATGACAGCCCTGCCCCTGCTTAAAATATTTTGATGTCAGGATCTATAATACAGCTCAGCAGGGTCCTGCTCCCTCTTCAGTTCACATCTCACTGCGCTCTCCGCTGTTCTCTCTGCGTCTGCCACACTAGACTTGTTTCCAGGCCCTGCCCGTCACCTTGCTCCTTACCCCTCTGGGCATTTACCTATGCTGTTTAGTGTTCCCCAGCTCTTTCCTTTAGCCTTTTCCTAGTTAACCCCCACTGAGTGTTTCAAATAGCATCTCAAACATTGGTTACTCTGCGAATCTTCCCTGTGCTTCCTAACTAGGTTACATCCTCCTGTCACTCAGCAAATATACTTGTCCTTTGTAGCACGTTCTCTGCTCCTCTGTGTATGTGTGTGTGTGTGTGCACATGCACACAGGTGTGTGTTTATTTGGTTACTCACTATATTCCCAGATAGGCAGTAATTTCCCTGAAGGCAGTGGCCTTTATATCTTGAGTTTTCTGCATAAGTGCTCAGCACAGAATAGAAGATGCTCAAATCTTTAGTGAATAAATGAATGACTTTGTTTCCATTTTCTCCATTGAGTCAGCTGTGGTGAAGTGCGCAAACTTTTGCAAAAGCTCAAGCACATACTTCAGGTTCAAAGTGAATTCATATACTCAGCAAGACACAATATGGCTTAATAAGCAATGCTGCAGACTTCCCAAGGCTTTAAATTTACCAGAAAGAGGCAAACTTGCTGGGGATGGGGAATGAGAAGATAGTTGTGAACTGCTGACAGACTGCTAGGTCTATATTGTAGTTTTCTAAGACATTTCCCCTCTCCCATTGTCTTATATCATTTCTCCCTAACAGTAAACTCATAGTTACTTTCCATCTAGAGAAATATGACTTTTCCCAGAGCAGTCAGGAGTAGCACCTGTTCACTTACAAAACAAATGTTTCAAGTTTGAAAAGAAATATAAAGATATGGTTAAGATTGTATTCTCTCTAGATAAACTCATTGTGTCTGCCTCCATACTAGCCATGGAGAATTTGGGCAGAGCTACTTACCTGCTGTGAGCCTTGGTTTTCTCATTTGGGAAGCTGGGATCTTATCTCACAGGATTGTTGCGAGGGTTAGATGAGATACACAGCATTTAATGTAGTGACCCTGGGCTGTATCGGCGACATCCAAATGCTCAGTCAGTGCACGTGGTTACTGTTGTTGCAGCAGCTCTTCCTTTGGGGACGTATTTTCCCAATACAAAGGTTGCTTGATCTACTTCACACATATCTGTTTAGCATTTGATGTACTTAATGTAATTAAATTTTTTCTACCTGCCAGGAATATCCCAAAGCCCTGACCGCCATAGATTACCTTGTTAAAGTGAGTTTCTCATTGATCACTGAGATTACCTTCTCGCCCACACTCCACTTTCGTGTCCCAGGGAAGGTAGAACTCTACAGTCTTCAGCCAACAGAGTAGAAGGGACTAGGAGGAGAAAGGGTGCTGAGTGTTTGTCTTAACAACTTGGAGGGGATAATAGATATTCTTGGTGTCTTCATTAGTAAAAGTCTGGGATCTTCACATATATAGTACTTCATTTAAAGTTATGGGGAAATTGTTTAAACTGACGTATGAACCAGCATTGAAACTACCAGTTGTATTAATGTGGTTAAAATGTGACCCAAGTTCCAAATTAACTGATTTTAAAACAGATTTGGAGGGTATGCATCCCTTTTTAAGTCTGAAACTTTTCATAAACCAACAGTTAAAGAAATGGTTACTAACTTGCTTTAATATGGAAACGTTTACTTGTTCTTAACTTTATTTGCATTTTTTTAATCAATAAACTTTATTTTTAGAGCAGTTTTAGGTTCACAGCAAAATTGAGTAGAAAGTACGGAGAGTTCCCATAACACCTGCTGTCCGCACACACACAGCTTCCTCACTACCATCTCGTGACACACTGGTACATTTGTTAATGATGAGGCTACGTTTGACACCTGGTCATCACTCAGTGTCTTTAGCTTACATTAGGGTTCACTCTGGGGCTCACTGGGGGTCTGAATTAATGTATAATGGCGTGTGTTCACCACGTATTGGAGGCACTAGTGTCATAGAACCCACCTGCCCGTGCAGGAAACACAAGAGACTCGGGTTCAGTTCCTGGGTTGGGAAGATCGCTAGAGAAGGAAATGGCAACCTGTTCCCATGTTCTTGCCTGGGAAATCCCATGGACAGAGAAGCTTGCTGGGGGTCCATGGGGTCACAAAGAGTCGGACATGACTGAGCGCCCACCCAGTCAGTACAGAATAGTTACACTGTCCTGAAGGTCCTCTGTGTTCATCCTGTCCTTCCCATTAAACCCTATCCACCACTGATCTTTTTACAAACTCCACAGTTTTGATTTTTTTCCAGAACGTCGTATATTTGGAATCATACGACATGTATGAGTCAGATTGGCTTCTTCCACTGAGAATATGCATTTAAGTTTCCTCTATGTCTTTTCATGACTTGATAGCTTACTTCTTTTGAACACTGAATAATGTTCTACCCTCTGAATATATTAATACCGATTTATTTATCCATTCACTGACTAAAGGTGACCTTGGTTGCCTCAAAGTTTTGGCCATTATGAAGAAAGCTGCTCTAAACATCCCTGTGCAGGTTTTTGTATAGACATAAGGTTTCAGCTCATTAAGTACCAAGGTGCACAGTTGCTGGATTGTGTGGTAAGAGTATATGCTTAGTTTTGTAAGAAATCGGCCAGACTGCCTTCTGAAGAGGCTGTAGCATTTTGCATCCCCACCAGCAGTTAATAAAGTTCCTGTTGTGCCACATCTTCGCCAGTATTTGTTGTTGTCAGTGATTGGGATTTTGGCCACTGATAGAGGTGTGTAGTGGTTTCTTGTTTTAATTTAGAATTTCCTAATGATGTCTTTACATTTTATATTAGATCTGTGATCCATTTTGAGTTTATGTTTACGAAGGGTGTAAGGTTTGTGTCCAGATTTTATGTTTTTTTTTACCATATGGATGTCCAGTTGTTGGTGGCACCATTTTTTGAAAAAACTGTCTCTGTTGCATTGTAGTACCTTCATTCCTTTGTCAGGGGTCACTCGACTTTATGTGGGTCTGTTTCTGGCTTCTGTTTCTGTCCAGTTGGTCCATTTGTCTATTCTTTTGCCAGGTCCCCAGTGTCTGGGTTACTGTTGCTGTACAGTAAGTCTTGAAGTTGAATAGTGTCAGTCCTCTGACTTCATTCTCCTTTGATGCTGTGTTGGCTTTCCTGGGTCTTTGTCTCTCATGTAAACTGCATGATCAGTTTGTTGATATCCACAGAGTAATGGAAAGAACTGACATCTTGACAGTATTGAGTTTTCTTACTCATGAACATAGCGTATTCTCCATTTATTTAGTTCTTCTTTGGTTTTATTTTTATTGGTAATAGATTTTGTATTAATGTAGTGTTTTAAAATTTAGTCATGGTGGATAAGGTCTATTCATGTCTATGATGAATAGGTTATATGAACGTGTTATCTTAGTTCAAGCTCTTTCATTCTTGTAGACATAAAATTAAACCCATGCTTAAGTAAGAACTTGTATTAATAATTTTTAAATTTTAAATGTGTACTACATGCAGGTATATTTATTTTAGCAGTTTAATGGTTTAAAATGGGATGCTCACCATTGTACTAGTTTTCATACTTAGGTCCATCTTCTGTCATTGCTGATAGTCTTATCTCCTTGATTTAATTCAGCCTATTTTAAGATTGCCATAGGGATAGAAACCATACAGATTTTAGTGCAGATCTTTGCATTTTGCTTTGTATGGAATTAAAAAGCTGTGTGGATAAAAGAATTGTGTTTTTTAAAAAAGGATATGTATAAAATTGAATCTGATATTAAGCATTTGAAATTTCTTCTGGGGCACTCCAGTTCTGTGGAGGCTACTACTGTTTATGACCCTTGTAGTAACAGTAATTGCTGAATTAATACTCAAGCGATGAGGAAATGGATTTTGCTAAGATCAGTCTTCCTGCTGCTAATGTTTAAAATAATGTCAGTCGTTAACAATAAGAACAGCTGGTGACAGAAAATCCCCAGGTGCAAGTTTGTCACGCTGTCTTAACTTTCTACCTGCTTTTTACTTGTGTTTGTTTTGTGTAGAAGATGTAGTAACTTATGGGAAACATGGTATTTAAAGGGAGAAAAGGAGAAAAACAGTAAAATAAAAGTACTTCTCATTTTCTTAATAGTATTTAAACAAGTTTAAGTCCTTAATTATGGAATTTAACAATTCATCTTTCTTTTTTGGTGTTAGCAAATAGTGAGATTTCAGTAAACAAAGTTCCTGTTAATTTTGTCTCTACTTTTGCATAATTCGACTCAGAACTGAAATGGATTTTACTTTCGCTGTGTCAGTAAATTACTTGAGTAAATGAACCTTTTCTTCTGAAGTTAATTCAGGTTTACCCCATTATCTGAAAGTAGAGTGCTCCTAGGAAACCTTTGGTAAGCCTAAATGACGTCAAGTGAAGAAGCAGTTACCTTAGGACACATCTTGCTCACAGTGCACGAAATAAATAAAAATGAAGCACAGATGCCCACAGACACACAGATCAGAGCTGCGGCAGCTTAACGCTGAGATGCAGGGTGCAGTTCCCGGGGAGGAGGCTGTTGGTGCTGCTCTCTTGCTCAGGACGCGCCGCCTCCGTGTTAAATGCAAGTGAAGACTGGTCGCTATTTTCACCTCTCACCTTTTTTTGCAAAAGCAAAGATCTTCTTCATGTCTCTTTTGGTTGATGAAAACAAGCAGGTCTTTCATAAGAGCAGGCGTAAAGTGGCATGAGAATGGCATAAAGTGAATTTTTAAAAAGCAGGGGATACCTGTATAAAGAAAAAGTTCCTTTTTCACTTTCTCCTTTCCCTTTTTCTTTCCCTTTCCCTTGCCATTAAACATGCTCTAAGATCTCCCTTTCATCTCCGATTGGGCAGATCGCATAACACTCTAGTCACTTTGAATGATTAAAATACATCCGCTTTTCAGGGCATAAACAGCCCAGCCCACTGTAAGTTAAAGAGCCTGCTTCACATCTTGCAGCCTCATGGAGCTTATATTCTAGTGGGAGACAGACCAATAAATAGTAAGTGAGAGGAATAGATAAAATACACGTTAGAGGCTGATTGGTGCTATGGGAAAAAATAGGAAGAGGATGACATGTGTAATTGTGTGTGGCATTTAGATGAGAGCGGCCAAGAAAAGCCTCACTGAGAAGGTGGGGTTTGAGTCAACAAAGACCTTGAGGTGGTGGAGCACAAACCATGTGCATATTTGAGGAAGAGCGTTCCAGGCAGAGGGACACTGGTGCAGAGGCCCCAAGGTGGATATGTACAGTATATGTTGAAGAAAGTTGTATAGCCAGCTGAACAGGGAAAAGAGGAGCAGATGAAAAGGATAGCAGCAAATGATACAGTGCCTTTAGGTCATAGAACTTTAACACAGAATAAGAAGGGAAGCCTTATTATCACGGAGGGTTTTGACCACAGTTACGTGAGCTGATTTACTATCACTCTGTCTGGTTGTCTGACAATAGACTACCGTGGTGGGGTTGGGGTCCCACAGGGAAACAAGGAGGCTACTGTAGTTAAGCTGCCAAAGGATGCTGGTGTTTTCAGTCAAGGTGGAGGTGATCAGGAGAAGTAGTAGAATTTGAGGTATGTTTTGAAGATAAAACCAATGGAATTTACAGATGCGGGATAGAGATGAATGCTGTCAAGGGTGAGGTCTAGGCGTGAATAGGCAAAAGTAGGGAAACTTGTAAGAGGAATCGGGATCAGGGATTCAATTTGGGGCGTGTTAAACTTTTCAAAATTATTGGATTCAAAATATTAGATTTCAAAGTAAAGACTGTTTAGTAGGCATTTAGATTTATAGCCCTGAAAATCAGTATAGAAATGTTCAGAGCTTACTGTTGCTATTGGAAGCCATAAAATAGCAGATCAACAAGAGAGTTTATGTTCATAGAAAGGAGAAGTTTAAGGACTGAGCTCTGAAGGACTGGCAATATTTAGAAGTTAGGGAGACAAGGAATGGCAACAGTGATTGCCATAGTGATAATGGCATTTAGTGATTGAGAAGGAGGGGCCAGGGAAGTTAGGAGGAAAACCAGTAAGTACAATGAAGCAGAGAAAGCATATCAAGGAGGAAGAAGTGACTAACTGTGTCTATAAGATGAAGATTGAGAAATGAGCAATCAGAGCAGTGATGAGGTCACTGGTGACCCTGGATGAGAGCTGTTCCAGTGGGGGGGGTGGTGGTGAGATAAGAGCCTGTTAGGGGTAACTGAAATGAGAGCTGGAAGCGGTAGAGGAATCAAGGTTAGCTCAAAGATTCAGGAAATGGCATCTTAGTCTTCTTGTGGGCATGATTCACCAGAGGAAAAAACTGATGCTCCAGGATGGAGTATAGAATTGTTGGAGTGTTGTTCTTTTTGGAAAAGAGAGACTAAGAACTAGTGGAAAGGTGTCGTTAGGACCTGTCTTGGATTGCCAGCATTTAGCACCCCTTATCTACTCAGTTATGACGCCTCGGTGGCAGGTCAGCTACTAGCCTGTAAAATGTTGTGGTTGAATTAGATTGAAGTCAGTCGTATATCCAGCATGCCCCCGCCACCTCCGCCCGTCCATCTACCTCCCCACTAACCCACATCTTCGTTAGCAGGTAGCACCATTGAGAAAGTTATTCCAGATAGGGCAGCCAACAAGGGCTAAATTTTAGCCCTAACTTACCTTGTGCTGTGCTAAGTTGCTTCAGTTGTATCTGACTGTTTGTGACCTCATGGACCGTAGCCCACCAGGCTCCTTTGTCCATGGGGTTCTCAGGGAAATACTGGAGTAGGTTGCCATTTCCTTTTCCAGGGGATCTTCCCAACCCAGCGATCGAACCCACATCTCTTTTAAGTCCTGCATCTTAGGCTAGGTGTTCTTAGAACACAACCATGAGCTACAGCCCTACTAGGTCTACTCCAAGACAGTGGCTGCTGCTGCTGCTAAGTCCCTTCAGTCATGTCCGACTCTGTGAGACCCCATAGACGGCAGCCCACCAGGCTCCCCCATCCCTGGGATTCTCCAGGCAAGAACACTGGAGTGGGTTGCCATTTCCTTCTCCACCAAGACAGTGGGGAAAACCACATTTCATATCCTGCTGTCATAGCCGGATCCTTAGTGTCTTGTAGCAGAAATAGCGCAACTGAGAAGAAAGCAAATTTAAGAACCAAGAATTTGCTGTGGGAGTCCCAGCTCTTCCACCACCTGGAAGAGAGTATTTGAGATGGATGACTTACTTTCTGTGAATTGGTTTCAAATGTAAAAGGAGGGGTTGAGCGTCAACCAGATCCTTTTCATGCTGAAATTCTGTGAGTCACTAAAGTATAGTAATCCCTAGCCATCTCAAGCATAACATAATTCTGCCAAAAACCAGAGTATCACTGAGGATATTCATTCAGTTTCTTTGGAGAATAGCCTTTCTTATATTGCTCCCCAGATATTCGGGAAATTTGACTGAAGATTAAATTATACATAGTAGCACAGAAATTGTAAGAAGAAATATACGTATAGCAAAACCATTGAGATCAATAGAGAGTTATTCAGATTTCGTCCAAATGCTGTCAGAATGTTTTGTAGCTGTGGGATATATGGAAAGTTATTTAACTCTCTGAACTTTAGTTTCCTCATCTAAAAAATAGTCATCTAATAGTAGTATGTTTTATAGCTTCTTAAGGAGAATTCAGTGAGATGTGTACTGTGGTGCTTGAAAAATGCTTGGCTTCTTATGAAGGAAACCTTAGTTGCTGCTTTTATCATTGTCATTGTTGTCAGTGTGTGGAGGACTTGAATGGTTTAGAAGCAGCGTAGTAAAGCAGCTGTACTGTAAAAGTCTCACATTATAGTTTTATAATGATTACTTTGAGTCATCAAGGGAAAAATTAACTTAGAAAAGGAAATGTCATTGAATCAGGTTAAACTGTCTTCTTTTTATAAACAAAACTGGAACTTCATTTTGTATCTTTTTAGTTAGAGCAAAAATTCCCTTAGGGAGTATACCTGATTCTCAAATGATTACCGAACAATGAGCCATTACTGTAATTAGTTTCAGTTGTATATACTTCAGACTTAGAAAATGTTTTTCAAAAATATATTTTCTGTAAATAGGCCATAATAGTAAGATTTTATAGTTCATGTATATCTACCTTTAAAATAGGTTTTTGAAACATACGATAAACATTTTGATTGTACCATCAAGTTTTCTACACTCTTTCTGTATGAACTGTTTTCAGAGTGATTATTGATTGCATTGCTTGCTTAATGTTTACAGTCTACAGTGTATGTTTTACCGAATTAAGAATGGCAACCCACTCCAGTACTCTTGCCTGGAAAATCTCATGGACGAAGGAGCCTGGTAGGCTGCAGTCCATAGGGTCGCTAAGAGTTGGCCACGACTGAGAGACTTCACTTTCACTTTTCACTTTCATGCATTGGAGAAGGAAATGGCAACCCACTCCAGTGTTCTTGCCTGGAGAATCCCGGGGCGGGGGGAGGGGGGCAGAGCCTGGTGGGCTGCCATCTGTGGGGTCACACAGAGCCGGACATGACTGAAGTGACTTAGCAGCAGCAGATCATTTAATGTATGTTTGAATGTCCTAACGTCATTGCTTTATCAGTGTTGGTTTGCACTTATTTTAAATCAAACATGTGGATTATTTCTAAACTGACAGTCGCTAAAAGAAGAAAAGCATTATATATACTTCAGAGCAGAAAGTTAAGTTAGTCTACAATGTTAGAGAAAAATAGAAGTCTGTAAGGTAAATTTGAAAACTACTGTAAGTTTAGATTTTATTTAAATTATCTGTCATTGTAGTTTATAAATGAAATGATGGTATTGAACACAGTGTAATGTACTCGGGATTTAACGCCACCTAGCACTCAGACCTTGAGATACATTCTCACTAAAGGGAACCAGAGCTCCTTGAAGAAGTAGCAGATTCCAAGGATGGAGCCTGGAACATACTGTAATGCTAAAAAGTAAGAAAATGCTTCCCCCAAAATGATGGTGGCGTATGATAAGGATACAGGGGTCATTTTGAAGATGTTCCCATTGGCCAAATCTGGGATAATTTGAGCATCAAAATAATTAAATGCAGTAGGAATGATGCTGAAGCTGAAACTCCAGTACTTTGGCCACCTCATGCAAAGAGTTGACTCATTGGAAGACTCTGATGCTGGGAGGGATTGGGGGCATGAGGCAAAGGGGATGACAGAGGATGAGATGGATGAATGGCATCACTGACTCAATGGACGTGAGTTTTAGTGAACTCCGGGAGTTGGTGATGGACAGGGAGGCCTGGCGTGCTGTGATTCATGGGGTTGCAAAGAGTCGGACACGACTGAGCGACTGAACTGAACTGAACTGAAGAATTCTAAATGGTTAGGAAAAAAGATAGGAATCCATGAGACCTCACCAGTAATACACATGTTCATACAGATAGGAGAAGAGAGGGTTCAAGCACCAGCTGGTAAATGTGAAGGAAATGCTGACATTGGAAAACTATGATTTTATCACTGTCATAGTAAAGTTCACTTAGCCAGGAATCTCAAGTCGATGTTAAATCTAGGGTAGACGTGCTGATGAAGAGTGGGATATTTGCACGGTCTTAGGCTTCCCCTCCTGTTGGTTCAAGCAGTAAAGAATCCACCTGCAACGCAGGAGACACACGAGACTTGAGTTCGATCCCTGGGTCAGAAAGATTGCCTAGAGGAGAGCATGGCAAACCACTCCAGTATTCTTGCTGGGAAAAATCCCATGAACAGAGGAGCCTTGCAGGCTCTGGTCCATGGGGTCACAGAGTTGGACATGCCTGAAGCAACTGAGCACACACACACTGAGTTTCCAAAGACTGCTTCTTGGTTGTAGTCGCATAGTTCTTGATCTGGATAATGAAAATTAACATCACCAGTGTGCCTCTGGATATGACACCCTGGGAAGAACACAGCATCACTTATGTTCTCTTCTAGCCAGGAATGTACTGCCTGCGTATAATCATAAGGAAACACCAGACAAGTTCACAGTGATGAGCATTCTATTAAAATAAGAACTGTA
Organism: Capricornis sumatraensis; assembly: GCF_032405125.1. NCBI lineage: Eukaryota > Metazoa > Chordata > Mammalia > Artiodactyla > Bovidae > Capricornis > Capricornis sumatraensis. Next base: position 60,076,338 of record NC_091071.1, on the reverse strand, counting down.
TTCTTCAAAAATGCTAAATATTGTAGTAGGCAAAGGAAGGCTGAAAGGCTCTGTGTTAAAGGAGACTAAAGACACTGGACATAGATGGTTGATCTCAAGACTGGGATTCTGTATCTGGAGGAAAATTGAGGTTTTCTTTAAGGCATAATTGGGTCAGTTGACATTATTTTGCAGATTGTAGGTATTGTACAGATTTTACTTTTATTGAAGTTGTACTGTATTGCAGTTATATTAGGTTGTTTTAGGAAATGATACTGAAATACTTAATGAGGAAAGGACTGTGATAGATTGAACTTGGCTTAGAAAAAAAGCATGGTGTGTGTGTGTGTGTGTGTGTATTTTAGAAATGGGAGATGGAGAAAGAGAAAAGGAGTTGACTAAAGCAAATGAGCAAAGTGGAATTCTGGATAAAGTTTTTTCGTTCTTGTGGTTTTTTTCTATAAGTTAGAACTATTTCCAAATATGTTTATTCACACATTCCTGCACAAGTTGGTTGAGGGTTTTTTTTTTAATATTTATCTCATACAAATTTACCTTTGATACTTAATTGGTTTAAGATGCTAATATTCATAGATCACAGATACACACATTGATTTTTAATTTCTTTTAAATAGTGCTGGGCCTAAAGGAGATAACATTTATGAATGGAGATCGACTATACTTGGTCCACCAGGTTCTGTGTATGAAGGTGGTGTGTTTTTTCTGGATATCACATTTTCATCCGATTATCCATTTAAGCCACCAAAGGTAAGAACCTAGAATTGCGTTCTTTAATACTTATTCTTTTCCAGAATCAGTTATCATAAGAGTTAATGTGTGGATGAAGTTACTGTTTTTCATGGATTATGTGGAAACTCTTGTAACCAACGATTTTTAAAATGTGGTAGTAATTGACTTCTGTTTTACAAATAGCTTTGTATACAATCAGTGGAGAGTGTGTTAAATGTAAATAAAGGTATGCCACTTTGCATATCAATAAGCAAATAAATTATGGTATGAGAGAAAATATCATATGAACCTTACTTAAGAAATCTGTTGGGATAAAAGGTAAATTTGACAGCTTCCGGAAATAAGGAAATTTTTTGCTGAATAACCTATCGTTATAGATGGAAAAAAAGCTAGAAACCGATAGCAAAGAAGAGGGAACTAATACTATTTAATACATTTATTTCGTGCCCACTGTAAGTATGCTGCATTAATGAGAAGGAGAGAGGCTGAGTGAGAATTATGTGGATAACAGTGAAAAGGGTTGAGTTGTGTCTTGTAGTGACTGACAATTATTTTTAAAGTCTTAAACATAGCAGTTACTTGAGTAGCTCCTTCCTCGGACTTCTCCCTGTAAAATGGTCCAGCCAGCAGTTACTACCATCAGTATTAAGTGTGAGTCTAATTATGCTCTAGTTAGACTTACAAGATGTTGTTGAGAAATGTTAAGCCAGCTTTCTTGAAATGTTTTTCTTTTCAATGTAGTTCCTTACATTCCTTCCATTATTTAAAATATGTATAGCGATTTAGAGCCTGTGCTCACATGGCTGCGTGTTATGTGTGTGTGTAAACATAATTTTTTTTAAATTCCCTCACTGAATAAGGTAACAACAGTTCCACCTAGTGGTATTTACCTCAAATTGCAGATAGCAGGGTTCCTTATCAACTACAGGTATTTGCTCACAACTATAGCTGTCAGTTCTTGAGTGCTTTTCTAAGTGGTCCCATCAGCATCTAAGATTTTTAACTGATTGTTTTATTTAATGTTCTCCAGTATGTCGAGTAGCTCTTGATAGATCAAAGTGACAAAACCCTCATGTTAATAAAACTGAAGATTGTATTCATACTCGGAATGACACATGTTAAATTCCAGCATATCATTAACTATTTAGTTTGCCTTAAGTCCTTAAGTTTCCTGTATGATACAGGAAAGCAAAACCTTAGCAAAATAGTTCATGACTGTATCTATAGTAATAGTTATTTCTACTTGCCTCATTTTTCATATAGGAAATTGGTTTTAACATGGTAGAAAAATTAACAGAAAAAGATTTACAAGATTTTGTTTTTATGAAATTGTCTTTATATTTGAGGGATAATTTGTTAAAGGAAAACACATTTTTCTTAGCATCTTTTAATGAAAATAGAAATTGACTATCATAGTTACGTATATATGATTTGTCATCATTGTTTTGGTTAATACAGTGTTTATTAACTTAGCATGTTAATTTTTTTTGTTAAAGTCTCAATATTTTTATTTTCTAGCCCTTTAATGTTGATTGCTTCCCTTCCCTAAGATGTCTTAAGTAGTATTTTGAAGCGTTCTTCAGGTCTATAGTTGGACGAGTGAGAAAGGATAAAACTTCTACTGTTATCTTGGTTTACGTATAATTGCTTCTCTACAGTTTTGCTTATTTTTGAAGTTCAGATAAGGTGTTGAACTTCTTGAACAATAATAGAAATTTAATTCTTTTCTATTCATTGGTTTAAAAGCTGAAAGTATTCAAAATATTAATCATGTTTTGTAAGCTCTGTATTGAATAGTCAGCTGTCAATGACACGAACATATGTTATTCCCATATTCTAGAGCAGAGCCAATAGAAATATAATGCAGGATACATGAGTCATTTTTTATAGAAACAGTGAAATTAATTTTAATAACATTTTACTTAATCCAGCAGCATGTCCAAAAATATTGTCATTTCAATATGTAATCAGTAGAATTATCATGAATGCCCTATTTTACATTCTCTGTTTGGTATTGAGTCTTTGAAATCTAGTGTGTATTTTATACTTTTAGCCCATCCTATTTCTTACCAGCCACATTTTAGCAGTTCTGTGTAACTAGCATGTACTGTGTTAGAACAGTTGTAGAATTATATACAGTAGTTTCTTCTTATCCTCAGAAGCAGAATTCCAAGAGCCTCAGTGGATGCCTGAAATCACAGATAATACCAGACTCTTTATAATGCTGTTTTTTCCTATGCATAAATACCAATGATAAAGTTTAATTTATAAATTAGGCACAGTAAGAAATTAACAATAACTAATAATAAAATTAGAGCAATTAAAGCAGTCTACTATAATAAATGTTACGAGATTGTGGTCCCTCTCAAAATATCTTGCACACATCGAATGCCTTTTCCATTGTAACTAAGCATCTGTGGCTGTAGCTTTTGCGGCTTTAGGTGCAACAGCAAAACTGGCACAAGTTCCCCCGACTCCTCCCCTGCTTTTTTTTTTTTTGCAATTTCATGGATAAAAGTCTCATTCTTACCATAGATCTTAGCAACCTCAGAGTAGAATTTGTTTTCCTGCCCTTAACACTTTCATCTTTTCACTCAACACAAGAACTTCATGGCTTCTCTTTCCAGATCTGAATTGGCAGCATCACTGCTCTTGAGCTTTGGAGCAATTATGAAATAAAGTAAGGGTGACTTGAATGCAAGCACTGCAGTACTGCAGCAGTTGAGCTAATAGCCAGGATGCTACTTAGTAGCCTGTGACTGGGCAGGATTATGCTGAACACCCAGGCAGGGCAGGACGGTGCAAGATTTCATCGTGCCACTCAAAACAGCACAGTTTAAAACTTATAAATTGTTCATTTCTGAACTTTTGCATTTAATATCTTTGGATCCCAGTTGACCTGAGGGGTCTAAAACTGGAACCATGGAGGGTAAAAGTGGGGATAAAATGGGTACGACTGTGGTCTCTTCCTTCTCCTTGCCCACGACACCAGGGGTGGCTTTCTTGTTTTTAATTATGCATCCTTATCGGAAATACACATTTGAGGGCTTTACCCATTTTCTTCCCAGACTCCACTTGGGAGATTACCAGTTCCAAGGATTTGGGAACTATCTTTTCTATTTTGCAGTTCTAAATTAAGAATTAACCACTGAATTTGTGTTTGTGATTGTTTTGAAATTTGCCAGTATTTGTTTCTATGACTTATTCTTTTTTTTTCACGTTTCAATGATATAATGGTTTCCTTTATTCAGTAGTTTAAGACCTTACTTGTTTTGTTTGACTGTCTTATTCTAACAAGACAGTGAGCCAAGTCTGAGAAATAGAAACACTGGTGATTTCACCAACCTTCTGCAGTATTTTTTGACACATGGTGAGAGATTAGTGATGAGTTGATGGCCTTTTTTTACTAATGTAACTTCAGTTTTATGTTTAAAATATTCTTCACTACTTTCTGTCACCTTTGGCACCAAAACATTTCTGTTCTCCCTCATTTCCTATTTTTAAATAGGGGTGTATGTGTACATGCCCACACATACATATATTGAATTACTGTATCATTTACTTAAACAATTCTGTACCTCGCTTTGTTTTAAAAGCAATGTAAAAAAATAAAAAAATAAAAGCAATGTAGTTCCTGCTATACTGGATAAAAACAAAATTTCCTGCAACTGAATTAAATAAAATAATTTAATTTTGCTATTACAAAAACTAGTGTTTGATTAGCTCTTCAGTTATATGCTATTTGCTGTGACCGGTAATATGTTCCACTTCATTTTTGCTAGTAAGAGTTTTGGTTGGTAATAAAGCTTATCTGTTTTTAATGTCGCTGCCCTTAGGTTACTTTCCGCACCAGAATCTATCACTGCAACATCAATAGTCAGGGAGTCATCTGCCTGGACATCCTTAAAGACAACTGGAGTCCTGCTTTGACTATTTCAAAGGTTTTGCTGTCAATTTGTTCTCTTTTGACAGACTGCAACCCTGGTAAGTAGATTTTTATTAACACATTCAGTGAGGCTCCAAAAATCGGTGCATTTTTCTAAGCTTAAGTCCTAAGGTGAATTTGAGAAGTAAATTCTATTGGTAGAAAGATCAGCAAAAAACACTTTTTGAGAAGCTTATCAATGCCATTTCAATTAGAATAGACCAAAAGTTTCACAATAACTTCCTTTAGTTTGTTAATGGCGTAAGTAAGTGTGTGTTAGTCACTCAGTCGTGCCCAGTCATGCCCCGTCGTGCCCGACTCTTTGTGACCCCATGGACTGCAGCCCACCAGGCTCCTCTGTCCATGAGATTTTCCAGGCAAGGATACTGGAGTGGGTAGCTATTTCCTTCTCCAGGGGATCTTCCCAACCCAGGGATCGAACCCAGGTCTCCTGCACTGCAGGCAGATTCTTTACCCACTGAGCTACAAGGGAAGCCCTTGTTAATGGCGTAAAGTAAGTGAATAAGTGAAGTCGCTCAGTTGTGTCCAACTCTTTGCGACCCCATGGACTGTAGCCTACCAGGCTCCTCCGTCCATGGGATTTTCCACCCTGTAATTATTTCCTCCCTCCTTGTTATTGCTGAACTCCATTTGCTGAATTATGGAGCTGTGCAGACCCCTCTGATGAGAGCAATGTTTCTGACACCAGGGCCTCTGCTCTTGCTCCTTCCCTGCTGTCGTGTGCTTGCATGCAGCCAGCTGCTCAGCGGTGAAGGGCTTCTTGTTCTCCCTTCCATCCTTCTTGGATTATGGTCAGTTTTATTAGATGTGGTAATAGTGGATATTATAATGATAACTGATGAGAGAGTTAGACTAGATTATGATTATTAAAATTCAGGGATAAAGTCATTAGTGTGTAACTTTTAAGAAATGCTTAACTGCCACACACAATCTTTCATGTGGGTAGCTGACTTGAAAAAGTAATGTTTAGGCATGGGATTTCACATGTGATATCTTACTAAGAGGTCATTTTGTAAAGAAATTGACTTATTTTTTCCTAAATATTTAATCAACCACCAAAGGTTATTACTGTTATCTTGGACCCAGCAGTTGCATATGTACCGTAGATAGAGTGATAGTATAGGGATGTGTAGAAGGATACTCATTGTGGCATCATTTATTAAAGCAAAAGATTGTAAACAACCTACATGGCCATTAATAGAGGATGTAGCTTAAAGAGGTAGCTCTGTGTGAATTAATGGAGAAAACTCTCGAAGATACATTAAACTAAAAAAGCACAGCACTGAAAAATAGGCAATAATATTCTAAATGCTTATAAATATATATAATGTCTCTGGGTAGAGGTGCTATAAATCGTTTGCCAGGAAGAGAAACTTCTAAATAGTTGGAGGCAGGAAGGAAGAGAGCTTTTTTTACATTTTACTGGCTGTTGTTTGATGTGCCTCAAATTTTGTACCACATGTACATAGTGCACCTTCTTGAAAAACAAGCTCAAAATAAAATTTACATCTCAGATTCAGTTTCCCGCTCAGACAATTATTTAAAACAAAATGGCAAGTAAGTCTTCAAATGGAGGTAAGAATGATGATTTGAATCATATTATTGTACAGTATGAAAGAAATATTTCATTCTGAAAAGCCTTGCATCATAGGATCTGCAGTTGGAAAAATTTAAGTATCCATAGAAAGACAAATACTGGCGCACTTACTTTTCAGTACAGTTCTAATGGTGAAAAATAGTTTTTATATATTAAAGATGTACACATTTTTAAAAAATCACACATTTTAAAAGCTTTATTAACTATGTTAAAGAGGCTTTTCTAATTTGAATATTAAAATATAAAGATGATTTTAAGCATTTTTCTTATTGAGAAATTAGCCATTATATATCAAGATGCTGCTGAAAAATCAACATTTCAGTTCCAAACTGCTAGAACTGAACTGTTAAGACACTGTATAATATCTTCTAATGTTCTTTCCACTTTTCCAGCGGATCCTCTGGTTGGAAGCATAGCCACTCAGTATTTGACCAACAGAGCAGAACATGACAGGATAGCCAGACAGTGGACCAAGCGATACGCAACATAATTCACATAATTTGTATGCAGTGTGAAGGAGCAGAAGGCATCTTCCCACTGTGCTGCAGATCTTTATAGCCTTTACAATACGGACTTCTGTGTATATGTTATACTGATTCTACTCTCTGCTTTTATCCTTTGGAGACTGGGAGACTCCCCAAAAAGGTAAATGCTATCAAGAGTAGAACTTTGTAGCTGTAGATTAGTTCTGTTTAAAACGCCTACTTGCAAGTCTTGCTTCTTTGGGATATCAAAATGTATTTTGTGATGTACTAAGGATACTGGTCCTGAAGTCTACCAAATATTATAGTGCATTTTAGCCTAATTCATTATCTGTATGAAGTTATAAAAGTAGCCGTAGATGATTAGGAATTACGTCATTTGTATTAAACCCAGATCTATTTCTGAGTATGTGGTTCATGCTGTTGTGAAAAATGTTTTACCTTTTACCTTTGTCAGTTTGTAACGAGAGGATTTCCTTTTACCCTTTGTAGCTCAGAGAGCACCTGATGTATCATCTCAAACACAATAAACATGCTCCTGAAGGCATAGTTTCCTGTCGTAATATTTTAAGTCAGTTTTGTTAGAAGGCGTGTCTGAGATGATTGTTGTTGAAATAAAAATGTGAATATGAAGACTGACTACGAAGGACTAGTACAAATAAATCATTTATTAAATGGAAAACATTTGAAATCTTATAAATGTGTAGAGTTTTCTTCCTCTAAGTCCTAATGAGAGAATGCATGAGCTTAAATATACAGAAATACATTTTTAACCATTGGTCTCAAAAACACATAAAGCTCTACTTTGATGATGTGATATCAAAATAACATAAAATCCTGGCTTAAAAGATTTTATATCCAAAATGGTGACTTCTGTCCACTGTTGGGCAATATTGTCAAATAACCTTAATCTGGTATTCCTTCTGTGTCTTTCATGCATTTTTTTTTTAAAACTTATCCTGTTCCTGAGTTTTCATGGTGTTTTTTGGTATGTATTATCATACTTATTATGGCACTTGCCAAGCAGAGATAGCTGGTTGAACACAAACTTTCGTCTATCCTGAAGGTAGAATAGAACTCCAGATTACTTCTCAGTTGAAAAAATAGAGAATTTTAAGGGTTTACAGGTTATATGGATTTTTTCTTTCTAGTTATAATTATTAAATACTAGATTTCTTACAGGAGTTAATTTACTTTTCAATATTTAGATTGGTCAGCAGAGTATAAATGTTTTCCTCTGGCTGGGATAGTTATTAATTCCCTGGTCATGCTGCAGGTTTGTGGAATATGGGGATATGTCTTGTCCAGTCCAAAAGTTGGAAATAGAGTGCCATCTTAAAATGTGTAGAGTAAAACTCTTAGCATAGAAGTACATTGCTCCAAGATAATAAAGCAAAGCATTTCGAGCTGTACATACCCTTACACAAAATGATGGACTCTTGCTAGAGTACTTATCAGTAGAAGTCTTAAACCAGGGTAAAATGAAATCACACTTTCACTTAACACCCCTACTCTCCAAATATCTCCTCGGTACAAAAGTACACCAAACAGGCTTAGGCCCATGAAAACCTCTAAGCCTTGAATATTAAAAGCAGTGCCTAATAATATGAACCGGAGTCAAGTCAGTGTGATGAGAATGGGGATCTTTTCTGTAAGCTCTGAGGATTTCTATGTAGGTGAAGGGCAGAAAGTAGTTTCTACCCACTTCCACCATTGTACGTCCTGCACCCTAGATTAATAAACTCTCTTGATGCCAGAAAAGTGTTCATCATACTGAATATCAGGATATTTGGGGGATGCGATTCTTGTACTTCATTTGCTGTGAGCCTGTTTACCACCATCAACCTACTTACTTGCAGACTTTGTCCAGTACTCACCTGGGACAGAGTGGAGAGAATTGGTGACATAAAAATATTTGTGGCTCTTCCACAAACTACCTTTGTGGCCTTAAATAAGACACTTTCAACTTTTTTGTAAAACGCAACTTAATTTGATTATTTCCCTGTTCTCTCTTAGTCTTTAAACTCAGTCATTCTAATCTTATAAAATTTTGTTATGCATGTTCTGCTTTCTTTTGCAGGGAACAGGCCACAGTTTCAAGTGGACTGAAAAATAAGTCATCACTTGGGTTCCTTAAAATTCTGAATTTGTAAAAATCTTTTCTACTTCTGATCCACTTCCCAGCTACATAGGTGTCCATCCATGTATACTACATATAGGGGATTTTTTTTTTTTTTTTCCTCATAAAACTTTGCTCTGGAGGTGAATGTGATATTTTAAAACCTAGGTTTTTTTCTCTTTCATTAAGAGCAAGTTTTACAAGTTACAGGTCCAGTGTAATAGTATTCAAGAATAGCCATGGCACCGTATACCTGTTGAGCCTGGAGTGTTCTCATCTTCATTGTGTGCCCTCAGAGGGCCTACCTGTGCAGCACACGCCAGGCTCCGTGTAGTCACTGGGGTGCCTTATCTCGTTCAGTATCACCCCAGAAAGCTTTAAGAGAAAGGTGCTTTGATGATCCTCAGTTGACAGAATAAAACTGATAGATGAACAGGTTTAATACTTGCTGCAGATTAAACAGCCAGCATGATGTGAATGTTGGTACAATCCCCATTCTTCACCAGTAGGCTTAAGTGTTTTTGTTCATAGCGTTACAGTTAATACTGAAATACATGTGTATATGTAAAAGCAGGTATACGTAGATTAATTGAAAACTTCTGAAAGGTAATCTATTAGTACAGTTTTGCATTTTAGTCAGTCCTTATTTTAATCTTCTATTTTAGTCTCAAATGGAACCTTACAAAATAGCACTTTATTAATTGATTCCAGTGAATATGAGGTACGTTTATTTATCTGCTTAGATATTTGTCATAAGAATATTTTTAATATCACTGGTTTCCGTTTTTTAATTTGGAAAATGAGATAAGTGATGATATTTTAAATTCATTTAACTATGCCATCACATAGCCACATGAAAAAATTTGTGTTGATAAATTTATCATTTAATGATGAGCTTTTTAAAAATAATAAGATGTATTAGTTATCTAGACATTATCTTTTTTTTTGTTTACATTTAATCAGGATATTCTCAGGTATCGTGGGGATAAAATTTAGAGGTTTGACTTGACCTGTGTATACATTACTCTTTCTGACAAGAACCATGAAGTGGTGTGTACTTGGGGTCAGTCCACTACTTCCCCAAGTGTATTCTTGTAACAATACAAGAATGATTATAAAATTCAAGCCAGTTTCAATCCTGTGTGTGGCTTCACCTATTAACTGGCATTGTAGTCAAGTTAATGCCGTACACATTTTCAATTGACATTTATGTTGTGGTCTTTGAATAGAATTATGGCGTGATTTTAAACATTATTTTCATAAAACTATTGCAAGTTATTTGAAGAGGCTGAGATCATGATTCTACAATAATTATCCTCTTGTGTTTCAGTATTTCTGTAGATAAATAGAATATATGAATAAACCCATTGCTTCCTGTCTAAATTACCAAGTTTTTCAAGTAATGCCCAAATAATAGAAAATAATTCATTATTTTAATAGGCAGGTGTTATTTGAAACATCAGTTTTTGGTAACTATTTTGTTAACTTTTGGGGGGTAAAGTTATTCTGTGATTTAAATGTACTGCTCCAGTGTGTAATGGGATATTTCTACACAGTGGAATGATAGTCCTTTCAAAGTGGTTATGAAAGGAATTTGGGGGACTGGTTTATAAACTCTGTTGCGAACAGTGATTAAGTGGTGTTAAAACCTCGTCAGACAGAATGAACCTAGATATTACTGATGAGTACATGTAGAGAAATATAAATTTAGTTTACATCTATAGGTTATCTTGCTGAAGTCCAATGAGGCTAAAGCCAGTTAATTATTCAGGTCTTTTTAACACAGAACATAAAAAGCAAATTTTCCCCCAAATCTAGTTCCCTAAAGTTTTTCTCGAGTTCAGCTCTTCTGATGAAACCTTTCCGTTTTACTATTGTGTAACTTTAGTCTGTCAGTGTGTTTCTCGTTTTCTTTCTTTCCCTTTTGATGGGGGGGCGGAGGGGGGGTGGTTATGCTGTATACCACCTCAGCTGGCCTCCATTGCAAGTTTATTCTACAAATTAAGTTTGCTTATTGAAGGTCTTTTCAGGCACTGTAATACATGCAGAGATAAATGCATCCTTAAATAGTTTATCCTTTTTCTGTCCAAATAGATTTTTTTCCCTCTTCTTAGCAGAGGAGAACATATCTTTGTTAACATGGATTCATTTTCTACTGAACAAGAAATTAAAACAAATGTCTCAGCTGATTTAGCTGTGAAAATATTAGTATAATAATTTGGTTTTATCTAATCTATATGATGTTAAACATTCTTAATACTATTTGATGCTTTGAAAATAATTACTCCCTGTCTTTCAAGCTACTCTGAATACCCAATATCTCTAGCATGCATTTTGGTATTATATTCGGTTTAACACCTTGTATGTTTCTGGATAGTGAGCTTTTGGAGGATAGTATCTGTAGTCCTTGTCTCTGTATCTGTTGTACCATGATAGATGTTTACTGAACGAATGCATATGGTATCATGGGTGTAATCTCTGTAAGGTTGTTCAGGGACCATGTGAAGCATGTCAGTCCTGTCGTCTTTAATCCCCTGTCATGCTGATTCACTGCTTTATACTTAGTAGGTACTGGATATTCTGTTAACTTGAAGTGTGAGAAGTAGCAGTGGGTTATTTTCATAACTTACTTAGTATCTACTTGTTTAAAATGGAGAATGAATTAATCTTATAATTTTAAAAGTCCTTAATTATACCAAAATGCTCTCTGCCCTACAGAATGTTCATTTCCCATTATCATTACTATCTTATTTGGTATATTTCTCCCGCTCCTTTTTACTGGTAAGAAGAAAAAGGACACAGTGAAATATATGTATCTGCTTACAGTAATTCTGTTACGGAAATCTAGTAAGAAAAATGAAAAGTGGTAACTTTTGAAAAAATTCCTTTTAAGAGAAATAATTTAGGGAAAAGGAACAAGTGTACCCATACAGTAGTATGGAGAGGGCCGGTCCTAGAGTGTTGAAAGTTAGTCATTGGAATATTATCCAAATCTTTTCATTTTGTTTTTCTTTCCCATTTCTGTCTTCTGTGGGAAAAGAATAGAATAGGATAAAGAATCAAATGAGTCACTTTTTTTCTTTATTGCCCTAATTTTTTCCTTATTGCCCTATGTTTATTGCCCTGTGTGTGGATTGGGTAAAAGATCCCTTGATTCCAGAAGTGTAATTCCAGTTTCTCGTTGTAACATGTGAGTATTTCGTAAGTCGGCTGAGCAAATTCAGGTATGTTGTCTGCTTATTGCTCCAGGCCCGTCTCACACCCAGAGTGGAGAATGAACCCAGGGAGAAACAGGTTACTGAGCACTGTTGATCACCAAGGGAAGTCCTGATACTCAAGGGGCAAGTGTGTGAGGAATGTCAGAGATTCTCTAAGACTGAGACAGGCATGCTTATAGCAAGTCAGTGTACGAGCATCTCATGCTATGTAGTGATGAAGAGGAGCTGTGAGGGATACGAGGGGTTGCAGGGTATTAGTGGCAGCCCTTGCCTGACTCTGACATTATTTTTTAGGAGCGTGTGAGCCCACTGCTAAACTCTTTCCCTGGCTACACAACCCCCAAATGGTAAAGGTCATTTTGAGTCATGTGGGACAGCTTTTTTCTTTTGTAATTTTTTTTAATGACACCCATTTTATTTGTATGTTACCTTTTACTTGATCATGAGCCCCTAGAAATCAGGGATCGAGTTCATTTCACTCAGTAAGTTAGTAGTTGTGTATTCTGGCCAGCATTGGTTTAAGTGCTCAGGATTAGCATTGCAAAAAGCACATGAAAATCCCTATCGTAGGTCGTTCACTTTCCAGTTCAAGGTGACAGACAGGTATTTTTTTGCGGGGGAGTGTTGTACGTATATAATATGTGCTAAGTCACTTTAGTCGTGTCCAACTCTTAGTGACCCTGTGGACTGTAGCCCGCCGGGCTCCTCTGTCCATGGAATTCTCCAGGCAAGAATACTCTAGTGGGTTGCTATTTCCTTCTCCAGGGGATCTTCCCAACCCAGGGATTGAATCCACATCTCATGTCTCCTGCATTAGCAAGCAGGTTCTTTACCACTAATGTCACCTGTGAAGCCCTGTTATTATATAATGTGTATATGATGGTAAGTGCTATGTCAAAAACTAAAGCAGGCAATGTGCCGTGAGGGAGAAAGGGGAGGGTGTAGGCCAGTTGTAAAAGGGTTATCAGAGAGGGCTTAACCAAAAATGTCAGCCAAGAGCTGAAGATGATAAAGGATAAGGGGGGAGGAGTGTGGGAATTCCAGGCAAAGGAAATAGCAAATGAAAAGAGCCGGGAGCCAGGAGCATGCTCAGTGCTTGCGGGAAACAGCAAGACCCTGGAGAAGCTGGGGTAGAGTGAGCAACTAGAAGATAAGAGGCAAAGTCAAGACTGACTGCTGACAAGTCACACGGGGCCGTTTAGTGTGTTAATAGTGCCTTGTAAGGAGTTTGTGTATTCTAAATAAGATGAAAGCCACTGGAGTGTTGTAGTCAAACAGTGATGAGATTACGACATGTTTTAGAATTTCTGATTACTGTTAGGGAAAAGACTTGGTGGCTTAGAGCTGGCTTAGAGATGCTGATGACATCAACCTGGGTAGCATTAGTGCAGGTAGTAGGAAATGATCAGATTCTGGTTGAAGGTAGCTAATGAGTTTTGCTGATAGACTTAGCTGTGGTGTGAAAAGTCAAAGTTTAGCCCCTGAGAAAACCAGAAGGCTGGAATTGTAGTTAATCAAGATGAGTCTGGAGGGAGAGCAGGAATGGAGAAAGATGAAGAGCTTCACGTTAACAGATTAAGTCTGAAGTGCCTATGAAACGTCCACAGGGAGACTTCAGAGTAGCGGATATCCAGATCTGAGATTTGGGAGTGAGTTCTGGTCATTCACATACATTTGGGGTTCGTGAGTGGATAGGTGATGTTTACAGCTATGGGACTGGATGAGATCATCAAGGAAATGAGTGCTGCCAGAAAAGAAAGCAGTCTGGGCACTCCAGTTTCAGAAGCCAAGGACACACAGAATCAGCAGAAGAACCCAGCAAGTAGAAGGAAATCCCCAGGAGAGCATGGGGACCCGAAAAGAAAGTGAAGAGTTTCCTGGAGATGGGAATGATCTGCAGCTTCAAATGGGACTGAAGATCCAGCTAAGATGCTGCTGCTGCTGCTGCTAAGTCGCTTCAGTCGTGTCCGACTCTGTGCGACCCCATAGATGGCAGCCCACCTGGCTCCCCCGTCCCTGGGATTCTCCAGGCAAGAACACTGGAGTGGGTTGCCATTGCCTTCTCCAATGCATGAAAGTGAAAAGTGAAAGTGAAGTTGCTCAGTCGTGTCTGACTCTAGTGACCCCATGGACTGCAGCCTACCAGGCTCCTCCGTCCATGGGATTTTCCAGGCAAGAGTACTTGAGTGGGCTGCCATTGCCTTCTCTGAACTAAGATGCAGATGTGACTCTTATTTCCCACCTGATGAGCAGTGGTCATCAGTGACTTATAAAAGGGGCAAGATCAAAAGCTCTGTTGGAGTAGGTGCCGAAGGTAACAAACCGTAGACTTCTGGCAGTTTTGCAATAGAGAAACGGAGGGTAGTTCCCTTTTTTAAGATGGGGGAATTCCACTGTATGTTGATAAGGAAGATGAACAGGGAGAAATGGGTGAGTAGGGCAGAGAAGCAGTGTCCTAGAGAAGACTGCACTGTTTTCAGGGTGTTTCCAAAGCTCTCTGCACTCCCCTTGGATCTCTCTCTTCCTGACAAGACTAGGAGCTCTTGAGGCGGGTATCCCCACTTAAAGCAGTATTGGCCTTCACCAAACTCGAGCGCTCCTACTTAGGCAGAAGGAGATGGGATCTAGCATAGGCGTGAAATGGCTGTTCCTTGCTGGGAACCTAACATCTCATACCACCCATAGTTAGGAGAACAAGCAGAAGGCAAGAGGAGAGGGCCAGGCTGGAGGTAGATGTGATAGTGGGAAGCTCCCTGTGAGTTCTGCGCCTCTATTAAGTAGGAAGTGGCTGTTGGCTGAAAGGGAGGATGGGGTGACCAAAGCGCATGTGTCTATGAGTCCTCCATGCCCAGGAGAGGGGTCATGTATTTTTGAGAGAATAAATGAATGGTTAAGTGACTTGTCTGTCTAGATGAGCCTGTGACTTTATAGTTACATGTTAATAGTGAATAAGTAATATAGTGAAGAAGTAATCAAAGTTTCCTTAGCATCTGGAATGGCCCTTCTTTTTAGCTGAGTTGAATCTTAAGCACCTTAATATTTTCTTTCCTTCAGGTGATTTTCCTTGTCATTGAAGAATCTTACCTTGACACCAAATTTAACTACATTTAGAAATTCAGGTCAACAGATTTAAGTATTTATAACTAATGCTGCTTAAATGCTGGAAGTTGAAGAAAATACATTGTCTAAAGAGCTCATCAAAGCCTAGTCAGGAAAAGAGATGTCCTCGGTAAGCACGGAGAGCTTTCAGGAAGATGGCTTGTCAAAAATCCTTTCTTGCCCATTCAGATGATTCTAGGAAATAGAGCAAGTCTACTTTGTAGACATAGTGTTGGGAGAAGGACATAGAGATGCCAACTCCTGTTACTCTCACTTCTCGCCCTGGTTCCATGGAAGGACACTCCCAGTTCCAGGCCTTCTGTCTCTTTACGTTACTCTTGGTAGTAGGAAGTTTGAAGGGCAAATTTCATTTCCAGAGAACCCATGGGGCAATGAGCTAAGGACCAGGGCTCATGCCCTCTCTGTTTGCCTTTCCCTGCTCCTGTCCTGACTTCCTGCTTCCCAAGAATCATACAGAAGAAATGGAGTATATTTAGCTTATTTTTTCTGAAAACCTAGTCAGTGACAGACCTAATTGGCTCACCACTGGATTTTGCCTAGAGAGTCAGGAAGTAAGAGATACTTTGTCAATTTTTCTCTTTATTGAGCCTTGCTAAACAGTACTCTTGCTCTGTGATGATTGCACATTTATAAATCCAACTCTACTAATTACCTGAACTTAAGTAGGGTGTGACTCTTTAACCTAAATTAATCATAATAATATTCTTTAGAATACCTTACACTTTTACAGGCTGATCTTTGCTGTCTTTTTTCCTTGTTTCTGACAGATGTCATTTTTGGGTTCTATTTTCTCCTTTCCAGTCCTAGGTCTAATTCAGGCCCTTATCTTCAGGAGCCTTTTAAGTTATCCTCTCATCCATCCAAAGGACTCCTACTCATTCTTCATGCTGCTCTCACAGTAATCTTCTTAGAGTAAGCACATCCCTTGCTCTTAGACTTGAGTGGCTGCCCACTGTTTTCAGAATCAAGTCCAAACTCCTCTGAAGCCGAGCTTTCTGTCATGACGTCAGTATGCTCCCATGATGAAGCAGCATTTATTTCAGTAGTGGGTTCAGATGCACTTGTTTTTAGTGAAATACCGGAATCATTCTTGCCAATGGCAGCCGTTCTATAACTTAAAAATATTTTGTCAGAGAAATAGCAATAGTGACTCATTGAGAAAACTTCCTTAATCTTCTGACTCTTCTTGAAGACTTTCTGCTCAGGGGACTATAACTCTCTGATGCTCTGACATTTTTATAATTTCTTTTACTACAAGCAGTTCAAAGTATTGATGCATATAACCTTGTTGCTGGCTGTGGTAAGTCTCAAGCATCAGAAAATGGATAGCTTAAGATACTTTGCTAGGCACACCAGTATTTTAAATCCGAATTGATATACTTGGTGCTTTAAGACAGATGGCTCATTGCTTGTGAGGCTAAGAGCATTTGGCAGTACTGAAATTGAGCCTTCTGTTCAATCCAGAATAATTCAGTGATGAGTGGGCAACTTTGTACTTTTTTTTTTTTGCTGGATTTGAATATTTGGAAGTGTTTTAGCTTACATATTAACTATATGTGAGTGCCTTCATAAAATGACATTCCAAGCATAGGCAAATACATAATCAGTGGGTAAGCACTGTATCAGTTTGGCATATGGCACCACTTGTTTTTATTTTCATTATAGGGATGTTCCTAGTAAGATTAACAAGTATTCGGCCACATTTAAACATGGGCACAAAACTTTCCAGGTTTAAAGTTAACTGTTAGGTAGGCTCAGGTTAGTTAACATCCAAGGGGAGGATTTTTGAATGTGATTGAAGTGAGTCTGAAGAAGCAGAGGTTTTTAGGTCTCATGTTAGTCATCTCTCCTGTTTCATGTGATCCCCCAGGTAACACCTCTCCTCAGGAACCTTGCTAAGACAGCGTTTCCTTATTTAAGGCCTGGCTAGAGGATTGCAAAGAGAAGCATCTTTGAAGCCCTGTGTTGTGTTACTTAAATTAGAAATCATTTTGTATTCTTTTTGATTTGTAGCTTGTTAGAGCTTTCTTAGTAATTAGCTGGAAATGCCTTTTCTCCATGTGTTTTCAAAGTAGGACTTACACAATTCTGTGGTCATTAGGGGCGACTGGGTGTTGGGAAGAAAGCAGCCGTAGTAGCCCAGAACACAGGAACAGCCCGTGGGCGTCTACAGGGCAACAGCAGTAGCACCGTCACTCCGCAGTCGGCCCTGGGTTTGGGGTTTTGATGGGTGGAGGATGTTGATGGTTAATTTAGCAGAGGGTGCTATGATGTAGAGAAAATATCCACCTCATTTAAGCTTTGGGAAAAGGTTAACTCGTTTGAGCTGAAGTTAAAAATACTGTTTTGCCTGCTCTCTTAATGCTGAAAGGATAAAGAGATCAATAAAAAGTTTCCTTGGATTCTGTAAGTCAGACTTGTCTCTATTTTTTCTACATTTCCAGGGAAGCCAAGATCACAAATAAAGGGGCATTCTGTATTGTTACTGATTCTATAATGTAAATTCTTTTCTGACAATAAATGCATTGTGAAGGGTACTCTGACCACTTTTCTAGATTTGTTTCATATAACACATTCATGGACTGATCTCTTTAAGAGTCACTTCTTTACCATCTGCAGCTTTGAACACACCTGGAAGCCTTAGTTCCTGTCTGCTGGGCAGTGGCATACACGGACAGTGGGACAAGAAGAGTGCTTTAGGAGGACAGCCAAGTGACTCGTTGCATCTCTAAGAATCACTGCCATCTGCTTATTTAACACAGGGACAGTAACCTTAGCTCTGAGGTCAGGTCCCCTCTAGACTAGAAATCTTTAAAATCATCATTTCTAATAAAATGTTGTCCTCAAATAAAACATTTTATCATTGAATAAAATATAAACTAATTACCAAGAGTTTCCACCTGACACATTTTGACACTTTTGAAAGAATAGATCACAACTTTTAAATTTTCATTGTATTATCATTTAGAGTAATTAAAGGTCATTGATATACTATGATAGTTTTTTTGTGAGTAAAACATTCCAATAGTAATTACTTCAATTCTCCTGGATCTCCAGTTTTTGAACTCTGGGGCCAAAATAACTACCAGCCTGTGATGGAGTAACTAAACTCTCACATTTTCTGTGTACTGTCTTATTCTATAAGTAGAACTTTCTTTTTTTTTTTTTTTTAACTTCGCTGGGCCTGAATTTTCTCAATTATCTAAAAGAACAAAAAACTGAGCAACACTGCAGAAATGTAGTGATGGGGAAAATGTGTTTAGTAGCAAAACACTGGGTGGTGTAAAGTATCTGGAAAGACTTCTTTTAAGCAGTAAAACAATACAGTTGCAAATTGTATGGATAATCACATGTTTGAGTACAGCGTGAAGCTTCACTATTAGAACATTGTTTTTGCTTGTGCTAATAGGTTATGTCGCATCTTTCTTTGTTGTTTTTTGTTTGTTTTTGTCTCTGGGCTCTGAAGATTGAAGTTTACTATTAATTGCCAAGAAGGACATAAGTGAGTACATTTCTTTTTTTATTAATTTAACAGACTGATGATACATATTTATATGAGTGTTCAATTATAATTTAAGTAATGTAGCTGCCATAATCTTCTAGATTTTACACTTGAGAAATGGTCTGGTCTAATCATTTCTAGATGATTCTTCTGATTCTCAGACACAGAGGAGTTAGAAGAATTGAGAATCATTCTGGGTGTGGTGGGAACAAACTCATTCACATTCTTCTCTAGAGAAAAATCACACAGGTCCTAAACCTTGAGGTTTCTTTTAATTCCATTTTTCCTCAGACCAACAGTAAGATGTTTTTACTTTTTTTTTTTTTTTCCAGAAGAGGTGTGGTGGAAGGGTCTGCCAGAACCAGAGGCTAAGCACACAGCAGTGTAAAACAAATTCTTTATTCCAGCTTCCAGAATGCATCCTCTTCAGCCTTTCCTGTTCATTGGACTAAAGCTTAAAGCTGTTAAGCAGTGGTGTCAAGAACCGTTATCCACTGGTTGAAGCTCAGTAGAAAACGAGGAAGCAGGCGGGTTTAGACCCAGTAGGAGCAACTTGACTCAGATCTTCGCACTTTCACTAAGGAGGGTCGGGGGTGAGGAGACAACGTTTACATTTGTACTGAAGCTGATCTGATGTGATTGTGGCAGTCTTCCAATCAGTATTTGTTTATCTTAATTTAGTCACGTGTTAAAAATGTGAGGGTCAAATTTACTTCCTCTCAAGGCCACTCGGCATACACTTCTTGTAGTCTTTGGAAGGGATGACAAGGAAACAGCCGTGCTTTAATGATGGTTCTAGATGTTTATGAAAGCTAGGTGTAATAGTAGAAACATTTTATTGTATATTTTTGTTCCAAAGTAAATGCAGTGTATTATATTTAGATAAATGTTCAGTGATAAGCCAGAAATCTTACACATACATTGCTGAAAGACATTTTTCCTCTGGATTTAATAAAATTCTGGCACACAGAGGTACAAAATATAATTCACAGATGTAATGAAAAACCTGGAAAACTTCTTCCCGCATGTTTTCCTTCCTTCCCCTCCCCTCCTGTCCCTTTCCTCCTCTTCTCCACCCCACCCTCCAGTCTTGCTTGCTTTCATTGCAGGGAAAAAAAAAAAGAGCAGGTGAGCACATAATTAGATCATCACTTTAAACTCTGGGTTAGTGGGAGATCCTGGAAGACCTTCCTCAACGGCAACAAACGACTTTTTCCACCCTCATCTGCATCCTCCCACTACTTTTGATTAAATGTCTTGAGAATCTGTCCATATTTTTAATTGATCAAGTGAAAAATGCACAGGAAGTTTGCCTGTTTTTATTTTGTTTGTATATTTTCTTGATGCATTGCATCAAGACCCAAAGGTGCTTTTGCTTCTCTCTGTCCTCACTAGAACTGTGGTTACTGTGGGGTGTATGGTACTCTGTAGCACACCATAAATCTCCACTAGATGTCAGCGTGTCACCAAGTGAAACCAGCACACACTCCTGCCCATTTAATGAGAATGCTGCAGACAATTTTTAGTATACAGGTTAATAAATTACATTTGTCAATGAATAGTAATAAAAATGAAATCTTTAAAAAATTTAGTACCTTTCATCTGAGGATTTCAAAATGTTTTACTTATATTTTGGTTTTTGCCATAAGAGCCCCAAAGAGATAGAGTGCAAATATTCATTTTACAGTAAAATAAAGCAAGAGGACAAAATGATTGGGTCAAGATCACATAGACGATGTCTGAATAAACCCAGGCTGGTATTTCTGCCGTCACAGAATCCACTCTACCTGTGTGCTCAGATACAGATGCCCTTTATTTATCATTTATATTAACTGCTTTGCCTTAAAAACAAGCTCAAGAAAAGTGGAATAATAGTTAAGAATTATCGAAGATTATTGATACGATTAGTATGGGGATGTTTCAGATGTAATTTTAAGGTTTTATAAAGACTGCACAAAGAAAATGTGCTGAACAACCTAGATGAAAACTGGAAATTCATAGCAATATTTTACCTGTGCTGTTTTACAGATGGTGAACTCAGACCAGTGTGAGCCTTGTCTTAGCTCATGTGCTCAAGTGCAGGAGGAGAAGCAATTATAATTTGGTCTGGAAGGTTGAAGCTCTTGGGTATGATAGGATTAATGGACATAACTGCATATTATAGGTTTTTCACTGTATAATTTTCTTTAAGAGGAATATACATAAAATCCTGTATATTAAGACTTAAGTGATTTTCTCAAATCTGTATAAATACACAAGTTACAACTGTAAAAATTATGTTTGTGGATAACAATTAAAAATACATAAAGGCAAGTTAGGGTGGTGTGATTATGGGTAAATTCAGTTTTCTCTTTATGTGGTAATATTGTTTCTACAATAAATAGAAAGAGAAAACTTTTTTTTTTTTGTAAAAATTCACTGCAGTCTCCACTTCAGAAAGGCTTATTTCCTATTAGTAGAGGTGCATTGTATACAGCTGAAATTCAAAAGGTATAGTTTGGTTTATTTACTTCAAATGTTTTAATCATAAAAACCAAGGTTAAACTGGCAGAAGAACATACTTTCAAACTTTACTGTGTATTTTAGGTGAAAATAAATGATTGCCCATCCCAGCAGGCTGTTTGCCGCAGTGTTCAGTGCATCGTCGTATTCATACTGATGAAAAAATGTTTAATAAACGTAGCTGTCTTCAGTTTGTGTTTTCATTTGCATGGGGCAAGGTTAAAAGAATTGCCAGTAAAGTTCGAGATTTTAAAAATTACAGTAGCTATTGATTTTGCATGGTTAGACATGTTTTGGTTGAGAACCTGTATTTATCAAACCATGCATAGATCAAATTGAGGTATTAAATAGCATTTCACATATGTGAAAGAAAACGTGCATTTATCATGTCTCATTTCCGTAATCACAGCATAGCCACCACTGAATTATGTATAAAAACTTAATGTGCAATAATAAAACTTGACACCTGATCTCTGATTATCCATTGGCAAAATCAGGCATGTGTATCAGAATTGCCTAGAAAACTTTGTAAAAACCGCATTTCCCAGCTACCACCCCCATCCTGTAGTCACAGATTTCCAGATTTGGTGGTGGAATGGGTGGGTGGAGGAGGCAAGTGTGCGCTGAATACCAGGACTTTTCAGGCTGCTGCAAAGTACTATGGCCTGTAGGGCCTTCAAAGTCACTCCCAACCCAGGTATCCCCTGAGTTCATTGTTTGGCCTCCTGGAGCCAGTGAAATGTAGCCTGAAACACCTTGAATACTTGACTCATGGTTGGCTAGAGTTATTGAATGGTTGTAACAAACCTAGGGGAATGGAGATGATTAGACTGCCATTTGGAGGTGAACTCTTTGTTCAATCAGTTCTTGTTAAATAGAAAGGTAAGGAATCCAGCAGGGAGACCTGACCAGCTCAGCCTCCCTCATACCTGATCTGTCCAGTTCAGTTAAGTGGCTCAGTCATGTCCACTTCTTTGTGACCCCATGGACTGCAGCACGCCAGGCTTCCCTGTCCATCACCAACTGCCAAAGCTTGCTCAAACTCATGTCCATCGAGTCACTGAAGCCATCCAACCATCTCATCCTCTGTCGTCCCCTTCTGTCAGCATCTTTCCCAGCATCAGGGTCTTTTCCAAGGAGTCAGATCTTTGCATCAGGTGACCAAAGTATTGGAGCTTCAGCTTCAGCATCAGTCCTTCCAATGAATCTTTAGGACTGATTGCGTTTAGGATTGACTGGTTTGATCTTGCAGTCCCAGGGACTCTCTCAATAGTCTTCTCCAAATCATCAATTCTTCAGTGCTCAGCTTTCTTTATCATTCAGCTCTCACGTCCATACATGACTACTGGAAAGGCCATAGTTTTGACTAGATGGACCTTTGTCAGCAAAGTAATGTCTCTGCTTTTTAATATGCTGTCTCAGTTCAGTTCAGTTGCTCAGTTGTGTCCTGACTCTGCAACCCCATGGACGCATGCCATGCATGGCATGCCAGGCCTCCCTGTCCATCACCAACTCCCAGAGTTTACCCAAACATGTTCATTGAGTGGATGATGCCATCCAACCATCTCATCCTCTGTCGTCCCCTTCTCTCACCTTCAGTCTTTCCCAGCATCAGTATCTTTTCAAATGAGTCGGTTCTTCTAATCAGGTGGCCAAAGTATTGGAGTTTCAGCTTCAACATCAGTCCTTCCAGTGAATATTTAGGACTGATTTCCTTTAGGATGGACTGGTTGCATCTCCTTGCAGTCCACAGGACTCTCAAGAGTCTTCTCCAACACCACATTTCAAAAGGATCAATACTTGGGTGCTCAGCTTTCTTTATGGTCCAACTCTCGCATCCATACATGACTACTGGAAAAATCATAGCCTTGACTAGATGGACCTTTGTTAGCAAAGTAATGTCTCTGCTTTTTAATGTGCTGTCTAGGCTGATCATAAATTTCCTGCCAAGGAGTAAGTGTCTCTTAACTTCATGGCTGCAGTCACCATCTCCAGTGATTTTGGAGCCCCC
The DNA here is from genome assembly GCF_032405125.1 of Capricornis sumatraensis. Taxonomy (NCBI): domain Eukaryota; kingdom Metazoa; phylum Chordata; class Mammalia; order Artiodactyla; family Bovidae; genus Capricornis; species Capricornis sumatraensis. The sequence continues at coordinate 60,053,112 of NC_091071.1, read as the reverse complement.
CAAAATAAAGTCTGCCACTGTTTCCATTGTTACCCCATCTATTTGCCATGAAGTGATGGGACCGGATGCCATGATCTTTGTTTTCTAAATGTTGAGTTTTAAGCCAACTTTTTCACTCCTCTTTCACTTTCTTCAAGAGGCTCTTTAGTTCTTCGCTTTCTACCATAAGAGTGGTGTCATCTCCATACCTGAGGTTATTGCTGTTTCTCCCAGCAATCTTGATTCCAGCTTGTGCTTCATCCAGCCCAGCATTTCTCATGATGTACTCTGCATATAAGTTAAATAAGCAGGGTGACAATATACAGTCTTGACGTTCTTTCCCAATTTGAAACCAGTCCATTTTTCTGTGTCCAGTTCTAACTTGCTTCTTGACCTGCATACAGATTTCTCAGGAGTGTCCCACAAAACCTGTATCCTGTCTACCAGTTTCCCCCTGTGCCTAGAATCCTGCTATAAGTTTCATTCTTGGGCTTAAAATACAGGCATCTCCAGAAATCTTTCCTTTTCGTTACTGATAGTATAGGAATTGATAACACATAGTTTTATTTCATTTTGTTTTGAATTTTTATCAGGAACTCTATAGCTTCTTAGCTCAAGAAAATCACTGCTCACCCCTGACACCTGGCTGAAGCAAGTTGTTGGGATTAAATGAGGATTTTGAGAAAGATCGAAAAGAAGCCCAGAACATTCTAGCTACTATTTGAGGGGGGGGGGGGCAGGGTGGAGGGGGCGGGGGCTGATTGCCCAAGGCAGTACCCTTCAGAGAACAGAGGAGATCTAGTAACTGACATGCTGAATCACTAAAGGGCTGGGCAGGAGCGTCTTCACTGCAAGCTCCCAAGGTGAGGCCCCTGCTGCTGGTGTGGAGGGACTTCATTCTTCTCCTGTTGGTCTCTAGCTGAAGTTCCACATCCAGCACACGGAGGCCCAAAAGTCGTTTTTGCTCTTCAGTGAGTATGGGAATCACCTGGAGAGCTTCTTGAAGCCAATTCCTGGGCCCTACGTCAGAGATTCTGATTGGTGGAAGGCCACGAATTTGCTTTTCCAACTGCTGGCTGCCTGGCATTGACTTTGAGTGGTGAGCTTTAGACAACATATCTCCAGGCAGCATCTGCAACCCTGGCACAGCAGCCAATTTGATGTCCCAGCATAAGCTGAAGTTCTAAGATGGGGGCGTTTTCTGACATGCTGCAAAGATGAGCCCAGCAAACTCGTCTCCAAAACGTATCATCTAGGAATATCTGCTGTTCAGTCTCTCGTGGTGGTGTCCTTGTCTTTTTAAGCTTAGTCACACAGGAAGATCAAGATTTTTTATTGATGGCTTGTGTGCCAAGGTATCGGGAGGATAAAGAACAGAAATTCAGCAGGCATAGAACCTCAAAATCATTTTTGTCAGTTTCCTGGCCGTGGTGGGTTGAATTGGTTGAAATCCACAATGTACTGGCGGATGCTCAGCAGGAGTTAGGGATGATACTGTTTTAAATGTAGCAGGCTTTTCTTGGCAGAATCTCTTAAGAACTTTGATAGAGATATTTTAAGAACTTGGAAATTCTTTGTTTTTTTGGTTTGTTTTTTGTTTCTGGAATTAAGAAACACTGAAAATACATTGAAAAAGCATTCATAGACTACTGGAAAAAAACTTCTTAAATTTCTTGTCTCCTTAAAACAATGCTTATTATATTATGGCTAAGGTAAAGGATAAAGATGAGGCTTATTATAAAATGGCTAATTATAAAGTAGTAAAGAATCTGCCTGCCAAGCAAGAGATGCAGGTTTGATCCCTGAATTGGGACGATCCCCTGGAGAAGGAAATGGCAACCTACTCCTATATTCTTGCCTGAAGAATCCCATGGACAGAGGAGCCTGGCGGGCTACAGTCCATGGGTTCACAAGAGTCAGATGCGACTAAACAACAACATGTATAAAATATTTTAACTTGAAATAGATTTCAGTCTTTATTATTGAAACAGCTTAAAATACAAAACTTAGATTATTGTTTGCAACCAGCAGCTCCCTTTCCATTTTAATCAGTTCTTTTTTCTCCAGTATCTTTGTGTTGTTATCCTTATGAGAAAATATGGTTACAGTTTTTAATAATCATTACTTCAGTATTTAATAATCATTACTTCAATTTAAGGATTATCAAAATTTGTCTCAAAAATTATGCTAAATATTAAAAATATTTTTAAAGCATGTTATAGAGGTTTTTTTCACCTTTAAATCAGTTTTACTTTTATTAATATGTAGCTATTCTCTTTGAGCCATCGTGTGCTGTAACTTGTAAAGTTGTTCTCAGTGGGCATGCATTTAAGAGCATTAGCTTATTAGCTCATTGGAGATTTGTGAGAACTGATAAATAATAAAGTACCCTGTGCCACAGCTGAGTATTACAATTGGAAATAGTTAAGAAACTTTAGTTACATAACAACATGTATTATATGAAATGACAGTAATAAGATTTGTCGAATGCTGCTTGTTAAGAGTCTGGTCTGCTTAGCGCTGCTAATCTCAATAAATCTATCGAGAGCACATTTCTTTTCCTTCCGTATTTATAGAAACCTCTAGGACGTTTACTGCAGTGGATGGATTTCTTAGGTACCGTTCAGTTTTAATAATTCAGTTACATTACCTACTGTTCTTTGACTATAAGATTTCCAAATGGGATAACTTTACCCAACAGCACAGGCCAATTTCCTTTGTTATATGCTGTCCATGAGCAGGCTTTTTTATTAGCAGAAATCACTATAGTCCGTAACTAAGGTATTTTCTTATTTGTGTGTCTGTTTGACTATACATCGTCATGTGTGCTTCTGAGCACATGTGCACAAGGAGCATGCCTTACTTGCAACTCAAGAACTGCTTTTTATTAGTTGTAATTTACTATGAAAGAGTTTTCTAAACTCACAAGTAACAGATACTATTTCTCTCGGTCATCAGTCTCAGGGACCATTCCGAATGTGTGTTAATGGTTGTTAAATGTGTACTTTGGTCCCTCAAATGTCTCTCTAGTTCAAGTAAAAGAGAGGTGATTTCTAGCTGCTGTCTTCCTTCTGTTAAAATGTGGCTGCTTTGATTTTTTCTCTCTGAATTCCTACAATAAGCCTGGCAACCCATGGGCTGTGGCTGCTGCTGCCTCTGCCCCACAGCCCCCAGCCCCCTGCCCTTGGAGCCATCACTTCACACAAAGCCTGCATCTTCCATGATGGAAGCTAGTCCGTCTTGAGAAGCAACATCTCCTCCATGTCACGAAACCGTGCTTTTCTGCTTCCACTGCTGGTGAGCTTGGCAGCTCTCTGTAGCTGGAGACTATTGGAAATCTTGTTTGTCTCACCCTAGACTATGAGTAGGCTCCTTGGAAACACGGTCATCATTCTTCTGTAATCACAGTCTAACAACGATGGACACATTTTTGTACCCTTAGTAAATCTTCGGAACAAAGCATATGTGAGGTTATTTTTCTACTTCTCTCCTAGGGACTTGAAGCTCCCATTTTGCTCCTCCTGGTAAAGTTGAACCTCTTCCCTACCCCTCTGCTGAAGGCCATCATCAAAGGAGCTTGCTGGCCAGGCTTCTGAAACTATGAGTTATCTCTTAGCATTCTCAGCACAAGCCAGCCTGAGCATTCTCTCCTAGCTCTTGCAGGGAGATGTGTGCTCATCAGCTAGGCTGTGTCCTAGCTATGTGGCCTTGCCAGCCACATGTCTCCCACTTCTGGGCATAATTTCCTGTGAGAGAGGGTAAGCGGCTTATTGACTTGAGAAATGTGCATTCCTTAAAATGCAACGTGAAGGAAATATTTTGCGTCAAATTTCTTTCTACGTTTAACCTTATTGCTGTTTGAGGGAGGGGGTTGTAGATACAAAATGTTTCCTGAGTTTTATGAACTTGAAATAAAAACCCTTGGGCTGTCTGCACCATTTCCATTTCTTTCTGTCTTTAATAGGAAAACTTTGTTTTAGACCTTAAGAGCATGCTTGGCTTCTCCTCACCCCAGTTTTCATTAAGATAGTACCTTTCTTTCCTCTGTCTTTATGGTATATTTTTTACAGTATCATCTTTTAATCTGGGTTAATTACATCTTTAGTTTTGTGACAGAACCAAACTTTGGTCAACTTGCCTGTGTGCAGTAAACCCATCTACTGACATCGGTTTGTGGCGAGGGGAATTACAGCATTTACTGCAGGGTCCACGCGAGGAGTCCAGGACAGCTAGTGCTCAGAAACACTGACGTCCCCAAAAGCTGGCAGCAAAGCATTTATTCACTTACTTACAACATTTATTTTTGGCAGTGCTGGGTCTTTGTTGCTGCACGCGGGCTTTCTCTAGCTGCGGCGAGTGGGGGCTCACGTTGCAGTGGCTTCCCATTGCGGAGTGTTGGCTCTGGGGCACGTGGGCTTCAGCAGTGGTGGCACATGGGCTTAGTTGCCCTACAACATGTGGGATCTTCCCAGACCAAAGATCAATTCGTGTCCCCTGCTTTGGAAGGTGGATTCTTAACCACTGCACTGCCAGGAAAGTCCCAGCAAAACATTTTTAAAGGCAAGGTGAGGGAGGGGCATCCCAGGGTATGTGATCAGCTCATGGGCAATGCTCTGATATGTTGGCAGTGAGGTAACAGGGCAGTGTGTCACAGGGTAAGTGTGCCGCTTACCCCCTCTCACAGGAAATTATGCCCAGAAGTGAGACACATGTGGCTGGCAAGGCCACCTAGCTAGGACACAGCCTAGCTGATGAGCACACATCTCCCTGCAAGAGCTAGGAGAGAACGCTCAGGCTGACTTGTGTTGAGAATGCTAAGAGATAACTCATAGTTTCAGAAGCCTGGCCAGCAAGCTCCTTTGATGATGGCCTTCAGCAGAGGGGTGGGGAAGAGGTTTAACTTTACCAGGAGGAGCAAAATGGAAGTGTGTCATTATCAATCCCTAGTCTTCAGTAGGCTGGGGTGGGGGGGCTACATGGTGGGGGTTTCAGCATCTAAAACAACTCAGGGAATGGGTATCAGATGCACTTATATAGAAACTGCAGAGAGAAGCTAGAGAGCAGAGGATATGGGGTAGAGGTCTGTCCCTGGAAGGCTCCATAAGGTCCTACATGGTTACAATTTTATGCTCAGTAGAGAATTATGATTTGATTGTTACTCTCAAGCTTTTAACAAGGTTTTGTTTTTCTAGTTTATGGGGAGCAGACAAAATCTGATTAGTTAAGTTTATCAATATCACCCAGTAAGACAGTCATGTAGTATGGCAGTTAATTACATGGGCTGTTTATCTAGAGTAAATTACTTCTCTGGTTTAAATTTTTCATCTATAAGATATACATTACAGTAATACTTATTTTTTAAGGTTGCTGTAATGAGATTCAGGTTGTCAGAGATACTGAAAACATAGCCTCTGTGTACCAATGCTGAATTGAATCTTGGAGGCAGAGTTTTGGATTCAGCAGAGAAGAATAGCTTTATTACTTTGCCAGGCAAAAAGGGACACGGTGAGCCCCTGCTCTCAAACTGTGTATCCCAACCTGGGAGAATTTGATAAGGAGTTTTATAGCAGTGGGTGAAGTGAAGTGAAGTGAAGTTGCTCAGTCATGTCTGACTCTTTGTGACCCCGTGGACTGTAGCCTACCAGGCTCCTCCTTCCATGGGATTCTCCAGGCAAGAGTACTGGAGTGGGTAGCCATTTCCTTCAGGTAGAGTTAATGATGAGAGTGTGTGTACAGGGCCTGCACTCCTTTAATCTGGTCTCAGGTAATCTCTTGATGAGTTTCTCTAGTTTTTTTAATCTGACCTCAGGTGGTCTTCTCTGGAATGAAGAATGCTAACTTCACTTGTTCTTGTGTTCATTTGCTCTTGTTGAGTAGCTAAGCCTCACCAACTGTTTGGGACCACATGAGCTACAACATGCCACATCTCCATCCTTCACTCTTTCCTGGAGTTTACTCAAGCTCAGGTCCATTAAGTCTGTGATGATATCCAACCATCTCTCCTCTATCGACCCTTTCTCCTTCTGTGTTCTATATCTCCCAGCATCAGGGTATCTTCTCATGAGTCATCTCTCCAAATCAGATGGCTAAAGTATTGGAGCTTCAGCATCAGTCCTTCCAATGAAAATTCAGGGTTGATTTCCTTTAGGATGGACTGGTTTGATTCTCCTTGCAGTCCAAGGGACTCTGAATAGTCTTCTCCAGTACCACAGTTCAAAAACATCAATTCTTCAATGCTCAGGTTTCTTTATAGTCCAACTCTCACATCCATACATGACTCCTGGAAAAACCATACCTTTGACTAAATGGACCTTTGTTGGCAAAGTGATGTCTCTGCTTTTTAATACTTTGTCTAGATTTGTCATAGCTTTTCTTCCAAGGAACAAGCATCTTTGAAATTTCATGGTTGTAGTCACCATCTGCAGTGATTAGGGAGCCCAAGAAAATAAAGTCTGCCACTGTTTGCATTGTTTCCCCATCTATTTCACATTACGTGATGGGACCAGATGTCATAATCTTAGTTATTTGAATGTTGAATTTTAAACCAGCTTTTTTTACTTTCCTCTTTCACCTGTATCAGGCGGCTCTTTAGTTCCTCTTTGCTTTCTGCCATTAGAATGGTATTATCTGCATATCTGAGGCTGTTGATATTTCTCTCATCGATCTTGATTCCAGCTTGTGCTTCATCTATCCCAGCATTTTTCACAATGTGCTCTGCATAGAAGTTAATTAAGCAAAATATACAGCTTTGATGTACTCCTTTCCCAGTTTTGAACCAAACCATTGTTGCATGTCCTGTTCTAACTGTTGCTTCTCAACCTGCATGCAGGTTTCTTAGGAGGCAGGTAAGGTGGTCTGGTATTCCTATGCCTTTAAGAATTTGTTATAGTTTGTTGGGATCCACACAGTGAAAGGCTTTAGCATCGTCAGTGAAGCAGTAGATGTTTTTCTGAAATTCTCTTGCTTTTTCTATGATCCAACAGATATTGGCAATTTGATTTCTGGTTCCTCTGCCTTTTCTAAATCCAGGTTGTGCCATATGAAAATTCTCAGTTCATACACTGTTGAAGCCTAGCTTGAAGAATTTTGAGCATTATCTTGCTAGCCTGTGAAATGAGTACAATTATGCAGTACTTTGAACATTCTTTGGCATTACCCTTCCTTGGGATTGGAATGAAAACTGACCTTTTTCAGTCCTGTGGCCACGGCTGAGTTTTCTAAATTTGCTGGCATATTGAGTGCAGCACTTTCACAGCATCATCTTTAAGGATTTGAAATAGCTCAGCTGGAATTCCATCACCTCCATTAGCTTTGTTCATAGTAATACTTCCAAAGGCCCACTTAACTTCACATTTGAGGATGTTTGGCTCGAGGTGAGGGACCATACCATTGTGGTTTGGGGGGTCATTAAGACCTTTCTTTATACAGTTCTGTGTATTCTTGCCTCTTCTTAATCTTCTTAACCTCTTCTTAATCTCTTCTGTTTCTGTTAGGTATTTGCCATTTCAGTTCTTTATTGTGCCCATGTTTTCATGAAATGTTGCCTTGCTATCTCCAATTTTCTCAAAGACGTGTCTAGTCTTTTCCATTATAATCTTTTCCTCTGTTTCTTTGCATTGATCACTTAGGAAGGCTTTCTTATCTCTCCTTGCTGTTCTCTGGAACTCTGCATTCATTTGGGTATATTTTTCCCTTTCTCTGCCTTTTGCTTCACTCTTTTCTCTGCTGTTTGTAAGGCCTCCTCAGACAACCGTTTTGCATTCTTGTATTTATTTTTCTTGGGATGGTTTTGGTCACCACCTCTTGTACCATGTTGTTCTTCGGTCACTCAGTCATGTCCAACTCTGTGACCCCCATGGACTGCAGCACACCTTCCCTATCCTTCACCATCTCCCAGAGCTTGCTCAAACTCATGTCCATTGAGTCATTGATGCCATCCAACCATCTTGTCCTCTGTCATCCCCTTCTCCTCTTACCTTCAGTGTTTGCTAGCATCAGGGTCTTCTGAGTCAGCTCATCGCATCAGGTGGCCAAAATACTGAAACTTCAGCTTCAACATCAGTCCTTCCAATGAATATTCAGGACTGATTTCCTTTGACATGACTGGCTTGATCTCCTTGCAGTCCAAAGAACTCTCAAGAGTCTTCTCCAACACTACAGTTCAAAAGCATCAATTCTTCGGTGCTTAGCCTTCTTTATGGTCCAACTCTCATATCCATGTGTGACTACTGGAAAAACAATAGCTTTGACTAGGTGGACCTTTGTTGGCAAAGTGATAATGTCTCTGCTTTTTAATATGCTGTCTAGGTTTATCATAGCTTTTCTTCCAAGGAGCAAGCATCTTTTAATTTCATGGCTGCAGTCACCACCTGCAGTGATTTTAGAGCCCCCCCAAATAAAGTCTTTCACTGTTTCCATTGTTTTCCCATCTATTTGTCACGAAGTGATGGGACTGGATGCCATGATCTTTATTTTTTGAATGTTGAGTTTTAAGCCAGCTTTTTCACTCTTCTCTTTAACCTTCATCAAGAGGCTCTTTAGTTCCTCTTCACTTTCTGCCATACGGGTGCATATCTGAGGTCATTGATATTTCTCCCTGCAAACTTGATGCCAGTTTTTGCTTCATCCAGCCTGGCATTTTGCATGATGTACTCTGCATATAGGTTAAATAAGCAGAGTGACAATATACAGCCTTGATGTACTCCTTTCCTAATCTGGAAACTAGTCTGTTGTCCTGTATCTGGTTCTAACTGTTGCTTCTTGACCTGAAAACAGTTTTCTCCGGAGGCAGGTGGTCTGGTAGTCCCATATCTTTAAGAATTTTTCTGCAGTTTGTTGTGATCCACAGAGTCAAAGTCTTTAGTGTAGTCAATGAAGCAGAAGCAGGTGTCCATCTGGAATTCTTGCTATTTCTATGATCAATTTGATGTTGATGATTTGATCTCTGGTTCCTCTGCCTTTTCTAAATTGAGCTGGTACATCTGGAAGTTCTCGGTTCATGTATTGTTGAAGCCTTGCTTGGAAAATTTTGAGCATTACTTTGCTAGCATGTGAAATGAGTGCAATTGTGCGATAGTTTGAACATTCTTTGGTATTGCCCTTCCTTGGGATTGGAATGAAAACTGACCATTTCCAGTCCTGTGGCCACTGCTGAGTTTTCCAAATTGCTGACATATTGAGCACAGCACTTTAACAGTATCATCTTTAAGGATTTGAAATAGCTCGGCTGGAATTTCATCGCTTCCACTAGCTTTGTTCGTAGTGATGTTTCCTAAGGTACACCATGCTAGGAACCTCCGTCTAAGCTCTTCAGACACTCTTATCAGATATGATCCCTTGAATCTATTTGTCACCTCCACTGTAAGGGATTTGATTTGGGTCATACCTGAGTGGCCTAGTGGTTTTCCCTACTTTCTTCAATTTAAGCCTCAATTTAGCAATAAGGAGTTCATAATCTGTGCCACAGTCAGCTCCCAGTCTTGTTTTTGCTGACTGTATAGAGCTTCTCCATCTTTGGCTGCAAAGAAGATAATCAATCTGATTTCAGTATTGACCATCTGATGATGTCCATGTGGAGCGTCATCTCCTGTGTTGTTGGAAGAAGGTGTTTGCTATGACTGATTCGTTCTCTTGACAAAACTCTGTTAGCCTTTGCCCTGCTTCATTTTATACTCCAAGTGCAAATTTTCCTGTTATTCCTAGTATCTCTTGACTTCCTACTTTCCATTCCAGTCCCCTATGATGAAAAGGACATCTTTTTTGGTGTTAGTTATAGAAGGTCTTGGAGGTCTTCATAAAACCATGACTTCAGCTTCTTCAGCGTTAGTGGTTGGGGCACTTGTCATCTCCTGTGATTGCTGTTTTTATTCAGGAGGTTCTGAGATTATAGATCTTGTAGAAGGCAAAGATATTATTATGAGTATTCCTTAGTGCTGAAGCCGGACCCTGCCCCAAGGCTGCTCTATTATTTCTTGGCTGTTCCTTCCTTGTCTGCATGTCCCCTTCCTTCCCTGATTAACAACTGTTTGAATCTGCCCTTTGAGAATCAGGAAGGTCATGAAATCTGGAATCTGTTACCTACAAACTAGGAATGGGAGACTGAAAGGCTTCCATGCCCAGGATGCCCACAGGGTCCTGCTTGGTTTCATCAGTAGCATAGCTCTACTTGAGCCTAGCATGAATTAGGTGCTCCATCAGGGTCAGTTACTGCGTTTTTGGAATGTATGATAAGTTCCTCATAGTTTTTATTTTCAGAAAAGTTTCTGGACAACTTAACTAGTTCTTTTTCTATCTAATTTCATGATTAACTGCACCTTCTTATAGGGGGCTTATTTCTTTATTTTGCATCAGCACTTCTGGCCACAGATGAATTTAAAAAAAAAGATGGAATAATAAAGCAGCAGGTAACTAGTGTCACAGAAAGTCTCCTTGTCATGATGTTACAGAAGGATTCACGCCTCTGCCGGAATCCCAGAACACTTTCTTGTAGTAACTTCATGAGGCTATTTTGTATTTGGGAAATGTCTGAATAAATCTCTTCACTATTGTCTGGTCCTAAATATGTTTAACCCTATTGAGGACAGATTTCCTGCCCATGTACAATGGAGAGGTCCCTAGGGCCTGTGTGCACTGCTTTTCTTTTCCTGACGGTTCTAAGTTTGCCACCACTGAGTATTTAATTGTGCTCTCAATAAATGGCATCCATTCTTTCAGAACTTGGCTCTAGGAATTGGTAGCAACAAGAGTAAGGCAACAACATTCTTGTTCTTCTTGATCATCACTTCCTATTTTGTATAATTGTACTTTTTGCTGTTTCGCTTTCAGGAACTATTTGGAGGAACCAGGGTAGGGAGGCTTCCCTTATGCTTCCCTTGTGCTTTCTTGTGGCTCAGCTGGTAAAGAATCCACCTGCAGTGCAGAAGACCTGGGTTCGATCCCTGGGTTGGGAAGATCCCCCGGAGAAGGGAAAGTATACTACCCTCTCCAGTATTCTGGCCTGGAGAATTCCGTGGACTGTGTAGTCCATGGAGTCGCAAAGAGTCGGACACGACTGAGCGACTTTCACTCACTCACAAGGTAGGGAGGTGGAGTAGATATGCTTCAAGAGAAATCATTTGGAATGTTTTTCTTTCTTGAATCCATAATTCAGGTTTCCCTACTTTCAGAGATTTTTTTTCTCTGTCAATGTCTTTTGATTTTTTTCTACGCTGCCACATTCCTCATTAGCATGGGTGCTCTTTTTATCATGACTCCCTTTGTTATACACACAGGAAACTCCTTTAAGTCAAATGAAAATAATGCCTTCACTTTATCTGACCTAAGATACCTGTGAAAGGGGTGATTCCTTTTTCCTTCCTCAGGGGTAAGCAGCAGGATTTAGGCTGGCAGTGGGCACTGTTTTGTACAGGCTTTAGGAGTCTCAGGAGAGAGCAGGGGTAGTTAATAGATATATGAAGGATCATGACCATCTTCAAGACTCCACCCAGAGCTCGTGTTAAAAGGTCACTCTAATTCCTAGAGTCAGGATCCGAATGAAGAAAGAGCTGAACTATAGGGTCTAGTGGAGGTGTGCAGTGTTATTACCCATAGGAAGCCTGTGCAGCACTGAATGATCAAAACTGCATAGCACTGTAGAAGCAGGATACATCACCCTCCTGTAGAGGCATAGAAGAGGGAGAACAATCTAGAGAGGGGAGGCATCAAGTATTAAAAGGGCTGATAGAGCAGATGGCATTGCTGAGATTCCTAGGAGCAGAGTTAATTGACTTACTGACTAATTGGATAAGAACCGAAGGGAGTGAATTTTTTTAAATGACCCTGAACCTTCTAGTTTGGATGACTTGCTACATAGTCATGCTGTCAATCAAGAAAGGAAATATTAGAAGGAAGAGAGGATGAGAACTCACCACAGCTGTGCCTTGCCATCTCCAAGTAGGATTTCTTTGATTCCTTAATAAACCTCAATACAGGAAATTTTATTGAAACTTAGGATCTTGCCCAAGTTTGCAAAGCTAAAGTGGCAGAGCCAAAATTCAAATTCAGAACCCAGCAACTATAGAGTCAGTGGCCTTTCGTTACACCAAAGAGAATAGAACATAAAGCACACTGTCTTAGGATGCTTCTTATCCCGCTAGCACTGCGCCCCAATAATAAAAATGACCCTATGTGTTAGGATCATTTAGGAAATGCCCCCCGGCTAAAATGAATCATTGTAAGGACTCAATGTCTGCAACAACCTGCCCAGTCTGACTTTCTCAATTACATCAAATGCAGTTTATTTAATTTAAACTTATCCACACAACTGAACCAGCAGACACACAGCACTGAAGTGTTTTCCTGTTTTGATGTAGCAAACCTCCTTTACTGGAAATTTTCAAATTAGAGCTTGTCCTTCCCTAGTGCAGGGTGCTGTTGCAGGCATGATTAACAGCCTCAGAACCCAAACTGGCTCAGGTCCTGAACAATATTGGCAGGAGACCCATCACATTTATTTCCATTTCTCACTATGGAGAGCATAGGCCCTATGTTGTCCAAGATCCAAGCAGTGTATCTTAAAGCATGCATGGTTCCACAACTCTTCATTTGGGCTGAAGTTAATATAAGAATGCTTGTTGTTGTTCAGATGCTCAGTCATATCCAACTCTGTGACCCCATGGACTACAGCACGCCAGTCTTTCCCGTCCTTCATCATCTCCCAGAGTCCACTCTCATGTCCATTGAGTTGGTGATGCCATCCAACCGTCTCATCCTCTGTCGTCCCCTTCTCCTCCTGCCCTCAATCTTTCTCGGTATCAGGGTCTCTTCCAATGAGTAGGCTCTTCACATCAGGTGGCCAAAGTATTGGAGCTTAAGCTTCAGCATCAGTCCTTCCAATGAATATTCAGAGTTGATTTCCTTTAGGATGGACTGGTTGGATCTCCTTGCAGTCCAAGGGACTCCCAAGAGTCTTCTCCAACACCACAGTTCAAAGGCATCAATTCTTCAGTGCTCAGCTTTTTTATTGTCCAGCTGTCACATCTGTACATGGCTACTTGAAAAATTCCAAATGTATTCACACAAATTATTGCAGAGTGATCCAAGAATCTGTATTTTAATGAACATCTAACATAATTTTCATATACTTTAACGTTTGTAACAGCTGGTAGAGATGTGTGTAGACAGGTCACTGTTACAACTGTGTCCTAGACAGCAGAGGCTTTCTTTCTAAAAGAACAGGGAACAGGTTCTTAGAAATACTTTTTTCTACAACCATATATATTGTTCATTTGTTTTCTATGAAAGTAAAAGCGTTAGTTGCTCTGGCATGTCTGACTCTTTCTGACCACATGAACTGTAGCCCTGTTGGGGTGTTCTGTCCAGGCAAGAATACTGGAGTTGGTAGCCATTCTCTTCTCCAGGGGAATCTTCCCAACCCAGGGATCAAACCTGGGTCTCCCACACTGCAGGCAGATTCTTTACCATCTGAGCTACCAGGGAAGCCCCTCGTTTTCTATAAGTGATGCCATAAACTTGGCCTCTGTGGATGCTCATGTTCAGTCACTTCAGTCCTGTCTGACTCTTTGCAGTCCCATGGATAGTAGCCTGCCAGGCTCCCCTGTCCGTGAGCTTCTCCAGGCAAGAACACTGGAGTGGGTGGCCATTTCCTTCTCCAGTCTTCTGTGCACTGGTGCTGAATCGAATCTCAGAGTTTTGGGTGAAGTAGAAAAGAATTGCTTTGCCAGGCAAAGGGGGGACATAGTCAGCTTGTGCCCTGAAAAACTATGTCCCCACCCAGGAGGGTTTGGTGAGGAATTTTATAGCAATGGTTGCTGATAAGGATCAGCGCATGTGCAGGGACTACAGTCTTTTAATCTGACTTCAGATGGTCTGCTGATGAGCTTCTCAAGGCTATTAAACTGATCTTCTTTGGAAATAGAATGCTAGCATCTCCCATTTGTTAGATGTTTTTTTTCTATAACGAGCTCAAAGATATTATATGTATCCCTTGAGTTTGGAACCAGAACCCTGACCCAAAGCTGCATTATTGTTTGTTGACTGTTCCTTCTTTGTCTCTGCATCCCTTCCCTTTCCTGATTACCAGTTCTTTGATACAGTCAAGATACCCAGGTGATAGCAACTCTCTAAAAAGCTGCCTTTTTCTGGTTAAAAATGTATATGCTCTGGTGAGAGGGACATTTAATATTCTATAAAACACTGGTGTTTCATTTTCATGACATTGTCCTTTTTTAATTTATGTAGTAGTAATCTGTGGTGATTTTTGTTGAAGTTGGCCAAGAATATTTTTCTTCCAAGTAATGCACTTATAAAATGTTGTGCTGGGCTATCCCCAAACAATGCTCAACCAGTGAAGCTAGAAGCAAAATGTGCCCCAGAGGGAGCATAGTTTGTCATCATCACTGATTTTTTTTTTTATAGTATCATATGAAACCAAGAGTGATCAAGAAAGAGCAAAGCCAAGTGTTTCTATGGGCAAATTTGTGGCTTCAAAATATCATTCATTGTTTCTATATTTATAGAACGATCAATAAAATAATTTGAGGGATGCACCCATCCTTGCTGTTAACTGCGAGAGGTATTGATTGAATACCCTTAGCCAAAAGCGTTATGTCCAGAAAACTAGACTTATTATTAAAATGGAGTCCTTTTTGAGAGATATCTCAATAAATGGTTGATAAATAAGCACCAGAGATTTGTTCTACTCACTGGAGCCCAAGTCCTAACCTTCCAAAATGACATGTTTTGTAGCTTATCATTATGACGAAGATTAATCTGAGAGTATCAGCCAAAGGATTGTGACACAAAATTAGTATAAAATCTCAAAAAAATGAGAATTAACCAGATTTTGTTATTCGTAAAACATAGCTGAAAAGTTGAGAGACTCAGCTTCCTTGTCATTTCTCTCTACAACATTAAACAATGACACTCTCTGATGGTTTTGGTTTCTTGATAGCTCAGTTGGTAAAGAATCCACCTGCAATGCAGGAGACCCCAGGTCAATTCCTGGGTCAGGAAGATCCACTGGAAAAGGAATAGGCTACCCACTCCAGTATTCTTGGGCTTCCCTTGTGGCTCACTGTTAAAGAATTCTTCGGCAGTGAGGGAGACCTGGGTTTGATCCCTGGGTTGGGAAGATCCGCTGGAGAAGGGAAAGGCTACCAACTCCAGTATTCTAACCTGGAGAATTCAATGGACTGTATAGTCCATGGGGTCGCAAAGAGTCGGACACAACTGAGTGACTTTCACTTCATTAAGTTTACTGGCCCCTTCCCTGCAGTGGCCTAGAGACTAAGGTAAATGCATCTGAAAAGATAGGACTAATCATCAATTCAATTCAGTTCAGTTCAGTTCAGTCGCTCAGTTGTGTCTGACTCTTTGCGACCCCATGAATCACTGCACGCCAGGCCTCCCTGTCCATCACCAACTCCCGGAGTTCACTCAGACTCATGTCCATCGAGTCAGTGATGCCACTCAGCCATCTCATCCTCTGTTGTCCCATTTTCCTCCTGCCCCCAATCCCTCCCAGCATCAGGATCTTTCCCAATGAGTCAACTCTTCGCATGAGGTGGCCAAAGTATTGGATTTCAGCTTTAGCATCAGTCCTACTAATGAACACCCATGACTGATCTCCTTTAGGATGGACTGGTTGGATCTCCTTGCAATCCAAGGGACTCCAACACCACAGTTCAAAAGCATCAGTTCTTTGGCACTTAGCTTTCTTCCCAGTCCAACTCTCACATCCATACATGACCACAGGAAAAACCATAGCCTTGACTAGATGGACCTTAGTTGGCAAAGTAATATCTCTGCTTTTCAATATACTATCTAGGTTGGTCATAACTTTCCTTCCAAGGAGTAAGCGTCTTTGAATTTCATGGCTGCACTCACCATCTGCAGTGATTTTGAAGCCCAAAAAAATAAAGTCAGCCACTGTTTCCCCATCTATCCCATGAAGTGATGGGATCAGATGCTATGATCTTCATTTTCTGAATGTTGAGCTTTAAGCCAACTTTTTCAATCTCCTCTTTCACTTTCATTAAGAGGCTTTTTAGTTCCTCTCCACTTTCTGCCATCTGCATATCTGAAGTTATTGATATTTCTCCCAGCAATCTTGATTCCAGCTTGTGCTTCTTCCAGTCCAGCGTTTCTCATGATGTACTCTGCATATAAGTTAAATAATCAGGGTGACAATATACAGCCTTGACGTACTCCTTTTCCTATTTGGATCCAGTCTGTTCCATGTCCAGTTCTAACTGTTTCTTCCTGACCTTTTATACAGATTTCTCAAGAGGCATGTCAGTTGATCTGGTATTCCCATCTCTCTCAGAATTTTCCACAGTTTATTGTGATCCACACAGTCAAAGACTTTGACATAGTCCATAAAGCAGAAATAGAGGTTTTTCTGGAACTCTCTTGCTTTTTCGATGATCCAGCGGATGTTGGCAATTTGATCTCTGGTTCCTCTGCCTTTTCTAAAACCAGCTTGAACATCTGAAAGTTCACGGTTCACATATTGCTGAAGCCTAGCTTGGAGAATTTTGAGCATTACTTTACTAGCGTGTGAGATGAATGCAGTTGTGTGGTAGTTTGAGCATTCTTTGGGATTGCCTTTCTTTGGGATTGGAATGAAAACTAACATTTTCCAGTCCTGTGGCCACTGCTGGGTTTTCCAAATTTGCTGGCATATTGAGTGCAGCACTTTCATAGCATCATCTTTCAGGATTTGAAATAACTCAACTGGAATTCCATCACCTCCACTAGCTTTGTTCTTAGTGATGCTTTCTAAGGCCCACTTGACTTCCCATTCCAGGATGTCTGGCTCTAGGTGAGTGATCACACCATTGTGATTATTTGGGTTGTGAAGCTCTTTTTTTGTACAGTTCTTCTGTATATTTTTGCCACCTCTTCTTAATATCTTCTGCTTCTGTTAGGTCCAGACCATTTCTGTCCTTTATCGAGCCCATCTTTGAATGAAATGTTCCCATTAATGTTGGAGAGTGGGGTGGGTAGAGAAGAGGCTGGATCTGGGCTGGACTAATCAGAAAGGTTTCCTAGAAGAAGTGGCTATTGAGCTGAATGAACCTTGATAGGAATTAAGTAGGGAGCAGAAAGTGAAAGTGAAGGTGAAAGTGAAGTCACTCGGTCGTGTCTGACCCTTAGCAACCCCATGGACTGCAGCCTACCAGTGGGGTGCCATTGCCTTCTCCAGAAGGTGGGAGGAAAGGACGGTAATACCTCCCATTATGATGGAAAAAGCATGTTTTGGTATATGGTATGCTGAGAAATTAGAGAAGGAAATGGCAACCCACTCTAGTGTTCTTGCCTGGAGAATCCCAGGGACAGTGGAGCCTGGTGGGCTGCTGAGCATGGGGTCACACAGAGTCGGACATGACTGAAGCGACTTAGCAGTAGCAGCATGCTGAGAAAAAAATTTAGGAAAATACTTATTTTAAAAAAGGAATGAAAATAAGGTTGAAAAAGTGAATTTACTGAAAACAAGAAGTTCCTTGCAGATTGTGGGGTGCATGCAACATCTTCTGCCCTGAGGATTTCAAAATATATTCTCCTGAGAGTAAAAGTACCAGCATACAGATGAAAGCCGCTCTTAGCATCCAACACACACTGAAGGCTAATGGGGAAACAGTGGCAATATGAATTTGCATCACAGCCAAGCAAATACCTTAAAGTAGCGCAGTCCTGTAGAATAGTCCTTCCCCAGCCCCACTGCCACCAAGGGTTTCATTGACTCCTCTCACCTTCTCAGTTTTCTTTCTATCTTGCTGGCTCTCCTCCCTCCTTCTCTCTGACCTTTACCCACGTTTGCCCCCTTTCATTTAGAGCTGGGAAAAACAAATGACAAATCCCTCTCTTCATCCCATGCTTAGTGGCTTCACAGTCCTCTGACATCTTGCTTCCCACAGTGCTTTGCACTAAGAGGGAATGAAGAGCACAGGTCAAAGGTGGTTCTCTCCCCAGAGCAATTCTGGTGCTAGCTGTGGAAGTCCTGAGAAAAAGTTAACTTCATTGCACAAACGAGGACTAGAGGAAAAAAGTATTTTCTCCAGGCTCTCTTAGCTTCCCCTGTAGCTCAAGCTCTATGTCTCACTAACTTCGACACACTGCCTACACACCCTTTATAAATGGCAGCTGGTTTATTTCCTGGTGACCAGGCCCCTCCTCCCCCAACCCCTCCCTCTTCTCTCCCCCTTCTGTCCCCTGTGGTGACGAGAGAGAAATAGAACTCCCCTTGCCAAGAAAATTCACTTAGGACCTGGTGTCCTTTGCAATGCTCCCTGGAAGCAACTAATATTCATTACTGGTTAATGACATCTTGCCCAGCATAATGTGGATTTTACATTCACATAGCTTCTCTTATGTAATTATCTCCATGACCTTGTAAGAGAGGGATAATTATCCCCATTTTTATAGAAGTGGGAACACAAGATTTGAGAAATGAAATAACCTGTCCAAGACAACACAGCAAATTCAAGATAGAATGAAGACTCGAAACCAACTCTGTCTTTAGGGATTTAAGAATAAGCTAGTTGGACTCCTTACTACTTTCTGCTCTTCTGGCTTCTCTTCCAAATTTTTCTTCAGTTTGTGGCTTGGCTGAGAGAAGAATTGCAGCTGTGTTCATTGAACATACCACCAGCATGTCATCTCTTAAATTACTATTAAAATTACAAAGATGTTTCATCTTAATGATCCTCTGTATGCATTTCCCTATGCTGCATTCACAGAAAACACCTGTCAGTTCATCTCTGCTTTTTCATTCTCTGTGCTGAGGATGTCTTTAGAGCATGTCCTATATTACGTAGTTCAGACTCATCCCCCTCAGCTTGCAAATCTACTCTCGGTATATCCCTAAAAACACTCTTATGCTAGTCAGATTCTCCAGAGAAACAGAACCAGTAGGATGTGTGTCTATAAACACAAGAGATGGTAAATATCAATCAAAAGAGAGATGTATTTTAAGGAACAGGTCCTAATGACTATGGAAGCAAAGGCAAAATCTGCAAGGTGGGCTGGCAGGTTGAAGACCCTGGAAAAAATTTCAATTTGTGTTCAAAAACAGGCTCAGAGGCAAAATTTCTTCTTCCCTTAGGGCTTTTGGTCTTTTCCCTTAATGTCTTTAGCTGATTAGATGTGGCCCACCCACCACATGGAGCATTATCTGATTTACCCAAAGTGTAATGATTTAATATTAATCCCACCTCAAAAATTTCTTCACTGAAACATCTAGAATAGTGTTTAACCAAATATCTGGATACCATGTCATACCCACGTTGACACAAAATTAAGCATAACAACTACTTACCCCCAAGCCATTTCTTTTACTTAGGTGCACTTTGCAAGTGTGGGGGAAAAGAAATGACCTGAAGTATATACACTGAACCACTGGAGAGGATACGTCACCTTGGGCAGTCGGGGATGGGAAGAAAATTACATTTTTGGTAGGACTGTTCTTCATTGCTTGAATTTTTTCAGAGTGCATTGTGATCACTATTACTTATACAGTCATTCCTTGGTACCTGTGGGGGATTGGTTTCAAGACTGTCATGGATACCAAAATCCACAGATGCTCAAATATCATAGTCAGCCATCCATATCCATGGTTCTGCATCCATGGATTTAACCAACCATGGATCATGAGGTATTGGAGTATTATTTTTAAAAATACTGGCATATGAGTAGACCCAAGCAGTTCCAACCTGTTGCTCAATGGTTAGCTGCATTTTCAAATTAGTTTTTAATCAAAATAGAATATACCTACAGTTAAAGTAAAGCAGTACTACAAAGCTTATGAGGAACTTCCTAGGCATCTGTTCCACCCCGCCCTACCTTCTGATTCTTCTTTCCCTCAGGCTTTCACTTTTTACTCTTTACTTTTTTTTCTGGTTTTAATCTCTGTTTTCAATAGCACATTTTTACAGCTGCATCTTGCTATTCCAATTTGAGACACTATCTCTTGACACAACACTTTACCTGGGAAGTTGGAGCTTTGCGTTACCTCCTCCAGTATTCTCTCCACATTCCCCTTATTCCATTCCCCACAAGCCAGGCCAGATTTGGTTTAAATATATATTTTGTGTTACATTATTATGAGAGTGTAAGCAATATATTATTTTATAATTAAATTTATTTTCTTATACAGCTTACTTCCCCCCATTGTCCAATTTGATTCTGTTTACTTAGTTTTCTATATTCTTATTGTTAATTTATATCCATAATATTACATATCTAAAACTTGTCTTAATATAGTATAACACATAGCTAACCTATCAGTTTAAATGTTTTCCTCAAAGTCAGCACTTTGAAACTACTTCCATTCTAGTCCTAATCACATACTAGTAATTATTTAATAATTTATTTCCTGTTTATTTTATCTGAATTAGTTTTTGGAACTCTTATTAAGGGATATTGGGACTCATCTGATTCCATTATTTTCTTATTTTTTCTCTCCTATTTTCATGTTTTCTGGTTTTGTTTTGTTTAATTTCTAAGATATATCCTCAACATTGCCTTCCAACCTGTTATTGAATCTTTTATTCTGTTTCTGTATTTCAAGAGCTTGTTCTTATTCTCAGAATATACCTTTCTCTAATATCTTGCTCTTTTGGGGAGATATTTATATATATATATATATATATATATATATATATATATATTTTACTGAAGGAGAGTGAAAAAGCTGGTTTAAAATTCAACATTCAAAAAATGAAGGTCATGGCATCCAATTCCATCACTTCATGGCAAATAGATGGTGAAACAATGGAAACAGTGATAGACTTTAGTTCCTTGGGTTCCAAAATCACTGCAGATGGTGATTGCAGCCATGAAATTAAAAGATGTTTGCTCCTTGGAAGAAAACCTATGATAAACCTAGACAGCATATTAAAAAGCAGAGACATTGCTTTGCCAGCAAAGGTATGTATAGTCCAAGCTATGGTTTTTCCAGTAGTCATATATGGATGTAAGAGTTGGACCATAAAGAAAGCTGAGCACCAAAGAATCGATGCTTTTGAACTCTGATGCTGGAGAAGACTCCCAAGAGTTCCTTGGACTGCAAGGAGAAGCAACCAGTCAATCCTAAAGGAAATCAGTCCTGAATATTCATTGGAAGGACTGATGCTGAAACTGAAGCTCCAATACTTTGTCCACCTGATGCAAAGAACTGACTCCTTGGAAAAGACCCTGATGCTGGGAAAGATTGAAGACAGGAGGAGAAGGGGATGACAGAGGATGAAATGGGTTGGATGGCATCACTGACTCTATGGACATGAGTTTAAGCAAGCTGTGAGAGTTGGTGATGGACAGGGAGCCCTGGTGTGCTACAGTCCATGGAGTCTCAAAGAGTTGGACACAACTGAGCGACGGAACTGAACTGATAGTTGACTTACATTGTTTCAGGTGCATAGCAAGGTGGTTCAGTTATACAAATATACATATATTATTTTTGAAATTATTTTCCATCATAAGTTATTACAAGATATTGACTAGAGCTCCCTGTGCTCTTCAGTAAACCTTGTTGCTTGTGGCATATCTATTTTTAAAGTAGAAATCTAGCATTCTATTCATAGAGTCCAACAAGTGGAATGAAAATGTCATAATATTTTTTAGTTAGGCAAAAATTCATAAGTTTCCTCAAATATATTTACATATTTATACATATGTATAGAAAAGCTATTCTACTACACTTGATAAAGAACATCAAAAAAGGAAAAAAGAAGAGATAAGAAATTGGAAAACAAACTAAATGAAATAGGAGCATTAAATATGAAATAGAAAAAATGAAACAAACTAGGTAAAAGTAAAAGATAATCATATAGTACAGTTGTTTTTAAACATGATTGCTCATTAGAAACATCTGGAGCTCTGGGGAAAAAAGCAATACTAGGCATTTGTATTTTTCAAAAAATTTCAAGATAATAATTTTGATATGCATCTGGATTTTAAAAAGTGATTACAGGTTTTTCAATTAGATCCTAGTTTTGGTGATAATAGACTTCTATTATTTTTCTGTTGACCAATCATGATACAATGGTATTGCATTCATACATGCTAAATCACTTCAGTTGTGTCCACTCTATGTGACCCTATGGACAGCAGCCAATCAGGCTCCTCTGTCCACAGGATTCTCTAGGCAAAAATACTGGAGTGGGTTGCCATTTCCTTCTCCAACAATGGTATTAGGTGAGTAATAGTTACATAATTACAGCAGTAAAAGATATCTTCACAATCAATGTGCGTGTGTTAGTTATTCATTCATGTCTGACTCTTTGCAACCCCGTGGATGGTAGCCTGCCAGGCTCCTCTGTCTTTGCCTGGAATTCACCAGCCCAGAATGCTGGAGTGGGTTGCCATTTCTTTCTCTGGGGATGTTCCCAACTCAGGGATTGAACCTGGATCTTCTGCATTGGAAGGCAGAGTCTTTACTGTCTAAGCCACAATTTTTGATACACAATCAATAGCCAGACCAAAAAAAAAAAAAAAAAAAAGATAATTACTGCAAGCCATCAGAGAAAAGAAACAATTTAATCACATGGACCACAGCCTTGTAAACTCAATGAAACTATGAGCCATGCCATGTAGGGCCACCCAAGATGGACGGGTCATGATGGAGAGTTCTGACAAAATGAGGTCCAAAGGAGAAGGGAATGGCAAACCACTTCAGTATTCTTGCCTCAAGAACCCCATGAACAGTATGAAAAGGCAAAAAGATAAGACACTGAAAGACGAACTCCCCAGGTTGGTAAGCTCCCAATATTCCACTGGAGATCAGTGGAGAAATAACTACAGAAAGAATGAAGAGACAGAGCCAAAACAAAAACAACACACAGTTGTGGATGTGACCGGTGATAGAAACAAGGTCCAATGCTGTAAGGAGCAATATTGCATAGGAACCTGGAATGTCAGTTCCACGAATCAAGGCAAATTGGAAGTGGTCAAACAGGAGATGGCAAAAGTGAATGTCAACATTCTAGGAATCAGCGAACTAAAATGGACTGCAATGGGTGAATTTAATTCAGATGACCATTATATCTACTACTGTGGCAAGAATCCATTAGAAGAAATGGAGTGGCCATCTAGTCAACAAAAAGTCCGAAATGTAGTACTTGGATGCAATCTCCGAAACGACAGAATGATCTCTTCCAAGGCAAACCATTCAATATCACAGTAATCCAAGTCTATGCCCCAGCCAGTAATGCTGAAGAAGCTGAAGTTGAACGGTTCTATGAAGACCTACAAGACCTTCTAGAACTAACACCAGAAAAGATGTCCTTTTCAGTATAGGGGACTGGAATGCAAAAGTAGGAATCCAAGAAACACCTGGAGTAACAGGCAAATTTGACCTTGGAGTACAGAATGAAGCAGGGCAAAGGCTAATAGAGTTTTGTCAAGAGAATGCACTGGTCATAGCAAACACCCTCTTCCAACAACACGAAAGAAGATTCTACACATGGACATCACCAGATGGCCAACACCGAAATCAAATTGATTATATTTTTTTGCAGCCAAAGATGGAGAAGCTCTATACAGTCAGCAAAAACAAGACTGGGAGCTGCCTGTGGCTCAGATCATGAGCTCCTTTTTGCCAAATTCAGACTTAAATTGAAGAAAGTGGTGGAAAACCACTAGACCATTCAGGTATGACCTAAATCAAATCCCTTATGATTATACAGTGGAAGTGAGAAATAGATTTAAGAGACTAGATCTGATAGACAGAGTGCCTGATAAACTATGGACAGAGGTTCGTGACATTGTACAAGAGACAGGGATCAAGACCTTCCCTAAGAAAAAGAAATGCAAAAAGGCAAAATGGCTGTCTGAGGAGCCCTTACAAATAGCTGTGAAAAGAAAAGAAGCCAAAAGCAAAGGAGAAAAGGAAAGATGTACCCAATTGAATGGTTAGTTCCAAAGAATAGTAAGGAGCTATAAGAAAGCCTTCCTGAGTGAGAAAGAAATAGAGGAAAACAATAGAATGGAAAAGACTAGAGATCTCTTCAAGAAAATTAGAGATACCATGGGAACATGTCATGCAAAGATGGACACAATAAAGGGTAGAAATGGTATGGACCTAACAGAAGCAGAAGAGATTAAGAAGAGGTGGCAAGAATACACAGAAGAACTGTACAAAAAAAATCTTCAAGACCCAGATAATCATGATGGTGTGATCACTCACCTGGAGTCCGACATCCTGGAAGACAAACTCAAGTGAGCCTTAGAAACCATCACTACAAACAAAGCTAGTGGAGGTGATGGAATTCCAGTTGAGCTATTTCAAATCCTAAAAGATGATGCTATTAAAGTGCTGCACTCAATATGCCAGGAAATTTGGAAAACTCAGCAGTGGCCACAGGACTGGAAAAGGTCAGTTTTCATTCCAATCCTTAAGTAAGGCAATGACAAAGAATGCTCAAACTACCGCACAATTGCACTCATCTCACATGCTAGTAAAGTAATGCTCAAAATTCTCCAAGCCAGGCTTCAGCAATACATGAACCATGAACTTCCAGATGTTTGAGCTGGTTTTAGAAAAGGCAGAGGAATCAGAGATCAAATTGCCAATATCCGCTGGATCATGTAAAAAGCAAGAGAGTTCCAGAAAACATTTATTTCTGCTTTACTGACTATGCCAAAGCCTTTGACTGTGTGGATCACCACAAACTGTGGAAAATTCTGAAAGAGATGAGAATACCACACCACCTAACCTGCCTCCTGAGAAATCTGTATGCAGGTCAGGAAGCAACAGTTAGAACTGGACATGGAGCAACATATTGGTTCTAAATAGGAAAAGGAGTACGTCAAGGCTGTATATTAACTGCTTATTTAACTTCTATGCAGAGTACATCATGAGAAACGCTGGGCTGGATGAAGACCTGGAATGACCTGGAATGCTGGACTGAAGAAACCTGGAATCAAGATTGCTGGGAGAAATATCAATAACCTCAGATATGCAGATGACACCACCCTTATGGCAGAAAGTGAAGAAGAACTAAAGAACTTCTTGATGACAGTGAAAGAGATGAAAAAGTTGGCTTAAAGCTCAACATTCAAAAAAATGAAGATCATGGCATCCAATCTCATCACTTCATGGCAAATAGATGAGGAAACAATGGAAACAGTGGCAGACTTTATTTTCTTGGGACCCATAATTGCTGCAGATGATGACTGCAACCATGAAATTAAAAGACGCTTGCTCCTTGGAAGAAAAGCTGTGACCAACCTAGACAGTAGATTAAAAAGCAGAGACATTACTTTGCCAACAAAGGTCCATCTAGTCCAAGCTATGGGTTTTCCAGTAGTCATGTATGGATGTGAGAGTTGAACCATAAAGAAAGGTGAGTGCTGAAGAATTGATGCTTTTGAACTGTGTTGTTGGAGAAGACTCTTGAGAGTCCCTTGGACTGCAAGGAGATCCAACCAGTCCATCCTAAAGGAAATCACTCCTGAATATTCATTGACTGATGCTGAAGCTGAAACCCTACTTTGGACACCTGATGCAAAGAGCTAACTCATTGGAAAAGACTTTGAGGCTGAGAAAGAAATCGAAGGCGGTAGGAGACGGGGACAACAGAGGATGAGATGGTTGGATGGCATCACCAACTCAATGGACATAAGTTTAGGTAAACTCCAGGAGTTGGTGATGGACAGGCTGGCCTGGCATGGTACAGTCCATGATGTTGCAAAGAGTCGGACATGACAGCAATTGAACTGAAATGAACTGAACTGAACTGCAAGCCATAATGGGAACGTGATTAACTTAACAATATAAAATAATCACATACAATTCTGATGTGAGGGAGTCAACCAGAGTGATGTGGTAAGAGGAAGTGCATACATGCACATATTTTTATCCACCCAGTCAGCCTATGTCTTTTGGTTGGTGCATTTAATCCATTTACATTTAATTAATTATCAATGTGTATGATCCTATTACTATTTTCTTAATTGTTTTGGGTTTATTTTCTATAGATCTTTTTCTTCTCTTGTGTTTCCTGCCTAGAGAAGTTCCTTTAGCATTTGTTGTAAATCTGGTTTGGTGGTGCTGAATTTTCTTAACCTTTGCTTGTCTAGAAAGCTTTGATTTTTCCA
Organism: Capricornis sumatraensis; assembly: GCF_032405125.1. NCBI lineage: Eukaryota > Metazoa > Chordata > Mammalia > Artiodactyla > Bovidae > Capricornis > Capricornis sumatraensis. The sequence goes on along the minus strand of NC_091071.1, from coordinate 60,027,036 downwards.
TCAAATCTGATGAAGTGTCCTGCTGGGTAGAATATTCTTGGATTGTAGGTTCTTCCCTTCCATCACTTTAAATATATCATGCCATTCCCTTCTGGCTTATAGAGTTTCTGTTGAGAAATCAACTGATAGCCTGATGGGGGTTCCCTTGTATGGTTTTTTCATTTTTCCCTTCATGCTTTTAATATTTTCTCTCTGTCTTTAATTTTTGTCAGTTTGATTACTATGTGTCTCAGTGTGTTCCTCCTTGGGTTTATCCTTCCTGGGACTCTCTGTGCTTCCTGGACTTGGCTGACTATTTTGTTTCCCATGTTAGGGAAATTTTCAGTTATTATCTCTTTAAATATTTTCTCAGGTCCTTTCTCTCTTCTCCTTCTATGACCCCTATAATGTGAATGTTGATACGTTTAATGTTGTCCCAGAGGTCTCTGAGGCTGTCTTCATTTCTTTTCATTCTTTTTTCAATATTCTGTTTTATGGCAGTGATTTCCACCATTCTGTCCTCCAAGTCATTTATCCGTGCTTCTGCCTCAGTTATTCTGTTATTGATTCCTTCTAGTGTATTATTCTTGGAGAAGGCGATGGCACCCCACTCCAGTACTCTTGCATGGAAAACCCCATGGGTGGAGGAGCCTGGTAGGCTGCAGTCCATGGGGTCGTTAAGAGTCGGACACGACTGAATGACTTCACTTTCACTTTTCTCTTTCATGCTTTGGAGAAGGAAATGCCAACCCACTCCACTATTCTTGCCTGGAGAATCCCAGGGATGGAGGAGCCTGGTGGGCTGCCATCTATGGGGTCACACAGAGTTGGACACGACTGAAGTGACTTAGCAGTAGCAGCAGTAGCAGTGTATTATTCATCTCCATTCTGGGACATAATAGACAACTCTAGGACATAACAGACAGCTTTTTCATCGTGATTAACTTTCTATAATATGGTTTTTGTTTTAGCTGCTGTGAGACTGTGCTTCTTGCTTCTGTCTGCCCTCTGATGGCTAAGGCTAAGAGGACTGTGTAAGCTTCTTGATGGGAAGGACTGTTGATGGGAAAAACTGAGTCTTTCTCTGGTGACAGGGCCTTGCTCATATAACTTTATTCCAATTATCTGTTGATGAGTGGGGTTGCACTCCCTCCCTGGTAGTTGTTTAGCCTGAGGCAACCCAGCCAGGGGGTCTACGGGCTCTGTGGTAGGATTAATGGCAAACTCCAAGAGGGTTTATGCCAAGGGGGACCTGGGACCTTCCAGTGCCACCGTCCCTGTGTTGAGCCCCTGCCGACACACACCTTCACAGGAGGCCCTCCAACGCTAGCAGGTGATTTTGCTTCAGTCTCCTGTGCGGTCACTCCTCCTCTTCTCTTGGTGCACGCAAAATTTTGTTTGTGCCCTCCGAGACTGGAGTCTGTTTCCCCTAGTCCTCTGGAAGGTCTATAATCAAATCCTGCTGGCCAGATTCCCCGGGGATTCCCAGTCCCTTTTTGTTGGATCGCCAGGCTGGCAAGCCGGATGTGGGGTTGAGAACCTTCACAACAGTGGGAGAACTTATGTGGTATTGTTATTGTGCTCCAGTTTGTAGCTTACCCATCTGGCGGGTATGGGATTTGATTTTATTGTGATTGTGCCCCTCCTACCATCTCGCTGCAGCCTCTTCTTTGTCTTTGGACATGTGGTATCTTTTTTTTTTTTTTTTTCTGGTGGGTTCCAGCATCCTCCTGTCGATGATTGTTCAACAGCTAGTTGCAATTTTTGTGCTCTTGCAGTAGGAGATAAGCGCATGTCCTTATTGTCCATCATCTTGAACCAGAAGCCTTTATCTTATTCTTTTTTCATGAATGCAGTATTTCTCTGTCTCTTTAAACTTTTCTTCAGCTTACTGCATTTTTCTTGATTCTTCCAAATATTATTCTGCTTCATTTGGTTTCTCTCTTTCACATCAGATGATTTCCTTGAATACCAGGTGATTTTTTTTTTTTTTAAGTCTATTGAATTTGTTACAATTCTGCTTATATACTGTGTTTTGGGTTTTTGGCTTAGAGGCATGTAGAAATCTCAGCTCCCTGACTAGCGATCAGAGATCAAAACCATACCCCCTTCATTGAGAGGCAAAGTCTTAACCACTGGACCACCGGGGAAACCCCACACAAATTTACAATGAACCTTGTCCTTTGTCAGTTTTATCAATCTCTTTCTGTGGCTGTGGGTGTAGCCTCATTTGGAAGATAATGGCTAACAGCACAGTTCTTTGTGACAGTTGATATCAGTTCAGATGGTCCAGATCTCATTTCCTTCTTTAGTGATGTCTGTATGCACTGGGACTTCCCTGATGGTCCAGTGGCTAAGACTCTGTGCTCCCAATGCAGGAGACCCAGGTTTTATCCCTGACCAGAGAGCTAGATCACACATGTCTCAACTATGACCCAGCATAGCCAAATAAATAGATTTTATTTTTACAAAAAGGATTATACATATTTCTTTACCTTTACCTCCTAAGAGTTCTTGACTTTTCTGTTTTTATTATTTTTAAACATCTGTTGATCAACTAGTGCTGCCTACAGTAAACATACTTTTCTCAAGCAGTTCAGCCCGGAGTATGTGCCCAAAACATCCTCTTTGAAAAGAATGTTCCTCAACTCAGGTCTCTAGAGTTTGTCAAACTGTGAGAGTAAAATGGTTTTACTATTTCACTACTTTATGCCTTTTACAAATGATTTCCCTCCTTGGGACTATTGTATCAATATTTCATTTTATAGAGAAAAATGAAAAGTTCCGTTTTGTCACAGTTATGTTAAACATGACGAAGTTTTCTTCAAATAAAAAATTTCAGAGGTTTTATTGATTAAAAAAAAAAAAAAAGCCACATGAAATACTTAGCTTTTTTTCACGTACTGTTTTTTAGGATTAAAATGTCTCTAGTTTTAAATAGGGAATACATCCACATGGTTTAAGGTATAAAACAACAGTGTCCTTCCCAATTTGGCTTCCCACTCCTCCAGGTCCCTCTGTGATGGTAATTTTTCCAGCTTCTTGTTGTCCTTCCAGAGAGACTGTATACATGTAAGAGAAAACGTATTTTCGTAGAAGTGATAGTTTGTAAAACACATTGTTCTACATCTTGTTTTTCCCTCACTTAACCAAATATCTGAGAGATTGTTCCTCAGCTAGATAAAGGTCTCTTTTATGCTATACTTAAGGGCTGTGCCATAATTTACATAGACTGATCACCAGTGAAGCTTACAAATAATTGTGTCATCTTGCACAGATAGTAGGCTTCCCTAGTGGCTCAGACCATAAGAATCTGCCTGCCATTGCCAGAGACCTGGGTTCAATCCCTAGATTGAGAAGATCCCCTGGACAAGGGAATGGCAACCCACCCAGTATTCTTGCCTAGACAATTCCATGGACAAAGGAGTCTGGCAGGCTACAGTCCATGGGATCGCAGAGTCGGACACGACTGAGCGACTAACACTGGGAGAACACGGTATGTATAACAGTTCAGACACAGAATTTATCTGTAGGTTCTGTAATGTAGGATAAACCCCTAAAACAAAGCAAAAATGGCTTTGCTGCTAAGTCACTTCAGCCGTGTCCGACTCTGCGACCCTCTGGATGGCAGCCCACCAGGCTCCCCTGTCCCTGGGATTCTCCAGGCAAGAACACTGGAGTGGCTTGCCATTTCCTTCTGCAATGCATGAAAGTTAAAAGTGAAAGTGAAGTCGCTCAGTCATGTCCTACCCTTAGCATGGACGGCAGCCTACCAGGCTCCTCCATCCATGGGATTTTCCAGGCAAGAGTACTGGAGTGGGGTGCCATTGCCTTCTCCCAAAATGGCTTTAATAATGTTTTAATTTTAATTGATAGCATTCTATGAATTTTGTGAGGAAGTAGATCTTAAGACCTGGAAATTGTGTCTGTACTTGCTTTTGCTTGGTTCCACTATCTTTTTCTTTTTCCTTTTCATATTCTCTTGGCTGTGCTTCTTTTCCTCCTGTTTCCCTCCCTTCTTTCCTCTCCTTCCTTCCTCCTCTTCTCCGTTTGTTGTGATCACAACTGCTTCTGTTTGGCTTATTAACGTGCCGATTGAGAGCTACGTAGCCACTAGGTGGTGGTACAGGAACACAGGGAGTGGTATTTCTGTAAACAGATGAAGACTTAGTTTTGTTCCTGCTTAGTTTTTAAACTGCTATCCACTTAGGCCCTTTAATACCTCCTAAGGGACATCATTGTGATCGCTGTTTAGCAGTTGAGCCAACATAAAATTGATGTTGAGCTTTACAACAGCTGTTATAGACCACTTTATGCTGATGTTGAGACTTTTTAAAAATGCTCATGGCTTGAAAATGTTAACTCTTCGATTGGAATCTTAAGTTTTCTGAGTGATTTGAAGGGCTTGCTTTTATTTCTGACTGATTTACAAATCTTACAATGTTACAGTGGAGACTACTTAGATTTTACCTTCATGCTTTATTTAGCTGGCTGAATTTTCCGTTAAAAAAAAAAACAAAAACGGCAGTTTTCTAGCTCCTTCCTATGGAAACAAAACAGGCATCTGCTTACTGTGCTTTTACCCTGTTGACTGCAATTCAGAGTTTTATACAAACTTGTAACATTGATCTTCTAAATAAGTAAATAGGTGCTTTAATGATTTTGGAATTTGATGCGAAAGTATTTTTTGTGAGTGAGTTTGCTTAATAAATGTTTGGAAGTCTATCCTGTCCTTTTTAATACTGTGAATCTGTGTTTAAATTTTTTTGTAGTGAATGCTGCTGCTGCTAAGTCACTTCAGTCGTGTCCGACTCTGCGACCCCACAGACGGCAGCCCACCAGGCTCCCCGGTCCCTGGGATTCTCCAGGCAAGAACACTGAAGTGGGTTACCATTTCCTTCTCCAATGCAGGAAAGTGAAAAGTGAAAGTGAAGTCGCTCAGTCATGTCCAACCCTCAGCGACCCCACAGACTGCAGCCCACCAGGCTCCTCCATCGACGGGATTTGCCAGGCAAGAGTACTGGAGTGGGATGCCATTGCCTTCTCCATACTGAATGATTCTCCTTAAATCTCTCTTTTTCACTTACACACGCATGAATCCAACATAAATATTGAAAGATCTTTGCTTATTTTAGAATTGTATGATCATTTACATTTACTCTATAAAATGCTGCATAAAGTATTCGGTACAGGAGTGTCGTTATGCAAAATACTCGGGTGGAAGACGCACACACAAGCTCTCATCCTGTGTAACATCCCTCTTGGATTTGTGGGAGTGGATATACAGCCACCTGCTTTGTCACAGCATGTTCATGTCAAGTGAATCTCATATCAAGTCAACCTCACCTCTTCCTGAGACATAACCTTACAACAAAGTACCTACTGACTTGCTTTGACGGGTCAGATATTTTTGGACAAGTGTTGAGGCATGTCACTTCATTTCCATAGCTATTAATAGTTCTACATATAATTTTTGCCAGTGCTCACTGGGTTAGAAAATGAAGAAGCAAATGTTTTTGCTAAATTGTCTCACAGGTTTTAATGCTAATTGTGCATTCTTACCATTTAACATGTCTAATCTTCCTAATGAAATTCTGTGATCTAGTATCCAATAGGATTCTGTTATGGCATCACACCTGAAGCCTTCATTTAAGGCATTGGGTGTTTCACTAAAGGGAAAACTGCCTTCTTTGTACCTGTTAACACATTAGGGGAAAAAAAAATAATTGCAGGGTTCAGTTCAATAGAAGAGCACTAATTTAAAAGAATTCTCCCTTAAATGATGAAACCATTATAGCATTATTCCAGGGAATAAAATCAACTGCAGCTGATTTCTTGATTTTATTAGGAAAGATAGCCCATTTGGTGATCTGCAATGTTTAAATCAATTGAACGATAGTGAAATCTCTCCCCTGAAATGGCTATTACACAGCTTGCAACCTTTTGTTCAAGAGATTAAGTTTGCATCTCCTCGCATTATCTCCTTGTAATTGGAAAACTTTCATTTTGACAGAGAAAATGTGCCAGTACCCCTGTGAGCTTTGCCACAAGCCAATGCAGAATGCCATCTGGAGGATGCCTGCCCTAGTCATGCAACAGCCTCCTGTCGGCTTGTATCTGGAACTTTGCAGCAGAACAACTAATAGCATCTCAAGCTCCATTTGTCTAGCTCGCTAGTGCTCTTGGCAGAGGTCATAACCAGCAGTGGTTTTGTTGATTTGCTGCATCAAATGTAATTAGGTTAAAGCACTCACTGACAGAGGCTCTGATAATGGCATAAAAGCCTCAGGCTTAAGTTTACCCATTGTGTCAAATTTAAGTTTAGGTCGACAAAGACATACTGATTTCATCACTAGAACAATAGAACTTAATAATTTTTAAAGATGCTTATTTGGGATAACAAGATTTCCTTTTCTTTGGACCTCACAATTGTCTCGTTTTTCCTTGTATTTTTCAGTCTTCGGCTTCCAATGAAGTGGTTGATATCTCCTGCTAGAAGAGGTTAGTGTCATAGTACGCCAGCCATACATCCCCTCTGAACCTTACTTTTGAGTGTCTTGTGGAAAACGAGATGTTTTTATCAGGATAGATCAAATATCTTTGAACTCTAGCAGTTTCATATTCAAAGGGTAGAGGTAACATTATTACTGACCCTTTAACCCTTGCTTACTGGAAAACACCAGTTGTGTCAGAAGCCTCTTTATAAATGAGTAAGTTTCAGGCTCTGAGTAAGATGGAGAAACTATTACTTGGGGTTGAATATAGGGCAAAGCTGGGCCCAGGACATACGACTCTTAGTTGCTATTGAGTCAAAAGAAAAATACAAAAATTTTTGCTGAGAAGGAAAAATTCAGCAGGTATAAGGTTTAACAGTTTCCTGCATAAATGTTGTGTAACAAGTCAGCAGGGGCCTGTGCAAGAGAGGCAGAGCAGGGACTTGGTCTCAGCGGGGTGGTAGCACTTCCCTGGAATGGCCGGGCTGATCATCTGGATAAAGCTTCTTAAAGAACTAGCAGAGGAGTAAAGTGTGATGTCATATGCAAAATAATAACTTGTGCATATTTTTTTGACCTTTAAATTTCCTCTCCCGTCTATTGATTGTCTAACATCCCTCCAATACTAGCGCCTGCAAAGAAATCACTCTGAAATTTCTAGGGGTGAGCGGGGGTGGTGGCAGTGATTTTGGTGGACTTTGTACCTCGCTGTAGAAGCTGTCTTAGTTTGAGTGTTCCAGGTACGTTGTTTTTGATAAAAGCAACAGACATAATGTGAGAATGAGGTTAAATAAGTGTTTATTTGAGGATTTAATATCTCACACACTCTAGGAATAAAGCAATTATCGTGCTGTTAATTTCATATTCATGTATGGCTTATTTATTTGTTGTTTACCTCTCTGCATAATGAAAATGCCATAGAAATCTGCATCTTCTGGTGCTCTAAGTTTAAATGATGCTAAATGTTATGTATAATTTTAAGTTAAAGATTGCTAATTCCATTCTATTTTAAATTCTCTATGTATGAGATGCCCCTATGTTCTTGCAGAATCCTTTTTAAGCAGAATCAAAGTGTAATTGTCTAAGTAATTACAGAATAAGTAGTTAATTAAAACATGAATTTTAAGCATTATATTTTGAACTATATATTTATTGGAACCACATATTTATATATGTATGTGTATATATATATATATCTCCTGTACCTCTAAGAATCAACACCATAATTACTTTTTTGACAAATGTAATATAGGCAGAAGATAACAGCACGTTGCCCCTACTGGTAAATTATTTGTATCTGGTTTACTTATTATCTCATGGCAGAATCAGTGTTTGAAGTGGTTCTGAAAGCTTCAGGGCACTGCTATTTTCATCTATTTACATGACATGATATTTTTAAAGAAACTGTCCCTGGCAGAATGCTAAGCCAATTCATCTTCTGGGGATATAACTAAGAAAAAGAAATTCATATCCAATGTATGTGCAGTCTCTCTCCAGTCTGGGAATCCACTCAAGTTACATGCCTCAAATTCCACTTCCTGATCCTTCCTGACTCTTCTCTGCTGAATACCAGATCCATACCTAGTATGCCACACACACATCCAAGTTTGTCTAAATATTTTATTTATTCAACAAGTATTACTGTGTGCCCTCCATGTACATAGATAAGGTCCCTGCTCCTGGGCATCTGTGCCCAGAATGAGAGGATAATACACAGATATGAAATACTGAATAAATCATACTTCAAGTCAGTGTACATTTAAATACTCCAAAGGCAGAGACTGTTGAGGAAACTCATTTCTGAACACCCTTAACACAGTCTGCAAAGCTTGGTGTGTGCCAGTTGTTCAATTTCCATTGTTATTTACAAAAGTGAAGCTTCGAATTAAGAAAGAAAAAAAAAAAGCACCATCTGCCTACCAGAGTAATAATGCTTGGTTTTATTCCCAAGCATATCAACCACTGGCTTGGCATTTTAACTAACAGAATCACTTTTCTCATTAGAGTGTGTCTGTGTCTACAAAGGACCTTTTTTCCCTGGTTGCTCATTTTAACATTTCTGCCCTCTGATTTAGCCTTTTGATGAACTTGAAAGCTTTCTATTTATTAGTATGGTCAGGTTGTCAAATGACCCTTGCATTCTAGGTAACTCATGTACAGACTATTAGCTTTTTCCAGTTGCTTAGTAAATCCCTTTTTTTTTTTTTTTTTAGCAGCAACAATGCTTTATTTACTTATTGTTCGAGGATAGTTTTTTTTAATTTATGGGTTTTTTAAAATCAATTGACAATTTATATTGAGTGCCTAGTTTTTGCAGACACAAAAAGCATATATAGCTCTTAAAAGGTGCAAGTCAAAGAAAAAGTGCATATAAAAATACTGTTTTAAGAACCTTCTTATTGCCAGATTGAATGTTACATATTTATTCATTCAGTCAATCATTTACTCAACAAATATTTATTGAGTATTGTGATGTGTCAAGTACTCTGTGATTCACTGGAGATATAAAGATGAATAAATTATGCATGATGTCTGCCCTGCCCTCAGTGCATTTAGAGGAAGTAGATAGCTCTGCCAGCTAGAACCTTGTTACTCACAGTGTACCTGAGGGCTGCACCTAGAAGCTTGTTAGAAATGCATACTCTCCTTCTGTATTTTTAACAAAATACCCAAGTGAATTGAAGTTGGAAAAGCCAGGAGGATTATGGAATGCTTTATAGAAAAGCTTATAAACAGAAGTCATCAAGTTTTATTAAAAAAGGAAGGAAGATTTAGGCAGGTTATAGTGCTTTCTTATTCAGTTTGGGCTGCTGTAAGAGAATATCAGAGACTAGGTGGCTTATCAACAACAGAAATTTCTTTAACACAGTTCTGAAGGCTGAGAAGTTCAAGATCAAGGTGCCTAGGAGATTTGGTGTTTGCTGTGGGCCTGCTTCCTGGTTCATAGACTGCATCTTCACACTGTATCCTCACATGGGATAAGGGCAGCGGGACTTTTGGGGTCTTTTTGATTAGGGCACTAATCCCATACAGGAAGGCTCTGCTCTTATGACTCAACCACCTCTCAAAGGTGAGTGAGTGAGTGAAGTCACTCAGTCGTGTCCGACTCTTTGCGACCTCATGGACAGTAGCCTCTTTGCGACCTCATGGACAGTAGCCTCTTTGCGACCCCATGGACTGTAGCCTACCAGGCTCCTCCCTCCATGAGATTCTCCAGGCAAGAGTACTGGAGTGGGTTGCCATTTCCTTCCCCAGGGGATCTTCCTGACCCAGGGATTGAACCCTGGTCTCCCGCATTCCAGGCAGACAGTTTAACCTCTGAGCCACCAGGGAAGCCCCACCCTCTAATACCAGGACACTGGTGATTAGGTTTCAACATATGACTTTTGGTGGGGCCTGGGAAACACAAACATTTAGTCATAGCAGAGAGGATTAGACATAAATCTAAAACGTGACTCAAGATGTAAGCTAGTTGGAAATATTTTAAGAAAAGATGGGAAGTGACCCAGTAATTGGTTGATAATCCAGAGTGGGGGTAGTAGTGATTGATACAACTTGGTAAGATGAGACTCAAGGCTGAGAGGAGGCAGAATGATTTGGATTTGGGACTCTAGAAGTAGGGACCAGTTGTCAATGATAATGCAGCGATGCAGGGTGGGACTTTCTTATCCAGAGCATGTCAAGGTAACTATTAGTGTTTTCACAGGTGATTTCTAAATTAATTTTTAGGGCTGACATTTTTTGAATCTTAAAGTTTTAGTGAAAATCAACACGTAGTACTCTTGCCTGGAAAATCCCATGGACGGAGGAGCCTGGGAGGCTGCAGTCCATGGGGTCGCTAAGAGTTGGACATGACTGAGCGACTTCACTTTCACTTTTCACTTTCATGCATTGAAGAAGGAAATGGCAACCCACTCCAGTGTTCTTTCCTGGAGAATCCCAGGGACGGGGGAGCCTGGTGGGCTGCCATCTATGGGGTCGCAGAGTCGGATACGGCTGAAGTGACTTAGCAGCAGATATAAATCAAGGTATAGTGTCTTGAAGTGAAAGTGAAGTCGCTCAGTCGTGCCCGACTCTTTACGGCCCCATGGACAGTAGCATGCACCAAGCTCCTCCATCCATGGGATTTTCTAGGCAAGAGTACTGGAGTGGGTTGCCATTTCCTTCTCCAGGGAATCTTCCCGACCCAGGGATTGATCCCGCATTGTAGGCAGACGCTTTACCATCTGAGCCACCAGGGAAGTCCAATAGTGTCTTATATACATCAATTTTTCTAAAATACCTATAATTGATTAGACCTTAGGTATGGGGAAAAAGGAGTTAGGTAAACTGGATTAATAATCTTGCTTCAAAATTAATGGTGAATGCCAGTAGGAGAAAAAGGCTCCTTACATCTTTATCTGCATAGCGTTGTATCTTTATAATCAAGCAAGGTCCTACCTCATTTTACTGTGAGAAAATCAGTTGTATCTGTGGTGCCTTGATCATACTTTCTGTCCCCCTCTTCTCAGCTGTCATAGTCTTGAACACACAAAATAATAAAGATACCATTATGGGGAAAGTCAATGCGGATATTATTGAGGGACTGGTGACATTTTCAAATACATCCTTTTGAATCACACCATGTCAAGCAGTTTCTGTCCCCTTGTGAGGTCCATCCTCTACACAGGATTGCTTCCATTCTCAAGTTGGAAAGAATTTGGAGGGGGCAATTCTGTGTAAACCAATCAACCCTAAGATAATCATAAAAAATGTCCATTGGCTTATTAGGCCCTTAAGATGGCCTCTGAAAATGATTTCATTTCTGAGATACTTTAAAAATGACATCCATCCCGGAGGAGAAAAAAGATAAAAAATAATGAAAAAAGAAAGATATCTATATCTCACATTTTATGGGCATCTGTTAGTGTGGCATCCAGTATGCTTTACACACATGACTTATCTGCACATAAACCTGAGCTGACAGGGAGAAGCCTGCGGCCCTCCAGTAAATGACAGACTTAATCAGTGAGATGCAGAGCCCAGAGCAGTGTCCTGGACAAAGTTTACCTTACAAAGCTCAGAGACCACCCTCTGAACATCTTTCCAGTGTATCAGCACAACTGTGAGGAGTTATTCTTTTCTCCGAAGAAAGTGTCTCAAGACAATGTGATGGATGAGTCCAGGATTTTTTTTCTTTATCAGAAAGTATGGGAAGCTGGACATGTGAGAGTAACTATGCAGGGGTTTGGAACAAGAGTATTTTAGCTGGAGATGGGGTCCATTTGTGAAATTTTTGTTGCAGACTGAGATTAAGTGATTGAATCATTTGAAATGTTGTTTTCAAAGTGAATTTTTAAAAATAATTTAGACCCATTTTGGGGTGAACATTTTCTACATAGCCATAGAAGTGTGCCCTCATGAAATGAAATAGTAGATATACTGAGAACTTCTCATAACTGTAGTTCCACAGGTAAAGATGTTGCATTATAAACCGCTAGTGGCAACTCTTCAGCATTTAAGGATAGATTTGATATTTTATTTATAGAGATCTTAGATTTCTAGTACATTAGGTTGAAAGAAAGATGGAATGAAGAATGGATGAAAGGAAGGGGGGAAAGGAAAAAAGAAAGACCATGTAACTATGAAGTAAGAACACTTTTACACATATGTATTGAAAATCTCTGTTTAGTTCCACAGGGAAGCAGCAAGGCTTTACAATTCCCTTCAAAGAAACTGTGATGGAAGCAAACATTTGGATATCTGTGTTCCAGTGTGTTTGTCTCAAATATATTTCATTGTCCTGTGGTCAGATTTAATGCTTATGAATTACTTGATTTTAGCAGTTACTTTTCAGTAGTTATTTCTATAATGAAAGCCACACCACACATAAAAATGCACTATTTCTATCACTGCTAAAAGTAGAAGTTCTCAGTCTGATTATTTTATGCATGACAATGAGAATTTATCAAACAAAATAAACATCATATAATTGGAAAGTACAGAGCAAGTCAGAATATTTTCTTTAATTCCTCAATGGATAGCTGCATGTTATGAGAAAATTCATGAGGATTCACAAATACTGGGTTGTTCAAAAAGTTCATTTGGGTTTTTCCATATGATTATCATTTCTGAAAATTTGAGGGTAGAGTCAAAAATTATTTTCTAACAGATACACTAAGAACATATTTTCCCCTCCTATCTACACTGGACATCCTTTGGCTCAGTGTCAGTTCTATATTTTGTCTCTCTTTATGCCAATATTTTATCTCAAACTTTTTTCCCAGTGCTTCAGAATCCCACCAGTGAGAATGACTCAAAATAGCTTTCCCAGTTAAGGGAAATCAAAACAAAAAAAGATCTGTGTGCTGACAGAGTGACTGGCTCCTGGAGCTCAGCCTGTGAAAGCGAAAAATGTGGCAGCCCCAGTGGCATCACATAAATGATCATCAGTGGGAATGCCACACATCGTGTGGCCTCTGTCTGTTAGTTTAATATGATGCACTTGAGTGTAGAAATAATGGGCTCTGTCAGCCTTATTAATTATCTATGCTTGTTCTAGAAGTCAGTATCATGAGATGCCGCCGAACCACCTGATGTAATGGGCCATTTTAGAGCTTTATATGCAAGTCTCTGAGCGAGCAATTGACAATCCCCACAGCTAGCTCATCTGCAGTCAGGGATGTTGTGCTGAGCTGAACTCGCATACCAGCAATATTGCCACAAGATGATGGAATAATCGATCTTTCTAGAGTAGATTTCTTTAGCCTGGTGGGACAAATTTCCTAGTTAATGAAAACATTTTGATGCCTGGGGCGCTTCCCTAGCTCATGCTGCCTCTGTTTGTCCATTATAGTTTAAATATACTGCATTGAGGTTAATGGTGGAAGCAAATCAGTCTGTTATAATTACTCACATTCATTTATTTGGTGTATTCTTTCACATGGTCCTTTGAAAGCAAGAGGATAATCTAGAAGATAGCTAGCTTGGGAGCTATTAATACCTTCATGCCTGAGAATTTACTAATGGGACATTTCAGGGAAAAAAAATTGTGGCTGCTGAGGGCCATTGCTTCTCTCATTCTTCAAGTAGGCTGATCCATCTCAGTGTGTGTGTGTATGTGTGTGTGCGTGCATTTACACTGAGCTGTTGTTGAGACCCTGTCTCTCTTTCTGACTTGGATCTCTGTGTTAAGTACACAGTGATCCTGTAATGCCTGTTTGTGAGGGGGTAGGTATTCTAGTGAAAGCACACAAAGTTTGGGTAAAGAAACTTAGGTTTCAGTTCTGTTTGATACTTGCTGGCTATTTGACCTTGGGCAAGTCACTTATCTTCTCTGAATCTCTGTTTCTCACCTGTAAAATAATTATGATCATATCCATTCAACTTATGAGATTATTATTTGAGGATCAAATTAGATTATGGAACTAATAATAAAATGCTTTATTGGTGTTTGATGCCATTATCCCTCCATTACTACTACTACTAGCAATGGTACTACTCCTATCGCTAAGTAAACTTTAAGATCTGGTCTACTCCAGGAGGTTTCTAATATTGTGATACTCTTTCTTACGAAGTTCAGGAAAGCATTTTATTGCTTTTGTTGTCTGTGTGTCCATGTAGCTGGTATCCAAAGAATGGCAATCTTCTCAGGTCATTCTGGAAAGAAAAATCATCATGAGTGAATAAAGGTGAAAACGTTATCAAATATTTAGGTCTACATACCACATAAGAGTTAGGCAGCAACCTAGCTAGATGAAGATGATTATTTAGTCTCTTCCCATTGTAACTGGATTGATAACCAAATTTAGTGATGCTGTTTAGATGTATGTCTAACCAGCACAGAATAATTGGTAAATTAATATATCCCAACAGCCTCTGCCTTTACTCTTTAATAGGGAAAGCTAACTGTTCAACTGAAGTGATAGGACAGAGTAAGTCATTTAACCCACCTGAGTTTTAGTTTTATTGTGTAAAATGAGGGAATAAAGATTAAATGAAGTTAAATGATTTCCAAAGCCCTCTTTAGCTCTGAAAAGATTTGCTCTTTGATCCGCATGTCTTTGCGTATGATGCAGTAAATGATATTATACTTTTCACACCAGGAAAATAATCATCTTCAGCCATTTGAAATAGCTCTTCTCATTCAACTTTTATTGATTATATTACCTGTTCATTTCCTTTATAGATCTTACCACAGTCTCTATTTATCTTGTTTATTTGCTTTCTTTCCTGTTTAGGGTTTGTCTCTCCGTGAGGTTAGAGACTTTTTGATCACAGATAGATGTCCAGTGCCTTGGAAAGGGAGTGAATGGCACATAATTGGGAGTCCAATAAGTATTTGTTGAATAATAAATAAATGAGTTCATGAATTCTGCTGTTTCTCAAGTACAGCCTTCTTACTTTAAAAAAAAAATAACTTCATTGCTTGATTGTGCTGGGTCTTTATTGCTGCGCAGGCTTGTCTCTATTTGCTGAGAGTGGAGGGTGCTCTGTCATTGCAAGGTGAGGGCTTCTCATTGACGTGGCTTCTCTTGCTGTGGAGCATGGGCTCTAAGACACATGGCCTTCAGTAGTTACAGCTCCCAAGCTCCAGAGCACAGGCTCAGTAGTTGGGGTGCACGGGCTTAGTTGCTCTGAGCCACGTGGGATCCTCCCAGACCAGGGACCAAACCTGCGTCTCCTGCATTGTCAGGTGGGTTTCCCACCACTGAGCCGCCAGGGAAACCCCCAACAGCCTTCTTATTCCTTAAAATAGTTTCACCAGAGTTCAGTGGGATAAAGTTGTAGTTGAATCTACTATTCATGTAAAAGAATCACTAGGGGATATAATTAAATCTTTTGTTTTCTATATATGAGAACCATCTGTATTTTATTTATATATGGCTTTATTACTTTAGCTAATCTAGAGTGGGATTTTTATCAGTAAGTTTTTTATGTGCTTGGTTTTTTTTGCAAATAAATTTGATTAGCTACATTTGTTCCTAAAATTTATGATTAGTTGTCATACTTGAATGAATACTAATTCTAAATAAAATTTTGCAATTATTTTATTTTGCAAAATGAATTTGTCCATTAGGGGCATGTATTTCCATGTGACAGGAAAATTTTATCACCATTAAATGTGAACTTAAAATTTTATAATTCACTATGAAAGTAATACATCTTGAAATTTCCTACCAAGATATTAGAACATTACCCATTCTTCCTCACTTATGTAGTTTCCCATAACATGAAAATGTTTGAAGATCTTGACATTTATCGGTCATGAACTCGCTGAATTACTCCTTGCTTCAACACACATTCAAGTTAATGTCAACTGGGGAGCTATTTTCTCAGCTTTAAATTGGTTGGAAATGTAGATCTTTCTTTGTAAGACATTACCCCTTGTACCTTGTCTCCCTTTAATTCCTTAGTTCTTATCAAATTAGAAAAAAGAATTCAAATTGATTTGGAGTGCAGAATTGTGAATATCAGTGACTGCAGAGTCTGTTATTCCCTGTCATAGAACTCTAATCACTCTCTTTTGAACAGTTAATGGGGGCATTATCTTTATTGTCCTTGTTTATATATAACATGAAATAGTTTTCCTAGCAATGCTAACTGTATAAGCTAATAATTTTTCTCCATTGAAAAGCTGTCACATTTTGGTAGAGTGTATTAACGACAGTTTGTTGGAGACAAACCTTTGCAACCATCTCTTATGATGCCCCTGCCCCTGCCCTTGGACATAGGCATTAATGCGTGTTTCATAAGAATACTTCAGATTACAAATTAGACAGGAGGTGAGAGCAAGCCTAGTGCCACACTAAGGAACGCAGGTTGTGGTGACACGGTCAGGAAAAGAGAAAGAAAACAATTTCCCTTCGCTGGCTGCTAGCTATTAGTGCCGTGGCCGTGGACAAAACACTCTTCAGAATACCCTTGCTGTGCAGCAAGAATTGAACAAGAGACTCATCACAAACTTCTTTCAGGATCACACATGTGTGTGCATGTATTTTCATGATACTTTTATTTTGACAATTCTTGAATGCAACACTTTGCATATTAATTGAGTACAACTGGTTTTGAATAGTCCATAAGAAGGTGCAAATTATGGCTTCAAAGTGACCCAATAGAGGTGCAAATGAACGTTAGCACAACGTTTCTAAAATGAAATCATTTAAAATATACACATAGAGTTATGAATTCAGAGTCAGTCTACTTCATTTTTTAATTGGGAGTTTATTGCCTTAAAATGGGAAATAAATGTGTGAATGCTATCCAAGGTGTGAAATTCTCCATTTGTACTGACTGGAAACTTGGTAATAATTATGAATATAGAAATAGCAGAAATTATACAGAAGTTTAGGAAACATTTTAATTTTAAATGCAAGTATTTCAGAGGAAGAATTTAAGATCTGCTTGGAGAGATTTTTTTCTTGCAGGCTTTGATATTAAAAAGTTAGGGATTTCCATATAGCCAAAAATGATACTTTTCTTGTCATTTTAAAAAAGAAAATTGCGTTGACTAATCTATTTTCTTTCTAAAGCTGCTCATTCTAAATGTCTGAATCTGATAAACCCACGAGCCCCAACTTAACCCAACCTCAATGAAACTTAACCTTTTCTCTCTCCTCACATCTGTGGACAATGGGCCTCAGCTGCAGGGAGTATTCGAGAAGCTTGCCTAAACTCTAGGCCAGCTGGAAAGCTAGGCTCCCCTGCTTTCAGCCAAATAGGCACTGGCACTGAGTTACCTGAGGGCAGAGGTTTAACATGGCTTGAATGAAGTTTGGATTTGAAAGTATCCATCCCCTTAGGTTGATGTCACTGGGAGTCCAAGACTCTTCTTTCATTAACCAGCCTCTCACATCGATAGCAACGGTGACACAAAACAGCCAACCCCTAAAACAGTTGGTTCTTTTTTATTATTTGTAATTTTGTCTATTTGCATGAGAGCCTGGCAGCATATGGCCTGATGAATTAAAAAAAACAAAACCCTGTACAACCCTCATCTACTGGCTAGAGCCTCCAGTTTGTGGCATCAGTAGGGGCTGGTGTGGCTCCACCTGCCACTTGTCTGGAGAGTCAGGGCATAAACTGATGACCTGTGAGGCTTCCACAGCCAGATAGTGCTCAGCTAATGCCATGATTTAATTCCTAGCAGTATTGTCAGAAATGGCTAGAAGTGGCAACACCCACTGTTTCAATAGTAAATCTGGTTGGCAAGCTACCCGTTCTCTGCCCTGACTAATATTCTACACTAATTACATCATATCAGGCCAACAGGAATAGAAAGTAGTTGAGATGCTTCAAAACCATGCACACAGGTCAGTTGTGGGTAGAAATACATAGGGATGTATACTCATATTATTGTTCCCCATTAAAAGAGACCAGCAGCAAACCAGGGGAAGAAACAAACCTCTTTTCAGTGCATTGATTTACGTTTTTATTCACTTGATCTTTCAAAGTCAAAGATTTATATGGTTCCTGGATTTTGGTTTTTCTGTATTAGCCATTTTCTTTAGTAATAGTGTTGGAGAAAAAAATTATGATAGTTTTTGAGAACTGAATCTTTTTAGCCTGAAATATAGAAATCACAATTTGGATTAATACTTCATAGTTAAATGAAATTGCAAACCCTTTTTCTCTCCTTAATTTTGTATGCATTTATGATTACACAATGTCAAACCATACAAACATAGAAACAATATACACATCATTAATTTAATGAATTGGCTTGAAGATAAAAAAGCAAGTAATTTTGAAGTTCAAAATCATTCTACTATTTCATTTTTATTTAGTTTAGAAATCCTTCATTTCCCCTGCATTTTAAGATTTCTAATAGGGCTTCCCAGGTGGCACAGTGATAAAGAATCTGCCTGCCAATGCAAGTGACTCAAGAGACCCCGGTTCGATCCCTGGGTTGGGAAGATCCCCTGGAGAAGAAAATGGCAGCCAACTCCCGTATTCTTGCCTGGACAGGCAAAATTCCATGGACAGTGGAGCCTGGCTGGCTACAGTCCTTGGGGTCGCAGAGTCAGCCATAACTGAGTGGGCAAGCAAATATCAATATATTTACATTCAAGACATGTAATCAGAATTGCCAGCCATCAAAGAAAAGAAGAAATAATTTGAGGGTAAAAGTTCTATCATCTTCTGAAGTGAGAGATTTTCCTGACAAGCCAAAGAGGACACATTCAGTTCTATGACACTGAGCATATATAGGACAGTTCATAATACAGAAGACACATTCCTGCTAAACGCGAGGCATTGCTATCTCACTAAATCCTAGGAATATCTGTGTGAGGCATTTCACATGGTGCAATTTAGGCAGCAGCTAGTTATTAATGTGTGGAAGTGTTTCAACTCTTTATTAACCAGTGTGGCAACACCTCTCTGAGCTGGCTGAACATGGATCCCAAAGATAGGCAGTACTCTACAGATGGAGACACTGCTGCTTAGAGAGGTTAATTAACTTGCTCCAAATCACGCAGCTATTGGAAGGCAGAGTCAGCATTCAAGTTCATAGCTGTCTCACTCCAAAACTAAGCTCTCTCTCTCTTTTTTTTTTTCCCCCAATGGTGTGCTGCTGCTATAATGCTTCTTAGAAATTTCGCACTGAAGACTTCATTTTTTTCTAAGATTCTGTCTGTGTAATATGGATAAAGACATCAGAGATACCCTAACAAGTGAACGGTGAAGGCTGACTGAGAGCAGAGCAAGTCTATTTCAAACTCAAATGATTGCCTTTTTAGAGTGGTACACGTTCCTACATATAACTGATGCGTAATAGTTTGTCGAATTAAAGTAAAACATTTATTGTTGTACTTCTGCCTAGAGAAGTATGTGGGATATATATTAGCCTTTTTTTTTCTTTTTTACATAAGATGCAATTCTAGGTAAGAGCAAGATATTAAACATGCTATTAAAAATGCTGTTATTTTTTCTCAGTGGAGGTAATTTAGTTTAAATAGAACTGAACCAAGGGAGAGAATTTTGCTTAAATTTGAAATGAACATAAATAACTAAAGCTTAAATTATAGGGGATACTTTAAGGTTTAAAATTTTTATATATATAAGTGGTTTGTCCTGAGCAGTAACATGTATAAAGTGCTATCTGGTAGCTGGTTTCTTTCTAAGGAAATAAATATATTTTTACAAAGAATACAGATTGATTATGTGCTGAGCTCTGTCCCTTCTTATGGGTCCAGTCAAGGAAAGACTGTGGATATACTTTAATGTGTTTACCATATTCAATTTATTAATAGAAAATTGAATAAGTTCAAGAACATTGAGCTTACTAGGTAAAATTTGGCTGCAAACAGCCCCTAATGTATGAACAGATTTTGTTCCAAGGGTTTATTTGTAATTTGATATTCTAAGACTTTATATGTAAATTTCTACATATAGAACTGCAAAGTCAGATATGTCCTTAATCTGACTAGTGAAATTTATTTTACCTATGATGTAACTCAACTATAGAACTAACTGTGCTTTAGGCCCTGCTTTTCATGCATTATATTGTTAATGAGGAAACAGCATTAAGAGTACAAACAAACCAAAATCCCAGGGTTGAAGTCATGTCCTTCCATATTTTCTCAGGATAAGGCAGAAGTTCAACAAGGAAAGGACTGAAGGGTGAAGTTATTTGCCAGATTTGCAGTATAATGAGGAAAACATTTTGTAGAATATTGCAAATATGTGTTCCAAATTCCAACTATCAGCATGGGTTATAGCACATAGAACTTAAAACCTGGATAGAACTTTCATGATCAGCAAGTTAGACATACTCTTCTCTTTATTAAATTAATTTATTTTAGTTAGAGGATAATTACTTTATAATATTGTGATGGTTTTGGCCATACATCAACATGAATCAGCCATAGGCAAACACGTGTCCCTCCGTCCTGAACCCCACTCACACACTATCCTTCCAGGTTGTCACAGCACTGGCACTGGGCGCCCTGCCTCAGGCATCGAACTGCACTGGTTACTATTTTATGTACATATAGTAATGTATATGTTTCATTGCTCTTCTCAAATAATCCCACCCTCTCCTTCTCCCACTGAGTCTAAAAGTCTCTTCTTTACATCTGTGTCTTCTTTGCTTCCCTGTACGTAGGATCATCAGTACTATCTTTCTGAAATCCTTATATATAGGCATACTCTTCTGATTTAGGTAAAGTGAAGGTGCTAGTTGCTCAGTTGTGTCCGACTTTTTGTGACCCCATGGGCCCTAGCCTGCTAGGTGCCTCTATCCATGGAATTCTCCAGCAAGAATACTGGAGTGGGTGGCCATTCACTTCTCCAGGGGATCTTCCCAGTCCAGGGATTGAACCCAGGTCTCCTGCATTGCAGGCAGCTTCTTTACACTTGAGCCAACAAGGAAGCCCAAACTGAATGACAATTCTTTCTCCTCCCTGTTTATCTAATTCTTAAACACAAGTTAGGTCCAAAGAATCTTCATGCTTTGCCTGGCCCTCTTTTCTGTTTGCTATGTGTAAGCACACTATATAGCAAGACTTACAGAGTATTCAAACAAAGGTCTTCATGCCAATAAATGTTTATCTTCTATTTTGGCCTTTCTTTTGTTAAAGCATCAATTCTCTTCCCAGGGTCTATTCATTGTGCAAATATTTCTTACATTTCTGTCCTGTGCACAGCACAACACTAGTTGGTGAGTGAACACAGAAACAAATGTGGTTTTTACATCAAGAAGACTGTCTTCTCAGTCAGCTCAGTCACTCAGTCGTGTTCGACTCTTTGTCACCCCATGGACTGCAGCATGCCTGGCTTCCATGTCCATCACAACTCCTGCAGCTTGCTCAAACTCATGTTCATTGAGTCGGTTATGCCATCCAACCACCTCATCCTCTGTCATCCCCTTCTCCTCCTGCCTTCAATCTTTCCCAATATCAGGGTCTTTTCCAATGAGTCAGTTCTCCGCGTCAGGTGGCCAAAGTATTGGAGTTTCAGCTTCAGCATCAGTCCTTCCAATGAATATTCAAGATAGATTTCCTTTAGGAATGACAGGTTTGATCTCCTTACAGTCAAAGGGACTCTCCAACCTTCTCCAACACCACAGTTCAAAAGCATTAATTCTTTAGCTCTCAGCTTCCTTTATGGTCCAACTCTCACATCCATACATGACGACTGGAAAAACCATAGCTTTGACTAGATGGTCCTTTGTTGGCAAAGTAATGTTTCTGCTTTTTAATATGTTGTTTAGGTTGGCCATAGCTTTTCTTCCAAGGAGCAAGTGTCTTTTAATTTCATGACTGCATTCACCATCTGCAATGATTTTGGAGCTCAAGAAAATAAAGTCTGTCACTGTTTCCATTGTTTTCCCATCTATTTGCCATGAAAGATGGGACTGGATGCCATGATCTTCATTTTTTGAATGTTGAGTTTTAAGCTGACTTTTTCACTTCCTCTTTTACCTTCATCAAGAAGCTGTTTGGTTCTTCTTCACTTTCAGCCATATGGGTGGTGTCATCTGCATATCTGAGGTTACTGATATTTCTCCCAATCTTGATTCCAGCTTGTGTTTCATCTAGCCTGGCATCTTGCATGACATACTCTGCATATAATTTAAATAAGCAGGATGAGAATATACAGCCTTGACATACTCCTTACCCAATTTGAAACCAGTCCATTGTTCCATGTCCGGTTCTAACTGTTGCTACTTGACCTGCATACAGATTTTTCATGAGGCAGATAAGGTGGTCTGGTATTCCCATCTCTTGAAGAATTTTCCACAGTTTGTTTTGATCTACACAGTCAAAGGCTTTAGTGTATTCAATGAAGCAGAAACAGATGTTTTTCTGGAATTCTGTTGCTTTTTCTATGATCCAACGGGTGTTGGTAACTTAATCTCTGATTCCTCTGCCTTTTCTAAACCCAGCTTGAACATCTGGATGTTCTCAGTTCACATGCTGTTGAAGCCTGGCTTGGAGAATTTTGAACATCACTTTGCTGGCGTGTGAATATTTTTTTGGCATTTCCTTTCTTTGGGATTGGAATGAAAACTGATTATTTCCAGTGCTGTGGCCACTGCTGAGTTTTCCAAATTTTCTGGAATATTGCCTTCTAGGTAAGAAGAAAAGATACAGAAAAGTAAGTCAAGTAGCAATTCAAGAACTTAAGAAAGTAAAAACATGCTGATGAAATAAAGTTCAGATGAAAGGTGCCATGAGTTCAGAAGGAAAGAGTACTGTACTGGAATTGAGATAGATGGATTCATGGAAGAGCAGGACAGCTGAGGTTGGAACTTGAAAGTATGTGTTTGAGTGGATGAAAATGGAACAAAAGAACAGAAAACTGGATAAAAGGACTCAATACCAGTTGGTGATTTATTGGAAAGTGTTAATGAGACAGAAGACAGAGTATAGGTTTGATGTGTGCTACCTACCTGAAGCCATAATCATCCACTAACCAGTCATGTAGGAACAGTGATAACCTGACCTAGTAGAATGGCCTTTGACTTGGTGGGAGGCAGGGGGAAGGGGAGTTTGTCAGGAGACAGAATTTCATCTCTGCTGTGCATTAGAGATATGGGTTTGGATGAGAAGCTAGTCTTTTCCTGTCTCTTTCTTTAAATGTGAGATGAGGGATTTGAGTTTGGTCTCTAAAAACCCATCTAGCTAATAATTTGACTGCTTGATTCATTTTGATGAAAAGTGTAATGAGATCATTGCAGAACAGAGTGAAGGGCTTCTCAGGAAAGGGGTTCTAAAGGGTACCGGAGGAAGCAGAATGACAGAGAAGGGGAAAACTATATAGCGGCAGGAGCCAGGGCAGAGGGGCCTTTCTGGGGTTTGCCGTGGTATCTGGTCTGGCCCTGAGATTCTGTGTCACTGCCTTAGGCTCCCTCTGTGAAGCAGCCTCGTTCTCTGCCTGCTTCCTTCTCACTGCTGCGCTTCCTTCACTGTCGTCTCCACCCCACCCCCTCACCGTGTGCACCCAAATAGTCGAGAGCAGAGAGAGCACGGAGGAGGAGGCAGGTCTCTGCTTCTGTACTGCAGCAGCTCCCAAGCTCTTGCTTTCCCCTCTTCGATTTGTGTGTTTTGAATTGCTACTGATGGTGGTCGCTGCAACTCAATGACTGCCTCCTTCAAACCTGCTCAGACATACCTAGGGACAACATTTCAAGCATCTCCAGCTCTGTGTAGGGCAGGGGAAAGGTTAGTTATGAGTAGGGACTGAAAAGAAACAGAGTAAACGTTAACTCTGGGGACCACGAGGGAAAAAGACTCTAGTTATCAAATAAACAGGAACAGGAACAAGTGGAGAGCCAGGGGCAGTATCCGAAGCATTTCAAATGCAGCCTGATGCGGGACTTCCATCAACAGTCATTTATTGAATGCCCACATGTGCCAGACACTGTTATAGATGCTATAATTTTCTGTTAGATCTAAATCATTATAATAAATGAAAATAAAGTGAACCAGTTTCTTCAAAAAGGATATGATTTTATAACTCTTTCTGCTTCATGAGGTAGCACTTAGAACATTTACTGTTGTGAAAATCTGTTAGCATGTATACTTTTTTTCTGGCTTGGGCTCTATTATTGAAAGCACCTCAATACACTTCATTAATATTTTTCTTTAAAGTGATCAACCTAATTAAGATTTCCTAAGTATTACATGGATATGCTTGCCATTTACTTGTGTTCTGTGAGAGAAATGCCTCCTGCCATTGAAAATCATCTTGTTGATACCTGTCTCATCCCTTGTCAGGGTCCTCTCCCCCAGCAATATACTGATGAACCAGCTGCTGTGCTATTTTGTGTCTCTAGATCTTTGCAGTTAAGCGCCTGTCTGGAAATTCATTTCCTTGCATGGAAAATATACATGTAATACTCTTTACAACTGTTAAAAAATCCCCATTGATCAATTTTCTCCTTCTTTGGGGTCCAGTGTACTCTGTACCAACTCCTATTATCTGTGTTCTCAAGTGGTGTTCACAGTTATTTCCCCAGTTTCTTTTCCCAGCTAGACTTTATGAATTCACTGAAAGCAAGCACTATGTCTTATTTGTGGTTATAGCCTCACAGTGTAAAGAGAAGCTCAATATATGTCTAATAAATTAGATGAATGAATAAATGGATGAATGGGTGGACAGGTAAATGATATATATGTACATGCATACCTTCAACTGCTAGGAACACATTGTGCTAGCATTGTGAGAATGCAAAGACACATGAGATGGATCCCTTCCTGAGAATGCTGACAAGGTGCAACAGTGAAGCCCTGTGAGGATGCAGACGGTGGTTCCTGAATAATACACCTTAAAGGAAAACGGCTCCCCCTTCTCAAAAAAAGAGTCTTATAAAAGTCTTTGTAAATTGGAAGAAATAGTTTTAAAAGTCAGTATTCTGTAGTTAAAGGCAATTCAGCAAAATGCCTCGTTTCTCCATATGTGGGTATAGTGAAAATGTTTAGCTGTCTGCCTGCACACTAGCACTACCGTTGACTTCTCAGTTTTAGTATTCGAGGCTGTCCTGAACTTGGCATGCTCTGTTAGATTAGTCAACCTGTCTTCCCCACAGAAATTCACCTCCCTAACCACCGCCTGCTGTTTTCTCTTTTTGAGTACGCCTACACCCAAAGCCACTGTCAGATGTCATGAAGATGAGACTTTACAAGGGTAAATTGAAAAACAACAACAACAAAATAAAACAAGAACAAATGCTTTTCAAAACAGTTTAGTGATGGCAGTGGCCCAAGAATGATAGGAAACAGTACCTTGCAAGGTTTCTTATTTGGAGTGTGGAAGGGCCACACAGCCCTGGTTCATGTGGAATCATACATGATGTGAGTGAAAAGAGACAGAGCCCAGGGTCCCAAGAGCCCCATCTGAAAAGGAAGCAGGCTATGTTGTCTAGACAAGAGGAAATGTTTTATTTTCGAGGAAAAATTATTAGAATTTTAAAAGCCAAATGATCGCTAGAAAATATGTGACGTTTTACTTGTTTTTTTAGAAGACTTTCTTTTTGTCTCATTCTAAAAGTCTGTATTTAAGCCCAGAATGGAAAGTAAAGCTGAATTAAATTAGTGATTCCAGAAAGATATAGTCTTGTTGTGCGCAGCAGACATTCTCTCCCTCTCTCTTTTTTTAAATTTCCCCTCAGGAGTTTCAAAGCTGGGGTGAAATCAACATCATGATTAAGACTTTCTTAGCTTCCTTTCAGCAAATACAGAGTACATGGCTGTTTTAAATGGCCTTTTAACAATCAATTAAAAATACTCTGTTTCAATGTTTGAAATAGTTTTATTCCTATATTGTAAGTATTAGATTATTAAGGGCTCCTTAACCTTTTTCATGAAGAGGCAACATAGACGAGAGAGATTTTGTGGTCCTCTTTCTTCAGGGTTCATCTCCTGTTGACCTTCAGGCCTTTTGTGCATTTTCTGGACTGTTTCCACTCCCTCATCTTCCGCCCTCATGGAATGTAAGCTTTACCAATTAAGACATATCAATTGAGAAATGAAGCCAGAGGCTTTGAGACTAGACTGGAGAGTGGCAATGAGAGCAAATTTCTTTTAACTTTGATTGTTGTACGTTCTATACATTTTTGTTGATGTAAAATATTTTCTTATATTTGAGAGTCAGCACTTGGGCATATTTGCAAAACTTTCAAAACAGAATATTATAACCTGTGTTCATAGGTATTGGGCCTTTTAGCAATGTATCTTGTCCAATAACTTTGTATTATGTATCTGTGCCAATTTGAAGTCTATAGTTCTGACAGTGGCAGTTATTTCCCCAGAGGACACTGGACCTGAGATCACACCTGAATTCCATTTTTTTTCTCAGATGACTTATGTTTTCCAATGTAAAACTGTCTTCATTTTCACTGCTGGATCTAATATCCAGACTTCTCTTTGGGTTCGTTAAGCCAACAAGAATATTTTGCATTTGTGTAAATTTTGCATATATTTATTTTATTCTCTTAATACCTATTCAGATTATGGTTAGCTTTTATAGAATAGCAAACTCAAATGGCTGACAAATATCTGTATAGACTCCAGAGTCTGGTTGCTACATTAAATTCCTCAACCACTGCTAACTGGTTATGTGATCTTAGGCAGATTACTTAATAGCCATCGGCCTTAGTTTCCTTGTCTGTAAAATAATGATTTCTACCACACTGAGTTGTTAAATGGGATTATTTATGAAGTGTTTAGTAGAACAGTACATGTCGCTCAATGAGTACTATTTATGTTTTCGTTAGTTCGAAAATATACATGCACTACAATGTTCATATCTAGAAAAGCACTAAAATCATTAATGGAGACATCTGCTCTTCATAAGTAGCAGCAACTGTCTTGTGACCTTCTTGTCACTGCTAGTCACAAGACGGTTGCTGCTGGGCAAGAGGAGCAGACATCTCCATCAGTGATTTCAGTGCTTTCCTAGAAGGAGAAGATGCAAGAAATCGGGCTAATTTCTTCTGAAAATATCTAACTGAAGGCCTGTTCTGCCAGGTTTTCCCAGAGCACAGAGTGCCTCATTCCTGATCTCTGCCCTGAACTCCTTTAGGGTGTGTTGAAGGTCAGCGGCTGCAGCGACTAGTAATCTGCTCCTGTAGAGGCAGATCGCAAGTGGCGCCTTCTAGTCAGCACTGTGTGTGTGCTAGTCACGCAGGCATGTCCGACTCTTTGCCACTCCACGGACTGTAACCTGCCAGACTTCTCTGGCCATGGAATTCTCCAGGCAAGAATACTAGAGTGGATTGCCATTCCTTTCTCCAGAGGAACTTCCCGACCCAGGGATCGAACCCTGGTCTCCTGCTTCACAGGCAGATTCTTTACTGTTTGAGCTACAGGGAAGTCCTTTCTAGTTGACACTAGTTTATTACTATCTTAAAGATGAACATCAGTGCTGTAACTTAGGAAGGATGTTAAAAATTATCCTAGTACAATAAGAATCTGGACTAATACATAAACCATTTTGGATAGTTTTAAATTAATTCAAAAATTATTTTTCTAAGAGGAGAAAAATGTTTAAACCTTGAGGTTGGGAAAAAGAAATCTTGAGTAATTTTTGTCTTAGCTTTAGCTTTCCTTTGAGTAATTTCCCCATCAACATATTTACAAAACCAAACTTTCCTTTTCTCAAAAAATGTTATGCATTGTAAACAGAAGTAACGGAGTAATAGACTAATACAGCGTAAGAATTTTGAGTGTCTAACACATGATCGATAATCACCAAAGAGCATCAGATTACAAAGATTGGTAATTGTCTTCTTTCCCTATAAATGCCATGCTTTGATGATCACTTGTTTAGGACAGAAGTCTTTGGAATATGTGAACTGGCAGAGTCTAAAGTACATAAATAAGGAAATGCAAATATCCTTGTTGAAGAAAATCAACAGTGCATCATGTACAACCATTTACTTCCTGTTATTTTAACTTAACTCTTCTGAAAAAAAGAGTTTGGTTTGGGGATGTTTTCAGTGTCCTTTTCAAAATTAATGTAGACTTCTTGAATAATCAAAACATTCTGAAAGCCTATACTTAGAATCCTGTGGGAAGTTTTCATCTGTTGATTAGCTCAGATGCTTACTTTCAGTATTAACATGCAACAGTCAGTTGCCTTCTGATAGAAGTCAGTATAGATAATTAGACATCAGCTCAATAACTCTTGACAAGACAGGTTTCCACAGAGAGGATCCCCCCAGTACCTTAGGGTTTTGCTTAATTGTAAAGTCTAACATCTTTACCCTTTTTAAGATCTTGAAACCTAAAACAAGTAAATAATGTACTTCAGTCTTATTAGGAGAGAAAATAATAGAGAAAATGCGTAGTGGAAAAAGTATCGACTAACTACAATGGCCTTTCATCCCAGACACCAAGAGTCACCCTGGAGAATCTTCATAATAATTGAAATAAAAGCCTTTGCAGACTCTTCCCTGTGTTATAAATGTGTCTGCCAAGCAAAATGCTCAGAAACTTATTAGTGGACAGCTATTTAAGATTATGTTCTTTATAAATGTCATTGAATTGCTGGCTCCATACTTACTGTCTCTAAGATTTATAATTTTCTGTTCTCATCTTTAAACTAGATGAATATAAATCACTCCTAGTAAAGTGTCATCAAAGAATAATAAACAAAATGATGTTCTTTTAACTGTACGTATGTCCTGCTGTATCCATAGTACATTAAGAGGAATATTGCAAGAAAAATAGGTTTAAAAATAATTTCATGTGGAGAGCTCACAAAATGTTTTCAATGTGATTCAAGTATAAAAATGATCGCAAAAGTAAAAAAAAAAAGAAAAACAGACGTGTTACTGGGAACATAATGAGAGATATGTAAGTGTTTTTACATGTGAAAGTAAACATCTTTAAAATAAGTATTTAAAAATTCTTAACTAAATCTTATTTGTAGTAAAACTTCTAATATTTTGTCTCATGTTTCTTATATACAAATTTAATAAATGTTTTATTATATCATCTCTTAATCCCATTCTTTCCTCTCTCTCTTTGCACACACACACACACACACACACACACAAACACCCCTGGCCCTATTTCTTTACCAAATGCACCCTTGGAATATTTTGATGGGCATTAACAGATTGGGGTCCATGTAAGACTTCAGACAATAACAGCTATCAGCACAAAGATTTTATTTAGAAAACTTAAGAATTTCTAAGAAATGAAAAAAATAGTTGAGTATACAGATTAATTTTCCATAATTATAGAACACATGGATACAAATTATATACACTTGCAGTTCAGTTCAATCGCTCATTCGTGTCCCACTCTTTGGGACCCCATGGACTGCAGAACTCCAGGCTTCCCTGTCCATCACCAACTCCCAGAGCTTGCTCAAACTCATATCCATCAAGTCGGTGATGCCATCCAACCACCTCATCCTCTGTCATCCCCTTCTCCTCCTGCCTTCAATCTTTCCCAGCATCAGGGTCTTTTCCAGTGAGTCAGTTCTTTGTATCAGGTAGCCAAAATATATACACTCTATTCCTCATAAACTGTGATTTGATTAAGAATTTCTTCAGTGAGGGCTTCCCTGGTGGCCCAGCTGGTAAAGAATCTGCCTGCAATGCAGGAGACCTGGGTTCGATCCTTGGGGGAAGACCCCCTAGAGAAGGGATCGGCTACCCATTCCAGTATTCTGGTCTGGAAGATTTCATGGACTATTCCATGGGATCACAAAGAGTAGGACACGACTGAGCGACTTTCATTTCTTCTGTGAATAATTTGATTTAGGAATGAAGAGAAATTTGCTTTTGTGACAGTAATGCATATTCTTTCATTAGTGGCATCTACCCGAATAAAGCCTTCCCAAATCCTCCGGGTTCCCTAACCACTAAAACATTCCTCACTTACCTCTTAAGCTTAGTCCAAAGAGGTTTATACTCCAAGTGTAGCACTTAAATTGGCTTCATCTAGAACAGTGAGGACTGAGGAGTCACAGACACTAGGAACTGAGTTTCTCTAGCTTCAGCAGAATGCTTTATCCTCTGGTTGCCAATTATACCTCAATTTACTTTTGTTTACTTTCAACTAGACAGGATGTTGAAGAGATTCATGTAGAATGGACCCTGGCTCTGGGCCAAATGGGAAGTTCTTGCCCTTTTTTGGCTTTTATTTTCTAGCGCCTTTCCCCACAACTTTTATATACTGCTCAATAACCAACAGCCTCAAGTTTATACTTGTTTTTGTTTGTTTATCTAAAACCACTCCTGAAGTAATTTTGTTAAAAATTGGAACTGATTTTAAAAAGTGAAAGTGAAGTTGCTCAGTCATGTCCAACTCTTTGCGACCCCATGGACTGTAGCCTATCAGGCTCCTCCGTCCATGGGATTTTCCAGGCAAGGGTGCTGGAGTGGGTTGCCATTTCCTTCTCCAGGGGACCTTCCTGACCCAGGAATCGAACCCGGGTCTCCCTCATTGCAGGCAGATGCTTTACTGTCTGAGCCACCAGGGAAGCCTTTAAAAAAGAATATTGCAATATAATTATGCTAAGGTTTATTCAGACTTGCTTATTGATGGATATGGCTTCTAAGCCATTAAGAATTCCATATTTTTTTTTTGAAAAAATTATTTATTTATGTGGCTGCACCAGGTCTTAGCTGTGGCATGCAGGATCTCTAACTGCAGTATATGAATTCTTAGTTGCAACAAGTGGGATCTAGTTCCCTGACCAGGAATCAAACCTGGGCCCTCTGCACTGGGGGAGCTGAGTCTCAGCCACTGGACCACTAAGGAAATACCAAGAATCACATATTTTCTTGATATGAGTCTTTCAGTTCCAGTGTGAATAAGCCAAGAAACTAAAGTAGGCAAGTGTGTTTGACTCCAAGAGGGAGAAAAATGAAGATGCAAACAATTTAGGAGTCAGAAGGGGAAGACATGATGGGGATAGAATTGTCCAAGAAGAGGGAAGAGAAAGAGAAGAGGAGAAAGACGGAAGCACACAAACTTAAAATTTAAACTGAGAATGAGAGACTCTGAAAAGGATAAGTCTGCAAAGTGAGAGAATGTAGGATCTCAGAAGGGGAAAGGAAACTGTGGGAAGAATGGGGCCATATGTAATGTCTAATGTTGCGGTGACATCTCAAGTAGCAGGAGACAGCCGGGTGCTCAGGGATGCTGGCGCCCATGGTTTTGTGGTGGACTTTGGGAGAGCAGTTTGAGAAGACTGACTGGCTAAGAAGGGTGGAAAGTGGAGCCAGTGAGCATTGACACTAATGGGAATATTTGGTAATGGGAAGCAGAGTGAATAGTCTGAGCTGAAGCGAAGATTGAGAGAAGAGATGTGTTTGATTTTTTGGTTTTTAAAACTAAAACTCCATTTCTGATATAAATATGAGAATTTGAAAAGCTCCTGTAGTACTTAGAAGGTTTCAGGACTAGAGCTTTAATATAACAAAATAGAAATAAACTGACAAAGTTAATTTAGCCGCTTGAACTAATTTATACTAAGCATAAACAAAAATTATTTTTCTTAAACTCTAATCAGCTTGAGTTAGGACACAGTGACGTATCTCATAAATATCAATTAAAGTGACAATGTTCACATTTACATTTCTGTGAATACTTTATATTCTGTATGCTATTGATGACACATTCCAGATATAATGTTGTTAGTTGAATATTAAATGAGAGAGAATGCATTGTATCTTCAGAATATGCTAGCATATTTCATAGAAAAAAAAAGAAATATTTTCACTATGGTAGTTTGGAATGAAACCTTAAAAAATAATATTAAGGAAAAAATAAAAGACTTTTTATCAATTAAGATCAACAATGATTGTGTTGTATGGACTTATGAATAGGAAAAAGGATAAAAAGACAACAAGTTTTGTTACAGGCTATCTTAAATGGGTCTGCATTCCTACTGATTCAGCCTATAGTGAATCAGATAATGATCAGATGCTTTAAACTTGATGTGAAAGTGCTTGATGTGCTTTAAACTTAATTTAAACAATTTAAGAAAACTGAGCAATGTGTCAAGATCCTCTTCATCCTAAACTTCTAAATTCTGGTGTTTCTTAAGGCAGCACCCAAGGTCCCCTTCTCTTTTCTGACTAGTCTTTCCCCAGGTGACTTCATTCACTTCCAGGGGCTGAAGTACCATGTTCATTCTGATGACTTCCAAACTTCTCTCTCTAGCGAACATGACTGCTCTCAATTCATGTAGCTACTTTCTCCTTCCATTGTCCTGCTTTTTCTAACAGCTTAGAGGAATAATTTGACATGCAGTAAACTGCATATATTTAAAATGAAGTCCT
Source organism: Capricornis sumatraensis (assembly GCF_032405125.1). Classification (NCBI taxonomy): domain Eukaryota; kingdom Metazoa; phylum Chordata; class Mammalia; order Artiodactyla; family Bovidae; genus Capricornis; species Capricornis sumatraensis. The sequence continues at coordinate 59,994,834 of NC_091071.1, read as the reverse complement.
TGGTGAGTTTTGATATACATATTTGCCCACGAAATGATCACCACAAATAAAACAGTGAACATCGTGACATTCCCAAAGTTTCCTCATGCCTTTTCTAATTCCTGCCATTTCCCTCCCCCACCTCTTTGCCGCTGCTGCTGCTAAGTCCCTTCAGTCATGTCCGACCCTGTGCGACCCCACAGACGGCAGCCCACTAGGCTCCCCCGTTCCTGGGATTCTCCAGGCGAGAACACTGGAGTGGGTTGCCATTTCCTTCTCCACTCCCACCTCTTTAGTCCCCAGTAAACCAAAAATCTGCTTTCTATCACTGGACATTGGTTTACAAGTTCTAGAATTTTATATAATTGGGACGATCTAATATAGTGTACGAGGAATCTAACTATATTATTTAAAGGGTTTCAGGGCTTTAGCTTTAAGGTGGCAAACTACAAATAAACATGGTTAATTTAAACAGCCATTTGCAATAATTTTTTTCATCTCTTTTTGGAGGAGGGGTGGTCTGGCCTTTTTTTTACTCATCCTAATTATTCTGTGGTTCATCCATGTTGTTGAATTTATCAATAGTTCATTCCTTTTTCTTGCTGAATAGTGGTATACCATTGTAATGGCATTCCATTGTATGAATATATAACAATTCATTTATCCATTCATTTACTGACAGACATTTGAGTTCTTTCCAGTTGTTGTCTGTGACAAATAAGGCTGCTATGAACATTTGCATAAGCCTTTGCATGGACTTATGTTTTAATTTACCATGGCTGAATACCTAGGAATGGAATGGCTGGATCATATGGTAGTCTTACGTTTAAATTTCCAGGAAGCTGCCAAACTGTTTTCTAATGTGGTTGTACTATTGTTATTCCCACTACCAATGTATGAGAGTTCTAGTCATTTCTCATCCTTGTTAACACTTGGTATGGTCAGTAGTTTAATTTTAACAGGTATGCATTATTTTCTCACATATTTTCTTCTCAAAGTTTTATAATTCTATGTTCTACTTAGGTGCAGGATTCATTTGTACTGAATTCTTGTGTGGTAATTATGGATTCTAGCTCATTTTACTGCATATAGAGATCTAATTCCTGCATGAAAGTGAAAGTGTTAGTCAGTTATGTACTAGTCTTTGTGACCCCATGGACTATAGCCTGCCATGCTCCTCTGTCCATGGACTTCTCCTGGCAAAGATAATGGGGTGGGTTGCCATTTCCTTCTCTAGGGGATCTTCCCAACCCAGGAATCAAACGTGGGTCTCTTGCACTGCAGGCAGATTCTTTACCATTTGAGCCACCAGGGAAGCCCAGTTCCTGCACATGGATATTCAATTGCTTCAGAACCACTTTTCAAGAGACTATTTTCTCAATTGAATTGTCTCTCATCCTTGTTAAAAAAAACTAGCTATCTCTATGTGTGCAGCTCTGTTTTGTTTTTCTATTTGTGTATTTTCATGTCAATGCCACATCACTTTCATTAATGTAACTTGTATCCATTTTGAAAACAGATAGTGTTACTCTTCTTCTTTTTAAATTACACCCGTGGCGGATTCATGCCAATGTATGGCAAAACCAATACAGTATTGTAAAGCAAAATAAAGTAAAAATGAAAAAAAAAAAGTTGTTTTGACTAATCATTCTTGATTTCCTTTAGGAAGTCATAGATTGTTCCTCCAAAGCATACCTTCAGTCCAGTTATTTCTCTCCATCTTTTCCATCATCCTAGTTGAGCTAGGATTATTGTAATAGTTTTCTGATCTCTCCATTTCCTCCTTTACATTCTCCTACAGCCCACTATAACATTTATCACATAGCAATGTTTTTGAGCTTTAAAAACTGCAATCCAAGTCAAATTACACTTCTTAAAAATCCTTTAAAATACTTCTCACTGCTCATAAAAGTCCTAAGTCCTTACAATGTTTTATAAGATACAAAAAATTTGACCAACATTATCTTGAATTATTCCCACCCTCTTTGTCTCTGCTTCAGTTACACTGCACCTATCCTTTCTAGAAGATTCCAAATTCTTTCTTGCCTTAGAACCTTGCCATCACGTAGAATTTTTTTCTTCTGGTTTTGTGGTATGACTATGCTCTCTCAGGCTTCAAGTCTTCATGATCTAAATAATATCTCTGCAGACAAGCTTTCACTAACTTTCCCATTTAAGTACTCTGTTGTTTGTTATCATGGAACCCTGCCTGTTATATTTATGGAACTTGATCATCTTGTGACTATATTTGTCTTTATATAGCCATTATTTACCTATTTTATATCTGTCTCTACTAAATTGTAAACTTTGGAGCATCTGAACCATATGTCTTCACTCACTGCTACATACGCAGCACTTAATACTGCCTATCACATAGCAGGTATTCAATACTTTGTTGACTGAATGAAGGAAATGACTGAATTTAAATCATATTTGATGTGATTTCCTGATGCTGGGAAAACTATCATTGCTCATTTTTAATTGAGTGCTAAAATTCACAATTTGATAATAATCTCTTTTGGTCTAAGAGCTATTACTTTAGAGAAAAATTAGACTTTAATTAATGAGATCATTCCCTGAGGATAAAGATCAGAGGGTAGAGTGATATGTGAATATTGTTTCACATGAGAAGGATATTGAGAGGAGAAAAAAAGTGAGAGAGTGGAAGAAATAAGTGAAAAAAATAATTCTGGGACATACAATATAAACATTCCCTGTGTCCTATTTACCTGTGCTAGGTGAATCCTAATCTTATATTAGTTATGAATCGACATTTGTATCCACTATATGTTCTGTTGCCTATAATATAGTTAACTTTCAATTGCTCAGCCCTACTGCCAGACAACTTGGAGTTCTTGAAAGCTCTTTCAAATATCCGTAAGGAATATTCAGGAAAACACAGGGATTATGAAGGACAGGTGATAGTTCTGAGAGATCAGATTGTATTCTGTAGGTTCAAAATCATTGTTTTCATTTTCCCAAGAGGCTCTCACGTTGAGAATTCTGTTCTCACACATAGAAATTGTTTTGTGAGTTTCCAACTAAAATTAGCTGTTGGATGACTGACCCCACTCTCCTGTGATGTTTAGAATTTCTAAAAGACAGTTACTAAGCTCCTCTCAGGCTTTGTGTTGATCTTTCGTTTGTGTGCTGCTATGTGGTTACCTGTCTGTTGGAATGTGAGTTCAGAGAGTGACCTTCTAAAACTATTGGAAAATGTGGCTTACTTTTAATATCTGAAATACTATGCAGACGCTAGTTTGTCAAAGTTTATGATCCAAGTTCTTGGCCCTTTCCACCTTTCAGTAGATTACACTGACTAGATCAGAGGTAATTAGGGTTTAATCTTTGTTCACACTGGTATACTTTATTGCCCCATAGAGCTTTAACCAGCTATCACAGGGCAGACTGATCTTACCCCCAAGTTGAGATTGGGTTCAATGCAATAGAAAGGTATGGTTTCCACTTTCTTTCCACTCTTCCTGCCATATTGTCCATCAGATTCTATCTGCTGTGTAACCTGCTTCATTTTATTGCTTTCCTATTGTTTCATTCATTAATGAATATTTATGAGGTGAAGACCATGCTCCAGGCCCTAACTTTGTGCTAGAAATTTAATAGTAAGCTAAAAGATGAAAATATGAACTTGAGGAGTTTATATTCTAGCAGGGAGTTAAACATTAAACAAAACAAGTAAATTAGACAGTTCGTTAGACAGTGTTATGCACTTTGAACAAAAATACAGCAGGAAAAGGGAAATTAGAGAGCCAAGGGTGGTTTGGGATGGGAAGAACTGAGATGGCCAATAGGGTACCAGGTAAGGCCTCGCTGAAAAGATGACCTCTGCTAAGGCATGAAAGAAGTAAAGGAGAGATCCATGTAGGTTTGGGGGGTGGGGTGAGATCTTTCTAGTTAGAACAGCAAGTGCTCCACGGTGGGAGTGTGCCTGGAATACTCTAGACAGAGCAAGGAGGTCAGACAGGGTAGAACGGAGTAAATGAAAGGAAAGTACTGTAAGGTGAAGTAAAAGGAAAAAAATACAGGAAAACACATTGTGTAGGATTTACATAGTATTGTAAATACTTTGGCTTTTACTCCTGGAAATGAGTCTCTTGGAAAGTCTTCCCCAGATTACTGATATGACCTGACAAATTTTAAAGCATCATTTTTGGCCTCTGTGCTAAAAATAGACTTCAGTCGCTCAGTCTCTCAGTGCTGTCCAGCTCTGCGACCTCATGGACTGTGTAGCATGCCAGGCTTCCCTGTCCTTCATCATCTCCTGAAGTTTGCTCAAACTCACGTTCATTGATTCAGTACTGCCAGCCAAGCATCTCATCCTTTTGTCATCCCCATTCAATCTTTCCCAGCATCAAAGTCTTTTCCAATAAGTCAACTCTTCACATCAGGTGGCCGAAGTATTGGAGCTTTAGCTTCAGCATCAGTCCTTTCAATGAAAATTCAGGGTTGATTTCTTTAAGGAAAGAAATTTGGTTTGATTCTCCTGCAGTCCAAGGGACTCTCAAGAGTCTTCTCCAACACAGTTCAAAAGCATCAATTCTTTGGTACTCAGCCTTCTTTATGGTCCAACTCTAACATCTATACATGACTACCTTTGGTTTGGGAAAAACCAAAGCTGTGACTAGAGGGACCTTTGTCAGCAAAGTAATGTCTCTGCTTTTTAAAATGTTGTCTAGGTTTGTCATAGTTTTTCTTCTGAAGAGCAAGCATCTTTTAATTTCATGGCTGCAGTCACCATCTGCAGCGACTCTGGGGCCCAAGAAAATAAACTATATCACTGTTTCCATTGTTTCCCCATCTACTTGCCATGAAGTGATGAGATTGGATGCCATGATCTTCATTTTTTGAATGTTGAGTTTTAAGCCATATTTTCACTCTCCTGTTTCACCCTCATTGAGAAGCTCTTTAATTCCTCCTCACTTTCTATCATAAGGGTTGTTTCATTTGCATATATGCAAAATAGTTGTCTGAAGAGGATTTACAAATAGCTGAGAAAAGAAGTGAAAGGCAGAGGAGAAAAGGAAAGAGGCACCCATCCGAATGCAGAGTTTCAAAAATAGCAAAGAGCGATAAGAAAGCCTTCCTACGTGATCAATGCAAAGAAATAGAGGAGAACAATAGAATGGGAAAGACTAGAGATCTCTTCAGGAAAATTAAAGATACCAAGGGACCATTTCATGCAAAGATGGGCACAATGAAGACCCATTTGGTATGGACCTAACAGAAGCAGAAAATATTAGGAAGAGGTGGCAAAAAAACACAGAAGAACTATACAAAAATGATTTTAATGACCCAGATAACCACAGTGGTATGATCACTCATCTAAAGCCAGATATCCTGGAGTGTGTCAAGGGGGCCTTAGGAAACATCACTATAGGAAGAGCTAGTGGGGGTGATGAAATTGCAGCTGAGCTATTTGAAATCCTAAAAGATGATGCTGTGAAAGTGCTATACTCAATATGTCAGCAAATTTGGAAAACTCAGCAGTGGCCACAGGACTGGAAAATGTCAGTTTTCACTCCAATCCTAAAGAAGAGCAATGCCAAAGAATGTTCAAACTACCATACAATTGCACTTATTTCACATGCTAGCAAGGTCATGCTCCAAATCCTCCAAGCTAGGCTTCAACAAACAGTACATGAACCAAGAACTTCTAGATGTACAGGCTGGATTCAGAAAAGACAGAGGAACCAGAGATCAAATTGCCAACATCTGTTGAATTGGACACAACTGAAGAGACAGCAGCAGCAACAGTTGGATCATAGAAAAAGCAAGAGAGTCCAGAAAAAACATCTATTTCTGCTTTATTGACTACCCCCAAAGCCTTTGTGTGGATCACAACAAACTGGAAAATTCTTCAAGAAATGAGAATACCAGATCACCTTACCTGCCTCCTGAGAAACCTGTATGTAGGTCAAGAAATAATAGTTAGAACAGAACATAAAACAATAGACTGGTTCAAAATTGGGAAAAGAGTACCTCAAGGTTACATATTGTCACCCTGCTTATTTAACTTCTATGCAGAGTACATTATGCAAAATGCTGGGTGGATGAAGCACAAGCTGAAATCAAGATTGTTGGGAGGAATATCTCTTGCTAGACTTTTGCTTGTCTTTCAATTCAGATTTGCCTGTCACTATAGGTCAAGGATCACATCTTTACTCATAAAGCACTTAATGCAGTGCTTGACATATTACAGATAGTGAAAGTGAAATTTGCCCAGTCGTGTTGGACTCTTTGTGACCCCATGGACTATCATATAGTCCATGGAGTTCTCCAGGCCAGAGTACTGCAGTGGGTAGCCATTCCCTTCTCCAGGGGATCTTCCCAACCCAGGGATTGAACCTAGGTCTCCCTCATTGCAGGCAGATTCCTTACCAGCTGAGCCACCAGGAAAGCACAAGAACACTGGGGTGGGTAGCCTATCCTTTCTCCAGCAGATCTTCCTGACTCAGGAATTGAACTGGGGTCTCCTGCATTGCAATCGGATTCTTTACCAGCTGAGCTACCAGGGAAGCCCCTGGCATATTACATAAATTTTAGCATGAATGGAATAGGTGAATAGTTTGAGAGAGCAACATTGTTATATATTTAACTACAATGGAAAACTGTTTATTTTCCTTGCCAAGATCCTCAAGATAAAAAGAGATTGAATTTTTAAAAAGTTTCCAAATCAAGCAATAAAATTAAACAAATAAAAGCTGAGATGCCCTGTTCAGGTTACAGTAAATATTAAAAATAAAAGAGTATAGAGAAATGAATAAGAGACAGCACCATGGAATCAGATTATAGTATAATGGTTTAAATTCAAGCTACACATGAGGTTTGTGATATAACTTGTGTAAACCTCAGTGTTTTCCTTTCTAAAATGAAGATTTTCATAATCTAATGTCTAGGTTGTCATTAGGTTTTGATATGTGCAAAACTTGTATGTATAGTAAATGCTCATCAAATATTATCCCAATTTTCTAGTCTCATTTTTATTTGGTATAAAAATGATTGAATTTAATGAAATAAAGGCAGAAGGATGTAGCTTAGTGGTGAGAGCGTGAGAAAAATTGATGTTTTTGATCTGTCGTGCTGGAGAAGACTCTTGAGAGTCCCTTGGACTGCAAGGAGATCAAGCCAGTCAATTTTAAAGGAAATCAACTGTGAATACACATTGGAAGGGCTGATGGCTGAAGCTCCAATACTTTAGCCACCTGATGGGAAAAACTGACTTATTGGAAAAGACCCTGATGCTAGGAAAGCTAGAAGGCAAAAGAAGAGGGCAGCAGAGGATGAGATGGTTGGCTAGTATCACCAACTCAATGGACATGAATTTGTGCAAACTCTGGGAGATTGTGAAGGACAGGGGAGCCTGGTGTGCCACAGTCCACGGGGTCATGGAGTCGAATACGACTTAGTGACTGAACGACAATGAAATAAAAAAAAATATTTCAAATAATACTGATAACTCGTATACAAACGTTTTCATGTCTTGAAGATCTTAGTAAGAGAATTGTGAACTTCTAGAAGGCAAGGAAACTGTCTTGCTTTTCAGTTTATCTCCTATATCTGGTGCACACCATGCAGCACATAAGAATTTTGTCACCAAATAGACAATAAACATGAAAACATTCATCTTTCCTTCTAGTCTCTCCTCTGTAGTATGCTTTCATAGCTAGGAAAAATTAAACCAGAATCAAGAGTGCAGTCCCTGATGAAAAACTGAGATAAGTATCATACTAAAAGTATCAAGGACTTAAAACTAAAATAATGGAACAGGCAGATTATGAGGTGGTTGGTAAGTCTGCAGGCTAGACTTCGCTTGACAAAACCAGTTCTGACCTGTTAGATAATCGTAGTGCAGTTACGTTATCTGCCATCTAACCCTCACAGTCTCTCTTGATTATTAGGTAGCTCAAGTGTCATTTTTTAAAATTGAAAAACAAATTGATTTTGTTTTTCTGCACTGCCACTACCAAAAAGCAGTCTGCTCGCATTTCATTAGTAGAACTGTCTGTATAATTTACACATAAAGCTATCATAGACTTATCATCCGAGACAGTATGCCTGGGGATAATGTGGAAATTATGCTCTTTTGAGTAACTGGGAAGGTCTCCAAGATGAGTGCCATTTCTTGGAACAGCAGAATTCTTTTCTCACATGAGCTACATGACAGAGGAGTGTTACACAGCTCATCCATGGACGCTGGCAGCCAAGTGACACCAAGACAGAGTTCGGATTCTGCATTATGTAATTGGAAATCCCTGCAGTGCAATAGCTTTTCTGTGTGTACAGTGATCTAAATTAATGTCTCACTTCTGCTCGGGGAGAACTAGTCAGCCAATGATTTCAATTTTTTTTCTTTTAGTTGAGAGAGACAATTTATCTTACAGAAGATTGTAGTAGATTTTTTTTTTTGCTTGTGTTTTTTGCTAAGTGAAGATATGTACTGTGCTGCCCTTGCTTTTCTGCTTAATCCTTCGAAATGTATGAGCTTAGTACATTTCAGTGTGTTTGTATGTGGTGTGCGTGTGTGTTTGCATTCATTCAGTTGCTATGCGACACTGGGAAGATGCCTTGGCTTTTGCACATATCACTTTCATGTACAAAGTATTTTTGCTTAGTGGCCAAAATATGGGAGATACTCTTCCTAAGGTAGCAGCGAGTCTTCTGGCAAATTCCAAAAATAATTCCACTGGTTATTTTATAATTACTATCAGAGCTGTTTCCTGTGACTTTCTTTGTTTCCTGGGTCTGTTTGCCTTTTTTTCAACTTGAAAGGTGTTACTGCTCTTTGATCCAATTCTTAATAAATGATTGTTTACCTATAGCATTTTTGTAATAGAAACGTGCTTCAACGGAAATTATTTCCTTTTTGTTCATATTTGGTATTTCATGGTTTTTAGTAGAACAGAACAAGGGCTTTCACCCAAAGGGAGATGATACTGATTATTTAGAAACTGGCATTTTGATCCCTCATTGAATTCAAGTGTGTGAAAACCCTTTACCTGCCATTAGCCTTTACTTGTATTCTCTAGAATATTCCAAAAGAAAAACGTTTTTACATGAAAAAATGTGTCCAGACAGAGAAAGAAAAGGATGTATGTTTTATGGAAAACAAAACTCTTCCTCTGTGTATCACTCGCAGACGTTTCTAGCTCAGCTGCCCTAATCTGTGCTTCCACATTATCTTTTTGGAACCCTGGCAACAGTCTCCTAACTGGATTCTTCATACGTACTCTCATCCTCTCGAAACTGTTCTTTGCACATAGAATTAAGATTGCATCATGTCAACCCTTTCCTCTCCTCAAAACCAATCACATACCAGGCTTAACATTCTTCAATGGATTTCCTTTGGTCTTAGGATAAGAAAACAGACTCTTATCATGGCATACAGCCCCCTTCATTTACTCCCTGCTTCTCCTTCTCTGAGCTCCCATCTCAACTTCCTTCATGCCCTCAAAGAGGCCAAGTTCCCTCCCACCCACACATAGATCCTTGTATTTGAAGCACAGCAGCTCACACTTTTTTATCCTGTTAATGCCACTCATTCTTCTGATATCAACCTAATTATCTTTTCCTTAGGGAACCTTTCCTTCACCAGCACATTTGCTCATTTCTTTTTAGTATTATACTCCCATAAGCACTGGGTTCCCTCCTTTATGCCACTTTTTACAGTTGGCAATTTTACATTCATTGTGTGTAATAATTTTGATCAATGTTTCCCTTCTTTAAAACATGAAAGTAGAGATTGTATCTCTTTTTTGCTTGACCTTGTATCCCACCACCAAATACAGTGCCTGGGATATGATAGGGGTTCTATAAATACTTCTTTCTTTCATTTACGGCAAGAATTTGGCATAAAGCTTTACTAGGTTTGGTTTGGTTTTGTTTTGTCCGCACAGCAGTCAGACTCTTAGTTCCCATGTCCCCTGCAGCTCAGGAGCAGAGTCTTAACCACTGGACCACCAGCAAGCTCCCTGTTGTAATTAAGATAGAAAATATGTCCAGTAATTGTGAAAGTGTATTAGAGCTGTTTTGGGTGAGATGATTTTGGTTGCCAAGCTCACCAGCTGCATCTGAAAGCAAGGATCACTTAGATTTCATATGTCTGAGATGCTCATGTAAGAACATACATAGTCATATTGAACTGCAAACACGTATTGCGTTCTTACTATGTGTCAGACAGTGTGCTAAGCTCTAAACCTGTGACAACTCATTTCTATCCACAAGTCTTCTGAGGCATAGGTATTTCCACCGTCTGCATTTTGTAAGTGAAGAAACTGAAATATGTTAAGTAACTTAACCTGAGATTGTAGAATTATTAGGTGAATCTCAGAACTTGGTAGGATTCTAGAACCCAGCTCTTCTACTGCCTTATTTAAAATAACATTACTAACATCTTTATGTTTTGTTTATCAAATAGAAGATGAACATTCTGTACTTTACCAAATAAGTAGGAGCAGGAGATAAACACTCACTTTTGAAGATAAGCGCAGATTTTCTGCTTTCCCTCCAGTACAAGTATAATCTGTCTTCAGTTCAGTTCAGTTCAGTCGATCAGTCATGTCCGACTCTTTGTGACCCCATGAGTCGCAGCACGCCAGGCCTCCCTGTCCATCACCATCTCCCGGAGTTCACTCAGACTCACGTCCATCAAGTCCGTGATGCCATCCAGCCATCTCATCCTCGGTTTTCCCCTTCTCCTCCTGCCCCCAATCCCTCCCAGCCTCAGAGTCTTTTCCAATGAGTCAACTCTTTGCATAAGGTAGCCAAAGTACTGGAGTTTCAGCTTTAGCATCAGTCCTTCCAATGAACACCCAGGACTGATCTCCTTTAGGATGGACTGGTTGGATCTCCTTGCAGTCCAAGGAACTCTCAAGAGTCTTCTCCAACACCACAGTTCAAAAGCATCAATTCTTCGGGGCTCAGCTTTCTTCACAGTCCAACTCTTAGTGTTAGGAGTACAGCAAATTGAATCAGTTACACATATATCCAGTCTTTTCTAGATTATTTTCTCAGATAGGCCATTACAGAATATTGAGTAGAGTTTCCTTTACTATATATACAAGAGGTCCTTATTCAGTTAGTTCAGTTCAGTTACTCAGTCATGTCCGACTCTTTGCGACACCATGAACTGGGGCACGCCAGGCCTCCCTGTCCATCACCAACTCCCGGAGTTCACTCAAACCCATGTCCATCGAGTCGGTGATGCCATCCAATCAACTCATCCTCTGTCATCCCCTTCTCCTGCCCTCAATCTTTCCCAGCATCAGGGTCTTTCCAAATGAGTCAGCTCTTCACATCAGGTGGCCAAAGTATTGGAGTTTCAGCTTCAACATCAATCCTTCCAAGAAACATCCAGGATTTATCTCCTTTAGGATGGACTGGTTGGATCTCCTTGCAGTCCAAGGGACTCTCAAGAGTCTTCTCCAACACCACAGTTCAAAAGCATCAATTCTTCCGTGCTCAGCTTTCATTATAGTCCAAATCTCACATTCGTACATGACCACTGGAAAAACCATAGCCTTGACTAGACAGACCTTTGTTGTCAAAGTAATGTCTCTGCTTTTCAATATGCTGTCTAGGTTGGTCATAACTTTCCTTCCAAGGATAAGCATCTTTTAATTTCATGGCTGCAATCACCATCTGCAGTGACTTTGGAGCCCAGAAAAATAAAGTCAGCCACTGTTTCCACTGTTTCCCCATCTATTTGCCATGAAGTGAGGTCCTTATTAGTTACCTATGTCTTTTATATACAGTAGTATCTATATTTCAATCCCAGTCTTTCCGTTTATTCCTCCCCCTGATAACCATGTTTGTTTTTTACATCTGAAATTCTATTTCTGTTTTGTAGATAAATTTATCTGTACTCCCCCCTCCCTTTTTTTTAGATTCATTGCCAATAGACTCTTTACCAACTGAGCCACTATGGAAGCCCCTTTAGATTACACATACAAGCAATATATGATATTTGTCTTTCTGTCTTACTTTCTTCACTTAGCATGACAATCTCTAGGTCCATCCATGTTACACCCTAAATTTAATTCTCTCAAATATCCCATAAGACAGAAATTAAGATCTTTTTAAAGATACAAAGGTGAGAATGAGCTCTCCAACCTAAAGTGGATGGCTTGGTCAGGGGTAGGCTCCAGATCTTCTGACCCCAAGACCAGTTACGTGGGCTTTGTCATCAGAGTGCTTCTCAGTTACCTCAACAGCACAGGATAATCTGCCTCTGGGATACATATCCACAGACAATGTCTGAATGCTATTCAATGTCTGCTGAAATATTTTATTGCCATGTGTTTTCCTTTGTTTAATCTCTACTGTGAAATTCATTAAACATGATGTGTTATATGGAAAAGAGAAACTAAAGTTTTGGATATCTTCTTTTGGATTAAGACGTTTACCTGTCAGGCTACACATGCACATACATGCATATATCTTTACTTTGTGTATACTTTATATTTAAGTGTTAGTGATTATTTTACAAGACTGCAGAGGAAGTATGATTAGCAACATTTTCTTCACAGCTCATTAGTATCATGATTTCTAGTAAAAATGGTCTCAAACTGAGCTTAATGCTGCTATTTTCTTATTGTTAGCTGCTGGGAATAACAATAAGTACAAAACATTTAAAGAGATGTTAAAACAATTAAAGTGGCATTTTTATGATAGGTTATAATATTAAGGCATAAACGATGGAACTTTTAATGCAATCATTATTGCCTTTTTTATTTTATGAAAATCTATTTTCTAGAAGCTTTCTTTTTAATCTTGCTCTGTTTACACCAAACTATTAAAACTTTCACCAGTGTAGCATTAGCACAGGAAATGAGTGACAACAAGGTAGCCTGCCTGACCTCCAGACCTCCCCTTTTTTAACTTTGAAGGCCTGAGAGCTAGTTGACATTCTACCAGCACTAACAGAATGTAGTAGGAATGAAAACAACAAATTTTGAAGAATGTTTTTTACTTATTGAATAGCCCAAAGTAGAGTATGAGTTAGATTTCCTATCAAGTTTTGACTCTTTCAGAGTACGTTATACAGACTTGCTTCCCTGGTGGTTTAGGCGGTTAAGAATCTGCCTGCAATGCGGAAGACTTGGATTCCATCCCTGGGTTGGGAAAATCCCCTGGTAAATGGAATTCTTGCCTAGAGACTTCCATGGACAGAGGAGCCTGGTGAGCTACAGTCCATGGGATCACAAAGAGTCCGACATGACTGAGCAACTAACACTTTCACTTCAATTTGTATTAATTTGCTACCACATGGCCTCTCATTGTGGGTAGGAAGATGGGAATTATATGAGTGGACAGAAGTAAGATAAACATTTAACTCACTATTTTTTCATTAACATATTCCTAGATATTAACCAATAAGGTCAGCCTCGGGTTGTATCAGTTGTTACAGTTGGTTATCTAACATCAAAATTACAGCACACAGTGTTCTGAGGTTCTGAGTCAAAAGCTCAAATGTTGCAGTAGTATTTGTTTCCTTTTGTGAAATACAGCAGTTCCTTTTTAACAGTTTTTGACCTTCATAGTGAAATTTCAATTTAGATCTAGATAACATTATGCTGTTGGATTTCTCCCTCAGAATAGCAGTAAACTTTATTAAATATTTATATGTCTTACTTTGTGAGACAATTGTGGAAGCATTTGCTCTGAGGAAGATGAAAACCCTGACACTCAGAAGACACAGAGTATATAATAGCAGTGACCGTGAACTCAGAAAGACCTTGGATAGAGTCCTGGTCCTGCCACCTACTAGCTTTGAAGCAGTAACACTAAATGATGGAAAGCATAGCTAATGACCCCTGCCCTACCTAACTGCCAGAGTCATCAGATTCTGCAAGTGATAATTCTGTGAAGCTTCGTGCCAAGTACCTCCATCATTTTTATCCTTTACACAAGGTCTAACAAATTAACAGTTCTTTCATCTTGCTTCCTAATACCAGAGTCAATGATATCCAGTCACAAAGTGAATGGTGCAGAAAGTGTAGGTCTGGAATTACCAGATTAATGCAGAAAAGTTGGTCATGTTAGCAAGGCTGTGATGGTATTCATGGACTTCATTCAGTTCAGTTCAGTTCAGTTCAGTCGCTCAGTCATGTATGATTCTTTGCGACCCCATGAATCGCAGCACGCCAGGCCTCCCTGTCCATCACCATCTCCCGGAGTTCACTCAGACTCACGTCCATCGAGTCCTTGATGCCATCCAGCCATCTCATCCTGGGTCGTCCCCTTCTCCTCCTGCCCCCAATCCCTCCCAGCATCAAAGTCTTTTCCAATGAGTTAACTCTTCGCATGAGGTGGCCAAAGTATTGGAGCTTCAGCTTTAGCATCATTCCCTCCAAAGAAATCCCAGGGCTGATCTCCTTCAGAATGGCCTGGTTGGAACTCCTTGCCATCCAAGGGACTCTCAAGAGTCTTCTCCAACACCACAGTTCAAAAGCATCAATTCTTCGGCGCTCAGCCTTCTTCACAGCCCAACTCTCACATCCATACATGACCACAGGAAAAACCATAGCCTTGACTAGACGGACCTTAGTTGGCAAAGTAATGTCTCTGCTTTTGATTATACTATCTAGGTTGGTCATAACTTTTCTTCCAAGGGGTAAGCGTCTTTTAATTTCATGGCTGCAGTCACCATCTGCAGTGATTTTGGAGCCCCCAAAAATAAAGTCTGACACTGTTTCCACTGTTTCCCCATCCTCAGCCCTATGTAGTGCTTTAAACGGCAGGGCTTTTGAGAATGGGTATCCCACATTGAGAGTCAAGGTTAAGCTTTATATAGGGTGATAGCAATTGGTGATTGGCCCTGGCTAGTGTCCTCATCTCTTTCAGGAACTGTCAAGAGTATTTATGATTATGCTGATAATGGCATGGATAACCAAATGTCCTGTTGCTATCATTATAACATAAAATATGGTGTGGTTTTTCAACTTCTTAAAAATTAGAAGCCAATGTCTTTGAGGTGGTAATGGTGGTGGAATAAGCCAGTAATGAATCATCTTACTTTAGCACCTTTTTTTCTCTTAAAGGTCATTTGTCATCACAGCTAAGTATGCACTTGGTCTAGCTCACTCTCTCTTATCTACTCAATTCAAGGATCAAGACTCCTTTCTTCTTTTTTAAATTGACATAACTATTGAGTAGATAGTACACCAAATGACTCAAAAAGCAGAAAGTGTGAAAATACATGAAAAGTCTTCCTGTGTCCCTGCTCACATCCTTAATTTATATACATCCTTCTCCACCCAGCTATAAACAAGGTAACCCTGCTATAGATTTCTTGTTTATATTTACGGAAATACTTTTTAATAGCTGTAACTCTATAAATATATATTATTTGTCTTAAAAATGTGAATATCTTAACATACATGGTGTGGCATTTTGATTATTTTTATTTAATATCTTAATCTTTCTTTTTAGGCAATACTCACCCATGTAATTTTATGTATAAAATTATCCCTTTGATGGATTGGTTCTCAGGATATACTTCTGTAACTTTTTTTCGGTTTTTCTTTAGAAACTGGGGAAAAACATGGTAACTGGTTTGTCCAGAAATTGAGAAAAAAAATGTGAAAAGAGTTAGATGTAATTCTGTTTATGTTTTGAGGATGGATCCTCTTAGTACATGCTGTTTGAAGCTCTGAGCATCCTGTTAAATGTCCTTCCTGTTTTTCAAAAGAAAGTAAGGTCTATGAATATATGTTTTCCAACTCAAGTTGTTAGAATAATGACCTGACATTTAAAGAAAGTCACAAGTATCTAGTCAATTTGACTTTTAGAGATAGCTAAGAAAAATCTTGGTCAAATTGGTGTTCATCACAGAGTTTTAGGCATTGCCTGCCTTTCTCTGTTCTTTAAATATATATTTTTTGGCAACAGATGACGTTTTTCTTGAGCTTCTGTGATAGCTCAGTGGTAAAGAAGCTGCCTGCCAGTGCAGGAGATATGGGTTTGATCCCTGGACTGAAAAGATCCCCTGGAGAAGGAAAGGGCAACCCACTCCAATATTCTTGCCTGTGAAATCCCATGGTCAGGGAACCTGGCAGGCTACAGTCCATGGGATTGCAAAAGAGCTGGACAAGACTTCGTGACTAAACAACAGGTTTTTCTTAGTTGGTCCTAATGTATCCAGCTCATGTTTTCAGCAAAGTTTAGCATAGTTTTCTCACAGTAGGGACAAAAAAATAAAAGTTTAAACACAGTTGATAAAATTGAGAATTCATGATCCTAACTAAAAGTGTATTATTTATAGAATTGATATTTCTTAAATATTTATCCATTAAAAAACCACACACTGGTCATGAGTACCATTTGACAGCTTTTAGTTATGTAAATTATTTCTCTCCTGACTGTATAATTACATGATGGACTGGTTTCTAGAGTATCATATACTTAATGTGAGTTTGTAAAAATCCTTTAATCATATAATTGCTAGTTTATCAAGTAGAAAATATGGGTCTGAGAACACTATCATTATGTCATTATTCTCCACAAAAGACTGTGAAACACACTGAAGAGGCCATTATGAGGCAAATAACAGTTTTCTATGTGTCTAACTTTGCAAGGATTAAAAAAAAAAAGAAGAACAGCAAAGAAAATGCCTAAAGGTAAAGAGTTTAAGATCTAGCCATTCGGTTTATCTTGTGTCTCTATCTGTGAAAATCAGTCCAGTCAAAGGAAGTGAATAGGCAAGAGTAGAACAGGAGAGCTAGTGGATTATCTGACTCAATGAGTGACACTAATATTTAATAACTGATTCAGTAAATTCCATGTAGAAAGCCTAAAGGACATACACTTGAGACTCAGTATTTGCCGTAGGGTCTAGTTGCACTGTTTTTGTGCTTGTTATGGTCGAGTGTACTATTTTCAAATGTGATTGCAGGAGATAACAGTTTAAATTCGCTTGGTCTAGAGACAGTGGGAAACAGGCATATAGCCTGGAATGATTAAATGGCACATTCAAATCTAGCTTTATAGAGCTCAGAGATGAAAAAGTGTTGTTGTTGTTTTGACTCAGTGGGTATCATGAGTCAGAAAATCTATTTTCAATAAAGTCAAGTAAAGTGAAAAAGTGAAATTGCAGTTGCTCTGCTGTGTCTGACCCTTTGCGACTCCATGGATTGTATGTAGCCCACCAGGCTCCTCCATCCATGGGATTTTCCAGGCAAGGATACTGGAGTGGGTTGCCATGTCCTTCTCCAGGGGATTTTCCTGACCCAGGGATCAAACCTGGGTCTCCCACATTGCAGGCAGATTCTTTACCATCTGAGCCACAAGGGAAGCTCAAAGCCCACAGTAAAACTGCTCTACTTCTGGGTTTAGTGTGAGAAGACAAGACTCCTATAAGCCTCTTTTTTGTAGGTAGATATTTGTTTTATGTGTGTGTGTGTGTGTGTGTGTGTGTGTGTGTGTGTGTGTGTGTATGTTTCTCTCCTCCCCCATTTTAATGGTTATACTTCCAGCACTGTGCGGGAGGAAAACCAAAACCATGGTGTTAGATTTAAAGATAACTGGGAAGGGCTGAAGATGTTCCTATATTGTGGCCTCAAGATTAGGTAATTGTTTACTCTATTATTGTTTAATCTGCTATCAAATCTAGCTCATGATTAACATATCAGATAATTTATATTTTCATGTAATAAAAGCATTTTTTCTTCAATAAAGTAGTCATTTAAAAAAAATAATAGGTTGCTAAATCACTGCTAAACTTTGCCATTTAATCCTTTGATTTCCCTCCACCTCTTAAAAAGAAACTAAACATATTGTAAAAAAATGATTTTTTTAAGATTTCACTTTGTTATCAAGTCCAAGCTCACACTGGTTACCACATGACAGGCCAATAAATTGAGAGATTAGTTACTGGGGCGAGGAATGGTGACTTTATTTGGAAAGTCCACAGACCAAGAAGATGGCAGACTCATGTTCTAAGAACCAACTTGCCCAACTTAGACTTCAGGCTTCTTTTATACTAAAAGAGGAGGGAATAAAGTCAATCACTTCCTGGTTTGTGTCGGGCTTCAGAGAGGATGTGTTAATTTCTTCTATCCGGTAGTCATTCACATGTGGGCCTGGTCAGGATCTTTCCTGTGAGCTAAACAAATATATTTTAACTTAATGATCATTATGTGGGAGGCAGAGTTCCCAGAGAGGGACCATTTTGTGTAAGCTTAAAGGCAGCATTTCTTTAATGATTAACTTGTATTAGAATACAAAGGTTCTTCTCTGTACAAATAAGCTAAAATTAGTGAAAATGGCTTCATTTTTGAGTATTTAGATCTGTCAAGAAAATCTGGAGCTGGAGGTATGCTGATTGGTGACTTCTATGAGTCAGACTGGAAATAGCGTGAAGTAGGTTTTAGAGTCCGGAGTTAGTGGGTCACAAAGTGTGGGTTTCAATTCTGGCTCTGCCACAAAGTCTCTGTGACTGATCAACTTACTTAGCTTCCCTGTACTCCAATTTCCCCATCTGTAAAATGGAGATGGGGAAATTAGGTACCTCATAGAAGATTAAAGGCCATTTTGTAAGAAAAAGGCTTAGAGCTCAGTGGGGCAGTTTGTCCACACTTAATTAAAGGTCAGTTCTTGGTTTATGTCTCAGTAATCCTTCTTGTTCTCTGGATCTGTGGCTTTCCTTCTTCCTCCTAGACCTTCACAAGTCTATGATACCCCCTTTCACAAAATAAGTTGGTATTTAAAACATAACTTGAATTTATTTAAAAAGTGTTTCTGTCACTTAATAGCTGAGCAATCTTAAGAGGGTTCTTTCATTTCCAAGTCTAATTTTTCTTATTTGTAGGTATCTGTTTTCTTGTGAAGCTCAAATGACATATTAAATGTGAAAATACTTTAAAAGCTGAAAATTATTAGAGATTATAGCTGCAAATTGTTAGCGAGCTATAGAAAGGAAAAAATCACATCCTTGCCTTTTTCTTTTTAAACAAAAATTATTTTTTCCATTTGACTAGATGGCAACCCACTCCAGTATTCTTGCCTAGAGAATCCCAGGGATGGGGGAGCCTGGTGGGCTGCCATCTATGGGGTTGCACAGAGTCAGACACGACTGAAGCGACTTAGCAGCAGCAGCAGCAGTTAGTTTGTGAAACTGAAAAATACAGAAAAGCAGAGAGAAGAAAGAAATTTATATCTCTTCCACTCAGATATTGTTAGTACTTTGATATACTTCTATTTACTTTCCACACATCATATTATTTAAGTTATACTGTGAAAATGTAATTTTGTATTGATGTCTTTAATTAAAAAAAATCTTATTAAAGGATAGTTGGTTTATAATCTTATGTCAGTTTTAGGTATACAGTAAAGTGATTCAGATAGATACATGCCTATATAAATACTCCAATATATTTTATATATATGTTATGACTATATGTATATATAATATATCTGAATATACATAAATACTCTTTTTCAGATTCTTTCCTTATATAGGTTATTGCAAACTATTGAATATAGTTCCCTTTGTTATACAGTAGGTCCTTGCTGTTTATCTCTTTCATATATAGTATTGAGTATATGTTACTCCCAATTTCCCAATTTATCCCTTCCCCTTCCCCTTTCTCATTTGGTAACTGTAAGTTTGTTTTGTATGTCTGTGAGTCTGTTTCTGTTTCCTAAGTAACTTTGTTTGTATAATTGTTTTTAGATTCCACATGTAAGTGATATCGTATATCTGTCTTCTCTGACTTCACTTAGAATTATAATTTTTGAATTTGCTATCATGCCAACATTAAAATGTAATTCAAATCCATTCTTCCTTAAGTTACTGTTGTCAATCTCTCTTCATATATCATATACACATGTACATATATATGTACAAAGCAATTTTTTCTTCTTCATTTATGTTTTGTTTGCATTTCAGTATGATATATGTACCTCCCTTATTTTGCACTTTTGGGTGGTGAAGAGTTTTTACTCATATATTAAAAATATAAGAACAACCATCTTTATCTTTAATTCTATCTCTAAATCAGGTACATTTTACTCAGCTACATTATAAGCAATCAAAATGTTCTGCTTTTAGGTATATTTGTCTTTACACATTAATTGTAGCAAAATTGAAAGCAAAAAGAATTATGAAAGTTTGAGGTTGAGGGAAGGAAGTTGATAAAACCCTCAGCTTTAAGAATGCAGAAATTTGAAACCCCTACGGACTAACAGTCTGAACCCAATAGTCAGTAAAGCTAAGTTATAGACTGAGAGTGATTTTTAATCTGCCGATGATCAAAATAGGTGTAAATACACATATGTTGAAATAATTTTAATTTAGTTAAACCATAGTTTATTAAACATCATAGCATTTAGTTACTTGTGACTTAGTAGCAGCAGCAACAGCAGCAAAGACAATTAAAAAAAACATACATTGTGGTTTAATTTTTTAACTTTACTTATTACTAACTATATAATATGATTTGAGAACTTAGCAAAAGAAAAAAAAACAGACAATGAGTAAAGGTACAAAAAAACAAGTACAATTATAAAAAAAAAACCCACACAGATTAAAAGAGATGCTCAGGTGAAAGGGCAGTTATAGGACTAGATTTGAGGCAAGTAACATCCACAGAGATGCACACCAGCAAAGCTGAATCAGACCTTAAATCTGGATGATTTAGCTGAGCTTACTTTTTTCAAGCAGTTTCCAGCTTGTTTCTCTGAAAAGTAGGCCATCAAATAAGCAGGTATTTTCAGACCAGTCTCCTGTAACAATAACGACACCTCCCTTTATAGCTGCATCACATCGTGTCACAGTTTACAGAGCACTTTCTGGTTGCCCTCAATAGCAGTGTAACAGCTGAACTTACTTTCAATACATACATTTCATTTTTTGCCAGGAAAATAGCCAGGAAATATTTAGTGAATGTATGCTACACGCTAGACCATCCACTCATCCAAATTTGAAATTAAAAGAATTGATAAAGTCTCTGCCCTCCAGGTCACAGGGTAACAGTGAAGACAGACCCATACACAGGTAATTTAAAATGCAACATGGCAAAAACAGGGATGGTGTTATGTCAGGTTATTATAACATCCAGGAGAAAGAACATGTAATCTTACCTGAGTGAGGGTGGGGAATACAGTCTCAGGGAAGGATTCCTGGGGTGGTGACATTGAATTATATGACTATGTGGAGTTAAGCATAGTGTAAAATAGAAGACATAAACCAAACCCTGGAAGTGACAAAGTGCCCAGTGTGTTAGCTGTGTATTTTTTGTGCATAATCAGTGAGGCATATTAAAAAGCAGAGACATTGCTTTGTCAACAAAGGTCCATCTAGTCAAGGCTATGGTTTTTCCAGTAGTCATGTATGGATGTGAGAGTTGGACTACAAAGAAAGCTGAGTACTGAAGAATTGATGCTTTTGAACTGTGTTGTTGGAGAAGACTCCTGAGAGTCCCTTGGTCTGCAAGGAGATCCAACCAGTCCATTCTGAAGGAGATCAGTCCTGGGTGTTCATTGGAAGGACTGATTTTGAAGCTGAAACTCCAATACTTTGGCCACCTGATGTGAAGAGCTGACTCATTTGAAAGGACCCTGATGCTGGGAAAGATTGAGGGCAGGAGGAGAAGGGGATGACAGATGATGAGACGGTTGGATGGCATCACTGACTCAATGGACATGGGTTTGGTTAGACTCCGGGAGTTGGTGATGGACAGGGAGGCCTGGTGTGCCGCGGTTCATGGGGTCGCAAAGAGTTGGACATGACTGAGCAACTGAACTTAACTGAACTGAATCAGTGAGACTGGGAGACTGGCTAGGTAGGCAAGAGCTAGATCATGAAAGATTATGGTTAACTATGTGAGCGTGCATTACTCAGAAGGGGAAGGAGGAATCACTGGAGAGTTTTAAAGCTTCACATTTAGATTGGTTATCCTGCTGTCTCCGTGGTGGATGAGATGAGGGAAATGACAGATGCATAAAGCAGAGAGAATGTTGATGCTCTATGACTCTTTTTTCAAATGAGTTTATTTTATTTGTTCATTTTCGGTTGCACTGGGTCTGCATTGTGGCGCACAGGCTTCGTCTAGTTGTGGCAGCTACTGTCTAAGTTGAGGTACACGGGCTTCTCATTGTGGTGGCTTCTCTTGTTGCTGAGCGCCAGGGGTAGGGTGCATGCACTTCACTAGTTTTGGTACATGGGCTCTAAAGCCCAGGCTCAGTAGCTTTGGTGCATAGGCTTACTTGCACCATGACATATGGGATCTTCCCGGACTGGGGATCAAACCCATGTCTCCTGCATTGGCAGGTGGATTTTTAACCACTGAGTCACCAAGGAACCCCTGCCCTTTGACATTTTAGAATTTCTTCATAGAATCTTCAGAAAGTTAACAAAAAAAGCTAAAAATCATTGTGTGGTGTTTGTGTGACAATTTTGCTCTCCTCTGTGGACAGAGAAGCTTATGGAGGAAAAACATAGAGGGTAGATGGATTACTGGAAAACAAAAACAATGAGACTTTCCTACCAGCCTCCCCTGTAATCGGGGGAAAATGGAAGATATGCTCCTTGCAGACCATATAGGCGAAAACTGCTTAACAGTTACCACCGGAGAATGGCTTTCTTAGAAGCAAAATGTTGATTTGAAGAAGTTATTTAGAAGTCATTCAGTTTAGTCCAGTTCAGTCGCTCATTTGCTCTTTGCGACCCCATGAATCACAGCACACCAGGCCTCTCTGTCCATCACCAACTCCTGGAGTTCATTCAGACTCACGTCCATCAAGTTGGTGATGCCATCCAGCCATCTCATCCTCTGTCGTCCCCTTTTCCTCCTGCCCCAAATCCCTCCCAGCATCAGAGTCTTTTCCAATGAGTCAACTCTTCACATGAGGTGGCCAAAGTACTGGAGTTTCAGCTTCAACATCAGTCCTTCCAAAGAACACCCAGGGCTGATCTCCTTCAGAATGGCCTGGTTGGATCTCCTTGCAGTCCAAGGGACTCTCAGGAGTCTTCCCCAACAATACAGTTCAAAAGCATCAATTCTTCGGCACTCAGCTTTCTTCACAGTCCAACTCTCACATCCATACATGACCACTGGAAAAACCATAGCCTTGACTAGACGGACCTTTGTTGTCAAAGTAATGTCTCTGCTTTTCAATATACTATCTAGGTTGGTCATAACTTTCCTTCCAAGGAGTAAGCGTCTTTTAATTTCATGGCTGCAGTCACCATCTGCAGTGATTTTGGAGCCCCCCCAAATAGTCTGACATTGTTTCCATGGTTTCCCCATCTATTTCCCATGAAGTGATGGGACCAGATGATCTTAGTTTTCTGAAAGTTGAGCTTTAAGCCAACCTTTTCACTCTCCTCTTTTACTTTCATCAAGAGACTTTTTAGTTCC
The DNA here is from genome assembly GCF_032405125.1 of Capricornis sumatraensis. NCBI lineage: Eukaryota > Metazoa > Chordata > Mammalia > Artiodactyla > Bovidae > Capricornis > Capricornis sumatraensis. The sequence goes on along the minus strand of NC_091071.1, from coordinate 59,971,480 downwards.
TCTTCACTTTCTGGCATAACGGTGGTGTCATCTGCATATCTGAGGTTACTGATATTTTCCCCAGCAATCTTGATTCCAGCTTATGCTATTAGTTTAATTGATTTTGCAATCCAGGTTTTTATTATATTCCAGATTCCATTTCTATTTCCAATATCCATTTTGAAGAAATAGAATAAATATATGGAGTGGAAAAATTAAGATATAAGAGTCTAAGGTAACAATTTTTTCATCGATCATAAAGGATTATAAGCTAAAGAAAGGATCATAGTAAAAATTAGGAAATTGTGTAAGAGGAAGTATGCATTTTGTTGATACTGTACAATCTTTTTCATTATGAACAAACCAAAATATAGAGAGCCCTAAATCAGGTGAAACATCCTTTACAATCCCCCTAGCTTTTTCATTACCCTTTTCCATGGCAGTCTCAAAATATTCCCTAACTCTCATTCTCTCCCCTTTACTCTTTTGATTTTATGCTGGCACACAAAGCTGCCACATATATTGGAGAAGATGGTTTAGAAGTGGTTGGGGTTGGCTTTAGAAAAGAAAGGAATAATTAGAGATAAACAGGTATTTTTTCACCATATAGACAAAGGTCCATTGTGAATTAGTGGTGACATTGTTTTATTGACTATTTTAATTAGTACTGGAGCAAAGAAGGCAGAGAGACATGTCAAATTTCCTTATTATACAGCTTTTTCTGGCCAGTGAAATCTGAGAATATAAACTGTAAGACAGTCTGTATGGAAAGTAATTAGAACCTTATGAACTAATGGACATTTGTTTATTTTTTGCTGCACTGAGTCTTTGTTGCTGCGTGCAGGCTTTCTCTAGTTGCAGTGAGCGAGAGCTACTCTTCATTGTGGTGTGTGGGTTTATTGTGGTGGCTTCTTTTTGAGAAGCACAGACTTTAGGTGTGTGGGCTCAGTAGTTGTTGTGCGTGGGTTTAGTTGCTCCTTGGCATGTGGGGTCTTTCCAGAAGAGGAATCGAACGCGTGTCCCCTGCATTGGCAGACTATTCTTAACCACTTGACTACCAGGGAAATTCCTGAACTAATGGACATGTTGTAGTTTTTTTTTTTGTTTTTGTTTTTGTTTTGTCAACATCAGCTTGACATTCTTTTATGACCAAATAGGAAATCATGAAAGTTATCGGAAATGCTCTTCAAAACCAACCAAAGTATTATAATAAAGCCGTTTTAAAAAACAGAATTTTGAAATACATTATTAGTATGGATGTGAGAGTTGGACTGTGAAGAAGGCTGAGCACCGAAAAATTGATGCTTTTGAACTGTGGTGTTGGAGAAGACTCTTGAGAGTCCCTTGGACTGCAAGGAGATCCAACCAGTCCATCCTAAAGGAGATCAGTCCTGGGTGTTCCTTGGAAGGACTGATGCTGAAGCTGAAACTCCAATACTTTGGCCACCTCATGTGAAGAGTTGACTCATTGGAAAAGACCCTGATGCTGGGAGGGATTGAGGGCAGGAGGAGAAGGGGATGACAGAGGATGAGATGGCTGGATGGCATCACCGACTCAATGGACATGATTTTGGGTAAACTCCGGGAGTTGGTGATGGACAGGGAGGTCTGGAGTGCTGTGATTCATGGGGTCGCAAAGAGTTGGACCCGACTGAGCAACTGAACTGAACTGATTAGCTATTATTGTTTTGTATATTTTGTGTCAAGAAAGCCAATAAACTGAAGAGAATTAGTGGTCATTTCTTTTAGCTTCAAGCAGGAAACTTGAAAACATGTAAAGAAGTTAGTAAATGTTTGAGGCTGAGGTGGTCCAAATTGAACCTATACATATTGTCAGAATATCTAGATAAACATATAATGGCAGATTCTGGTTAAATTCTTCAAGGAATCCAAGACAACAAAATCTTCCTGTACAATGGATGTAAGCGTGAGCTTGAAAGTCAGAAGGAAACATTTGAGCAAGTTATTTGAGTTAGAATTTCCTTTTTTAAGTAAAAAGAAAAAACATTTTATTTTGTGTTGGAGTATAGCTGATTAAAAAACAATGTTGTGATAGTTTCAGTTGATCAGCAAAGGGACTCAGTCATACATATACACGTATACTTTCTCCCCACAAACCCCTCTCCTCAAAGACTGAACTGTTAATTTAAAAAATACATGTAAAGCTGATGTTGGTGCTTTGAACTTAACATAGTGCTTAGCATACAGTAAGCACTTTATAGGATGGTTATTGTTGTTTACATTATTCCTTTGTAATATACCCCTGTGTGAGTGACTGAAACAGATGTCTGAGCTAAATCAGCCACAGATATGATTTTTTAAACCATTTCTTAGGTACAATCTTGCATGATTCAAGGTAGACTGCTTTATGACTTACTCTGAAATCTCAGTGGTTTAATACAACAAAAGGTGTATGGCTCAAATTACAGGCCAGTGTGGATTGGCAGAGTTTGGGTGATGTCGGGAGCTCTACTTCATGTAGTTACTTAAGGACATGACCCCCTTGTCTAGTGCCTCCGCTATGCCCTGGGATTTGAGTCCTCCCCTGGATAAAGAGCATCTGTCTGCAATGCAGGAGACTCGGGTTTGATCCCTGTATTCTTGCCTGGAAAATCCCATGGACGCAGAGCCTGTTAGGTTACCATCCATGGGGTCACAAAAAGTTGGACATGACTGAGTGATTTCACTTTCACTTTCTGGATACTTGGCATTGGACCAGTTGGTGAGAGAATAAAGGAAAATTGGAAAGGTTTATGGATCAATCCTGCAAGCTTTGTATATTACTTCTGTTCAGAGTTCATCATCTGGAATTTCAATACCTGGCCCGCTTTAACTGCATTGGATGCTGGGAATTGTAGTCCAGCTGTGGTCCCAGAAGGAAAAGGAAGCATCTGTCATAGACCTCTTCCTGAGTTTTCATCTACATGTCAACCAGGATATTGTCATTGTTGTTTAGTTGCTAAGTTGTTTCTAACTCTATTTGCGACTGCATGAGCTGTAGCCCACCAGCCTTCTCTGCCCATGGGATATCTCAGGCAAGAATACTGGAGTGGGTTACCATTTCCTTCTCCAGGGGATCTTCCCAACCCAGGTGTCAAGTCCTCATCTCCAGCATTGGCAGGCGGGTTCTTTACCACTGATCCGCCAGGGAAGCCTGTCAACCAGAATAGAAAGTAGAAACAAGAAATTCCTAGCGTATCACATCCTACTCAGAATATGAAGCAAAGGGTTAATCAACTCTATTAGATAATTATTCTAATCACTAATCCTTGTTTTCAATAATAATAATATTTAATAAAATTTTCAATTTACAAAATACAGTCCTATTCTTTAGGTAGGTGGGGTGGAATAGTGACAAGAGTGTGGTCTTTGAGATAAGAAAGGTTTGGATATAACCTGTGGCTCCCATACTTGCTGTGTTTGTCAGCTGAGTCTAGTTAGGTACTTCTTCTTGCCTTTATTTTTCATCTGAAAGTTGAAATAAAGAATCCTTTCCTTGAAAATTATGAAGATTAAATGAATTACAGTAAGGAAAGCATCTAGATTAGTAGTTACTCTTTTTTTTTTTTTTGATAGTGATTATCATTCAACTGACTTATTCAACACTTTAGAGACATTGCTAGCTCCAGGAAACTGACTTAGATAAACAATTTTTTCAAGTTCAGCTAAGACTAAAGGTACTTTTTCTGATTTCAAACTCCATGATCATTATTCCCCCAAGAAAATACATCAGAAATGTTTCAGTTCAGATGGTATAAGACAACTTCAAAGGCAAGCACTAAAATATATATGGGAGGGGCTTACTTAAAAGATTACAAGGCAAATCCATACTAAAGAAAAGAAAATCTTCAAAAATTTCAAATATTTACCTCCTTTAAATTCTGTGCACCATACTCCTTCCAGATTAAAAATTAAGCTATGTTTTCCCACTTAGACATACTTTCTGTCTCTTGGGAACAAAATATATAGTGTTATTCTTTGTGGTTCAGCTGTAAGTCAAACAGCAGAGTTCTAAGACACCACAACCGCCTAATTGGAAACTCTTAAGTTGTCCTTTGTAAGTCACCCAGTGTAGATGTGTATTGTATAGACTTTCAAGGGTTACTAATATTCTGAGCCACCATGGAAATTACACAATTTCTGTGTAGGCAGTATTTTTAAGGTCCCAGGACCCTTAGGCTGGTTGGTGAGAGTTCTTTTAGGAATCACAGTTGTAAACATGCACTTAATTAATTTTGCATACTATTTTACACTTTTTTTCTCTGCAAGCATTTTAAGTTATATTCACACCTATTAGTAAACTAATGACTGCATATCTTCTCATGCTTGCCCTTGTGTTTTTGTGTACATTTTTCTCACTTACTTCTAACTTGGCTTCACACTTTTTTTGATATCAGAGCTCATTAGTTTTACTTCCTTTCTACTCGGCCTGTATCACTCTCTGCTTATACTTAGTGAAATAATCTGCTTTGCCAAAAAGTAATGCAGAAAATAATATTTGTATTTGAAATTACTGATAAACAATACCATATCATTAAGGAATGGTAAAGATAAGAAAAAGGAGCTAATTTCTGGCAAGTTAAGATCTTAGCTAAAAAAAAAAAATACAAGCAGCACTTTTCCCAATAAAAGTTTCAAATTGTCAAATCAACATTTTATTTTTTTAATTTTACTTTACAATACTGTATTGGTTTTGCCATACATCAACATGAATCCGCCACGGGTGTACAGGTGTTCCCAATCCTGAACCCTCCTTCCACCTCCCTCCCCATTTTAAATCTTTTTCGTCTATTGGAGAAAATGGAGACCTCCTTATTAAACCTCTATATATGTGCATCCAAGTTGGTATATGACTGTTAAAAATGAAATAATCTTTTTCAAGTTGATCTTAGTACTTTGAAATTTTGTTCTTGAATAAAAAAATTTCGTTCCTTCAGTCTTCTTTATTTGAATACTGTTTCTTTAGACTATACACTTTTATCTGACAGAAACAAATTTATCCAGCAGAAACACTCAGTTACATTGATGTATTTTGAAAATGGGTTAAAGGAACCACAAAGAAAATATATACTGCTATTTCTAAACCAAATGCCTAAAATATGAGCGTTAGGGCTATTTATGCTTACCATACAATCACAGGAAAGTTCAAGATGCATGTATTTATGCAACTAGGGTTACTATTGGAGAAGAAAATGGCAATCCACTCCAATACTCTGGCCTGGAAACGCCCATGGACGGAGGAGCCTGGTAGGCTGCAGTCCATGGGGTCACGAAGAGTCGGACACGACTGAGCGACTTCACTTTCACTTTTCACTTTGATGCATTGGAGAAAGAAATGGCAACCCACTCCAGTGTTCTTGCCTGGAGAATCCCAGGGAAGAGGGAGCCTGGTGGGCTGCCGTCTATGGGACTGCACAGAGTCGGACACGATTGAAACGACTTAGCAGCAGCAGCAGGGTTACTATTAAATATTTTACAAGTAACATAGCAACTAATCATAACAGACACATATTATTTTGCTGTATACTGTTTGGGTGCATACAGTTAGATTACCGTCAACATCCAAAAGTAATAATAACGTTTTCCAGAAGGTTATTGCATTTCTATGTTATAAAACTGTTGTTTTTAATAAATAAATTTTTTAAATTTTTATTCAAATTTTTCATTGTAATCAATACAAGTTGCTTTAACAAAAATTACTGTCACATATACTATTGGGTTGGCCAAAAGGTTCATTCATGTTTTTCCATAACATTTTGCAGAGAAACCCAAACAAACATTTTGGCAACCCAACAGTTTTGAAATAATTACTTGTAATTTTTCTAGAGTGGCATATTTAGCAAAGCCATTATTAGTCAGACTGACTTGAGGGGAGAAGTAACCGAAACTTGAGGCACTACATAGATCTGGTACAAGAGTGTTTTTGAAGTGTGAGATATAACTAAAATATACCACCTCATAATATTCAGTAATAGCTAAGCTACAGAACACTTTGATTCTCTAAACTTTCTACTTTCAGATTATTACAAATTATTTAGAACTCAGATACTATAATTACATATTCAATGGATATAGAATATATGTAGTATTTGAATATTTGTATAATTTTCTAATAAATATATATATTAATTTATCCTATATATGATTTATATATAAATTGTTGTTGTTTAATTGCTAAGTCATATCTGACTCTTTTGCAACTCCATGGACGGTAGTCTACCAGGTTCTTCTGTCCCTGGGATTTCCCAGGCAAGAATACTGGAGTGAGTTGCCATTTCCTTCTCCAGGGGATCTTCCTGACCCAGGCATCAAACTTGTGTCTCCTACATTGGCAGGCAGATTCTTTACCACTGAGTTACCAGGGAAGCCCATCTATTTAAATATACAGCACTACATTTTATATGCTATGTAAGTATATTATATGTTATATAAACATATATAGTTATATAGTTTTATACCGTGTATAATTTGATTGACTACTGTATTTTACCACACCTTGTTGAAAGAGATACAATAGGGAGGCAGTTGATAATGGAATCAGTTCCACACGTTTTAGTTTTTAGGTCTGCCCCTTATTAACTATGCAATTTAGGATACTTAATTTCTGTAACAAATTATGACCAACCTAGACAGCATATTAAAAAGCAGAGACATTACTTTGACAACAAAGGTCCGTCTAGTCAAGGCTATGGTTTTTCCAGTAGTCATGTATGGATATGACAGTTGGACCATTTTAAAGAAAGCTGAGTGCTGAAGAATCGATGCTTTTGAACTGTGGTGCTGGACAAGACTCTTGAGAGTCCTTTGGACTGCAAGGAGATCCAACCAGTCTATCCTAAAGAAAATTAGTCCTGAATATTCATTGGAAGGACTGATGCTGAAGTTGAAACTCCAATACTTTGGCCACCTGATGTGAAGAACTGACTCATTTGAAGAGATGATGATGTTGGGAAAGATTGAAGGTGGGAGGAGAAGCGGACGACAGAGGATGAGATGGTTGGATAGCATCACCGACTCAATGGATATGACTATGAGAAAGCTCCGGAAGTTGGTGATGGACAGAGAAGCCTGGCATGCCGCAGTCCATGGAGTTGCCAAGAGTGGGACACCGTGGGCGGCTGAAATGAACTGAATTTCTATAAGTCTTAGTGTTTTCCATTTTAAATGGGGAAAATTAACATCCTCTTAGAATTTTTTTGAGAAATGAAGTAAAGGGATGTATACAAAATACTTACTGAAGTAGCTGGCAATTGAAAACATGAAATAAGTTGCAGACAAGGGAAAAAACAAGCGGGACCAGTTCACAGCAGCAAGAAGTTTTGTGAGTGTTAGTATATTCAGTTCAGTTCAGTTCAGTTCAGTCGCTCAGTCATGTCTGACTCTTTGCGACCCCATGAATCGCAGCATGCCAGGCCTCCCTGTCCATCACCAGCTCCTAGAATTCACTCAAACTCATGTACATCGAGTCCGTGATGCCATCCAGCCATCTCATCCTCTGTCGTCCCCTTCTTATCCTGCCCCCAATCCCTCCCAGCATCAGAGTCTTTTCCAATGAGTCAACTCTTCGCATGAGGTGGCCAAAGTACTGGAGCTTCAGCTTTAGCATCATTCCTTCCAAAGAAATCCCAGGGCTGATCTCCTTCAGAATGGACTGGTTGGATCTCCTTGCAGTCCAAGGGACTCTCAAGAGTCTTCTCCAACACCACAGTTCAAAAGTATCAATTCTTTGGCACTCAGCTTTCTTCATAGTCCAACTCTCACATCCATACATGACCACTGGAAAAACCATAGCTTTGACTAGACAGACCTTTGTTGGCAAAGTAATGACTCTGCTTTTGAATATGCTATCTAGGTTGGTCATAACTTTTCTTCCAAGGAGTAAGCGTCTTTTAATTTCATGGCTGCAGTCACCATCTGCAGTGATTTTGGAGCCTCCAAAAATAAAGTCTGACACTGTTTCCACTGTTTCCTTGTCTATTTCCCATAGTGATCATATTGAACTACTTTATAATATATGATGTGACTTTCAAAAACAAAGCATGGATTTACAATCTCTAAAACAAGGCAAAATAATTTGATGTTCTCAAACAAGTGGTGTGTTGTTTATTTTTTGAATGACTCAGAAGGGTGAGATTTATGAGAATGAAAATGACCAATATGAAGGAAGATTTGCAAATGTATCAGTTTTACTATGTGGTTTGTGATTACATAATTCTTAACAGAATACTTCGTGTGGTGGGAAAATAACTTATTTAAAATTACTCTTCAATTTGAAAGAGTTCATATCAGGGTTAAGACTAGTGTATGTAACATGAGAAGATTGATATATAAAATCAAGCCACAAAGTCAATATTCCCCAAACAGTACTTGGCTAAGGACCTCTCAGTTAACAATAGATTTCTCCATGTGGCTTACCTCAGTTCTGCACTCAGTACTCCTACCAGAAATGCTAATGGAGATTCTCTGAAACAGGAATCACTGTGAAAAGTTTTTCTGCTTACTTTTCTTCTCAGACTTAGAAGTCAGCATTTCTGGTTTCATAACCAGATGTTTAAGGAAGGAAAATGGTCTTCAGGAATCTTAGCAAATACTCCAGGCATAAACAACTCTCAGTATTTTTGTTTCATTAAGGGTTAATGGTTTTGTAAAGAGAAAACAGACAAAAATAAAAATTTCTGAGTTATATTTCCCAAAAGAAGATTTTATTATTGGTAGATTTAGAGAAAAAGAAAAATGGATATAGCAATGTTTCTACTTATTAATTTTATCATCATATTAAAGTTTTATAGGGTATTTGCTTATACAGGATATATGGTATAGTTATATGATTATTTTGTCCAAGGAATTCAAATTACTTTATGTTTACATCTGAGTGAAGCTTGATTTTTTAACTTTGATAAAAACAACATTCTGATAACTTGCTGCATAAGGCTTTCAAAATATTGAAGTAACCCAAGCCCTTACTTGCCCTACCCTATAAGGGAAGTATTATCAGCTTTCTTGTTGATGGGAAATTAGAACATAGCTGCAATTCTAATGGCAAGTCTCACATTTATAAAGGCAATGGCATAACTGAGGGAGATATAAAGATATAGAAAGTAGGTCCCTAATCCCTACAAAGTTTACAAACTTGTTGATATAATAATGGGTAAATCAGCAAGGAAAACTCACTGTACTAAGTGGAGGGTGGAGGATGCTTTGTGTGAATAGTTATAAATCTTGAATTTTTTAGGTAGGTTAGGAAACAAAATTTCTGAAGGAATCAAAGAAGCAGGGGTAAAGTGCAAATGATTCTGAATTTACTGGCACATGTCTACCAGTATATATTTTGTCTTCATTCTAAAATATATTTTCACAACATACAGAATTTTGGGTTGATAGATTTTTTTTTTTCTTTCATCCCATGAAGGAGGGTTCTTGGCAGTCTAGCCCTCATTGTTTCCGAGGAGATATCAACAGTCATTTGAATTGTTGTTCCCCTATATGAAATACACCATTTGTATTTGACTTCTGTCAACATTTGTCTCTTTTTATTTTTTATTTTTTTTAGTTTCATGGCTGCGATCACAATCTGCAGTGACTTTGGAGCCCCAAAAAATAAAGTCAGCTGCTGTTTCCAGTTTCCCCATCTATTTGCTATGAAGTGACGGGACCAGATGCCATGATCTTAGTTTTCTGAGTTGAGCTTTAGGCCAACATTTTCACTCTTCTCTTTCACTTTCATCAAGAAGCATTTTAGTTCCTCTTCACTTTCTGCCATAAGGGTGGTGTCATCTGCATATCTGAGGTTATTGATATTTCTCCCAGCAATCTTGATTCCAGCTTGTGCTTCTTCCAGCCCAGCGTTTCTCAGGATGTGTTCTGCATATAAGTTAAATAAGCATGGTGACAATATACAGCCCTGACGTACTCCTTTTCCTATTTGGAACCAGTCTGTTGTTCCACATCCAGTTCTCACTGTTACTTCCTGACCTGCATACAGGTTTCTCAAGAGGCAGGTCAGGCGGTCTGGTATTCCCATCTCTCTCAGAATTTTCCACAGTTTATTGTGCTCCACACAGTCAAAGGCTTTGGCATAGTCAACAAAGCAGAAATAGGCTTTTTTTCTGGAACTCTCTTGCTTTTTTGATGATCCAGCGGATGTTAGCAATTCAATCTCTAGTTCCTCTGCCTTTTCTAAAACCAGGAAGTTCACAGTTCATGTTTTGCTGAAGCCTGGCTTGGAGAATTTTGAGCATTACTTTACTAGCAAGTGAAATGAGTGCAATTGTGTGGTAGTTTGATTCTTTGGCGTTGCTTTTCTTTGGGATTGGAATGAAAACTGACCTTTTCCAGTCCTGTGGTCACTGCTAAATTTTCCAAATTTGTTGGCATACTGAGCATAGTGCTTTCACAGCATCATCTTTTAGGATTTGAAACCTCAACTGGAATTCTATCACCTTCACTAGCTTTGTTCATAAAGATGCTTCCTAAGGCCCACTTGACTTCACATTCCAGGATATCTGGCTCTAGATGAGTGATCATACCATCGTGATTATCTGGGTCATGAACATCCTTTTTTGTACAGTTCTTCTGTGTATTCTTGCTACCTCTTCTTAATATCTTTGCTGCTGTTAGATCCATACCATTTCTGTCCTTTATTGTGTCCATCTTTACATGAAATATTCCCTTGGTATCTCTAATTTTCTTGAAGAGATCTCTAGTCTTTCCCATTCTATTGTTTTCCTCTATTTCTTTGCACTGATTACTGAAGAAGGCTTTCTTATCTCTCCTTGCTATTCTCTGGAACTCTGAATTCAAATGAGTATATCTTTCCTTTTCTCCTTTGCTTTTCACTTCTCTTCTTTTCATAGCAGTTTGTAAGGGCTCCTCAGACAGCCATTTTGTTTTTTTGCATTTCTTTTTCTTGGGGATGGTCTTGAACCCTGTCTCCTGTACAATGTCATGAACCCCCATCCATAGTTCATCGAGCATTCTGTCTATCAGATCTAGTCCCTTAAATCTATTTCTCACTTCCACTGTATAATCATAAAGGATTTGATTTAGGTCATACCTGAATGGTCTAGTGGTTTTCCCCACTTTCTTCAATTTAAGTCTGAATTTGGCAATAAGGAGCTCATGATCTGAGCCACAGTCAGCTCTTGGTTTTGTTTTTACTGACTGTATAGAGCTTCTCCATCTTTGGCTGCAAAGAATATAATCAATCTGATTTTGGTGTTGACCATCTGATGATGGCCATGTGTAGAGTCTTCTCTTGTGTTGTTGGAAGAGGGTGTTTGCTATGACCAGTGCATTCTCTTGGTAAAACCTTGTTAGCCTTTGCCCTGCTTCATTCTGTACTCCAAGGCCAAATTTGCCTGTTATTCTAGGTGTTTCTTCACTTCCTACTTTTGCATTCCAGTCCCTTATAATGAAAAGGACATCTTTTTTGGGTGTTAGTTCTAGAAGGTCTTGTAGGTCTTCATAGAACTGTTCAACTTCAGTTTCTTCAGCGTTACTGGTTGGGGCATAGACTTGGATTACCGTGATATTGAGTGGTTTGCCTTGGAAACGAACAGAGATCATTCTGTCGTTTCAGAGATTGCATCCAAGTTACTGCATTTCAGACTCTTGTTGACCATGATTGCTACTCCATTTCTTCTGAGGGATTCCTGCCCACAGTAGTAGATATAATGGTCATCTGAGTTAAATTCACCCATTGCAGTCCATTTTAGTTCACTTATTCCTAGAATGTTGATGTTTACTCTTGCCATCTCCTGTTTGACCACTTTCAATTTGCCTTGATTCATGGACCTAACATTCCAGGTTCCTATGCAATATTGCTCTTTACAGCATCGGACGTTGCTTCCATCACCAGTCACATCCACAACTGTGTGTTGCTTTTGCTTTGATTCCATCCCTTCATTCTTTGTGGAGTTATTTCTCCACTGATCTCCAGTAGCATACTGGGCACCTACCAACCTGGGGAGTTCATCTTTCAGTGTCCTATCTTTTTGCCTTTTCATGTTGTTCATGGGGTTCTCCAGGAAAGAATACTGAAGTGGTTTGTCATTCCTTACTCCAGTGGACCACATTCTGTCAGAAGGAAGGAAAGTTATGACCAATCTAGACAGCACATTAAAAAGCAGAGACATTACTTTGACAACAAATGTCCGCCTAAGACAAGGCTATTGTTTTTCCAGTAGTCATGTATGGATGTGAGAGTTGAACTATAAAGAAAGCTGAGCACTGAAGAATTGACGCTTTTGAACTGTGGTGTTGGAGAAGACTCTTGAGAGTCCCTTGGACTGCAAGAAGATCCAACCAGTCCATTCTGAAGGAGACCAGTTCTGGGTGTTCATTGGAAGGAATGATGTTGAGGCTGAAACTCCAATACTTTGGCCACCTAATGTGAAGAACTGACTCATCTGAAAAGACCTGGATACTGGGAAAGATTGAGGGCAGGAGGAGAAGGGGTTGACAGAGGATGAGATGGTTGGATGGCATCACTGCCACAATGGACATGAGTTTGGGTAAACTCCAGGAGTTGGTGATGGACAGGGAGGCCTGGCATGCTGCAGTTCATGGGGTCGCAAAGAGTTGGACATGACTGAGAAACTGAACTGAACTTAACTGAATTTTATTTTTAGTAGTTAATTATGATATATGTGTATGTGGATTTTGGGAGATATTTATTCTGTTTGGGTTTTGTTGAGGCTAAATCTGTACTTTTATGTCTTTTTTAAAACCAACTTTGGGGCAAATTTGACCATTATTTCTTTGAATGTTTTTTTTTTTTAATGTAGTCTCTCTTCTATCATCCAGGAACTCCAGTTACACCCATGTTTGAAAACATCCCTCACGTCCTTGAGACTCTTTATTTCTTCTAATCATTTTCTCTGCTTTGGATTGGATTATTTATATTGATCTATCTTTAAGTCCACTGGTTTTTCTGTTTTTTAAGTTCTGCTCTTAGGCTCATCCAGTAAATTGCTAAATATCAAGTATTTTATATTCAAATCTAGAATTTCCATTTGATTCTTTTTTAGCTTCTGTTTCTCTGGTGAGATTTTATATCTTTTTATTCATTGACTACATATTTTCTTTTATTTCTTTGAGTGATTTTAGTGGTTGTTTTAAAATCCTTATTTGCTGATTTCAACTTCTGTGTCATTTCATATGGTCTCAATTGAATGTCTTTTCTCTTGAGAATGGCTCATATTTTCCTCTTATTTTGTTTGTCAAAGAGTTTTAGATTTTATCATCATTGTGAATGGTACATGGTAGAGACTCTGGTTTATGTTATTTATCTAAAGAATATTGAGTTTTGTATTGAGAATTTGAGTATTGAGAATTTTTCAGCAGGAAGTTAGCTTGATAGAAGTCATTATAAACTCTTTCTCTCCTTCAGTGGGCAGCAGCTCAAATTTAACTTCAGTTACTTTTAATTGCAATTAGGCTACTTGTAGTTGCCCCACACATGCATAATTAAAGGGCCAAAGATTTGGGCTTCCCTTCTCAATCCTTCCTGACTTTCCAACTGAGTCTATCAATTATGAAGTATGTGACCTTGGAAGTATATTACTGTCTCAGAGCCTCAGTTTCATCATAAAAAGGTAATGGCAACTTCAGAATTTTAATTTAGTGATAGTGTACAGGGTGAGTAGAGTATAAAGATGAAGAACCAATTAAGTTTTAAAACTTATAGAAAAATAGACTAAACTAGTCTGAGAAATTTATTTTAATTCTTTCAGTTTACAGAGGAGTAATTTGATGCTTAGGAAGATGCAGGGACTTGAATGACTTGTCCAAGGCTGTTAATCATTAACTTATTTTGGGCAGATTCTGTAGATAAGTTTCCAGAATTCTATTCAGCATTCTTTCCACTATAACCTACTTATAAGGCAGCTCAGTTGAACTCAGTTGGATACCCTGGGAATGCAGAGAAAACAAGTGGATTTATGAAAGTTTGTGGAGGAAGATTTGATCAGTGACCAATCAAGTGATGGCTTGGAAGTCCTAAAAGATAGATATCTACAACATAGATCACCAATAACTAAGAGAATATTGCCATCAACTGAAATGAGCAGTGGAAGTTGGTAGGAAAGATGGTGAGTTAGCAAAGGATTAGAGTAGAAAAAAAAAAAAAAAACACACACTCAAGCTAGCATGTGAAGGATTTAGATAGTGTGTGAGGAAGAACTGTTTGTGAACAAAGACTGCCAGGGGTTTGTAATAGGATATTTGGGCAGGCTGGAAAAATCTTTCTATAACAGCTTTAAAACTAGGATAGTTTTCTGTCACAGCTGAAGTGTAACATTGCTTGTAAGCAAGAAGTCATATTCAGTGAATTCTCAAAGTTCTTCTGGAGTCTGTGATTCTTTGAAGTTCTTAGATTTAGTGCACTTGGCTTGGAAAATGGATGTTGGATATGGGACATAAAAATAGAAAGGATTTGAAATGACCTTTTAAATGTGAAGTGCATTAACCATTCCACTTCAGAAGGTTTACTATGGTATAACCTTTCCAGATCCTGCAGACTATAGTGCTTCTAAAGACTCAAGAATCTGAAACCTGGTCCACACACTAGCCACATGGAGCCAGCATGTCTGCCAAGGCCGTTACAGAGAAGGAAGCTTGCCTTATCAAGAAGCAACATCTGCACCAGAAGTAGGAAAGCCCTACAGCTGAATTTCATCAGCACAAAAGGAATGATGAGTATGACCAAGTTTCCCCAGCAGTTTCCTGTTGAAGGTGATTTTGTAAATTAAAGAAGTTACATTAACATCATTTTCCTTTTCTGGCTCAATTGGTAAATAGTTTTGCTTTTGTCAATGTTGATTTTCTTCAAGCATAAACATGGATTCCAAACAAGTCTAAGAACAAGTGTTTTTTTTTTTTTTCTTTGTTGTTGTTGTTTTGTTTTTGTTTTTGTTTTTTTTTGAGGAAAATCCTATATTTCAACTCATTGTGAGAAAAATCAGAATGATCAAAAATGATGTTTCAAAATCCTGCTTTGAACTTGTCTTAGTCTGGGACCCAGAAAAGCTGTTTCTGTTGTGGAAATATGTGGATCATGGTGATCTAGACACAATAAATTGTTCTCATTTCAGTGAAGTAGTTTATTTACAGCATCTTGATGGGAGAAAATGTGGAGGCTAGTAGTCCATTTAACTACAGTGGTGAGTACCACTCATAAAGATAGGTGTGTTCAAAATTTGGTCTCTTTCTTCACAGTTCATAGATTTTATTTCATGACAGTTGTAGCCAGAGGAACATGGGATAGAAATTATTAACATTATTAATTTAGGCAAACTAGAGAAAAATTGATAGTCATTATTTCTGTTGATGTGTAGCAGTGTGATCTCACTGAAGCAAGCATTGAAGTTGACCATTTGGGAATGGTGACTGCTCTCAGTACCCATCATTTGTATTTGTGTATAATGGAGAGGGTCTACAGGGATGAAGTTTTGGGCACTGGATCTTGGGGCCATAGAGAAAGATGATACTGAAATGATAAAGACATAATGGGGTGTATTTACAAGCCTAACCTATGAGTAAGAGTCATTCTCTCCAGCTTGGGGACTGAAGGGAAATACAGAGCTATTTTGGTACCTGAGAGGTTTTGCAGCTTTGTGAGCAATTGGAGGGAGGTTTGGTATACAGAAGTCTCTTAACCACATGGCAGCATGTGGCAAATGAATTAGAACTATTCTTAGACTTTTCCTTGTAGCATTAACTAGATTATATTCTTGTTCTACAGTCTATGACCATTTCATGGAGAATAGGGATCAAATTCTTGATTAAAAGTAATTTGATCTTAATATTTGTCACAGTCTTTCTTTTAGCAGTGTTTTAGGGAAAAAAGCATTTATTATTTATTTCTTCATCATGAATTTTCAGCTGGATTCTAAAGTGTCAATGAGGAACAATAGGAAATGAAGACAGAATGCTAATCTAAATTATGATGGACCCTCAAGGGGCATGGCAGTGAGATAGGGTTTTATTTGTAACAATGGGCAACAATTGAGGATCAAGAAAAGCCTTGAGAGCAAACGTCAAACACTAGAGCTTTTTACTGCCTTTTTGTTGCATCTAGATAGTGTTTCAAACTGTAAAACTTCATGTCAAGAGTGATGCTGGGTTGGGGTAGAGACCACATCTACTGTGTTATAGCTGGTGCACTGCACATATTTATATGTATTGGAATTGTTATTCATCAATTCTAGTAAATTTTATTTAAATTCTTCTTTCTTTTCACCTTTAGTTTGTTTATACCACTACACTTAAGCTGAAGAGTATTCAGTTCTTCATATTTCTTCTAAATGAGAGTTGAAAAACTTCTTAGTCTTGCCTTGTTACAACTTTCCCATCTTCTCCAAATATGTCATCCTCAAAGCTCAGTTCAGGACTTCTGTCTTTCAATCTTTTCTTGATTAATCATATTTTGTTTTAGCTGCCATCATATTAGTTCTCATTTTCTGAAAGTTTTTTTTTTTTTAAAGGAGCACTGCTTTCTCAAAAATATTTTACCATATAGTTTTACTTGATATTGGAGTAACCAGTTAACAATGTTGTGATAGTTTCAGGTGGACAGCAGAAGGACTTGGCTATACATATACATGTATCCAAACTCCCTTCCCATCCAGGCTGCCACATAATATTGAGCAGAGTTTCATATGCTCTATAGTAGGTCCTGTTGATTATCCACTTTAATATGTAACCATAGCAATATGTTCATATCAATCCCAGACTTCTGCCTGTCCTCTTCTCCTAGGAACCATAAGTTCATTCTCTAAGTCTGTGAATATATTTCTGCTTTGTAAATAAATTTATTTGTATCATTTCTTTTTAGATTCTGCATAAAAGGGATGTCATACAATATTTGTCTTTCTCTGTCTGATTTACTTCACTCAGTATGATAATCTTTAGGTCCATTTGTGTTTTGCGAAGCTGATTTCTAATGCTCGGAAATTAGTAGATTTTGGACCCAAAAGGTAGACATTCAGAGTTCAAAGGGATCTCCTATTACTTAAGAATTTGCATTAGTGTTCTACTATACTGAATTATAATCCATATGGTGCTAAAAGAATTTGGGCCACAAAAAGAATGGTTTTTGCTCATTTGGTAATTCAACAAAAATTTATTGGATCCCTATTTGATGTCACAGATATATTATACTCAGCGGTGGCAATGGTGGTTATGGTGTTAGTTAAAAATCAGTGTCTTCTGAGGAGAATATAACCTTTAGGGAGAGATAGAAAGTTTAATGATACATGGAAAGCTTAAAAATATAATACAAAAGAAGTTTGTAAAATGTTACTATAACCTGGCAGAGGAAAGAAAGTGAAAGTGAAGTCACTCAGTCGTGTCTGACTCTTTGTGACCCCATGGACTGTAGCACACCAGGCTCCTCCGTCCATGGGATTTTCCAGGTAAGAGTACTGGAGTGGGGTGCCATTGCCTTCTCCAGGGGATCTTCCCAACCCAGGGACTGAACCCGGGTCTCCCGCATTGTAGGGAGATGCTTTACCGTCTGAGCCACCAGGGACGTACTGGTAGAGGAACACACAACAAAACTTTGAAAACCTCTTGAGAAGTTTCTGGTTTTGTTCCAGTTTATTCAGGAGGATGAGGAGCTTCTACATGAAGTGTGTGCTCGGCCACTCAGTCTTGTCCACTTCTTTGCGACCCCATGGACTGCAGCCCGCCAGGATCCTCTGTCCATGGAATATTCCAGGCAAGAACACTGGAGTAGGTTGCTATTTCCTAAAGATGCACAAAACAGGAGTAGCTTGAGGAGGTGTAGGAAAACAAATATTAGGGTGAAATTTGGGTGAGTGAATATACATGTTATGTCACAGAGAAAAAACTGAAGAAACTGTTTATGGAGTTAGATGAGGCTCATCTAGTAAAATATAAGGCTCTTCTCTCAAAACTCTGACCTTTGAAGCAGAACCTTCCCACATTCTGTGGAATAGTAGTGATCTTTGGCATCAGCCTTAGAGGAAAAATCATGTTGGTGTGGGGAGACTACTTGCTGTGGTGTCATTTCCATGGCACATCTCAACGTGTCAATATTCTCATAGTCCATCAACTTCTACACACTTCTGCTAATACACCAAGAAAAAAAAATCACTGAGAAAAATATCTAGAATATTTAATTTTGTAAACTTTATTTCTAATACAGAAACTGAATGTTTGGGTTAACAGCTAGAATTTAAAAATCAAACAAAAAAACAAATGGAAATAACAACAGCAAAAACTCTTCCTGTATTTGTAAGTCAAGAGTTTGGAACAGAAAGAAGGAAAGTAAAACACTGACTTCACATATAATGAAGTTTTTAGTACCAGTTTTTTGATACCACTGCTTATGATGAAAAACACATGGGTCTGACAAGAAGAGGAAACATCTTATAGCATGTGAGTCTGTCAAGATAATCTCAGATTTGAGAAGAGAATTTAAACTGAAATTGGAGAATTTGGGCATAAGGAAAGCCAAAGGAGGGATTGTGCCAAGTATTTCTTAGCAGAAAGAGTGATCAGAAGCTGTTTTCGAGGCTTCAGTTATCTATGTTCCAATTTCCAAAACACTGTCTTTTATCAAAGAAAGAGAAAGGTTTTGGATGAATCCTACCAACCGGCTGTCCTCAAGGACTGTCCCTGCTGACAGCTCCCCTTGTTGCCCCACAGGTTTGGAGCCCTTTGCTTATGGAGGCTAACATGGACCAGGGATGAACTGGTCTCTCCATGCCATTTTTGAAGGGCCTAATTTAGACTTTTGCCACATTCTCTTGAACCCCGATGAAGTTAATTTCATTTCTTAGCCCAAAGTCTGCCTTGTTCCAATATTTTCCTTTTCTCAGGCAATTTAGGTCTTGGCAAGCCTGATGCTGAATCTCTCTTTTGTTTAAAGTCCCAACATATTGGATAGGTATGTATCCTAATAAAGACTTTTGTTGTTGTTTAGTTGCTAAGCCAATAAAGGTCAAGGCTATCATTTTTCCAGTAGTCATGTACGAATGTGAGAGTTGGACTATAAAGAAAGCTGAGTGCCAAAGAATTGATTCTTTTGAACGGTGGTGTTGGAGAAGACTCTAGAGAGTCCCTTAGACTGCAAGGAGACCCAACCAGTCAATCCTAAAGGAAGTGAGTCCTGAATATTCATTGGAAGGACTGATAGTGAAGCTGAAACTCCAATACTTTGGCCACCTAATGCGAAGAGCTGACTCATTTGGAAAGACCCTGATGATAGGAAGGATTGAAGGTGGGAGGAGAAGGGGTCAACAGAGGATGAATGGTTGGATGGCATCATCAACTCGACGGACATGAGTTTGAGTAAACTCCAGGAGTTGGTGATGGACAGTGGGCCTGGCGTGCTGTGGTTCACGGGGTCGCAAAGAGTTGGACATGACTGAACAACTGAACTGAAGTGAACTGAGTTGCTAAGCTGTGTCTGACTCTTTTTGACCTCATGGACTATAGCCCGCCAGGCTCCTCTGTCCATGGGATTTCCCAAAAATACTGGAGTGGGTTGCCATTTCCTTCTCCAGGGGATCTTCCTGACCCAGGGATCAAACCCCTGTCTCCTGGCAGGCAGATTCTTTACCACTGAGCCACCAGGGAAGCCAATAAAGAATTCTTGTGCCTGCTCAGTCGCTTCTTGTGTCTGACTCTTGGCAATCCCATGGACTGTAGCCCACCAGGCTCCTCTGTCCATGGGATTCTCCAGGCAAGAGCACCAGAGTGGACTGCCATGCCCTCCTCTAGGGGATCTTCCCAACCCAGGGATCAAATCCCTGTTTCCTGAGACCTTCTGCATTGCAGGTAGATTCTTTACCTACTGAGCTACAAGGGAAGCCCAATAAAGACTTTAAGGAGGGTACTTAACTACTAAAATCATACCTGTGATTTTATGTTCTGTGTTAAAAGCATGAATATGATTAATTTAAAATTGAGACTACCAAATGTCTCTGTCTTTAGTGACAATTCCTAATGAGCTGTCTGTGGAAAATTATGGGAACAGTTTCTGAAGGTGTTTCTTTACTTTCCCTAGCTGATGAGGACAGAAATTTTTTGCTCTATGAACAAAGAAGTGTAGGAGCCAATGGTGACAGTGCAGGAAGAGGAGGAGGAAGAGGAGAGAAGGAAGAGGATTGGGAGTTGTCTCACTTTCATTATCCCGACACCTCCACCCTGGAACTCACCATGTCCAATATCTGGGTCTGACTCTTTACCAACAACCAAAGCCAAACTCTCCTCTGGTTCATCAGTTCCTCTCATTTCTGCCCTACCAAATTGCAGTTTTCAGAATGAACTTAGTTTTTTGAGTTCAGATGAAGTTTTTTTAATAAAAGTGGTACATTTGGGCAGATCTGCTGAATATTTTGCGGATTCATAAAGACATTCATGACATACATATTCTAACCCAGACAGGAGACCATTATCGACTTATCATTGCTAGAATCAAAATGTATATAGAAACCAATAGTTTATAATTAACTATTATTATTATTTTACCAAATATTTGGTGGCTCAGATGGTAAAGAATCTGCCTGCAATGCAGGAGACTGGGTTTGAACCCTGAGTTGGAAGATTCCTTGCAGAAGGGAATGGCAACCCACTCCAGTATTCTTGCCTGAAAAATTCATGGACAGAGGAGCCTGGAAGGCTACAGTCCATGGGGTCACAAAGAGCTGGACTCGACGAAGCAATTAACACATCAACATTTTAAATAAATTTAAAAGCCAGAGTATAGTCCACTAAGATGCAAAATAGCTAATAAAATAGAATAAAAAGCACTTTAACCTTCTCATATATCTTCAATAAAATTATTTTGCAGATATTAAGAAAATAAAATGTTAAAGATTAAATCTACATTTTTTCTGTAAGAAATGATTATAGAAGATGCTATGAAATTTGTACTTAATTGTATTTATAATAGCCTGGGTTGGAGTATGCTAATGGTAGTATTTCCATTTATTCTATCTAATATTATGTTTTAATATTTATTCTTTCTTCACTCTCTTGGTAAGATATAGAGACATGGATGAATCTGTTAATTATCATGAAAATGTGAAATGTCTTTCTTTTCTAGCTGAGACTTCAAATTGATTTCCAAAAATCAAAGGTTCTAACTCCAACTTCAGTGCTTTAGTTAAGACTTCCAAATAAGTAACCTTTAATTTTAAAAGAGAGCAGCTAATATGACTAGTCCTTAAATCCAAGGTTCATATTAAAATAATTATTAAATCAAATGTATCAGTGAGCATATATATCATTCAAAAATGGTTAAGTGAAATCTGATTCTCTAATCAGAAGAACAATGTTATCAGAGATGTGGCAAAGCAATGACATTGTATAGGATCCATGTAGAGATGGAAGAAAGCTGAAGACAGTGCTTCTCAAACCATAATAGGCAAAAAGGAAGCAGCTGAAGATCTTCTTAAAATAAATATTCTGCCTTCTTCAGCAATCAATGCAAAGAAATGGAGGAAAAGAACAGAATAGGAAAGACTAGAGACCTCTTCAAGAAAATTAGAGATACCAAGGGAACATTTCATGCAAAGATGGGCTCGATAAAGAACAGAATGGTCTGGACCTAACAGAAGCAGAAGACATTAAGAAGAGGTGGCAAGAATACATGGAAGAACTGTACAGAAAAGATCTTCATGACCAAGATAATCATGATGATGTGATCACTCATCTAGAGCCAGACATCTTGGAATGTGAAGTCAAGTGGGCCTTAGAAAGCATCACTATGAACAAAGCTAGTGGAGGTGATGGAATTCCAGTTGAGCTGTTTCAAATCCTGAAAGATGATGCTGTGAAAGTGCTGCACTGAATATGCCAGCAAATTTGGAAAACTCAACTGTGGCCACAGGAGTGGAAAAGGTCAGTTTTCATTCCAATTCCAAAGAAAAGCAATGCCAAAGAATGCGCAAACTACCGCACAATTGCACTCATCTCACATGCTAGTAAAGTAATGCTCAAAATTCTCCAAGCCAGGCTTCGGCAATACATGAACCGCGAACTCCCTGATGTTCAAGCTGGTTTCAGAAAAGGCAGAGGAACCAGAGATCAAATTGCCAACATCCGCTGGATCATGGAAAAAGCAAGAGAGTTCCAGAAAAACATCTATTTCTGCTTTATTGACTATGCCAAAGCCTTCGACTGTGTGGATTACAACAAACTGTGGAAAATTCTGAAAGAGATGGGAATACCAGACCACCTGACCTGCCTCTTGAGAAATCTATATGCAGGTCAGTGAGCAACAGTTAGAACTGGACATGGAACAACAGACTGGTTCCAAATAGGAAAAGGAGTATGTCAAGGCTGTATATTGTCACCCTGCTTATTTAACTTCTATGCAGAGTACATCATGAGAAACACTGGACTGGAAGAAACACAAGCTGGAATCAAGATTGCCGGGAGAAATCTCAATAACCTCAGATATGCAGATGACACCACCCTTATGGCAGAAAGTGAAGAGGAGCTAAAAAGCCTCTTGATGGTAGTGAAAGAGGAGAGTGAAAAGGTTGGCTTAAAGCTCAATGTTCAGAAAACAAAGATCATAGCATCTGGTCCCATCACTTCATGGGAAATAGATGGGGAAACAGTAGAAACAGTGTCAGACTTTATTTTTTTGGGCTCCAAAATCACTGCAGATGGTGACTGCAGCCATGAAATTAAAAGACGCTTACTCCTTGGAAGAGAAGTCATGACCAACCTAGATAGCATATTCAAAAGCAGAGAAATTACTTTGCTGACTAAGGTCCGTCTAGTCAAGGCTATGGTTTGGATGGTCATGTATGGATGTGAGAGTTGGACTGTGAAGAAGGCTGATTGCCAAAGAATTGATGCTTTTGAACTGTGGTGTTGGAGAAGACTCTTGAAAGTCCCTTGGACAGCAAGGAGATCCAACCACTCCATTCTGAAGGAGATCAACCCTGGGATTTCTTTGGAAGGAATGATGCTAAAGCTGAAGCTGCAGTACTTTGGCCACCTCATGCGAAGAGTTGACTCATTGGAAAAGACTCTGATGCTGGGAGGGATTGGGGGCAGGAGGAGAAGGGGACGACAGAGGATGAGATGGCTGGATGGCATCACGGACTCGATGGACATGAGTCTGAGTGAACTCCGGGAGTTGGTGATGGACAGGGAGGCCTGGCGTGCTGCGATTCATGGGGTCGCAAAGAGTCGGACACGACTGAGCGCCTGAACTGAACTGAACTGAATGCCTTAGGAGAGCTGGGTGGAGACTTAGACTCTGCGTTTCTAATGAGTTTCAGGCAATGCCTAAGTTCCTGGTCTTTGCACCTTATGTGGATGAGGAACTACAGTACATACTATGATTCCACTTCATTTTTCTTTATCTCCTTTTTCTCCCGCAGTTGACCTATCTTTTAGCTGAGGCAGGTCAGAGTGGATTGTGATGTTAAGGGGATGAGTTTAAGAATAACTTTTAGAAAACTTTGCTGCTTCCAAATCACCTGCAGAGAAGTTACATGTTTTTTTTCAGTCAAGATGCTACAACATGGGCTACATGTACATGGGCTACAAGTACATGGGCTACAACAGAAATCACAAAATCATTGGTAATATGCACTGAGTTTTTTCTTTTTTTTTAAGCTTCATGTAGTTTTGCTGATAAAGGTAGGAAACTTGGAATTCTCCACCAACCTGCAAGTATATTATCCTTAATATGTCTCTTAGTTTGAAAACAAGTGCAATTATTACTAGGTTTGGGAAAAAAGTATATAGGATACAAATAAATGATTCAACACAATTGTAATGTCATTTCTGGATTATCAGATTAAATGTATACACTGTTTTTCTGGTAATTATGTGGTTTATCATCACCTACAAATCCATGCATTCCTTGATGGCAAGGACTTTGCCTCATATTTACCCTGTGCACTCTACAGTGTCCAGCAATTTCTGAGTGTGCGGTAGCACTCCGGACATCTGGTGCAAACTTGTCTGCTCTTAACTCTGCATTCTTCTGCTGTTTTTGTAAACAAAATACTTAAGTATAAGGCCCGTCCTGCCTGGAGAGCTGCAGTTAAGGGTGCACATGTGGTTCCGGTTTTCACTTCCTAAGAAACATTTGTTTTGAGGTGACTCTTGTCCTATTTACTTTTGCACAGAGCCTTGTCTAGTGCTTGAAAGGGAACCTGATAAGGACTGTTGTACAGTGCTTTAAAACAAATTATGTCACTTTTAGGATTGTAAACATTGGCTAAATAATTTGTTGAGGTTTGGGGATGAGTTTATTATACTATTCTCCTTCTGTGTACATTTGAAATTTTGCAAAATTAATCTAAAAGAAACAGAGAATCAAAACAAGAGAAAACACTATTTACAAGGTTCAGTTCAGTTCAGTTCAGTCACTCAGTCGTGTCCGACTCTTTGCAACCCCATGAATCGCAGCACGCCAGGCCTCCCTGTCCATCACCATCTCCCGGAGTTCATTCAGACTCAAGTCCATCGAATCAGTGATGCCATCCAGCCATCTCATCCTCTGTCGTCCCCTTCTCCTCCTGCCCCCAGTCCCTCCCAGGATCAGAGTCTTTTCCAATGAGTCAACTCTTCGCATGAGGTGGCCAAAGTACTGCAGCTTCAGCTTTAGCATCATTCCTTCCAAAGAAATCCCAGGGCTGATCTCCTTCAGAATGGACTGGTTGGATCTCCTTGCGGTCAAAGGGACTCTCAGGAGTCTTCTCCAACACCACAGTTCAAAAGCATCAATTCTTCGGCACTCAGCCTTCTTCACAGTCCAACTCTCACATCCATACATGACGACTGGAAAAACCATAGCCTTGACTAGACGGACCTTAGTCCACAAAGTAATGTCTCTGCTTTTGAATATGCTATCTAGGTTGGTCATAACTTTTCTTCCAAGGTAAGCGTCTTTTAATTTCATGGCTGCAGTCACCATCTGCAGTGATTTTGGAGCCCCAAAATATAAAGTCTGACACTGTTTCTACTGTTTCCCCATCTATTTCCCATGAAGTGATGGGACCGGATGCCATGATCTTCATTTTCTGCATGTTGAGCTTTAAGCCAACTTTTTCACTCTCCTCTTTCACTTTCCTCAAGAGGCTTTTTAGCTCCTCTTCACTTTCTGCCATAAGGGTTAAGTGAGTATAAAACCAGAGAAACGAAAATGGAAATACAGATACGGATGGATGTATCTATTAATAAATTAAGGCATATGTGTGTAATTTGGTAGTTTAAAATCTTACAAAAGTATCTACTTGAAAAATTCTTCCTCAAGACTAAATAGGTCAAGTTTTATAGATTTTTATCACTGTCTTGATCTTTTCAAATAGGTTTAAAATGGTTAAATAAATGTGAGGGGATATTTCAAAATGTTATTTGGGGTTTGGCTATTATATGGACCCATCAGTTCTGGCATTGCTTACATACTGAATCTGATCTGTCATTTAACATTGTCCACCAGGAAAGACTACATGAGGGCTTGGAATGATCAGTGCAAATATAATAATACCTTTTGTGAAACAACAGATTAGTCATTCATGCCTTTATTTTAACAACAAACATTAAGGGCATATTTTATATAAGACACTATTCTAAGGACTTCAGGAAAAACAAGATACATTAGGTTTGTTCTTTCCTCAGCATCTTGTAGTTTAATTAAGAAGATTTCACTTGTGTATTTAACTGTAACACAAAGAGACTTCCTGTCCCAGCAGGAAGTTATAAAGGAAGACTAGGTGGTGGGCAAAGTACTTTTGCCCAAATAGGAAGGATGCTCGATTGATGATGGACCAATGAAAGTATCTTCACGTTAAAAAGACTCGTAGACATGCAGTGTGAGAAATGTTATTTTCTTTCTTTTTTTTAACTACTTGCTATAACAACAACTTTATCTATTTGTTGAAGTATAGTTGGTTTACAATATTTTAAGTGTACAGCAAAGTGATTCAGCTATACATATATCTATATCTATTCTTTTTCAGATTCTCTTCTATTATAGGTTATTAAAAGATATTGAGATTTATTATTTTCTGACCTGAACACATCTTACCCTTTAGGTTTTACTCATCTAGATAGACATTAATAAACATAAGCAGGTCAATACTGTGATTTAACATTGTAGTACCAGGTGTAGATGATAAACTATTGAATATACAAATACAGTTACAGACCTGTATGTACAGTATAATTCAGATTTGTAATAATTCATGTATTTCTATACATGCCAATGTAGATTTGCGAAATTTTAAGCAAGATATACACCAAACAACAAGAGTAAGTCTAGGGGAGGGAATTAAATGAAATAGGGAACGGGATTCTTCTCAGATCAGCTTTGGAAGATTTTTACTTTTCTTTTTAGTATTTTACAGATTAAAGAGTTATGATTTTAATTCCAATATAGAACAGTCTTTACAAAGTATTTAGCCCATGTCTCTGTCTTCAGAAAAAGTAATAAAATCATGTGGAGAGACTTTTCTTATTTTGGGGTTTAGATTTTCCTTTTATTTAAGTAAAACACTGTAGTATGTTTACATATTGTTGCTGATACAACAATACTGGAAGGAAAATACACCAAAATAAACAGTGAGTTGTGTGAGACTGGAGAGATTATAGGTGACCTGTTTTATTTTTCTCATAGTCTAAATTTTCTATAATGTGATTTTTTTAATGTTTTGATAAAAATTTATTTAAAGAATAAAACAAAAATCATCTAAAATATATTGGCTTATATAATGACATGCTTATACATTTCAAGACAATTACAGGATGACATTTACAATGCATTTCAAGACTATTACAAGAATAAACTTACAATTAGCTATGTCTTCTAAAATATAAATCACTTTTATGCATTATACCATACATGAGTAATTAACAAGTTAATGATAACCAACTTGGAGAAGACACTTATTCTACTAAGTAAGCACTGCATTCTCATTAAAACTGTAACACACAAAAGGATATTTCCTAAACATCTGCTAGAAGAGCCAAGGTGTTTTGGTTATTTTTTTTCCCCCTAAAGTCAATGGAAAATAGGGTTATAACATCGTCAGATATAAACATATTTTATTAGGAAGTGTTCATTATGCATTTTCTACTCGTTTCCAGACAGATGCACACAATAGGAAGATCAACGACCCTGGTTTTAGATCTAGGTCCACAGACAAACATACCAGGTGGATTATCTCTTAGCATGTCACTTAAGCTCTGTGTCAGCTTCCTAATTTGCTTAAAAAAATAAATCTCTATATCTGCTATATTTTTGTCAAAGAAACCTTCTATGGCATGGATGGGAAGGGGTGGTCAGTGTTATTAGAGTGAGGAAATGGTTCAGGGCGAGAAAGGAACTAATATTTGACTGTCTTCTCAGTGACGGCAGTGCTAGGCTTCACAGACACGTGACCAGTGCAGTCGTACAGGGCTTTGCATTCGGCAGGGTCCTGTGCCTGGTTTACTCATGGTAGTCACCATTCTAAAATCCTTAATAACGTTATCTTTGATTTTGTGGTCTGTAAGTGAAGCTAGATATGAGGATGGAGACATAGTTGGACCTCTGCGCTGCCTTCCCACCAGTCTGAGATGGTTTCCTAGGTCCCGCCTTTGCTCCTGGGCCCTCGCTAGCCTCCCTCTAGCTCCATCAGCAACAGTTGGGACCTCCTCCGTTAGCAGGCGTCTGGGCGCAGGCACAGAGCGGGTCTCTCCTGCCCCAGGTATTTCAGAGCGGGGCATTGCAGGCGCTGAGGGTGGGGCAAGCCTTTTACCCACTGGGAATCCAGGTAACAAGTGCATTCCTGAGGATTTGGGTTGGAGTGTTGGGCTAGGAAGAGGGGAAGATGCCTGGCTCAACACCCCAGCCCCTAAAATAGGCCTGGTGTGTGGGCTGAGCGGCTGGTAAGAGTGGCTGCGCTCCTGGCAGCTATAAGCTGCCACATGCAGCTACGCATGCGCCACGTGAAAAGTGCCAGGTGAGGCGGGGTGGGCGCGGCTGGTGGCTGCGCGTTTACTCCTGCGCTTCAAGGAGCTCAAAGGAAACATACCGGGAGAGAGAGACCAAGGAAGAAAGGTAAAAGCTTTGTGTTTCAGTATCTATAATGACACATTGTACCAGCTTTTGGAACCAGGTGCCCCCATATTTTCATTAGGTACTGAGCCCTGCAAATTATTTAGCTTACTGGGTGTGTCAAGACATGTATTAGATTGTTGAAGAGGTTAGGTATAGGAAGCCTCTGGTAACGTGGTAGGTTCTGATAAACAAAGGGATCAGGAAGGAAACTGGGCGCCTTCTAAGTACAAAAACATTAGGAGGGAAGTTTTGGAAGGGACTGCTAGTCTTGCCAGAATCGTGAGCAGAGTCCTTTCATTTTACTTTTGCTTTTCTTTCCCCATCTTGAGAACCCCCTGGCTAATTCTAGGGCGTGGTTTGTTCCTTTGGTCTTGGAGATTTTTTTGAGGATTCTTTCGCCAAGTTCTTGGAAAGTGGTATGGCGATGCAAGAGCAGTCAGAGAAAAGACACTAAAGCTAGGAAACCTTTTGCAGTGCTCCATCCGTGTGGTCAGCTGAGCAGTGTTTCGATACAGATTTAAAAGGTGGCTGTGAAATGTTAGAATTGAAAGGCTGCTTAAAGTGCCTTTACCCCAGCGTACATTTTACCAGGTAGATTTCTTGTTCACTGTGTGTGTTTGAACTTCAAAGTAGAACAGGGGAAGGGCGGCATGAACCTGTGAAAGGTTTAAGGCTCTCAGTAGAAGGAGAAAAAATAATAACCTTAGCCTCGGGGGAAACCCTATTTTGTGTAGATGGTTGGATGGCATCACCGACTGAATGGACATGTGTTTGAGTAGGCTCTGGGAGTTGGTGATGGACAGGGAAGCCTGGTGTGCTGCAGTCCATGGGGTCGCAAAGAGTCGGACACGACTGAGAGACTGAACTGAACTGAACTGATTGGCTTAACTAAAGGAGTTTACATAGCTTGTTGAGAAACATTTTCCAGATAAGCCGCTGTTTTCTCTTATCTCGTTTTTACCTTTGCCACTAACCCAGGTGCAGTAAACTCAGAAACCTTATGAAGTTTTACAGCTAACAAGATAATTCATGAATGTAATATGTTTGGTCTGGGGAAATCTATTTTTATTCATTGCATGGTACATAGAGTGCACTGTACTTTCTTCCAAGTAACTTTTGGAAGATATCTGGCAAAATAATTCAATATGACTAGCAGTTATTTTTTGGAGACTGGTATTGTTTTGACACGGAAAGCATTGAAAACATATGGTCTTTCATGTCTCTTGCCTTGTGCTTTCCTTAAAAATGTTTATATTTGCTTATGGTAAAATGCATTAAGTTTCATAATCCTGAACAACCTTCTGGTACACAGATTCACTTTCAAGCAGTGCAACTGGGGAAACAGAAGTTTTTACAAAAAAAAGATGAGATTTTCTTATGTAGCTATGCATTTTATACAGTACAGGTGCCAATTTTGATCTTTATTTTTTTTCCCCTAATGTTTAAATTCCAAAGCAACTGTATAAATTATCTCTATGCCACCTCTCCAATAGCTTATATTCTCCATCAGTAAAAGTTTGGCCAGAATCTGTTGGCTCCAAAGTTAGGACAAAGTCTGAGCTGATTTACAGGGTTTCTACCATCATCACTGACCCTTGTGATTTTGATGGTGAGCATTTCCTAGGCACACTGCAGAGATGGCTCGACTGAAAGGTTTTCCTTGGCACAGGATGACTATAAAAAGTACGTTTTTGTCATATACTGTGATTGATCTGTTGGGCATTGTTGCTAGCACTATTTCCTTTATGTCCAGAAT
The DNA here is from genome assembly GCF_032405125.1 of Capricornis sumatraensis. Lineage (NCBI taxonomy): Eukaryota > Metazoa > Chordata > Mammalia > Artiodactyla > Bovidae > Capricornis > Capricornis sumatraensis. Next base: position 59,941,700 of record NC_091071.1, on the reverse strand, counting down.
CAGTAATCTTTCTTTTTCACATGTGCCATATTTAAATCATAGAAGTAAGAGGTAGTTTTGATTGTGCTCAGAGAGTACAAGTCAGGTCAGAGGGATGACTGAGGTTTGGGGTGGGTGGGATTGAGCTTTTGCAGGAGAGTTGGGGTATACAACATGGGGGAATCAGTGCAGTGCCCTCCTATTATGCTTGGATCACAATAAGGTTTTCACAGTAAATCTAAACGTAAAGGAACTTGCAGAGAGAGGCTCAGAGGACATGAGAGGTAGCAGATTGTCACATGAGATCTGAGGATGAGGTTTGGGTGAGTGGAAGGCAGAAACATCATCAAGACACTGAGAATCTTTTTAGTGATCTTAGAACAGTCCTACAGAGAAGGCAATGGCACCCCACTCCAGCACTCTTGCCTGGAAAATCCCATGGACGGAGGAGCTTGGTGGGCCACAGGCCATGGGGTCGCTAAGAGTCGGACATGACTGAGCGACTTCACTTTCACTTTCACTTTCACCAACAGTGGAAATCTAACGTAAATTTTGAAAACATCTTAATGTACATATTTTAAAAAGAGGGATTGTTTTTGAAATCGAACCTGAGATTTCATGTTAGTTGGGCAAGCTTTACATTTTGATTTATTTTGTTATGTGTTACAATTTAATAGAACACATGCCGTCTTTTAAAGCCATATAGACACTTTTACTTTGTTGGCCTTCATTTTAGTTGATGGCAAATTCAGCCTAAAACAGTAATTAGTACTAAATTTAGAACAGTCGTATCATGGTGGTGATGATGTTATACCAAAGGAGAATTCTGAGACCCCTCTATAATACCTTAGTGTATTCAGAGTTGAAAGTTTGCAGCTTGTCTTTTTAAAGCCCCTTTATATTCCAGCTATGTCTTAATTTCCTGATTTATTAGAATTGTGTTTCTTTTAGAGAACGTTAGCATACCAAAGTAAGATTTTAAGAGATATCCCCTATTCCCAAATTTATAAAAACGCCAGTTGAAATATCAGTGTAACTAATGCCCAAATGCTCATCTTATAATGAATTTGGTTTTCTAAGCACACAATTTTCCAGTACTTTGGGCCAATTTTCAACAAAAAAATTATTTAATCTTTATTTGAGGTATTATTTTAAGGCAAAACAGCTTCACTCTTAGTACTTTGGAATTCATTCAAGAATCAAATTGTTACAAGTGATTCAATCTGTTCACTGTCTTGGGTTTTTCAGAGATTATCCACCTGTAGTAAATTGAAGAACCAAAAAAGGCTGTATTGTTAGAACATTTTCCAACTGGACCATTAAGTACTTTCTGGAAATTTCTTCTCTGAAAATGATGGGCATGGCATGCACTGTTCTGTTTGTTTTGAGGAGAAGATAATAATAGCAACAAAGAGACAATCATTAGGATGTACGGATATTCCCATATAGACAGCATATTAATTCTCAAGGTTAAAGCACTTTAAAAAGGGTTTTACTTTTTGGAAGTTACATGGGCATAGAGAAGGGAGAATCAGGCCAATACTTATTAGTATGATTAAACTATTCTTACAAAGGGTCTAACTACAATAGAAACAAGTCATCCAGAGCCTGATTGAAGTGAGGTAATGAATATAATAAGCTTCAGAAGCGAGAGAAAACAAAGTGCTTCCAACTAGTTCAGTTTAATAAGTATTAAAATTAGAGGGTGCTCATCTTGGAATATTTAGTAACATCACCATTCTCAGATGTTACTCTAAAAATTCCTACAAGTACTGTGGTACCTAGGTAAAGAGTAATTCTGATTATCCAGTTTCATTATGAACATTTCATCCCCAAGGAAGGAATAACAGAACTTGTGAAAAGTACATGCCATAAAATCATCAGAAAGAGTATGCCTCTCTGTTTTGCAAATTCTTGATATTCTGGATGCACTTCTTATGATCTTAATTGCCTAAAATCTGTTCGGCATGCTTTGTAATCTCTCCAAGTCAATAAAATGTTTTGTCTTTTGAACGTAATTCTGTTCAGATTCAGCTAGTACAGCAGATTTCCGAATCTGATATTGAATGGTTTTAGTTCAGAGCTTTGCAGACTGGGAATATTTTTGTAGTGAAAGCTACCAAGAAGGGAGATTTGCCCTATAATTGTATATTCTAAAAATCAGTCACAACTAAAGAAATGTAGGTCAAATAGCTCAAAGTGCATCTTTAGTTCCCCAGTTTTAGAAGTTGTAAAAAATATAGTTAAAACATTTTTTCTTACTACAAACCTCTTTTCAGTATATCAGGATGAACAGAATTCAGTTGAAGAAGAACAATCAGTGTATCTTTTGAGGATAAGCACTTCTGATGGATTTTGTTTTATTTAGACCTGTTCCAGCAGAATTCAGGTATGAGTCTGGAAGCTAGACGCTGGCCCACATAATCTGTGTGTCCTTCCTCTAAGGAGGTTTGGTTAAGAACAGTATCTGAGCCACAAAAAGAGATTATTCCATTTTAAGGCAGTTTTGAGTTTTGGAGAAACTTTGTATCACTGCCTCTTGCTTGAATAAGGGAATCTGACAAACAGCAAAATCCACAGAAATGCTGGTCCCTCTTGAGAAACCAGTAGAAGGCAATGACCCTAAAACTCTGTGCAAGGAGCAACTGAAAGAGGTCCCTGGTGATTTCTCTTGACTACTTAGAAATTCTTCAAAGTCATATCTTGTTCTAAGAAGCAATCTCTAGGCATAGCCTGATGAGAAGCCTTGGAAGATGGCCTTCACCTGGGGGCTCATTTTTATCAGTCATTCTGGAACCTAGTACTCAGGGAAATGAACAGAAATCAAGGTCTTCTGTGAAGTCAGACAAGACTGTTACTCATCCCAAACATACAATTTAGAGAAGCATTAAAAAAAAAAAAAAGTGGACCATTTCTATAGAGTATCTTAAATTGTCAGATCTGGAAATTTCACAAAACTAGAAATTATTTAGTCTAATCCAATAACCTCCTTTTCCTATCCCTTAAGTACTGGACTGATTTAGTGATGTAATTGCCAAGGCTTGTTTATGTGGCAGGGTGAAGTGAGTGGCCATCTGGCAAACTGCGACTTAAATTCCCATTTCCCTGCCTAATTATCAATTGTCCTTTTGAAGATTATTTCTTTCTAATAGGCCTATTAAGACATGCCCGTAACCCAGTATTGCACACCCTTCACACGTGACATCTTATGAATTCCTAAATTAACAAGTGATGTTTTTACAACTTTCAACATTTTTAGCAATCTTTTCAACTTTCAGTAAAGTTTTCTCTCAGTGACCGATTTTTACTCTGACTGGAGTATAGGTGAAAACTGTTTATTCCTTGCTTTTATTTCTGTGTAAAAAATTTATATCATTCTAAGACACTAAGTCACAGCTGGGTTGAACATTCTCATCTTACAGACAAGCTGTGCTTTCATTGGCTTCTGTTTCCAACTCCAGGGTTCAGTATCTTGGAGAAGAGAAACTGGAAATGGAGCTATATGCATACATATGTGTATGTGTGTGTATTTATTTATTTTTAAATAAGAGGAATGTTTACAAAATGCTGACTCTTTGCCAGGCCTACTCACTAGCTAGTTTTCTCTTTGGTCTGAGTACCGGTGAATTTTGTGAGAGGTTGAAAATACAAATGTTAAATTTACTAATACCAGGTGTCTACTGTGTCTCTATGGAGAAGGCAATGGCACCTCACTCCAGTACTCTTGCCTGGAAAATCCCATAGATGGAGGAGCCTGGTGGGCTGCCATCTATGGGGTCACACAGAGTCAGACACGACTGAAGCGACTTAGTGACTATGTTTCTAAATTAGCCTAGTGTAAAATATTTGGGGCTTCTCAGGTGGCTCAGTGGTAAAGAATCCGCCTGCCAATGCAGGAGACGTAGGTTCGATCCCTGGGTTGGGAAGATCCCCTGGAGGTGAAAATAGTAACCCCCTCCGGTATTCTTGCCCGGAACATCCCCTAGACAGAAGAGCATGGTGGGCTACAGTCCATGGTGTTGCAAAGAATCAGACATTACTGAGCATACACACGCAAGATATTTTGACAAAATATTTTTTAATTTCAGGAAGTACTTCACAATACACCATCTCCTCTGTCTAGTCTGTCCATCCAGAATTGCAAATGGTTGACTTAGTCATCACTGCATTTCTAGTTGTCCTTTTAGTGGCATCCATGTCACACATTCTCCAGTTGTCTATTTTGTTCATTCTCACAGCTTCCATGAGCTAATATGGCTAATTCTCAAATCAAATACATAACCATTTTTTCGGTAAGTCACTGTACATTGGTCTTCCCTTGTGGCTCAGCTGGTAAAGAATCCACCTGTAATGCAGAAGACCCAGGGTTTGATCCTTGGGTTGGGAAGTTCTCCTGGAGAAGGGAAAGGCTATCCACTCCAGTATTCTGGCCTAGAGAATTCCATGGACTATATAGTCCATGGGGTTACAAAGAGTTGGACACGACTGAGCAATTTTCACTTCACTTCATTGTACATTACACATTTCCCCAGTTAGGCCTCTCAAGGAATGTAAGATCTAGTATTACCCTTCTATAGATGATTAATCTGAGCTCTCTCCGATTCCAAAACCCAAGCTATGTTGGCTTTCAGAAACCGCTGCACCTCTAGGATTTTTAGCAGGCAACACAAACCCACCATACTCCAAAGCAAATGATAATCTCCCTCGGGAAAATTGGCAACAGCTCCAGATTTTACTCAACTCTGTTTCTTTTAGTGGAACCATCATCCTAGCCTGGCCTGAGATCTCAGTGTCATTTTTAATGGCTTGCTGTTTCACCATCTCTTTTTCCAGTTCAGTAGTCTGGTCCTTTCTCTGCGGTATCTCTGATAGGAGTCTTTTTCTTTCTGTTGCCCCTCATGCCCTGAAACCCCAACTATCTTTACCTCTTACTTGAATGCTAAATTGGTTTCTCATTTAGTGTTGTTTTTTCCAATCTCTCTTTTTCCTCTGCAATTAATTTTATTTTCCTTTTCTAGCTTAAACTTAAATCACAACTCCAATTAGTCATTTAAATCCTCAGAATATTTCATAGCTTCGTCACTGGCTACCAAATGAAGAACAGAGGCTTCTAGCTGATAGTGTTTCCTTTATTGTTCAGTTGCTAAGTCACGTCTGACTCTTTGAGACCCCATGGCCTGCAGCACACCAGGCTTCCCAGTCCTTTTCTATCTCCTGGAGTTTGCTCAAGCTCCTGTCCATTGAGTTGATGATGCCATCCAACCATCTCATTCTCTGTTGCCCCCTTCTCCCCCTGTCCTCAATCTTTCCCAGAATCAGGGATTTTTTTCCCAGTGAGTCAGCCCTTCACATCAGGTGGCCAGAGTATTGGAGCTTCAGCTTCAGTATTAGTTCTTCCAATGAATATTCAGAGTTGATTTTCTTTAGGATCAAACCAGTCTTCCTTTCTGGTAGAGATTAAAAAACAAACAAACCTCAAACACTTGCCCTCATCAGACATATATGAAGCAAGGTTTGAGCAGAGCTTTCACCTTTACTACAAACAACAACCACATGCCAGCCTGGACATAATAAATGGCAACTGACACTCGCAGAGACAACAGGAAGTATGAAAACCTGAAGGCATCAGTAGAATCTGTACTCTGTCCAGGGGTCCACTTCTGCTCTCTCCACTGACCTGTGGGAAGGCAGGCCCAGTGTTGGTGCCAGAACTTTAGATTTTTTCGAGAGAAGCCAAACTCTTAGACTTCTATATGTAATTCTCCCATTTTTTGGAGAAGGCAATGGCACCCTACTCCAGTACTCTTGCCTGGAAAATCCCATGGACGGAGGAGCCTGGTAGGCTGCAGTCCATGGGGTTGCTGACAGTCGGACACAACTGAGCGACTTCACTTTCACTTTTCACTTTCATGAATTGAAGGAAATGGCAACCCACTCCAGTGTTCTTGCCTGGAGAATCCCAGGGACGGGGGAGCCTGGTGGGCTGCCGTCTCTGGGGTCGCACAGAGTTGGACACGACTGAAGCGACTTAGCAGCAGCAGCAGCAGCAGCAGCTCCCATTTTTAAAATATTGGTAGCTACTTCATTACAGCTAGCTTTCGCTCCCTCTCCTTCTTTCTGTGTCTCTCTTTCTGCAGTTAGAAAACAAAGCTAAACACTGACCAGGTCAAATAAATCATCGGGTAGCTGCATTCAGTTTGTGGTCTGGACATGTGCTCTTGCTGTAAGTAGCCTGTTTCTCTCACTCCCCTATGTGGGCTTTATGTTCCATTGCTGACCTTTCTCCCAGCCTGACTTCTGTAGTCTTGTCTCTCTGCCTTTGTTTAGTTCTTATCTGCAGAAAAACCTCCTTTATATCCAGTCTATTGAAGCCTTACCTCCTATTGCAGTCTATCTCAAATTCTGTGTCCTCCACAAAGTCTCTCCTGATTCTCTCAGCCAGGCATCTCCCTTTCTTAGACACTTGAGTCTTCTCTTCTGCGGTCCATTTCTTCACTCTGCCTTGCATGTTGGCTGTTGTCACTGACCTCCTACTTGACTGGAAAATGCATGACGGAAGGACATCTCTGGAAGCTCACAGTCTTTGTCAATAGCTTCTACATATAGCTGAACTTCAACAAATCTTATTTTGAACTTGCCAAGAATGGCAGGAAGAGTCTCTGTTTTTTGCATATTTTTGTTTCAATTTAGAAATTGCAGGTCACCTGCTTCTTATCTAAAGAAGATGGGTTCCTCTAGTCCTCTTCTTTCTTGCACAGCCAAGATAGCATTTCACCATATCTATGAAAACTCACCTTTGTAACCCAAAGTGTAACATGGCATCTGCTTGCTTTAAGGAGAAAAAACATCATTGTACAGGAACATCTTCTGGTATATGTAAAATCAATCTGAGCCAGGATCCTGTCTCAGTAATAGGATCCTAGCCCACTCCTTTCTCAATAATAAGGCTTCGGATTTGCTCATTCTTGTTCTCATTTAGAGCACGTGTATTGTTTCAGACCATGTGAGGTATCACTCCATCTTCAGAAGCAGTGCTCTGAACTTGAAGTTTCCCTGCTATGCCATGTCAAGTTCTGGACTGCGTCTACAGACCAGCAGGCGGGCTACCACATAGCCAGTGAATGACCGCAGAGTACATTGGGAGCTTGGTCATGCATATTTAAAAGCACTCAGCCTGGGCACATTTTTATCGATGAATAATAGGTGTTTTTACATACCTATCGCACCATACAGCAGTTTAAAAACAAACCTGCGGCAGCAGTTAGGTCCTCAACTTTCGGGTGTAGAAAAGCCTTCACAGAAAGTGCTCCTGTATAATCCTAATTCTTGTGCTCTAATCAGCTTGAGGGTTTTAGTTATAGTTTAAGAAACTTTGCTCAAGCCAGGACATGCCCTAAACTATCTTCTCGCGAGCAGAGATGCAGTTCTGTTTGTATCTAGCGTAATATACATCAAAAACTGTTAAAAATATTAAGTGTAACAGTATTCAAGAAAACCTAAAAGAAAAATACCAATCTCCCAACCACCTAACATGTAATCATTAATTTGATTTCTTGTTTCCTTTCAGTATTTCTTCAAATCTGCGAATATATTTTAACTAGTGTCAAGCATACTTTGTGTGGTAAGGACACGTTATGAACTGCAATTTTGTTTTATATTAAATATTTTTAACCCAACAAAAATGATTCAGGTATAAGCCAGTGTATTGTGGCATCTTTTAATGGAAAGTGATCTAGAGCTATAATAGGACCTGCATGTGTATATTCTGAGGTTTTTAGTTCCTTGAGGGATTAAGAAAAAAGTCATAAAGTAGCAATAACCTCACCAACCATATGTGTTTAGCCTCACACTTCAATAGCTTGTTATTTGCCAGTGCTAGAAACACAACCCTGCGATGAGTATGCACAATAGAGATTCATATAGAAACTAAAATACTGCGAGACAGGTGCTGGCCAGTATTCATCTTTAAATGGGTTTAACTTGTATCTCTGAAAAATTTCGGTCTTAAAAAATAATTGACACTGATGCCTTATCAGCCAGTCCTGAGTCCCACATGGTCCAGGTGGCATTTCCTGAGGGAATACTGGGACGTCTCTGAAGTAGAGAGGCTCACAGGGATATCTCCCTTCCTTGTTGACTTTCAATATATTGAACAGCATTACACTTTGTGCACTCAGTTAAGTAGGTTTATGGATTATATTTTTTAGTTAAAAAAATAACTCACAATGGACAATTAGCTTAAAATTTCACAAAAGAAATAGAGTGTTGAAGATAATACTGATAATAACAAGCACATTGTAACAAACATAAAAATTCTTTTGCATAATTAGTGGAGGAGAAATATATATGATGATTCATTTTAATGTATTATTAAACAGCGTTTTTCACTCTCAGTAATTCCTTTCTACAGGAATTACTGTTTTTTAAAGGCTACTGCTCCAACACAAGCTTCACTGTGATGTGGGGCAGCACAGAATATCTGTCCGCCTTTATGGCCAGGAGCTTTGAGGTTGTGAACGATGAATCTGGGGACCCCAAATCCCATTGGATGTGGTTCAGCAGCTTCAGTGGGGACCTTGGGGACTCCGTGGAGCAGGCATGGGGGACATCTGCTGGGGATAGAGCAGATGCTCAACCCACTGCTGCTGATTCAGTCATGTCCAACTCTTTGCGACCCCATGAATCGCAGCACACCAGGCCTCCCTGTCCATCACCAACTCCCGGAGTTCACTCAGATTCACGTCCATCGAGTCAGTGATGCCATCCAGCCATCTCATCCTCTGTCATCCCCTTCTCCTCCTGCCCCCAATCCCTCCCAGCCTCAAAGTCTTTTCCAATGAATCAACTCTTTGCATGAGGTGGCCAAAGTACTAGAGTTTCAGCTTTAGCAGCATTCCTTCCAAAGAAATCCCAGGGCTGATCTCCTTCAGAATGGACTGGTTGGATCTCCTTGCAGTCCAAGGGACTCTTAAGAGTCTTCTCCAACACCACAGTTCAAAAGCATCAATTCTTCAGTGCTCAGCCTTCTTCACAGTCCAACTCTCACATCCATACATGACTAGTGTAGTTCTGGCCAATAGACTTTAAGAAAGACAGAAGAAATCCAGAAAGTAGAAAAAGGAAATCATAAACTACTGAAGCAAAGTAGATGGTGGGTAGTGGGTAGGAGGAGATCACATTTTTGAGAGAGGAAGAAAAAATCTAGTGTTTTGTAATCTGAAAGTCAGTGTGATAGTTTATTTGAAACCTCTTAAAACTTACTAAGGGATTCCCTTTATGGCTCAGCTGGTAAAGAATCTGCCTGCAATACGGGAGACCTGGGTTTGATCCCTGGGTTGGGAAGATCCCCTGGAGAAGGGAAAGGCTACCCACTCTAATATTCTGACCTGGAGAATTCCATGGACTGTATAGTCCATGGGGTGGCAAGGAGTCAGACACAAGTAAGCAACTTTCGCTTCTCCTTTTTTCATGTCTGTCCATAGACATTGGATGGAGAAATATCTGAATACCTTTTTTTTTTTCTTTGCTATATAACACATTAGTGCCTTGGGCGGTACATTCTTTCTCACTATTCCTGTAAGTAGAAGATACTCAGAGTAAAGATTAAAATATCGCTTCCTCAAGAAGAACCTTTATTTTCTTTTTCAGGTACCAATCCGACTGATTCTACCTTATAAAGGCTTTTGAATATCACTCTTCTCCCCGTATTCCTAGTTCAGGCCAGTGTGTCCTTCCTGGATAACTGCAGTAGTTTCCTAACTGGTCTTCATGCATCTGGACTCATTCTCTCCTAGTCTATTCCGGTATCAGGACACACACCACTCTGTAATCTGGTCCTCCATTTCGCTCACAATTTTTCCCACCATCCAACGCAGTAGATGGCATGTAGAGGATAGAGAATAAATATTTCTTGTGTAAATTGAGGAATATATGTCTTTGCCCTCTTTCCTCCTCCATTATACACCACTGCAAGCTTCTCTTGAATGAGGAAGCTCTCTGGCTAGAACAGATGAGTTGTGAAGCATGGCTGCAAGAGCAAGCGTGTGAAGAAACAGACACACATATGCTCCTCAGATGAACCTCTTGACATCGCCAACTTGGAGGTTATGATCAAATGCCAAGACTGTTGCCATTACCTTCTAAAAGTTCTAGGAGAGAACATTTCTGCTTTTTCATTTCTTGAATTAGTGAGTGCTGTAGGGGGCTTCCCTGGGGGCTCAGACAGTGAAGAATCTGCCTGCAATACAGGAGACATGGGTTCAGTCTCCAGGTCAGGAAGATCCCCTGGAGAAGGGAATGGCTATCCATTTCAGCATTCTTGCCTGGTTAATTCCATGGACAGAGGAGCCTGGCGGGCTACAGTCCATGGGGTCGCAAAGAGACAGACACGACTAAATGACTATGTAGAGTGAATAATTAGCTACAGGTTTATGAATGGTTTTTGTTAGGTTGATTCAAATTTATAGCTTTATGTCTTTATATTCTGTATATTAGCCTGCCCATGATACTTCATTAACTTTTACTTAATTCTAAGTTAAATATTTCTTGTTCAATTTCCAGGAATTTGGTTGGTCACAGTAGCAATTTTAAACTTAAAATTGCCAAGTGCAGAGCATAGTGTGTCTAAAGCTTTGCTTTTCTATAACATTTTAATTTCAGTGTGGATAATCATAATTCCATAATCGCCATAAGATCATGGCATCTGGTCCCATCACTTCATGGCAAATAGATGGAGAAACAGTGGAAACAGTGTCAGACTTTATTTTTGGGGGGCTCCAAAATCACTGCAGATGGTGACGACAGCCATGAAATTAAAAGATGCTTACTCCTTGGAAGGAAAGTTATGACCAACCTAGACAGCATATTCAAAAGCAGAGACATTACTTTGCCAACGAAGATCTATCTAGTCAAGGCTATGATTTTCCAGTGGTCATGTATGGATGTGAGAGTTGGACTATAAAGAAAGCTGAGTGCTGAAGAATTGATGCTTTTGAACTGCAGTGTTGGAAAAGACTCTTGAGAGCCTCTTGGACTGCAAGGAGGTCCAACCAGTCCATCCTAAAGGAAATCAGTCCTGAATATTCATTGGAAGGACTGATGCTGAAGCTGAAACTCTAGTATTTGGCCACCTGATGCGAAGAACTGACTCATTAGAAAAGACCCTGATCCTGGGTAAGATTGAAGGCAGGAGGAGAAGGGGATGACAGAGGATGGGGTGGTTGGATGGTATCACTGATTCAATGGGCATGAGTTTGAGTAAACTCTGGGAGTTGGTGATGGACAGGGAAGCTGGCATGCTGCAGTCCATTTGGTCACAAAGAGTTGGACACGACTGAGCGACTGAACTGAATCATAATTAGATGAACAAATTTCAAAAGTTTCTTGAGTCTTTTAAAAAGAAATTTTGTGCATACATTTTCTGATTATTTAAACAAATGGAAATGTGCTTATATTTTAAAATTTAACATTATACTTCTCCTGATTTTTCCTTATCACTAGGAACATGGAGCACGTGGCATGTGCAGAACTTCAGTTCAGTCGCTCAGTCCTGTCTGACTCTTTGCAACCCATGGACTACAGCATGCCAGGCCTCCCTGTCCATCAGCAACTCCCAGAGCTTTCTCAAACACATGTCCATTGAATCAGTGATGCCATCCAACCACCCCATCCTCTGTCGCCCCGTTCTCCTCCTGCCTTCAATCTTTCCCAGGATCAGGGTCTTTACTAATGAGTTAGTTCTTCGCATCAGGTGGCCACAGTATTGCAGTTTCAGCTTCAGCATCAGTCCTTCCAATGAATATTCAGGACTGATTTCCTTTAGGATGGACTGGTTGGATCTCCTTGCAGTCCAAGAGACTCTCAAGAGTCTTCTCCAACACCACAGTTCAAAAGCATCAATTCTTTCAGCACTTAGCTTTCTTTATAGTCCAACTCTCACATCCATACATGACTACTGGGAAAACCATAGCTTTGACTAGATGGACCTTTGTCAGCAAAGTAATTTGTAAATAGAATAATTTGTAATTTGTAAAGCAAAGTAATTGTGCAGCAGTTAGTGACCCACACAATAAAGGTTGTTGGCAAGAAGAAAAAGACAGGAAAATAATTTCTCTAGTTTTTAAAAAAATGTGTTTGTTATCTCTGTTATCAGCTTCCCAAGCCCTTGGTGAATCGTTGAAGGCATCAGCAATAGTTTCAAAACAAATTTTGAAAAATGGTATTGTGATCTGATATGCATTGTCAATATTTTTCCTGAGATTAACTTCATGTTTATTGTCCAAATGTATTTCTTTTGTATAAAAGAATTATTTGTTTATCCCATTTTTTGATTTTTTCCTTGTTGATTTGTATGACTCGGTGTATTCTTAATACTGTCACCTTCCATGCCTTTTGTCATTTTGTGGCTAGTTTTGCCCTTTTCTTTAAGTGCCTTTTAATTGTAATATGATTTTAACTATCAATATCTTTCTTTATGAATTAAACCATTTATACATAAGCATGCACACACATATTAAAACCTGATATTTAACCTGCGAGTGAAGTCACTTAGTTATGTCTGACTCTTTGCAACCCCATGGACTGTAGCCCACCAGGTTCCTCCATACATGGAATTTTCCAGGCAAGAGTACTGGAGTGGGTTGCCATTTCATTCTCCAGGGGATCTTCTCAACCCAGGGATAGAACCTGGGTCTCCCGAATTGCAGGCAGATGCTTTACCATCTGAGTCACCAGGGAATATACGTGTGAGTTATATGCATATTTATAAGTGTTATTTTTATGATTCTAAACCTCATTATTTGAAAAACCTATTATTTGTTGCGTGGGGGAAAACAAAACATTTATACCACATTGATTGCAAGTGATCTTCTGAGTAGAGATTTGTCCAATAGAAAAAAATCTTCATATTGAATAAATAGTGCATTTTACATTTATTTATTATATGCAAAACTCCAACTACAAAGATTCTCCTGATACTTTCCTGTTTATCCCAGGCCAAAAAATTATATACAATGACAATGTATATTCTCTCTAGAGATAATATCGTCTGATAATTACCTGACATTTGTAGGCAGATGTCTAGTGATGGATCCAAAATGTAAGAAATCCTATCAAGCTACCAGCCATATTTTTCACAGAACTAGAACAAATAATTTCAAGATTTGTATGGAAATACAAAAAACCTCGAATTGCCAAAGCAATCTTGAGAAATAAGAATGGAACTGGAGGAATCAACTTGCCTGACTTCAGGCTCTACTACAAAGCCACAGTCATCAAAACAGTATGGTACTGGCACAAAGACAGACATATAGATCAATGGAACAAAATAGAAAGCCCAGAGATAAATCCACACACCTATGGACACCTTATCTTTGACAAAGGAGGCAAGAATATACAATGGAGTAAAGACAATCTCTTTAACAAGTGCTGCTGGGGAAACTGGTCAACCACTTGTAAAAGAATGAAACTAGATCACTTTCTAACACCGCACACAAAAATAAACTCAAAATGGATTAAAGACCTAAATGTAAGACCAGAAACTATAAAACTCCTAGAGGAGAACATAGGCAAAACACTCTCTGACATAAATCACAGCAGGATTCTCTATGATCCACCTCCCAGAATTCTGGAAATAAAAGCAAAAATAAACAAATGGGATCTAATTAAAATTAAAAGCTTCTGCACAACAAAGGAAACTATAAGCAAGGTGAAAAGACAGCCTTCTGAATGGGAGAAAATAATAGCAAATGAAGCAACTGACAAACAACTAATCTCAAAAATATACAAGCAACTTATGCAGCTCAATTCCAGAAAAATAAATGATCCAATCAAAAAATGGGCCAAAGAACTAAATAGACATTTCTCCAAAGAAGACATAGAGATGGCTAACAAACAATGAAAAGATGCTCAACATCACTCATTATCAGAGAAATGCAAATCAAAACCACAATGAGGTACCACTTCACACCAGTCAGAATGGCTGCGATCCAAAAATCTGCAAGCAATAAATGCTGGAGAGGGTGTGGAGAAAAGGGAACCCTCCTACACTGTTGGTGGGAATGCAAACTAGTACAGCCACTATGGAGAACAGTGTGGAGATTCCTTAAAAAATTGCAAATAGAACTACCTTATGACCCAGCAATCCCACTGCTGGGCATACACACCAAGGATACCAGAATTGAAAGAGACACATGTACCCCAATGTTCATCGCAGCACTGTTTATAATAGCCAGGACATGGAAACAACCTAGATGTCCATCAGCAGATGAATGGATAAGAAAGTGGTGGTACATATACACAATGGAGTATTACTCAGCCGTTAAAAAGAATTCATTTGAATCAGTTCTGATGAGATGGATGAAACTGGAGCCGATTATACAGAGTGAAGTAAGCCAGAAAGAAAAACACCAATACAGTATACTAACACATATATATGGAATCTAGAAAGATGGCAATGACGACCCTGTATGCAAGACAGGAAAAAAGACACAGCTGTGTATAACGGACTTTTGGACTCAGAGGGAGAGGGAGAGGGTGGGATGATTTTGGAGAATGACATTCTATCATGTATACTATCATGTAAGAATTGAATCGCCAGTCCATGTCTGGCGCAGGACACAGCATGCTTGGCGTTGGTGCATGGGGATGACCCACTGAGATGTTATGGGGAGGGATGTGGGAGGGGGGTTCATGTTTGGGAACACATGTAAGAATTAAAGATTTTAAAATTAAAAAAATAAATAAATAAATTCAAAATGTAAGAAATCACTTCATATTATCTTTTGAGTCACAACATAAATGCCAGAACATAAAAATCATAGCACTGGCTAATTACCAGACACTGTTCTAAGCATCTCATAGGCATTAATCTGTATAGTTCTCACAGCCTCTCTATGAGGTGTGCACCACCGTCCCCTCATGATAAAACTGACAGAGGTCAAACAACTCGCCCCAGTCACCCTGGAAAATACTGGAGCTAGAATCTGAATACAGGCTTACTGGGGCACTTTTGAAAACAAAAGCAACTACTGCTCAAAACTCCTTGGACTATAGGTGTAACCAGGCAGGGGGCTGGTACCAACCAATCTGTGTTGCCACCTAGCCGTGAAACATCTTCCAAGGATTTTTATCCCTTTGGAAACATAATCTTTGTGGGTCTTGGCATCCTTTAATATGTGAACATAGCTAGTCCTTTCCCTTTTTGCTTTGAGGAGTCATTCGCACCTTGAGGCCCCAGCACCAAGCAGGACTCAACACCTGGCGTCCTGCCAGGGTGGGCCTTATAGACTCCTTGCTCTGTCTTCTCCGTGACGGCCTGGACCTCAGCCAGAGATGCCTCCATGCTAAATCTGTGTGTCGTAAGTATTGGTCCTCACACTGTGGCCTCTTCTAGATAGAAATAAAGATGACACGTCTAGGCCTTCATGCTGTGTAAGAGGAAGGAAAGAAATACTGCGTTTTGGAAATATAGCTCAAGAGTGAGAGAGCAGTGGAGCTGAGACCGTAGGGCTTCCAAGGCCTGATTTGGCTTTTCTGCTGATTTATCATCCTATATATTGTTGCTTTATCATCCTATATATTGTTGCTGTGTAAAAAAAATCTGTGACGGGGCACAAATCAGCATCAGTTTTCTTAGAGCATCCTGAAAAGCGACCATCATTTACTATTATTTTTGTATAAAGATAAATTAAGTTTTCTCTTTCTTTGTCTGTTTCTTATTTAATTGGGCTCATTTCAAAGTCAGGTATTGTATATATTTAAAATTTTTCTATATATTATTATACTTTGACACATTAAAAAAAAAAAATCTTTCTGGCTGTGGAGAAATGGCCCCTTCTGAGGCAAGCTAGTTCTTAGAACCTTAGCAGAGGTTCCAGTGCAAGCATGCCTCTGCTATGTAAGTGAAAGTTGCTCAGTCGCGTCCAACTCTTTGAGACCCCATGGACTATAAGTTCTCCAGGCCAGAATACCAGAGTGGGTAGCCATTCTCTTCTCCAAGGATCTTCTCAACCCAGAGATCAAGCCCCACAGGTCTCCGACATTGCATGTGGATTCTTCACCAGCTGAGCCACCAGGGAAGCCCTCACCAGTTAAAGCAGCACCTCCTCTATCTGGTCCATACACCCCAGGTACAATATACCTCTACTTTCCTCATCCCAGGCCAGGTGCCAGGCAGCTAGAGGGCCATCCCTATTAGTCCAAGGCCCTTTGAAATACTTCAAATCAGCCAGTGCTGACCCTTTACCTGCCCTATCTTGCTTTCCGCACATCGATGAAGATGGAGGCCCATCCTTTCCTCCTCTCTTCTGCCTGTGACCACGTGGGTGATCTTCCACGTGGCCCTGCTGTGCCTCTCCCAAGACCTGTGAGTGTAATGAACTTTGTCTTTCTGAATCTCCCCTCTGTCCTGCTCTTACGGCTGCCCCTGCTCTCACGGCCAGTCAGCAAAGTGCTCTGGGCGTCGCTCTTTAACCAGCAGCAGCAGTGCCCTTCTGAGACATTTGCTCATCTGACTGTCAGCTGCTCCACCTGTCCCTAACTTACAGCTCCTCGGCTGCCTGAACGCCTCATGCTGTTGTCTGAGGATGAGGCGTGACAACTGTGTCATAACGAGAAAACTGGTACTGCATCAAAGCCGCACTTCACGATTAGGGCTGGTCCTGATTCAAGGGCTTCTCATTCATTGAGAAGCACTACAACTGACATGGGAAACGTGAAAGGATTTTCTTGGTTTAATAGGTTTCTTGGTTGTATTTTTTGATGAAGGGCTTTTATTGACTCAGCAATATTAGCCTTGTTGAATAAAGCATCTACACAGATGAGAAAAATCTGATCATTATCTTGTAATGAGCTACGAGTGATTTTTTTTGGCATTCCCTTATTGGCTTCATACAGAAGCCAGTAGGTTTGGTTTGATATTTGACTTAATTTCCCTTAGCCATATCCAGAAACAGAAGCTCTTAATGTGAGCCACAGCTATTAATCATATAACAGGTGATTACTAAATGTGGAAGGAACAATAAAGGGAGTCACTGGTTATTTTTAGACTGTGATGTGATCCTTATTTTATCATGTTTTTCTGAATATTGGCATGCTTAAAATTCAAATGGGAAGATGGTGTTTCCATTGTACAATAGAGTGAAAAGTCATAGGTCAAGTTTATCTTAAAGCTACTTAACAGTTTGGTTTTACTAATAAGTAATATATTTTTAATATGTGATCAATAATGGTAAATAATTTGGGGAGAAGAACACCTTCCCTTATATTTTCATTTCATGGAGGCTTGGCTATTCAGGATGGTATTCCAAAACTTTCATGTTCATTGTAAATTATACATTTATTTGATTATTCACTTGAGGTATTCAAGAGATTACCTAGAGATTCTTTTTCTGTTTTTTTTTGTTTGTTTGTTTTTCGTAATTTTTAAAATGTAATTCAAATTAAATTCTATTCATCTATTAAAGCCATTTGGGAATTTCAAGAACTGCAAGTCAGATAAAAAGCCACATTTATTAGCCCAAGGAGGTCACTATAAAGCTCATAAAGGTCACTATAAAGTTGATTGTAAAATCAACTTCTCACAACACACAAAGGGTAGAACTTCCTTTAGTTTGTGGCAGCCATCAGGAAACGGTGATATATTGTTCTTCGGCCCTAAGTTGCTTCACTACCAGCAGGCTTTCGTTAACATTATTATGATAGTGAATGACCCTAAAGAGGGCTCCCTCCTTCGTTCCTTTAAGGCTCCTTCCTAATAACCTGCAGCTGTCTGCACACCGCCAGCTGTGGGAGTTTCTGATGGGCATGTTGAAAGTGTTGGAATGTCAGTCCATATGGTTCTTGAGGGCTTCCTTTGACGACTCATGTTTCGTCAGGCCAGCTGTCAATGGCCAATTTCTCAGCTGGGCTGATGACTTGAACAGCTACTTTCTTGTCTTTGCTGCTATTGGAGCTCGTTGTTTGCAGTGCGTAAAAGATGGAGAGACACTCCTGTTGAATTAAAGCAGCCAAGGTTCTGAATAGGACAGTCTCCTGAACTCTCTGTAAACTTTTTTTTTTTTAAACACACTAAAGTTCACTTGGTTGAGGAGAAACAGAGTAACTTGGAGAGAAATTATTATTGTTTCAATTGCATGAAAATGTAACCACACATTTGCAAAAGAGGACCCAAATGCAGCCCTGGGCACAGATTTAAGAAGTGATCTTATTTTGTTGGCTTGTAATGGATGTATTAACTTTAAAACTTGTTTGCTGAAGAAAAGCAAAGAACATAAAAAGGTAATGTCAGTTTTACTGTAAAACTTTAATTTAGAAAGAATTAATGGGATCATTATGTCTTTCATTTGGGAAAACAAAGAGGGGCATTATTGACAGAAAGCATAAAACCTGTAAACTATGTATAAAAATAAATAGAATTTAAGGGGGACAAGAGGTAAATGTACAAAGCCTAAATCTGTAAAGAGGTTGAAGTTTTATTTTTTACTCTTTTATTTAGGATCAGTCTTGTAGAGTGTGTGAAGAAAATAATGTGTTTATGTTTATATGTTACTCTTTTAGACATTTGTTTTTTGGGGGGGGAATTATTTTGTTTTAAAAAGATAGGAAAGAAGGAGACAGTTTCTAGGGAAAACAATTTCAAATGATTGCCTTCCTATCTTTTGACTTGCCTTTAAACATTCATTTAATTTCTCTGTATTTGTTTATCTGTTTTCATGAAAGGCAAGAAAACATCAAGTTAATTCCAGAATATGAGGAATGTCTTTATAAATGCTTATACTTTCCCAATAGTCCTAAAGTCTGTACAAATGATGTTGTAACAGAAAGGGATAATAATGATTATTCCTATTTCATTAGGTGTTAGAGGAGAAATGTTCCTACATTGCCAGGATCAATTAAAGCAAGTTTCAGTAGAAGCTCAAAGCTAAAGGCTCTAAAGAACTTCAGTGGCTCTTCATTTACCCAAAATTAATGGGTCCCAGTGCAGTTGGAATTCCAAGAAAAGGGGTATCGTATGATCCTCACCTCTCTAATTACACAGCTACTTTAATTTTGATTAAGCAAGTGCAAGTGTGGAAATAAAGTGCTTTATTCATTTAAACTGTTTTCTACAATGTGTTAATTTACTTAAGATACATCTTAGAAAATAGGATGCTGAGAATTGCCAAAATTAGAAGAGTGAACATTTGAAATGTGGAGGGTTTATTAAATATTGGCAAACAAGTACTTAGGTGTAAAATATAGAGATCATATATATAACCCAGTAAGTAATCTTGTTTCTTAAATACTTCAACCAGGATTGTTATCAAGCCTATTTGTGGTTTTATTTCACAAAACATTAAGAAGAAAAAGATAAATAAAAAGCACAAGATAAAAATTGTAAAGATGTCAAGCACAATCATTGATTACTTTTTATATGATAG
The DNA here is from genome assembly GCF_032405125.1 of Capricornis sumatraensis. NCBI lineage: Eukaryota > Metazoa > Chordata > Mammalia > Artiodactyla > Bovidae > Capricornis > Capricornis sumatraensis. The sequence continues at coordinate 59,922,303 of NC_091071.1, read as the reverse complement.
TTCTGGGTCTGTTTTGTCTGCATTTGGAGTAAAATTATGGCAGAGTCAGTGAGCACCCCCCTCCCACCCAGAAATTCACCTTCATGTTCTCACCGAGGACACGCAGGAAGGGACCATCTCGCTTATTTAGATACACCTTAATCAGTGAGTTCAGCCCTGGGATTTGTTTGGAAGGAATGCTGCTAAAGCTGAAACTCCAGTACTGTGGCCACCTCATGCGAAGAGTTGACTCATTGGAAAAGACTCTGATGCTGGGAGGGATTGGGGGCAGGAGGAGAAGGGGACGACAGAGGATGAGATGGCTGGATGGCGTCACTGACTCGATGGATGTGAGTCTGAGTGAACTCCGGGAGTTGGTGATGGACAGGGAGGCCTGGCATGCTGTGATTCATGGGGTCACAAAGAGTTGGACACGACTGAGCGACTGAACTGAACTGAACTAATCAGTGAGTTAAGTTATCAAAATTAGGCCCTGTGTGGAAACTGAGAAGATGAAGAATATGAACATTATTTCCCAATAAAAAGTAAACTGGAATTTGAGGAGCTCAGGGGACATGGAAAGTTAATTACAGAAAAAATGAGAGGGTGCTGGAACAATTAGACATCCACAGGCAAAAAAGTAAATTTAGACCCAAGTCTTTCTTACACACTCACCAAAACTGACTCAGAACAGAGCCTTGACCTAAATGTGAAAGGTAAAACTAGAAAATAATACAGGAAAGAAGTCTAAATGACCTGGGACATGACAGTGACTTTAGATATAACATCAAGGTTCCATCCATGAAAAACATATTTGATAAACTGGCCTTTATTAAAACTAAAATCCTACTCTATGAAGGACAATGTCAAGAGAATGAAAAGATGTCACATATCATATGTCATTGGGAAATTGCAAATTAAAGAACAATAAGATGTTAGAATGGTCACAGTCCCAAGCATTGACAACATCAAAACCTGGGGAGGATAAAGAGCAACAGAGACTCTCATTCATTGCTAGTGGAATGCAAAATACTGTGTTGGTTCAAAGTTTGTTTGGGTTTTTCTGTTACATCTTATGAAAAACCTGGATGAACTTATTGACAACCCAATAGTACAGCCACTTTGAAAGATGGTTTGACAGTTTTTTACAAAGCTAAACACTCTTACCATCTGAGGTAGCAGTTGTGTTCCTTGGAGGAATTTACTTAAAGAATGGAAAACTTATGTCTACAGAGAACCTGTTCAGGGATGTTTATAGCATCTTTATTCGTAATGACCTCAACCTGGAAGCAACCAAGGTGTCCTTCCGTAGGCAAATGAATAAATAAACTGTGGTTCCTCCAGAGAATGTTTTGTCACTCAGCAACTAAAAAGAAATAAACTATCAAGTCATGAAAAGACGTGGAAAGACCTTAAATTAGCACCACTGACTGAAAGAAACCAAACTGAAAAGGCTACATACTGTATGATTCCAGCTATACGACATTCTGGAAAAGGCAAACCTATGGAGACCAAGATCAGTGTTGCTGGGGGTGAAGGGAAGGGAAAGAGAAACAGGCAGAGTACACAGGACTTTTAGCGCAGTGAAATTATTCTGTGTGATACTATAGTGGTGGATATGTGTCATTAAATATTTGTCAACATTTATATAATATGCAACTCCAAGAGTGAACACTAATGAACATTACGGATTTGGGGGTAGATACTGGTGTGTCGATTTAGGTTCATCAATTTTAACAAGTATCCCCTTGTGGTGCCTGGATGTTGCTGGTGGGAGAGATCGTGCATGTGTTGGGGGCAGGGGTTATGTGGGAACTCTCTGTACTTTCTGCTTAATTTTGCTGTGAAATTATAATTGCACCAAAAAATTAAGTGCATTTAAATGGCTGAGGACATTTAAAGACTAGGACTGATATTTTATCCCGAGATACCTCAAGCAGCTGCAAGCTGCTGCACATCCCCCTCTGTGGCCACAGACCTTTGATGGAGGCAATGCTGCGTGTCCTTGAGCTTAGTCGTAATCTGGGGGAGTGAAGAACTTGGGATGGTGGCAGCAGAGAAAGCATGGCAAAAGCTCAGAAGAAAAATCAGGGCGTGGGGTGAATTCCTGTCAGAGAAGCAGCTGCCAGGTGGCTGGTTCTGGCGTAAGCCAACTCACCTTTTCCCTAGAGAGATACTAAGGAAGATAAATGTTGGGTGGGGTTGCACGTGGGGGCTGGATGATATCCCACAACTGCTTTCATCCCTGTGCAAAGGAACTTATTTTATTTTTCATTTTTGGTTCTTCTTTTGGGGTATGTAGGGGATAAAATAGTGAAGAAATGAGTGTTCAGCACAGAAGAGATACTGTTTAAAGTTGTAAGTGAATGGAGAAAAAATGAAAGAGGCAAACTAAACCCGAGATGGGTAAGAATAAAGGTGTTGAATATAAATATTACGTGAAAGTAGTTCATTAATTTTCCATTTTTAAAACCACCATGGCAAGCTTATAAGGAAACATAAAAATGAGCATATTTTAAGCTAATGTTTATGGGTACATGAAGAAATAAACAATATTGAGGGAAATGGAAAGTGTTTTTTTTGGTTTTTTTTTAATTCTAAACTGTAACATAAGGAAATCTCATAGTTCAGTCAACTAGAAGGGAGATAAAATAGTGTCCAGGCATTTCTTAATTGGAAATTTCTTTTTCTCAGCCCCAAAAGAAATTTTCCATCTGTTCGAGCATCTGCTTACTGTGGTTCAAGAATTTCTCCAATTTAGCAAGTAGGTGTGACAATTGTGACATCTGGGAATTTTTCTGAGGGCTCACAAAAGAGTTGAGGTGGCTGGTAACTGGTTTCATGAGCTTTCCACAAATTCCTTACATACACACAGAATTAAAATAGTTGATCACATGGCTTGTCTAAATAAACTTTCTTAAAAAGAAGCGTTAAACCGATGCGATGCTGGAATTGCACACGTTTTTTAACCTGTTTCCATGCGAAGAGTAGAAAGTCGTCTGCCCAGTTGCAGGCCACAGGAGGACTTAGGAGATGGGACTTCTTGGTCTGCTGGTAAGGCCTACCCTTTTGAAGCTTTCAGAAAATTGCCTCCTTTCTAAAACCACCACAATATTGTAAAGTAACTATCCTCCAATTAAAATAAATAAATTTTTTTTAAAAAGAAAGTTGCCTCATTTCTCTTTGTCTCAATTTATCCACTGGTTAAAATGCAAGTTTAAATACCAGTGTATTCTGAATACACTGGAATGTTGAGGAAGAAAATATGCTAGGGATACATTTGCTATAGATGAATGTCTCACATTTCTGTGTTGCAATCCTAATGCCCAGTGTGATTATATTAACAGGTGGGGCCTTTGAGAAGTGCTTTAGCCATGAGGGTGAACCCCTCATTAGTGGGCTCAGCGCCTTATGGAAGTGGCTCCAGAGAGATCCCTCCCTCTTCTGCTATATGAAGACACAGGCTATGAACTAGGAGGCAGGCCTTCACCATAACACAACCATGCTGGCACCTTCTAGCCTCCCAAACTAGAAGGAAATTTCTATGATTTTTAAGTTACCCAGTCCATCACATTTTGTTGTAGCAGTCTGAAGGGATTAAGAGAACAGTCTGTGAATGCACATGAAGATCATTATAGTTGAGTCTTCTCCTACCTCTTATGTTTACTTAGAAACTCTGGATTCTGAAATTTTGTCATTTCTCATTTTCATTTGAGGGGGAAAAAAACTATGGCCTTTAAAAATTTAGAACTTCTGAATATGTCTTGAATGTATAAGTTTTTCTTTCTACCTTTTAAAAGCTGAAAAAGTTATCTTGTTCAATTATTTTCGGTTTGTCTTTATAGCTGTATAATGTCACCAGGTTTTCATCGTGCCCTTCAGTGAGTGTCAAGTGCCTAGGAAAGCAAATGATTTTGCGCAGTCATTCTCTCTCTATCTTTCCTGTTTGGGAAGAAAAGATGTGAGAGTACTCATTTAGTTGGTAATCTGACACGTGCTCAAAGCAATTCTCTCTTTCCCTTCTGAATTTAATGTGTATTCCAGTTCAGCTTTGGTTTGAATGGATTTTCTGTGGTCTCACAGTGCAGGACGTCTGGCTGTGCTCATCAGGGGTGGCTCCAGGTGGCCTGAGGGTTCCTGGCCAGTCACTGGTCTTCAGACCATGACTAGAACTCATGAGATATCCAGTTTGAAAAGGTCTTGGTCTCAGCTCACTCAGAATTATTCTGTGTAAAAGGGACCTTTCCAGTCTGCATTCTTTTCTTTTGATTTGATTGGAATTCTGTGGGAGTGAGATGATGGATGAGAAAGGCTAGAAACTGAGGAATTTTGATGCAAAACCTGCCTGGTGTTATGTAAGGTAAATAGTAGTTGGGACTTAATATTTCCTTTAATTACTATGCCAAAGTAATCTTTTCTCTCATAAGAAGTGCATATTTTCTCTCAGCATCCCCCAAGAATCAAATAATATGAGAGATTTGACCTCTTAAGTGATCCTTTGTATTTTGTTGAATTGCTAGAATCTTGTATCTGCTATTCTATTATCTATGTCTATATCTGTACCTATAATGTTAAGAAAATTAACAGAGTCAAAAATAGAGAAAGAATGAGTATATTACTGCGGAATATATGAAAAGGTGCTCAGCCTAAAATGAATTAGAGAAACAAGAGCACAATGAAATACCATTTTAACATACAACAGGCTGGAAAAAATTAAACAGTCTAGCAATATACCAAGTATTGCTGTGGATGTAGATAACTGAATTTCTTATTCATTGCTGGTAGGAATATAAATAGGTTCAACTGCTTTAGACTATAATTTGGCGATATCTTGTGAACTAGAGCCTTTGTAAGCCACTTGACTCAGCATTTCTACCCCCTCGCGTATGTATGTGAACAGGTGTCTATAACAGCCGGCTCCACACCTGGAGACAGCCCACCTGTGGTCCCTGAATGGAGCAGTGATAGTGTCCTGAACCAGGGATAATGATTCTGCCCAACTGTGTGCATCCAAAGCAAGACTAAAGTAAGAAGGACCAAGAGGAGCACCTGATACAGCATCTAATGCTTAGCATGTATAGAATCATTTCTTGAATAGATGAATGATACAAGTCATCCATTTGGGGGACTATGTGAGCCTTCAGGTTTTGACTGGTGAATGTTTAATGAGCCCCTCCCTTTTATCCTGTTTCCCTCTGATGAGGCCACAGATATTTACTAACAGCCCCTTTACCAACTATTTTCACATCACTTAATGATTCTGTATTTTTGTATTTTAAGGAGTAAATTTTTCTCTCTGTCCTTTTTCTTACTAAAACCAGCTTATGAACTTCTGGAGGGCAAAGGCCACATTCTGAATTGCATTTTTCTTTTCTTACAGAACTACATGGGGTAAGTAATCAGTAACTGCTTAGTGGTGAAACAAAATTCTACTCCAATTTTCCTCTTAAAAAAATATATATTTTGAAAAGAACAAATCATGGTCAAAAGTAAGGTCTTTCAACCGGGTTAGGTGCTCCATGACTTCAAGTGGATACTATCATTAAAGAAAAATTTAATATATAGATAGTGAAGTTGTAGCTACTAACTTTATGTGTAGGAATATGTTTGTGACAAATACAAGGGAAATTTTATGTGGTAATTCTAGCATGCAATGAAAGGCATCAATGATAGAAAAACATTGTCTGTCTGATATTCACCCAATTAAAAACATCTAAACAATGTGCTATGCTCATTATCTTTCTAAGAAAAATGGAATCCAGAAAGCTGTTGTTATTACTAAGAAGTTATTTTTGTTGTTGTTTAATCAAGTACCAATCAGGAGAGGGGTACTTTATATAGCAGGAGAGCCAATTTATCTGACATCAAGACTGTCCAGGCAGTTAGCCTTAGATGATTATTCTTAGAACTATGTTAGACATAGTTTTGTTTCCAATTAAACTATACTTTCTGTTGTTACAGTGGTGGTAGGAGGCAAAAATTTAAAGAAGAGAGAAAAAATGTATTTCCCTACTCTTTCCCTTCTACCATCTCCTGTTGTAACCTTCTAATGTTAATTAATTCATGTGTATCAGATAAGGTTCTTTTGATAGACAGCAATAGAAATCCCAAACTGAAATAACTCAACCAAAAAGGAAGCTCATTGGTTTCATTAATTGAGCATTCTGGATCTGTTATGACTAGGAGTTATTACTAGTTCTACTAACTCTGGGTTGGCTCCATTTTAAGGCAGGGTTTTTAGTGGCATTTACTTAAGTAATAGGAAAGAGAACTTCTGCCTTTGAGAGTAGAGCAAACGCTTGGTTCTCGTAAGTTGATATTGAGCCATGGACCCATCCTTGAATCAATCAGTGTGACCAGGGAAACAGAATTAGTTTAGACCTACAGTACTTCTTCTTTGGATGTGGGCCTGGAGAGCCAGTTGCCTCTGAACGCATTCATATATGTCTGCTCAGTCCTTGCTGACCCTTTGTGACCCTATGGACTGTAGCTTGCCGGGCTTCTTTGTCCATGGGATTTTTCAGGCGAGAATACTGCCATTTCCTCCTCCAGGGGATCTTCCTGACTTGGGATCAAACCCTCTTCTCTTGCGTCTACTGCAATGCCAGGCAGGTTCTTTACTACTGAGCCACTTGGAAAGTCCCACAGGCTGCATCTAGAAGGAATAAATACTTGAACAAAATTTAGGGTACTGTTACCAAGGTTAACAGTGTTTGTGGCAAATACAAGGAAATTTTTGTGTGGTAATGCTAGGATGTAATGAAATTCTTAGCATACAAGGCATCAATGATAGAAAAACATTGTCTGTCTGATATTCACCCAATTAAAAACATCTAAACAATGTGCTATGCTCATTATCTTGCTAAGAAGAATGGAATCCAGAAAGCTGTTGTTATTTCTAAGAGGTTATTTTTGTTGTTGTTGTTTAATCAAGTACTAATCAGGAGAGAGGTACTTTATATAGCAGGAGAGCCAATTAGCATTAATGCCATTTAGCATTCCTGTGCTAAATGGTGCAGTTATCTACTATATTATACCTTTCAATTCAGTTTCACATTTTCTCATAGTAACTCTTGTGGTTATGGGCTGTATTTTTACTTTACATTATTTTATTTTTTTATATAGAAGTATGAGGGATACCTGGCAAAACAACTTTTTGTTTCTTTATTGGTGAAAAAAGATGCATGCCACTTTTCCGGTAGGTGACTACAAGGGGTCAATTTGGACCAGAATTTCTTAATTCTTAGAATTTCTTGAAGGTTATTTACATTCAGATAGAAGAAGTCGGATCCCATTGACTCAGGGACAGGGAAAGTATATATAAGAATATTTTGTGACTCCTTAAAAGGTTTCTTCATGTTTCTTTTGCTATGTAAGCGTGGAGAAAAATGGAGTAAGTTTGCATTGTCAAGGACTTCTAGGAGGACATAGAATGTTCCTAATGCATTTGAGGCTACTTTATCATAGGTGGCTCAGCTGGAAAAGAATCTGCCTGCAATGCGGGAGACCTGGATTTGATCCCTGGGTTGGAAAGATCCCCTGTAGAAAGGAAAGGCTACCCATTCCAGTATTCTGGCCTGGAGAATTCCATGGACTTTAAAGTCCATGGGGTTGCAAAGATTTGGACACAACTAAGTGACTTTCATTTAATTTCATTTTCATTATTTTAACATTGGAAAGACTGAGATGATTTCAGACAAGTTCACCTGTGTCCCCAAAGGAACATTTGTCCCAAAGGAAGGCAGATATTTGACAAGTGAATTGTAGGAAATCGTGAAGATTCATTCCGTAACATTCTGTGCCTAAAAGACAGTTCTGTCACAAGAGGACATTGTGAGAACAGCGACTTAGACAGAAGGGTCAGTGGAGATCTGTGACTTCAGTGAAAGACAGAAGGGTCAGTGGAGATCTGTGACTTCAGTGAACCTCTGCATCTCATGCTGCGTCACTGGGGAGGGTAGTCTTCATCACAAAGGCTCAGATGAATGCGCTGGACCAGATCAGTCATGTGTGGTGAATTTACATGGAACAGCAGAAATGACAATTGAATATTGTGGCTAGTTTGAAACTGGTCAGCCAGCTCAAATGCCTTCTCTTCCTCCTCCTCCAGTTTTTCCTCTTTCCCTCCCTCCATCTCTCCTACTGCCTCCTCCTGTTCTGCTGAAGATGAGGGACTGGGAAACAGAGATGATCCCTTTGGACTTGTGTAAGCATCGCTGGTCCATGGTTCTTGACAACTTGGTTTAGGGAGAACTTTCAAGACGTAGTCTCTGAACTTCCTTTGAAATTGGTCCTGTGGGGGATTGACTGATTAATTTGAATATGCAAAAGATATACTATCCTGATTATACCTCAAGCTGGTGATGCAAGTCACATTGATTTTACTGGGCCAACTTAAAAAAAGAATCATTCTTAAGGATTTTGCATCTCCTCCTCCTGCTTTCTGTCTTCCAAACCTGATCAGGCAAATCTGACCTTTAAAACAAACTGTTCCATGCCATCACATGGGGGCTTGAGTGGTAATAGCATATCTAAAGTAAAGTCCTACCATATTAATCAGATTTTAAAAGTCTTTAATTTTTTTCCCCATATCACTTAATGAACATTTGCATGGCCTTTCCTTTATGGCAGCCACTGTTCTAAATACTTTACAAATATTAACTCACCTAATCCTCCTAGCAATCCTATGAGCTAGGCACTATTAGTTTCTCTTTTGGACTGAATTTTATTCCTCCAAAATCAGTATGTCAAAGCCCCAACCCCCAGTGTGACTAAATTTGGAAATGAGGCCATTATAGAGGTCATTAGGGTTAAATGAAGTCATAAGTGTGGGGACCCTGATCCAGTATGATTGATGTCAGAGAAGAAGGCAAGGTGCCAGACACATGCATGCAAAGAGAGAGAGAAAGTATCTGCCAGTAGAGGAGAGAGGCCTCAGGAGAAACAGTACCTATCAAAACTCTGACTGTGGGCTTCCAAGCTGTGGAATGTAGGAAGATAGCTTTCCGGTGTGTAGGCCACCCAGACTGTGGTGGTTTGTTGTGGAAGTCCTAATAGAGTCAGCATCATAGGTCTGGGTGAGTCAGCCTATTCTGACTTTCCTGTCCATTGTGGTAATCACTCCCATCTTGCCTTTGGTGGTTGAGGCTAGAGATAAAGAACCTGAGCTGAGAAGCACCTTGTTGGTGGTCACACACCTGGTAAGTGGTAAGTCAGGATTTGAACTCTCTAAATGAGTCTACTATGCTTCATCTTAATAAATACAGCGACACTTCCTCAAGGACTTTATATTCTGCACATGTTTTAAAACTGAGACTGTTGACATAGGTTCTAAATGGATTTAATGAGAAGTTTCAAAAACGATTTTGGACTCTGGTAGAACAGAGTAACTGAAAGATCCCTGATGAAAATCTTCAACTATTTGAGTTATTTCACTTTAGACTAAGTGTGTGCTGGGATGCAGTGGACTGTAAATAATCTCTGTCACTGTGTCTGTCCTTTCACTCAAGTTTCCAAGTGGAGGCAGAAGCATCTGATTGCAGAGCTCAACTCCTATTTGCCAGCTGGATGCAGTCCTTAGCTGTATAACAGGAAACTCTCACATGGTAGTTGGATACAGAGAGAAGCCCCAATTCAAGCATTTACCCTTCTGTGTTAACATAGCCCACATGTGGTCCAGGGTATCTTCAGCCCTTGCCTTGCACCAAGACACTTAGCACTTGATTGGTACCTCAGAATACATCCAATTTTATAACCCTTTCCTGAGAAATTACTATTTCACTGAAACTCTTCTCTTCAGAGGATAGGATTTCCATTACACACTGTCCAGCAGACTTTTGAAATGATTCTTTAGCAGATCATTTGGTTTTCATTCTCAGAATTTCTCTTCTTGTCGATAGCCTCAACTGTCATCTTTCTCCTTCCCTTACACAGTCCCTAAAACCCCCCTCTCCTGTGTTGATTATTTTAGCTCTGTGCAAACTCCACATGGAGAAACAAATACCCTCCCTTCAGTGGATTGGTAACTATGACAAACTCTACTCCTGGTAAGTACCACTGAGGCGTACTGAGGCTTTGTGCAAGGACAGGGGTAGTAGAACAAACTGTTGATGAACTCTGAAGCTGTGTGTCTCGCTTTAAAGATGCTCAGACTCAATGAAAAACAAGCATCCAAACAAACAAAACCCAAAGAACACCTGTGCTAGCTAGACAAAAGATTTCTGTGGCTGGGTTTGGTTGATTTGCTATTCTTTCTTTAGTGTTCCTTACTGTACTGTAAGTGCCTTTTCACAGTATACAAGTAATGCAAAGCTGTTTCACAGCAGGAATTCTAGGCTAAGAAAATAGCAGTATATAATGACTTGTTGGTGTGGTGAGAAAGAGCGCTGGACAAATACTCCCCCAGTGGACTCAGGGCTTGTAGGTAGGATGATGGGTTGCTGCTGCTGCTAAGTCGCTTCAGTCGTGTCCGACTCTGTGCGACCCCATAGATGGCAGCCCACCAGACTCCCCCGTCCCTGGGATTCTCCAGGCAAGAACACTGGAGTGGGTTGCCATTTCCTTCTCCAATGCATGAAGGTGAAAAGAGAAAGTGAAGTCGCTCAGTCGTGTCTGACTCTTAGCGACCCCATGGACTGCAGCCTACCAGGCTTCTCCGTCCATGGGATTTTCCAGGCAAGAGTATTGGAGTGGGATGCCATTGCCTTCAATCCATACTGAAATCAAAACAGACAAATCTCAGTCCAAATCTTTAAAACAACTATTTTATAATTATGATAACAGGCTACATCCTTATTCTGTACTTATTTTGCCATATGATATTGAGGAGGTAGTTTGGTTTTCTACTCTAGACAAAGCACGTCTTCCACTCTGGATGCTGGCCGAGTCCCAGCTGATGGAGAGGCTTAAATTATAAGCATAGATATTGATGCAGATTGGTAGGCATCTGCAACTTTGGCAGTTTTCTTTGTTTCTTTTCTTTTCTTTCTTTCTTTTTTTTTTTTTTTTGCTAATTGTAACATTGCCTTTATTTGAATCACTTCAGGGCTGAGATATACCTGTTTCACATATATGTTAAACAAAGCAATCACGTCTTGGTAGGAAAGGGTACAAATTAACTTGTTCTAATTTTTCTCAACTATTAGATTTTCAGTCAGGGATTTTTGTAGCATCTCAGAGAATGCTGTAACTGAGTAGAGTAATAATGCGCTAAAAGTTAAGCATTGATAATGTATAATGAACAATCTGCTAAATGTTAATACAATTTATCCTTTCTAAAATTTATAAACATGACATATTGCATGCACTTAGTGCTAATCTGCTTTAGACATTCATTTGGTTTGACCTATGACCATAGTGTATTATGATCCTTGAGATATTTATCTTGTCCTTAGGAAACAAGATTGCAATTAATGCGACACATATGACTTTAAATTACTACCTCAACTAGAGCTGTGTCAGTAATGAATTAGCCATGGCTTTGAACCCTCTACTTACAATTTAAATTACCACCCTTTTGCTGATGCATCATTGTAATCCATTAAATAAACTGCAGAATCAAAGAACCACATATTGTTTTTAGAGCTACTGATGACATTTTCCCCTTTAATTTACCTCACTCTAGGCTAATGTATCCAAATTTATGTAATAAAAACAATCATGAGAGAGAGCAATTGTATGCTTATGTTAATATTAGAATAAAATCCTAGCCAGACTTCATATAAACTAGATGTACAGAAACATTATCCTTTTTTGCTACATTCACTTTTAAGGAAAAAAAAATTACGATACTGGAAAAACTGAGCTCACACTAATGACCTGGTAAAGCATTTTCCAGGAGAGAGCCCTGTAAGATAAACTTCCATTTGCTGTGTTCTTCACATTTTCTCTGCATTGGCTTTGCCACACTGTATGTTCTGGAAAGGCACAGAATAGAAACACATTAAATATTTGTTGAGTGATGTCTCTGGTAATAAATGATAACCATTTATGATGAATAGCAATAGATTAAATTTTGCTGACTATTTTCCATTTGCTCTGACTGGATAGATACATTTTTAAAGCTCTTACTGTATAGTAGGCACTGTTGTTGTTCAGTTGCCCAGTCATGTTTGACTCTTTGTGACCCCATGGACTGCAGCACGCCAGTCCTCTCTGTCCATCACTATCTCCCAAGGTTTACCCAAGTTCATGTCCATTGCATCAGTGATGCCATCCATCCATCTCATCCTCTGATGCCCTCTTCTCCTTCTGCTCTCAATGTTTCCCAGCATCAGGGACTTTTCCAATGAGTTAGCTATTTGCATCAGATGACCAAAATACTGGAGTTTCAGCTTCAGCATCAGTCAGTCCTTCCAATGAGTATTCAAGGCTAATTTCCCTTAAGACTGGCTTGATCTCCTTGCTGTCCAAGGGACTCTCAGGAGTCTTCTCCAGCAGCACAGTTTGAAGGTGTCAATTCTTCAGCATTCTGCCTTCTTTACAGTCTAATTCTCACAACCATATGTGACCACTGGGAAGACCAGAGCCTTGACTATATAGACCTTTTTTCAGCAGAGTAATGTCTCTGCTTTTTTAACACACTGTCTAGGTTTGTCACGACTTTCCTGCCAAGGAGCCAACATCTTCTGACTTCATGACCTCAGTCACCATCCACAGTGATTTTAGAGCCCAAGAAGAGGAAATCTGCCACTACTTCCACCTTTCCCCCCTCTATTTGCCATGAAGTAATGGGGCTGGATGCTATGATCTTAACATTTTTTTTTTTTAACATTTACTTTTAAGTTGACTCTCTCATTCTCCTCCTTCACACTTCTCATGAAGCTCTTTAGTTCCTCTTCACTTTTTGCCATTAGAAGTGGTATCATTCACATATCTGAGGTTGTTGACGTCTCTCCCGCCTGTCTTGATTCCCACTTTTAACTCATCCAACCTGGCATTTCTCATAATGTGCTCGGTGTATAAATTAACCAAACAGGGTGACAGCAGACAGCCCTGTCGTAGTTTTTCAATCTTGAGCTGATAAGTTGTTCCATACAGGGTCTGACTGTTGCTTCTTGACCTGCATACAGATTTCTCAGGAGACAGGAAAGATAGCCTGGTGTTTCCTTCTCTTTAAGAGCTTTCCACAGTTTTTTATGATCCACAGAGTCAAAGGCTTTGGCGTAGTTGATGAAACAGAGGTAGATGTTTTGCTAGAATTCCCTAGCTTTCTTTGTGATCCAGCGAGTGTTGGCAATTTGATCTCTGGTTCCTCTTCCTTTTCTAAACCCAGCTTGGGCATCTGGAAGTTCTTGGTTTGCATAATGCTGAAGCCTAGCATGCAAGATTTTGAGCACGACCTTACTTGCATGGGAGAGGAGTGCAATTGTCCGGTGGTTAGCACATTCTGTAGTACTACCCTTCTTGGGAACTGGGATGAAGATTGACCTTTTCCAGTCCTGTGGCCACTGCTGAATCTTCCAGATTAGATGACACACTGAATGCAACACATTGATGGGATCATCCTTTAGGGTTTTTAATAGTTCTACTGGAATTCTGTCATATCCACTAGCTTTATTAACAACAATGCTTTCTAAGGCCCACTTGAGTCTGCTCTCCAGAATGTTTGGTTCTGGGTGGTTGACAACACCATAGTAGCAGTCCGGTTCATTTGGATCTTTTTTGTATAGTTCTTCTGTGTATTCTTTCCCCTAGGCACTGTACTAAAGCATATTTCATGTGTAAACTCATGTTATGTACACTAACACACATATATATTATGTATCATATACTTGTTCAGTCACTAAGTCGTTTCCTACTCTTTGCAACCCCATGGACTACAGCCCGCCAGGCTTCCTTGTCCTTCACTATCATATACTTAATGTAACATATTTAATATACACTATGCATAGAAAATGTATATAGGTAAAATCTGTCTTTATAAAATAAGGTTCTAAAGAGCAGAGATGGTCTTAAGTCTCTTTAGTGTCTCCCCCCATATGCCTGGCAAAATGCTATCATGTAATTGTTACTCAGCAAAGACTTGTTGACTAAAAATGAACATGTTCTTTTGCGACTTGACATTTCATAGTGCCCAAGAAGACAAATGGTAGCTCAGTTTTAAAGATCTGCTTGCCAGTGCAGGAAGTATAGGTTTGGGCACTGGGTTGGGAAGATCCCCTGGAGGAGGGCATGGCAACCCACTCCAGTATTCTTGCCTGGAGAATCCCCATGGACAGAGGAGCCTGGCAGACCACAGTCCATGGGGTTGCAAGAGAGTTGGACATGACTGAAGGACTGAATACCACCAAAAACAAGACAAATAGTTCCCCAGGGCAATATAGAACTAAACTGAGTAACCGAAACCAGAGGTAAAATAGCAAAAGCCAGCAAAGCCTAGCTTTCTCTCTTGTGTATTAAAATGCCATTGATTTACTAGATTCAGTCCTTCAGCAAGTTAAATGCCTGGTATTAGACTGGAAAGAAAGTGAAAGAAAGTGAAGTCACTCAGTCGTGTCCACCCCTTTGCGACCCCATGGACTATAGTCCACCAGGCTCCTCCGTCCATGGGATTCTCCAGGCATGAATACTGGAGTGGGGTGCCATTTCCTTTCTCTCAGTCTAAATATAGAGCCCAGAGTAGTATATATGAATATGAAAGTGAAAGTGAAAGTGAAGTTGCTCAGTTGTGTCCAACTCTTTGTGACACCATGGACTGTAACCTACCAGGCTCCTCTGTCCATGGGATTTCCCAGGCAAGAATACTGGAGTGGGTTGCCATTTCCTTCTCCAGGGGATCTTCCTGACCCAGGGATTGAACCCAGGTCTCCTGCCTTGCAGGCAAATGCTTTAACCTCTGAGCCACCAGGGAAGACCCATATATGAATATGAGAACCATTAAATGGTGGACTGAGTGGTACTGTTTAGAACATGAGCTCAGAAAAGGAAGGATTAGGGGTCAAAATAATAGAGTAGTTCCCTAACTATACAGGCCTTTGAGTCAGACAGGTAGGGCATGACTCTGCTATTTTGGTGTGTTTTGAGGCAAATTGGTTAACTGCTCTGAGGTTTTGGCATCTCTAAAATGGAGTTTTACCTCCCTGTGGAGTTGTGACAGTTAAAGATCATATATGTTAAACTCTTAGACATTGCTTTACAAAGGTAAAAGTCATTTGGATTAGTCAAAAAAAGTTTTGAGATGAAGTGGTAATTTAGCTAGACCTTAAAGGATTAGGCTTTGGTTGAGTGAGGGAGGGATCAAGGGCAAGCGAAGGCAGGATGGGAATGGCACATATGACCAAGAGTGAGAAAGGGAGAAGTGGGCAGCAGGGGAAAACTAAATTTGTTCAGTGAAATGAATTGATACGGTTGGGAGCCTGATTAGCATGGCAGAGGTGTCTCAACTGTAAATGACATGGGGGCTGGAGGATCCTCAATTGTTCCATTCTCTGTCTGGAGCAACTCTGAACCTAACTTCTAGACGGCATATTAATGTGACTAAAGAGGTGACAAGAATACACAGAAGAACTGTACAGAAAAGATCTTCATGACCCAGATAATCACAATGGTGTGATTACTCACCTAGAGGCAGATATCCTGGAATGTGAGCTCAAATGGGCCTTAGGAAACATAAGCACAAAGAAAGCTAGTGGAGGTGATAGAATTCAAATTGAGCTATTTCAAATCCTAGAAGATGATGCTGTGAAAGTGCTACACTCAGTATGCCAGCAAATCTGCAAAACTCAGCTGTGGCCACAGGACTGGAAAAGGTAAGTTTTCATTCCAATCCCAAAGAAAGGCAATGCTAAAGAATGCTCAAACTACCACACAGTTGTACTCATCTTACACGCTAGTAAAGTAATGCTCAAAATTCTCCAAGCCAGTTTTCAGCAATACATTAACCATGAACTTCCAGATGTTTAAGCTGGTTTTAGAAAAAACAGAGGAACCAGAGATTGAATTACCATCTGCTGGATCATTGAAAAAGCCATAGAGTTCCACAAAAACATCTGTTTCTGATTCATTGATTTTGCCAAAGCCTTTGACTGTGTGGATCACGATAAACTGTGGAAAATTCTGAAAGAGGTGGGAATACCAGACCACCTGACCTGCCTCCTGAGAAATCTGTATGCAGGTCAGGAAGCAACAGTTAGAACCGGACATGGAACAACAGACTGGTTCCAAATCAGAAAATGAGTACATCAAGGCTGTATATTGTCACCCTGCTTAGTTAACTTATACACAGAGTACATCATGAGAAATGCTGGTCTGGATAAAGCACAAGCCGGAATCAAGATTTCCGGGAGAAACATCAGTAACCTCAGACATGCAGATGACACCACCCTTATGGCAGAAAGTGAAGAAGAACTAAAAAGCCTTTTGATGAAAGTGAAAGAAGAGGGTGAAAAAGTTGGCTTAAAGCTCAACATTGAAAAAACCAAGATCATGGCATTGGGTCCCATCACTTCATGGCAAATAGATGAGAAAACGGTAGAAATAGTGACAGACTTTATTTTGGGGGATTCCAAAATCACTGCAGATGGTTACTTCAGCCATGAAATTAAAAGATGCTCACTCCTTGGAAGGAAAGTTATGACCAACCTAGACAGCATATTAAAAAGCAGAGACATTACTTTGCCAACAAAGGTCCATCTAGTCAAGGCTATGGTTTTTCCGGTAGTCATGTATAGATGTGAGAGTTGGACTATAAAGAAAGCTGAGCGCTGAAGAATTGATGGTTTTGAACTGTGGTGTTGGAGAAGACTCTTGAGAGTCCCTTGGACTATAAGGAGGTCCAACCAGTCTATCCTAAAGGAGATCAGTCCTGGGTGTTTATTGGAAGGACTGATGTTGAAGCTGAAACTCCAGTATTTTGGCCACCTGATGCGAAGAATTGATTCATTAGAAAAGACCCTGATGCTGGGAAAGATTGAAGGCGAGAGATGAATGGGACAACAGAGGATGAGATGGTTGGATGGCATCACCGACTCAGTGGATATGAATTTGGGTAAACTTGGGGAGCTGGTGATAGACAGGGAGGTCTGGCTTGCTGCAGTCCATGAGGTCGCAAAGAGTTGGACATGACTGAACAACTGAACTGAAATACCTCTTTATATTTGCTTTTCCTTCTAGCACTTGGCATGTTGTTTTGTGTATTATGGGGGACAAATGTGTTGTTTTTATATAAATTAATGGTTTGCATGCTGACAGTCTTTTACTTTGCTTTTTATTGCACAGGTTTGATGTGTGTATATATGTGGCTGTCCCTCCATGAAAGAGGAAAGGTGTGTGTGTGTGTTCATAAAAAGACGATTGGTATGTGCTTAGGAATCTTAGAATTAAAGTTCTATAGAAGTTTAATATGAAATCAATTTTCTGTAGAGTGTGTGTATATATATATGAATGTTTTCTGTTTTGCTAGATTATTTGTTATCACTTATAGTGTATTCTCTTAAGGAAGTACTTCAAAATGTCAGATTTTAATAATAGAATTAATTATAATGCATAGAATATCTGCATCAAGACTTTTTTCCAAGTTTTAAAATAAATAAATGGATATCTTTTGGCATACTAAATTTTAATTCATTGAGCTTAGTGTGATGTTTAATAAATTAAGTCCATCAGTCAGTAACTTGACCTATAGAATGACTGAATATAACTCAGAAAAAAGAAAAGACATTTTCTAAAATACCAGACTTAATTTTAGGTGAGATTAATCTATTAGCTAGCTACATGCTAGATAACTTGGTTTTCCCAGGCCCAAAGACCTAGGAATAATTTGTCCTTACTGAACTTGAATATTTACTCTAAGGAAAATGTGTTTGAAAAAATGAATTTTTATTTTCTGTGCTTTAGAAATAGCTATTTGAGGAATTTATAGGATTTTCCCAGGTGTCTGATTGAAGCTGTCTAATTCTTATGTAGATTTTCTCCAACATACAACACTTAGTGTGCAGAATGGTGGCTCACAGGAAAATGGCTGCCTATCAGAGGCAGAAGTATAATTATGATATCGTTAGAAATATTTAAATATAAATAACATTCTGTATTTGTCCTTGTCACTTGTCTGGGCTTTGACAGGAGGAGCCAGTTTTGATGGGATTCCTGTGGCCCCATAGATTTTTATCCTGTTATCCAATTTTCCGCTGCACTGCTCTCCTTCTGTCAAACTGACTGCCAGCCAGCCTTACATTTTCCCGGGAGGAGGAGCAGTGCTTTGTATTATAGTGGACAGAGTAAGGAGAACAAAACACTGATTTCTCCCCTCCAAGGGCTGCACTGTCTCTTTCTAATGGAAAATTCCATTGTCTGAGGGTTGAGAGGATAGGGAAATAGGGAAGAGGGAAGCCCTCATGTTTCCATTCAGTGGTGCAAGGAGAAGTTGCAAAGCAGACCCAGAGACCAAGCCGAGCAGCACGCAGTGCTCCAGGATGCCCAGTCACAGGAGTGGCTGAAATGCTGCCCAAACTGATTTGTGCTGAGTATTCCCTAGCATTTCAAATATTGGCTTGCTATTGTGTAAAATAAAAGGATGCTTATCCATCATGGTGTGTGGGAAAAGAGAAGGAGCATTTTCCTTCCAGGTGAAGATATCGCAATGGATGCTACATTATTTGGAGGTTTTCATCAACACTGGCTCATAATTCAGGGGTTAGAACAGAGATCAGACAAGTAGCAAAAATGAGTGCATTTGACAGTGTTAAACAATAAGAGTGAGAAGCGGGGTGCGATGGCAAACAGGCCACATCTAACGGCCTTCAAAGTTCCAAATTGCAAAAACCAAACCAAAACATGGTTTTCTATGATCCAACATCTGCTGGATCATAGAAAAAGCAAGAGAGTTCCAGCAAAACATCTATTTCTGCTTTATTGACTATGCCAAAGCCTTTGACTCTGTGGATCACAATAAACTGTGGAAAATTCTGAAAGAGATGAGAATACCAAACCACCTGACCTGCCTCTTGAGAAATCTGTGTGCAGGTCAGGAAGCAACAGTTAGAAGTGGACATGGAACAACAGATTGGTTCCAAATAGGGAAAGGAGTATGTCAAGGCTGTATATTGTCACCCTGCTTATTTAACCTATATGCAGAGTACATCATGAGAAATACTGGGCTGTAAGAAGCACAAGCTGGAATCAAGATTGCAGGGAGAAATATTAATAACCTCAGATATGCAGATAACACCACCCTTTGGCAGAAAGTGAAGAAATAAAGAGCCTCCTGATGAAAGTGAAAGAGGAGAGTGAAAAATTTGGCTTAAAGCTCAACATTCAGAGAACGAAGATCATGGCACCTGGTCCCATCACTTCATGGCAAATAGATAGGGAAACGGTGGAAATAGATACAGACTTTATTTTGGGGGGCTCCAAAATCACTGCAGATGGTGACTGCAGCCATGAAATTAAAAGACATTTACTCCTTGAAAGAAAAGTTATGACCAACCTAGACAGCATATTAAAAAGCAGAGACATTACTTTGCCAACAAAGGTCCATCTAGTCAAGGCTATGGTTTTTCCAGTGGTCATGTATGGATGTGAGAGTTGGACTATAAAGAAAGCTGAGCACCAAAGAACTGATGGTTTTGAACTGTGGTGTTGGAGAATACTCTTGAGAGTCCCTGGAACTACAAGGAGGTCCAACTAGTCCATCCTAAAGGAGATCAGTCCTGGGTGTTCATTGGAAGGACTGATGTTGAAGCTGAAACTCCAGTACTTTGGCCACCTGATGTGAAGACCTGACTCATTGGAAAAGACCCTAATGTTGGGAAAGATTGAAGGTGGGAGGAGAAGGGGACAACAGAGGATGAGTTGGTTGGATGGCATCACTGACTCAATGGACATGAGTTAGGATAAACTCCGGGAGTTCGTGATGGACAGGGAGGCCTTGCGTGCTGTGGTTGATGGGGTTGCAAAGAGTCAGACACAACTGAGAAACTGAACTGAAACCAAAACATACTCTGCAGGCCACACATGTTATTAAGCTGAATGTTGCCCATGGCCTCTCAGATATAATTTCTGGGTTGGGGAAGGACTAGTCCTATAGGCCTGCTAAAAAGCCAGTGATATGTGAGGTAACTGAGAGGGCAGTTTTTAAATAACTGTGATCTCTTATTTTTAATGTTAAGGCCTTATTGTGTCTCAGGAACTGTATTTTGTTTGCATCATTTAAGCCTTGTAATAATCTTTGAAAAACCAATTCATTACATATGTAAAAGGCAGGACATTCAGCAAATATTTTCCTTATTTACATTATAAGTAAACCATAGAAGTTTTTCTTAGTCGCTTGGGAATATATTTAGCATCTTGCGTTATAGGTCAGTTTCTATACTTGTCAATACAAATGCATTACATGAAATTGAAAATGTTGAATTATACAAGAAATTTTGTCAGCTGTTTAAGTTCCATTCTGAGTGTAGTGAGATGTCTTAGTGAGTAGAGTATTATTTTCTCATAAGAGTGTGAGTAATTAAGGTATTAGGAACAAATGTGAAAGAAATTCATCCTTCCTACTTTCTCAGGAGTCTGTGCTTTAAAACGGAGGTTGTACAACCTTATGGATTAGAGATATTTGTCTTTACCCTTGGTCACATAGCAAATGAAAAAGATTAATCTGTCTTTTGACATCAAAAAGAGTGGTGATGACTATCAAAGTTCTGGGCTTTGGGGAATTGCTTAATCAATGCTTGAGTGAATATATTTGCCAATTTAATGTATAAGATACTCATATACTATACAATACAGTATCCTTGACTATATTTTGAAATATTTTGAGCCCTTTAAATCAAATAATTTAATTTTTGGTGGGTTCAATGTGTATAAGGTAATGTTTTGAGCAGAGATAAACACTGAAACCCCACTTGATTTGCTTTTTAACTCACATAAATGAGTCTAATCAGTCACGTACTGTTGCCCCATCCATCTTAAGAGACATGGGTATGAGACAAATAGGAAAACGGCAGTCGTGCTTAATAATAGCATTTAGTGTTCACTAGCTTATGGAGAAGGCAATGGCACCCGACTCCAGTACTCTTGTCTGGAAAATCCATGGACGGAGGAGCCTGGTGGGCTGCAGTCCATCGGGTCGCGAAGAGTCGGGCACAAATGAGTGACTTCTCTTTTACTTTTCACTTTCATGCATTGGAGAAGGAAATGGCAACCCACTCCAGGGTTCTTGCCTGGAGAATCCCAGGGACGGGGGAGCCTGGTGGGCTGCCGTCTATGGGGTCGCACAGAGTCGGACATGACTGAAGTGATTTAGCAGCAGCAGCAGCAGCTTTTAACAAAGCTAAAATTAGGTAAGTTTGTACAGCTGTAGTGTAAGAAGCTAAACATCCAAGTATTGAAAAAAAATCAATAAAACAAAAAAATTTTGTTGCTGTCAAATCTACATATTAACTTTATATCCTGAAATTCTATTCGATTTTAGTATAAGATTAAAAACACATGTATTCTACTCTTTTTCTTAATAAAGTATTCTCATTGACCATCTATATATTCGCTAGAACTCTAATTAACAAGAAAAGTAAGAGAAATTAAATAGTATATAGTCTTGAGTAAGTACTAAAAGTATGTGGACAAATAGAGATCAACAGTTAGTAGTTACATGTTTTAACTTGCATTTTCCTATCTCTTTTAAGGAGAACCAGATATGAGTATTTTCTGACTTAATTCACAGGGGCAAGTTTATCCTAGGTTTTACCATTTTTTAGCGAATCAAGGTTGTAAAACATGAACCCAGCTATGCAGTGTCAGAATCTCTTGAGGTAGATTTTCTTGCTCCTCACTAGAATGAATTTAAAACTAGAAATACAAAATCATAAGAAACTATTTCATGTGTATTTGCATCCTTTTTTAATAGAGTTGAGGCTATGGGAAATCTACCTTAAGATTTCCTGGCTTCCTGTTAGTGTCCTGCTTGTATCATAACACTCTTAGTCTGCACCATTTTTCAATTCATGGGTTCCAATAGCATTTTAATGGTGTCTTTTTTGCTGGCTCATCTGGAGGACATTGATTCTGTTGTTCCAATAACAGATGAAATATAGTTTGTGGTTGCTTTGGGGACTAAAAGAAACACATTACAGCTTCCTGTTCCTCTATGTGTTGCCAAAATGTTATTGCTGGTCAGGTCTGGAGGTATCTTCTGAATGTGTGACTATTTTTTAGATTTTCACAATAGCACATTTCGTAAATACCGCAAAATTTGCTGCAAGAGTTGGTCTTTAAATAATCAGGGCTCTCTATCTCTGTTCCAGAGACAGAGGAACAAACAAAATTGACCTTTTGGAGTGAGCAATTCTTATAGATTTCTAAGGGAAATTCCAAGTGTACAATCCTTTTTATGTACTAAGGAATATAAAAGGAACATTTAGCTATTCTAAAGGTTAAAATTCTAAATGAATCAGTCAAAAATTGTGAAGTAAAAAGGGAAATACTTAACGAAAAGTTATAGTTCTCTGCTGCTGCTGCTGCTAAGTCGCTTCAGTTGTGTCTGACTCTGTGCAACCCCATAGACGGCAGCCCACCAGGCTCCCCCATCCCTGGGATTCTCCAGGCAAGAACACTGGAGTGGGTTGCCATTTCCTTCACCAATGCATGAAAGTGAAAAGTGAAAGTGAAGTCGCTCAGTCGTGTTGGACTCTTAGCCACCCCATGGACTGCAGGCCACCAGGCTCCTCTGTCCATGGGATTTTCCAGGCAAGAGTACTGGAGTGGGGTGCCATTGCCTATAGTTCTCTAAACCTTTGCTATTCAGAATGTGACCTGCTGGCCTGCAATTTCAGCATCACCTGGATGTCTGAAATGGTAAAACCTTCTCCTTATCCCAGACCTTCAAAATCAGAATCTGCATGTTAATAAGATCACAGGGGATTTCTGTGAACATTCAAGTCACAGAAGCATATAGTTTGTTTCTATGCAATCAACACAATAATTTCAAACTTATAACTGATGGTATTTTTATAAAGCATTGATGTTTATGGAGGCAAACTGCTTTATAAATACAGTCTGAATTATTTCTGTTTCAATCTGCACCACAGATAAATTATCTCTCCAATATGGCCAATTTAATTTTTAATTGCTATTGTACGCTTAAAGATAGATAAACTTAGAACAGAGAACATAAAATGAAATCAAACCCCAAGGTCACATTTGAAAAACCAAAATACCTGCAAACATGCTATGAAATATCCATGTGTGTTTAAATGTATGAATCTTCAAAATTATCCATTTTTTTTATTACTTGAGTTTTTGACAGAATAGTTACTTTTGACTTATTTGAGTGTAAAAATGCCACTGGGGAAGGAAGCATATGTTTTCCTCTTCTCAAAATTCGAACTGGCTGAATGAATTAAACTCAAACTTGGGAAAATAATTTACCTTCAGGCTGCGCCTTTCTCATCATAGTGACAACCAGAGTTTAAGAGTGACATGAGTGGTATTTCTGGACACCTGTAATCATAAGTTTCAATAAGGATGTTTTCTTCAGTAGCAGTCACAGTTGGTTGCTATGTCAGAATTGGTGGTAAAGGTAATCACTGATATTTGCTCTGTTATTTGGATGCCTAATGGCCTGATGGTGCAGAATTATTTTCTTGGATATTCTCATTTTACCTCCTTTCTTCTGTAAATTCCCCCTCCCTCCTTCTTCCCCATCTTCTCCTTCCTCCCTCCCCGACCCAAGTAAGTATTTGAGTGCCTATTGTGTGTGTGACTTTGTTTCAGATTGTAGAAAGATTCAAAAGAAAGGGAAGACTTGACCCTTGTCTTCCAGAATCTTCCAAGTTCCTAGTAATTTCCTGGGATAAACCCCCTTATTGCCATATCCTATCTTAGTGATTTTCTTGTCCTCATTATAATCTCAGGGCCAGTTACTTCTATTTTTTCACGTTAGTTTCTTTGTTCTCTTTCCATATTGCTCCTGTTTCTTTATAAGTAGATTAGTTACTATGGAAACATGACTGTTTTGGGTGTGGTGACCACCACAATTTATGTATGAGTCTTCAAATTTGAGTACGTGAAACCAAGATCACACATCACCCCAGTAATAATGTTCACGCTTTTTTTCTAGACATACTGTGCTTTAACTGAAATATTTTCTTATGAAAGAGGTTTTACTTGTTCAGCACATTTTAAATTTTAACTTAGGTGTATTTAACCAAAAAAAATATGTTTGTGTTAACCATAACATGCTCATTTGGTCCTAAAATAGAGAAGTAGCATTCAATTCTAAAACAAAGTTTTCCAAACCCCATAAATTCTGGAAAAAAAAATCAAGACAAATTAATATAAATTTAAAAATTACTTTGTAAAATCTAGCTTTTAGGTCTATAGAAGGAATGATGCTAAAGCTGAAACTCCAGTACTTTGGCCACCTCATGTGAAAAGTTGACTCACTGGAAAAGACTCTGAGGCTGGGAGAGATTGGGGGCAGGAGGAGAAGGGGACGACAGAGGATGAGATGGCTGGATGGCATCACTGACTCGATGGACGTGAGTCTGGGTGAACTCCGGAAGTTGGTGATGAACAGGGAGGCCTGGCGTGCTGCGATTCATGGGGTCGCAAAGAGTGGGACACGACTGAGCGACTGAACTGAACTGAACTGAACTGAGGTTGCCTATGAAGTGAAGGTGGTGAATTTTTGCCCCTCCTCTTATGTTCCAGAGTGAAAGATTCTAACTTAATTCCAGTGGTGGGGCACACTAATTAATTGACTATAGACAGAGTAATGGGAAAAAAGTTTATCATGTGTGTGGGAGTACTCAGTAATTAGCAGAATAGCCAGAGGCAGAGGTTTATATATCAGTTTAACCAAAACAAGGGTGAGGGGTCGGGTGTTGGGTGGGTGTGGTTAGTTCTTCAGTGTGAAAGCACAGACGGCTCTGTTGGGCAGTCTCCTTGGAAAGAGGCTGGAAGCTGCCCCAGAAAAGGGTTAAAGTGAAAAAGTAAAGTTTCTCAGTTGTTTTGCGACCTCGTAGACTATAGCCCACAAGGTCCCTCTGTCCATGGGATTTTCCAGGCAAGAGTGCTGGAGTGGGTTGTTATTTCCTTAAAGTCACTGTATTTTGGGGAGGCTTTCCTGTCATCACATAAGAACATTTCAGATAAGATTTCTTTCTTCTGACCTCTTCAACAGCTTTTCCAACAGTTTTTGGAAAAAACTTCAGAAAGTTATGCTTTGCATTTTAATATGCATTAATGCTCCACTAAGTCATAGGAGGGTCCCATTTAATGCTGCAGAAACTTTCCAAACAGCTTTTGTCCCTTTAACAGAAGCACCTAGATCCCAGACAGGATTTTATTGTCATTTTCTTTAAGCGAAAATGTCATTTTCTTTCAGGCAAAATAGGCTATTTCACTAAAACATGTACCTTTGACCCATTTTATCTAAAAGTTGCTTAAACTATAGATTTCTAGATTAGTTTTATTGTAAATTATTTGATAACAGTGATAATGCTAAAATCAGTTCAGTGTTTGAAAAGTGAAATTGGAATGACTTGGAAGTAACTTGTGAGCTTTTTATGTTTAAGAGCAACAGATCATGAACGTTTTAAGTATATATATTTTTCTTTGCTAAAGTTTCATGACTTAAAAAATATACAATTAAAAAATCAAGTGATTGGTTGTAAGATTACTACCAAATATTTTTGTCTTCTTCTTACTTTTGATGTCTGATTTGGTATATAAATCTCCAGGATGCTATATCTATAAATTTTCTAAGAGTTAATCAAGATTAAACTCTTTCTTCTTCCTCCCTCTCTCCCTTCCTTCCTTTCTGTCTTTTTTTTTTTTTTAAATAAAGGTACCTTCTTTATTGGAGTAAAATTCTGAAAAAGTCACCAGTGGTTAACATTAATAAGAAATGATGACTACAGTTTCCATCTGAAACCATTATCAAGTGCATGGAGGCACACCAGTGTGGCACAGTGGACTGCTGGAGAGGGGAAACAATTCTGCTACTCTCACTTCCTCCTTTAACACAATCCCTCTGTAAGCCTGGCCATAGGACTTGGAACTGGGATTCTCAACTGAGAGTGACAAAAGGTCCTTTGTCCCCTAAGATGAGTCATTTGCCTTTTAACTCCAGTATATGATTTCATTCTGTGGAGTCTAGAAAGTTTTCTTGGGTTCCAAGGGTCCCTTTATTTAAAAATGCAAATTCTCATGAGATGGCTTAGTTATCATTACTGCCTTACTCGGATATCGTTGACAGTAACAGGGAGTAACATGGTGCTTGGAACAGACTGAACAGTTGGGAGGCTATCCAAAGTGTTGGAAAGGTGGTGGATGGACACACATTCGGGTAATTCTGCATTGTATGTCAGCACTTTTCATGCAGAATATTGATTTCATCTATAACATAGTGTTTAACTCTTTATGATATTGAAGAGAACGCTTTTGTATTTGATAAAGTCTTAGAAATCATTTCATGGGACTCTTCTGACATGGAACTGATGTCATAGGTACATGGGTCATACTGCCTGGGATAATAATATGTGCCCAGCACCTAGGGACACTGTAGACCAATAAGGATATTGTGGTTTACAGAGGCCTTCATTTGGGGAGTTTCCTGGGTCTGTTGACTATTGTCCTGTCCTTGTGCCAGAACAAGATGTAGCTCTGAATTATCTGATCAGTTTAGTGAAGTCGCTCAGTTGTGTCCGACTCTTTGCGACCCCATGGACTGTAGCCTACCAGGCTCCTCCGTCCATGGGATTCTCCAGGCAAGCGTACTGGAGTGGGTTGCCATTTCCTTCTCCAGGGGATCTTCCCAACCCAGGGATCAAACGCAGATGTTTAACCTATTTTTAAAAAGATTAAGCAGATACCTGCCTTTTGCTACCTTTACAGCTCCCGCCACCCCCGCCAACTCTCCTCTCCCACTTTGCAGTGGGTATCTGTGTCTCAATGCTACTATTCAAAAATGTAAGATATGGTACATCTGCTTGGATGGATTCCTAAGGCTCAAAAAGTTCCCAGCAATTAAAATTATATATATATATATATGTATGTATGTATGTATTAATATTTATAAAAGTTCTTGAAGTATTGTTACAGCTTAGATTTCTCAGAGTTTGAGATGCAAGAGGTTTATTGCATTATTGATGGGGATTTTTGCAGAAACTAACAACTATGGCTGGCAATTTGTTATGTAAATGAACATTGAAACACTCTGGTCAATAATGTTTGAGTAACAAAGACTTACTAATACATTTCTGGTCAATAAGTTGTTAGGGATTAACACCTGTGTGGCAGGGGAAGGAGGTGAAACTAAGGTTGAGTAGAAGAGGAAGTCTTCTTTTGACTCCACCAAAAACTTTTGACAATAATAAATAAAATTTTACTAAGTTGCAGGATACAAAATCAGCATACAAATGTATATTGTGTTTCTATATGCTAACAGTGAGCTAGCAGAAAGAAAAATTAAGAAAATCCCACTCATGATCACAGCAAAAAGAATAAAATACCCAAGAATAAATTTAACCAAAAAGTTGAAAGACCTATATACTGAAAACTAAGGACATTATTGAAAGAAATTAAAGAAGACACAGATAGAAAGATTATTATCTGCTCATGGATTGGAAGAAATAATGTTACTAAAATGTCCATATTACCTAAAGCAGTCCACAGATTCACTGGAATCCCTATCAAAATCCAAATGACATTTTTTCACAGAAATAGAGTAAAAAATTCTAAAATGTATATGGAACCACAAAAGGCCCCAAATAGTCAAGCAATTCTGAGGAAAAGAACAAAGCTGGAGATGTCACATTCTCTGATTTCAAACTACATGATAAGACTATAGTAATCAAAACAGCATGGTATCAGCAGAAAAACAAATATTTAGATCAATGAAACAATTGAGAGCCCAGAAATAAATGCACACATATATGGACAATTAAATTACAACAAAGAAGCAAAGAACATACAATGGAGAAAGAATCTGGTCAATAAATAGTACTGGAAGAACAACCACATGGAAAAAATAAAACTAAGGCCACTACTATCTTATAGCATACACAAGAATCAACACAAAATGGCTTAAGAATTGTAAGACCTAAAACCATAAAACTCATAGAAGAAAACATTGTATGCTTTCTGACATTGCTCTTAGCAAGATCTTTCTAGATAGATCTCCTTAAGCAAGGAAAACAAAAGCAAAAATAAGCAAATAGGACTAAATCAAACTATAAAACTTCTGCACAGCAAAGGAAACTATCACAAAATCAAAAAACAATATTCCAAACATGAAAAGATATTTGCAAGTCATCTATTCAATAAGGCGTGAATATAAGAAACATATAAAGAACTTATTCAATTCAACAATGACAAAAACAACCCAACTTAAACAACGGACAGAGGAGTTGAATAGGCATTTTTTTCCCCAAAGGAGCAAATATAGTTGGTGAACAAGCACATAAAAAGACATTCAGCATGACTAATTATTAGGGAAATGCAAATCAAAGTTGTAGTGAAACATTACCTCTACCCTGTTAAAAAGGATGTTATCAAAAAGGCAAGAAATAACAAGTTTTGGCAAGAATATGGGAAAAAGAGAACATTTGTTCACTGCTGGTAGGAATGCAAATTACTGCAGCTACTGTGGAAATAGTATGGAGAGTCCTCCAAAAAAAAAACAAAAAACAAAACCAAGAATAGATCTACCAATGATCCAGCTATCCCACTTCTGGTTATTCATTGAAAAATACAAAATTATTAATTCAGAAAATATATCCACAACTATGATCGTTGCTGTGTTATTTCCAATAGCCAAGATTTGGAAACAACCTGGGTGCCCATCAACCAATGAATGGATAAAATATAGTATATTATATATATACATAGTGGGATATTACTCAGCCCTAAAAAGATGAAACCTTTCCATTTTCAGCAACATTGATGAACCTTGAGAATATTATGCTAATGAAATAAATGTGACAAATACTATATTTTATACATATGTGGAATATAATAAATAAATGAACAAACTAAATGAAAAGAGCACTCACCTGTAGATACAGAGAAGAGAGTAGTGTTTACTCAAGGAGAAGAAGCTGAAGGAGGGGGAGG
The DNA here is from genome assembly GCF_032405125.1 of Capricornis sumatraensis. Classification (NCBI taxonomy): domain Eukaryota; kingdom Metazoa; phylum Chordata; class Mammalia; order Artiodactyla; family Bovidae; genus Capricornis; species Capricornis sumatraensis. The sequence goes on along the minus strand of NC_091071.1, from coordinate 59,893,275 downwards.
GTAAGTGGGTAAAGAGGGTCAACTGTATAGTGATGGAAACTAAATTTTTGGTGGCGAGTACACCATAGTGTACACAGAAGTAGCAATATAATGTATACACGAAGCAGTGTATAAACCAGTGTTATCTCAATAAAAAAAAATTTAAAAAGAAGGTGGATGCTTGGTTCAGATTCTCTATCTCCACTTATTAGCTATAGGAGTAGGTTTCTTAACCTCTCTAAACACCAGCCTCCCCATTTTGGGGTCTTTGGATGATTAAATGGGTTCATGAAAATTTATTGGCTTTTGTATCTGGCATACTGTAATGTGCCCAGTAAGTGTTACTTGTTATTAATAGTAAGTTTTTGTCATCCTTATTCTCTGCCCTTACTTGTTCCAGAATTTAGACCCTAAGAAAATTTCCAAGTGCCCTATTCAGTATTAGAAGTAGAAACCAACTCCCAAAATATGTCTGCCTATTAGGCATCATGGTGACAGAACAAAAACTAAGTTAAAATAATTAAATAAGTGCAAGGCAAGGGGTGAGAGAAAACACCATCTGCCAGCTCTCTGTGAGTCATTTAGGAGGAGCTGGAGAATAATGAAGGCCATTGCATTCTGATCATGGATGGGTCCTTCTGCTTGGCTGGTGTTATCGCCTTTCTCCGAATAAAAATAGCCCATGCATCCTTTACCACAGCTCAGTAAACACGGATTATGTGAATAAAGATAAAAGGATGACAACAAAAATCTTTGGGGAGGTTTGCTGCAGTTTATTTTGTTTCCGAGTGTACCAGTGAATTTCAGTAAAATCAACAATTTAATCAACAGCAAGGCATTCGATTTTTGGCTGTTTATGGTCAGTTTTATACTATTTTCCTAGCAGGACTGTCGTACAAAATGCTTATCAAAGTCACGAAACCATATTTCGATTTAAAGCAGTGTGGCAGAGGGAGTGCAGCCCTGCGCGTGTCATGAAGGCTCAGATTGGGGTTTGGCCCCTTCTACCTGTGAGGACGCTGGGTGTTTTCCAAGCCTTGGTTTCTGTTTCAACCAAATGGTGATGTCAGTCAATCTTGTAAAATTTAATTGAGATTGTATGAGAGACGAGTAATAGAAATGCTTTGTAAATATTAGTTGATCATGATTGGAAAGCTACTTTTGAAGGACAGTTTCACATTGTGATTTTTGAGATTAAACTGAATGGCTGCTGGTTCATAGCCATGCAAAATTACTAAAATTGGGGGAATTTACTTGGGGAAATGACTTGAATTTTGGTGGCTCAGTTTTCTTGCTTGTATATGCTGACCTCAGAAAGCTGTTACAAGGACTCAGGACTCGGTGAAATGATGCAGGCCACATGCTCTGAGAATAGCACCTGACTCTGCTTATTTGGCTGCTATTGTTACGATTTTAATACTGAAGCCAATAGGAGGGATTTCTTTGTGGTGTTTACTGTTAAAAGTAGTACTTTTGGGGAGTGATTCTGGAGTGGCTTACTAATATTTTCATTTTAAATCTGGAGTTACATAGTGACACCAATTTATATCTGGCTTTTGAGAGAGATTGCAATAACAGAAAAATAGAAGATAAGGAAAAGGCCTTTGAAAAGGGGAAAGTAGGAGAGTAGATCTAGGTTTTGTTTTGGTTTTTTAAGTTATTTCTATCATCAAGTTGATTTCAACTTTTAAAAAGCACGGATTATAAGAGGTATATAGTATAATGTAGAGGAAAACACAGAGGTGTGGAGGTTTGGAGCTTGAGGTTACAGTTCGTCCTCTGCCACCAACAGCTGTGTATGGACACTGAATAAATATTTCATATCACTGGCCCCAAAGAGGTGGGTGGACAAGATCACAGCTCCTGGGGCTTGGCTGTTAGAATTTCTGAGAGTGCTGTGGAGAAATAATGTATCAAGTTCCATCAGGTTCATCTGGGGTCAATTGAATTATAATCTCTCTGGGGAAGAACCAGTCTCCAAGCTCACCAGGGGTTTCCGCTATACAGAGAGGATCACCAGCACCTGACTCGGTGATCACTAGGTTCTCTTCGAACTCTGAAGTCTCATAGATCTGTACATCTCTTTCCTCCAGTCATGCATAAAGAGAAAAAGGTGCTTCTTAAAATGAAAACAGAGCAGTAGCCGGAGAAGGTCAAGAAATTTGATTGAAGTTATTGGCTTCTGGAAAAATGCAAGTCATTTCCTCATCCTCACTATAAACCATCAACTTCTCTCCTTATGAGAGGTGTGACGTCTGTTCTTCAACTCTGCAGGCTATATATTTGACGCAGCTTTCCCCTTTTCAGTTTTAGTTTACCTGTTTTTCATGCAGAAAGTTCTACACTTGCAGAAGTTTGTTTCTAATACAGGAAAAGTGCTTCATGCAGCATTTAAAAATCACACATAAGACCTCACCTCTGCATATGGGTAATAAGAGAAAAAAAAAGTGAGAAACTGTTTTCAGAGAGGGATTTTCTTATCCACTGATTTCAGCACAGAGCATCAGCCTGGAAAGAGCATTTTTGTAGTAGAAATATTCAGTGAAAAACAACAATTTCCATTTATAACGTTAAGACGATGGAAGGAACATATGGCTTAGATTAGGAAAGTGAATCTTAGCTATGAGGGTGCATTTGCAGGAGACATTAATTAGGGCTGAGAGTACCTCAAGTACTTGAGAAGCGAATTTGTTTAATCAGCTTCATGGTTTGCAGATGCCATTTCCCCTTATTTCACCATGACTCCAAATGGAGCAGTTTTGTCTGTGCAGAGCCAAGCGCACTTGAGAAGTCATATGATGTTTGTGCTTTGCTCCATTCATGTTTGAAAGCAAGTTGACAGGACCTTCGCATGAGTAAGATATCTCTTACAGCAGTACCCACACCCAAGTGAGGGCATCATCGTGCTAAACCAGGATCTGACATTTCAGCTTGATGTGTTCAGGGCTTTGCCTTCAAAGAGACCTCCATTCATTTGCTCTGCTTCAGCTGTATGCTGATGTGCTATCTCTATTCCTGGAGACATGACCCTGGGGTGTGCTTGAGTGGAGGGTACTACATGAGTCCTGACATGTTTGTGTCAGTCCCTAGTGCTTCCTTTGATCAGTTGCTGATAAAATATCTCTAGAGTTTTGTGGGGCTGATGAAAGCCATGTGTCTGGGCTAAGTATTTGGAACTTGATTTTTGGCATTATCATGATGTTAATATCTGTCAGTACATTTTAAAACATGAGTATGTGGCCTTAGACACATGGAATTGTCTGGTGAATACTGGCTAGGGCAGCTAGTATGTTGAACCCTCAAAAGCATATACTGTACCACTTTCTGAAGTTCCGAGTCTGTAAAGACTCTCTTGGGACAAATAAACATTTCCTGTGAGGTCTCCCACTTGCATAATTGCTAGCCTTGAGTTTTAGAGTCCTTGCTACCCTAAATGAACTCATTTTAATAAAAGTAAAATTTTTCAGCTGTTTGAGTGTTCCTTGATAAAGAAGGCAAAGATCAAATAGATATTAAGACAGAACTTGTTCTCACATTAAGGTAACATTGGTGGGGTGAATTAGAAAGGTAGGGTCTGTGGACAAGTAGACCAGGTAGTGATCAAGACTAAGAATTCTGGAACCAGATGTCCTGGCTTTAAGTCTTATCTGTACTGCTTACTAGAGAGAGAGCAAATTAGAGATACTAAGGGAACATTTCATGCAAAGATGGGCACAATAAAGGACAGAAACGGTATGGACCTAACAGAAGCAGAAGATATTAAGAAGAGGTGGCAAGAATACACAGAAGAACTGTACAAAAAAGATCTTTATGACCCAGGTAACCATGATGGTGTGGTTACTCACCTAGAGCCAGACATCCTGGGCTGCAAAGTCAAGTAGGTCTTAGGAAGCATCACTACGAACAAAGCTAGAGGAGGTGATGGAATTCCAGTTGAGCTGTTTCAAATCCTGAAAGATGATACTATGAAAGTGCTGCACTCAATATGCCAGCAAATTTGGAAAACTCAGCAGTGGCCACAGGACTGGAAAAGGTCAGTTTTCATTACAATCCCTAAGAAAGGCAATGCCAAAGAATGTTCAAACTACTGCACAATTGCACTCATCTCACAGGCTAGCAAACTAATGCTCAAAATTCTCCAAGCCAGGCTTCAACAGTACATAAACCATGAACTTCCAGATGTTCAAGCTGGATTTATAAAAGGCAGAGGAAGTAGAGGTCAAATTGCCAACATCCATTGGATCAGAGAAAAAGCAAGAGAATTCCAGAAAAACATCTACTTCTGCCTTATTGACTATGCCAAAGCTTTTGACTGTGTGGATCACAACAAACTGTGGAAAATTCTTAAAGAGATGGGAATACTAGATCACATGACCTGCCTCTTGAGAAATCTGTATTCAGGTCAGGAAGCAACAGTTAGAACTGGACATGGAACAACAGACTGTTTCCAAATCATGAAAAGGAGTATATCAAGGCTGTATATTGTCACCCTGCTTAGTTAACTTATATGTAGAGTACATCCTGAGAAATGCTGGGCTGGAAGAAGCACAAGCTGGAATCAAGATTGCCAGGAGAAATCTCAATAACCTCAGATATGCAGATGACACCACCCTTATGGCAGAAAGTGAAGAAGAACTAAAGAGTCTTTTGAGGAAAGGAAAGTGAAAGAGGAGAGTGGAAAAGCTGGCTTAAAACACAACATTCAGAAAACTAAGATCATGGCATCTGGTCCCATCACTTCATTGCAAATAGATGGGGAAGCAGTGATAGAGGTTATTTCTGGGGGCTCCAAAATTACTGCAGATGGTGAATGCAGCCATGAAATCAAAAGACACTTACTCCTTGGAAGAAAGGTTATAACCAACCTAGACAGCATATTAAAAAGCAGAGACATTACTTTGCCAACAAAGGTCCATCTAGTCAAGGCTATAGTTTTTCCAGTAGTCATGTATGGATGTGAGAGTTGGACTATAAAGAAAGCTGAGCACCAAAGAATTGATGCTTTTCAACTGTGGTGTTGGAGAAGACTCTTGAGAGTCCTTTGGACTACAAGGAAATCCAGCCAGTCCGTCCTAAAGGAAATCAGTCCTGAATATTCATTGGAAGGACTGATGCTGAAACTGAAACTCCAATACTTTGGCCACCTGATGCAAAGAACTGACTCATTTGAAAAGACCCTGATGAAGGGAATGACAGAGGATGAGATGGTTGGATGGCCTCACCGACTGTATGAACATGAGTTTGAGTAAGCTCCAGGAGTTGGTGTTGGACAGGGAAGCCTGGTGTACTGCAGTCCTTGGGGTTTCAGAGTTGAATATGACTGAGCAACTGAACTGAACTGTACTGCTTGCTTGCTTTAAATCTCTGGCAAACAACTCAACTGTGTGAGCCTTAATCTCTTCACCTATATGGCAAAGATGATAAGAAATTGACCGATTTAATGCTTGTAAAGTGATTAGTTTTTGTGCAGCAAAAGCACTTAGTAAATGATACAGTCCTTTGGACAGAGTCCTATGTTGGCATTCCTGTTAATTTCAAGTGAATATCTGTTTTCAGAACCAGGTTGATGCTATGATCCTGATCTAAGTTTCCACTTCTGAAGGAAGTGGAAGTGTTAGTTGCTCAATGGTGTCTGAATTTTTGTGACCACATGGACTGTAGCCCACCAGGCTCCTCTATCCATAGATTTTCCACTTTTGAGTCATGTGCTAAGTAATTCTGTGATGCTAAGTAAAGAGTGTGAACCCCCACATACCTAACTGTCCATGTTTATAAAGTGTAGGTTAATTCAATGCTGCTTATAGATATGTGGTAACCCACTCTTGTGTTCTTGCCTAGAGAACCCCATGGACAGAAGAGCCTGTTGGGCTACCGTCAGTGGGGTTGCAAAGAACTAGACATGACTTAGCGACTTCACAACATCAACAGCAATAAAAGAAGTATCTTGGGAGACAAATATAAGAACATTCAACTCCACTGGAAGAGTATACAGCAGGACCAGAAAATATGTGTAATAACTTATTCATCAAAACTTTTCCAAAAGTAGCATAAATGCCATGATATGAGACATCTTCTAATAGAAAAAAAAAAATTTTAGAGAATTTAAATCCCTGAGTTAGAAAAATAAGAAATGTTATTGAAATATAACTGATTCTCAGATTATGTCCACTCACATATTTTTATTTTGATAGTCATTTATTAAAAACAGAACAAAACCTCACATCTTTATTTCTATGTTGCCCCACCTCATTTCAAAATGGACTTAAGATCACTGAAGAGCACGTGTTGAATACGTTCAGAAAATAGGAGTAACTAACGTTTATTATCTTGTGGCTTTCAGTATCACTACTTGGTGGAAAGAGGTCAAGATATTTTTTTTCCCAGTTTCATTTAAACATATCTTTGACTGCCACATGTGTTATTCATTAAAATCCAACAGAAACCAAGTAAAAAACTCTGTTTTATGGAAAAGTCACTTGTTAGAGAGCTCAGGATTAAATATCCATATTGTTTATTATTAGATTATGAACTAACTCTAAGTTGACAGTGAGTGGTCAGGTTATCATTGTCCTTGACATCTCAAAAGAGGCCCTTCTGTCTGACCCCACCCAGTCTTCAGTTCCTCTACTGTGTTTGTGGTGACTTTTTTTCATAGTTATCTAACTGGATCCTAAGATAAGGAGTTGTTTCCCTTAACACATACCAGGACTTTAGTAAATGTTGGTAATGATCAATGTATCTTTCATACAGATCATAATGAATTTGAAGACAGTTGAGAGGATATAGAAGACTTGGTTTATAGTGCTACCTTTGACTAACTGTGGAAATTCATTTTATTTCCATTTTATTCACTTTATTTTCATTTTATTCACTTTATTTCCTTCAAACTCAGCTTTTCACCTATGGAATGAAGAGGATGAGATAGTTCTAAACTCTCCTTCCTATCTAACATGCAGTGTTAAGATACTAGGAATCAGCCTAACTGTAGAGACATTAACAGTTATATTACAGCTTGAATGGCTAATTCCTTAAAATTGAGTTTACTTTGTACATATAACACAAAACCAAAATATGGAGGTTTTCATATATTCAGTATCTGACACAGATATAACCAAGGCTTTTCCTTCTGTTTTGTATAATTAAAAAATTTTTTTTTATTTTGTATAATTTCAGTGTCATGCCTTTTTAAATATATTTCCCTTCTCCTGCTTTTCTTATTCTTGGAGTGAAGTGTATTTGTGTCTTAATTTGTTTATTGCACAGAATGGAGACATATAATTGATTGAGAAGCAATATTCTTGTCAAGCAAATTGCTAGATCCCACTGTGCATTAATTTCAAGAAATATTTATTCAGTAACCTAGTGAATAGGAAGAAGAAACACTAAATAACACATAGGGTTTGCCTCCAAGAAGCTTATCATATAATGGTGGTATAGAAAAGTAAATAGATCATCATAAAACTGTGAAATATACACGATGATCGGCAAAAGTGGGGTGTGCAAAATGAGCACACATGGGACACTTAATTCAGCCCAGGGAAGTCACTGGAGACATGACGTGTGTGTGGATGATTAGAATTGGTCAGATATGGGACTGGTCCAGGCATAGCAAAGCAGCATGTGCAAGAGCCTGGAGGTGAGGAGGAACCATGAATGTATAGGAACAGAAGGTAACTTAAAATACGTGTTGGAGGGGTGGGAGGTGGGGAGATATGAGTCTACAAAGGAGCACAGGAGTTTGAGTTTGATCCTGAGGACGATGAGAAGGAAGCCCCAGATTCTCACGGGCTTTCTCACAAACAAGTTTCCAGACTATCATGTAAGGAGAGAGAACCCAAGTAGAGAGCATCAGTTTTGCCAAATGAAGGATGAGTTTGTACCTGCTAAGTTGGTTGATGTTTGGGTTCAGGACAGTTAAAATGGAAGAGCTGTCTCCGAGTGGAAATTTTTCTTAGGTCTTGGGTCAACTGTTGGACTACACATATATGGGATGAAATTCCCCAGGATGTGCTCCTCTAGTTGAATGGACCACACACTATGTTTAGATACTAATTCAGCTATAAACAAGACAAAAAAAAGTCTCTGAACTCATGGAACTTACACTTTAGAGAAAGAAAATGGATGATAGACAAGATGAATCCATTAATATTTGATGGGCTAGATGCTATAAGCTGCGGTTGAGGAAAGGACAGAACAGAAACAAGTTAGGACATTTTAAGAGGGTGAGATTTTAAGTAGGAGGCCAGAAAAATATGTGTCTTATGGGCCTTATCTAGAATCAAGTAAAAGATTGAATCCGGGTGAACTTGTGCTTTTCTCCTGCTTTATAGGCAATATAAGGGGAAGAACAGAATTATTTGTAGAGATGATATTTTGGGAATGTATATGAGGTGTCTGTGAGACTTGAATTGGAACTTCAGAGTAGGCAGTTGAACACATTAATTTGGAGAGCAGAAGATGTTAATTTGGAAGTGTTCGGCATATGATAAAAACTATGACTAACAGTGGGCTTTCCAGGTGGCACAGTAGTAAAGAATCTACCTGGCAATGCAGGAGATACAGAAGATGCAAGTTAGATCCCTGGGTTGGAAAGATCCCCTGGAGTAGGAAATGGCTATCCTCTCCAGTATTCTCACCTGGAAAGTTCCATGGACAGAAGAGCCTGGCACACTACAGTCCGTGGGGTCACAAAGAGTCATACATGAGTGAGCATACACACCAGTGTAAAATGAGAAGGAAAAAATAACGAGGTACTTTAGGATTTCACATACAGACATGAGACATAGACGTGTATCAACGAGATTGATAACTGGAGAGACAGGATAATCCAGTAGAGTATGTAGTCATGTAAGTCTAGTGTTTAATGGGAGGAAGTGGTCAGTGGTGCCCAACACTGAGAAAACAGATAAGCACTAAAGTTTTTTCTTGAAGGTAGAAACAAAGAGCTTGTCAAAATGTGGTGAGAATTATGATTAAAGTATGGGGGAGAATTTCATATTGCCTTCTGCTGAAGAGAAAATAAGAGGTAAATCAGTTAAGATTTCACAACTCTAATGTTAGCTATTGTTTTCAGTCGCTCGGTCGTGTCTGACTCTTTGAGACCCCGTGGACTGCAGCACACCAGGCTTCCCTGTCCTTCACCATCTCCTGGAGCTTACTCAAACTCACGTCCATTGAGATGGTGATGCCATCCAGCCATCTCGTCCTCTGTCATCCCCTTCTCCTCCTGCCTTCCATGTTTCCCAGCATCAGGGTCTTTTCTAATGAGTCTGCTTCTTGCTGTAAAGGGCAGTAATAGAAGAGGAGGGCTTCCTTGGTGGCTCAGGGATTTTTTTTTTTTTTTAAATGCCACTTGCTGATGCAGAAGACACGAGTTCAATCCCTGGGTTGGGAAGGTTCCCTGGAGAAGGAACTGGCAATCCACTCCAGTATTCTTGGTATTCTTGCCTGGGAAATCCTATTGACAGAGGAGGCTGTGGGCTAAGAGTTAGATATGGCTTAGTGACTAAGTCACAGCAACAACAAATTGATGAGGATTGTCCGGTTATGGGACTGTGAAGAGGGGGTGGTGTATGTGTGTTTTTTCAGAATGAAGACAACACATACAAGTATACTTACAAATACTTTGTGAAGGGCTATTTAACTGTGCAGTCTCTACTGGAAAAGGATGAGGGCATGTATGATAACACCTCAGCACATGGTATTCTAATTTGGGAATGATTCTTCAGTGCTACTCTGGTGGAAACTTTCACTCCTGTTATACAATTATATGGAGTGTTAAATGAATGCCAAATCTGGCACACAAAAACAGCTAGCTTTATCTCAGATTCTTCCTCATTTCACTTGTTATAAGTAATTTTTTTTTAACTTCAAAACCTTACAAGGAGAAAGATTTTTTGACAATATTTCATATTCAGTTTATTTAACATTGACTCAAGTGAAGTTTTAGCCTAGCTTAATTTATATAGACTTCAAATTAAAAGCAACTAAAAAATTACTGTAATCAATATTTTTGACATTGGAATCCAAAAATTATTTAAAATAGATGCATCTTTGGTTGTCTACATAGACAAACTTTGCTTTGTGTTTACACACATTATTCCTTAAATGGAGAATCCTTTATAGTGTTTATTACAATCTTAGCCATTGAGTCCCAATTATAATTGATACTTTTGTCAGTGATGTGTTCAGTTACTGTCCAACTTTAAAGGAAGAATACTGTGCAAATAGACTTTCTTCTATTAATGGATATATATTATGAAAAAAAAATGTAATTGCTCTTAGAAATCTATTATCTTCTTCATTCAAGTTTAAGATAAGAAATATTAGTTTTAGATGGTCTTGATTAAAGTTCTAAGAATAAAGTGATAAAATTAGAATACTTCTGAGAACTTGTACCATATTATTCCAAGAACAAAATAAGAGGAAATTTTGAAGTGCATGTTTATGCCAGTGAAAATGAATTGTAACAAAAACATTATGTCCATTGAATGCATGACAATTGAGGCTAAGAGCTTGCTTCTGACAAGATTGAAAGACTTCACATCTGAATTATTTTAATGAATGTCTTTTTATTTGCAAAGTAAAAGTTATTAACTACTAGAAATACATTTTCTTTTCCAAGAATCACCAGCAGATGTTTGAGACATCCCAATTTTAAACTAATTTAGGAATTTTTCCGCATACTGTTGCTCTCTGCAAACTCAGTTTGTTTTTCATCTTGACATCATTTGCATTAAAAACATCTAGTTATCCTACAGTATCTCTTTTTTCATGAATGGAGGTCATCAAGATAGATAAGCTATTTCAGTAAATCATTCTGAAGAACTAATTATTGTTTTATTATACTGCTAATGCTCAAAGTGTTCATATAACACTTATGCTACCTTCGTTCTGATAAACTTGAAAACAAGGAATGTAGTGAAAGTAACGACAGTCTTTTGTTTACAGGCGTATATTAGACATGACGACCTGCTGTGCTCTTCAAAGCCAGGGGGAAAGATTTTTCTTAACCTGGTGTGAAACCAGAAACTAATCTGTGTTCAATTAGCATTTTCAAAAGTCTAGAAACATCTTGAAATATGACATTTAGCATGTGGCTTATATTTAGTAAAGTTCATGTTCATATTCTAAAGATGAATATGATTTGTTACTCAGAAATTAAAGTCAAATTTTCATTTCAGTAAGTTATGGAGGTGAGCAATTCATATTTTGCACAAACTTGCCCGTCTAAATTGCCAACATTCGCTGGATCATCGAAAAAGCAAGAGAGTTCCAGAAAAACATCTATTTCTGCTTTATTGACTATGCCAAAGCCTTTGACTGTGTGGAAAATTCTGAAAAAGATGGGAATACCAGACCACCTGACCTGCCTCTTGAGAAACCTATATGCAGGTCAGGAAGCAACAGTTAGAACTGGACATGGAACAACAGACTGGTTCCAAATAGGAAAAGGAATACATCAAGGCTGTATATTGTCACTCTGCTTATTTCACTTCTATGCAGAGTATATCATGAGAAATGCTGGGCTGGAAGAAGCACAAGCTGGAATCAAGATTGCAGGGAGAAATATCAATGACCTCAGATATGCAGATGATACCACCCTTATGGCAGAAAGTGAAGAGGAACTAAAAAGCCTCTTGATGAGAGTGAAAGAGGAGAGTGAAAAAGTTGGCTTAAAGCTCAACATTCAGAAAATGAAGATCATGGCATCTGGTCCCATCACTTCATGGGAAATAGATGGAGAAACAGTGGAAACAGTGTCAGACTTTATTTTTTTGAGCTCCAATATCACTGCAGATGGTGATTGAAGCCATGAAATTAAAAGATGCTCATTCCTTGGAAGGAAAGTTATGACCAACCTAGACAGCATATTAAAAAGCAGAGACATTACTTTGCCAACAAAGGTCCATCTAGTCAAGGCTATGGTTTTTCCAGTGGTCATGTATGGATGTGAGAGTTGGACTGTGAAGAAAGCTGAGCGCCGAAGAATTGATGCTTTTGAACTGTGGTGTTGGAGAAGACTCTTGAAAGTCCCTTGGACTGCAAGGAGATCCAACCAGTCCATTCTAAAGATCAGTCCTGGGTGTTCTTTGGAAGGAATGATGCTAAAGCTGAAACTCCAGTACTTTGGCCACCTCATGAGAAGAGTTGACTCATTGGAAAAGACTCTGATGCTGGGAGGGATTGGGGGCAGGAGGAGAAGGGGACGACAGAGGATGAGATGGCTAGATGGCATCACCACCCCGATGGACATGAGTTTGAGTGAACTCTGGGAGCTGGTGATGGACAGGGAGGCCTGGCGTGCGGCAATTCATGGGGTCACAGGGTCAGACACGACTGAGCTACTGAACTGAACTGAACTGAACTGACCCCTGTCTGAAAGAACTATGTAATTGACCTGATGTATTATAATGTTTGGGTTTGAGGTCAGAATATCAGTCTTTTCTTGATGTGGGTGAAGGCAGAAAGAATGAAACACACAGCTTTTTCACTCTCCTTCCTGGTAGTTGTCCATCGTTCTGCAATAATGACCACACTGACATGTATGTCACATAAAACAAGACTACTCAAGGGAGAGCTTCATTCCCCAGCCTCTCCTCCTTTCCCTTTCTTTCTTTTCAAGTTCTTGAACACTATTAGGTACTTTGTCTTGAACTTTCAGGCCTTTTGGAAGGCACTAAAGCGCCATGCTTTCAGACATTATAGGTGTCTAATTTCCATGGAAGGATTAACTCTGGTTTGAGAGTGAGGAGCCAGCAAACCACTTTATCTCTCACCAGGAAGGCACTTTACACTAGGGGTTATAATTTATCTCTGATACTTAGGATGGGTACCTGAGTGTTTTACTTCACCTTCAATTTCCATGATTCTCTGAATTTTCCTGAAGTCTATGCCAAGACAGAGTAAAAGCATTTACAGCTCTTTAGGACTTCTCTGTGTATGAAGGTAGTGAAATACGTCATTTGTAATTGTGTACTTGAAAGTGACTAATTGATCCTCTTAGGTGTTGGTGGGCCTAAGAGAATGAGTCTACTAACCAGTTATCCAGTCAGATATCTTCAGTGATAAAGGAACCAGAAATTTGTTCTTGAGGGTTAAAGTCAAACCTGATTTCAGTTTAAAGACAACTCCTAACCTAGTTGCTGACCGTGCTTGCAGTGGTTAATTTTATGTGTCAACTTGACTACACCATGGTACCCAGACATTTGTTCAAATATTATTCTGAATGTTTCTATGAAGGTTTTCTTTTTGTTTTTTTTTTTTTCCTAGATGAGTGAGATTAACATCTCAATTTGTGGACTTTCAGTAGATTACTCTCCATAATGTGGATGAATGTCACCCAATCACCTGAAGGCCTTAAAAGAGTGACCTCCTGGACCCGGAGGGAATCCTGCCAGCAGACTAGCAATGGGCTTGAATTACAACCCTCCCCTGAGTCTCCTACTCCGTCACATTTGGGAATTGTCAAACCTCTGAAGATGTAGGAACAAATTCCTTAAAGTAAATCTGTGTGTACAAACATCCTGTTAGTTCTGTGTCTCTGAAGAACCTGATCCATTGCTTAAACATATATCAAAATAATGTCTGGCCCATGAGAAGAACCAAAATTATTGTTATTCAATTAATATAAATATATACCAAGAATGTTGTTTGGAAAAAATCATTTAATAAATGAAATCTTAAGGGAAAGAAGAATTCTTAGTACCTTTGAATTCAGTAAAGGGCTCTCTTCTTTGCACCATATTAAACTCAAAGGTTTACAAAAGATGTCCGTAGTTTAGAAAACTGAAGCTCTGCATTCTAGTCTTGGCACTGCTTATCATTAGCTCTGTGACCTCTGAACTGTCAAGGTCCCCAACTGTTTCTTCAACCTTAAAATGACAGATGTGAGTTAGTTCACCTTTCAAGTTTCTTTGACTGGGCAATGTCTTAATTCTGGAATTTCTCTGAAAACCCATTCCCGTGGTTATTCTGAATGTATTACTAATCTTATGGATTCCACTAACCAGTTCCCAAGACAGTGATACTGTAGGATACATCAAGTCCTGATAGTTATATGGTTAAAAGGGAAATAAGAGAATCTACTTTTTTACTATCCTTATACAAAGATTATGTTTCTTTGAGTATCAAAAGTGTTTCCTTTCCCCAGTAGGCACTGCAGAGAAAACTTGGAGACAAAAGAAGTTCACTATATTTACAGTTGATAAATGATAAAAATATTTTTCACATTTTTCTTTGGGAATAAAGGAAAGAAGGCCTCATCACTAAATTGGGTCATGAATAAAATTTCTCTCATTTACATTCATTGCTTTGCCTGTATAGGAATTTGGTTGTTTGCCAACAACTTAATGTTTTGAGAAAGCAATAGGTCATCTTGCAGCCCAGCATTTAATGCTACTGTCTCACAAATCTGATTTAATCTTTCTATTTTGTCACCTGTTTGGGAGTATAATATAAGCTCCAAATCATAAAACCCTAATGACCTGAGCAATATTTCATGTTTCATCTCCAACATATTTCTTCTGCAGAAAATTCTGTGAATTTTCTCTACCATATTCATTGAATAGAGATATTCATCTGAGCTGAAGAATAAAATATCATGGCAATTATGTATCCTGTCAAAGAATAAATTAAAATGTGTTCATTTTGGATAAGGCATCAGTTACCAAGTGCCTGCTTTTATTAAATATCATGGGAAAAAATGAAATATCAGCAAGATCAACATTAACTGGAATTTCAGCTAAGATATTTTTCCTAAAATAAAGTTTCTTTTTTTGGCTGTTGAAAACTCAGTATTTGGCGTCAGAAAATATAGACAAAAGAAGAACATTTAAAAGAAGAAATACAACCCACCCAACAACAACTATGCTTAGTGCATTGGTGTGTCTCCTTTCATACAGGTTTTTACACTCACCAATAGCCTCCTGTTCACCCTCCAACCCCCACCTCTTATCTAGCATGCAGCTATACACTTAAACCAAATATCTTCACAACTGACTAGTCTGTAACATCAAAGTAAGGCCATGTTTTCTCCAAGATTAAATTTATAATGCTTTCTGTCCCCCATGTGCCTGTAATTATGGAACACTGGCCTTTACTTTTCCCTTAGAATTTTATTATTATTTTTATTTTTTATTAATATATTTTTTAATGTGGAAATCAAACCATATATTTAATTCTTCTTTTTTTTTTAATTTTACTTTACAATACTGTATTGGTTTTGCCATACATTGACATGAATCCACCACAGGTGTACATGAGTTCCCAATCCTGAACCCCCCTCGCACCTCCCTCCCCATATCATCTCTCTGGGTCATCCCAGTGCACCAGCCCCAAGCATCCTGTATCCTGTATCTAACCTAGACTGGTGATTCATTTCTTACATGATAGTATACATGTTTCAATGCCATTCTCCCAAGACATCCCACCCTCTCCCTCTCCCACAGAGTCCAAAAGTCCGTTCTATACATCTGTGTCTTTTGCTGTCTCACATACAGGGTCATCATTGCCATCTTTCTAAATTCCATATATATGTGTTAGTATACTGTATTGGTGTTTTTCTTTCTGGCTTACTTCATTCTGTATAATCGGCTCCAGTTTCATCCACCTCATTAGAACAGATTCAAATGTATTCTTTTTAATGGCTGAGTAATATTCCATTGTGTATATGTACCACAGCTTTCTTATCCATTCATCTGCTGATGGACATCTAGGTTGCTTCCATGTCCTGGCTATTATAAATAGTGCTGCAATGAACATTGGGGTACCTATGTCTCTTTCAATTCTGGTTTCCTCAGTGTGTATGCCCAGTAGTGGGATTGCTGGGTCATAACACAGTTCAATTTCCAGTTTTTTAGGAATTTCCACACTGTTCTCCATAGTGGCTGTACTAGTTTGCATTCCCACCAACAGTGTAAGAGGGTTCCCTTTTCTCCACATCCTCTCCAGCATTTATTGCTTGTGGACTTTTGGATCCCTTAGAATTTTAAATGATGTGGCCAAGAATCCAAAGTGTTCTGACTCAAGCCAGAGGATTCCTTTTATGTACCTCACCTTCATGCAGGGCTGGACCATTTCCGGTATGCCCCATCTACCTCACTGCATTCTCCCCAGAGCAGTTCCTTAGCATACAGGAGAGGAGATGCCTTTCCCAGATGTTAAGTTTGGTCTCGGATATACTTCTTCCAACTGTTAAGGTCCAGAATTAGAGCTCTCAGTAATCAGATTTTGGATTAGGCATTAACATTATGCCACCTTCAGTCGCTAGTCTAGGTTCGATACAGGATATAGGATGCTTGGGGCTGGTGTACTGGGATGACCCAGAGAGATGATATGGGGAGGGTGGTGGGAGGGGGGTTCAGGGTTGGGAACTCATGTACACCTGTGGTGGATTCATGTCAATGTATGGAAAAACCAATACAGTATTGTAAAGTAAAAAAATAAAATTTAAATAAAAAGATAATTTTTGTATTAAAAAAAAAACTCTCCTATAATGGCTTAGATCAAATGCTGACAGAGGATCACCAGTTCAGATTTGCTGGTTGTGGCTGATGCTTAGGTTTTCTTTTTGTTTCCCCCTAGATTCCAATTTTCTTTCCTTTAGTCAGGTCTCAGCCAGGGTTCCCCTGACTCAGAAGAGCTGATCTTTGAGTCTCAGGAAAAAAAAAAATGAGTTTTGATCTCGATGCTTTTTTATTCTAGAAGTCATCTTGAGCCCTGTGTAAATTTTGAGATGTAGTTGAATATATGGGGGAAGGGGCTTATCCATCAAAATCACCTAAAAGATGGGCCTTGCCATGCCAGATATAGCTATCATCCTTTCCTCTGAACATGGAGCAGGTACTGGTTTTGAAGTGACCTTTCTGCTAGGGAAGGTCTGTGGCATGATGGTTAAATAAACAGTCACTCTGTCTAGATAACTCACATTTAAGCCTCTGTCCTGTCATTTTCTGGCTGATAATAAGATGAAATTTACCTGAGAGATCTGTGCCTTAGTTTCCCCATCAGTAATATAGGACTGATAATAATTGTACCTTTCTCATGAGGACTACAGACATAAACTCATGGTTAATATTGTTCCTGGTATACAGTGAGTACTCAGTTGATGTTAACCATTACTGTTTCAGTTATTCTCTTGAAGAGAGCTTCCCAAAGTGGTTCCCTCCAGAATAATCAAAGGAAAAATATAATCACTTAAAATTGAAAATTTTCTAGTAATGTTGGAATATCATTTCTTCCGTTTTATAAAAACCCTTAATCCATTAATAATTTGTTTTGCATTACCTCAGCCTATCCATTCATTCATCCATCTATTTGTCTGTCTGGATTTAAATGTTGTTTTCTCTAGGTTCACACTTTTCTGTAACTTACTCCTCATGACAGTATGTTATGAAATTGTTCTCCTTGCCAATAGCTATAGTTCCATGATATTTTAATCTTTATTACCTTATTTCTTGAGCTGTATTTCACCAGTTACTTCTTGCTTCCATGTTTTTATTACTATAACGGATGGCAGAGGAAGGTCTCACGAGCAGGTGCTCATATGGCTCCTTAGTTATTTGTGGCGGGGGCGGGGGTGGCAAACACCAGAAAAGGAATTTTGAAGCTTTCGATATACACTGATAAGTTGTCTCCAGACACACCAGTTTATAACAGAGTCAGTGGCCCTGTACCATCCCCAATAAAGAGCATTTAAAAAACGAGATATACCCCTTGTCCAAGATAAGGAGCAGCAGCTGTGCTTTGCTGGAGCAGCTGTGAAGAGATACCCCACGCCCAAGGTAAGAGAAACCTAAGTAAGATGGTAAGTGTTGCAAGAGGGCATCACAGGGCAGACACACTGAAACCATACTCACAGAAAACTAGTCAATCTAATCACACTAGGACCACAGCCTCATCTAACTCAATGAAACCAAGCCATGCCTGCGGGGTAACCCAAGACAGGCAGGTCATGGTGGAGAGGTCTGACAGAATGTGGTCCACTGGAGAAGGGAATGGAAAACCACTTCAGTATTCTTGCCTTGAGAACCTCATGAACAGTATGAAAAGGCAAAATGATAGGATACCAAAAGAACAACTCCGCAGGTCATTAAGTGCCCAATATGATACTGGAGATCAGTGGAGAAATAACTCCAGAAAGAATGAAGGGATGGAGCCAAAGCAAAAGCAACACTCAGTTGTGGATGTGACTGGTGATAGAAGTAAGATCTGATGCTGTAAAGAGCAATATTGCATAGGAACCTGGAATGTCAGGTCCATGAATCAAGCCAAATTGGAAGTGGTCAAACAAGATATGGCAAGGGTGAACGTCGACATTCTAGGAATCAGCGAACTAAAATGGACTGGAATGGGTGAATTTAACTCAGATGACCATTATATCTACTACTGTGGGCAGGAATCCCTCAGAAGAAATGGAGTAGCCATCATGGTCAACAAAAGAGTCTGAAATGCAGTACTTGGATGCAATCTCAAAAACGACAGAATGATCTCTGTTCGTCTCCAAGGCAAACCATTCAATATCACAGTTATCCAAGTCTATGCCCCAACCAGTAATGCTGAAGAAGCTGAAGTTGAACGGTTTTATGAAAACCTACAAGACCTTTTATAACTAACACCCAAAAAAGATGTCCTTTTCATTATAGGGGACTGGAATGCAAAAGTAGGAAGTCAAGAAACACCTGGAGTAACAGGCAAATTTGGCCTTGGAATGGGGAATGAAGCAGGGCAAAGGCTAATAGAGTTTTGCCAAGAAAATGCACTGGTCATAGCAAACACCCTCTTCCAACAACACAAGAGAGGACTCTACACATGGACACCACCAGATGGTCAACACCGAAATCAGATTGATTATATTCTTTGCAGCCAAAGATGGAGAAGCTCTATACAGTCAACAAAAACAAGACCAGGAGCTGACTGTGGCTCAGATCATGAACTCCTTATTGTCAAATTCAGACTCAAATTGAAGAAAGTATGGAAAACCGCTAGACCATTCAGGTATGACCTAAATCAAACCCCTTATGATTATACAGTGGAAGTGAGAAATAGATTTCAGGGCCTAGATCTGATAGACAGAGTGCCTGATGAACTATGGAATGAGGTTCGTGACATTGTACAGGAGACAGGTCTCAAGACCATCCCCATGGAAAAGATATGCAAAAAAGCAAAATGGCTGTCTGGGGAGGCCTTACAAATAGCTGTGAAAAGAAGAGAGGCAAAAAGCCAAGGAGAAAAGGAAAGATATAAGCATCTGAATGCAGAGTTCCAGAGAATAGCAAGAAGAGATAAGAAAGCCTTCTTCAGTGATCAGTGCAAAGAAATAGAGGAATGCAATAGATCAATGCAAAGAACAGAATGGGAAAGACTAGAGATCTCTTCAAGAAAATTAGAGATACCAAGGGAACATTTCATGCAAAGATGAGCACAATAAAGGACAGAAATGGTCTGGACCTAACAGAAGCAGAAGATATTAAGAAGAGGTGGCAAGAATACACAGAACTGTACAAAAAAGATCTTCATGACCCAGATAATCATGATGGTGTGATCACTAATCTAGAGCCAGACATCCTGGAATGTGAAGTCAAGTGGGCCTTAGAAAGCATCACTATGAACAAAGCTATGGAGGTGATGGAATTCCAGTTGAGCTCTTTCAAATCCTGAAAGATGATGCTGTGAAAGTGCTGCCCTCAATATGCCAGCAAATTTGGAAAATTCAGCAATGGCCACAGGACTGGAAAAGGTCAGTTTTCATTCCAATCCCAAAGAAAGGCAATGTCAAAGGATGCTCAAACTACCACACAATTGCACTCATCTCACATGCTAGTGAAGTAATGCTCAAAATTCTCCAAGCCAGGCTTCAGCAATACGTGAACCATGAACTCCCTGATGTTCAAGCTGGTTTTAGAAAAGGCAGAGGAACCAGAGATCAAATTGCCAACATCCACTGGATCATGGAAAAAGCAAGAGAGTTCCAGAAAAACATCTCTTTCTGCTTTATTGACTATGCCAAAGCCTTTGACTGTGTGGACCACAATAAACTGTGGAAAATTCTGAAAGAGATGGGAATACCAGACCACCTGACCTGCCTCCTGAGAAATCTGTATGCAGGTCAGGAAGCAACAGTTAGAACTGGACATGGAACAACAGACTGGTTCCAAATCAGAAAATGAGTACATCAAGGCTGTATATTGTCACCCTGCTTAGTTAACTTATACACAGAGTACATCATGAGAAATGCTGGGCTGGAAGAAACACAAGCTGGAATCAAGATTGCCGGGAGAAATCTCAATAACCTCAGATATGCAGATGACACCACCCTTATGGCAGAAAGTGAAGAGGAGCTAAAAAGCCTCTTGACGAAAGTGAAAGTGGAGAGTGATAAAGTTGGCTTAAAGCTCAACATTCAGAAAATGAAGATCATGGCATCTGGTCCCATCACTTCATGGGAAATAGATGGGGAAACAGTGGAAACAGTGTCAGACTTTATTTTTGGGGGGCTCCAAAATCACTGCAGATGGTGACTGCAGCCATGAAATTAAAAGACATTTACTCCTTGAAAAAAAAGTTATGACCAACCTAGACAGCATATTCAAAGGCAGACACATTACTTTGCTAACAAAGGTCCATCTAGTCAAGGCTATGGTTTTTCCAGTGGTCATGTATGAATGTGAGAGTTGGACTGTGAAGAAAACTGAGCGCCAAAGAATTGATGGTTTTGAACTGTGGTGTTGGAGAAGACTCCTGAGAGTCCCTTGGTCTGCAAGGGGATCCAACCAGTCCATTCTGAAGGAGATCAGCCCTGGGATTTCTTTGGAAGGACGGATGCTAAAGCTGAAGCTCCAGTACTTTGGCCACCTCATGTGAAAGAGTTGACTCTTTGGGAAAGACTGTGATACTGGGAGGGATTGGGGGCCGGAGGAGAAGGGGATGACAGAGGATGAGATGGCTGGATGGCATCACTGACTCGATGGACACGAGTCTTAGTAAACTCTGGAAGTTGGTGATGGACAGGGAGGCCTGGCGTGCTGCGATTCATAGGGTCACAAAGAGTCGGACACGACTGAGCGACTGAACTGAACTGCTGTATGATATATAAAAGGTAAGACAATAAATAATGAGTTCTCATCACAGGAAGAAAGTATTTTTGTTTCTTTTCACTTATTGTATTTATAGAAAATGGATTTTGCTTGAACCTAAGTGGTTGGTGATTCGTATTTGTTTCTCTACCTTCTACTCTGTTCCATTGGTATACCTGCGTATTCCTTTACCACCTCAATATCTATTTTAAAGGCTGGCTCTGCAATATTTTAATATCTGCTCAGGTTATTTCCCTCATTATTCTTATTTTTAAGCATCTTCTTGGACCTTTTCAAGAATTTCACTCAAATGATTTCTAGATTAGTTTTTTATTCTCTCCAAATTGTCATCCTCTTTCTCATGCATTAAAATTTAAAATGATGATCAATAACCTTTTTTAAAAATCCCCTAATATGCAATCTATTTCTTCCACAGAGCTTGTTAACACTCATTAATTTAGGGCATGGCAATAATTGCCTCTATCTTCACTCTCCTCCTCATCTTATTAAAACCAAAGTACAATTAAAAATTACAAAGTAGAATGAAGTGTCAAGGCTTACCTAAATAACAAGAGCCAGGAAAACACAGCTTAAATAATTGGTAATTTTACAAAAAGAGTTGTTTTGCTTTATATTATCTAGATGATTAATGTACATTTTATGTAAGTTTCTTTTATTAAAATTTTCAAATTCCAAGACTTTAATCCAACTTTTCTTTAGCCATTTCAATGACTGAACAAATAGAGTGTAGAAGTCGAATATCAATTTTATCCTTTTTTCTCCTTTTTTTTTAATGTTTTAATTATATCAAAGTTTCTTTGTGTAACCTTTAAATAGTAGGGATTTTTGTCTGGTTTCTTCTTCCTCATTTCTTGTTTTAATTATATTAACTTGTTTCTATGCTGTCTCTAACTTGTAGAATTCTGTTTCAGTCAATATTCATTATTCTCTCAGGCCTAAATTTATAAAAATGACCATTAATCAGTAGATTATTTTCCTGTGAGAATGGATGAATGGATAGGTAGATCAGTAGATTCCTTTTGAACTTGATCTTTTCTTTCAAGAACTATCTTTGGTTGTAACTTGACAATGAAGATTGAATATCATGGCTCCTGGGAGGGACCTTGGTGTCTTGGATTTTGCAGAGGCTCCTCCAGGGAATTTCTATACCATGAAGAGTCCAGGTCATCACACTTGTTACTTTGCCATTCTTATCCTGCTTGATCTCCAAAAGGCAGATACAGAGTTGAATGAACTCAAAGAGACAGTGGAGGGGCAGATGATATGAATGGTGTGTTGCAAACTCATTGTAAGGACCATATAAGTTTATAACCATTCTGTCTTAAGTTCATAAGCAAAGGAGAGAATCCAGCTGTTTGATACTTCTATGCCTTTACTGCTCTAGACTCCTGGCTTAGTACTGGGAGATGAAGGAACACACTAACTCAAACTGGAAGGAAGAAAAAATGATGAACACCAAAGAGTAATTTCACCTGAAGGGAACCAGATTTGGCTGTGCACCTTTAAGTGCCATTGATTGCAGGCAAATGATTTCGGGTTTCATGCATCTATAACAACTTCTATGACTTTTTTTCATCTAAAATATTTTCACAGTAATCCTCAGAATATTGAATTTCACAAAAAAGAAATAACATTCTTCATGTAAGATTATGTTCTGTGATTTTAACACCCTCAGTTATTTTTAATGAGAAAATTATGTTATAAATTTTAACTCATGGCAGTAAATTAGCAAAAGCTACATTTATCTGCTATTATCATAACCACCCACATTTAACACAGATGTTCAGCAAAAGGTTTAGAAACTGTTCTGAAAATTCTATTAGTTGAGATAAATTAGCAGGATATTTATGGATAATATTAAACTGTTCAAGTACATATTTTCTTCATGATCATTTTATAGAGGTCTCATAAATATCAACAGCTGGCTTGCTTTTTCTTTGGGAAGTTCTTATGGGTATCAGTAACACCAAAGTTCAATATTTTAATGCTTCTCAATGTCAAAATAGTTAACTGGCCAGATGGTGTTCAGAGCAATCAGGAACTCCAACCCATCAGATGAGCCTCATCTCATCTCCAGGGTCCTTTTGTTCTTGAAGGAGCTCATTGGGTTTGTATAGACTAGAGTGGCTTTTCCCAAGGGATGTAATTTTTTTATAGGCTATCTCCTGGTGTAGAGAGCCTCTCAGAGCTCAGTTAATATATAGAAGTCAGGGAATATAAAGAAAGTGAATAATTGAGAGGATACTTAGAAAGCACTGTTATGTGTGCCATGGATTCTTTTAATCCAAATCCAGTCCCTAGTAAGCATGCCTCCTCCTTCATCATACCTGGCTTGTTCTCTCAGGAACCCAGAAGATTCAAGACAGGGCATGGTAAGATTCTAAATCTGCTGGGAGCTACAGAACACTGCAGCTATTTTTAGAATTTGTAAACACTCTGTGAGTGGAGTGTGAACACTCAAAAATCAAGTATATTTTTCACTGACTGTCACATCTCCTTGGGGACCATCTTGCAGAAAAACAAATCATAAACTTGAGATATTCAAAATGACCAGAAGAGGTTTTACATATTGGGAAGTGTAAGAACTCCTTATGGGGAGTGTGTAGTTTGATCTTGGGGATCATGAATGCCAGGCTAAATTTGACTTGTCTTATAAGGAGAACAATTGAAGCTTATGATAAAGAACTAATGGTAAATTGTTGCTGGGGGGATGGAAAGAGGCAAGAGACAGGGAGTTTGGAATGGACATATATTTTAAATGGATAACCAACAAAGACCTACTATATAGCACATGGAACTCTGCTCAATGTTATGTGACAGCTTGGATGGGAGGGGAATTTGGGGATAAGAGAAACATGTATATGTATGACTGTGTCCCTTCACTGTTCACCCTAAACTGTCACAACATTGTCATTTAGCTATACCCCAATACAAAATAAAAAGTTTTAAAAAGATCTAATGGAAGATGGTAAAAAGGTGGATTAGACTTTACATGGGGCTGATGAGAGCTGACAGCACTTAGAGACAGACAACCAAGTCCAGGTAAAACTCCAGAATCATCCAGGTAAAGGTGACGTGTGTCTGAAGGAGACATAGAAACCCAGGGATCATTGTGAAGATTAACTAGAGGCAGCAACTGATTGTTTATGAGGGTGGATGTGAGCTGTACCATGACATTTTGAGTAAGGGAAATTAAGATAGTGAAAATGCTACTGAAAATAATAGGCTAATTGGAAGGATTCTGGCTTTGATTGCAAGTGGTGATTTTAAGCAGATAACCCTGTGGAAAGAGTTCCACATCAATATGTCAGATATTAAGATAGTGGATTGGCTTTCTGATTAGTTACTAGTATGTCATTCTGAGAAGGCACAGGCTAGAAAAGGAGGGAGAATGACGAGTTCTCATGTGATGACACTCGAGTCATTGGGACCCTGAAAGGAAGCACTGAGTTAGGATGTGGATGTAGAATGAAAGGTTCCACCTCATTACCACTGACTCAAATTCATTCTTTTTTATGGCTTAGTAATATTCCATTTTATTATTCCATTGTACCACATCTTTATCCATTCATCTGCTGGTGGACACCTAGGTTGCCTGATATACAGAATGAAGTAAGTCAGAAAGAGAAAAGCAAATATTGTATATTAATTCATATATATGGAGGCTATAAAAATAGTACTGATGAACCTATTTACTGGGAAGAAATGGAGATGCAGACATAGAGAATGGACTGTGGACACAGTGGGTGAAAGAGAGGCTAGGAGGAACTGAAAAGTAGCATTGACTTATATACACTATCATGTGTAAAATAAATAACTAGTGAGGAAGTTGCTGTATAACAGGGAGCCCAGCCTGGTGGTCTGTGTTGACCTAGAGAAGTGGGATGGGAGGGGGCAGGGAAGACTAGGAGGGAGGGAATGTGTGCTTAGTTGCTCAGTTGTGTAACCCCGTGGACTGTGCCTGCCATGCTCCTCTGTCCATGGTGATCCTCCAGGCAAGAATACTGGAGTGAGTTGCCATGCCTTCCTCCAGGGGATCTTCCCAACCCAGGAATCAAACCCGTCTCACTCATTGCAGGCAGATTCTTTACCGTTTGAGCCACTATTATAACTGACTCATATTGTTACATGACAGAAACCAACACAACATTGTAAAGCAATTATTCTCCAATTTAAAAACAAATAAAAGAAAATACTTTTTTTTTTTTTTAATGAAAGGGAGGACATATTAGGAAGCAAAGTGCCACTTTACACTTGTGGCAAGAGAAACCCTGCTCAATAACATTGAAATTGAAGGGTTACACAGGGTTATCAGTCAAGAGTCAGAGGACACAGGAGCCAGTGTGATTATATCAGACAGGGAATTTGATACTGGACACTGTTTACACAGGTGATATAAGGGCCCAGGAGACCAACAGGAAATGGTGAGCAAACCCAGAGATTGACCACAGCAGGAAGCCACCAGACCCCTAGGGATGGAAGGATTTAGAGAAGGTAGTGGTACCAGAGCTTAGAAGCTGGGACTGCATCTGTATTCCTGTTGCACAAGTAGGTCCATCAATACCATTTTTCTAGATTCTACAAAGATGGGTTAATAGAGAATATTTCTGGAGACATAGAGAATGCATTTGTGGACTTTTAAAAACATAATTATGGTCTTCCTTTTTTGTAATTACAACTGAACTTCATTTTGTATTTTACAAATGGTTTATGATCTCCTGGCTATTGGACTGAAAAAAGTTCATGTTTTTAGATGCCTAGATTTAGCTTTCTGCGGGTCTCTTGGAAAGTCATTTGTTTGATGTGGGACTGTACTTTCATAGAAATAAGAAGCAGGAAATCAAAAACAGAGAAAGGAGCAGAGATACAAATAGGAGCACCATGGTGCTGAAAGGTTGCTGCTGAACGATGAAAGGCGCCGGGATTCCTGGCCTCCGGAGGAGAAGAATTCAATCCAGGGCCAGAGATGAGGCTTGATCGCTCAGAGCTTTTGTGTAATAAAGTTTTATTAAAGTATAAAAGGGATAGAGAAAGCTTCTGACATAGACATCAGAAGGGGGCAGAAAGAGTACCCCCTTGCTAGTGTTAGCAATGGAGTTATATACCTTTTAATTAGTTATTACAATGAATCAAAAGACTGTCTGGAGGTTGTAAAGACCTTACTAGACCCACTCCCATCGGAGAAGGCAATGGCACCCCACTCCAGTACTGTTGCCTGGAGAATCCCATGGAAGGAGGAGCCTGGTAGGCTGCAGTCCATGGGGTTGCTAAGAGTCGGACACGACTGAGTGACTTCACTTTCACTTTTCACTTTCATGCATTGGAGAAGGAAATGGCAACCCACTCCAGTGTTCTTGCCTGGAGAATCCCAGGGACGGGGGAGCCTGGTAGGCTGCCGTCTATGGGGTCACACAGAGTTGGACATGACTGAAGCGACTTAGCAGCAGCAGCAGCAGACCCACTCGCATAATTTACATTTTAAGATTACAGGATTAGCCAGAAGATTTTTCTTCCAGAAACTGTCCTCAAGCAGGATACATTATTGTTACATAATCCTAAAGAATGTAGAGGGAACAAAAGTTTGTCCTTTCCTCCTCCTTGAGAATTCCAGACCCCTCTCTCCTTGGGGAACCCTGGACTTCTTATCAACCTGCCTAGGAATTAACTTTCTCAGTGCCTCCAGTAAAGGAATCAGTTTCCCCTGTGTTACTTGCACCTTTTTTGCAGCACCATGGGACTGAGTCTGGTGTTTGGTGGAAAATAATAACGTTTATGGAGTACATGCTATTTGCCAGATAAACTTTCAATATTTCACGTGTGTTGCTTCATTTAATCCTTAAACCAAATTTGTGAGGGTGATATCCTTATAACCCTGTTTTCTGAATGAAGTAAACTACGGAGCAGAGGGGAATTTGCCCATAGTCACATCCTTAGTATGTGGCAGGGATAGCATTTGAGCTTTGCAGCTTGTCCCGAGAGCCCATGCTGTACCCACCTCAGGGTGTCTTAGACGTGGAGACCTAGAATGCTAATAACACCCCCTCTGCTTCGTCAGAGCAGCGGTGCTGGTGTCGGGAGGAAGTGGGTTAGTGAAGCACATCTAAGGTTCTGAGTGGGCAGATGTGCTTGGACAGCTGCCAGCAGTGGCAGAGGAAGATTCCTGGTGTCCAGGTGGGAGGCAGGAGAGAGGGATGCTCAAGCACATGGAGTCTGGTCAGTTTGCCCAGGCTTCTCAGTTATTTTACATAGATTTTGGGTGTTTGTTACTTGATCTATAAAATAGTAATATGTATCTACTTCATAAGGTGGCTGTAAGAATTGAATGAAAGAATATAAGCAAAGTCCTTGTCATATAGTAAGTACTCAATGAAGAGTTGTTTTAATGATTACTATTATTGTTATTGTCAAATAGAGGAGGGGTTCAAATTTGGAACTCAATTAGTTAAATTTGGGATTGATTTGGAATTTGACCCAATTAGGCTAAATCCAAATTAACCACTGGTTCATCCCCCAAATCCATTCCATTATGTATATTGTGTGTGTGTGTATGTATATACACTTATGTACTTTTTTCACATCTTCTTTATCCATTGACTCATTGGTGGACACAGGCTATTTCCATCTTGGCTGTTGTGAATAAGACTGCAGTAAAGCTCTTCATGTCCACATTCCCTCTGTTTTACAGTTGACTGAAGTGTTTCAGTGCAGCTGATTTTTCTGACCTATGTTCGTTGTCCATATAACAGGTGGATAAATAAGGATGTCACAAAGGAGGTTGTAAAAACAAAATACTGCAGTAAACATGGGAATGCAGATCTCTCTTCCTGAGAAATATAATTTCTGCTTTGGTTCTCTCCGTCTCTGGCCTGCTCCTCAGTTCGGTTGAATTCTTGCTGGAGGCTTTCTTCCTTGGTTTCAGGTTAATCAGTGTCCAAATAACCTATGCATTGCAGAAACCTTCAGTGAGAAGTCTTCAGTGAGGAACTTGAACCAGTGAAGCTGCTCAGTTGTGTCCAGCTCTTTGCAGTCCCATGGACTGTAGCCTACCAGGCTCCTCCATCCATGGAATTTTCCAGGCAAAAGTACTGGAGTGAGTTGCCAGTTCCTTCTCCAGGGGATCTGCCCGGCCCAGGGATCAAACCGAGGTCTCCCACATTTGCAGGCAGATGCTTTACCATCTGAGCCACCAGGGAAGCCCAATGAGGGCCTTACTGCCATTCATTTTGATGTTAAATAAGGGCAGAAGATTTTTGAATTTATACCCAACCTACCATAGCCTTTGGAATGGCTGTTTAATTGACCATTAAGTATGTGCATGTAAATATAAACCCTCTTTAGTGAGTTGAAAAACATGTTACGAAACAATGCTGGCTTTTCCCAGGCACCAAGGGAATAAGCACGTTTTGAGTGGGTCAGAATCTTTACTAAATCCTTCCCTCTGCAGGAGATCCTGTTACCTCAAAGGAGGTGGGACACCCAAAACTCTTAGCTCAGAACACACGTACAGACACAAATCAGATTTCACCTTTTTATTTCTTTTCTAATCCATTGATACTATGGAAATTAGCAAAATGAATTCAGGGGAAAAAAATTCTAATTTCTTGAATTTTGTGTTTACATCCTGATAAAATGAATGTGTTAGGGAAGTGAACACATTTTGAATCAATGGGCCATAAATACTCTCTTGCTGCTGTGGCTTGGCAGTAGGGTTTGGTGAGAGTGTGTGAGTATATATTAAATAGTGTGATGAGAACCATCCCACGGGGGGGAACAGAATGAAATGCAAAGCCCTAGCCTTTCGATTTGTGTCTACCGAGGGTCTCTGTGATAAAGTGGCAAGGTTCCAGGCTTTAAGCACTTGGCCATTGCAATTGGATTCTAAACGAGTCCAAGCCATAAATTCTGGTTACAATTAGAGCTAGCGAAAAGAAAAATACCCTAGGAGTTATTAATATGTAAATCTAGTAATTTGGAAAATTGAATGATCTCAGGTTAGGGCTTCTGAATTTATGCAATCTAATTTTGACCAAAATGACATCACACTTCAATAGTTCCGCATAAATTGACAGCAAATTGCATAATGTTTCTTAAAAATTTCTTTCAGAAAGTGCTTACAGAGAGTGTAAGACAGGAACCCACATGTGACTGCAATGCATCACGCCCATGACCCACATAGCCTGAACTCATTCCCACAGTAGCTGGTATCATATGTTTTCATAGGAAAAAAAAAATAACAAAGGAAATTATGTCTTTACAAATGGGGCAGAATGATTTCTTTAGATATGTTCTTTTCCATTTTTGTTAAACTTAGGATATTTTCTCTCTCTCAGTACTAGTATAAGCAGAATAACCAGTTTTTTTTTTTAATCTCTGCCAGTAGTCCTGCTGTTGAGAGGATAGTGTTGATAGTTGGAAATGTTTCTTGGAAATGCTCAGCGGCCAAGCCTTAGACACAGCTGGAATCAATCGTGAAATGGGATACATGGCTAATCAGCTTACAGTATGGACATGAGATCTGACCACTCTTGCTCTGCTTACAAGCGCTTAAAACAATCTCAAGTAACCTAAAATAATCGATTTGTTTTGAAACCTCGTCACACAGTTCTTTTGCTTGACTGAAATAAATTGGGATAGTTAGCAGGCTGCATCAATCAATTCATATCCTCTTAGTACCATAAATATTGAGAGGCAATCCATATTCTTTTCTCATGCTGAAACCTGTTTGAATCAAATATTCATTCATACCCAGATTTATCAGGTCCAGTTACCTGTCTTCGACAGTCATATGAAGGCAAATTTGTGAAGAAGAGCATGGCTTTCTCAAAGTTAAGGCTTGTTTTAGTATATCTTGCTTTACCTTAATGATCTTTTGTCGATGTGCCATGTACATAAATGTAATTGCTTTTATGCAGCTATTTGTATTATTACAGTCTAGATAAAGAAGGATGCCTCTTGATTTTTAAAAACCTCACTAAAGCTCCAAGAGTGTCATCTGATTTGAATATTCAAGATTTGGCAAACAAGTTCCTGAGTCAATTTAGGAAAAAAGCATTGACCTGTAGTAAGAAAACTTGGGTTTGACTCTTTGCTTTGTCACCTTCAGTTGGCTGATTAGGAGCAAGTAATTGAAATTCTGAGCCTCATTTTCTTTTGACACTTGAGGTTGGTAATCCCTACCATATCTTGATTCTTTTTTTCTTTCATCTATCTAATATTTATTGAACTCTTATTACATGTTAGGCCCTTCGTGGATTCTAGTGATTTAAAAAGCTTAGTACCTATAATGCAGGGACTCATTCATACGTAGAAGTATATTGTAAAAAAGTAATTAGGGCACTATTATGAAGGGTATCATAATTGAGATAGGCCAAAATACCAGGAAATTGAAAGCAAAAATGAATTTATCTCTCTGCTGTGTGGGGAGGCTTCAAAAAAGAGTAACGTTTAATATATCTCAAAGCACCAAGAAGAGGAGGAACAAGCCTGGAAATATGAAAGGGCATGGCTTATTGAGAGAATTGTGAAAACACTGTGTGATTGTTGTAGCATGTGGGTGATGGGAGATAGAGTGAGAGGAAACAGACATCCCTTTACCACAGAAGTCTAACAATCATATCCATTGTGCCCCACGTCACTTTTAGGCTTATCTATCCCTTCAAAGAAATCCAGTGGGTTTTTCAAGAATTTTTTTTTCCTTTAAAAATATGTTCCCACTTTTCATACATGTGTGTGAGTGCTTACATGTTCAACTGTGCTTCTTTTTATTATGGATTCAACCAGACTTTCAGATGTGGAGAGAAGACTCACCAATTTTTGTTTACCAGAGTTTTCCTTGGAAACTGTCTTAGGTTTGGGAGTTGTACTGGCCATTTATCATTTTTTCTAACATGGTGTTCTAAACTGCAAGGATACATAGAGTGTGCAACGATTCTACAGTTTCATTATCTACTTATAATGTTCTTAGGTGGATGCCTTTCAGTCTCAGTCTGTGAACATTCAGGTGGCAAAAAAATTCATAGCTGTGTGACCCAAGACAATTCTGTGTAGATGAAAAATTTTATCTAGGTCCTAAAGGATAAATAGAAAGTAAATGGGCATTCCAGACAGAGGAAACCTCCTAAATGGGTACAGAGGCAAAACAAAAACAAAAACAAAAACACCCCACAAAACAAATAAACACACACACACACACAAACTCACAGTAGAGAGCAGGAAGGTGGATAGAGTAAATATAGCCACTGAATGAGAAATCAGTATGGCCTACTTGCATTTGAGCTTTATTCAATAGGTAGTTTGGGGTAAGCAAAATTTTACATCATAGACGTAGGACTAGAATTGATCTCTAGGAAAATAAATCATAAATCTGACCGTAGAGGGAATATTGGGAATAGGGAATCCAGCTAGTGAATATTTTAACATGGTAAGAAGGAAGGCTTGAATTGTGATTGCAGTGTTGAACACAAAGAGAAAGAAACAAATTAGAGATAAATTCTGCAAGTGGAGTCAATTGCCAAGTAACCAGCAGTGGAAAGGACGGGTGACTAAAATGATTCCAAGCTTCGGAACTGAAGTGATGCTAGTTCCATTAATAGATAGAAACACCACAGAAGAAGGAGGAAGAAACTGTTTCAGGGAGAATATGGCAAATTGATCAGCTACACATTTGTCATGTAAGTAGAGATAATAGATTACCTATGAAATTAAATATGTGGGTTGGAGGAAATAAAACCTTGGCAATTGCCTGATATTGCGTCTGCTACTTTTCTGGGTTTTGACTATAATCGATTAAAATGAAAGGTGAATTATGATTACAAACCTATCCTCCCACGTTTACTAAGAATTAAGTACAATATTGTCTTAATCGTACAATGCTCTCATCTGTGTAGCCTCCTCCTACTCACATGTGTTTCCGCACCTGGGTCTCTAACTCAGCAGTCTCAATTAGATCCTCAGCAAATAGAGAACCTCTGTCTCTCCCCTTTACCACTACGTGACAGCTGGAAAAGGTTCTGAACCCAGATAGCTTCTTTGTCTTTCTAAACTCTGATAATTAATCTTTTGCCGGCTGACAGTAATTCTACTGTCTTCATTTCACAGACCCAAACTCAGATGGTTTTGCAGCACTTCAGATAACGTATTGCCAAGTTGAAAAGGAATGGAGGTGCTCCTCAGGCTTCTCTAGCTTCTCCTGCGCTGCCAGGCCAACATTTTCAACACAACTAAGCAGGGGCAGATGGTGCCCATTCCCTCGGTGACAGATTCATCCAGCAATGTCAAAGGTATTTACATTTTTGAGACAGAGAGAGAGATGCTTCATGACTAAAAGTTCCCCACCATGTGTACTCCAGAATACAGAAATGAAATTCTAAAAACAATTCATGTCCAATTGTTAAACTTTAATTATGTGAACATTTAGAAATAAACTCAGTTACTCTGTTTTATTATTAAGCGTCCAAGGACACTTTCCAGAAGGGCATTAGTGTGCTTGACTTGAAGATGTCTATACTATTGATTATGCAAAATTAACAATTGGACACAGTGTCCTATAATAAATCTTAAGTATTTTAAACCTCTGTATTAAAACTCAAAAAGGAAATGTGAAATACTGTTAAGGAAAAATTTCACTAATTTGGATAACATAACATATATCTTGTATTTTATTAATTTTCATATCCTTTATTTTACATATTACTGTAATGAATTTGTTGATTGTTTCTATACACGTGGCCTTAAATCACCTGCTTAAGTAACATATGAATTTGATATTAAAGACATTGGAAACTTTCCCCAACCTATCCATTTCCTTCTTTGCTTCAAGGATAGCTAGTATTAATTTTTAAAATATAATTTAAAACTATTGAGTCTGGTGGCCTGAATTTTAGTTGCAGTTCTGAAACTATTTGCATAATCTTTGCCAGGTTAATTTTCTCTGCATCTCAGATTCCTCGTATATAAAGGGCAAAGGTTATTAAGCTAAGCTCTCCCCGTTTTTGAAATTCTATTGCTAAAAAATTCTATTGGTGATCAGATGAAAATAGTAAACAGATAACGATATAATAAAATAAAGTTTAATTACATATAAAATTTTATTTTTCTTCATTAAAGTTATATTATTTTTTGGTTTAAAATATAAAGTGAAAAAACCTGTCAAGTTGGAAATGAAAATATTTTAATCTTGAAAATATCAGTCATCTCCATACAGTTTATATTTTTTCTCTCTTTGAACATTTCTACCCACAGGGGTTGTAAACACTGAACATTATTCCCTTCATTGTGCCATGTGCTCAATTATGTCCAACTCTTTGCAACCCCATGGACTATAGCCCACTAGTCTCCTCTGTCCATGAAATTTTCCAGGCAAGAATACTGGAGTAGGTTGCCATTTCCTCCTCTAGGGGATCTTCTTGTCCCAAGGATCAATCCCAGTGTCTCCTGTGTCTTTTTCATTACAGTCAGATTCTTGACCCACTGAGCCATCAGGGAAACCCTATTTCCTTCACTAGTTGAACTAAACTTCTATTGAAGGAAACCCATGTGCATTTTGTGTATTCACTTATTCTTTGTTGATTGTATCATCATAAGTATGTTTAAAGTATTAAGGAGTGAACAGGAGCAAAGCAGCAGCTCTTTAAACCTGCAAGACACTAAGGGAAGTTAGGAGAAAGTCAGTTACTTAATCAATAGCAGATTTATGTCCCACCATATTGGAATAGGTCACCGTTTTACTCCATTCTCTCCAAGCCCCTCTACAATTAAGTCTATCATGTGGTCTAACATCTTGAAAAATTCACCTAGCTTAAGGATTGTGGTCATACAATGAAGTCTGTGAAAGCCAAAACTTAGAATATGGATCTGTTATGTCATAAACATTTTTATAACAGAAGTCAGAGGTTGTAGAATTATAGAGACACTGAAAATATAGTTTTGAAAACCTTTTCTAGTGCATAAAGGCCTCTAGAAGCTTAATTTTCTTTTTTTACGTGTAAGGTATAATTTACAAATACTGTAGTAAATTCCACAATTTTTAGTGAGTTTTGATAAGCTTATACAGTTGTATAACCATAACTAAAATCAAGATATAGAATAGTTTTATCACTCTGATCCCCAGTTTCTTCATGTGCATTTCAGTTCAGTTGCTCAGTCATGTGCGGCATTTTGTGACCCCATGGACTACAGCACGCCAGGCCTCCCTGTCCATCACCAACTCCCAGAGCTTGCTCAAAATTCATGTGTATTGAGTTGATGATGCCATCCAACCATCTCATCCTCTGTCATCCCTTCTCCTCCCACCTTCAATCTTTCCCAGCATCAGGGTCTTTTCAAATGAGTCAGTTCTTTATATCAGGTGGCCAAAGTTTTAGAGCTTCAGCTTCAGCATCAGTCATTCCAATGAATATTCAGGACTGATTTCCTTTAGGATGGACTGGTTGGGTCTCCTTGCTGTCCAAGGGACTCTCAAGAGCCTTCTCCAACACTACAGTTCAAAAGCATCAATTCTTTGGGGCTCAGCTTTCTCTATAGTCCAACTCTCACAGCCATACATGATGACGGGAAAAGCCATAGCTCTTTGACCAGATGGACTTTTGTTGGCAAAGTAATGTCTCTGCTTTTTAATATGCTGTCTAGGTTGGTCATAACTTTCTTCAAAGGAGCATGAGTTTTTTAATTTCATGGCTGCAAGCACCATCTGCAGTGATTTTGGAGCCCCCCAAAATAAAGTCTGTCACTGTTTCTCTATCTATTTCCCATGAAGTGATGGGACCAGATGCCATGATCTAAGTTTTCTGAATGTCGAGTTTTAAGCCATCTTTTTCTTCTCTTTCATTTTCATCAAGAAGATCTTTTGTTCTTCACTTTCTGCCATAAGGGTGGTGTCATCTGCATATCTGAGGTTATTGAGATTTCTCCAGCAATCTTGATTCCAGCTTGAGCTTCAGCTAGCCTGGCGTTTCTCATGATATACTCTGCATAGAAGTTAAATAAGCAGGATGAAAATATACAGCCTGGCGTACTCCTTTTCCTATTTGGAACCAGTCTGTTGTTCCATGTCCAGTTCTAACTGTTGCTTTCTGACCTGCATACAGATTTCTCAGGAGGCAGGTCAGGTGGTCTGGTATTCCCATCTCTTGAAGAATTTTCCACAGTTTATTGTGATCCACACAGTCAAAGGCTTTGGAATAGTCAATAAAGCAGAAGTAGATGTTCTTGAATTCTCTTGCTCTTTCAGTGATCCAGCAAATGTTGGCAATTTGACCTTTGGTTCCTCTGCCTTTTCTAAATCCAGCTTGAATTGGTGGAAATTCATATTTCACATACTTTCCCTTGCATAGTACATTTAATGTTCTCCATGTTATTGCATTTATACCTTCCTTCTTGCTGCTGAATAGCATTTCAACACATGGAGGTAACCTCCTTTCTGTGCATTGTAATGATTTCTTCTAGTTTTGCTGATTACTGATAAAGTCAATGTAAACATTTGATCCAGGTTTTTGTGCTATCGTTGGTATTTATTATTTCACTTGTTGAATGTCTAAGAATGGATAGTGTGGTAGGTTAATATAGCTGTATCATTTTGAATTTCCACCACCAGTATATGAGAATTACACTTATTTTGCATCATTGCCAGCAGCTGGTATTGTCATTTCTTTTAAGCCATTCTAATAGGTATGTAGTGATATATTATTGTGGTTTTAATTTGCCTTTGCCTAGTGTGTAGTGGTGTTGAGTAACTTAGGTCTTCATTTGCCACTTGTGTATTTTTTGGTGAAATTATCTGCTCAGATCTTTTATATCTGGTGTGAGACACAGAATGAGATTTGTTTATTGTAAAGGGATATCCAATTTTTTCAACACTGTTTGTTGAAAAGACTCTCTTTTCTCTGCTGATGTTTGGCAGCTTTGTGAAGCATCAGTTGACTGTAAATGGAAGTCTATTTCTGGATACTTTATTCAGTTCCATGGACCTCGGTGTCTTTCCACAATACCACACTGTCTTGATTTCCGTAGCTTTATGGTAGGTCTGGAATAAAGTAGTATGAGGACATTATCTTTGTTTTTCTTCAAACTAGTTTTGACTATTCTAATTTCTTTATATTTTCATATAAACTTGGAATCAGCTTGTTGATTTCTTAAAAAAAAAAAAAAAAGCCGGGATGTTGATTGGAATTGTTCTTAATCTACAAATCAGTTTTTAAGAATAGTTTTATTGAGATATATTATACATATCATACCATTTGCCCATTTGAAGTATCAATTCAGTATGTTTAGAATTAGACGACCATCACCATAATACATTTTAGAACAAAGAAATTTGACACCCTTTGTCAGCACTCCCACTCCCTAACTCTATGTAACCACTAATCTGCCTTCTATAAACTTTCTAGTCTAGATATTTCCTATCAACAGAGTGATCTAATAGGTGGTCCATTGTTATGGATTTCTTTCACTTAGCATGTTTTCAGGATTCATCTGTGTTGTGCGCATGTTGCTCAGTTGTGTCTGACTATTTGCAGCCCCAAGGACTGTAACCTGCCAGGCTCCTTCCATGGATTTTTTTTCCCGGCAAGAATACTAGAATGGTTTTTTTTTCCTTTTCCAAGGGATCTTTTCGGCCCAGGGATTGAACTCTTGTCTCTTGTGTATCCTTCATTGGCAGGCAGATTCTTTACCACTGGCACCACCTGGGTTTTGCTTAGCATGATTTCAGCCTTCATCTGTGTTGTAGAATGCATCAGTACTTCATTTTGTTATTGCCAAAGATTTGACTTTAAGGACATACCATGTTTCATTTATTTATTTATCAATTGGTAGACATTGGGTTGCTTCTGCTTTTCAGTTGTTATGAATCAAGTTTCTGTGAATATCACATACAAGTTTTGTGTGGATATATATTTTTGTTTCTCTTGGGTATATACCTAAGAGTAGAATTGCTTGGTCATTTGTTAACTGTACTTACCCATTTGAGAAATCACCAAATTTTTTTCCAAGATAGCTGCCTCATTTTACAATCCTATCTGTGTTTGAGGTTCCAATTATCTCCACATTCTCATCAACACTTGTTTTTTCCCGCTTATTGATTTGAGCTAGTCTAGGGGCTATAAAATTATATCTTGTTGTGGTGCTGATTAGTATTTACTTGATGGCTAATGAGGTTGATCACCTTTCCATGTGTTTATGGGCCATCTGCAAATTTTCTTTGGAGAAGTGTCTATTTAGATTCTTTTCCCATTTTTTACATTGGGTCATTTTTCTTTTTATCGTATAATTGTAATTGTTCTTTATATATTCTGGATACAAGCCCCTTTTCACATAAATGATTTGAAGAACTTTCTCCTATTTTGGGTCATGGGTTGTCTTTTCACTTTATTCTTGGTGTTTTTTGAAACACAAAATTTAAAAATTTTGATGATGTCCAATTTACCTCTTTGTCATTGCTTATCCTTTTTGTTTCATATCTAAGAAAGTTGATATGAAACAACTCTCTGATTTGAAAGTTTTGTATAACTCAAGGTCATAAACATGCATATCTACAAGTTTCATTGTTTTAGCTCTTACGTTTAGGTCTTTGATACATTATGAGTAAATATTTGTATATAGTATGATGTTAGGGTCAGACTTCCCTTTTTAAGGGGGTATATAGTTGTCCCAGCACCATTTGTTGAAAAGACTATTTTTTCTCCATTAAATTATTTTGAAACACTTGCTGAAAATCAGTTAATCATAAATATAGAGGCTTATTTCTGGACTCTAAATTTTATTCCATTTATCCATAAGTCTTTATGCCAATTTTGATCCTTTATCCTTATGCCAGTTTTGATTACTTTAGTAGTACTTTGATTACATAGTTTTGATTACTTTAGCTTTGTATTATGTTTTAAAATTGGGAAGTATGCTTCCTCCAATTTTGATCTTTTCCACAATTGTTTTGCCTATTCTGGTCCCTTCAATTTTAGACCAGAGGGATTTTAGAATTAACTTGTTAAATTCGGCAAAAAACACAATTTGGCATTTTCATAAAGATTGCATTGTTACAGGTTATTTTGGGGAGTGTTGCCATCTTGGAGAAGGAAATGGCAACCCACTCCAGTGTTCTTGCCTGCAGAATCCCAGGGACCAGGGAGCCTGGTGGGCTGCCGTCTATGGGGTCGCACAGAGTCGGACACGACTAAAGCGACTTAGCAGCATTGCCATCTTAATGTTATTGCCTTCTGATCCACAATAATAGAATATATTTTCATTTATTTAAATCTTCTTTAATTTTCATTCCCTTTGTTAAATTTATATTTAAATATCTTATTTTCTTTGATGTGCATGTAAATGAAATTGTTTTCTTAGCTTCATTTTCAGAATGTTCATTGACAGCATATAGAAATGCAGTTGATTTCTGTATATAGGTCTTATATTCTGCAATTTTACTGAGCACATTTAGTAGCTCTAATAGTTGTCTGTG
The DNA here is from genome assembly GCF_032405125.1 of Capricornis sumatraensis. NCBI lineage: Eukaryota > Metazoa > Chordata > Mammalia > Artiodactyla > Bovidae > Capricornis > Capricornis sumatraensis. Next base: position 59,854,752 of record NC_091071.1, on the reverse strand, counting down.
TATGTATATATGTGCTGTGTGTTGTCATTAGTATTCTCTATCTAAAAGATAATATTATCTGCAAGAAGATATATTTCAGTTCTTTCTCTTAAATTTAGATGACTTTTATTTTTCTTTCTTGCATAGTTTCCCTGGCTAGCACCTCAAGCATAATACTGAATAGAAGTTGTAACATCAGCCATCCATGTCTTGTTCTGATTTCAGGGGTAAGAATTCACTATTACATATGATATTAATTGTAGGTTTTATTTATTTTTTGTAGATGCTCTTTATGAGGTTGAGGTAATTTCCTTCTATATTTATGTATGTAGTGTTTTTATCATGGAAAGGGTGTTGAATTTTATCAAGTGCAATTTTGTCTCTTCTGAGATAATCAAGTGTTTTTTACCACCTTTATTCTATTGATATTACATTAATTGATTTTTGAATATAGAAACAGCCTTGCATTCCCTAGATAGATTTCATTATATATATATATATATATATAAATATATATGTGTGTGTTTATATATATGTATAAAATATATATTTGCCAGTATTTTGTTATTTTGTTGAGGGGATTTTTTGTCTATAATGATAGGAGATGAAGTGAAGTGAAAGTCACTCAGTTGTGTCTGATTCTTTGTGACCCCATGGACTATACAGTCCATGGGATTCTCTAGGCCAGAATACTGGAGTGGGTAGCCTTTCCCTTCTCCAGGGGATCTTCCCAACACAGGGATTGAACCCAGATCTCCTGCACTGCAGATGGATTCTCTGATATTGATCTGTAATTTTCATTTCTTATGATGTCCTTGTCTGGTTTTGTTATCAAGATAATGCTGAACACATTAAATGAGTTGCAAAGTGTTCTCTCCTCTCTTATTTTTTGGGAGAGTTTGTAAAGAACTTGTTAAAATTTTTTAGATGTTTAGTAGAATTCACTGGTGAAGCTGTTTGGATGTGGAGTTTTCATTGTATATAGTTTTTAAGTCCTAATTAAATCTCTTATTATGAATCTCTTTAGATTATATTTCTTCTTGAGTCACTTTTGTAATTTTTATCCTTTAAATAATTTTTCCCATTTCATCTAAATGGTTTAATTTATCATACAGTTGCCATTAGTATTCCCTTTACAACTTGATTTCTGTAAAATCAGTGGTAATGTCCCTTCTTTCATTCTCAGTTTTAATAATTTGCATTTTCTCTCTTTTTTACCCTAATCAGTTGGGCTAGAGTTTTATCAATTTTATTGATCTTTTCAAAGCACTAAGTTTGGGTTTAATTGAGTTTCTCCATTGTTTTTATATTTTCTGCTTCATTAATTTCCCCTCTAATTGTTATCTGGATTTAAATTCAGATCTGGATTTAAATTCAGACTTCTAATCTGGATTTAAATTCCTTCTATTTCCAGTATGTGAACATGAACTATTACATTCTTGACTTGAGATCTTTCCTCTTTTTTGATGTTTGTACTATGGATTTCCCTCTAAGCACCTTTTAAGTTAAACCTCATAAGTTTTTGTATGCAACATTCATCTCAAAGTATTTTCTAATTGTACTTATGTATTTTTTTACCTATTGGTTATTTTGCACTGTGTTATTTAATTTACACTGATTTGTAGATTTTTGTAGATGAGCTTTGAGAGAATTGATGCCTTAAATATCTTGAGTCTTACAATCCATTAAAATGGTAATTCTTTCAATTTATTTATGTCTCCTTTGATTTCTTCCATCAATGTTTTGTAGTTTTCAACGGACATGTCTAATGTATATTTTGTAAGATTTGTGTAAAAGTATTTCGTATTTTTGGAGCTATAGTAAGTTGTCTTGTTATTTAAATTTTTAATTATTCATAGCTAGTATAAACACTTGTGATTTATTTTTGGATATTTAGCCTGTATCCTGCAACTTTGCTAAATCTGCATAGTCATTGTAGTGACTTTTTAATAGATACTGTAGAATTCTTTATGAAGACAATCATGTGATCTGAAAAGAGACTATTTTATTTTTTCCTTTCAATTATGGGTACCTTTTCTACCTTTTATTGCACTAGCTAAGACTACCAAAATTGTTATTGTTCCGTTACTCAGTCAGATCTGACTCTTTGTGAACGCCAGGCTTCACTGTCTATCACTGTCTCCCAAAGCTTACTCAAACTCATGTCCATCAAGTCAGTGATTCCATCCAACTATCTCATCCTCTGTCATCCCTTTCTCTTCCTGCCTTCAGTCTTTCCCAGCATCAGGGACTTTTCTAATGAGTCAGCTCTTCGTATCAGGTGGCCAAAGTACTGGAGGTCCAGATTCAGCATCAGTCATTTCAATGAATACTCATGACTGATTTCCCTTAGGATTGACTGGTTTGATCTCCTTGAAGTCCACAGGACTCTCAAGAGTCTTCTCCAACACCAAAGTTCAAAAGCATCAATTCTTCATCATGCAGCCTTCTTTAAAGTCCAGCTCTCACAATCATACATGACTACTAGAAAAACCATAGCTGTGATTATATGGACTTTTGTCAGTAAAGAAGTGTCTCTGGTTTTTAATTGCTGTCTATGTCTGTCATAGTTCTCTTCTAAGGAGCAAGTGTCTTTTAATTTTGTGGCTGCAGTCACCATCTGCAGTGATTTTGGAGCTCAAGAAAATAAAGGCTGACACTGTTTCCATTGTTTCCCCATCTATTTGCCATGAAGTGATGGGACCAGATGTCATGATCTTAGTTTTCTGAATGTTGAGTTTTAAGCCAGCTTTTTCACTCTTCTCTTTCACCTTCACCAAGAGGCTCTTTAGTTCCTCTTCACTTTCAGCCATAAGGGTGGTGTCATTCACATATCTGAAGTTATTGATATTTCTCCTGGCAACCTTGATTCCAGCTTGTGCTTCATCCAGCCTGACATTTTGCATGACGTACTCTGCATAGACATTAAATAAGCACGGCAACAATAAAGCCTTGATGTGCTCCTTTCCCTATTTGGAACTAGTCTGTTGTTCCATGTAAAGTTCTAACTGTTGCTTCTTGACCTGCATACAGATTTCTCAGGAGGCAGGTAAGGTGGTCAGGTATTCTCACCTCTTTAAGAATTTTCCACACCTTTTCATGATCCATACAGTCAAAGATTTTAGTGTAGTCAATGAAGCAGAAGTAGATATTCTTCTAGAATTCTCTTGCTTTTTTGTATGATCCAACAAATGTTGGCAATTTGATCTCTGGTGCCTCTGTCTTTTCTAAAACCAGCTTGAATGTCTGGAAGTTCTTGGTTCATTACTGCTGAAACTTAGCTTGGAGAATTTTGAGCATTACCTTGCTAGTATGTGAGATGAATGCATTTGTGCAGTAGTTTGAACATTCTTTGGCATTGCCTTTCTTTAGAATTGGGATGAAAACTGACCTTTTCCAGTTCTGTGGCCACTGCTGAGTTTTCCAAATGTGCTGGCATATTGAGTGCAGCACTTTCACAGCATCATCTTTTAGTATGTGAAACAGCTCACCTGGAATTCCATCACCTCCACTAGCTTTGTTGCAGTGATGCTTCCTAAGGCCCATTTGACTTGGCATTTCAGGATGTCTGACTCTAGGTGAGAGATCACACCATCATGGTTATCTTTTTTGTATAGTTCTTCTGTGTATTTCTTACCACCTCTTCTTAGCATCTTTTGCTTCTGTTAGGTCCATAGCATTTCTGTCCTTTATTGTGCTCATTTTTGCATGAAATGTTCCCTTGGTATCTCTAATTTTCTTGAAGAGATCTCTAGTTTTTCCCATTCTGTTATTTTCCTCTATTTCTGTGCACTGATCACTTAGAAAGGCTTTCTTTTCTCTCCTTGCTGTTCTTTGGAATTCTGCATTTAGATGATATATCTTTCTTTTTCTTTTTGGCCTTTCTCTTCTCTTCTTTTCTCAGCTATTTGTAAGGCCTCCTCAGACAACCATTTTGCCTTTTTGCATTTCTTTTCTTGGGGATGATTTTGATCACTGCCTCCTATAAAAGGTTATAAACCTTCATGCATAGTTCTTCAGGCACTCTATCAGCTCTAATCCCTTGAATCTATTTGTTCTGTATCTTAGGGGGAAAACTCTTTTTCTCTCACTGGGTATAGTATTGATTATACTTTTCCTAGATATTTTTTATCATGTTGATGATGCTTCCTTTCATTCATATTTTGTGAAGAGTTTATATCATGAACAGATGTTGAATTTTGTGAATGACTTTTTCTATGTCTCTTGAGATGATTATATGATTTTCATCTTTAGTCTGTAGATATAGTGAATTTTGTCAATTGATTCTTGAACCAATCTTACATTTTTTGATAATGCTTCTCTTGGTCAAGATATAGTCTCTCTTTTACATATTGTTGCATTAGGTTTAGTATTATTTTTATAAATATCTGTACTTTTATTGTAGTGTCTTTTTCAGTTTGAATGTCATGGGGATGTTAACCTAATAGAATAAGTTTAAATTTTCTGAAAGAATTTGCTTAGAATTGGTATAGTCTCTTTTTAAAATTTTTGTTGGCATTCAACAGTGGACTCGTCTAACCGTAAAGTTTTCTTTGTTGTAAGATTTTTAAAGTATACATTCATTTCATTAAAAAAAATGTGTATATATAGCTATTCAGGTTAGCATTTCTTCAGTGATTCTTAATTGTGTCTATAAAGGGATTTATCCAGTTCATTTAGATTCTCTATTTTATTGACTTAAAATTTTCATCATCTACATAATCCTTTTAATAACCTAGAATCTATAGAGATGCTCCTGCGCTTACTCCTATTATTGGTAATGTATGTCTTCTCTATTTTTTTTCCATGACAGTCTAGCTAGAGGTTAATCATTTTGACAGATCTTGCGGAAGAATTATCTTTGGGGGTCATGGAAAAGCATTCTTTAGGTATTGGAGAGAAAAGAGAATGGCCTTCCTGAAAATTTGCATGCTTTCACACTTAGGATATTAATGATATATGAGGGGAATGCCCTGAAAGAAAAGCTTCTGCTTGCGTTACATATATCTGGAGTCAATTATTTTTGCTTTTTAATATGGAGGAAAAAATACATCACTGTATAATCAAAAGGCAAAGAGAATTCTATCTTCTTTTAAAAATAGTAGCAATGTCACCATAATATAATCTCCTTGAGAAGGTGATTTGTTGTAAACAACAATTAAACACAAACTACCTATGGCTTTCTGTAAATCTAATTGCTAATAATAACTCCAAGGGGGGAATGTTGATTGTGTTATTTCAGAACTTCTCAGATTCAAATATGTTCCTTTTATTCAGGGAACCATAGTGTCTTGATAACTGTCAATTCTCTAAAAATATTATCATACAAAGTACTTACCATGCTGGAGATTAGGAAACATAACCATAATTTAATATAGGAAAATTTATAATTAAACTATAACAACAGAAGAAATATTAGAATCATACTTGTAAAACACATGCAAATTATTTAAAAATGAGGATGATATGAATAGAGTCCTTTTCTCTAGGCATGGTATGGAATCTATAGCTTCTTCTTTACTCAGTCCCTCATTAAAGGAGGTATGTTTTCTGGCTTGTCTAGAAGGCTGATTGTTTGACCTGATGAGCAAGCAGGCATAGAATGAGCTTCTCTAGAGCAGTCCTGGGGACAGAGAGTTTATATAGAAGCTGAGAATAGCAAAAGTGAGCATTTCTAAGCATCTGAGTGCTTCTTAGCGCAGTCAGGAGGTATTGTGCATCCTCTGGGGCTCTGAAGCTTGTTATTGCACTAGAATCGCCTGCTCTGTCCCCAGCTCTGAGGAGCTGCTTGTGCAGAGATGAATTCTTATGTTCTTAGACTGTAGCTTTTGCTCTTGGCATCTTTCATCAGTCACTACCCACCTTGTGACAGATAGATATTGACACAGAAAATATACTCATATGTTTGTGAATGACCAGCAGTGAAGAAGGTTTCTTAAAAATGGAATCACAGAATACTGCAGAGATTGCAGCTGAGGTTAGATAGACCTGTCTTTCCTTTCCTTTTTCCTTTGTCCATTTTCATATGGTTGCAAAAATTCCTCCTAAAGGAGAAAGCCGCCTCTTATTTCCCCGAGTGATCTGCTTTCTCTGGGAAAATACTACCTCATGTACCTGTTAAATAAAACCACTTTTTGTTGTTTAGTTGCTAAGTCATGTCCAACTCTTTGCACCCCTGTGGACTGTATCCTGCCAGACTCTTCTGTCCATGGGATTCTCCAGGGAAGAATACTGGAGTGGATTGCCATTTCCCTCACCAGGGGATTTTCCCAGCCCAGGGATCGAACCCAAGACTCTAGCATTGCAGGTGGATTCTTTACCACTGAGCCACCTGGGAAGCCCCAGTGAAAACCTCACAAAGGAGACACCGGAATTAGCATGAAACCAAGAAATCCCCTCTAGGAGATGAGCTAAGCAGATTGAGTAAAGTGCTCTGCATCAGCTCCCTGGCTTGCCAGTGGGCAGCAGTCATGGCCTGGCCACCTCTACTGCCTAGGCCTTACTCACAACGGGCAGTGGGAACATCACGCTGTAGCACTGTGTTATCACAGTCCCTGTGCGTTTCTGTTGTGTTGAAAGGTGTATTGCAGAATGAGAAGTCAAATGCAAAGCTGGCCTTTACCATAGGAAAAGCTCCTGAGAATCCTGACTCCTTTCATCAGGAGAAGCAGTTACAGAGAATGAGGAACAGCTTGTGTTGTGACTTGGGGAAAGTCCTTTGGCTCACATTTAACTCCTGTTAAAATGTTAACAATTGTTGAATCCAGGTAATGGGTACATGGATGATTATTGTACTCTTATTGGGCCTCAGTTTTCTCTTCTGCTGAGTAAGTGAGCTTCACATAGCTCCTTATTTTTAGACTTTCATCATGAACAAATTTAAACACAAAAATGGAAAAACTGGTGCAGCAGACGTCCATATACACACCACCTGGGTTCATTAGCTGCTACCATTTTGCCACATGTGTTCGTCACTCAGTCATGTCTGACTCTGTGACTCTGTGGACTGTAGCCCTCCAGGCTCCTCTATCCTTAGAATTCTCCAGGCAAGAATACTGGAATGGGTCGCCATTTCCTTCTCCAGGGGATCTTCCTGACCCAGGGATCAAACCGGTGTCTCTTATGTCTCCTGCATTAGCAGGCATGTTCTTTACTGTCTGAGTCATCAGGGAACCATTGTATGTACCTCTCTATATACTTTTGCTAAGTCATTTAAAAGTGAATTGTAGATGTAAGGATATTTCATGCTTAAATACTTCAGTTTGTATATTCAGAAATTAACAACATATTCCTCCATCATCATAAACCAAGTCACAGAATGATTCTGTGAGTCCCAGAGTTCCAAGCTCTGGGAGACTTGGACTTGGTTTTCATCAGAAGTATATGAGAGAGCAAACAGGAACAGAGACAGATACACCGTGAAGTACACGCAGCTCCAACTTTGGATTTTCTCATTTATACAGGCTCCTTTTAATACCAATTGTATTAAATTTGCCAAAGAAAGTTATATTAAGACCATTATTTAGTTTCAGTCTGTCTTCTGCTAAGTCTGCTGCTGCTAAGTCACTTCAGTCGTGTCCGACTCTGTGCGACCTCATAGATGGCAGCCCATGAGGCTCCCCCGTCCCTGGGATTCTCCAGGGAAGAACACTGGAGTGGGTTGCCATTTCCTTCTCCAATGCATGAAAGTGAAAAGTGAAAGTGAAGTCGCTCAGTCGTGTCCGACTCTTAGCAACCCCATGGACTGCGGTCCACCAGGCTCCTCCGTCCATGGGATTTTTCAGGCAAGAGTGCTGGAGGGGGGTGCTATCTGTCTTCTAGTCCCTTACAAATCTTTTCTTCTTCCTCCAAACATAAACACATGCACACACACATTCTCTCTCTCTCTTATATCAAGATTGGAATGGCTGTAAACATTTTAGAGATTCCATTTTGAAAACTGGATAATTAATCTTGCTTGCAGTCACTGCTGTGCAAAGTGAAACTTTTGCCAGCTCTCTAGAGGTACAAATGACTTCTAGGAATACTGTTACTGTCCATGGGTAGAAATCTTGAAGTATATGAACTAGAGTAAGTATAGGTGGAAAGGAGGGAAAATTTGGGACAAAATGACCGGAGCCGCAGATTCCCAGAGATCCCAGATTCCCTTTAATGTGGGAAAAGGCATCCAATCAGAGTATGTGTAAGTTAGGAATTTGAATCTCATGTACAACTCATCAAAACGCAAATCATCTCTTGTTAAGAACTGTGCTTAAATACATAGTCTATGCACCATATATGGAATTACACAAAGTTGAATTTATCAGAAAACCTGTTGCTGTGTTACACCATGAATGCTTTTGGGTGAGAAATTGCATGTTTTATGCATCTAACCGTGTCATCTCACATCTTAGAGAATCTCACTCATCTTTACCTAAGGAAATCTGGCAGGGTCAGATTTAGAATGGTGCAAAATTGTGCCCAATACTATGAAATGACAAACATAATACACAAATGGAGTACATTTGGCAAAATGTTAATAGTTGTTGAATCCAGGTAATGGGAACATGGATGATGATTGTACTCTTATTGCATATTTTAAAGTTTTCATAATGAAAAGAAAAAGCACCCTATAAAATCTACTTAGCTTATAAGAGAAGAAATTGACACGAACCTATGAGGAAATGGGTGTATAAAATAGAGGAGGAACTCGATTATACTGCTCAGTGTGGTGGATCATTAATTTAAAAATTCATTTTGGCTCAACTTATCATGTATGATTTAATTTCAGAATCATTTTGTATATTTTTCATAATTGTTAATCAGATCAAGGTTCAAATATAACTGGAATGAAGTATGTCAGTCGAAGCCAAAGAAAGTAAAAGACAGGAGAGTAGCCGAAGCTTCAAAATGCCAAAGCCCTCCTTAGCATATCATAATGAAATTTTAAAACTTGGATGTCAAAAATCAATGAACACTTTTCTAGAATATCAATAAAAATGATTTTTCCATCATGCAAAAGCAAGACTAAATTATCTTTTATTCTGTCTTAGACACTGCAAAATTATTATCATATGGTGGAACAGGGCATACAGCCAAAAACTTCAGGAATATAGAGTTGTGTCAGGCGGTTAATAAAAATATATTATTTTCAGATTTTTGATATGTGTACTATTTGTTAACTTTTTAACTTTGTAATTTGTTGTGATTTTTTTCTCTTTTAAAATAATATAGTACCTAGTATTTGTACCTAGCTTTGAATTTATAATTTTGCAATCTTAAAGAGGACTTTTAAATGTACATGCCTCAGGTCTCTGGGTTGGTCCCTAGCATCACTCTGAAGCTTATAGTGTTCAGACAGAAAATTTGTTTTTTCTATTCTTCTCAACCTGATTTTTTTCTAGTAGCAAACTGCAATGTTAAAACTAACATTATGTTAGAAATTCAGACACTTTAATATGTTGGTGAAGATATTGAAGCTCAGAAAGAAAGACGGCAACTTGTCCCAACTCAAATATATATATATATATACATTAATATGTAGTGACAACACAATGGTTAAGATTCAGGGCTCCTGATTCCCATGCTCTGTTCTTCTCCTCATGCTGTACAGTTAAAGAAACATGTATGTTAAATGTCATGGTCAAAATATGACATTGGTGAGATGATTTGAAGTTCGTTCTGTTGGTTTACTCAGCCACTAATTTATGCATTACATATTCAGTGAGCACTGGATATTCACAGGTGGTCCCTGACCACATGGACCTTGACTTTAAACAGCTCCCAAGAGTAGGATTCTAGACTAGTACAAAGAAATGCTGAAAAATAGTCAGTAATCATACACACTGGCATTCCAGTGGGGAAGGAATGTATCTTCTATTCCATATTTTTTGTGCACCACCCCCCGCCGCCCGACATATTCCTCTGAAAAAGAGAGGAAAGTTGGTCCTGGCTTCATCAACTACCACAGAAATACGCTCTGTATTCAATCTTATTGCCTCCTATTCCCCATTCTTACTCTTTTTTTAAAAATTTCTTTCAACTTTTTTCTTATATTGGAGTACAGTATATTAACAATGCTGTATTATTAATGTACAGTGTACAACAAATTGATTCAGTTATATGTTTATGCTTTTTCAAATTCTTTTCCCAATTAGGTTGTTATATTGAGCTAAGTTCCCTGTGCTATACAGTAGGGAAGTAAAGAATGTTAGAAACTCTTTTACTTATGAATACTTAGGAATCCTCTTCTGAACTTGTCAGGGTTCTCTAGAGAAGCAGACCAATAGAAGTCGTGTGTGTGTGTGTGTGTGTGTGTGTGTGTGTGTGTGTGTGTGTGTGTATCCTCTCTGTATATGTGTATGCTAAGTCTCTTCAGTCATGTCCACTCTTTGTGACACTATGGGCCATAGCCCACCAGGCTCCTCTGTCCATGGGATTCTCCAGGCAAGAATACTGGAGTGGGGTGCTGCGCCGTCCTCCAGGGGATCTTCTCTACCCAGGGATCAAACCCACATTTCTTATGTGTCCTGCATTGGCAGGCAGGTTCTTTACCACTAGTGCCACCTGGGAAGCCCACCCCGCCTCGTATATATGCAACTGTGCATGCTCAGTTGTGCCAGGCTCTTTGCGACCTCACCCCAAGGACTGTAGCCCACCAGGTTCCTCTGTCCATGAGATTTTTCCAGACCGGAATATTGAAATGGGTTGCCATTGCCTCCTCCAGGGATATTCCCATTCCAGGGATTGAACCCATGACTCCTGTATCTGCAGGTAGACTCTTTACCACTGAGCTACCTGGGAAGCACATACAAACACATACATATATATATATGTATGTTTATGAGAGAGATCAATATTGAGATATACATGTATGTATACATATAAATAGGATTTATCATGAAGAATAGGTTAATACATTTATGCAGACTGAGATGTTTGTGCAGAGTCAGAATCTTTAGCCTAAAGGTCCAAGCACTAGGCGGGCCTGGGGTGTAAGTTCCAGTCCAAGTCTAAAGGCAAGAAGAGACTGATATCCTAGCTTGGAAACTGGCAGGTAGAGATGCATTCTCCGTTGCTCAGTGTTCTGTTCAGACCTCAACAGATTGGATGAGGCCCACCTACACAGGGGAGGGCAATCTGCTTTACTCAGTCTACTGATTCAAATGTTAACCTCATCCAGAAACACCCTTACAGACACATGCAGAAGTAATTTAACCAAATACCGGGCACTCTTGACCTGGTTAAGTTGACACATAAAATTAAGCATCACTTCAATATCTCCTCTCTTCCTCTCTCTCCTTTTTCGTCACTACTTTAGATTGGGATTTCCTAGAAGGAGACCCTCAGATGAAGGTTTGTGGAAGAATGGTTTACTAAGCAATGCCCCCGAGAAAAAAATGGACAGACAGAGGGACTGGGATGGGGAAGAGGCCAAGTGATGGTTCACTAATAAGCGAAGTTCCAGGGAAGTTAACTTTGTCTTAGTCCTGTGGAAAAGCTCTGAAAACATGTGGGCTACACCTCAGACAGAAATGTGCCCCAGTGGTTATCGGCCTCTTAGCAGTGACCACAATAATGTCAGTGTTATCAAGGACTTCTGTGCGTGACACTGGACTCTGGCTTCCTAGGCATAATTGTATTCAATCTTTATGTCAAATTTATGATGTTTAATATAATTATACTACTGAGGCTCAGAGTGAGTCAGCTGACTGTGAGAACAGTAAGGGCTTGCAAGTATACCATCCTCCTGTCCCCCAGATGCTGTCCATCCTTTGTTCTATGTCCTTGTTGACCACGCCAAATTAACTGGTGGAAATATTATTAATTTCTATGCAAGTTATAGTGGGTAGAATGTCAACATCCCCATTTGTGGTAGAGAAAATCTGTTTCATTCTTTATAGACATACTCTCCTGTATCTTGGTAACTTCCCAGGACATAATTCTCTATTAATTCAAAATAAAACCTTCTGATATTGATGAAAAGATTGTAGGCATAAGCTGCAAAGAAAAATATCTGCCATTTCTCTGAAAGTTAGCTTTTCTGAGCCACTCAAAAAGATATGATTCTTGGCTGTCATGGAATTTTTTTATACCCATGCTGACACTCAGAATTTCAGAAATTTGCTGAATATGAAAGAAGTCTTTGGAAAGACAGAGCCTTTCCAAATTTAGCCTTTCGCTACTAAATGTAAAGAACAAGTGGTGAAGATAATTATGTGTGTAAGCCATAAAGGCTGGAAACTTCCTGCACTGGCAAGTCATATAAGTTCACCTCCTGAAGGCTCTCAGAGGGACAGTTGTGTGTTTTATAAACAAAAATAAATTGGTTTATGTACACCATTGTTCCAGAGTTAGCCATTACTTTGAGTTCTTCATTAAAAATGTATATAAGTGAAAATATAATAAGGCAGGTTTAGAAAGCTTTATTTTTCCCATAGTTACTGTTTTGCAAAAGGAGTATAATCATAACAGTTTACCCCTCAAATGTTAATTTTGAAACTAGCTTAGCAAAGAATAGTTCAACCAAATTGCAGCATTGTTTTATAATGGATTTCAGGATGTTTTTTCTTTATGAGCAATTTCCTCACCCACCATATATATTAATATATAGTTAACATTTTTAGTTACAGGAATTTCTCAAAGAATTGACAACTTAAAAATTGTTTAAGGTGACATATGCTGAATTAGAGCTTTCCAGTTATATATGTGGAGAGAAAGTAGAAGTTTGATAAATTTTGCACTATATTGAATATGTTAAAAAGATACTCAGAATTCTTTCTTATTAATTTTCACCTTGTATTTTAACACATGTTGGCATCTTGTATTGTGGCATCTAGCATTATTTTACATAGAAGATTGCACTTCAAGGAATGCTTTAGCATGTGTGGGTTTATTTAAAGTTACCATGTAATGGTGTTGAGATGAAATCTTGCAGTAATTAGAAGAAAGACAGCTTGAGGCATCTAAATTATATGGCTCCAACTGGCCCTCTTCTAATCATCCTTATTTTGAAAAACAGAACTAAAAGGGTTATCGTCTTTATTTTGTTAACATGTATTTTTTTAAATTAAAAAACAAAAGCAATGCTTATAAAAATCTCAATAATACGAGCTAGTAGAAGAGCAGGACCCCCTCCCCTGACCCCCCTCACTCCTGAGGGACCCAAACACTTCTCTCCATCCAGGAGTCTCCTCTTTCCACTTCGGTTTTCTCAGAGCCAACCTCTTTCCTCCTCTCCCAGTCATTCAGAAAAATCTTTTCTGGGAGTGAAGGAAATGGCTTCAAGAATCTTTGAGACAAAGAATTGTAAAAAGCTGTTTACCAGCTAGAAATCTGAGGGCAGAAGGGAGGGGAAAATAGAGATTTAGTAAATTACATGGCCGGTACTATCCTCTGTCCCTACCACAGCATCATATTCTAAGATATTCACTTTCTGGTTGCAGCCTCTCAGTACCACTCCCTCAGCCCATTCTCCCCCTTTCTGCTCTTCTGGATGGAGTTCAAGGAGACAGAGCTCTGGCTGACCCCTGCAACTGTGTCCATGCAGGAAGTCAGGGTGCCCACATCGCCTGATCTGTACAAATGCCATGTGGCAGGACCACAACTCTCAGGAGGGTATAATAGTACTTTAGTAATAATTTCTATCTTATCTCCCTAGCTTGCTAAAGAGAAGCAGTTTTAGACAAAGAGCCATATAAATTCATCTTTCTAATCCATGGGTTTCCTCACCTTGATACTGTAACATTCTTATTGAGTCTTAAGCACAGTAAAGTGATTTTTAAAGATTCCTTATCTTGAAGAACACGGGATCAAAATTTCAAAACATTTGCAATTGGAAGCTTTGGGTAGAAAAACTGCGATAATGACCAAAAGGGGTAAAATGGTGAAGCATGTGCAAAACAGATGTTGCACTCGGTTTCATGCCAGAGTAAATTAAAAAATTAGAACCTTACTTTGTGATTTAGATGGTTGGATAATCTCTACAGATGTGTGTAGGCTGAAAAAATTTCTCCATATAAAAGTGGACATTTTAAAAATTGTGGGAACCTACTTTCCAAATGCAGCAAGGCTCAGTAACGAAAACAGAAGTCTCATCTTTGTTTGGCGATTGTCTGCAGTGTCCAAACATGGATATTAGATCGGCACCACATGGGAAAAAAAATAATTTTGAGGCTTATGCATCAAATGGAAAATTGTGATTAGAAACTTTGAGAACATTTTCATAAAGGAGAATAAAATATCCATGTACTATTTGGTAATTTAAAATGTATTAATATTAAAATGCATGAGTTGGGCATCTATTAAGTGCAAAGCACTTTGTTAGAACACCAGGTGAGTGGTCAAATGGTAATGAAAATATAAAAGACACAGTTCTGTTGGAGGTGGTCAGACTTTAAACTTCAAAAGAAATTTCAGAATTATTATCATTGCCTAGCAGGAAATGACAACCCACTCCAGTGTTCTTGCCTGGAGAAACCTAGGGACAAAAGAGCCTGGTGGGCTGCCATCTATGGGGTTGCACAGAGTCAGACACGACTGAAGCGACTTAGCAGCAGCAGCAACAGCATATGCTCATAGGTCTTTTTAAAATGTAAAATAAGCATCCCCCGTAGAAGGCAATGGCACCCCACTCTAGTACTCTTGCCTGGAAAATCCCATGGACGGAGGAGCCTGGTGGGCTGCAGTCCATGGGGTCCCTGAGAGTCGGGCTCGACTGAGCGACTTCACTTTGATTTTTATGCATTGGAGAAGGAAATGTCAACCCACTCCAGTGTTCTTGCCTACAGAATCCCAGGGACGGGAGAGCCTGGTGGGGTCGCACAGAGTTGGACATGACTGAAGTGACTTAGCAGCAGCAGCAGCATAAGCATCCCCCTGAAATATGATTTATTTGAATTAATATCCTAGAAATTTCAAGCATTCCTTTTCATAACTATCATCATTAAGTAAGAATAGACTTTCTACTTTAGGATCTGTATTTCAGAGGATCTGTAGATGGGCTCCAGAGGGTCCTTTCCAGCTCTGCTAAAGTTGTATACAATTTATATTTATTTGTATTTTTATCAGGAGAGAGTGGATAGCTTTCATATGTTCTGCTGGGGGCTCATGGCTTCTCAAATATTAAGAATCTGTGTTTGACAAACAGAGCTCTACTAATAGTAGGAAACAATATGATTTATCTTACATAAAAAACTTTGCAAATAGCCAAAGTGTAAAACAAAGTTAAGCGTTACGTTTCACCTTCAAATACAGCAACTCTGGTAACATAGTTTCCATTTAAATATGTATTTTAGAAGTAAGTTCAAGCTCTTTGTCATCAGACATCTTCTCTTCCCTCTCCTTACAGTATGAACAATTTGAAGAGTCATGAGAAGTACCCATAAGGTTGCACTATGTTGTGCATTGTTGGCAATTACTCAGGAAATATCTGGGAAGAAAAAGGAAATGAGAAATAAGTATGGATTCAACCTTATGATCAAGGGATACTGACACAGATAAACAGAAAAGTTTGTATCAAGTGCCAGGTCATGGGTTACAGAGCACCTAATTAAATCAAATTAATTGACTCGGCAATACTAATTATTGGCATTGCTGCTACTGCTAAGTCACTTCAGTCATGTCCAACTCTGTGCGACCCCATAGATGGCAGCCCACCAGGCTCCCCCATCCCTGGGATTCTCCAGGCAAGAACACTGGAGTGGGTTGCCATTTCCTTCTCGAATGCATGAAAGTGAAAAGTGAAAGTGAAGTTGTTCAGTTGTGTCCGACTCTTAGTGACCCCATGGACTGTTGCCTACAGGCTCCTCCATCCATGGGATTTTCCAGGCAAGAGTCCTGGAGTGGGGTGCCATTGCCTTCTCCGATTATTGGCATTAATTAATTATTAATAACAACATAGGTTAACATTCTTTGATAAAAAATTGGAAACCTGAAACTTGGTCATGATATTTCTTGTTTCAGCAAAAGAATAACTTGTCAGATAAATGAAGCAGTTAAGATTCGAGCTTTGTTTGTTTCTGTTTATTGATAAGAGAATGTTACCCTGTAATAAGAGTTGTGGTGGGTTTGCCTTATGTCAGTTTAGTTAAGCTGGAAATGAATTTCCCAGAGTTCCGTGCCTATCAACTTCCAGGTTAATGGGGGATGCACGAGACATTGTATGAGATCTGGTAGGTGGAAGTGAGACTAAAGGCGTATTATTTTATGCTTGGAAGGTCACCTCAGGGTACCATGCTCCGCTGGCAGCTCTCGAATATCGCTGTTCCTTTGCTGGTGTACTTTGTTGGCCTGGAACTGTGGTAGGCCTGCAGCTTCTTTAGCTATTGCCAGATCTTCAGCTGCTTTGGCTCCCTGGCCAGGTGCATGTTGAGCTCTGTGATGAAGAGGACTAGCTTCTGGTGCTGGTCACTCACATCATCAAACTTAGAGGCTCTGGGAGACTGACTTTGGTTTCACCTTGTCTTTCCTAATGCAGGTCCATCTTTCCTTCCTTACCTCTTGTCCTGCCTACTTTAGGGGTAGCACTGGATGTAGAAGCAACAGTCTTACAAAGACTCGCCTCCACAGCTGTGTAAGAGCAAACATGCATTGTAATCCCTTTTCTATATCATTCATATTGGTTCTGCTTTTCTGGTTGATGTCATATACCCATATGTCCCCATATAACTGAAGGGACATACACTGAAAAAGGATTTAAATTAGGGAGTTGATTATTGAAGTCAGAAGTAATATTCTAAAAAAAAAAAAAAAGAAGTAATATCCTACACTTTTTCAAAACTGATACAAGTTGACCCACTTTTTAACCCTAACTTGTTAATATTTATAAAGCAAAAGGCACTTTCAAAGTAGTCTGTGCTCTCTTAGGCTTAGGAAATAATTAGAAATAACAAAAACTCTTATGAATCCATTCTAGTTTCCATCTTGTTTTCATGATTGATACTGTTAGGTAGTTAGAATAGGAAAAAGGAGTCCAGAATGGCGATGGCTAAAAGAAAAAGAAGGGAAAAGCCTTCGAAAATAGAACAAAGGAAGGTCTGAGGACCTGAGTGAGGACCTCAGGTAGAACAAAGAGCACTCCTGGCTAGCCCAGTTTCCATAGGGCAGGCCCAGAGGGAGGCATGACACCCCACTCCAGTGCTCTTGCCTGGAGAATCCCATGGCGGAGGAGCCTGGTGGGCTGCAGTCCATGGGGTCGCTAAGAGTTGGACACGACTGAGCGACTTCACTTTCACTTTTCACTTTCATGCACTGGAGAAGGGAATGGCAACCCCCTCCAGTGTTCTTGCCTGGAGAATCCCCAGGGACGGGGGAGCCTGGTGGGCTGCCGTCTATGGGGTCGCACAGAGTCGGACACGACTGAAGTGACTTAGCAGCAGCAGCAGAGGAAGGAGGAAAAACATATAAAAAGAGGAGCCAAAGGGCCAGAGATCTCTCTCTCTCTTCTCTTCGTGTCTTTTGGGTCAGCATGCCCTCACGCCTTGAGAATGTATTTTCCTTTATTTTCAAAATAAAACTGAGCTGTAACACTGGTCCATCTGAGAGCAAACATCCATCAATTAAGACACTGGGCAGCACTCTGCCCTCAAGGTCAAGTGCCAAGCCTTCCCTCATGATGGTTCAACAGGACTGAAGTGGCACACTCCAGCCAGCCCTCCTGTCACAGATAACCATCATGGGGCTGGAGCCAAGGGTGGCAACTGGATGTGGCAGGTAGGTCTGAGGATTTCTTGGTTGGCACAGGGGCTATCTACTCTGTCCTGATCACCTACTCCAGAGCCTTCTCCTCCCAAACCTGTACCATTTTGGGTGCTACAGGAAAAATGATTACCAAAGATTCACCTGAGCACTTCTTCGTTGCTGACGAATATTTTCCCACCAGTTTCTGGTGGTCCCCAAGTGTCCTACTCCCTTATTGGGAAGAGACCTTTTCTGCCTTTGAAATCTTTCAGCTATTGCAGTCCTGATAGATGCTTTAAAACTCTTTCTTGGGGGCAAACTAACTAGTTTTACCAGCCACCAAGTGAAACAACTCCTAAATGGGAGAGGCCACTTATGGATATCTGATCAAAGAATTCTCAAATATCAAGTAGCGCTGATGGAAAATCCAGGCCTCACTATATCCCCTTGTGAGGTTCTTAACCCAGCCAGCCTCCTGCTTACCCCCGAGGGCTCTTTCTTCCCTGTCACTCTTGCTTAGAAACCTTGGACCACTGGACAAAACCTCAAGAGGGACTGTTGGAAGATCCTCTGGCCAATCCTGAGGAAATCTTGTACTCTGATGAAAGCAGCTTTGTCTTGGATGGAAAAAGAAGAGCTGGATATGCAGTAGTCTCCCATTTTGAGATCATAGAGGCTAAACCTTTGCTACCAGGTACTTCAGCCCAATTAGCTGAGTTCATAGTCCTGACTCAAGCTTTAGAGCTGAGAAAAGGAAAAAGAGTAGCCATTTACATTGACTCCAAGTATGCCTTTCTGGGGCTATATGCACACGCTGCTATTTGGAAAGAAAGAGGCCACTTGACCACTTGAGGATCCCCAATCAGATATGGTGATCAAATCCTTATACTCTTGGAGTCAGTCCATTTGCCCACTGAGGTTTCAGTCTCCCACTGTAAAGGACACCAAAAAGGGAGCATGGAAGTGGCATGAGGGAACCAAGCAGCTGATCAGGCAGCTAAGAGAGCAGCATTACAGGACAATGCCCTAACAGGGGTTGCCACCTTAGTTCCACAGACTAATTTGCCAGAAACTCCTTCATATACTGAAGGTGAGACTCTTAAAGCTGAGAGTGAGAGCTTTCAAGAAGATCATATGGGGTGGTTCCAAAAGGAGTAGAGCCAGAGCTTACTTTCTGCAGAGAAAATGGAGAAAGGGAACATCTAAGATCTACACAGAGTCACTCTCTGGACACTTTATTCCTCAAAGTGGACTAGGAAGGACATTGATCTTTTTTCAGAAAAACAATTATATCTTATTAAATGTAATTGGTCAAAGTTATATTTATGGGACTTGATGACTGTTTTATACCCTCATCTGCTTTTTCAAATGTTGATAGGAGTCACTAGATACCAGTAATAGAGAGTTTAAGGGAAGAATCATGGAATGAGTTGAGAGTCAGTAGGTCTTAGGGAAGGATTTGTTAGAAATAATGATTAACTCAAATTTGATTGAGTTAAAGAGAATTTATTGGTGATGATAGTTTTATTAATTTATTTAAAACAACCTAAAGGATAGAAATATAGCATTCCTTCCCCCCTTTATCTCTTGATACATTAGGATGCATATGGCACTCACTAATAGGTTATATGTCCTTTCACCTTGAATGTCACTGGCCAGGTGTCTAGTGTCTTTTGACCTAGTTATTGGGAGTATTGATTGTAACAGCTCAGCTGGTGGATTTATTATGCTATGTGAGGGTTTCCAGTATTGATCCAATCAGCTGTGGGCAGGGAGCCAAGTACAAAAATAGCTGCCAAGTGATAGTGGAGAGTCTTCTCAAAGACGATTTGGGTTGGGCAGACATCCTGAATAGTTTCTACTAGGCAGTATTCTCTTCATTACCCAGTAAAAAGCAGTTGGATTCAATTGCTGTTTTTAAGCATTGAATCAGTAGAATCAGTAGCTCTCTCTGTGCTTTAGTGCTATCATATCCATATATACAAGAAACCTCTTCCTACTCGAGAGATGAAGATTCAGTTCAGTTCAGTTGCTCAGTCATGTCCGACTCTTTGCGACCCTGTGAATCGCAGCACGACAGACCTCCCTGTCCATCACCAACTCCCGGAGTTCACCCAGACTCACCTCCATCAAGTCAGTGATGTCATCCAGCCATCTCATCTTCGGTCGTCCCCTTCTTATCCTGCCCCCAATCCCTCCCAGCATCAGAGTCTTTTCCAATGAGTCAACTCTTCGCATGAGGTGGCCACAGTACTGGAGTTTCAGCTTTAGCATCATTCCTTCCAAAGAAATCCCAGGGTTGATCTCCTTCAGAATGGACTGGTTGGATCTCCTTGCAGTCCAAAGGACTCGCAAGAGTCTTCTCCAACACCACAGTTCAAAAGCATCAATTCTTTGGCGCTCAGCCTTCTTCACAGTCCAACTCTCACATCCATACATGACCACAGGAAAAACCATAGCCTTGACTAGACAGACCTTAGTTGGCAAAATAATGTCTCTGCTTTTGAATATGCTATCTAGGTTGTTCATAACTTTTCTTCCAAGGAGTAAGCATCTCTTAATTTCATGGCTGCAGTCACCATCTGCAGTGATTTTGGAGCCCCCCAAAATAAAGTCTGACACTGTTTCCACTGTTTCCCCATCTATTTCCCATGAAGTGATGGGACCGGATGCCATGATCTTCATTTTCTGAATGTTAGGTCATATTTCTTGAAAGCACTGAATATTTTGGTAAATGACTGCATAAATATTTGGCCACTTTAAGTCTTTGAATTTTTTTACTGTCTTGAAAAGCTAATTTAAAAAATAATCTTTAGAAAGTTGGTCTCCTTATCAATTACTAATAGAGTATTCAGGTCTGTATACTAGCCAAAGCAATCTATAGATTCAAAACAATTCCTATCAAGCTACCAACGGTATTTTTCACAGAACTAGAACAGGTAATTTCAAAATGTGTATGGAAACACAGAAAACCTCCATTAGCCAAAGTAATCTTGAGAAAGAAGAATGGAACTGGAGGAATCAACCTTTCTGACTTTAGGCTATACTACAAAGCTACAGTCATCAAGACAGTATGGTGCTGGCACAAAGACAGAAATATAGATCAGTGGAACAAAATAGAAAACCCAGAGATAAATCCACATACCTATGGACACCTTATCTTTGACAAAGAAGACAAAAATATACAATAGAGAAAAGACAATCTCTTTAACAAGTGGTGCTGGTAAAACTGGTCAACCACATGTAAAAGAATGAATCTAGAACACTTTCTAACACCATACATAAAAACAAACTCAAAATGGATTAAAGATTTAAGTGTAAGACCAGAAATTTTAAAACTCTTAGAGGAAAACAGGCAGAACATTCTCTGACATAAATCACAGCAATATCCTTTATTTCCATCTCCCAGAGAATGGAAATAAAAACAAAAACAAATGGGACCTAATTAAATTGAAAAGCTTTTGCACAATGAAGGAAACTATAAGCAAGGTGAAAAGGCAGCCTTCAGAATGGGAGAAAATAATAGCAACTGAAACAATTGACAAAGAATTAATCTTCAAAACATACAAGCAACTCCTGCAACCCAATACCAGAAAAATGAACAACCGAATCAAAAAGTGGGCCAAAGAACTGAACAGACATTTCTCCAAAGAAGACATACAGATGACTAATAAACACATGATAAGATGCTTAACATCACTCATAATTAGAGGAATGCAAATCAAAATCACAATGACGTACCATCTCATGCCAGTCAGAATGGCTGCCATCCAAAAGTCCTCAAACAGTAAATGTTGGAGAGGGTGTGGAGAAGAGGGAACCCCCTTACACTGTTGGTGGGAATGCAAACTGGTACCACCACTACAGAGAAGAGTGTGGAGATTCCTTAAAAAACTGGAAATAGAACTGCCATATGACCCAGCAATCCCACTGCTGAGCATACACACAGAGGAAACCAAAATTGAAAGAGACACATGTACCCCAATGTTCATTGCAGCATTGTTTACAATAGCTAGGACATGGAAGCAACCTCGATGTCCATTGGCAGACAAATGGATAAGGAAGTTGTGGTTCATATACACAATGGAATATTACTCAGCTATAAAAAAAGAAACACATTTGAGTCAGTTCTAATGAGGTGGATGAAACTGGAACCTATTATACAGAGAGAAGTAAGTCAGAAAGAGAAACATCAGTACAGTATATTAATGTATATAGATGTAGAAAAATGATAATAACAATCCTATATGCAAGGCAGCAAAAGAGACACAGATGTAAAAAACAGACTTTTGGACTATATGGGTAAAGGCAAGGATGGGATGATTTGAGAGAATAGCATTGAAACATGTATATTACCATATGTAAAATAGATGACCAGTGCAAGTTTGATACATGAAGCAGGGCATTCCAAGCTGGTGCTCTGGGATAACTCAGAGGGATGGGTGGGGAAGACGGTAGAAGGGGGTTTTAGGATAGGGGGCACATGTGCACCCGTGGCTGATTCATATCAATGTATGGCAAAAGCCATCACAATATTGTAAAGTAATTATCCTCCAATTAAAATAAATTAATCTAAAAATATTGAATATTCAGATCCCTCATTCTCAAGACATGGATGGGCATAATAAATATGTGACAATAATTCTAAGAGTTTTTTTGATGCACCTTGTCTCTCTGGAGTTGTGCTTCATCCTCCTGAATAATAGGAAGATGTTATATTCCCTCAATGTTCATGCAAAGAAAATATTCCTTTTAACATTGAACCATAAATAAAATAGATATTCCTGAGCTAGCATAAAAATTAGCACTGTGAGATTGAGAAATTATACTGTTCAAGAAGAATAATGAAATTACAAAATGCTAAAGACCCTGTAGAAGGGGCTTTAGACAATATTTAGAGATTAAATGGTACAGTCCAACCCTTTTAATTTTCAGATTCAGAAGTTAAAGATTAGTGGAGATTAGGTAGCTTTCTGAGAAATAGTTTGTATTTAAACTAGTACTGGGCCTTGCAATCCCAAATACAACCAAAAGAGCAAAATCTTGACTTAAAAACTATTTCAGGAAAATGAAAACTTTTCTCCATATTCTCTCTCTCTTCATTAATCATTACTGTCTACTCAGTAATACTAAGTATGATTACATTATTTAATGATGTGAAAGAGAAAATTGGCTTGACTCTCCTCTGTTCATAGAATTAGAGAAAATTACTCTATCATTTATTCACAATGACTTTATTTTTACCACAAAATGCTGCATAGTGTATCCTTTTTGATAAAATTAATTCAAAGAGATATCCTTAAGGATACTCTCAATACCTACTGACACAATTAGCTGTATCTTTAACTTTTTCAAAACCAGAATTAGCGATTTCAAGGTTGAAGAAAAGATTAAAGACAAACCTGAATTTTCAACATGTATTGTCACTGAATACCAAGGGCAGAAATCATATTCAACTTACTGTACATGGCCTGAAATATTGGGGATGCTGGCAAGAACAGAGGGAAAGCAGTGATAGCTTTAAAGTACTCAGGCAGAGAGAATCATAACTCCCTATTTTGAATTTACATGAGTTCACTGTATGATGATCCTTGACAAAGGATAACATTAAACGTTCTAAGATTCAGGGTAAATGAAACATAAACTTATTAGGCTAAATAGTTGTATCAATATGTCAGGGGAAATAGACCAGAGGTATTTTCACATCGAACCATATGCAATTGTTTGTATATTCCCTTTTCTCCCCTCAGAGACATTCTGGCTGCCTTCCCATTGGTCAAGTCTCCTAACTCATTTGTAAACTTAAATTTCATCCAGGGAAAGCCTTTCATGTCTATTTATATCACATCCTGCTTTCATTTGGTTTATTTAAAGATTTATTAAATGCATTAACCACAGTGAAATTTCCTATGAGAGTTAGAACATGTGAATAAAATTATTTTAAAATTATGTTTATGTTGTGATTTATAGAATTGCAAATTGTCAAAGACATAAGGGATCATAGTAAAGTAGCACACAGTTGCTTGGAGCCCACATATTACTACAAGACCTCACTTGAAAGCTGGTAATTTCCCTGAAATAGCCCATAGGGGAAGCATACGAAAGGCAGCTCCCAGCACGTGGTTTGAATAGATGTGCCCTTACAGTGAAATGCCAAATTGAGGAAAATTTTAATGGAGGATTTGAGTACAGGAATCACTTCTTAACTTGATTCAGAGCCTGGCCCCATTTTCCTCCACTTTTTATCATCTGTCTCATTGAAGAGAGGAAGAATTTACTCAAGACCACAAACACTTGCCTCCTTAAAGTGAGTTAACAGATGGATTAAGTAAACAGCAATACCATTGCATACCTCCTTTATGATTTGCTGAATATAGAGAGTGGGAAAAGAATGTTTGGTAGCCACAAAAGTTTGTATTGATAGCAAACAAGTCACTGTGCATGAGTGTCTTTAAACCATTAATTAAACAAATACTGATTACTAATCATAAAGCATTTTGTGGAGGAGTGGTGTGAGTGATGAGGCTGAGGCTGGAAGGGGATGAAGATGCTAGATTGTAAAGGGACTTTTGTGACATACTAAGTAGTTAGGCCATATCCTTTTAGGTCTGTTAGGTGTCGTTGAAGGATTCTAATCAAGACACAGGCATTTTGGGGACTTTCCTGGCAGTCCAGTGGTTTAGATTCTGCACTTCCAATGCATGGGGCACAGGTTTAAACCCTGGTTAGGGAGTTAAGATCCCACATGCCATGCCGCAAGTGTTACTATCAAGTACTTCTACACATAATGTTAGTTTGACTGTAATAAAGAGTATGTTTAAAAAGATAGGCATTTCTAAGGCCTGCTTCTTAGAAGTAATAATATGATGGTAGTATATAGGATGGATGAAAAGAGGAAAGATCTAGACCCAATGAGGAGATAATGGTAGTTGACTGGACTGGAGATGGTGGTAGCCTGAACATGGCCAGGAGAAAAATGGTGAAAAGGGATAGGTTTGAAATATCATTAGGAGGTTAAATCAATAGCATATATGATTGATTAGATATGGAAGCTAAGAAAAAGGCATGACTCAGTGGTGATTGACAGAATGATAGAGTGATTGATAGTGATTTCTGGTTTATACAAACTGAGCATTTATGGAACTTTCTAACCTCTGTTCGCTTTTATGACACTGAAAGTGACTGTTGAAGAAAACTGTTATCAAGTAATACATGTAAGGCAACAAAGTACAATTTCAAACTACATATGTAAGGCAAGCAAGGTTAAAAACTGGTTTCTGTTGTTTCAATTTTGCTAAATAAATGGTATGAGAAAACAGGTCTAAATTGCCAGACTTTATGGTTCATATTTGTAAGAACAGAGCTTACAAATGAATGAACATTCCCTATGGACATGAACAGACCTTAAAGAAAATTCCACAGAAAGCCTTGAGGTCTAACATGACATAACTTGATAGACCAGGAAATCTGAAAATTTGGTGTCTAATTGCAGAGAGCAAGTGTTAGAAGATAGAAGTGATGAATACTTGACTGAAACGAATTCCTTGAATATCTAACCATGCATTTTATGTCATCTATCATTGTAGTTTCTCAGCACTTAGAAATATGAGCCCTGAATAAAAATGTAGAGGACCACCTGTCTCCATGGCAGTGTTCCAAGAACCCACGGGCTAATTTATGCTTAACACGAGCAGGAAATGTAGACAGCTACCTTCTACTTGGCACTCAGTTTCATTTTTCAAAGGAGGACATTGCAAAGAAACTAACTGTACATTGAGGCAAATATAATAGAGTGCACTCCTTATACATGGGAGCTTGGAGTTTGGTGTTAGGATCCGAGGGGAATCACATAGGGTAGACTTTCTATAGCTATCTTCTAATGTCTCTCTCAGCCATTTGACTTTGGAGTCTAAAGCAGTGTGACCTAGTTAGTAATGAGACTTGGAGTATTGTGTTTCAGAATAGGTATGTAATATGTGAGTAGTGTATTTTGTTTAATGTGTAGGGTATTTTTAAAGGTTGATGGTTATTTTAGCAGTTTCCCTTCTCACAACTATGAACTGAACTCCTGAATTGTTATGTTATAAAGTAAAAACATAGAAAAGGACATGGCCTCTAATCAGTGCAATGAATATTAATCTGTGTTTGTAAGAAACAAATGTCACTAACTGAAAATGGAAAGTAAAGACTGACCTATAACAAGTATTTGTTGGTGACATCAAATAAGCATACTGTTATCGTTGATAGAATTTACTAGCTTCTTTAATATTACAATGTTTGAGGTTTACAACATACCACAGTGGTTTGTATATAGGATTAAATTAGACCTAGCACCAAGCTTTAAAACCTGCAGATGGTAATTCCTAGTGGTGATTCTGTGGATCAATTATTTAACCCCTCTAAATTGCCTTTGCTTCATTTTTAGTAAAGAAATGATCATAGCTAACTCACCCAATAATTGAACGCAAGGCAAATGCTCAGTAAATCATTGTTGGTTAATAACAAACCAAGAGTAGTGGGAATTAGAAGTAGAATAAAAGTAGAGTCTTGAGAGTCCCTTGAACTGCAAGGAAATCAAACCAGTCTATCCTAAAAGAAATCAACCCTAAATAGTCATTGGAAGGATTGATGCTGAAGCTCCAATACTTTGGCCACCTGATGTGAAGAGCAGATTCATTAGAAAAGACCTTGATATGGGGAAAGATTGAAGAGGAGAAGAAGGGGATGACAGAGAGCAGATAGTTGAATGGCAATCACCGACTTAACGGACATGAGTTTGAGCCAACTCCAGGAGATGGTGATGGATGGGAATGCCTGGGGTGCCACAGTCCATGGGATCACAAGGGAGTCAGACTCGAGCTGATCAACTGAACAACAAAAAGTAGAGTATCCTTCTTTGTCCCACAAAATACTTGAGATTAATTATTTTAAAAACTTTAAAAGATGATAAGTAGAAGGGAAGGATCAGATTTTATTTTTAGCATTTAAAAGAAAAAAGAGGAAAGCCAAAGTCAGTATGTGTGTGGTGTGTGTATATCTGTGTGGGTTTATATGGGGGCTGTCTTTGTATATCATTAGGACTAACATTACTTCACTTGAGCTTTCTAATCTGAGCTTCAAATTCAGCTTTAAGATTGATATCTGCCAGTTTGAAAGAAGAATATGTCCAGCTCTGTAATTTTCCATAATCTATATGGAAAAAGCATAGTAACTATTCAGATCAAGCCAAGTTTTTCTTGAACAGTAATTTGTTCAAGGGATTTCTTCTGTTAGGATTTATAAAAGGGCATTTCAGGATAAGGGTAGGTCACATTTTCAAAAATATATGCCTGATACAAAAATAGTAATGTATTGTCTCATTTTTTTTGGTGTCTGTGATCAATTAATCTTTTTTTAAATTTAAATTTATTTTAATTGGAGGCTAATTACTTTACAGTATTGTATTGGTTTTGCCATACATCAACATGAATCCACCACGGTATACATTTGACAAAAACCAAAATCTTATCATTAAAAGACACACTCAGGTGTGTCCGACTCTTTGTGACCCCATGGACTGTAGCCTACCATGCTGTTCCATCCATGGGATTTTCCAGCCAAGAGTACTGGAGTGGGTTGCCATTTCCTTCTCCAGGGGATCTTCCCAACCCAGGGATCAAACCCCAGGTCGCCCGCATTGTAGGCAGATGCTTTACCATCCAAGCCACCAGCGAAGTCCAAAAGACAATTAATTGAAGCCAAATACATGAAGGATAAAATTCATACAGTTCAATTATGTACCTTTTTGTGGTCTAGTTTATTGATCCAAGGAAGAACCTGGAGCAACTGAAGAGATAGATGCAACCATCTTATTTCAGACAATTCTTTCAGTTGGCTTTCTAATGGGAGCAGAAAATCTGAGCTCATCCTCTTAACTATGAATAGATTCACGCACTTAAGGAAGAGTAAGTAGATATTAAGTAGATATGCATCCTTGTGATAATGTAAGGTCAACCAAAATCCTCAGTGAAAAGTACTTTTAATAATTATGTGAAAGAAGAGATGCTTGTACTGGAAGTTGCTTTTCTTTAAAAATTGTTTAAAATTATGAAATATTGCTTTCTAACTTTTTCTGATGCATGGGATTTTTATTAAATTGAATATGTATGTGGTTTCAGAATCTTCGTATGAGACAACTGGTCACATGATCAAAAACTACATAAATGGCAGTACTGCGTGTTGAGGATTATTGAAATTGCTGTTTTGGCAAAGAGTTTGGAAAAATAAAGACTGAGAATAAGCAGATGTATCTCTTTAATTCTTTTCTTTAAATGAAAACACAGTCATCTCAAATAACAACAGTATGAAAACATGCCATTACTTTAGTAATCAACCTTTACTAGCATTATCATTAACAAAATGATGATGATAATAATTGAGGGAGCAAGACATAAACATTCTATTTTTTGACTAGTGCTATTAAAGTAAAGTGAAATCTGTTCTCTCTTAGATCTCGTTTACTTGAATGAGAGTAGTTTTCTCTATTCAGTGCTGAATGATTAGTAATCAAGCATGCTGGTCATGTTTAAGGCTGAACAATTAAAGAGGCTAGGAGAATGTTTCCTAAATTTGTTTTGTTAATATATGAGGCTAACCTGGGGTCTCCAAAAAAATGCAGATTGTGATTATCATTGCAGTCCTATTAAATAAGAATTAGGGTGAGGTGAGGAAATGGGGTACCTTGTTGGGAATTTATATTTTTAACAAGATTGCTGTGTGTGTATGCTCAGTCATGTCCAACTCTTTTGTGACCCCATGGACTGTAACCTTCCAAGCTCCTCTATCCATGGAATTTTCTGGGCAAGAAAACTGGAGTGGGTTGCCATTTCCTACTCCAGAGAATCTTCCTGACCCAGAAATCGAACTTGAGTCTCTTGAGTCTCCTGCACTGGCAATGGATTCTTTACCACTACCCCACCTTGGAAGCTGAAGAAATGTACTACATGATTATTAAGTCAGACAAGTCTTGAAACAACAGATGAAGCCAGTCCTTCTCAGAAGCATTCTGGAGATGAACTTTGCTTTAGAAATTTGTTTTCCCCATCCCCACTGCTTTGGCCTTCAGAACCACAAGACAATCCAAATATTCTCCATTGAAACCTCATTGCTAACATCTGGGCTACTTTTCTCTCTGTTCACAGATTTTATCAGATTACAATATGTGTAAGTCTCTGCTGTTTTTGAAATTAAAAGTCACTTGCTCCTTGGAAGAAAAGCTATGAACAACCTAGACAGCATATTAAAAAGCGGAGACATTACATTGCTGACAAAGGTCCGTCTCGTCAAAGCTATGCTTGTTCCAGTAGTCATGTATGGATGTGAAAGTTGGACTATAAAGAAAGCTGAGCACAAAAGAACTGATTCCTTTGAACTGTGATGTTGGCGAAGACTCTCGAGAGTCCCTTGGATTGCAAGGAGATCCAACCAGTCCATCCTAAAGGAAATCACTTCTGAATATTCTTTGGAAGGACTGATGCTGAAGCTGAAACTCTAGTACTTTGGCTACCTCATGCGAAGAACTGACTCATTTGAAAAGACTGTGATGCTGGGAAAGATTGAGGGCAGGAGTAGAAGGGGATGACAGAGGATGAGATGGCTGGATGGCATCACCAACTCAATGGACATGAGTTTGAGCAAGCTCCAGAAATTGGTGAGGGACAGGGAAGTCTGATGTGCTATGGTCCATGGGGTTGCAAAGAGTCGGACACAACTGAACGACTGAACTGAACTGCTATTTTTGGTCATACTAGGGCTTTGTGAGTACATTTTTCATTCAGAGTTCCTATGGTCTAGAATTCATGTTGCTGACACTCTAAATTTAGCTTTAAGAAAATGTAGAAAATTAAAATCTGGCTAACTCTGACTTTTTACATTGAGGCATATCCATTATTTCTCCCCCTTAATAGATGGATACAGGTCAAAAGATATTGGAATAACTGCCCAAACAATTGCCCAAACAATTTTTCTTATCTTTCTAAGTACTACCAGTATCAAACAGTTACTTCCTGGCTTCTAGTTAATCTTGCACATTTTAAGGTTTCTTGAAGATATGATAATATTTTAATATGACATTGTAAAATTCATTATTAGGTCTTTCATTTAGACCAACTACCAATCCATTATGATGTTTCACTGGGCTCAGTTAGCAAGCAATGTAGAAATGGTAAAGTCTCATCACTCAAATTCACAAACAAAAGTATTTGCATAAACACTGAAGTATTTTCTTTTTCAAAGTGATGTTTCCTTTTAAAGATCTGCCTTTAATCTTAAGTAATCTTTGACCATACAAACAACAAGATTTAATTTTTACAAATTCTTGTAAAATGCTTTGCAAAACAATATCAGGAGAACAGGACCTATTTCATACCTCTACCCCATAGCATCTTTTAATGTAGATGTGCTGTTATTAATTTTTCCTATTTAATAATGAGGATGAACTCATTCTTTTTTATAATATATATATATTTTATTGAAGTATAGGTAATTTACAGTGTTTCAGGTACACAGCAAGGTGATTCAGTCATACAAATTACACATATGTTATTTTTGAAATTATTTTCCATCATAGGTTATTATAAGATATTGACTATGGTTCCCTATGCTATGCAGTAAAACTTTTTGCTTGTTGCATTATTTATTTTTTAACTAGAAATCTAGCAGTCTATAAATGCTAAGTCCAAAAAGTGGAATCAAAATGTCATAGATTTTTAGTTAGGCAAAAATTCATGTTTTCTAAAATATATATATATATATATAAAACATATTTTTATACAGTTATCCAAAAGCTTTACCACTACACTTGATAAATGCTTGAAAAAGAACATCAAAGGAAAAAGAAGAGTTGGAGAAATGGGACAACATAAACTAAAAGAAATGGGAGCACTGATTATGAAACAGAAAAAGTGAAACAAACTAGATAAAAGTAAAAGATAGACGTCCAGTTGCTTTTAAACAAGACTGCTCATTAAAAATATCTGGAGCTCTGGAGAAAAGAGCAATACATGAGCATTTGTATTTTTCAAAAAATTTCAAGATAATTCTGATATGCATCTGGATTTTAAAAATAATTACAGGTTTTTCTATTAAGGTTTAGAGATATAGAGTTCTATTATTTTTTCTGTTGACTGATCAGGATACAGTGGTATTAAGTGAGTAATAGTTCAGTTCAGTTCAGTTCAGTCGCTCAGTCGTGTCCGACCCTTTGTGACCCCATGAATCGCAGCACGCCAGGCCTCCCTGTCCATCACCAACTCCCGGAGTTCACTCAGACTCACGTCCATTGAGTCAGTGATACCATCCCCATCTCATCCTCAGTCGTCCCCTTCTCCTCCTGCCCCCAATCCCTCCCAGGATCAAAGTCTTTTCCAATGAGTCAACTCTTTGCACGAGGTGGCCAAAGTACTGGAGTTTCAGCTACAGCATCATTCCTCCCAAAGAAATCCCAGGGTTGATCTCCTTCAGAATGGACTGGTTGGATCTCCTCGCAGTCCAAGGGACTCTCAAAAGTCTTCTCCAACACCACAGTTCAAAAGCATCAATTCTTCGGCGCTCAGCCTTCTTCACAGTCCAACTCTCACATCTATACATGACCACTGGAAAAACAATAGCCTTGACTAGACAGACCTTAGTTGGCAAAGTAATGTCTCTGCTTTCGAATATACTATCTAGGTTGGTCATAACTTTTCTTCCAAGGAGTAAACGTCTTTTAATTTCATGGCTGCAATCACCATTTGTAGTGATTTTGGAGCCCCCCAAAATAGAGTCTGACACTGTTTCCACTGTTTCCCCATCTATTTCCCATGAAGTGGTAGGACCGGATGCCATGATCTTCGTTTTCTGAATGTTGAGCTTTAAGCCAACTTTTTCACTCTCCTCTTTCACTTTCATCAAGAGGCTTTTGAGTTCCTCTTCACTTTCTGCCATAAGGGTGGTGTCATCTGCATATCTGAGGTTATTGATATTTCTCCCAGCAATCCTGATTCCACCTTGTGCTTCTTCCAGTCCAGTGTTTCTCATGATGTACTCTGCATATAAGTTAAATAAGTAGGGTGACAGTATACAGCCTTGACGTACTCCTTTTCCTGTTTGGAACCAGTCTGTTTTTCCATGTGCAGTTCTAACTGTTGCTTCCTGACCTGCATACAGATTTCTCAAGAGGCTGGTTAGGTGGTCTGGTATTCTCATCTCTCTCAGAATTTTCCACAGTTTATTGTGGTCCACACAGTCAAAGGCTTTGGCATAGTCAATAAAGCAGAAATAGATGTTTTTCTGGAACTCTCTTTCTTTTTCCATGATCCAGCGGATGTTGGCAATTTGATCTCATTGGAATGAAGAGTGACCTTTTCCAGTCCTGTGGCCATTGCTGAGTTTTCCAAATTTGCTGGCATATTGAGGGCAGCACTTTCACAGCATCATCTTTCAGGATTTGAAAGAGCTCAACTGGAATTCCATCACCTCCATAGCTTTGTTCGTAGTGATGCTTTCTAAGGCCCACTTGCCTTCACATTCCAAGATGTCTGGCTCTAGATTAGTGATCACACCATCATGATTATCTCGGTTGTGAAGATCTTTTTTGTGCAATTCTTCTATGTATTCTTGCCACCTCTTCTTAATATCTTCTGCTTCTATTAGGTCCATACAATTTCTGTCCTTTATCGAGCCCATCTTTGCATGAAATGTTCCCTTGGTATCTCTGATTTTCTTGAGATCTCTAGTCTTTCCCATTCTGTTGTTTTCCTCTATTTCTTTGCATTGATTGCTGAAGAAGTCTTTCTTGTCTCTTCTTGCCATTCTTTGGAACTCTGCATTCAGATGCTTATATCTTTCCTTTTCTCCTTTGCTTTTTGCCTCTCATCTTTTCATAGCTATTTGTAAGGCCTCCCCAGACAGCCATTTTGCTTTTTTGCTTATCTTTTCCATGGGGATGGTCTTGATCCCTGTCTCCTGTACAATGTCACAAACCTCATTCCAGAGTTCATCAGGCACTCTATCTATCAGATCTAGGCCCTGAAATCTATTTCTCACTTCCACTGTATAATCATAAGGGATTTGATTTAGGTCGTACCTGAATGGTCTAGCGGTTTTCCCTACTTTCTTCAATTTGAGTCTGAATTTGGTAATAAGGAGTTCATGATCTGAGCCACAGTCAGCTCGTCCTAGTCTTGTTTTTGTTGACTCTATAGAGCTTCTCCGTCTTTGGCTGCAAAGAATATATCAATCTGATTTCGGTGTTGACCATCTGGTGATGTCCATGTGTAGAGTCTTCTCTTGTGTTGTTGGAAGAGGGTGTTTCCTATGACCAGTGCATTTTCTTGGCAAAACTCTATTAGTCTTTGCCCTGCTTCATTCCGCATTCCAAGGCCAAATTTGCCTGTTACTCCAGGTGTTTCTTGACTTCCTACTTTTGCATTCCAGTCCCCTATAATGAAAAGGACATCTTTTTTGGGTGTTAGTTGTAAAAGGTCTTGTAGGTCTTCATAAAACCGTTCAACTTCAGTTTCTTCAGCGTTACTGGTTGGGGCATAGACTTGGATAACTGTGATACTGAATGGTTTGCCTTGGAGATGAACAGAGATCATTCTGTCTTTTTTGAGATTGCATCCAAGTACTGCATTTTGGACTCTTTTGTTGACCATGATGGCTACTCCATTCCTTCTGAGGGATTCCTGCCTGCAGTAGTAGATATGATGGTCATCTGAGTTAAATTCACCTGTTCCAGTCCATTTTAGTTCGCTGATTTCTAGAATGTCGACATTCACTCTTGCCATCTCTTGTTTTGACCACTTCCAATTTGCCTTGATTCATGGACCTGACATTCCAGGTTCCTATGCAATATTGCTTTTTACAGCATCGGACCTTGCTTCTATCACCAGTCACATCCACAGCTGGGTATTGTTTTTGCTTTGGCTCCATCCCTTCATTCCTTCTGGACTTATTTCTCCACCGATCTCCAGTAGCATATTGGGCACCTACTGACCTGGGGAGTTCCTCTTTCAGTATCCTATCATTTTGCCTTTTCATACTGTCCAGGGGGTTCTCAAGGCAAGAATACTGAAGTGGTTTGCCATTCCCTTCTCCAGTGGACCACATTCTGTCAGACCTCTCCACCATGACCCACCTGTCTTGGGTTGCCCCGTGGGCATGGCTTTGTTTCATTGAGTTAGACGAGGCTGTGGTCCTAATGTGATTAGATTGACTAGTTTTCTGTGAGTATGGTTTCAGTGTGTCTGACCTGTGATGCCCTCTTGCAACACCTACCATCTTACCTGGGTTTCTCTTACCTTGGACATGGGGTATCTCTTCACAGCTGCTCCAGCAAAGCACAGCTGCTGCTTCTTACCTTGGATGAGGGGTATCTCCTCACCACCGCCTTTCCTGACCTTCAAGGTGGGATAGGTTGTAATAGTT
This sequence comes from Capricornis sumatraensis, assembly GCF_032405125.1. NCBI lineage: Eukaryota > Metazoa > Chordata > Mammalia > Artiodactyla > Bovidae > Capricornis > Capricornis sumatraensis. Next base: position 59,820,669 of record NC_091071.1, on the reverse strand, counting down.
ACATAATCACAATAGTAAAAGATGTTTATCAGTTTTCATAATCCATAGCCAGATGAAAAATAAAAGATAAAGATAATTACAATTGCAAGCCATAATGGGAACATGATTAACCTAACAATATAAAATAATCACATACAATTTGGAGGGGATCAAGCAGAGTGATGTGGTAAGAGGAAGTGCATACATGCACATGTTTTCATCCACCCAGCCAGTCTATGTCTTTTGGTTGGTGCATTTAATCCATTTACATTTAAGGTAATTATCTGTATGTATGATCCTATTACCATTTTCTAAATTATCTTGGTTTGTTTCTGTAGGTCTTTTCCTTCTTGTGTGTTTCCCACCTAGAGAAGTTCCTTCAGCATTTGTTATAAAGCTGATTTGGTTGTGCTGAATTCTCTCAACTTGTCTGGAAAGCTTTTGATTTCTCCATCAAATCTATGGAGAATCTTCCTGGGTAGAGTATTCTTGGTTGTAGGTTCTTCCCTTTCATCACTTTAAATATGTCATGCCATTCCCTTCAGGCTTGTAGATTTTCTGTTGAGAAATCAGTTGATAGCTTGATGGGAGTTCCGTTTATGTTATTTGTCCTTTTCCCCTTGTTGCTTTTAATATTTTATCTCTGTCTTTAATTTTTGTCTGCTTGATTACTATGTTTCTCAGTGTGTTCCTCCTTGGGTTTATCCTTCCTGGAACTCTCTGTGGTTCCTGGATTTGGTTGACTATTGCCTTTCTCATGTTCTGGAATTTTTCAGCTATTATCTCTTCAAATATTTTCTCAGATCCTTTCTCTCTCTCTTCTTCTGGGACCCTTATAATGCGAATGTTGGTGCACTTAATGTCCCAGAGGTCTCTGAGTCTGTCTTCATTTCTTTTCATTCTTTTTTCTGCTTTGGGACAGTGATTTCCACCATTCTGTCCTCCAGGTCATATATCTGTCTTCTGCCTAAGTTATTCTGTTATTGATACCTTCTAGTGTATTATTCATCTCTGTTTGTTTGTTCTTTAGTTCTTCTAGGTCTTTGGTAAACATTTCTTGCATCTTCCCAATCTTTGCCTCCTATCTTTTCCCGAGATTCTGGACCATCTTCACTATCATTATTCTGAATTCTTTTTCTGGAAGGTTGCCTATCTCCACTTCATTTAGTTGTTTTCCTGGGATTTTATCTTGTCCCTTCATCTGGGACATAACTTTCTGCTTTTTCATGGTCATTAACTTTCTATAATATGGTTTTTGTTTTAGCTGCTGTGAGACTGTGCTTCTTGCTTCTTCTGTCTGCCCTCTGCCTTCTGGATGAAGCTAAGAGGCCTGTGTAAACTTCTTGATGGGAAGGACCAGTGATGGAAAAAACTGGGTCTTGCTCTGGTGGGCAGGGCCTTGCTTAGTACAGCTTTAATCCAGTTATCTGCTGATGGGTGGGATTGCACTCCCTCCCTGTTAGTTGTTTGGCCTGAGGGGTCTACAGGCTCTATGGTAGGGTTAATGGTGAACTGGAGTGTTTACACCAAGGGGGACCTTCCAGTGCCCCTGTTCCTGTGGTGAGCCCCTGCCCAACCCATGCCTCCACAGTAGGTCCTCCAACACTAGCAGGTAGTTTTGGATCAGCTTCCTGTGGCATCACTGCCTCTCTCCTCCGGGTCTTGGTGCATGCAAAATTTTGTTTGTGCCCTCTAAGACTGGAGTCTCTGGTTACCTTAGTCCTTGGGAAGGCCAATGGTCAAATCCTGCTGCCCTTAAGGCCAGATTCCCTGGGTATTCCCAGTCTCTTTGTTGGATCCCCCAGGGTTCAGAACCTTTACAATAGTGCAAGAACTTCTTTGGCATTATTGTTTTCCCATCTCTGGGTCACCTACCTGGCATTTCTGGGATTTGATATAATTGTGATTGCACCCCTCCTACCGACTCACTGCAGTTGCCTCTTTGTCTTTCAACGTGGCATATCTTTATTTGGTGGGTTCCCACATCCTCTTCCTGATGGTTGCTCAGTAGCTAGTTGCAGTTTTGGTCTCTTGAAGGAGGAGATGAGCACACATCCTTCTATTCCACCATCTTGAACTGAAAGCCTCCAAACTCATTCTTTTTTGGATTACTTGTATTTAATATTAAGTAAGATGGACATAGCTAAATAGTTACTCAATATCTTCTTACCTTGTGATATAACAGTTTTTATTGATGAAAGATTATATTTCATGTAATTTTCCATGATATATTTGCTGAATATGTGAATTCTGAGTCACAATGGCAGTTTTTGAGGACTCATTTAGAAATTATTTTGTAGCATAGGAGTACAATAAGCTCTTGTAAAAGTCCTGCTATAAACCAGACTCCTAAGATCCTTGAATGCTCAGCCCGAATGGGAAAGAATGCACAGATTTGCAAAGGAAACTTTGCTATTTATTATTTAACATATACTTCCACAGCAAGGTCACTGTTTTGAGAAGGTTAACTTGGTGTTGAATAATGGAAACTTCAGTTTGCTGTATTTGTGGTTTTCAAATCCATGTATTTCTGTATGTGACAGCAGTGAAGTAATATTTCACTTTTGACATTTCTTTTCAAATGCTACTTGAGGCCTTAATCAAAAGGATCTTTGAAACATAGCCACTTGACAGTTTGAGGACAATGCTCCACTCCACAGGAGTGAGAACTTTTCAGGTTGCTTGATTTCGTTTGAATGGGATAATCTACCTCAGAGTTGATGTGGTTATGTTTTACAGCATAACTGGTACAGAAGGTAGCAATACCAAAAATCAGAAAGTCAAATCTTCAGTTATAAGTGTTTCTTGTGGCTGTGACTCTTTTCAAAGTTTAAAGTTGAATTTAAGACCCCTTTTTTGGTCATTTTCTGTATTTTCAATCTTGGTGAATAACTCTGCCCTGAGGGTCAAATTATTTTATTTGACACGCATTTTAATAGTGTTTGTGAGCCCACGTATATCCTAAAATAGGATAAAGAAGTGATGGTATAACATTTGCTGGAGGCATTCTTGTAGAACAAATGATTTTTCTTACATGATCTTAAAATACACCAGTTTCAGAATATATATGTTAAAGATACCCAAATTATGTGTATGCATATATGTTTGTTTACATTATGTAGTTCATAAATTACTTGAATGTTCCTTCACCCAAAGGAGCTATGTTTATCTTTGAAAATATTAAATGTTCAAAGAGATGACATTATTCACAAGAACTAAAACTGTGCTTTTATTATTTGAAATAAGTATATTATAGAGAAGCTCTTATTTTTTAAAACTGCATATTTCATAGCATTAAGTTCATAATGTGGTGGGAACTGCTCTGTAAAACTTTATCATTCCCAAGACTTTCTGATAAAAGTAATCTCTCATTCACGGGAGCCACCATTTACTGATGCTATTCATATGAAGAAACTATATGGGATACAAAGATGAACAGGGAACTGTATTTGGAAAGTAGCACACATAAGACTATAATCTTTTTGAAAACAAATGAATAATTTTTCTGAGAGTTAACAAAATACCATGTTTTCTATTTCTTTTTCTCTCAGATGAAACTCTCTGATTTTTCCCTGATTGTTGTTGGTCAATCACTCAGTCGTGTGCAATTCTTTGTGACACCATGGACTGCAGCACACCAGGCTTACCTGTCCTTCACTATCTCTTGGAGTTTGCACAGACTCATGTCTGTTGAGTTGATGATGCCATCCAACCATCTGTCCTCTGTCGCCCCCTTCTCCTCCTGCTCTCAATATTTCCCAGCATGAAGATCTTTTCCAGTGAGTCAAATCTTTGCAACAAGTGGCCGAAGTATTCGAGCCTCAGCTTCAGCATCAGTCCTTCCAATGAATGTTCAGTGTTGATTTCCTTTAGTTTTGACTGGTTGAACTCCTTGCTGTTCAAGGGACTCTCAAGAGTCTTCTCCAACACCACAGTTCAAAAGCATCAATTCTTCAGTGCTCAGTCATCTTTGTGGTCCAACTCTCACATCTACACATGACTACTGGAAAAATCATAGCTTTGACTAGACAGACCTTTGTCAGTAAAGTGGTGTCTCTGCTTTTTAACATACTAAGTTGGTCATAGTTATGTTTCCAAGGAGCAAAATCTTTTAATTTCATGGCTGCAGTCACCATCCACAATGATATTGGAGTCCAAGAAAATAAAATCTGTCACTGTTTCCATTTTTCCCAATCCATTTGCCAGGATGGGACTGGATGCCATGATCTTTGTTTTTTGAATGTAGGGTTTAAGCCAGCTTTTTCACTCTCCTCCTTCACCTTCATCAAGAGGCTCTTTAGTTCCTCTTCACTTTCTACCATGAGTGGTATCATCTGTGTATCTGGGGTTATGGATATTTCTCCTGGCAATCTTGATTCCTGCTTGTGATTTACCAGGCCTGGCACTTAGCTTGACGTACTCTGTATATAAATTAAATAATCAGGGTGAAGATATACAGCAGTATCATACTCTTTTCCCAATTTTGAACCAATCAGTTGTTCCATGTCTAGGTCTAACTGTTGCTTCTTGAACCACATACAGGTTTCTCAGGAGACAGGTAAGGGTAAGGTCGTCTGGTATTCCCATCTTTTGAAGAATTTCCCACAGTTTATTGTGATTCACACAGTCAAAGGCTTTAACATAGCCAGTGAAGCCAAAGTAAATGTTTTTCTGGAACTCCCCTGCTGTCTTCATGAGCCAACAAACATTGGCAATTTGATCTCTAGTTCCTCTGCTTCTTCAAAACCCAGCTTGTACATCTGGAAGTTCTTGGTTCACATATCTCTGAAGCCTAGCTTGAAGGATTCTTAGAGTAATAGGCATGATTGTTTTGTAGTTAGAACATTCTTTGGCATTGCCCTTCTTTGGAATTGGAATGAAAGCTGACCTTTTTCAGTCCTGTGGCCACTGCTGAATTTTCCAAATTTGCTGACATACTGAGTGCAGCACTTTAATAGCAACATCTTCTAGGATTTTAAATAGCTCAGCTGGAATTCCATCACTTTCACTAGCTTTATTCATGTAATGCTTCCTAAGGTCCACTTGACTTTACACTCAAGAATGTCTGGCTCTAGGTGAGTAATCACATCATCGTGGTTATCTGGGTCATTAAGACCTTTTGTCCAATTCTGTATAATCGTATGGACTTTTTTTGCTTTATTATTGTTATTTTCCTGATAATAAAGCAAAAAGCATCCATAATAAAAACAATTCAAGCAAATACTGTTTTGTGTAGTAGAAAGAGTGTCTCATCCTTCTTGAGCTCCCCTCCCTGTAAACCTTCTCTTTTTATTATGCCCATTCTGCTCCAGTACTCCCCCTCCACCAGGATAATAAAAGATTGAGGCATATGTTCACATGTATTTGTGAATATGTACTTACATGAGTGTGTACTGGAACCTGTGGCACTTGGTGTGTATCATGGTGCTTGCCATGTGGTGAGCACATGATAGATGTGAGCTAAATTATAATTGCATATTTGGTTTTATAAATTTTGTTTATAGTTTATGTCTTTAACCCTATAATGTAGCAGTAGCTTCTTATATAGTTTATATTATCATAGATTTCTCTTATCAGTTTTAATGAATATTTAGCATTCATCTTATTGTTATATTTTAATTCATTAATCAAGTCCCTTTTTTATTGAGGGATAACTGACATTGTATTAATTCATGTGTACAATGATTTGATTTTTATATATCAGTTCAGTTCAGTCACTCAGTTGTGTCCAACTCTTTGTAACCCCATGGACTGAAACACACCAGACCTCCCTGTCCAACTCCCGAAGTTTGCTCAAACTCATGTCCATAGAGTCGGTGATGCCATCCAACCATCTCATTCTCTGTTGTCCCCTTCTCGTCACACCTTCAATCGTTCCCATCATTAGGGTCTTTTCAAATGAGTCAGTTCTTCTTATCAGGTGGCCAGAGTATTGGAGTTTCAACTTCAGCATCAGTCTTTCCAGTGAATATTCAGGACTGATTTCCTTTAGGATGAACTGGTTGGATCTCCTTGCAGTCCAAGGTACTCTCAAGAGTCTTCTCCAACAGCACAGTTCAAAAGCATCAATTCTCCAGTGCTCAGGTTTCTTTATAGTCCATATATTATAACACAATTACCATAGTAAATCTAGTTAACATCTGTCCCCATACATAGTTACAGAATTTTTTTCCTTGTGATGGTAAATTTTAAGATCCACTCTTTTAACAACTTTCATATATGCAATATGGTACTGTTAACTATAGTTGCCATGCTGTAATTACCTCCCCACAGCTCACTTATAACCGTAAGTTTGTACCATTTGACCTTCTTCACTCATTTAGCCCACCCCAACATTCAACCTCTATCAACCATTCATCTTTTCTCTACTTATGAGCTTATTTTGTTCTTTGTTTTGTTTTCTAGATTCCACATATAAGTGACACCCTTTAGTATTTGTCTTTCTCAGTCTAGCCTATATCACTTAGCATAATGCCCTCAAGGTCTGTCCATGTTGTTGCACATAGCAAGTTTCCTCTTTTTTATGGCTGAATGGCACAAAGTGAAGAGGAACTAAAAAGCCTCTTGATGAAAGTAAAAGAGGAGAGTGAAAAAGTTGGCTTAAGGCTCAACATTCAGAAAACGAAGATCATGGCATCTGCTCCCATCACTTCATGGCAAATAGATGGGGAAACAGTGGAAACAGTGGCAGACTTTATTTTTTTGGGCTCCAAAATCACTGCAGATGGTAATTGCAGCCATGAAATTAAAACACACTTGCTCCTTGGAAGAAAAGTTATGACCAACCTAGATAGCATATTCAAAGCAAAGACATTACTTTGCCAACAAAGGTCCATCTAGTCAAGGCTTTGATTTTTCCAGTGGTCATGTACGGATGTGAGAGTTGGACTGTGAAGAAAGCTAAGTGCCAAAGAATTGATGCTTTTGAACTGTGGTGTTGGAGAAGACTCTTGAGAGTACCTTGGACTGCAAGGAGGTCCAACCAGTCCATTCTAAAGGAGGTCAGTCCTGTGTGTTCTTTGGAAAGAATGATGCTAAAGCTGAAACTCCAGTACTTTGGCCACCTCATGCAAAGAGTTGACTCATTGGAAAAGACTCTGATGCTGGGAGGGCTTGGGGGCAGGAGCAGAAGGGGATGACAGAGGATGAGATGGCTGGATGGCATCACCAACTCAATGGACGTGAGTCTGAGTGAATTCCAGGAGTTGGTGGTGGACAGGGAGGCCTGGCATGCTGCAGTTCATGGGGTCGCAAAGAGTCGGACATGACTGAGTGACTGAACTGAACTGAGTATTCCATTACAAATATGGATTTTTGATAGGAATTGCATTGAATGTGTAGATTACTTTTAGTAGTCTGGACATTTTGACAGTATTTGTCCAATCCATTAATATATAATATTTTTCTATGCTTTAGCATCTTCAGTTTCATCAATGTCTTAATTATCTTTACTGTATTTCGATAAATAAGAAAAATACCTGTTCCTAGATATTTTTTTCTTTTTGATACAATTGTAAATTGAATTATATTTTAATTTCTCTGGTAATTTATTAGTATATAGACATGCAACATATTTCTGTATATTGATTTTATATCCTGTAGCTTTATTAAATTTATTATTTCTAACAGTTTTTTTTAGTGTAGTCTTTAGGTTTTCCCATATGTAATATTATATAATCTGCAATTCGTGATGGCTTTAATTTTTCTTTCCAGTTTGGATGTCTTTTATTTTTTTATTATGCCTAATTGCTGTGACTAGTACTTTGAATATTATGTTGAATGAAGATGGTGAAATTGGGCATCCTTATCTTCTTCCTGATCTTAGAGAAAAAGCTTTTAGGTTTTCACCATTGAGTTTGATGTCAGCTGTGGGTTTGTCATATCTGGCTTTTATTCTATTGGATTATGTTCCCTCTATACCACTTTATTGAGAATTGTAGTCATAGGTGGATGTTAAATTTTGTCAAGTGCTGTTTTTGCATTGATTGAATTGATGATATGCTTTTTATCCTTCATTTGATAAACATGTTGTATTACATTGATTTGCAGATGTTGAACCATCCTTGCATACCTGGAATAAATTTCAGTGGGTCATAATGCATGATCCTTTTAAATCATGTTGAATTTGGTTTGCTGATATCTTGTTAAGAATTTTTGCAAGTATGCTCATCAGGAATATTGGCCTGTAAATTTTCTTTTTCTGTGGTGTCCTAGTCTGGTTTTATATAAGGGTTATTCTGACTTCATAAAGTGAACTTAGAAGTATCCTCTTCTATTTTTTAGGAGAGTTTGATAAAGATTGATATTAATTCTCCTTTGAATGTTTGGTGGAATTCACCAGTGAAGCCTTCTGGTCCTGGACTTTTGTTTATTGGGAGGTTGTTGACTACCGATCCAATCTCCTTACTAGGAATGAGTCTTTTCAGATTTTCTGTTTCTCCATGATCTGTCTTGGAAAAGTATATATTTCTATAAATTTATTCATTCTAGGTCCAGTATGTTGGTGTATAGTTATTTGTAGTAGTCGCTTATTTTTCTGTATTTCTGTAGTATAAGATTTAATATTTCCTCTTTCATTTCTGATTGTGTTTAAGTCCTCTCTTTTTTTCTGGTTGATTCTAACTAAAGGTATGTCAATTTTGTTGATTTTATTTTGTGCAGTTCAAAAATCACTTATTTAGAATTCATTGAGAGCCCGATTCTCCTTGATTATCCTGTCCTGTCTAGTTCTTTTTATCACAGAATTAAGAAAAAGAATTAGTTGTAGAGTCATAAACAAAGATACATTTGAAAACAATACATTAAATTCTATTTATTATTATTCCCCAAGTTCTATTAGAATCATTGTTTATCGTGTACCCTGATCCACTGGTTGATTACAGGGTGCATTTCAATCTTCACTGAATGCTGGTTTTTATTATTCCTACTTCCTGAAATAGTACAGACAGTCCTTGTTTATGTCTAGAATGCATTTCTGGAAATCACACCAGATCGAGATCTGGTAACACAAATAATTTTTTCCCTAAAGACTAGTGTTGTAACTAAGGGTTATAGTCCTTTTACAGCTTCTGGAAGCTGTACATGTTCATTGGCTCATGATCCTCTTTGATCTTTACACTATCACCAGAAATATATGAGAAAACTTATTAACATTTACTAATGTTTTTATACCCTTGCCACTCTGAGAGATGACAGATAATATCCCATCATTTGGCATTTTGTTGGTTATTTTCCATTACTACTAGTCAGTATTTTTCTTGGGGATTGCTTTTTCATGTTATGCAAACATTTCTTCCTATGGGGTTACTTGTTTATTTCTGGAGTATGCTATTTCTTTACATATTATGAATATTATCTCTGTATTTCTCACATAGGTTGCAAATGTTTTTCTTCAGTGATTCATTTGTCCTTTGACTTTATATATCCTTCCATACAAATATGTAGTCAACTCTTTATTTTTATGCTTTATGGTTTTTGATGTCAAATAAGAAAAGCTTTCCACTTATAGATTTAGATAATACTTGCTGTTATAGTTTTCCTATCACTTTTACATTTTTTACACTGAAATCTAATCTATCTGTTTCATCAAAACTATTAGCATGTATTTATCCTTTCAGAAAAATTGAACATTCTGGTTTTATGCATTTTAAAATTTATTTTAGCCAAAATGAATAATATACATGGGTTAATTTACAATATTTTATCAATTTGAGCCTTTCTGTCAATAACAGAAATATGGTGTGCCTTTTCTTTTATTTAAGTTTTCTTTTATTTAATTCCACCAAACTTACAGATTCTTTGCATGGTCTTGGAATACTTCTAAAACCAAACAATATCTTTGCAGATATTCTTGCCAGAATTCTTGGGAAGAATTGGCTCTGGTCACATCCCTTGCTTCTGAACAAAACATCATGTCCAAGGGAGCCACATGAGGCTATCAGTGAGGAACTGCTTATCAAGCCAGGAAAGGGGAGGCTATGCAGGTTAGCAGAATACTGTGGATTGGCTGGGGTAGAGTCCTAAAAGAAAAGATGCTAGAGAGACAAAGTCAAATTCTTAAAAAACCGGAGAATACCTACTATATATTTTCAGAGAGTTTCATTCAAACATTGAGTTAGTTGAACTATATGACATTGTAGATAGTCTCATCATAGACTGATGGTGTATTGCTTCAAAACACAAAAGAGAATCCAGAGATACTTTGCCCTCAGAGAAAAGTAGATGTTGTAAAATATTTAGAAATTAATGAAAATATTTCTTAACAAACCGCAATTATTGAATATTGGGTATTTGGAAGTAATGCCCTTGATAATATTGTGTGACAACAGGTTGATTGTTTGACAAAGTTTCCTTCTCCAGGGGATCTTCCCGACCTCGAACCTGGGTCTCCCTCATTGCAGGCAGACGCTTTACCATCTGAGCCACCAGGGAAGCCATAACAAAGTTAGAGTAGCAAATAAGGTTATTTGAGAATAAACAGGATTTTTTGTTTCATTCTTAAGGAAAATAACATGTTTGCAGTCAGAGGCATTTCTATTTTAATTAACTATAGGAAAATATTTTTTTCTTTTTTAATTAGTAAAATTTATTTTCTAAGACAGTTTTAGCTTCCCAGAAAAAATTGAGTGGAAAGTACAGAGAGTTGACATATATTTCCTCTCTATACATACATAGCATCCCCCACTATCAATTTCCCTCTTTGTGGTGGTTTCATTTGTTAAAATTGATGAACCTACATTAGCGCATCATTATCATCTGAAGTCCAAATTTTACATTAGGCTTCACTCTGGGTGTTATACATTCTATGGGTTTTGACACATGCATAGTGACACATATTTGCCATTGTAATATCATGTAGAGATGTTTCATTGCCCTAAAAATCCTCTGTTCTCTGCCTGTTCATCCCTCCATCCTCCCAACCTCTGGAAACTACCCATATTCTACTGTCTCAAGACTTTTACCTTTTCCAGATTGTCATATATTTGTGTCTGTGTGTTAGTCACTCAGTAGTGTCCAGCTTTTTGCAACCCCGTGGACTGTAGCCCACCAGGCTCCCCCATCCATGGGATTTTCCAGGCAAGAATACTAGAGTGGATATCCATTTCCTGATCCAGGGGATCTTCCCAACCCAGGGATCAAACCCTGGGTCTCCTGCATCATGGGCAGACTCTATCATCTGAGCCTGAATCATACAGCATGAGGCTTTTCAGATTGAATTCTTTCAGTTAATAATATGCATTTACATTCCTCTGTGTCTTTTCATGGCTCAATTACTTTTTAAGTTTTGGTTTGTTTTAGCAATGAATAATATTTAATTCCCTGGATAGCCCAGTTTATTTATCCACTTACTCACTGAAAGCCATCTTGGTTGCTTCCAGGTTTGGCGATTATGAATAAAGCTGCTATAACTATCCTTGTATAGGTTTTTGTGTGGACATGATTTTTCAGTTCACTTGGATATATACCAATGTACACAATTGCTGGATCATATAGTAATAACATGTCCCATTTTGTAAGAAACAGCCAAAGCTGTATCACCTTGCATTCTCACCAGGGGGGAAAAAAAAAAAGAGTTCGTATTCCTCCACATCCTTGCCAGCATTTTGCGTTGTGGTTATGGAGTTTGACATCCCATGCTATGTATGTAGTATATCTCACTTTTGTTTTACTGTGAAATTCGCTAGTTTCTTGTGCTGTTGAGCATCTCTTCATGTGGTTAGTTGACAACTATATAGCATCTTCATTGATAAGGTGTCTGTTCAGGTTATACCCATTTTTTAAATCAGATTCTTCATTTCATTCTTATTGAACTTTTAAGAGTTCTTTGCATATTTTGGGTAACAGCTCTTTACCAGATGTGTCCTTCGCAATTATATTTATCCCAGTCTATGACTTTTCTCGTTCTCTTGAGAGTTTGTTTTTAGCATTGCCATAGATTTTTTGTTTGTTTGTTTCTTTCTGTCCGTCTTCACTGTCATTGAAATGGGATCATGGGAGGGAAATAAGCTAAACATAGCTGTTCGGTTGGCTGTTTTCTAGTTTCTTTTCTTTCTTTTTTTTTTAATTTTGTTGTTTTCTGTCAAACATCAACATGAATCAGCCATAGATATACATATATCCCCTCCCTTTTGAATCTCCCTCCCATTCCCTTCCCCTTCCACCCTTCTAGGCTGATCCAGAGCCCCTTTTTGAGTTTCCTGAGCCATACAGAAAATTCCCATTGGCTATATATTTTATATATAGTAATGTAAGTTTCCATGTTACTCTTTCCATACGTCTCACCCTCTCCTCCCCTCTCCCCATGTCCATAAGTCTATTCACTATTTCTGTTTCTCCATTGTTGCCCTGGAAATAAATTCTTCAGTAGCATTTTTCTAGACTCTGTATATATGCACTAGAATACAGCATTAATCTTTCTCTTTCTGACTCACTTTACTCAGTATAATAGGTTCTAGGTTCATCTACCTCATTAGAATTGACTCAAATGTATTCTTTTTATGGCTAACTAATATTTCATTGTGTATTTGTACTACAACTTCTTTATCCATTCATCTGTCGATGGACATCTAGGTTGCTTCCATGTTCTAGCTATTGAAAATAGTGCTGCAATGAACATGTGTCTTTTTCAGTTTTGGTTTCCTCAGGGTATATTGCCTAGGAGTGGGATTGCTGGGTCATATGGTGGTTTGATTTCTAGTTTTTTAAGGAACCTCCATACCGTCTTCCACAGTGGCTGTATCAATTTACATTCCCACCAACAGTGCAAGAGCATTCCCTTTTCTCCACACCCTCTCCAGCATTTATTGTTTGTAGACTTTTTGATGATGGCCATTCTGACCTGTGTGAGGTGATATCTCATTCTAGTTTTGATTTGCATTTCTGTAATACTTTGCCGACTAAGGTCCATCTAGTCAAGGCTATGGTTCTTCCTGTGGTCATGTATGGATGTGAGAGTTGGACTGTGAAGAAGGCTGAGTGCCAAAGAATCGATGCTTTTGAACTGTGGTGTTGGAGAAGACTCCTGAGAGTCCCTTGGACTGCAAGGAGATCCAACCAGTCCATTCTGAAGGAGATCAGCCCTGGGATTTCTTTGGAAGGAATGATGCTAAAGCTGAATCTCCAGTACTTTGGGCACCTCATGTGAAGAGTTGACTCATTGGAAAAGACTCTGATGCTGGGAGGGATTGGGGGCAGGAGCAGAAGGGAACGACAGAGGATGAGATGGCTGGATGGCATCACTGACTCGATGGACGTGAGTTTGAGTGAACTCCGGGAGTTGGTGATGGACAGGGAGGCCTGGCGTGCTGCGATTCATGGGGTCGCAAAGAGTCGGACACGACTGAGTGACTGAACTGAACTGAACTGAATAATGCCTGATGTTGAGCATCTTTTCATGTGTTTGTTAGCCATCTGTACGTCTTCTTTGGAGAAATATCTGTTTGGGTCTTTACCCACTTTTTGATTGGGTTGTTTGTTTTTCTGGTATTGAGTTGGATAAGCTGCTTGTATATTTTGGAAATTAATGCTTTGTCAGTTGTTTCATTTGCTATTATTTTCTCCCATTCTGAGGGTTGTCTTTTCACCTTGCTTATAGTTTCTTTTGCTGTGCAAAAGCTTTTAAGTTTAATCAGGTCCCACTTACTTACTTTTCTTTTTATTTCCATTACGCTAAGAGGTGGGTCATAGAGGATCTTGCTTTGATTTATGTCATCGAGTGTTCTACCTATGTTTTCCTCTAAGAGTTTTAAAATTTCTGGTCTTTCATTTAGATCTTTAATCCATTTTGAGTTTATTTTTGTGTGTATGATGCTAGGAGATGTTCTAATTTAAATCTTTTACATGTAGCTGTCCAGTTTTCCCAGCACCATTTATTGAAGAGGTTGTCTTTGCCCCATTGTGTATTCTTGTCTCCTTTGTCAAAAATAAGGTACCCATAGGCACATGGTTTTATTTCTGGGCTTTTTATCTTGTTCCATTGGTCTATATTTCTGTTTTTGTGCCAGTACCATACAGTCTTGATGACTGTAACTTTTTAGTACAGTCTAAAGTCAGGAAGGTTGATTCCTCCAGCTCCATTCTTCTTCCTCAAGACTGCTTTGGCTATTTAGGGTCTTTTGTGTTTACATATGAATTGTGAAATTCTTTGTTCTAGTTCTGTGAAAAATCCCATTGGTAATTTGATAGAGATTACATTGAATCTGCAGATTGCATTTGGTAGTATAGTCATTTTCACAATATTGATTCTTCCTACCCAGGAAAATGGAATATCTCCATCGGTTTATGTCATCTTTGATTTCTTTCATTAGTGTGTTATAATTTTCTATGTACAGTTCTTTTGTCTCCTTAGGCAAGGTTACTCCTAGATATTTAATTCTTTTTGTTGCAATGGTGAATGGGATTGAGTCCTTAATTTGTCTTTCTGATTTTTCATTGTTAGTGTATAGAAATGCAAGCGATTTCTGTGTATTGATTTTGCATCCTCCAACTTTGCTAAATTCACTGATTAGCTCTAGTAATTTTCTGATACTATCTTTAGGGCTTTCTATGTATATTATCGTGTCATCTGCAAACAGCGAGAGCTTTACTACTTCTTTTCCAATCTAGATTCTTTCATTTATTTTTTTTTCTTCTCTGATTGCTGTAGCTAGGACTTACTATGTTGAATAGTAGTGGTAAAAGTGGACACCCTTGTCTTGCTCCTGATCTTAGGGGGAATGCTTTCAGCTTTTCACCATTGAGAATAACATTTGCTGTAGGCTTGTCATATATGGCCTTTACTGTTGAGTTAGGTTCCTTCTATGTCCATTTTTTAAAGAGTTTTAATCATAAATGGGTGCTAATTTTGTCAAAGGCTTTTCTGCATCTATTGAGATTATCATATGGTTTTTATCTTTCAATTTGTTAATATGATGTATCACATTGGTTGATTTCTGTATATTGAAGAATCCTTGCATCCCTGGATTAAACCCAACTAGATCATGATGAATGAGTTTTTTTATGTGTTGCTGAATTCTGTTTGCTAACATTTTGTTGAAGATTTTTGCATCTTTGTTCATCAGTGCTATTGGCCTGTAGATTTCTTTTTTGTGTGTTGTCTTTGTCTGGTTTTGGTATCAGGGTGATGGTGGCCTCATAGAATAAGTTTGGAAGTGTTCCTTCCTCTGCAATTTTTCGAAAGAGTTTTAAAAGGATAGGCATTAGCTCTTCTCTAAATGTTTGACAGAATTCTCCTGTGAGGCCCTCTGGCCCTGGGCTTTTGTGTTTGGGGAGATTCTGATCACAGCTTCAATTTCAGTGCTTGTAATTGGGTTGTTCATAATTTCTGTTTCTTCCTGTTTCAGTCTTGGAAGATTGAACTTTTCTAAGAATCTGCCCATTTCTTCCAGGTTGTCCATTTTATTGCCATATAGTTGTTCATAATGGTCTCATAATCCTTTGTACTTCTACAATGTCTGTTGTAACCTTTCCTTTTTCATTTCTAATTTTGATTTGATTCTCGTCTCTTTTTTCTTGATGAGTCTGGCTAAAGGTTTGTCAATTTTGTTTCTTCCCAAAGAACCAGCTTTTAGTTTTATTAATCCTTAATATTGTTTCTTTCATTTCCTTTTCATTTATTTCTGCTCAGATCTTTATGATTTCTTTTACTAGTTTTGGGATTTTTTTTGTTCTTTTTCCAGTTGTCTTAGGTGTAAAGTTAGGTTGTCTATTCAATGTTTTTCTTTTTTCTTGAGGTAGGATTGTCTTGTTATATACTTCCCTCTTAGAACTGTTTTTGCTACATCCTGTAAGTTTTGAGTTGTTGTGTTTTCATTGTCATTTGTTTCTAGAAATTTTTTGATTTCCCTTTTGATTTCTTTAGTAACCTGTTGATTATTTAGAAACATCTTGTTTAATCTCCATGTGTTTGTGTTTCTTACAGTTTGTTTCTTGTAATTGGTATCTAGTCCCATAGCATTGTGGTTGGAGAAGATGCTTGATATGATTTCAGTTTTCTTAAGTTTAAGGAAGTTTGATTTGTGACCCAAGATATGGTCTCTTCTGGAGAATGTTCCATGTATATTTGAGAAGAGGGTGTATTCTGCATTTGGATGAAATGTCCTGAAGATATTCATGAAATCCACCTCATCTAATGTATCATTTAAGACTTGTGTTTCCTTATTAATTTTCTGTTTTGATGATCTGTCCATTGGTGTGAGTGGGGTGTTAAAGTCTCCTACTAATATTGTGTTATTGTCAATTTCTCCTTTTATGTCTGTTAGTGTTAGTCTTATGTATTGAGGTGCTCCTCAGTTGGGTACATAGATATTTATATTTGTTGTGACTTCCTCTTGGATTGATCCCTTGATCATTATGTAGTGTCCTTCCTTATCTCTTGTAATCTTCTTTATTTTAAGGTCTATTTTGTCTGATATGAGAATTGCTACTCCAGCTTTCTTTTGCTTCCCATTTGCAAGGAATATATTCTTCCATCCTCTCACTTTCAGTCTATATGTGTCTTTAGGTCTGAAATGGGTTTCTTGTAGACAGCATATATAAGGGTCTTGTTTTTGTATCCATTCAGCCAGTATTTGTCTTTTGGTTGAAGCATTTAATACATTTACATTTAAAGTAATTATTGATATAAATGTTCCTATTGCCATTTTCTTAATTGTCTGGGGTTGATTTTGTAGATCTTTTTTCTTTTCTTATATTCCTTGACTATGTATGTCCCTTTAACACTTATTGTAAAGCTGGTTTGGTGGTACTGTACTGAATTCTCTTAAATTTTGCTTGTCTGAAAAGCTTTTTATTTCTCAATTTTGAATGAGATCCTTCCAGGGTACAGTAATCTTGGTTGTATATTTTTCTCTTTCAGTACTGTAAGTATATCCTGCCATTGTCTTCTGGCCTGCACAGATTCTGCTGAAAGATCAGCTGTTAAGCATATGGGGTTTCCCTTGTATGTTATTTATTGCTTCTCCCTTGCTGCTTTTAATATTCTTTCTTTGTGTTTAGTCTTTGTTAGTTTGATTAGTATGTGACTTGGCATGTTTCTCCTTGGGTTTATCCTGTATGGAACTCTTGGACTTAACAGTTTCCTTTTCCATGTTGGGGAAATGTTCAACTATAATCTCTTCAGAAATTTTCTCATACCCTTTATTTTTCTTCTTCTGGGACTCCTATAATTTGAATGTTGCTGCATTTGATATGGTCCCAGAGGTCTCTGAGACTATCCTCAGTTCTTTTCATTGTTTTACTTTATTCTGCTCTTCAGAAGTTATTTCCACCATTTTATCTTTCAGCTCACTGATTCATTCTTCTGCTTCAGATATTGTGCTATTGATTCCTTCTAGAGTATTTTTAATTTCAATAATTATATTGTCTCTGTATGTTTATTCTTTAATTCTTCTAGGTCTTTGTTAATTGATTCTTGCATTTTCTCCATTTTGTTTTCAAGGTTTTGATCATCATTACTATCATTATTCTGAATTATTTTTCAGGTAGTTTGCGTATTTCCTCTTCATTTATTTGGACTTCTGTGTTTCTAGTTTGTTCCTACATTTGTGTAGCATTTCTCTGCCTTTTCATTATTTTTTTAATGTATTGTTTTTGAGGTCTCCTCTTCCTAGGCTTTCCTCGAAGAAGGTTCAATTCTTTCTTCTTTTTGGTTTCTGCCTTCCTAAGGTTGGTCCAGTGGTTTGTGTAAGCTTTGTATAGGGTGAGATTTGTGCTGAGTTTTTGTTTATTTGTTTGTTTTTCCTCTGATGGGCAAGGCTGAGGGAGGAGGTAATCCTGTCTGCTGATGACTGGGTTTGTATTTTTGTTTTATTTGTTGTTTAGATGAGGTGTCCTGTACAAGGTTCTATTGGTGGTTGGGTGGTGCTGCGTCTTGTATTAAAGTGGTTTCCTTTGTGTGAGTTCTCAGTATCTGATACTCCCTAGGGTTAGCTCTCTGGTAGTCTAGGGTCTTGGAGTCAGCGCTCCCACTCCAAAGGCTCAGAGTTTGATCTCTGGTCAGGAATGAAGATTTCACAAGTGGTTTGCTATGGCATTAAGAGAGATTAAAGCAAATATCCAAAAGTGAGAAATGGAAGGTGAACCCAGACAAATGACAGTTACAACATCAGGCAAATAATAATTAAAATAATGGAATATACACATATACATATACACCCATGAGCAAAGTCAAAACAGTGCAACAAAAATAAAGTAAGTAGATTGACCTGATGAACAAAGGAAATAAAAACTTATATTTACCAGTTAAGAACAAAATTAAGTAAAACACAAACTGGAAAACAAAACTAAAGCAGGGTGCCAAGTGGAGAATAAAGCAATGGAAACAAAACTAACACATATGTTGAGAGGAAAGGAAAGAAAGTAAAGAAAGGAAGAAGAGATATGCAAATTTAAATAGAGGTAGGTGAAGATTTTTATACATTAAATATTAACTACAAGGGGAAAAAATAGTAGGAAAGGCAAACAAAGGAATAAATATAGAAAAAATATAGTAGGTTTGAAAAAATTAAAAATTAAAATTATAAAAAAGAGAGAAAAAAAGAAGAAAGAAAAAGGGAAAAAAATAGGAAAGCTCCACAGAACTGCAAAAGCCCAATGTAGAGGCAGAGGTTTATAACAACAATAAAAAATGTGACTGAATATATACATATATACCTATAAGCAAAATTGAAACAGTCCAACAAAAATAAAGTACAATAGATTTACCCGGCAAGCAAAGGAAACCAAAAATTATATCTACCAGAACAAAACTAACTAAAACACAAACTGGAAAACAAAACTAAAGCAAGGTGCCAACTGGGGAATAAAGCAATGAAAATAAAACTAACAAATACTTTCAGAGGAGAGGGGAGAAAGAAAAGAAAGAGCAAATAGATATGCAAAGTTAGATAAAGGTAGATAAAGAAGATTTATATATGTCAAAGATTAGCTTCAATGGGAAAAGAAGCGTAGGAAAAGCAAACAAAGGAATAAATGTAGAAAAAAATAAATAGGTTTAAAAATTAAAATTAGAAAGGGGGTGGGCGGAGGAAAACGCCACAGAACTGCAAAAGCCCAGCATAGAGGCAGAAGTTTATAACAACAATTTAAAGAAAAAAAAAATGTGAGTGAGAGAGAAAAAAAAAAGCTCCAAAGCTTAATTGGATTTCACAGTGCCAATAAAGTCAACAACTACAATGGAGAGGGATTAAAAAAAAAAAAATCCAAAAGAATCTACAGAACAAGTCAAAAATAAGAATAATAAATGGTTTTCTTGAGTCATTGCTGTCAGTGTCCTTTCCCTTGCTGGGAGTCATACCCCACCTCACCTCCCTAGGATGCCCTCCAGCACTGTGCTGATCTCTGGACCTGCTGTGGGGGAAGCTCAGATTCTAATCTGGTCCTGCTACTATGTGTTCTTGCCTCCAGTGTCCACAGCTATCAGAATTAGTGCGTTTTCTTTTGCGGGAGCTCGCAATGGCATTTTATATATTCTATAGACACAGAGTCTGCCTCATTGATCATGTGGATTTAATCTACAGCTTGCACAGCTGGTGGGAAGGTTTTGGGTCTTATTCCTTAGCCACACGGCCCCTGGGTTTCAATTGTGGTTTTACTTCCACCTCTACTTGTGGGTTATCCACTTGGGTTTGCTCCTGAGGCTGCCCTGGAGGACTCGGGTTTGTCCCTGTGAGGGTCAGGTGTGGAGGTGGTGCAGCTGCTTGGGTCACAGCACCAGGTACTCAGGGTAGTTGGCGGCTAGAGCAGCAGGAAATATAGTGCTTTAGAGGGTATGGCAACCAGTATTGACCAATATGCTCCAGGACTCTTGCCTGGAGAATCAAGAAGCCTGGCAGGCCAGAGTCTACAGGGTCAGGAAGAGCTGGACACAACCAAAGTGACTCTGCGTGCACAGATGAAAGACGTCTTTTGCCTGTGGCAGCTCTGCCCCAATGAGAGTTGAGCATGAAGGTGGGACAGCTGCTCGGCTTGCAGGGACCCTGGTGGTACCAGGTGTGCAGGGACACGGACTGTCTATACCACAGGAGTTACAGCCCTATCGGAGTCTTTTTTCAAGCCCCTTATAGCTGGCAATCAGAAGGTCTTTTTGGCCCGTCTTTCTCTGTAGCTCCGCTCGTTCAGGCACTTAGAGGGCTGTCTTGCCTGGGGTCCTTGTCTGTTGTTCGGCGTGTCAGGCACATAGAGGGGCCCCCCTGGCTCAGTGCGTCAGATGTTTGATGGGTCAGCCTCTCTATCGTTCAGCTGCCCATGCTGGCATGTAGGGGGAGAGAGGCTATAGTGATGGCTCCACCCCTTATGCGTGTGACTCAGCAGCATTGCCTTGCTACCATGGCTGCCTGGCTATCCTCCACTGGCATTTCCCACCACGATCTCCTCCCTCACATCCCCTCAATCTGTCTTCCACAGTCAACAGCAGCTCTCACCCTGGGATTGCTCCACAATCCCTAAACTCCAGCTCCCAGCTGCTGTGCCATCCAGGGGACCAGCGTTCCTTTCTGGGGTATGGCTGTGGCAAGGACTGTCTGATTCTCATCCCATTTAGACTGCCACAGATCAGCTCTTTTACTCTCAACCTTAAATATTTCTCCTCTGACTCAGACAATTGCCCTGATGTGGGGATCGGGCCCTTGCTTCAGTTCCCCAACACCAAGGGCAGGACCAGCCCTACTAAGACTCCTGTTTTTCCCCCTAGTTCCTTTGTCCTACTGAGTTTTGCTTGGTTCTGTACAGTCTTTTCCACTGGTCAGGTACTCCTGTCCACTTTCAGCTGGTGTTCTGCATGCACTTCTGTGTCTGAAGGTATCTTCCTGATGTATCCGTGGAGAGAGATGTACTCCACATCCACCTCCTCCTCTGCCATCTTGCCACCTCTGGTTTCTTATTAACAACAGGGAGTAGGAGAAAAGAAATAGTTCTCTCAGAAATATTTGTTTCTTTAGTTTTTGTTGTCATTTATTGAAAGCTTTACTGTGAACTCCACTCATTGATAGATGGTTTATATACATTCTCATGGCAACCCACTCCAGTACTATTGCCTGGAAAATCCCATGGATGGAGGAGCCTGGTAGGCTACAGTCCATGGGGTCGCAAAGAGTTGGACACGACTGAGCGACTTCACTTTCACTAATCTTCAAAAGCAGGCATGACCATTTCCCTCTTAAAGAAGGGAAACAGAAGTTAGGAAAGCCAGATAATTTGTCCAATTAATAAAGCTAGTAGGTAACAAATTTGAAAGCTAAACCTGTAGTTGATTGTGCTGGAAAGTACATTCTAATAACCCTCCATACTGCTCTATTCTCTTTCTAAATTAGTATCATATCATTATCCATTTAGTTTGACTGTCCAGTGCATTTATCTGGAAGCACTTACTGTTATTGCTTTTTATGAGTGAGGTACTTTTCTAGATGTTGAGTTTATACAGATGAATAAGACATAGTCTCTGCATACATTCTAATCCTTGAGGAACTCCTAGTTCAAAGGAAAGTAGACAAGTAAACTATTAAATTACAGTATAGCCAGTGCAGTACAGACAGTCCTACAGTAACCTAGAGGGTGAATATTTATGACACATTAGCCCATCAGTGTTCAAGGTTAAAGTAAATAAAATGTAAAGATATCAAAGTACTTTTTATTATTTTACACATAGAATGGAGAAAATGTGGTCTTTAATTTGAACTGAATAGAATATAAGAAACTACTAAGACCAGACCTGATAGGAAATATTGGAGCATCAGACTTGATCATACTCATCATCGTTTATCTGGTCACATCTCATTCAGTACAGAAAAGTGACTAATGAAGACAAGTCAAACCAACTGGGGTGCATGGGACATAGGTAATGTGCTTTTCTCTTATTTTTATTCAAGGCAAAATATTTCTCTTGTAGGATCAATTTGACTTTTTTTTTTTAAACTTGAGATAAACAAAGGTATTAATTTCACTATCATTTTTCTGAGACTGAATATTACTATATTAAATACAAAAAAACAATTCCTGAAAATTTCCCGCTAGCTTTACCCTTTATTGGAAATACGGCCAGGAGTAAATTTCAAATGATCCAACTTTATGTGATTTCTTAACTCTAGAGTAGCCTAAGACTTTCAGAATCTGTTCCCACCTTGAATATTCTGAAAGGGCATGTCATTTTGGTTCCTTTTTACATCAGGAAAAGTGAAAAATACCTTAAGACATCAAAGATCACAGAAGTGCGTTATGGCCATCGTGTCATAATGAGTATTATGCCCTCATAGACTTTCTGCAGAAACAATCTGACTTTATAATAGACATATTTTACATCATAGAAGTAAATGATATTTTGTCTGAGGAAGTTTTGGATTCAATGGTATTCCAACATAAATGAAGATTAATTCTGTGTGTGCAAAGCTGATGGGGATTAGATATTTTCATAAGGAGACCAGGTTTAAAAGTTAATTTAAAAACTGAAATTGGAATCCTGGCTTCAATGGAAAGGGATAGGAATGGTTGATAAATTAGACAAGAATAAGCAACTCATATTTCTTGAACTATTAGAAAATTTTACCACAATTAAATAGGCTAATTTCGTAATGTTATATAGCAACTGTGACAGTGCTCATGTTTCAGAAAATACTTGATGAATTGTGTATACTAATATATATGTCTTGGGATTATTTTCTTTGTGGCATATTATTTTAGTTTAACATTTTTTTTTTGAGAACTAAAATTATATGACATTTTTATTTTAGGATGCAAAAACAAAAATGAGCAAACAAACAAACAAAAAACTTGAAATAGGCTTGTCAAATGATGTGAATTCATCCTTTCCATGGAAGCAGAAGGCAGATCAGTGCAGGTTATCCTCAGGGCCTCATACGTCCTGCTTCACTGCTGCCTGCACTCTGCTGGGTTCTGATCCTTCTTTGGGTCCTAGTCTGGATCATTTTCCTCATCTCCTTCTTCTTCCCCTTCCTCATCCGCTTCTTCACCTTCTTCATCATAATCGTCATCATCGTCTTCAATAGCTTCTCCAGTAAAGTATAACACTGATCTTGGGATTATACGCTCACGTAAAAAGTGACCAATTTCAAAGTCTGCAGCGAGGATATCTTCAGAATCATCATCCAGATCTCCACTCTCAGGAACTTCAGGAGGGGCAAAAAAAATTAAAGAAAGAGTCATTAGAAACTGTTGGTCACAGTATGAACTGTCCCATGTCCCTTGTGTTTCTGCTTCTTCTTAATCGTTTTCAAAGTGACATTCTTCCCCTTTTTCCAGTCTATCTGGCACCCTGTACAACCCATAATTTCTTGTCCATCAAAAGAAAAGGGATCAGAATCATCTGGTTCTGACCTCATCCTATATGTCTTTGTCAACACTTCATTTGTGAAATATTTATTGGGTTCAAAGTGAAATTCTAAGACAAAACTCATAGGTTGACCAGCATCTGAGAACTTCACTTTAGTATCTTTCAAGTGCTTTAGAATAAGCTCTTCATGTTCCTGAACCATATCACTGAACAAGTCAACATTCTTAAAAACGGTCAGCCAAAACTCAGGAATTCCCTTGGGATCTTCTTTCTCTTCATCCTTTTTCTCATCTTCAATCTTGGCCTTTTCTTTTAGCTCCTCCAAAATTTCATCTTCCTCATCTGGTTTCCATTCACATTCTTCTTCTGTAGGTTCATAAATGGCATTAATGATCTCAAATCGCTTATCTAACAGAGGCTGATTAAGAACAGCATACTTTCTTTCAAGATCATGAACTTCCTCATCGAATTTGGCTTCCATCTGTGCACATTTAACTTGAAGGTCTTTGAGAGCATTCACTCGTCTTTTAACTACCCTAGGCAAGCTTTCAATGTGTCCTGTTGGTGTTTCTACCAGACCATCAAGTCTTTCTTGAAGGGCTGCAAGAATCTGAGGATTTTGCATCATCTGAACAGTCAGCTGATGCACTTTGATTTTTGTTTCTTCACCAGTTTCTTCTTCTACTTCTTCAACATCATCCAAATCTTGAACAAGTTCAGACTGTTCTTTGTTGTCGATGTCTGCCATGTTGTACAAATGCCAAGTATTTTCAAAAATGGCAAATTTCGTTTTCCAGCTCAGCTCTCCGTTGGCGAGCGCGGGGAGCCGAGCGGCCCGAGCTGCGCAGGCAGTGACTCAGGGCGGCGGGAGGAGCAGGAGCTAGTTTAACATTTAATTGACAAAACACGCATGGAATCTTGCTTTTTTGGTAAGGTTTGATTCAGAGTTTAAAGATTGCAGAATGTCCTTTGTAACTGATACAGCCATACAAAGATCAGACATACTGCAATTATTGAGGTATTGATTGCCCTTAAAGGTCTCGCCAAAGGTTAGAAACAAACCAAAAGCTCAAATTAGTTATCTCTTTTATTATTGGCTGGTGTAGAAAAACTGTTTGGTGGGGAACTTGAAAAATGGGCCGTTGTGAAATGAATAATCATAGTCATCTTGACAGGTAATTTTATGTGTAAAAAATTAGATATTTATAATTTCAGTTGAATAACTTGGTTCTGCAGATCTGTTTTTTCAAATCACAAGTAAATAACAAAATGTGTGGTTAGGATTTAACCTCATATCTCATACTGTTTGCCTGGCATAAAGTGAAACTGACTGGCCCAGAGAGGAAACCACACTGTGAAACAAAAGGATGTTGAAAAGGTTAGAAAGCAAAATTAATTTACATCCTTGCCACTATTACGTTGTTGTTAAACAACATCACTTCATGCTATCAAAGCACGGATTTTCAATATTTCAGTTTTTCAATAAGGCAATATCTCTCAGTGACCAGTTTAATGGTCTGGAGACCCATGTTCCTCTGCTTTTCTCCCTTCTCACGCTACCTTATCTCCTGGATTGATCTTATACAATCAGGGCTTCAGTGATTGCCCTGGTCTCGTTCCTTTATCATATCCATGACATCCTTCTTACTGAATATCCTCAGTTGGATGGCCCATGCAAACCTCAAACACATCTCAAAGTACACATATCTTCTCGGTCTTCTCCTTCCTTTCAAGCTACAAATCTGTTTCTCCTTCTGTGCTCTGATCTCAGTAAATAGTACCACTAACTACAAATGCTGTCGCACATGAAACTTCATCACTATCCTGATTCCTATCTTTTGCCTACATCTAATGAACCACCAAGGCCTGTCAATTCTACGACTTATATCTAAAGACTATCCACTTTTCTCCAATCTCAGTACTATTATAGTAGTTCGGGCCCTCATTCAATTTCTTCTAGATTATTGCAACAGTTTTCTAATTATTGAAAATACCACTTATGCACAATTTTTTTCAGGATGTCCTTATAACGAAGCAGGTATTATTATAATATTTATTATACTTAAGCAGATTGTATCCTATGTCTTTGTTGTTGTTTAGTTGCTAAGTCATGGAAATGGCAACCCACTCGAGTGTTCTTGCCTGGAGAATCCCAGGGATGGCGGAGCCTGGTAGTCTGCCATCTATGGGGTCTCACAGAGTTGGGCACAGCTGAAGTGACTTAGCAGCAGCAGCAGCATTCTGATGCCTTTGTAATCTCGTGGACAGTAGGCCCCCAGGCTCCTCTATCCATGGGATTTTTCAGGCTAGAACACTGGAGTGGGTTGCCATTCCTTCTCCAGGGCATCTTCTGACCCAGGGATCGAACCTGCATCTCCTACATTGGCAGGCAAATTCTTTACCACTTAGCCACCAGGGAAGCCCATCCTATACGCTGGTTATTAACAAAAGTTTGGCATTGGGCTTTAGTGTGAATGACTAATTTGGGCATAAAGATCTTATCCCTGCATATGAATAAACCTGTGTATGTGTAATTTGTACTTATTACCCTTCAGTGATTCCCTCTTCTGAACTGTGAGGTCAGCTTATTGATGGTTCCCAAGATATGCCATTTGAGAGATTTGATTTTAACTTCAGTTCTCACCCAATATTAGATTGCTTTGATAGCTGGAGAATTATTTCAGCTTATGCTAGGAATACCAGACCAAGAGGGAAATAGGTAGGAAACACCTTGTGTGAGCATGTTTTAAGGAATAATGGGTCTATTCAAGCTGAGGGTCATAATAATTTTCAAAAACTACTTCTTATTGGAGAAGATAGGAAAATAACACTATAATTTTTTAGAGTAGAGTAGAATGCCCACATTAGAAAACATTTTCTTAATGTAATTGTTAATTTCCAGTAGTTAAAAAGAGATGTTCAGTATCATGCACCTGTATCTCAAATAATGTGATCAGAACTTAAGCATGTCCGTGTTGTCCAGTACCTCCTATTGTGAGCGGCATGTGTGGCCTCTCAGCTCATCCCATCTGAGTTACTTTTCTTACATGTAATGTATGATAAACACTCTGGGGAGATCGAAGATGAACCAAACATGGCTCCTACTCTGGAGGAAACTAAAAATTGATTTCAAATAAGAATAAGTTAGCAGTATGTGCCCCCTCATGCAAAGGAAATCAGACCTCTGGGTTGGTTGATTTCATTCAGTACCAACATGAGTACACAGTTCTTCAGTGCTTTTCACTGAATAAATATTACCGTAAGCCATAGATAGGAAAAACTATTGCTTTTGAAGCATATAGCTTTATAAATTATAAACATCTTATGTTGGTTTGGTCTGTTTGATCAACTGTGTAATAAGTTCAGTGAATAAAGCATGAATAATCATTTAAGCTGGTTAATTGGTAATAGTTTTGAGTAAAGTAATCACTGACTTTATATTCATAATAAATGAACTAAATAAATAACTAATAAAAAACTAATAACTAATAAATAACTAATAAATAAATAAATTATTGCTTTTGAAGCATATAGCTTTATAAATTATAACCATCTTATGTTGGTTTGGTCTGTTTGATCAACTGTGTAATAAGTTCAGTGAATAAAGCATGAGTAATCATTTAAGCTGGTTAGTTGATAATAGTTTTGAGTAAAATAATCATTGACTTTATATTTGTAATAAATTCAGTGAATAAATCATGAATAATCATTTAAGCTGGTTAGTTGGTAATAGTTTTGAGTAAAATAATCATTGACTTTATATTCTTTTTGTTCAATTGGTTGTTAGATTGTGGCTATATATTTTTCTCTTTCTCAGCATAGTCTAAATGCAAATATAATATTAAAAACACATGAAATATTACCCATGATGGTTTACATATATTCCACTATCCACCAGCATAGGTCTGTCAACAGAAACATAATGCTCATTCACAGAGGAGAAATAGTGGATCCACTTGTCAGCTCTTCACTGCTCCTAATTGCAAACAGGAGTGAAGAATTTTGAAATTTACATGTGCGAGACATGCTACAAATTCTAGTGTAAATTATGAGAGTGCGTATGTCCTGTGTTTAATTATAAATCATACTCTTATGATACTCTTAATGAATAAGAGAGCTATTATTGTTTCTGTCTAGTTGGTGACTCTTTTGTGACCCTGAGCATTACAGTCAGTGAGGCTCCTCTGTCGATGGGATTTCCCAGGCAAGAATACTGGAGTGGGTTGCCATTTCCTTCTCTAGTGGATCTTCCCAACCAAGGGATTGAACCCATGTTCTATGCATTAGCAAGCGGATTCTTTACCACTGAGCTTTGTCATAAAAACAAAATGTAAAAAAAAAAAATGAAGGTGACAAACATCATTATTTCAAGTTATGACTGGATCATAATTTTGTTTCTGTATAAAGAAGTTGAATAGTCAATGACTGTACTTTGCACAGCCAACTTTCTGAGATCTGATTTTTTTTTTACTACTTAACGATAATGCAGTATAGATGCCATGTTGATAAGAGCCAATTATAACCTTAACTGATACATTATAGGATAAAAATGTTATGAACTATACAAAAGCATTGTTTATATAGTGTACACATATATTCACAGTAAATACTTCTTTAATCTGATCTTGAAATTGATCACATTTAAAAGCAGAACCCTGTACATCAACATATTAAGTAAAATAAACAGTGTATTGAATGTGATTTATATATTTAAATATTAAAATATATACTATTTATATACATGTAAATATTTAATTAATGCTTTATTAATATAAGTGACATAATATTTCAATCATTAAAAAACTTTCTGACTTCTTACCTAGTTGGACTTGAGATTTTGATCTAAATCTTATATTGTTTTTCTGAATATCTTGGTGCTATCCATGAGGGGGGTAGACTATTTTTATTTAAGAAACTCTATCAAAGAGCCTCCTGAACCCACCAGCATTCCAGCTGCTCTGCAGATACTAATTCAGTTAACCCTCCTGACAATGCTGGGAACAGCAGCAGAAACTACTATAGTGCCCAGTTTGTAGATAAGAAAGTTAAGTAACTTACCCTAGGCCAGACAGCTAATTGGCAGAATCAGAATTTAAAATTACTTCAGAGTCCTTGTGATATTGCTTATATGTGGAATCAAAAAAAAAAAAAAGAAGGGTACAAATGAACTTAGTCATAAAACAGAAGAGAGTCACAGATGTAGAAAATAAACTTATGGTTACCAGGGAATAAAAGGGGGAGGGATAAATTGTGAGGTTGGGACTAATATACAGACACTACTATTTATGAAATAGATGACTAATAAGAACCTATTACGCTCTGTTCACTACTCTGTAATGGCCTATATGGGAAAAGAATCTTTAAAAAGTAGTGGAAGTATACCTGAAACTAACACAACATTATAAATCAACCATACTATAGTAAAAATTAAAACAACAACCACAAAATTACTCCAGAGTCCACCTGTCAGTTTGAAAAGGATGACAGTTGTATCTGAGCATTATGTGCTCAGATATTGATTTGACACCAAGGGCACAGACAGTACTACCCAACCCTTGGTAGCTTGGTGGCAAGACATCCAGATACCTGAAGTCTCAGCTTGCTGTTGGCACCCTGTGTGTTATCCAAGAGTTAGAGCCACATCTTACCTGCCTTCCTCTGCAGAGTACCCTGGCAGCAGGCAGTAAAGGGGAAGCTGGCATCTGTAGTAGCCCTTCTCTTTAGGTGACACAAAAATGACCTCTTGTTATCTTTTACTGACTCCACAGCTGCTCTAGTATTCGGTTAGCCATGGTTACGAACTGGGTTTTGTGGTAAGTTTGACTTTTGTAATTCTTTGAAGCCTTTGCTAGAACTAGAGATTTGAGTCTCTATATCATTTCCCTTGTTGGTGATATAAATTTATGAGTTTATCTAGCTAGAGATCTTTACAAATTGCAGCTTAAGCTTGCTCCTTTGACAAGATATTGAGGACTGCTCTTTATTACTACAGGATGTTTTTCACTGTCTTCTAGAATTTAATCAAAAGTTTAAAAAGTCTCTTTTCTGTTTGGGTAGTGATGATGAGTTTTAGATTCTTTTTCCTGAGCTTGGGGAGAACATTAGATTTTTCTGACCATAAATGCAGGTTCGTTATACTAGAAAAGAAAATAAGGTTTTAAGTGACAACTATACTTAATATGTAACTTTTTCCCATTTTACCACTGAACCTTGAATAATAAACCTTAAGTAGTTGTTTGGATTTAAATTATTCCTATGTCTTAAATTATAGTTCAAACACAGTAATCATCATATGTGTTATTTCAGAAAGTAAAAAGCCCTAAAAATTGCCTCAGGAATTTTATTTCCTTATATTATAATTTAAACTTGGTAGTTTTCCTCAATAATAATAATAATAAAAAAAGTTGTTCAAAGGTAAATACAGCTTTAAACTTAGTATTGTTTTTCCACAGGAGGGAAAAGGGCTAACATTTATTGTGTGTTCACAGTACAGCAGATGCTTGACCTCACTTAAACCCCTCACCAAAGGTATGAAGTGGGTATCTTTCTCCCCATTTTTATTGAAAAAATGAATCTCAGAGATATTAGATGAATAGTCTAAGGCCACAGTGGGTCTTCCATGGAATACAAACTGGAGTTATCATGACCTCAGAAATTGTTCTTTGTTCATTACAATTTACTTTGAATTGGGAATTTTAAAAATATTGGAATTTTCACCTTTAAATTAATCATCAGTATCAACAGTACACCTTAAAGAAGGAGTGCATTTCTAGAAAAAGTGTGAGCTATTTACTGCTATCATTGGAGGCAGAAATCATGCTGAATATGAAGTATGATTTGCCTTGGTAAATTCCCTGATTTAAACTGACAGGTTCTAGTGGACTTAGTTAAATACCTTTTTGGAAACAAAAGATTCCTTGTGGACCCAATGCACAAAGTATAGTTGTGTGCTCCTGAGTCCTCTTACCGATTGCTCAGAGGGATTACAGGGGAGTCAGCAGGTAAGAAGCATAAAAGGTGACTGCTAACAGTGTCCTTTACCGTCAGTCCAGGGCAGAGGCTCAGAGTAAGTGTCAATAGAAGAGAAGCTGTTGTACAAGAGAATTGCTTTAAACATGTCCGTTGCTCTCCCTGCAGAGTGGAGGCACTGTTTGTGGTTTGGAGAGCATGGTGACAGTTTGAAGCTGTTTCACCAATTCAGTGTGTGTGTATATATATATATATATATATATATATATATATATATATATACATCTGCAGTGCGGTGTGCTTTCTTATCTTGAGGAGCATGTGTTAAAACAGTTGATGTATGTTGACAAAATGGGGTCTGTAAGGAAAGATCAAGTCTTGATATTTCCTCACTTCATAGTTAAGTGTTCAGTTGGTAGTGTGAGTGTAGATAAAGGACAGCATTAGTGCCCGTTGGAGATGTAAAGCTATCAGTTAAAAGATGATCAATTATGGATAGGACTATTTCTGTTTTTCTCTATCTCTTGACAGCTGTGAGCAAGGCTATTCTAAAGTTCCATTATAGTATAGCAAGTTTATTACTTCCCTGGACAAATAAAATACAAATATAATTTCACCCTGAAAAGAGATTATTAAGCTAATGTTGCAAAAACTTACTAATCTTGTTAATTTAACAATTCATAGTATTGAATAGGGAAACTCAAGATAACATGATTTTAGATCTGAACGGTGTGTTGCAAATCATATATTAAGCCCCCCCCCCCAAAAGTAAGTATACATAAATATAATTCTTGCTGAGAGTTCTCATTTCTCAGTTGTATCTCTGTTTCTCTGTGTGAAGTGGACATATTTATCTCTGATAGTTTTAGGTTTGTCTTTCAAGGATCTTGAGTACTTCAGACAAAGTGACCATACTGTTTGTTATACCAGTTACACACACACACACACACACACACACACACACACAAGCACTAACCAGGAACTTCTTGCATATTTGGGAAGGTAAGAATACTTGTTTTTCCTGTGACTTAGAAATCAACATCTTCTGCCTTTGACCACAAAAGTAGGAAAAGTCTTGTTTACCATGGGTGTTCACTATTGAGCCTGATGAACAAACCATCAGTGGGGCTTCTGGATTGTTTGTTTCCATAAACAAGTCACCTTTTGAAAGGGTTGTCCTAAATGCCGAGTTCATAGAGTCCAAGAAGAAGCTATCCTGTGTTGGTGTTTTTCTTTCTGGCTTACTTCACTCTGTATAGTAGGCTCCAGTTTCATCCACTTCATTATTAAAATAAATAAATTTATATTTTAAAAAAGAAGAAGCTAACCTGAATTTTCTTTGCCAGTGTCAAAATATTAGTATTTTCTGAGCAGGATTAATTAGACTTGGAAGATTATATCTAGTCCTTTACGGAAAATTCAGTCAAAATGTTCCTGCTTGTTTGATACATAGTTTGTAAACAGATCTGAGAGTTTTCATATTATTTGTCCTTTTCCCTTTCATTGTTGATTTAGTTATCAGTTCTGCCTAAATATCAGACTTCAAAAACTGTTCTTAATTTGTGCTTAAATATGGTGCGAAGCTTGATACTGAAATTATTCAGTAAATACTGAGTTTTGAAAAGTATTTACAACTAACCAAGGAAGGAGCACCTAATTCCAAACTCCTAAATTGGGTGTTTCTAATAAAGAGTTGTTTTTTATTGCAAAAAGTTGCTTTGTGATCTCACATACTTGGAGACTGAGATGTGGAGAATTTACCAAGGCACAAAGATGGACAAAAGAGAGTCGATGGGCAGACAGTGACTGATAAAGGCAGATAAACGAGGAAAGGAAAAGAACATCGACATTTTGAAAAATTTCTGTAATGCCTTTAACTTAGGATAATATTTAAGAGAATGTTGTTCACAGCTGCAAAAGAGATTCAGAAATGAAACACAGAAAAGGTATTGAAAAATGGGAAAGGTGGGGAAATGGGAGGGAGAAAAATGATACACAGACGGTGAAAGAAAATATCTAGAAGAACAAAGGTATTTATAAAACAGCTGTGAGTCCTCTGCTCTTCAGTCTTGAGAATCCTCTGGTTTCATAGTCTCTGCTTCTTTACACAGGATGTACATTTATAGATTGTTTACTTAGTAACTGAAACCTTTGCTTTTTTTCTCTTAAAAAAAAAAATCATGTGACGTTAGAAGGAGAAGTTTGTTCCCAATCACTTAGAAATGGAAACCTCATCTGCGGGCAGTTGTAAAGAGTCAAAATATTGTTTAATAATAAAAGTGATAAACTGTTAAAATGATCAGGCTATTTCTATTGGTTATTGAACTTCTTAGAACTTTTTTTCTGCAAAATATTATAGTGATATCAGTGGCATTGCCTGAGAATCAATTTAAGTGCCAGTAATGGCAGTTTTGCATCAACTCAGTGGACAAGAATTTGAGCAAACTCCAGGAGAGTGGAGGACAGAGGAGCCTGGCGTGCTACAGTCCATGGGACATGACATAGCAACTGAACAACAACAAATGGCCATTTTTACTATACAATTATTTTAGAATTTTTCTATTAAGTCAGTAAACACACATAACCCAATAGCTCTTAGGAAACTGTGGCTATGTTCCTTGAATTTAAGAGACATCATCTTAAAAACTCTCTTTAGAAAACTGTCTCTTTGCTGAAGACACAGTGGTAGGCTCTGAGCCCAGGCTGTCTGGGCTGGAGACCCAGCTTGGCCTCTTACTGTCTGGGTAACTTGGAACAGTCATTTCTCCTCTCAGAAGGTACAGGTGCTGTCTCATGAGGCTGAGCTATTGGATAATTAAGTGCAAATAACTCAGAAGAATGTCTGACATATAAGAAGTATCTAATAAATTTAAGGTATCAGGATGCGTTGTTCAATAGAAAAGAAAAAAATCTACTTCAACATATTAAAACAGAGAGCCACAAAAGAAATAAATGTTTGATAGTCACTCAAGGTGACTATTATTCTTTAAAAAAAATCTATCAAAGTATCTTCCACATAGCAGTTTAATAAATATGTACTGAAAAGATGAGTGCTTAAGAGAATAAAATGTGAAACTACAGGTACTCATCAGAAGTATTTATTGAGATCTCATACACACTTATAACTATATTGGGTCTGCTTTAGTTAGTGGGAAAAATATGATATAACATATCTTCAAGGTTGTTTCAGCTGGTTGCAGAGAGATTACACGTATGTATGACAGACCTAAGATAAGCCTTTGCAAGTAGTAGGCACTCAGTAAGTACTCAAGAACTCAATCAATGAATGAATGGGAAAATATGAAATAATTCTAAATGATAACAGAAATGGAAGGAATTATAACATAGGTAGTCTGGCAATCATAAGACCCAAATGAGTTGATGTAGTTCTGAAAGTAGGACTCAGGCAGGTATTTAAAGAAAGTGTATTTTAAGCTTGTCATTTTCAAGCCTGGGGCTTCCCTGGTGGCCTCAGATGGTAAAAAATCTGCCTGCAATGCAGGGGACCTAGGTTCAATGGGAGGATCTCCTGGAGGTATATACTCTAGTATTCTTGCCTGGAGAATCCCAAGGACAGAGAAGCCTAGTCGGCTACAGTCCATGGAGTCACAAAGAGTTGGACACAACTGAGTGACTAACACTTTCATTTTCACTTTTTTAACCTTAGTTGCACACTGAAATAGTGAATATCCATAGCCACCCCAAGAAAATCTTATTTGACTTATGTGAAACCCAGGCATTTATATGGTTTAAAAGCTATGGAGGCATCTGATATGAAGGCATCTTATATCAATATACAATTAGCAAATATTTTTCAAAAAAAAAGCTACTGAGATGATTCTAATATTCAGTCAAGGTGGAATTCACTGGTATAAATGATCAAAAACACAGAAAATATCATTTGGGCAGGCCTGGTGTGGAGAGAGATGGTAGTGTGGGGGCATTTGTGTGTAGGACGGTGAAAAGATGTGCAGTGACGCAGATGGGAGTTACACTGAGGCTAGACTAGCTTAGTTTTAAGGGCATAGCATCTTCCATTGGGATGGACGAGATAGAAGTGACAGATATGTGACTTTCCCATATGCAAGGACTTTGACTTCAGACCCAGCTTAAATCCCCTGTGCAGGTTTCATACACCCTGTATGCCTTATATTTCTCATCTATAAAATGAATGTTACTCTCTAATAAGGACCATGAAGATGGAAAGGATGTAGTGAAAGGAAGAACCGAGTTAAGTAAATAAAGTTACTGGAAAAATGGTGTGTCATGGCCAGGCAGGAAAATGGAAGGGGCCAAAAGGGAACAAAAATAAGTCACATACTTCTTGAGTTTGTAAGGCTTCATAGCTAGAGAAATTTTTCATTCAAAAACTCTCCAAATAAAATATATGGTGGATCAGAAAATCTCTGTTTTATGGAACAAAGTAAATTCCCTCCTCATAGCTGCTCACTATAAATTCCCCCTCAAAATTGGTTATACCAACTCAGAAATGAAACTAGAGCTGTGCACAGCAGGTTGGGCAAAATAATAAGCCTTTTGAAAGTTTACTTACTGTTTCAAATGTTCACATTAGAAGCAGAAGTATTTAAGTCCCATGAGAAAACGCTAAATGAAAATAGGAAGTATTGAAAATGAAAGCCACATACGTTTTGTAAGAGTTTGACCTTCCATATTCTTTCAGTAGATTTTTTTCTACATAAAGTAATTGAAATTGTTAGACCTTCTGATGAATAATATCTATGTGGAGGTACATATTAATACCTTTATTTCTAAATTAAAGAAATATGATTGCCTAGAAACATATTGAATGGCCATCATTTTGGTTTAAAAAGAACAAAATGTATTAAATGAGGCAGAGTGATCTAGAGAAGAGCTGACCTGTATTTAAATTGTCTTTTTAATCTGAAGCTATTGTGTTAGTTTTGCACATGGACTTTTGAAATGTCTTCTAGATATCATTGGCCTAAATATTCCTGTTATCTCCAAGTATTATTATTCATGTTTGCTTACTTTGTTGCCATACAGACTGAGAGATGGATATGGTATCCCACTGTACATAGAAGAAGGCAAGTTTCAAAGAGGGGCTTCTCAAGAAAATGTGCCTCAGTAAGCAATCATAATGACCAGGCTACAACACAACTTCTTGAGTTTCTGTGGTGATATCTTATTTTATACTATCATATTCATTCCAGTGGTTACTGACCTTTTAAAATCACAAACTCTAGTCAGCCTGATATAACACAAATGAAAGAAAGTGTCTTCACTTTTTTGAATTACATATTACTTGGGCTCTGACTAATGTTAGTTTTTAAAGGAAACAATGTTTCATATTTTCAGTATGATTTTCAGCAGGCTTTGATTTTAGGTAGACCCAGCTTAAAATCCTAGAAGAATTTTCATAATCTCTATATGCCTCAGACTTCTTATTTGTAAACTAGATAATAATTTGTACTTTATATGTGTAAGAATCTTATGTCCATCAGCAGATGAATGGATAAGAAAGCTATGGTACATATACACAATGGAGTATTACTCAGCCGTTAAAAAGAATACATTTGAATCAGTTCTAATGAGGTGGATGAAACTGGAGCCTATTATACAGAGTAAAGTAAGCCAGAAAGAAAAACACCAATACAGTATACTAACGCATATATATGGTATTTAGAAAGATGGTAACGCTAACCCTGTATGCGAGACAGCAAAAGAGACATAGATGTATAGAATAGTCTTTTGGACTCTGGGAGAGGGCAAGGGTGGGATGATTTGGGAGAATGGCATTGAAACATGTATAACATCATATATGAAACGAATCGCCAGTCCAGCGTCGATGCATGATACCAGATGCTTGGGGCTTGGGCACAGGGATGACCCAGAGGGATGGTACAGGGAGGAAGGTGGGAGGGGGGTTCAGGATGGGGAACATGTGTATACCTGTGGTGGATTCATGTTGATGTATGGCAAAACCAATACAATATTGTAAGGTAATTAAGCTCCAATTAAAATAAATAAATTTATATATATATACTTAAAGATGAAGGAATCTGAAACTTCTTAGAGGGTACATTGTCCTTTCACAAGATAAATACATACTTAATGTTATTGGATGAAGGCAAGGGTCTGTACTTTAAGGGTTGGAGGAAAAAAGAAGAATCTTATCAAGTAAGAATGCATGTAATATTCTTAACACACAATAGGCTTAATACAGGCTATTTACATAATTCTGAAGATGAAATAACTGTTTCATAATGGTATAAGTAGGTTTCATTAATTTATTATTTATTATAAAAATTGTACTTTTTAAAGAAACCATGATCTCTGTTATAATTGAAGATATTCTGAAAAAGAATTCAGCTTAAAATATGTAAAATATTTTAAAAATACATAAATATGAAAGGTATGATAAAGCTAGGTGAAAGTGAAAGTCGCTCAGTCGTGTCTGACTCTTTGTGACCCCATGGACTGTAGCCTACAAGGCTCCTCTGTCCATGGAATTTTTCAGGCAAGAGTACTGGAGTGGGTTGCCATTTCCTTCTCTAGGGGATCTTCCCAGCCCTGGGATCGAACCTGGGTCTCCCGCATTGTAGGCAGATGCTTTACTATCTGAGCCATCAAATCATGCATAAAAATAAATGTACAGGAATAGCAAAGAGAACACTAAAAAGAAAGCTATGTGGACAGCCATATGCGAAAGAATGAAATAGACTGCTATCTTACACCAAATAGAAAAATCAACTCATGGATTTAAAACTTGAACATAAGACCTGAAATTGTAAAACTCCTAGAAGAAAACATAATGGGTAAGCTCCTTGACCATTAGTCTTGGCAATGATTTTTTTTAATTTGACCCCAAGAGGCAACAAAAGTGAAAATAAACAAGTGGGGTTACATCAAACTAAAAAGTTTCTGCATACCAAAGGAAACCATCAACAAAATGAAAAGGCAACTTACTGAATGGGAGAAAATATTTTAAAATCATGATTCTAATAAGGGATAATATCCCAAATGTACAAAGAACTGATTAACTCAATAGCAAAAACAGTCTGATTTACAAATTGGCAGACCTCTGTAGACATTTTCCCAAAGAAGACATACAAATGGCCCAACAGGTACACAGAAAGGTGCTCAACATCGCTAGTCATTAGGTGAAATGCAAATTAAAGGCATAGTGAGATATCACCACATACATACCTGTCAGAATGGCTGTTATCAAAAATAAAATAAAAACTGATGATGAGGACATGGAGAAAAAGGAACCTGCATCGTTTTGGGTTCCCGTAGTTGCTATAAACTGATGCAGCTACTACAGGAAATAGTATGGAAGTTCCTCAAAAAAATTAAAACAGAACTACCATATGATCCAGCTTTCCCACTGTGAGCATTTATCCCAGAGAAACAAAATCACATTAGGGGTTGTCTGAGGAGTCTTTCAGCATAGCGAAAGAAATAAGAGAAGCAAAAACAAGGAAGAAAGGGAAAGGTATGCCCAACCAAATGCAGAGTTCCAGATAATAGCAAAGAGGGACAAGAAGGCCTTCTTCAATGAATGATGCAAAGAAATAGTGGAAAGCAACAGAAGGTGAAAGATTAGCGATCTCTTCAAGAAAACTATTACATTTTCGTTAAAGAAACATGTCAACCAAAGATGGGCACAATAAAGGACAGAAATGGTAAAGACTGAAAAGAAGCAGAAGAGATCAAGAAGAGATAGTAAGAATACACAGAACTGTACAAAAAAGATTTTAATGACCCAGATAACCATGATGGTGTGGTCACTCACCCAGAGCCAGACATTCTGCAGCATGAAGTTAAGTGGACCTTTAGAAGCACTGCTGCCAGTAAAGCTAGTGGATGTGATGGAATTCCAGCAGAGCTATTTAAAATCCTAAAAGATGATGCTCTCAAAGTGCTGCACTCCATATGTCAGCAAATTTGGAAACCCAACAGTGGCCACAGGACTGAAAAAGGTCAATCTTCATCCCAGTTCCCAAGAAGGGCAATACTAAAGACAGTTCAAACTACTGGACAATTGCACTCATCTCCCATGCTAATAAGGTTATGCTGAAAATTCTTCATGCTCGGTTTCAACAGTTCATGAATCGAGAACTTCCAGATGTTCAAGGTAGGTTTAGAAAAGGCAGAACCAGAGATCAAATTGCCAAGATTCCCTGAATCATAGAGAAATCAAAGGAATTCTAGAAAAACATATACCTCTGTTTCATTGACTATGCTAAAGCCTTTGACTGTAGATCACAACAAACTGTGGAAAACTCTTTAAAGAGATGGGGATAACAGACCACCTTACCTGTCTCCTGGGAAACCTGTATGCTGGTCAAGAAGCAGCAGTCAGAACCCTTTATGGAACAACTGACTGGTTGAGGATTTAGAAAGGAGTACAACAAGGCTGTTTATTGTCATCCTGTTTATTTAACTTATACATGAGCACATCATGCAAAATGCTGGGCTGCATGAGTTACAAGCTGGAATCAAGATTGCTGGAAGAAATATCAACAACCTCAGATATGTGGATGATATATCACTCTAATGACAGAAAGCAAAGAGTAACCAAAGAGCTTCTTGATGAGGGCGGATGCTAAGTCCCTTCAGTTGTGCCCAACTCTTTGCGACCCTATGGACTGCAGCCTGCCAGGCTCCTCTGTCCATGGGATTCTCCAAGCAAGAATACTGGAGTGGGTTCCCACACTCTTCTCTAGATGAAGGTGAAAGAGGAGCGTGAAAAAGCCAGCTTAAAACCCAATATTAAAAAAACTAAGATCATGGCATCTGGTCCCACCACTTCATGGCAAATAGAAGGGGAAAAGGTGGAAGCAGTAACAGATTTCCTTTTCTTGGGCTCTAAAATCACTGCAGATGGTGACTGCAGCCATGAAATTAGGAGATGACTGCTCCTTGGCAGGAAAGCTATGACAAACCTAGACAATGTATTAAAAAGCAAAGACATAACACTTTGCCAACAAAGGTCCATATAGTCAGGGCTTTGATCTTTCCAGTAGCCATGTATGGATGTGAGAGTTGGACCATCAAGAAGGCAGAGCACTGAAGAATTGATGCTTTTGAACTGTGGTGCTGGAGAAGACTCTCAAGAGCCCCTTGGACAGAAGAAGGTTAAATCAGTCAATCCTAAAGGAAATAAACCCTGAATACTCACTGGAAGGACTGATGCTGAAGCTCTAATACTTTGGCCACCTGATGTGAAGAGCCTGGAGAAGACCCTGATGCTGGGAAAGATTGAAGGCAGAAGAAAGGGGTGACAGAGGATGAGATGGTTGGATGACATCACCGCTTCAATGGACACGAACTTGGGCAAACTCCAGGAGATGGTGAGCAACAGGGAGGCCTGGTGTGCTGCAATCCATGGGATTGCAAAGAGTCAGACATGACTTAGCAACTGAACAACAACAACAATATTATAATAATGCAACATGATTTACAGTAGCCAGAACATGAGAATAACCCAAGTGTAATAGACAGATGAATAGGTAAAGTATATGTTTGTATGTTTACATACATGTTACATACATAAAGTATGGGTAGACCTTGACAGCATTATGTTGCATGAAATAAACCAGACAGTGACAAATACCATATGACTTCATTTGTATATGAAATCTGAAGGAAAAAAAAAAAAAAACACACCAGAACTCATAGATACAGAGAACAGATTGGTGAGTAGAAGGTAAGGTAAGTAAATCTGGCAATGTAGTGAACAACATAGTAACTATAGTTGTTAACTACACTAATTAATATTGTACTGCATCTTTGAAAATTGCTGAGAGTAGATTTTTAAAGTCTTCATCACAAGAAAAAAATGTAACTGCATGTGGTGATGGATGTTAACTACACTTGTTGAAGCAATAGTTTTACAATATATACATATGTGAAATTATTATGCCATACACCTAAAACTAATACAACATTTTCTGTGAATTAAATTTCAATTAAAAAAATAAGCAGAAAAACA
Source organism: Capricornis sumatraensis (assembly GCF_032405125.1). Lineage (NCBI taxonomy): Eukaryota > Metazoa > Chordata > Mammalia > Artiodactyla > Bovidae > Capricornis > Capricornis sumatraensis. The sequence continues at coordinate 59,780,461 of NC_091071.1, read as the reverse complement.
AAGACACAGGCAAAAAGGAAACATTAAACGGGAACTATCTCTAACAGGTGTTAAAACCTACCATAAGTTGTCTATAATTGAAAAGTGTGGTACTGGCGCACCATAGAGAGATGGACCAATAGAATGATTGGATGAAGCAAAAATAGTCCCAGGTACAAATAGAATTTCAGTGTTTATGTGCATATCTATATATTTATATCTATTTCCAAGTCTTCTGCCCAACCTGAAAATCTGCCATTTCTCTGACTCTGCTCTGGCACTGTGTGGGGTTGTCATCCTGGCAGATGTACTTTGGGCTCCATACTTCTTGATGTTGATTTCACTCTACACCAGGACTGTGTATCTTTCTGTATTTATAGAAATGGTGTAAAATCTGGACTGTCCAATAAGTTGGCTACTGAACCCTTGAAATATGGCTAGTGCAACTGACTTACTTTAAAATTCTATTTAATTTTAATTTATATTTGAATGGCTACATGAGGTTAGTGGAAACTCTACTGAATGATCACAATTTATATTCTAAGCTCTCTGAGGACAGATTCACATCTGTTTAGTGCACACTAGTGTCTAACATGGTTCCTGAGGGCTGACTGGAGTTTATTTTTCCAATCCATATTAATTCCGTGACAAATACTTGACAGGAGATCTGGCTGCACTCTGATGTTCAGCTCCATCATGGTACACAGTCAGGGAGGAGATCTTCAGCTGTAATAGGTGCCTCTTGAGGGTTTTTTCTCTTTGCTGATCAGAAACTAGCTTATCCTTAAACATACAGGCTTGAAAGATTCACTTTAATTTTCAGGAAACTCAGAGTCTTGTTTTTATGTGATAGTGAATGAAAAACAAAGACAGATGTAAGTATATTTATTCACCTGCTTTAAGGAAACTACAGCTTCCTTACAGTAATATGTTCAGCTCTGCTCATAGAGAAGTTTGTCTTTGAGGAAACATATGCAGTCAACGGTTTACATAAACACTGGTCTCAGAAGAGCCAAACATCAGATGGAGGGCTTAACAGCAACAGAAGGAGAAGATTAGAATTTTGCAAAGGAGTTTCTGTTAACCTAAAGATTGTTCAAATCAGATCTTCACAGACCATTTGGGGCAAAGTAAAATAAAGTGTTAAGCAGCATGCTGGTGAGGAAAGAGCTAGGGCTTAAGGTCACAGATCACTCATTTGACTTTCAGCTTTCCTGTTCCCTTTAGCTGTGTGATGACATCTATTCAGCTTCTCAGTACCAATTCTTTATCTGGCAAAAAGAGAAGAAGGATTGCATTGTGCAAATGTGGTTTGGGGTATGGAATGAACTGATATAAGTAAACGGTCAGCAGAGGTATATTTTCCTCTACTCAACTCTCCTCCCACACACTGACACTACCTCCAAAATGTTGCTGTGTAGAGTTAAGAGGGTGAGAGCTGGAGAAGATTCTAGGAAATACCCAATCAAATACCTTCTCTTTATAAATCTGGAAATGGAATATGGGTTATGGGAAAGCCAAAGTGATACCAGCTGCAGACTCTAAAAGAGGAGATGGCAGATGTCCTCAGCATCACACCTGCTCCATGCTCGGCGCCGCTACCTTTGCAATCAGTACTCACTGCTGAAAATTCAGAGATGCAAACATGTGCCTGCATGTTTTAAGTTCTTTCTCACACTGATTTTCAATGTTTGTTTTTCTCTTTACTTTATTAAAAGTATTACCAAAGCAGTTGTGGTGTGCTAAAGTCGCTTCAGTCACATCTGACTCTTTTTGACCCTATGGACTGCAGCCCACCAGGCTCCTCTGTCCATGGGATTCTCCAGGCAAGAATACTGGAGTGCATTGCCATGCCCTCCTCCATTAACCTTCTCTATTTGAGCCTTTGGTTACAGTCACACTAAATACAAAATACAAAAGGAAACATGTATACCGAATGCTGATTCCTGTTGATGTATGGCAGAACCCATCACAATATAATTAAATAAATATATATGTATAAACAAAATAACCAAACAAAAATATGAAATAACTGCCTCAACATTATTTCATCTAGTAGGAGGGCAAGTTCTTTGCTATCAGCGGTCAAATTCTTCTGCACTTTTCTCCCTTCTAATGTGCTTTGGCGTCTTCTGAATTTAAAGGCACAATTTTCACTTAAAAAAATAAATAACTCTGGCTTCACTGTCTTATCTTTTGGTGACTATAAGACAGGGCAGTGAAATGTCTAATTGTGATAAAGGACCAGTGAAATTACACATGAGAACAAAGAACACTTCAGCGATGCCAGTTATGAGAACTGGTATTTGACAGCACAGTGTGTCGTGCAGTATCAATGCACAGATCAGGTATTTGCTTATAGGAAAATTCCTGAAAGTAGCAGAGTGAGGGAATCTGTATTTTTCAGCATTGACTATGCTTTTGGTTTACAGCAACTATAAAACACATTTTCCATGTTACCTAATTTAGGTATTTAGTTTCACATAGGTAAACACATACAAAACTTTTTTTGTGTTAGTTGATTTTCTCATATAGAATTTTTTACCTTAACTACAATTTTATTCCAATCCCAAATAAGGGCAATGCCAAAGACTATTCAAACTACTGCACAATTGTGTTCATTTCACATGCTAGCAAGGTAATGCTCAAAATCCTTCAAGCTAGGCTTCAACAGTACATGAACTGAGAACTTCCAGATATACAAGCTGGATTTAGAAAAGGCAGAGGAACCAGAGATCAAATTGCCAACATCTATTGGTTGATAGAAAAAGCAAAAGAATTCAGATAAAAACATCTACTTCTGCTCCATTGAAAAAGCCTTTGACTGTGTGGATACCAACAAACTGTGGACAGTTCCTAAAGAGATGGGAGTACCAGACCACCTTACCTGTGTCCTGAGAAACCTGTATGCAGGACAAGAAGCATAGATAGAACCACAAATGCAACAATGGACTGGTTCATAATTGGGAAAGGAGTATGTCAAGGCTGTATATTGTCACCCTACTTGTTTAACTTATATGCAGAGTATATTGTGTGAAATGAGGGGCTGAATAAATCACAGGCTATAATCAAGACTGCTGGAAGAAATATCAGTAACCTCATATATGCAGTTGATACCACCCTAATGGCAAAAAATGAAGAGGAACTAAAAAGCCTCTTGATGAAAGTGAAAGAGGAGAGTGAAAAAGCTGGCTTAAAACTCAGCAATCAAAAAACTAAGATCATGGCATCCAGTCTTATTGCTTCATGATGGGGGAAAGAATGGAAACAGTGACAGACTTTATTTTCTAGGCTCCAAAATTACTGCGGATGGTGACTGCAGTCGTGAAATTAAGACACCTGTTCTTTGGAAGAAAAGCTATGACAAAGCTAGACTGCATTCAAAAGCAAAGACATCTCTTTGCCGACAAAGGTCTGTCTAGTCAAGGTTATGGTTTTTCCAGTAGTCATGTATGGATGTGAGAGTTGGACCATAAAGAAAGCTGAGCACCGAATAATCGATGCTTTTGAACTGTGGTGCTGGAGAAGACTCTTGAGAGTCCCTTGGACTACAAGGAGATCAAATCAATCAATCCTCAAGGAAATCAACCCTGAATACTCATTGAAAGGAGTGATGCTGAAGCTCCAATACTTTGGCCACCTGATGCAAAGAGCTGACTCCTTAGAAAAGACCCTGATACAAAGAGCTGACTCCTTAGAAAAGACCCTGATACTGGGGAAGATTGAGGGAAGGAGGAAAAGGGAGTGACACAGGATGAAATGATTTGATGGCATTATCAACTCAATGCACATGAGTTTGAATAAACTCCAGGAGATAGTGAAGGACTGGAAAGCCTGGTGTGCTGCAGTTCATGGGGTCACAAAGAGTCAGATATGATTGATCAACTGAACAATAACAACGTATATGATGAAGAAAATAATATATAAGTAATATTTTATCCAATTTTAGAACATAACAAGAATATGTTTTCCTATTCTTATAGAAATGAATATAGGCTTAGAGAATATGGATACTCATATTAAGACTAAAATGTAAACTATAAAAATATCTGGCTTCCCAGGTAGCTCAGCTGGTGAAGAATTTGCCTGAAATGCAGGAGACCCCAGTTTGATTCCTGGGTTGAGAAGTTCCTCTGGAGAAGGGATAAGCTACCCACTCGAGTATTCTATGTCTTCCCTGGTGGCTCAGACAGTAGAGAATCCGCCTGCAATGTGGGAGACCTGGATTCAGTCCCTAGGTTGGGAAGATACCTGTATATGGGCGTGGCAACCCACACCAGTATTCTCCCCATGAAGAAAGGAGTCTGGCAGGCTACAGTCCTTGGGGTCATAAAGAGTCAGACACGACTGAGAGTCTAATAGATGTTATTTCTTTTGAATGGAGTTTGTCATGGCACATATTCTCTGTCATGTATATCCCTTTCTTTGATGGTCTATTAATATTTTCCCCAGAAAATAGAATATCGGTCAGTGGTATCACTCTTCAGATGAACACACAGAAGATTTCCCTGTCTTTCTCTTCATGTCTTGTTGCCAGAGCTTCTCTTTTATTTTTATTTATTTATAAACTTATTTGTTTGGTTGTGCCTGTCTTAGTTGTGGCATGCAGGATCTTTTTCTTAATTGTGGCATGTGGGATGATCTAGTTCCCTGACTAGGGATCAAACCTGGGCCCCTGTGTCGGGAACATGGAGTCCAAGCCACTGGACCACCAGGGAACCCCTTGTCTTTTATTGTTGGCACCCTCTCCCCTCTCATTCACATGTATTTATATTTCCATATTTATATGTATTTTAAAATATATATCCCACCTATCTATTCTTATATATCTATCTTATTCAGGAAGGACTCATAAGATGATAAGGCTAATATTAATCGTCATAAAGAGGGTTCTGAAAGAAGGCTTTCAGTCACATTGTTGAATCTTTGCCTCTTTATTTTTCCATTAAAGACAATATTTAGAAAACTTACAGAATGAAATCTCTTCTGAACTGTTGCTTCCTAAAGTGAAGCTATTTTATAGTTCATCTTCTCCCCCCTCTCCCCAGTTTTTTTTTTTTTTGAGAAATAATTGAAATAATTACTGTATAAGTTTAAGGCATACAGCATGGCAGTTTGATTTACATATATTGTAAAATAATTACCACAATAGGTTCAGCTAATATCCATCTTCCCATATAGATAAAATAAAGAGAACTCGAAAGATATTCTTGCGACGAGCGCTCTTAGGATTTATTTAGTTTCTTAATAACTTACAGCAGTGTTAACTACAATCAACCTGTTGTACATTACATCCACAGTCCTTTATGTTGTAGCTGGGAGTTTGTACCATTTGACCACCTTTCTCCAGTTCCTCCTTTCCCCACCCTCTGCCTCTAGAAACCACAGGGCTGAACTCTCTTCCTATGAGGATCTGTTTTTGTTACCGCTTTTTTAATTCCACATAGACGTGAGCTCATACAGTGTTTGTTTTGTCTGACTTATTTCGTTTAGCATAATACCCTCGAGGTTCACCCGTGTTGTTGCAGATTCTCCTTTTGCAATGTTGCGTTTGCTGCATTGTTTCTGGGCATTAACCTCTCACTCAGTTTCAGCAAGAACCTCTTTCTTCACTGAGAGTAACAAAGCCAGGAGAGAAAGCCAGTTTTCAAAAAGCTTCAGTGATCACAAGTAGGGACATTTTTAAAAATATGTTTATCTTCAATCTATCTAAAGCATATATATATATATTGCAATTTGCCTTCCTAAGTATAATATTGTCAGATTTATCCAATTTGCTTAACTTGTGACTGCATGCTATAGCCTTGCCAGAAAATTTCTGGGACATCCTAATTTTTCCTGTTCTTGCTAATGAGACGGGAGCCCTAGAGGGGACACTGCTTTGATACAGCTCATGCCCTGACTCAGGGGTGAGGGGCCTAACCAGAATAAGGACAGAAGTGCTTCCCAGGACCTTCATCATTAGTACTTTATAATCATAGTCTGTAGGAATTTACAGATCAGCAATCAAAAAGTCCAATCTTGAGATGTCATTTTAATAATATGAGTTAGTTATAAAGCAATAATGTTGTATAAATTAAATTATAATAACACAGTTCACTACTTTTATTTCCTAATTGAATGTAAAGTGATCCAAAATGATATATAGAAATAATTAAACTTTTAAAAGTGATAAATTAGTGAAATTAACTTGTTAATTATTGTGAGACATTGAAATATTAGTACTCTCCAATCAGATAGAAAAATATGGGAGAAATTAAGTGATGATATCTCTTCTTATTTTTCTCCTATATTACATCTCTTCTGAATTCTCTAAGAGTTCTAAGATATATGTTTAAAATTTCTGAAATAAACTTTGATTTTTCATTCAAATCAGTTAGATATGCTTTAAGAAAGCACAAAATATATATCTTAGGTTGCGTTTGAGGTGTCATTTTAGAAAATACCTTAAATTCTTAACATCCTATAAAAGGAAAAATGGACATTGTTGTATATTATTATTAGGTAGTAAATTGGTAGTGTTTCTGTGAGGAGCAATTTGGCAACATACATTAAAATTTTTTAAGTGTGTAATATTTGATCTATAAGTTCCATTTCTAGATATTTATCCTCTGTACATACAGATTCATGGGCAAAAGGCTGCACGTACCATGATACGGCTTTGCTGGTGGCTCAAAGAATGACAAAGAATCTGCCTGCAGTGCAGAAGACCCGGTTCAGTCTCTGGGTGGGGAAAATCCCCTGGAGAAGGGAATGAAAACCCACTCCAAGATTCTTGCCTGGAGAATCCTATGGACAGAGGAGCCCAGAGGGCTACAGTCCATGGGGTCACAAAAGTCAGACACGACTGAGTGACTAACACTTCTCCCACGATATGCATTGGAGCATTTGTACAATAATGATGATTAGAAACAAGCCATGTCTTTAATAGAAAACTGGTAAAAACGTTTTGCTACATTCATTGTGTGGAATGACAAAGAAATATTAAAATAATACATGAAATAAAATGAAGCCATTAAAGTCCTAATAATGCTTATCATTTGTTGAACGGGTAATTTGCATGAATTCATTTAACCCTTATAATATCCCTATGATGTTTATACTGTTATTTACAGATTTAAAAAACACTGGAATGTGGAAAAGTTTCCTTTAATGACCAAGATAGAATGTAATGTGACTACTATACAAATCCAGCCCACTCCAGTACTCTTGCCTGGAAAATCTCATGGACAGAGGAGCCTGATAGGCTGAAGTCCATGGGGTTGCGAAGAGTCAGACACAACTAAGCGACTTCCCTTTCACTTTTCACTTTCATGCATTGGAGAAGGAAATGGCAACCCACTCCAGTGTTCTTGCCTGGAGAATCCCAGGGACGGCGGAGCCTGGTGGGCTGCCGTCTATGGGGTCACACAGAGTCGGACACGACTGAAGTGACTTAGCAGTAGCAGCAGCAGTATACTATTAAACAATTATAAAAGTATATAGAGTGTGCCCCCATTTGTAAGAGAAATATGTATTTAGAAAGGAAGAAGGGAAAGGAGAGAATCTACAGCCTTAATTTATCTAAAGAATATGATTCTTTACAAATACTTTTTTATAATATATTATTTGTCAATGTACATAATTTGTTATATATTAGAAAATAAATATTTTTCAATGAAGGTAAAGGTTTTATACATCATACATTGCAGTATATGTGCTGTAGTATGTAATATACAGCTCTAGCAACATGTAGCTCTTGAATATTTGATATGTGGCTATTCCAAATTGAAATATGCTATAAATATGAAATAGTCATCAGATTTTGAAGATTTAGTACCAAAAATATAAAATATCTTATTAATAACTTTATTGATTATGTGATAAAGTAATATTTTAATTAAACTAGGTTAAATAAAATATATTCTTAAAATAAAGCTTACCTTTTAAAAACTTTTTATAATATAACCATTAGATAAATTTGTTACTGTAGGTCATTCACCTAGAGCCAGACATCCTGGAATGTGAAGTCAAGTGGGCCTTAGAAAGCATCACTACAAACAAAGCTCTTGGAGGTGATGGCATTCCAGTTGAGCTATTTCAAATCCCGAAAGATGATGCTGTGAAAGTGCTGCACTCAATACACCAGCAAACTTGGAAAACTGAGCAGTGGCCACAGGACTGGAAAAGGTCAGTTTTCATTCCAATCCTAAAGAAAGGCAATGGAAAGAATGCTCAAACTACCGCACAACTGCAACATCTCATATGCTAGTAAAGTAATGCTCAAAATTCTCCAAGCCAGGCTTCAGCAGTACGTGAACCGTGAACTTCCTGATGTTCAAGCTGGTTTTAGAAAAGGCAGAGGAACCAGATATCAAATTGCCAACATCCGCTGGATCATGGAAAAAGCAAGAGAGTTCCAGAAAAACATCTATTTCTGCTTTATTGACTATGCCAAAGCCTTTGACTGTGTGGATCACAATAAACTGTGGAAAATTCTGAAAGAGATAGGAATACAAGACCACCTGACCTGCCTCTTGAGAAACCTATATGCAGGTCAGGAAGCAACAGTTAAAACTGGACATGAAACAACAGACTGGTTCCAAATAGGAAAAGGAGTATGTCAAGGCTGTATAGTGTCACCCTGCTTATTTAACTTCTATGCAGAGTACATCATGAGAAACGCTGGACTGGAAGAAGCACAAGGTGGAATCAGGATTGCCGGGAGAAATATCAATAACCTCAGATATGCAGATGACAACCACCCTTATGGCAGAAAGTGGAGAGGAGCTAAAAAGCCTCTTGATGAGAGTGAAAGAGGAGAGTGAAAAAGTTGGCTTAAAGCTCAACATTCAGAAAACGAAGATCATGGCATCTGGTCCCATCACTTCATGGGAAATAGATGGGGAAACAGTGGAAACAGTGTCAGACTTTATTTTGGGGGGCTCCAAAATCACTGCAGATGCTGATTGCAGCCATGAAATTAAAAGATGCTTACTCTTTGGAAGGAAAGTTATCACCAACCTAGACAGCATATTAAAAAGCAGAGACATTACTTTGCCAACTAAGGTCCATCTAGTCAAGGCTATGGTTTTTCCTGTGGTCATGTATGGATGTGAGAGTTGGACTGTGAAGAAAGCTGAGGGCCAAAGAACTGATGCTTTTGAACTGTGGTGTTGGAGAAGACTCTTGAGAGTCCCTTGGACAGCAAGGAGATCCAACCAGTCCATCCTAAAGGAGACCAGTCTTGGGTGTTCATTGGAAGGACTGATGCTGAGGCTGAAAGGATAAACATGTGTTTATTTTCCCATTTATTTTGTTACACAATATTGAGCAGATTTCTCTGTGCTATACAGTAGATCCTTGTTGGTTATCCATTTTAAATATAGCAGTGTGTACATGTCAATACCAAACTCCTTAACTGTCCCTTCCCCCAACCTTCCTCTCTGTTAACCATAAGTTTGTGAGTCTGTTTCTTTCTGTAAATAAGTTCATTAATATTAATTTTTAGATTACACATATAAGTGATATCCTATAATATTTGTCTCTCTCTGTCTGACTTACTTCACTCAGTATGACAATCTCTAGGTCTGTCCATGTTGCTGCAAATGACATTATTGAATTCTTTTTAATGAATGAGTAATATTTTATTGTACCAAGCCTGTTTATCCATTTCTTTGTCAATAGACATTTAGGTTGCTTCCATCTCTTGCTATTCTAAATAGTGCTGCAATGAACATTGGCATATATGTGTCCTTTCAGACTATGTTTTTCTCCAGGTATATGCTCAGGAGGGCTTCCCTGGTGGCTCACACAGTAAAGAAACTGCCTTCAGTGCGGGAGACCTGGATTTGATCCCTGGTTGGGAAGATCCCCTGGAGAAGGGAATGGCTACCCATTCCAGTATTCTTGCCTCGACAATCCCGTGGACAGAGGAGTCTGGCAGGCTACAGTCCATGGGGTTGCAAAGAGTCAGGCACAACTGAGTGCGCACACACTGAGCCACTGGAGAAGTTGTCAGTATGATTAATTTTTTCCCAAATTACTGAAATTCTTTTTTGAGTTGCCTATATTGACAAGCTAGAATATATATTCCTTGATGCCAGACACCTATCTGTCTACCTTGTCCAGTGCATCTCCCCAGTGTCCAGTAACAATAACTATCACATGCATTTTTAAATAAACGAAAAACAAAGAATTTGTGATGGAGTATTTCAAGGTACAATATAACCCCATTATGATAAAAATTTTCAAGGATGGAGTAAAGTTGTAATTTAATCACTGAATTTTGCACCCTCGCCATTTCTGAAAACTTGTTAAATGTTGTAGAGAGAACTCCTATCAGAAGTACAAAACCCTTAGCAAAATGATCCTAATGATTCTGAGAAGTTTTCAGGCCTCTCTCTCATCTGTCATTAATATATTTTAAAGATGTGCTTAAAAGTGAATAAAACTACCAGCAAAGAAAAATTCATACATGTATTAACTTTAAAACAATCTAAAATTAATCTCTATCAATTGTGGGATATTTAATTTTTCAAGAGCCCCAAATATTCTGGAAATGTGATTCTACTAGATTATCCCTAGGAAATATTGTTATACAGACAAGTTCTGTATAATAGGATTGTGTTATGCAGCATCCTGTTAAATGGCAACAAAATATAAAAGTCATAAGCTAATTTGCCAGGATTCTAAATGAACTCTCTTTGAATCATGATTGTTCTGTTAGGCTGGTGCAAAAGTAATAGCCATTTTGCATTGTTGAACTATGCTGTTTGATATTAGAATACATTCTTAAATGTGATTATGCTATATATCATTTTAATGTGCACTTCTCACTTTATGCTTTTTGTTAATAACTTATTCCTTGATGTTTATTTTATGTTTATTTCAGACTATAGAAATGATGGTAGGCAAAAAGTATATTCATACGATTTTTTTATTCGAGTTCAAACTGAGTTGTAAAGCAGCAGACAGCTTGCAACATCAGCAACACGTTTGGCCCAGGAATTGCTAACGAACATATGGTGCAGTGGCGGCTCAAGAAGTTTTGTAAAGGAGACAAGAGCCTTGAAAATGAGGAGCTCAGTGGCCGGCCATCAGAAGTTGACAACAATCAATTGAGAGCAATCATCGAAGCTAATCCTCTTACAACTATGTGAGAAGTTATGAAAGAACTCAATATCGAACATTCTATGGTCCGTTGGCATTTGGAGCAAATTGGAAAGGTGAAAAATCTTGATAAGTGAGTGTCTCATGAGCTGACTGAAAATCAAGACGCTAGTCATTCTGACATGTCCTCTTCTCTTACTGTGCACAACAACAATGAAGCATTTCTCCATCAGATTGTGACATGGAATGAAAAGTGGATTTTGTACAACAACCAGCAATGACCAGCTCAGTGGTTGGACCGAGGAGAAGCTCCAAAGCACTTTCCAAAGCCAACCTTTCGCCATAAAAGGTCATGGTCGCTGTTTGGTGGTGTGCTGCCCATCTTATCCACTAGAGCTTTCTGATCCCAGCAAAACCATTACACTGAGAAGTATGCTCAGCAAATTGATGACATGCACCAAAAACTACAATGTGTGCAGCCGGCATTGGTCAACAGAAAGGGCCCAAGTCTTCATCATGACAACACCCAAGCACACCTCACACAGCCAACACTTCAGTAGCTGAACACATTGGGCTGAGAACTTTTGCCTCATCCACCATATTAACCTGACCTATAGCCAACCGACTACCACTCCTTCAAGCATCTCGACAACTTTTATCATGGAAAACACTTCCACAAACAGCAGAAGACAGAAAATGCTTTCCGAGAGTTCATGGAATCCCAAAGCATGTATTTTTATGCTACAGGAATAAACTTGTTTCTCATTGGTAAAAATGTGTTGATTGTAATGGTTCCTATTTTGATTAATAAAGATATCTTTGAGCCTAGTTATAATGATTTAAAATTTATGATCTGAAACCACAATTACTTTTTCATCAACCAAATAGTTACTAGTTGTATGGCTATATGGTCATATAACTTCTCTGCACCTCAGATCCCTCCTTATTAAAAAAGGAAAAGTAATGATACACAGTGTTGTAGGGATGTGGTAAGAAATAACTTAGGTAACAGCTACAAAGCAGTTCCCATACAACCTTGATGAAAGTGACAGAGGAGAGTGAAAAAGTTGGCTTGAAGCTCAACATTCAGAAAACAAAGATCATGGCATCCAGTCCCATCACTTCATGGCGACTTCATGGTGAATAGATGGAGGAACAGTGGAAACAGTGGCTGACTTTATTTTTGGGGGCTCCAAAATCACTGCAGATGGTGACTGCAGCCATGAAATTAAGACACGCTTACTCCTTGGAAGGAAAATTATGACCGACCTAGACAGCATTTTAAAAAGCAGAGACAGTACTTTGCCAACAAAGGTCCATCTAGTCAAGGCTATGGTTTTTCCAGTGGTCGTGTATGGATGTGAGAGTTGGACTGTGAAGAAAGCTGAGCGCCAAAGAATTGATGCTTTTGAACTGTGGTGTTGGAGAAGACTCTTGAGAGTCCTTTGGACAGCGAGGAGATCCAACCAGTCCATCCTAAAGGAAATCATTCCTGAATATTCATTGAAAGGACTGATGCTGAAGCTGAAATTCCAATACTTTGGCCACCTGATGCAAAGAGCTGACACCTTAGAAAAGACCCTGATGCTGGGAAAGATTGGAGGCAGGAAGAGAAGGGGGCAACAGACTCAGTAGAGATGAGTTTGAGTAAACTCTGGGAGTTGATGATGGACAGGGAGGCCTGGCAAGCTGCAGTCAGTCCATGGTATCACAAAGAGTTTGACATGACTGAGCAACTGAACTGAACTTGTATAGCCAATATTCAATTTAATATAATATTCACTATCAATATTATTGGTTACATGACCATATGAAGTTATATAACTATTTGTGCAAGTAGAACTGTGCACTACCCATCACAATAGTAGAAAGTCCAGCTTTAGTCATTGATTTCTTCAGCTAAAAAATCACATTAGTACAGCAGGGCTGACTTGTTTTTTGTTCTCTGAAGTGATTGCTGCTTAATCACTGAGGGCATAGAGTTAATAGGCTGATATACAAATGCAAATCCTAATATTCTTAGTTAACAACAAAAAAAGTCTGTATTAATCTAGTGTTTATATCATCATAGTAGTCAAGATTTATAAAAATTTACTCTCTTCTAGATACTCCATATGGGTAATTTCATTTAATCTTTACAATAGCTCAATGATAGAAGTATACTATTATTTTTCTTTTTATGGGTCAAAGATCTGAAGACTAGAGAAGTTATATAAACTTACCCCAAGGCCTGAAGTTTACCAGTATGAAATACTAATTAGAACTGAAAGTTAACCACAGAAAATCATACATTACATTATAGTATAAACATACAGTATTTCTAAGTGTATAACATATATGTTGCATGATTTATGTAGTTATTTAAATATGTATTTTAAGATTTTGACTTAAATCAGTGTTCTCAAAATATTTTCACATGGAATGTGGCTAAAGTAGTTAGCACAAGGGGTGACCTGTGTACCTAGGCCGCGTGTATCTTGTGATGGTGTTCAGGCATACCTATTAGGACCCTTTGAAGTGAAACTACTAGGATGTTAGTATGAAATAGCTTGTTTGATCACTAAAATGGATTCTCATATACTGAAGTTTTGTGTTTTTATGGCATTCTTTCATTGATGGCACCTACCTATCATTTTAAATAGTAAATATTAACTGTATTTGGGATGCATTCTTTGATTTCCTTTTTTTCCTTGAACCTATCACACACAGTTCTGGGCTTTATATATAAGTCTTTTAAAGCATTATACCTGAAGATGCTGATGGAAATATGGGTGCAATGGTGTTTTTAATAAAATCAGTCATATACTTTCAGAATAGTAGGAAGGTCAAATTGCTGAACCATCTGATACCACCTGTTACTGCTGTAAAAACAGCAGCTGTAAACAAAAAATATGGACATATAGTGAAAATTATTTTATATTTGGATTTTAGTGGATTGAAAATGAACATAAATTCTTCCATTAGAATAAGCATGTTTGGGGACATTCACAGTTGTGGCAAGGAAACATTCTATCTGAAACATCAATTTTGAAATGTACAAGGACTACTATGGGAAATGTTGAGCTTTTTAAAACAAAGCAGGAAGGCATTGGATAGACAGAAACATCAATGCAGGATGGTAGATGAAACTGCAGAAGTTGCGGAAGTCTTGTTTACAGCGTGTTCAACTTCAAAGTTAGAGTTATTCAAGTTATTGATGAGATACCCATTACTGTTTGGCTGCCAAACAGTGCAAACAATGCTCTCTGGGACAAAGCAAAGGAAAAAAAAAATCCAGTGGAACAACTCTGTCAAATGTAATAATTTATCAAACAATGACAGGTAGTCCAAATATGGGGCTCCATTTGTTGTGTTGATTACAAGAGTCCATAATATTCCCCGGAGTCTCTAAGATGAATTCTCTGATATCAGCCACTCAGCTGATCTTTGGTGTTTGTGAGACGTGATTTGGATAAAGCAGTCCAAGAAGAAATATTGTTTGGCCATTCTTTATTAACTCTTAGAACTGGGAAAGAAATTTTAAAATTATTGATAACTTCAAGGTGAACTATAGCATGCAAGTGATGTACTGGGTTATGCATAGATGGTGCTAAGCAGTGGTACCTAATGAGAATGACTTGTTCCATAGGTTTAAGGTGCTGTTAGGCAAATAAGATCTACAAGCTATGTCGTGCATCCCAGAAGTTCTCCCTACCAGAGATGTTTTTAAATTTTAAGGGAAAGAACCAAATGAAGCTATGCTGCTAAGTCGCTTCAGTCATGTCCGACTCTGTGCGACCCCATAGACGGAAGCCCACGAGGCTCCCCTGTCCCTGGGATTCTCCTGCAAGAACACTGGAGTGGGGTGCCAGTTCATATAAATAATTGTCAGTTATACTAAGGACAGACAAATTGAATGCTCTATTTTTTCTCAGCTTTGAGAAAGTATTAGCAATGATTACAAACAATTACTGTTTTCTGTGATAATTTGGAGAAAAACTTCATGTCTTTCATGATAAGATCTAAACAGTGAGTAGGAGCATATGCATAATTTAGATTAACTTTGCAGATCAGCACGCCAGTGATATATTTTCTCTCCTTTGAATAGATTAAATTTATTCTTTCAAGGTAAACAAAATTGATTATCATTCCACATGAAATCAATACTGAATGAGACAGTTGCAGATTTGGATCTGTGGGACACGTACTTTGGTTGGAGTTGTCATTGTTGTTCAGTTGCTAAGTCGTGCCCACCTCTTTGTGACCCCATGGACTGCAGCACACCAGGATCCTTTGTCTTTCACATTGTCCCAGAATTTGCTCAAATTCATATCTGTTGAGTCAGTGATGCCATCCAACCATTTCATCTTCTGCTGCCCTTTCTCCCTTTGCCTTCAATCTTTCTCAGAATTAGGGTCTTTTCCAATGTGCTGGCAGTTCGCATCAGGTGGCCAAGATATTGGAGCTTCAGCTTCAGCATCAGTCCTTCCAACGGATATTCAGGGTTGATTTCCTTTAGGATGGACTACTTTGATCTTCTTAAGAGTATTCTCCAGCACCACAGTTCAAAAGCATCAGTTCTTTGGTACTCAGCCTTCTTTCTGGTTTACCTCTCACATCTGTACATAACTGCTAGTTGGAGTAAGCTAAATTATTATATTAATCTGAATAACCTTGTAAACATTCATTGAAAGAAGTCACCGAAAATATTCTGAAAATTATGATATAGTCTCTTGATAAATATCTCCATAAACACTTGTCCATGTCAAACGACTGGTAAGTAAGTAAATCCACAGTTTTTACAACCATGACATATTCTGTTAAAATACATTCTGCAAATGGTTCTTTCTAAAAGTGTGCTGACCTAAAGTTACTTATGAAATTTTACTGCACTATGATCTATGAAAATGGCTTATATTGGTCTGTTATACTTGTATTGGTTGTTTTGAGGTTATGACATATGATCATTTTTTGGTAATTTTTTCAAGGACAGTTGAAAAATGAAGACTCCCTCCTTATAAGGTATAGAACTCATAACTGTTAAATAAACTTTAGGAATGATATCATTCATGTCCTCTATAACCTTATTTTTATCTGATGTTCTTTAAAAAAAAAAACCTGTGAGCTAAAGTTTCCCATTACTTTTCTGTTTTTTTCTTTAGTTTTACTTCATAAATACTTTAATACTAAATTATTCAACATTTTATGATGACCACAATTATACTATCATATTAGGCTTTCAGTTCAGTCGCTCAGTCGTGTCCCACTCTTTGTGACCCCGTGAATCACAGCATGCCAGGCCTCCCTGTCTATCACCAACTCCCGGAGTTCACTCAGACTGACGTCCGTCGAGTCAGTGATGCCATCCAGCCATCTCATCCTCTGTCGTCCCCTTCTCCTCCTGCTCCCAATCCCTCCCAGCATCAGAGTCTGTTTCCAATGAGTCAACTCTTCGCATGAGGTGGCCAAAGTACTGGAGCTTCAGCTTTAGCATCATTCCTTCCAAAGAAATCCCAGGCCTGATCTCCTTCAGAATGGACTGGTTGGATCTCCTTGCAGTCCCAGGGACTCTCAAGAGTCTTCTCCAACACCACAGTTCAAAAGCATCAATTCTTCGGCGATCAGCCTTCTTCACAGTCCAACTCTCACATCCATACATGACCACAGGAAAAACCATAGCCTTGGCTAGACGGAACTTAGTCGTCAAAAAATGTCTCTACTTTTGAAAATACTATCTAGGTTGGTCATAACTTTTCTTCCAAGGAGTAAGCGTCTTTTAATTTCATGGCTGCAGTCACTATCTGCACTGATTTTGGAGCCCCCAAAAATAAAGTCTGACACTGTTTCCACTGTTTCCCCATCTATTTGCCATGAAGTGATGGGACCAGATGCCATGATCTTCGTTTTCTGAATGTTGAGCTTTAAGCCAACTTTTTCACTCTCCTCTTTCACTCTCATCAAGAGGCTTTTTAGCTCCTCTTCACTTTCTGCCATAAGGGTGGTGTTATCTGCATATCTGAGGTTATTGATATTTCTCCTGGCAATCTTGATTCCAGCTTGTGTTTCTTCCAGTCCAGCATTTCTCATGATGTACTCTGCATAGAAGTTAAATAAGCAGGGTGACAATATACAGCCTTGACGTACTCCTTTTCCTATTTGGAACCAGTCTGTTTTTCCATGTCCGGTTCTAACTGTTGCTTCCTGACCTGCATATAGATTTCTCAGGAGGCAGGTCAGGTGGTCTGGTATTCCCATCTCTCAGAATTTTCCACAGTTTATTGTGATCCACACAGTCAAAGGCTTTGGCATAAAGCAGAAATAGATGTTTTTCTGGAACTCTCTTGCCTTTTCCATGATCCAGTGGATGTTGGCAATTTGATCTCTGGTTCCTCTGCCTTTTCTAAAACCAGCTTGAACATCAGGAAGTTCATGGTTCACGTATTGTTGAAGCCTGGCTTGGAGAATTTTGAGCATTACTTTACTAGCATGTGAGATGAGTGCAATTGTGCAGTAGTTTGAAAATTCTTTGGCATTGCCTTTCTTTGGAATTGGAGTGAAAACTGACCTTTTCCAGTCCTGTGGCCACTGCTGAGTTTTCCAAATTTGCTGGCATATTGTGTATCATCTTTCAAAATTTGAAACAGCTCAACTGGAATGCCATCACCTCCACTAGCTTTGTTCATAGTGATACGTCCTAAGGCCCACTTGACTTCACATTCCAAGATGTCTGGCTCTAGATGAGTGATTGATCACACCATTGTGATTATCTGGGTCATGAAGATCTTTTTTGTACAGTTCTTCTGTGTATTCTTGCCACCTCTTCTTAATATCTTCTGCTTCTGTTAGGTCCATACCATTTCTGTCCTTCTTTAAAGCAAGTTGAACTGCTAAATGAATAAATAAATAAATAGTAATATTATCCAACATTTTCCTTTTATTCACTGAGTTTCATTATGTGTATCACTTATAGATATTTTGTATTTTCATTTTTTTGACCAAATATTGTAAATCTCTTTATTTCAGTAATATATTTATCCTATTCATCTTGTCATTTTTTAGGCTGACTTTCCTTCCCACTCCTTCTTTTTCTTTTACTTTAGTTTCATCTTTTAATTTTTTTGCTTCTCAGTGTTTTTTGTTTGTTTTCCTTTAGCTGCATTATCTATGATTTCTTTCATTTATTTCTCTCTTGTAATTTTAATGTATAAGATTTGCATTTAGACATCTGTTAAATACTTCTTGAAAAACTCTGTAAATGTTTATTTTCTAGGTTATTGGCTTCAAAAATTAATCAGCTGTGTTTCTGATATCATTGCATCCCACCTTCTCAGACTTGTGATGCTTTTATTTCCTTCCCCCTTTAAAAAGTTTTACTTATTATTGTTCTCCCCTCAAATGTTTAATTCTTATCTGCTTTTAAGCATGTTCATATCTCACCGATAAAAAAGAATCTTTTTTTCCATGACTGCACATCTCTCCCTGCAACTGCGTCCTCTCCTTTCCTCACTATCAAACTTCTTGAGAGAGGGAGAGGGTGGGATGATTTGGGAGAATGGCATTGAAACATGTATACTATCATGTAAGAAACGAATTGCCAGTCTATGTTCAATACAGGATACAGGATGCTTGGGGCTGGTGCATGGGGATGATCCAGAGAGATGGTGTGGGGAGGGAGGTGGGAGGGGGGGTTCAGAATGTGCACCCATGGTGGATTCATGTCAATGTATGGCAAAACCAATACAGTATTGTAAAGTAAAATATAGTAAAAAATAAAAATTAAAAAAAAAAGAGATAATTGGTGATACCAACTCCCAATTTCTCACCTCCTGGGCTTCTACCACATCACTCTCCCAATTTTCCTCTTTCCTCTTGGGGACTGCTTATCTGTCTTTTTTTTATAAAGTTATATCCCTCTATCAGACCTTGATATGCTGTGGTTCTAGGTTCCTTATCTCCTCTTTCTAGGACATCCACGCCAAGAGTTCCAAATGACACATGCGCAGATGACTTGCAAATATATATCTCTAGTTCCAGACTTCCCTGCTTGGACTCCAGATCCATGTTGAAACTGCCTTCTTCATGTCTCTAGGACATGTCCCAAGTACATTAAAATCAGTATCTCTACAACTGAACTCTTGACTATCCTCCCTGAACCAACTTAAGCTGTCATCCCCTCAACAAAGAGAGCCATGAAAGATCCAAGAAAGAGTGGAAGAAATGAGATTGTCTCTGGGCCCCAATCACCAGTAGGCTTGGAGGTCACAGTGTTTGGATTTTACTTTAAGATGCAAACCCATCTGAGAGTTTTAAATATTAAAGTATTAAGTGTTAAGATTTGTATTTTTAAGGATTCCTCTGTCAATGGAGGGGGTTGGCAAGAGCGGAACAGGAAGACCAGGTAGAAGCCTGTTGCAGAGGTTTGGATGATAGGCAGAGGCCCGTAAGAGGAGGGAGCAGTGAAAGAGACCAAATGTGGTCAGATTTCTGATACTTTTTCAAGGTAAACTAAACAATATGTTGATGGATTTGGCTTCCCAGGTGGTGCTAGTGGTAAAGAACTCACCTGCTGATGCAGAAGACCCAAGAGAAGCAGGTTTGATCTCTGGGTCAGGAAGATCTCTTGAAGGAGGGCATGACAATGGGCTCCAGAATTCTTGCCTGGGAAATCCCACAGACAGAAGAGTCTGGCAGGCTACAGTCCATAGGCTCACAAAGGGCTGGATGTGACTGAAGCATGCATGCACGTGTTGATGGATTAGATTTAGAAAATAAGATAAAGAGAAGAATCCAGCACAAGTTCTGTGTTTTTGTTGTCATTTTCTGATGAAAACTTGGAGAAGGGCAGAGGTGCAGAGCAACTGTAATCAGGAGTTGAGTTTAAAACATGATGCTATGAGATGCTTATTAGACATCAGATGAAGCTACTTGAGTTGGCGAGGGGATTCACAAATCAAGTTCAAGGTAGAGGTCAGAACTGCAGATACAAATTTTAACTTCATCAGCATAGATATGAGCTTTAAAACCTCTTGAGGGACCAGTGTAAATTAAAGATAAGTGAAAGCTCTGAGCAAAGAAAATTGGTAAAAGAAAGAAAGAAAAGTGGACCTCTTGTATATGTGTGTGTGTGAGGGTGGGAAGGGATGTGTGTGTGTGTGTGTGTGTGTGTGTGTGTGTGTGTGTGTGGCAGCCAGCTATGATTGATGTTGGTATTGTGACAGAACACTCATCTTTAAGTAGAGTTTGGGCATCATTTCTTTCAGAGCCTGTCTTTCTTGATAGTCTTTAGTACTCCAGATTAGAGGCTACTTTATGATTAATAAAGAGCTTCCTAGTGTCAACTGGACCCTTCCCAGTACATGATACCCCTGACTTGGAGTTTGATAAGGTTATGCATTTCTCTCCTTCCAGCTCTGATGGGGTGTTTAAGAATGCTGTTGATCCACAAGAGAGCAAGATTCTTCAGTGTTGTTGGCCCCTATCTCACCCTTGGCCTGCCCTCACCTCACCTCTCTCCCCTCCAAATCAAGGCATGTCTGTGAGTACTTAGTAGAGTTTATGAAAATGTATTTCTTTATTTTCACCCACAATCCATCATTCTGTTAAGAGCATTGATGTTTTATTCTGTTTGTTTCTGTCTTTGCTATATTTAAATATAATTCCTAAAGGGAGGTTTGTGACACATTAATTTTGAAGAGACTTCATAAGCAGATGAGGGTCGTGGTTTATTAATCCTGTTTTCTAGTTAAACTCCTTAATAGATACATCCCACTTGTAAGAAAACCGAGGAATTAGATGGTAAACAACTTTCATTAAGATCACATAGCCAGTGAGTGAGACCTTGTTAGGCTTTGCATGCTACAAAATCAAAGTGTGCAATTAATTTATAAAAAGCATAATAGTTCTATCCCTGCTTTGCAGAGATTTTTCTGTTGAGGTGACAGAGTTTTAGTTTTCTGGATAAAGATACTAAAGAGATAGTAGCAAGGTATTGTTGTTGTCTTTATGAATTAATTTATGTTACTCTAAGAAATTCACAGCCATGTTTCAAGTCAAGACACTTAGGCTTTGTAGAGAACTTTCCATCCTGAATGTATGTGACTTTTGAATTTTGAATTCTATAGAGACATAACAATTTTATCTTGATAAATACCTGCCTGAGGAACTGAAGGGTTTTTCACTTCATAAGGTTGAATTCATTAGCACAGCATATACACCTTCCATGAGCAGGCTACCTATCTTTCCAGCTTCTCTCTTTGCAGGGCCCATCCTCACACCCTGCTGTCTGGCTTTGTACTTAATCAGCAGCATTCTCCTAATATGCCAGACTGTCTCCTACCTCTGTACCTTGATTCATATGTAATGCTCTTTGCTCTGTTGGTCCCTGCAAGAACAACACCTTCCAAGATTTAATTCAAACATCATCTGCTTAGGAAGTCTTTCCAATCACTATTGCTCCTCCTTGTACCCTGTCAAACTCCCTTTCATACCCCTAACATAACAATCATCACCTTTTACTCCACTTATTTCTTAACATGTCCTTCTCTCACACTAGATTTTGAGCTGGTGTGTCTAATTAATATCAATGTCCCTACATTGTTCAATGTAATAGAAGATGCTTAGTAGCAGTTTATTATATGCAAGGATGATATCCAGAATCTTCAGCAGCCATACTGAATGAGAAATGACCAATCTTAACAGATATTTAAGTTAAAATACTGGTGCATATCAGCTAAATATCAGCTCATCAAACTTTGCTTTATTTCCATTTCACACCTTCTTCTTTATTATTTTGATTTTTATGGATCTGGTAAAATAATATACAGCCAATAATTCTATAGCTAAGTACATAGCTTCCCCCTCCCCCCCACCAAAATCTGTTTTCCTAAAACAGCTAACGTCTACACTCCTACTGTGTCAAATTCAGTGACAGGATCTTATTAGATCTTCATATAAAGCATCTGCCAAGTTATTTAAAAGAGAATTGCATTTTGTTTGCCTTATGAATTGTTGGGTTTGACACTCCCTATGTAGTTCTACATCATATGAAGTGCTGACACACCAGTTGGATCACTGAAAACAGTGAAATTATAAGCCTTTTATTGAGGGATTATTTCTACAGCAGCCAGAACTATCTTACTCCTTAATAAATTACTGCAAGGAGAGAAACCAAACTGTAAGACCAAGGCATCCATGTGTGCTTAAAGAAGGTGCTTGTTTTTGATTTAGTGATGCTCTTCTTCTTCTGGAAACATTTAACAAGAGTTAAGCTGAAACAAAAGTAAAGAAATATATGGTATTTTCTGTGATCCCCAAAGAAGGGAATACAGATATGGACTTTAGCATCGTATTATGAGACAGTGCCTTTTAGAATTTCAGCATCTAGGATCACAAATCATCCCCAAAGCTACTTAATCTGTAGAAAGTATTTACAACGAGCTAATGCCCCCTAGAATAAAAGCGAACATTTAATGTGGCAGACCATGATGGAGGGGAAGCAATAAAAGAGAAAGCGCAGCTTGAAGTGCAGTATAACTGGGTGACTTACACCTCCCCACTGGAGCCAGCAGCCTTGCAGTTGCGGAGCTGCTAATCTGCTCTACTGTTTTTAATCAGATGTTGGCATTATCTGCCACTAATTGCTTTTTCATTTCCACTTGTAATTATTCCATTGCATGTTTGTAGTGAGAAGCTGAAAATGAGGCAGATCACTGAGAAAGAATTAATTGTTAATGAATAATCATCAGTAGGAAGCCAATTTCATTATCTTCAAAGAGGTAGCCAGAGATTAACCACTAGCTGCGGTTCTCCTACTTTCTGTGCATGACTGTAAAGTAATCACAAATAATCACGCCCTCCAACTTCATCAATTATTTTCCATTATGTGGATTGATACCCATTTTTGTCTTTGTTGTTTAATGATAATGGCAGTATTCATGCTGGGGAGTGCTAATTGGAAGGTGTTACATTCAGTGGGCTCTAGGCCTAATTATTAGAGCATCTTCTTCATTAGCACATGATCCTTCAAGGGTTGCGTGGTGGGAGTTACTAATTTTTCCAAGTTATAAGACTATCGTAATAGGAAACTTTTGTATGTCCTTATGCCGAGTAACACACAGAAAATCTTCGTCTGGTCAAAGTTGTGTGGCTACCAACAGAGATTTTCTGTTTAAGTAAAATAGAATGTTTTAACCTGATGTAAGTCTTTGAACACAAAGCTCATTTCTGCCCTAGAAGCTCGGTCTGCCCAGGACTGTTGATGAGCTTTTGCTTCTGCTTTGTTTCTGAACTAACACTTGTTCTTCAGAACGGCTCACATGGCCCCCTGGGATTATTACAGCTCTCAGCCAAGCTCTGCCAGCTATTAATAGAATACTATGAGATGAGTTTGAAAGTCATGATGGAAGCCTCCTAATGCTTGTTGCCTCAGTGGCCAGTTGATGTCACTCCCAGACTTGGGGAGAAAGTAAGCATACAGCTTGATCGCATATTTGCATGCGTGCTGAATTGTCTCTGACTCTCTGTGATCCCATGGACTGTATCCCACCAGGCTCCTCTGTCCATTGAATTTCCCAGGCAAGAGTACTGGAGTGGGTTACCATTTCCTCCTAGTAGGGGATTTCCTCGGAGAAGGCGATGGCAGCCCACTCCAGTACTCTTGCCTGGAAAATCCCATGGACGGAAGAGCCTGGTGGGCTGCAGTCCATGGGGTCGCACAGAGTTGGATATGACTGAGCGACTTCCCTTTCACTTTTCACCTTCATGCATTGGAGAAGGAAATGGCAACCCACTCCAGTGTTCTTGCCTGGAGTACCCGAGGGACGGGTGAGCCTGGTGGGCTGCCGTCTATGGGACTGCACAGAGTCGGACACGACTGAAGTGATTTAGCATCAGCAGTAGCAGCAGCAGCAGAGGATTTCCTGACTCAGGGGTTGAACCCACATCTCCTGTGGCTCTCACGCTGCAGGTGGATTCTTTACTGCTGAGACACCTGGGAAGCCATAGGGCTACCTAACTTGTCAAGGTTCCTTCACATGCATTGACTCTCCATGGCATTTCACAGGGCAGTAGAATTTGCTGCTTACAGACATGCTGTAGCCCCAGGAACTGTCGCAGAAAGCCTCCTGTCCAGACTAGCATGGGTGCATTCTCCTGCCTCCCTTTCCATGGTGCAGTACAGTTCCTTAGTTAGTGTGGCAAAATAGCTACCCTTACAATGGGGAAGAACTTCTTCAGTGCTTGCAATCACTCCCAGGCAACCCAGGCCTTATTCCTAACTAGAGCCACAGCTAAAGACAGCATGGATGGTGGTGCAGCAGTCTCCAGTGTATTGGGTAACATGTTTTTCAAACATCTCCAGGAGAGAAACTTGCAAAGAGAGAGAAAAATTAGATGTAGTTCCAAGAGTGTAGGCTTTGGGGTTAGTTCTGTGAGTTGGTGTAAATTATTTAACCTCTCAGAAGCTCAGTTTCCTTCATTAGGTTGTTATAAAGGTGAATGAGAGGTTGCATGTAAAGTATAATGCTAAACTCAAGGTCTGGCAACTGATCCATGCTTGGCTTGGTTAGAAGCAGATCAAGAAGAACCTTAATTCTCTAAGTAAAAAGTTGTTTTCTGGAAATTAAATTAAAAAGGTTTCAGAGAATATTAAGAATGTAACCCAAGTTCTGCAACAGGCAGATCCTGAAAAGTCAATGACTAAGTATAAGAGCATTTATTTCTTGCTCATAAAAACCTGCTGTAAAGTAATTATGTCTTTCTTCTCTGCAGTCAGCTGGGTATCCAGACTCCCTTAATCCGATGGTGTTGCTGTCTGATGACACAGCTTCCCAAATCACCACGGAAGGGAAAGAGAGATGACTGAGGCATAGTGGCTGTCTTGTACCTTCACCAGATGTGATGATTGTGTCAGTTCATATTCCCGTGTGCTGGAATACAGCCATGTGGTTCTAATCTAGTGACTGGAGACTTGTGGTCCTTCCCTGTGACTGGTTTGACAAAACAGCATCACATATTGTATCTGCTATGGTGTGCAAAGAGTAAAATAACCAAGAGATTAATTTGAAAAGATTGTACTGAGAGTTCATAGAGACGGTTGGGACCAGAAGAAAGACTAGAATCCAAGGTGCTCTTCAGAAGAGTATTAGAATCACAGAAGGAAAGAGATCACGTAAGCTTGAGAATAGTTTCAAATCATGATTTAAAATGTCCGACATTTCTAATGTCAGAGTCATTATGTCTAATGTCGGAAAGAAGTCACAGACATAAAATTCCAAGCTGAAACAGAAGCTGTGTAGAAACACTGGCTTTGTATGAGGAGACTAGGTATGGCTAATGAGAGTGGGGAAAGCATGTCTTCAAAGCAGACTAAGTTATATAGCAGATCACTGCTAATATGATCAGGGGAGGAATAACCATAAACAAGAGGAAAATAGACCTCCAAAAGACCTGGACATTCAAATATCTGGGAGAAAGGTTCAAATGTTTCTTGTAGAGTCACGGATGAAAGTACCAAGCTTCTAGGCAGGTGAAGAGGGTCTCTGAATTGTTGCACGGTGAAGATCCTACTCAGAACCTCTCTCTTGAATACAGTAATACTATTATTTTTTTACATAGCGACTTTTACTCTAGCACAAAACAACCTTCCAAGGCCAATAGCATGAGGCTCTTGGTTAATCTGTTGTTAAATAGCAGATTGGGAAAGAGGAGGTGAGAAGTAGGGGAAAGGGCATGGTATACACAGGCTTACCCATGTCTTCATTGTTTTTGATGTTCCATGTGAGAAAAGTGATTGCTGTGGGATGAACCTAATAGGTTGCTAACTTATTAACCAATGGCATTATTTTGGCATTTGAGCATTGGGTTATTCCTAGATGTCAAGCTATAAATTGACGCTATGGACTGAAATGCTTTCTTTTGATTAAGTTTTAACTAAGACCCTTTGCTCGCATGCTATATTTGTCTGACTTAAGTTATTATACATGACATTTCCCAGGGCATTAACCATGCACTTCAAGATCCTGACCTTACGTAGGCATTCAAGCTGGTTTACTAATGCTTAGCTTCTGTTTCCAGGTGTTTTGTTTCTGTGTCTCACTCCCTTCTCAATCACTCGACTAATGTCTTTGATGAAAAAAGCATTCTATTCTTCCCAACCTTACCATTCTACTGTACCATGGCTACCACCACGCCATTGTTACAAAGTTAGAAGGTGATGGTTTCATTTTTATTTTTTATTTGTTTTGCTTGGAACAAAGGGATGTTCAAGCCGGAGGTAGGATGACACAGTTAAAAATCCTTTGGTTGCAACTTCATTCTGTCAGAGACTAGAGAAGAGAAAACCAGTCTTTGAGAGCAAGCCTGAGCACTTTGACTAAAAAAGCATCCTGGAAGTAGGATATACAGAGCATCCCAGCCCTGTAAGACATTTTAAGACCTAGATATAGAAATCAATCCAGAATTGCTGCATTTAGAGCCAATTTTTCTAATCGAAAACAATAGCAATGCTAATTTCAGCTTGAGAATGATGACTTTTGTGTATAATAAAGTGTTAGTTGTACAGTCATGTCCAACTCTTTGCAACCCCATGGACTGTAGCCCACCACGCTCCTCTGTCCATGGGGATTCTCCAGGCAAAAATACTGGAGTGGGTTGCCATGCCCTTCTCCAGGGGACCTTCCTGTCCCAGGGATTGAACTCAGGTCTCCTGCACTGCAGGCAGATTCTTTGCAGTCTGAGCTGCTAGGAAAGCCCCAATAATAATAGTAATATTACCTTAAATTTTATTACTTACAGAACTTTATGCATGAATTCAGGTATCTAGTATTGTATAAAGGGTATGAAGAGCAAGCAGTTCTTGCCCTCCAAAATTTAAATTCATATAATTTTATCTCCTAACAGTGGCCCTATTTCAGAGTGCTTCATGAGTGAGCAAAAGAAAACCAAAATAGAGATTTTAGAGGCCTCTGTTTTCAGGGACAAAGGTAGTTTAAAAATTAAATAATATGGTCAAAATAATGATTTTTTTAAAAAACCATACTTCTGGACTTCAGGCTGAAATCTGTAACTACTCTTTAAAACAAGTTAGTGATAAAAATAAGTGAGGTTATCACATATGAAAATAAATCTTGATACAATTAAGAAAATCCTAAAATGTCTTTGGGAGCTTTTTATTCTGTCAATAAACTCTGTCATCATATATTTTTACAAATGAGACCTTTCTAGCACCAATTGTATTTTCAGTACTTTATGCAAGAGATAAGAGCTAATTACATAACATCAGGCTCACATCCTATACATTTTCATGGGAAAAACTAGGTTCTGAATCGACCATAAAGATTAGCAGAGAGTCTCACGAATGAAGCCATAACAGAGACCATTCTCAAGTGAAAACTTTACCCGACATTGGTATTCTCCCATTTTGTCATCTCATATCAATTTTAATACCTTATATCTCATCAGAGAGTAGTTGTACTCTGACATGTTCCCTCCTGGTGCAAAATAGCAGCTTCTAAAATATAAATCACTGCAGAGAATTGCTGGATTTAGAGCCAATTTTTCTAATCGAAAACAATAGCAATGCTAATTTCAGCTTGAGAATGATGACTTTTGTATGATGAAATAATGGTGTCAACCACAGCCATAAAATATGCTTCAGATGGGGTACCTTTTTTGCATTTAGACTAGGGTGACTTCTGTCACATTTCTTTCTTTGGCATGGAAACTGACAATCTATTAAATAAATATTAATCCCTAGCAGTCTTCAAAGCAGCCTCAACCATATCAGGATTTTAAATAACTTCATTAATTGCTTAACTACCTTTCCCCTGAATTCCTGAGGGATGCTTTGATGCTCATCACTCTAATGAGTTACCAAGTGATTCATGACTTCAACCTGTTATCACGCAAAATACATTTCCAGTTGGAAATTTTTACAGAAGGTTTTGCCAGAAAGTTCGTAATGATTCTAGACTTTAAAGAGGGCAGATTTTGTTTATGAAGGAAAAAAATGATTTGACTTTCTTTTTTTCCTTTTTTAAAAATAGTATACTCTAAAATTCAATTTGGGCCATATATGATCAAAGGAATTATATTTGAATAGTGAAGATGACTTGGATTTTCTCTAGGGTCTTCCCTGGTGGAAGAGTAGTAAAGAATCCACCTGTGATGGAGGAGACATGAGTTCAGTCCCTAGGTCAAGAAGATCCCCTGGAGGAGGACATGGCAATCCACTCCAGTATTCTTGCCTGCAGAATCCCATGGACAGAGGAGTCTTGCAGGCTACAGTCCCTGCATTCGCAAAGAGTGGGACACAACTAAGCGACCGAGTATGTAGGCACAAAGTATCCATAACAGCAGCAATGTCTATTGCTAGTCCTGATTTTCCTTGTAAGATTTCCTATCACTTCTCTCTTCCCAAAGTAATCATTAAAAACAGAGGATGATTTTTTTTGTTAATTTAAACAAGATACAATTGAGAAGGTAACTATTTTTTTCAAAGAGCAAGAAGAAATTATTTTTAGAAATCTATTTTTCAAAAGTTGTGTTTGTTGCTCTCCATTTGAATTGTAATCAAGCACTGAGTATTCTTTATTTATTCATTTGTTATTGTCATACTAACACCAATACACAATTCTTTTAAGTACTGTAAAGCTAACAAGGAGAAGCCTGCTTCCTGGAGAAACCTTTCCGGTAGCCCTCTGCTCTCTCTTGAGTTCTAGACTGCCTACCCTCCAGGAGTGGTGCTGAGCTGTCATCTTAGCATTTCCTGTTGCCTCTGACCTCTGAGGAGTCACCCATTTCCAGGGTTCTGAAAACTAAATACAGAAAGAGGGCTAAAAGAAAGTACAGCTTTCTTTTTTATTAAACTGACTTTCATTGGAATATAGTTTCTTTACAGTGTTGTGTTAGCTTCTACTGTCCAGCAAAGTGAATCAGCTATGTGTATACATATATCCCCTCTTTTTTGGATTTCCTTCTCATTTAGGTCACTGCAGAGCATTGAGTAGTGTTCCCTGTCCTGTACAGTTGGTTCTCATTAGTTACCAATTTTTTTAATTTTTTAAATATAAATTTAATTAATTATTTATTTATTTATTTAAATTTTACTTTGCAGTACTGTATTGGCTTTGCCATACATTGACATGAATCCGCCATGGGTGTACATGAGTTCCCAATCCTGAACCCCCCTCCACCTCTCTCCCCATATCATCTCTCTGGGTCATCCCAGTGCACCAGTTATTTTAATTGGAGGCTAATTACTTTACAATATTGTATTGGTTTGGGCATACATCATTGTGAATCTGCCATGGCTGTACACGTGTTCCCCATCCTGAACCCCCCTCCCACCTCTAGTATTGGTACTGTACGTATGTCAATCCTAATCTCCCAGTTTATCTCCCAGCCCCCAAATATGACTTTCTGTTAGTTTTCCTTACAAAATTTGTCTTTGAATCTGAGGCCTTACTAGAGATTAAACCTTCTATTTCCTGGAAAGATAATTGAGGGGTAAGTGAAAGTTAATAAAAAAAAAAAAGATAATTGAAAGTCAATAGTTGCTTAACTCAAATCTTCTTGTTTATAGCCCCTCTTTTGACTCCTATCTTCAGAACGTGGTGTCTCCAGTTCCCTAGCCTTTCTGGGGTTTTGCGGCACAAATCAACTCATTTTCCTGGAGCCTGCAGATTTCAACTTTCTTCTTTAAAATGTGTTGACATTAGTGTTACGCTGCGGAGTTCTCTTTTTTTGGTCTTTTTGGATAGTGATGATGTTGGTGATTGACCATCACTTTAGCAGTGTGAAGGAGTAGAGCCGGGATAACAGATTTGTTGAGGCTGCCGTGTTAACTAGGTGTTGACGTTTGTCAAGTCTTGTCTTTTTGTCAGGGATCTGGGAGTCAACAAACAGTAGGTCTAATTTGCACAGAAAATATTTCCAGTCTATATGATTGAAATGCCTTTTTAAATGTTTCAGTCACATGACGCCTCAGAACCGTAGAGATTCCACAGAACTTTCCTGGGTACCTAGCATCCAAGGAAGGCAGGTTGTTAGTAGATGGGACCTCGGGCCACCAATTGTACCTCTCCTTTCTTTTACTAGTTTCAGTTGTTATATTTTGCATATGATTTTAATTGAACACAATTTCAAATATAAAAAATGTTTGAATCCAGTTAAAGTAAGTGAAGTGAGCTCAGTCATGTCCGACTCTGTGATACCATGGATAGTCCATGGAGTTCTCCAGGCTAGAATACTGGAATGGGTAGTTGTTCCCTTCTCTAGGGGCGCTTCCCAACCCAGGGATTGAACCCACATCTCCCACATTGCAGGTGGAATCTTTACCAGCTGAGCCACCAGGGAAACCCAAAAAGACTGAGTGGGTAGCCTGTCCATTCTCCAGGGAATCTTCCTGACTCAGGAATTGAACTGGGGTCTCCTGCACTGCAGGCAGATTCTTTAACAACTGAGCTTCTAGGGAAGCCCAATTGAAGTCAAAATACAGTTAAATGTAGACTGTCTTGAGAGTTCTTGAGAATAAGTAGCTGAGCTTTATGAGACCTCGTGCTTTATTACCCTTGATGTGCTGAAACATTTGTCTTAATTGTTTTGTCTTTGCTATCACTTACATATATAGAGGCTATGGGATAGACTTCTGTGTCAGCACATAATCACACTTACAGTGGAGATTCTCTGTACCTTAAAAAGGTGTTGACTTGGTATTGATGCAATAGTGGCTGAGTCCCTCAGACTGCACAACTGCTATAATTTGTGGTTTTTATTTTCTCCTTGTTTTTATTCTTGCTCATCTTGTTTACACTTATCCCAACAACTCCAGAAGTTCATTCTTTTTGCATTACCTGTCCAGCATATTTAGATATCACAATCAAATAATTCTTTTATGCTACAATGTACCCTGTCCATTAGCCCACATTCCATATAATCATCAGGAAAGTATTTCTGTCTATTCCTTGCTCACTTTAATACTAAAGATTTCATTTTCCCAGGCACAGAACCATTTCAGAACTTCATATTTTCAGAAACCTGAATTTTTTATCAGAGGATAATTGACGATACAGGAAAATAATAGACACAGGTTCTCTGTTTCATAGAGAACCAAGTAAGAGGTAGGTAAATACCTAATTTATTTCACAGAGGAGCATGTCTCCTATGCCCTTCTTATTCTTGTTGGGAGTGTTGCCATTGAGGAGAACACAGTTCCCACCCAGATCTTTGTCCCTCTTTGGCCCACTTCAGAGGCTTCCTGCATCTGTTAAATCTGAAGGAATTTATTCCTGAGTCAGTTGTTGACCAGTGCGTTTTAAATTATTAATTCATTTTAATTGGAGGCTAATTATTTTATAATATTGTGGTGGTTTTTGCCATACATTGACATGAATCAGCCACGGATGTACATGTGTTCCCCCATCCCAAACCTCCTCCCCACCTGCCTCCACATCTCATCCCTCTGGGTCATCCCAGTGCAGTAGCTGTGAGTGCCCTGTTTCATACATCGAACTTGGACTGGTCATCTATTTAATATATGGTAACATACATGTTTCAATGCTGTTCTCTCAAATCATCCCACCCTTGTTTTCTCCCAGAGTCCAAAAGTCTATTCTTTACATCTGTGTCTCTTTTGTTGTCTCACACATAGTCATGGTTACCATCTTTCTAAATTCCATATATATATGTTAATATACTATATTGGTGTTTTTCTTTCTGACTTACTTCACTCTGTATAATAAGCTCCAGTTTCATCTTCCTCATTAAAACTAACTCAAATGCATTCTTTTTAATAGCTGAGTAATATTCCATTGTGTATATGTACCACAACTTTCTTATCCATTCATCTGCAGATGGAGACCAGTGCTTTTAAATCACATATTTAAAATATGTAATTTATAAAATATGAAAAAATGTATTAGTGTACACATCTCATTGTATAAAAAGTCCAGTATACGAAGTGTTTGGAGGACATTCAGTTTTTACAAAAGAATATCTATAGGCCTTGATATAGGACCAAATTTTTAATTATTTGAGATTTAAGGCATGAATTAGACTTTTCTCAGGGATCCTCTTTATGCATGTACATACTTTAGAGAAGAAAGTACATATACCAATTGACCATATTCATAACTGCTATTATAGTGTCAAGTGATTCTTGATGTTTTTCTGTTCAGAGACGAATAAGTTATAAGAGAAAATTATATGATATTGAAAAGAGATGCTTCCAGACAAGAAGATGTTCATTGGTATTTTATAACAAATTTTACCCATAGGTTCTTAATTCCTAGACTACCTTATGCTTCTAAAACAAATACTGATAGGAAGAAGTTCAAGAATGTATTTCATTTTTTTCCCCCAAACACAATGAAGTCCTCCATGAGTAGAGAGCTCTGCATGCTGCCAGGTAAGACCCGGTCAGATAACACTGATGTTCTTGCTGCTTCTGCAGCCTTTTTCTGTGCTATATCACATGGCACTCAAGGTGAACCCTCGGTTTCAGTGTCCTTCCTTTTGCTTTTTATATCTTTCATTAAAGAGAGAGAATATGGATTTTTCTCAGATAACATGTATATTAAGAGGATAAATCCTTTACTAGAACCCAAACCACAAAGCACAACTTTCTTAATCAGATAGCAAAATTTTATTTTAAAGAAAGAAAAGCAACAAGAATCTTTTAGGTACCAGAAAAGTATACAGGTGCAGTGAATCTAAAATTAACCAGTTTGAACTACACCACAAGTCAGATTCATTGCCAATACCAACACAGGATTCAAGCTCCGATTACAACATTCTTGTACAGTTCTGGTAACACCAGACTGTGGCTGCATCTGAACATATTAACTGTTTATGACGGATATGTGACGGTTGAGGAAAGTCAAATGCTTTGGTTTTTATGGTTTATGTGTTTGGTGGTGCTTTTACAACTGCTAAAATATATTGTGGTCTCATCACTCAAAAAAGATACCCATTTATTTGCACTCTGGACAAACTCTAGCCTAAGTGTTCCAACGGCTGAGTGAGTAAGTATTTTGAAGGATAAATCATCTTTTCTCATAAAGTTTTAAAAGGACTAAGGTTAAGCAATTGGAAAGAAAATAAAAGGAATAAGGTCAAACAGGTTAAATAAAGATTGATTTTGAGAATAAGACTTCATCATCTGTTCTAATAATAGAAATAGGTGCTAAAGGATTTAACAAAAAGTATAGAGAAAATGAAATGACTTCTGAAGTCAGATTATTAGATAAGTGAGTTAGGATTCTTTAGTCACTCGGACTAATAGATTCGTACTCTCTAGTCATTCAGCAAATTCATCAATTAAATACTCAAATAATTCCCAAAATTTTCCAAGATACTTGGGTACTTTGAAATAACTAAGCATAGTCTCTGTCCTCAAGATAGAAGGACATGGTATTAGATAATATAAACAGATAAGTACACAGCTATGCAGAAAGGAAACAAAGTCCTGGGTAAAGTTAGGTAAGGAAGAAAAAGGGCAATTTATGAGAAGGTAAAACTTAATTTCTCCTAAAGCTCAGAAATGTGGTTGATTTCTTTCCTGAGCACAAAAAGAAAAATAATAAGTCACCAGCTAATCATTTCGCAAAAAGCAGTTTTACTTTCCATTGTTCTTTATATCTATTTCTAATAATAAAAATGTGCCGATAGACTTAGGAAGAAAGTAATCCATAAAGTGAAAAATTTAAAGGTTTTTAACATTATGAGAATTACAGTTCAAGATATAACAAATGTTTATAAAAAGAGCTAGCTATATCATATGACTTAACATTTTTACATTATGACTAAATATATATGTTCATCATCTTCCCTTCCATCCTGCCCCTCTCCAGTATTTCCCAGCTCTGATAACTGGCATCATTGCCTAAGTCAGAAATGTGAGCATCATTCTTTATTACCACTCTGTCAGGCTTCCCTTGTGGCTCATCTGGTAAAGAATCTACCTGCAATGCAGGAGACCTGGGTTCAGTCCCTGGGTTGGGAAGATCCCCTGGAGAAGGGAAAGGCTACCCACTCCAGTGTTCTGGCCTGGAGAATTCCATCAACTGTATAGTCCATGAGGCCACAAAGAGTCGGACACAACAGCGACCTTCAATTTCACTTTCACTTTCATGATCTTAAGGGTAAAGTTTAAAATCTGTAGATTGCTTTCCCAAGCCCAGTCTAACCCGGAACCTATTTGCCTCTCTGGCCTCACCTGCATTTCTGTGTGCTCCAGCCCTCTTCCTTCCTCCACTGCAGTAATGCTGGGGATGCACTGTGGCACCATTCATGTCTGGGCTTTCAAGCAAATTCTGCCTTTTGTACAAAATGTTCTTCCCTCCCATCTTCCCACACTGCCCTTCCCACTATGGTCATAATTTCCTCCCAAGTCCTCGGTTTACTTAGACTTTCCATAATAAATGTTTTCTTTTTTTTTTTTTTTTTTTCTCTTTTTTTTTTTTTTATTAAATTTGACTTCTGTCCTTAAGTCTTTGGTGGAGGGTTTATTAGAGTAGGTGCCCCTTCTATTGTTATTGCGTGTTTACCTGTAAGTCTCACAAGTTCATTATTGAGAGTTGAAATGATATCTTATTTACCATTAGATTATATCCCAACATGTAGCATGTTGTCTGGCACAAGTGAATATCTTTTGGAGGAGGTAGTTAATAATAGACATATGTTCTTCTACAGAGCTTTCTTAAAAAGAAAGCAAAAATTCTGCTAATATCTAGAGATAAAGCTAAGCTTCCCTAACACTATTTGTAGATAGTTCTGTGGTATTACTCATACTTGACTTTGTTTGCTCACAATCTTTAACTTAGGCAAGCTAAAAATGTTGACTGCTAACATTCATTAAGTCTTTACAATCTGTCAGGTACTGTATTACATTCTTTACAAATACTATTTAATTTCAGTTATGCAGGTGAAAAACATGGCATCCAATCCTCTTTCCCCAGTTTTATTGGGGGTATAATTGACAAAATTGTAAGATATTTAAACAATATATCATGATGATTTGATATATGTGCATGTTATGAAAACGATTCCTCCTACTTAGTTAATTAACACATCTATCACCTCATATATGTACTCTCCTCTTTTGCTGAGAACATTGAACTACACATTAGATCCTCAAAGCTTATTTATTGTATAGTTGAGTTTGTGTCTTTTGACCAGCCTCCCCCTATTTCCCCAACTCCTGGCCCTGGCAACCATTCCTTTACTCTTTCTCTCCATTCAGTTTTTTTAATAAGATTCCACATATAAGTGATACCATGTAGTATTTTTCTTTGTTAAGCTTACTTCACTTACTAGTGTAATCACTTACTAGTGTAATAGCGTTACTAGTGTGATGCTCTCCAGGTTCATCTCTGTTGTCACAAATGGAAGAATTGCCTTTTTTTAAAAGACTGAATAATACTCCATTGTATACATATGCCACACTTTATTTGTCCATTCATCTATTGATGGGTACTTAGGTTATTTCCATACCTTGGCTATTGTAAATAATGTAGTGAGTCTGAGAGTAAAGATCTCTCTTTGTGATCATGATTTTGTTCCTTTGGATACATACCTGGAAGTAGATTACTGGATCATAGGGTAGTTTGTTTTGTAATTTCTTGAGGAACCTTAATACTGTGTTCTCTAGTGACTGTACCAACTTAGATTTCCACCAACACTGTAGTCTTTCCCTTTTCGCCACATCCTCAGTAACATTTGCTGTCTCTTATCTTTTTGATTATAGCCATCCGAACAGGTGTGAGTTGATTTGCATTTTCCTGAAGATTAATAATGTTGGGCGCCTTTTCACGTGTCTGGCGGCCATCTGCCTGTCTTCTTTGGAAAAATGTCTGTTCAGATCCTTGGCCCATTTTGGGGGGACTATTTGGTTTTTTGCTCTTGAGTGCTATCAGTTCTTTGTTTTGGATATTAACCGCTTATTAGATGTGTGGTTTACAAATATTTTCTCCTACTCCACATTACCTTTTCTTTTTGTTCATGGCTTCCCTTGATGATCAAAAGCTTTTTAGTTTGATATATCCCGCTTGTTTTTGCTTTCGTTGCTTTTTCTTTTGGCATCATATCCCCAAAATCATTAGACCAGTGTTGAGCAGCTTATTACCCCATGTGTGAGACTTGTATGTGGTAGCTTTATTTGCCATCAGAACCAGGAAGTTTGGGGACTTGTCTATTGGGCAGCAGCCACAAAAGCTGCGATGCAGACATGTGTACAAACTCCTTCCAGGGAAATACTGGTGACTTAGAGCCAGCTTCAGCTAGAAGAAAAGGGAAGTGTCTGCAGGCTTCCCTGGTTTTCAGTGATGACCACAGCAAGTCCCTAGATGTGTGCTAAATTAGCAGCCTGACCTCCAGGTAGCAGCTTCCAGAGTATGCAGATGGGTTCCTTTTAGGGAAAGCCTGGGGGATGAGTGATTTTCTCTGCTCCCTCTGTGCTGGCAGAGGAAGAAGAGCCATAGTGAGGGCTTATGGACATGTTAACAGTTGCTCATTTGTTTGCTATATTCCTGTGGGTCTCTTGATGAAAGCCTCACTGACTTTCAGAGCTAGGTGTTTGGGGAATCCACCCCTAGGATGGAAATCGTAAAAGCTGGGACCACTAAGTGGGGGGTCCAAACTCTTAGGTCCTCAGGGAGAAGCTGGCAGTTGGGAGTTTGCTACTGACTGTATGGTAGTGTGTTGGGCTTTACGGCAAGAGTCTCAGACTTTCCATTTCATTGTAGGTATTTTTTTCATTTATATGATGTGTAGGAGTTGTTCAGCTACTGTCTAGATTTTTCTCAGCGGTAACTGCTCTGTGTATAGCTATACACTTGTTTTGTCCGTGAGAAGGAGGGATGCTCAGGAGTCTCCTGTGTCACCATTTCGGTCAGGCTTCCACCTACACTTCTTCACCTTCCCATTTTCTCTCTTATGACCCTGGTTTAAGCTACCATTGTTTGTTTCTTTTTTCAAAAGGTCTAATCTACTGAAATGTAATTTACATAGCACAAAATTCTCACATTTAGTTTTACAGTTTGGTAAGTTCTGGCAAGTGTAAATAACTGTGTAACAACCACCACAATTGAGATACAGAACATTTCTATGACCCCAAAAGTTTTCTATTGCCCTTTGTAGTCAGTCCCCACCCTTCCCCCCCATCAGTGGTAGTATCTGATCTGTTCTCTTTCTGTACAGTTTTGCCTTTTTAAGATTTTTATAGAAGTGAAATATTAAAGTGTCTAGCCTTTTGTCTTGGTGCAGGTAGCAGCATTTTGTTCCTGTTGGTGCTGAATAATGTTTTATGGATATACCAGAATTTGTTTATCTCTTAAGCAGTTAATAGACATCTGGGTTATTTCTAGAATAAACACTATTTATAAAAAAAAAAGTTTCTTTAACATTCTCATGCACCTCTTTGTAGAGACAGATATTTTTTTTCTTTTGAGTGAACATCTAGAAATGGAATTTCTGGATTATTTTTTAGGTGTATGTCGACTTCTGCCAGAAACTGCTGTTTCCCAAAGTTGCTATATAATTGTACAGTCTCACCAGCAGTGTATGACTGTTTTACTTGCACTGCCTCTTCCCAACACATGGTATTTTCAGGTTGTTTTTCTTCACTGTTAGCTAATATTAGTACATGTACAGTAGTGTATCATTGTGCTTTTAACTAGTAACTAATGATGTTGAGAAATTTTACATGTGCTTATTTCTCCACCTGTATTTCTTTTGTAAAGTATCAGTTCAAATGTTTTGTAATTTGTTTTAAAGAATGTGGTATTTGTCTTCTTTCTTTTTTTTTTTGAATTTTATGAATTATTATTATTATTTTTTTGGGGGGGTTTAACTGACAGAAATAGTCCC
Source organism: Capricornis sumatraensis (assembly GCF_032405125.1). Lineage (NCBI taxonomy): Eukaryota > Metazoa > Chordata > Mammalia > Artiodactyla > Bovidae > Capricornis > Capricornis sumatraensis. The sequence goes on along the minus strand of NC_091071.1, from coordinate 59,742,550 downwards.
TTGATTTTTTTTTGTTTGTTTTTTTTTCTTTTTTTTAAATTTATTTATTTATTTTTTATTATTTATTTATTTATTTATTTTTAATTTAAAAATCTTTAATTCTTACATGCGTTCCCAAATATGAACCCCCCTCCCACCTCCCTCCCCATAACATCTCTGTGGTTCATCCCCATGCACCAGCCCCAAGCATGCTGTATCCTGCTTATATATGCTGAATCAGTTACTTTAAGAGGAGGTATGTGTTTTCCTAATAAGACTTTGGCTTGTTTCCTTTCCTAACAGTGTCCTTTAAAGAGTATTTTCTAATTATAGTGAATTCCAATTTATTATTATCTTATGTAAGAAACCTTAATTAAACTGAGGTTGTGGGAATTCCCTGGTGTCCAGAGGTTAGGACTCCAGACTCTCTTTGCTGAGAGCCCACATTCAACCCTTGGCCAGGGAATTAAGATCTCACAAGCCTGGAATCACAGCCAAAACAAAACAAAAACCCAACCTGAGGTCATGAAGATGTTCTCCTATGTTGACTCCTACAAGTTTTATAATTTCAGGTGTTCAGATAATGCTAGAAATGAATATTTTTGCTTAAGAGGTTCATTTTTTGCAGGTTATCGCTATACCAGGATCTTCTCTGTTTTGTAGGAGCTGATAAGGTCTTACTATCTATGTTTATTTATATTATCCCAAGAAAACATTTGCTTCCATGCTAGGCATAGATGAAAACTGTCTTGTTTGACTCTCCTAGACATTGTAAGTAACTAATTTGGAATGTCTCAGACCAGTTATCATTAACTAGATTCAACGTGAGTGTGTCTATGCATGCCACATCTCAGTCATGTGAGCAGTGAACACTGAAGCAGATGATGCTGGTGGCACAGTGACAAATTAGATGTGACCTGGTCGCTTCTCTTAAGTACTAATGATAAGTTATGTTGGATATGCTTTCACACCTTCTCTATAAAAGGTGGTGGTATCCTTAGTCTTCCCTGGGAAAGGAAATGGCAACCTTCTCTAGTATTCTTGCCTAGAAAATTCCCTGGACAGACGAGCCTGGTGGACTATCAGTCCATGGGGCTCAAAGGGTCAGTCGGAATTGAGCACGCGCGCCATCCATAGTCGTAGTATTGTAGCATTGTACCAAGTCATGCTTTCCACTTGGTAACATTTGTCTTTGCCAGAACCATAAGATACTGAGTAACAAAGGATGCATGATGACTTTTTAAACATATATTTGCCTTTTTTATTCTGTAAGATGCCAAAGCAGATTTCATGATGGTATGTGTAGAACTTAATTTGATTTTTAGAGTTTTCAGAAAACTGGAAATGAATTTCTCTTCTGGTTGGATATCTGTTTGGGTTGTTAGTTCCTCCTCCCACAAATTTCCTCTCTATTTATTCTGTGTTATTCCACATGGATTCTATAGATTTGATTTAAATTGCACTGACTTGCACAGACATATCTACCCTAGAGAAGTTTGACTCCTTTAACATTCTACTCACCACTAATGTTTCTGTTTCATTTGGGCTTTTAATTTGGATGAATTCCAAATTACTATTTATTCTGATAGAAACACTGCTAATTACACAAAGCATCTTAATAAAGAATAGAAACACAATTCAGAACTTCCTCCTTGTAGTATTCTAATACCTAGTGGCTTTCAAATAGCATCAAGGTACTTTTATTCTATAGCTATTATCCCATGCTATTAAAACTCTTGCTACTTGATGTTTTTCTAATGTTGAGCAAACTTTAGATTCAAGGACTTATGGAGAGTTCTTGATCCTTCAGCTAAATCTTAAATTTCACTAACTAGAAACACTTAAGCAAACATGTTGGCTTGCTGCTAAGGTTTTAACATAAGTCACCAGAGTTGTACTAAAAACAGAGTGAAAATAAAGGACTAAATTTTATTTGCTCAATCCTGATATTTCTCAGAGTTTGTTAGTCCCTCAGTCGTGTCCAACTGTGTGTGAGCCCATGCACTGTAGCTGGCCAGGCTCCTCTGTACATGGAATTCTCCAAGCAAGAATGCTGGAGAAGTTTGTCATTTCCTCCCCCAGGGGATCTTCCACCTCGGGGATTGAACGCAGGTCTCCTGCTATGCAGGCAGATTCTTTACTGTTACTGGCTCCTATTCTCTTGTTCGCATCTTCATATGACTATAATAGATTGCATTACTTGCTGATTCTTCCTCCCCTCTTTTTATGCACACCCTGTGCTTTGTTTTGAAGTTTTCCATCAAGAGGTGAAGTATTTTCCCTGCCTTCTTATTTGGAGTTTAGGCATATGGCTAGCTTAGGCCAATAAGATATCCATAAAGTGAAGTTGCTCAGTCATGTCTCTTTGTGACCCCATGGACTGTAGCCTGCCAGGATCCTCCGTCTATGGGATTTTCCAGGCAAGAGTACTGGAGTGAGTTGCCATTTCCTTCTCCAGAGGATCTTTCTGACCCAGGGGTTGAAGCTGGGTCTCCCGCATTGTAGGCAGACGCTTTACCATCTGAGCCACCAGGGAAGTCCATAACTGTGATGCAAACAGAGACTTGAAGGAGAGATTCCAAAACTGTGTTTATTCTCCTGTGCTTCAGCCATTGCCATGAAATGTCAGCCTCAGACTAGGTTGCTGGCTCCAGAATAAGGGGAATAGACTTATGAAGCCGAACGCAACTGACCCAGCTAAAATCAGTCTAGATTAGTTTACCCTCAGATTACATTCAGATGCATGAATGAACCCAGTGTAGATAAACTGAATCTTGCAGACACAGAACAGATGTTTATTGCTATGTAATATTGAAATTTGTCATTGTTCCATAGGTTTGTTTAGAAGAAAGCTGATATAATCACCAACCAGCTTAAAAACCTGTTATGGGTACAGAACCTTTGTTTTATTCATTTTGCCTAGCACTCAGTAAGGGCTTATTTAATATACACCTAGATGACTCCGTGGGTGTGTGCTAGCTAAGTTGCTTCAGTTGTGTCCAGTCTGCAACCCTAGAGATCAAACCCGTGACTCATGTTTCCTACCCTGGCAGCTGGGTTTGTTACCACTAGCACCACCTGGAAAGCCCATGACTTCATCAGTAACAATCAGTTGAAAATAATTTTTCTCAATTTTTTTTGTTGATATTCTGAGAGGTCATGCTAATAGCCACAATTGAATGTCACCAAATCTAATGCAGAGGTCCATTCAGTTACTAATCTGTAATCAATCATCATATTTTTTCCTCCCAAGATCTCCAGGGATAATTTACATGAGCCTCTCTCAGTCCCTGACATAGCTGATGTTTAGTAGCTCTTAATACCAAGAGGTTGTGCTGATAAGGATAAGTAGCCATCTCAATGATCTTCAGATCATAAATGAGCAGTGCATGCAGCATTCTTTATACCCCAGATCAACATGGGCAGTAGCATTTTACTTCAAGCAGATTGAAGAGTGAGCTGTTTTTAATCTCACATTCTCCTGTTTTTACCCCAAAGTAAATATCCTGATCTTTTTCCCTATTAAGTGCTGTTCTTAAAAATGGATCTAAATTACAGATAAAGGAGGAATTGCAGGTAGTACTGCCCCTCATGAGGAGGTCTGTATATCAACATTCATTCATTTTTTCATTCATTAAATTGTGCTGAGTGGCCATTCTGCCCAGCACTGCGAGAAGTGTTGGGGATGTAATGGTGACCAAGATAAACATGATTTCTTCCTCCAAGGAGCTCCTGACTCCGTGGAGGCATGTGGGAAGAGACAGACACTGACCAGGAGAAATACCTGTGTGAGAAGGAGAGGTGAAGGGCACATGGCCAGAGTTGCTAATCTAGTCTGCAGAAGCAGGGAATTCCCCTGGGGAGGTGATGTTTACACTTGAAGAAGTTGGAGTTGGCCCAAGAAGTTTCGGAAAAGCATTCCTAGAAAGGCAGCTGTTAATGTGAAAGTCCTGGGAGAGACTGACCACAGTTTGTTTCAGGAACTGAAGGTCGTCTAGGACCACTGGAGTCAGAAGAGGGGGATGATCCTGGATGATGACTTGAGAAATGTTCAAAGTTTTGTTTGTCAGAATACTGTCTAAGAGTAGTGTTTGGATTGCCTGGGATGCTCGTTAAACAAGCAGATTCTGGAATTTTCCCCTTTATTAGATGCTTAGAACCTCTAATCAGAGCCTCTGATCTGTATTTTTAATAGGTTCATCCAGAAATACTTATGCCTCCCCCCACCTCTAAATTTTGAGAACCACTGGCCTGAACGATTAACAAATAATCAAAGGTTGTTCCTGTTATACTTTTTGTGACTGGTCTGGTAGTCATTTTTGTACAGCCCTGTAATCATTTATATGACCTACTGCTAGATTCTCTCATTATCAGGGTCTTTATTCTTGACCACTGATATTTAAACAGTATATTTATTGGCAATTACAGATGATAGATAAACATGTGCTAAGATGATGTCTGTCCACATCTGACTCTTCCAAGTATCCCTCAGTTTACCACTAAATGGATCCTCAGAAAATATCTGTGATGCTTCCCTTAAGGTTCCTGTGCACATTTTGGTTAGCATTACAAATTGACTGTCCAACAGAATTAGGTAGAGAAACTATGTATCAGATCCATGATGCTTTGTGAATAATTGACTAGCCACACAGGTGCATAAGACTGCAAATGTGTTTCCTTCTTTTTGTGAGGAATGTGTATTATTAAGATCTGGTGGGAAGGGGAAGATTCCAGGGATTTCTTTTCATCTTTACAATAACAAAATTTTATACATAGTTTATTATATGGCTTATCATGTAGCCAACGTTTTCTAAATTCCTTGACATTATTGTATTAATACCATCACCTATACCACTGTTGCCCTGAGAAATAGAAATTTACTCTGATAATGATTGTTACACAATATTGGCTCTATTTTCTTCTTTTCTGGAGATGGGTATTGCTACAGCATGGTGCTCCAGTCATTCTCCCTGAAAGCACTCTGCTCTCTCACCTTGTAGTTTTTGTCACAGTTGTAGTGATGTAATAACTCATATAATCATTTCAAGTTGGTTAACACTGCTTGATTATAAACCACAAGTGGTCAAGATTCATGGTAAAGTTTAACTTACACTATGTTCCTAGTAGAGGTAGATGGTTAATGCATGAAATTGAAAGTGAAGTCGCTCAGTCGTGTCCGACTCTTTGTGACCCCATGGACTGTAGCCTACCAGGCTCCTCCGTCCATGGGATTCTCCAGCCAAGAATGCTGGAGTGGGTTACCATTTCCTTCTCCAGGGTATCTTCCCGACCCAGGGATTGAACCCAGGTCTCCTGCATTGCAGGCAGACGCTTTAACCTCTGAGCCACCAGGGTTGTTGGTTATTGCATAGTTGTTTAATTAAAGAGTGAAAGAAAGTGAAAGTGAAGTCACTCAATCGTGTCCAACTCTTTGTGACCCCATGGACTGTAGCCCACCAGGCTCCTCCGTCCATGGGATTCTCCAGGCAAGAATACTGGAGTGGGTTGCCATTTCCTTCTCCAGGGGATCTTCCCAACCCAGGGATCGAACCCAGGCCTCCTGCATTGCAGGCAGACGCTTTAACCTCTGAGCCACCAGGGTTGTTCTAATTAAAGAGTGGGTGAACAAAAAAGAGTGGGGAGTCCTGTGTTTCCTCCACTCATTCTTCTCCAGGCTTTCAGCACGGGGGCCCTAGGAGGAGGCAGAAGGGACCCAGGTGATAAGCGCCTCTCCCCTCCTCCGAACCTCTGCTCAGTCCAGACTCAATCTCTCCCCCTTTGGCTCTGGGTGTCAGATGTCCTGCAACTGTGGACATATACAGACGCAGAAATAATTTACTCTGAAGCTAGTGAAGGTTTTAGTGAACTGCCAAATAATCACTGACTTCTCACATGGCCCTGATAGCTCAGTTGGTAAAGAATCTGCCTGCAATGAAGGAGATACCAGTTTGATTCCTGAGTTGGGAAGATCCCCTGGAGAAGAGATAGGCTACCAACTCCAGTATTCTTGGATTTCCCTTGTGGCTAAGCTGGTAAAGAATCCGCCTGCAAGGTGGGAGACCTGGGTTCAATTCCTGGGTTGGGAAGATCCGCTGGAGAAGGGAAAGGCTACCCACTCCAATGTTCTGGCCTGGGGAATTTCATGGACTATACAGTTCCAAAGAATAGCAAGGAGCGATAAGAAAGCTTTCCTCAGTGATCAATGCAAAGAAATAGAGGAAACTAATAGAATAGGAAAGACTAGAGATCTCTTCAACAAAATTAGAGATACCAAGGGAACATTTCATGCAAAAATGGGCTTGATAAAGGACAGTAATGGTATGGACCTAACAGTAGCAGAAGATATTAAGAAGAGGTGCCAAGAATACATAGAATTATACAAAAATGATCATCATGACCCAGATAACCATGATGATGTGATCACTCACCTAGAGCCAGACATCCTGGAATGCGAATGGGCCTTAGGAAGCATCACTATGAACAAAGCTAGTGGAGGCAATGGAATTTCAGTTGAGCTATTTCAAATCCTAAAAGATGATGCTGTGAAAGTGCTGCACTCAATATGCCAGCAAATTTGGAAAACTCAGCAGTGGCCACAGGACTGGAAAAGGTCAGTTTTCATTCCAATCTCAAAGAAAGGCAATGCCAAAGAATGTTCGAACTACTGCATAACTGCACTCATCTCACATGCTAGAAGGAGGAAACATGGAACGGGGGGGGGGGGGTGGGAGAGAGGGAGGGGGGTGGCCACTTCTCTTCTCCCTGCTGCTGTGTGTCTATCAGTTAATAAGAATGAAAAAACTTTTAATCAAAGTACTAGGTTACCTTAAAGATACGGGACTCAAGAAACACAGCAGCACGATTATATAAAACTGTGTATATTTATTTTAAATCCTGCATTTCCTTCCGTGGATTTAAAGCACAACATGTTGAATCCTGGCCACATGAATAAATAGGACATTTCTTTCTCTTTACTCACACATGAATTTGAGGTGAGATTGGGCACCAGATTAAATCCTTTTTTTTTTTTCCATCCTTAAGAGTGAAATATATTTCAAGGTCAAGTTAGTTGCTTTATTAGTTTTTCAAATATTTGTTCTATCCTCAAAAATATGTACATTATTAGTCATTTTCATATTGGTAATTTTTAATCAACTTTTAATAGTTTATTTTAGAAAAGTTTTTAACATTTTCTGATTTCTAGGTTGATTGAGTTTCAGTAAGTAAATCAGTAAACTAAGTATAGTCCTTTAAAATCAGATTAAAGGGCATTAAAAGCATCAAATGTAAAAACTGGTAGTGGAAGAACTCTACTGCAGGTTAATGAAATGGATGCAATTTAGTTGAAAAGAAATAAAATACCAATTGAAGATTGCTATTCTATGGCAATCTTCTAGTAGACATTAAATTTGACTTTCTAAAGGTACGTTTATTGGATTTTTTAAATGAGTGAAAATTTCATGTTACTCTAATACTATGATGTGTATTTTGGAAAAATATAAATATAGTTATTACTACAGCTATTCCTAATGAAATTTTTTTCTGGTCAAAAGAATGAGAAATATCTTTAATTGTTACATGGATACTATTTTTATTCATAAAATTAAGCAGTTCTAATAGATTAAAATTTATCTAAGTCATGCCTCATTAGTGGCATTTTTCCTGCAATAAGGTGACAAAGGCTACTTTTATTTTTCCCAATTCACCCATCAGGTTAAGGAGGCTCCATCACTCCTGCCACTTTTAGTAGCGTTTGTTTTTAACTTCATTCTCTGTGAGTAAGTGGGAGTAGGCATGTGACTTTGCAGGTGCAAAGGAAAAAATGAGAAAGTTTGAGTCTTACTTCCCTCTGAAGTGAGAACTATCAAACCCAACCTTATGATTTCCCCTTTAGTTTTGTGGATAAGAATGATCAACTCACAGGGAGCATCATCTAAGTCACTTCTTTGCTTAAAAATGTTGCAGCAGTTCTCATTGTCTACATCAGAGGTTCTCATATTTTATTGATCATTAGAATCACCCAGAGAGCTTGTGAAATAACAGATTGCTGGGCCTGCTACAGAGTTCCTAATTCAGTCATTCTGGGATGAGGAGCATGTGTTAATTCCTGGACTATAAGATGATGACAACAATTCTTTTGTCCTAAAAGATTTATCATAGTCCAGAGGTAGCAGAGATCACTGATTATGAGTGTGAGCTCTGGAATCAAAACCCTGAGCTTCAAAGTCTTGCCACCTACTCATTTAACCACTGTGTAACCATGACAAAGTTACTGAACTTGTAACATTGGTATAATAATAATAACTTCCTCAGGATTTTTATGAATTTTGTATGAACTGGACATTAAAATATGCTAAAGATAATGCATCTGACTGTGGTGGGTGCCAGATGAATATCAACTTTATCATTATTATATTTCTCCAGTCTCTTTCTTCATAGGATGTCTTAGTTCCAGCCATACCATACTTATTCTAGACTATAGTTGCATCTTTGTTTTCCCCTCCGTGGAGTCTTAAAGTCCAGTTTTCTCAATACTGTTTCTCCTTTTTCCTACATCACTCCCATCTTCAGATACTTAACTCCTAATCATTTCTGAAATCTCTACTTTTATGTTTTATTTTTCCAAGGAAGCCCAGACCGACCACAATTTTATGTACGTTGCCACTGAAACACTGTTGTTTATATACCCACTGTTCATATCTATCTTCTCTACTAGTCTGTAGGATCATGAAGGCAGGGGCCATCTGTTCATTGGTGAAATCACATGCTCAGTAGCTACTTAATAAGTATGTGCTAAGTATGTGAATGAATCATTACTCATGCTATCCTTTGGGGTCCTGGCTGGGGCTCACAAAGAAAACTATACGGAGAGATCTTGCCTATTTACTGGGAAAAATGTGCTGATGCTGGAGATTTCAATTTTATTTTTCGTGTGAGTGACTAGCCTGTCTGGTGAAGTTCCATCAGAGGTAAATGTCAGATCATACAGTTTTACTACAGGACTTTCAATGTCTTTAATATTTTGACATGTCCTTCTGTTGTTGTTGTCGGTTAGTTACTAAGTTGTGTCCAGCTCTTTGTGACACCATGGACTGCTGCACGCCAGGCTTCCCTGTCCTTCACTATCTCTTGGAGTTTGCTCAAATTCATGTCCATGAGTCAATGACGCCATCCAACCATCTCATCTCCCACCCTCTTTTCCTTTTACCTTCAACCTTTCACAGCATCAGGGTTTTTTCTAATCTCTTGGCTCTTCTCATCAGGTGTCCAAAGGATTGGGGCTTTAGCTTCAGCATCCAGTGAATATTCAGGGATGATTTCCTTTAGGATTTCCTGGTTTTCTCTCCTTGCAGTCCAAGGGTCTCTCAAGAATCTTCTCCAGCACCATAATTCAAAAACATCAGTTCTTTTTGCACTCACTCTTCTTTATGGTCCACATCCATAGATGACTACTGGAAAGCTAGCTTGTACTATATGGACATTTGTCCACAAAGTGACGTCTCTGGTTTTTAATATACTGTCTATGTTTGTCATAGTTTTCCTTCCATGAGCAAGTGTCTTTTAATTTTGTGGCTGTAGTCACCATCTGCAGTGATTTTGGAGCTCAAGAAAATAAAGTCTGTCACTGTTTGCATTGTTTCCCCATCTATTTGCCATGAAGTGATGGGAGAGGATGCCATGATCTTTGTTCTCTGAATGTTGAGTTTTAAGCCAGCTTTTTCACTCTCCTCTTTCACCCTCATCAAGAGGCTCTTTAGCTCCTCTTCACTTTCTGCCATAAGGGTGGTGTCATCTGCATATCTGAAGTTATTGGTATTTTTCCTGGCAACCCTGATTCCAGCTTGTGCTTCATCCATCCTGACATTTTGCAGTATGTACTCTGCATAGAAGTTAAATAAGCAGGGCAGCAATACAAAGCCTTGATGTACTCCTTTTCCTATTTGGAACCAGTCTGTTGTTCCATGTCCAGTTCTAACTGTTGCCTCTTGACCTGCATATAGATTTCTCAGGAAGCAGGTAAGGTGGTCGGGTATTCCCACCTCTTTAAGAATTTTCCACAGTTTGTTGTGATCCAAACAGTCAAAGGCTTTAGTGTAGTCATTGAAGCAGAAGTAGATGCTTTTCTAGAATTCCATTGTTTTTTTTCTGTAATCCAACAATTTGATCTCTGGTTCCTCTGCATTTTCTAAACCCACCTTGTACAACTGGAAGTTCTCAGTTCACATACTATTGAAGCTTAGCTTGAAGAATTTTGAGCATAATCTTACTAGCATTTAAAATAAGTACAGTTGTCTGGTAGTTGGAGCATTCTTTGGCATTGCCTTTCTTTGGCACTGGAATGAAAACTGACCTTTTCCAGTCCTGTGGCTACTGCTGAGTTTTCCAAATTTGCTAACATATCGAGTGTAGCACTTTAATAGCATCATCTTTTAGAATTTGAAATAACTCAGCTGGAATTCCATCCCTCCACAGGCTTTGTTTGTAGTACTGCTTCCTAAGGCCCACATGACTTCACACTCCAGGATATCTGGTTCTAGGAGAGTAACCACACTGTGGTTATCTGGGTCATTAGAGACTTTTCTGTATAGTTCTTTTGTGTATTTTGCCACAGCCTCCTAATCTCTTCTGCTTCTGTTAGGTCCTTACTATTTTTGTCTTTTATTGTGCCCATCCTTGCATGAATGTTCCCTTGGTATCTCCAACTTTCTTGAAGAGATCTCTAGTCTTTCCCATTCTATCATTTTCCTCTATATCTTTGCATTGTTGATTTAAAAAACCTTTCTATTGCTCCTTGCTTTTCTTTGGAACTCTGCATTTAGGTGGGCATATCTATCCCTTTATACCTTGCTTTTTGCTTCTCTTCTTTCCCTGTTATTTGTAAAACCTCCTCAGACAATCACTTTGCCTACTTGCATTTCTTTTTCTTTTGGATGGTTTTGGTCAATGCCTCCTGTGCAGTGTTACGAACCTCTGTCCGTAGTTCTTCAGGCACTCTGTCTAGCAGACCTAATCCCTTGAACCAATTCATCACTCTGTTGGATAATCATAAGGGGTTTGATTTAGGTCGCACTTTCTTCAATTTAAGCCTGAATTTTGCAATAAGGAGTTCATGATCTGAGCTACAGTCAGCTCCAGGTCTTGTTCTTTCTGACTGTATAAAGCTTCTTTATCTTTGACTCCAAAGAATATCATCAATCTGATTTTGGTTTTGAACATTTGGTGATGTCCATGTGTAGAGTCATCTGTTGTGTTGACAAAACTGTGTTAGCCTTGTCCCTGCTTCATTTTATACTCCAAGACCAAGCTTGCCTATTTTTCCAGGTATCTCTTGACTTCTTTCTTTCATATTCCAGTCCCCTATGATGAAAAGGACGTCTTTTTCTGGTGTTAGTTCTGGAAGTTCTTGTAGGTCGTCACAGAACCAGTTAACTTCAGCTTCTTCAGCAATAATGGTTTGGGCATAGACTTAGATTACTGTAACGCTGAATATTTTGCCTTGGAAATGAACTGAGATCATTCTGTTGTTTTTGAAATTGCACCCAAGTACTGCATTGCAGATTCTTTTGTTCACTATGAGGGCAACTCCATTTCTTCTAAGGGATTCTTGCCCACAGTAGTAGATATAATGGTCTTCTAAATTACATTTGCCCATTCCCGTCCATTTTAGTTCACCTATTCCTAAGATGTCTATGTTCAATTTCGCCATCTTCTGCTTCATCATGTCCAATCTACCTTGATTCATGGACCTAACATTCCAGGTTCCTATGCAGTATTGTTCTTTACACCATCAGACTTTACTTTCACCACCAGACACATCTGCAACTGAGCATCATCTCTGCTTTGGCCTAGACACTTCATTCTTTCTGGAGCTATTAGTATTTGCCCTCTGCTCTTCTCCAGTAGCATATTGGACACCTACTGACCCGGGAGGCTCATCTTCTGGTGTCATATCTTTTTGCATCTTCATTTTGTTCATGGGGTTCTTACATCAAGAAAACTGGAGTGGTTTGCCATTCTCTCCTCCAGGGACCACGTTTTGTCAGAAGTCTCCACTATGACCCACCCATCTTAGGTGGCCCTGCAGGGAATGTCTCATAGCTTCACTGAATTACTCAAGCCCTTTCACCATGACAAGACTGTGATCCATAAAGGGGATCTTTCTATTATTATTAAATTCCAAAAAATGGTCAGGCTAAAAAGGACTCTGGGAAGCATATACTAACAGAAGTTTTCAGAGTCTGATGTGGCTATTTTGTATAACCAACATAGTACAGCATTTAAAATCATAGATAAAGAACTAGAGCACTGATGTAAGACTGACTGATGACTTTGGTCATGATTTACCTTTCTGAGACCAGATTCTTCCTTTTTAATTGGGTGTAATTATAATTACCAAACAGTTATTTTGTGAGGCATTTATAATTTACTCTTAGGAACTAAAGTGGAAAGATTTTTACCTCTTCATTGTTTTATGATGTGGCTTTTATGTTTTCCTGGTCGTGGAGATTCAGTTAAACACTAATAGTATATAACTCTGCATTAACTTGATTTTGTGAAAGGAGAAAAAATTTCAGCATTTGATGAGGGGAGAAGTGGGAATGATGACCAAACAGTAAAAAACAAGTCAGTGATGTAATGTACAGGAATCTCCATAAAACTACACTCAGGGTGATTTAAGGATCTTTAAGTATAGAGCAAGTATGGCAAACCACTTCAGTATTCTTGCCTTGAGAACCCCATGAACAGTATGAAAAGGAAAAATGATAGGGTACTGAAAGAGGAACTCCCCAGGTCAGTAGGTGCCCAATACGCTACTGGAGATTGGTGGAGAAATAACTCCAGAAAGAATGAAGGGGTGAAGCCAAAAAAAAACAATACCCAGCTGTAGATGTGACTGGTGATAGAAGCAAGGTCTGATGCTGTAAAGAGCAATATTGCATAGGAACCTGGAATGTCAGGTCTATGAATCAAGGCAAATTGGAAGTGGTCAAACAAGAGATGGCAAGAGTGAATGTCGACATTCTAGGAATCAGCGAACTAAAATGGACTGGAATGGGTGAATTTAACTCAGATGACCATTATATCTACTACTGTGGGCAGGAATCCCTCAGAAGGAATGGAGTAGCCATCATGGTCAACAAAAGAGTCCAAAATGCAGTACTTGGATGCAAACTCAAAATCGACAGAATGATCTCTGTTCATCTCCAAGGCAAACCGTTCAATATCACAGTTATCCAAGTCTATGCCCCAACCAGTAATGCTGAAGAAGCTGAAGTGGAACGGTTCTGTGAAGACCTACAAGACCTTTGAGAACTAACACCCAAAAAAGATGTCCTTTTCATTATAGGGGACTGGAATGCAAAAGTAGGAAGTCAAGAAACACCTGGAGTAACAGGCAAATTTGGCCTTGGAATGTGGAATGAAGCAGGGCAAAGGCTAATAGAGTTTTGCCAAGAAAATGCACTGGTCATAGCAAACACCCTCTTCCAACAACACAAGAGAAGACTCTACACGTGGACATCACCAGATGGTCAACACCAAAATCAGATTGATTATATTCTCTGCAGCCAAAGATGGAGAAGCTCTATACAGTCAACAAAAACAAGACCAGGAGCTGACTGTGGCTCAGATCATGAACTCCCTATTACCAAATTCAGACTCAAATTGAAGAAAGTAGGGAAAACCGCTAGACCATTCAGGTATGACTTAAATCAAACCCCTTATGATTATACAGTGGAAGTGAGAAATAGATTTAAGTGTCTAGATCTGATAGAGTGCCTGAAGAACTATGGAATGAGGTTTGTGACATTGTACAGGAGACAGGGATCAAGACCATCCCCATGGAAAAGAAATGCAAAAAAAGCAAAATGGCTGTCTGGGGAGGACTTACAAATAGCTGTGAAAAGAAGAGAGGTAAAAAGCCAAGGAGAAAAGGAAAGATATAAGCATCTGAATGCAGAGTTCCAAAGAATAGCAAGAAGAGATAAGAAAGCCTTCTTCAGCTATCAATGCAAAGAAATAGAGGAAAACAACAGAATGGGAAAGACTAGAGATCTCTTCAAGAAAATTAGAGATACCAAGGGAATATTTCATGCAAAGATGAGCTCAATAAAGGACAGAAATGGTGTGGACCTAACAGAAGCAGAAGATATTAAGAAGACGTCGCAAGAATACACAGAAGAACTGTACAAAAAAGATCTTAACAACCCAGATATTCATGATGGTGTGATCACTCATCTAGAGCCAGACATCTTGGAATGTGAGGTCAAGTAGACCTTAGAAAGCATCACTACGAACAAAGTTACTGGAGGTGATGGAATTCCAGTTGAGCTATTTCAAATCCTAAAAGATGATGCTGTGAAAGTGCTGTACTCAATATGCCAGCAAATTTGGAAAACTCAGCAGTGGCCACAGGACTGGAAAAGGTCAGTTTTCATTTCAATCCCAAAGAAAGGCAATGCCAAAGAATGCTCAAACTACTGCACAATCGCACTCATCTCACATGCTAGTAAAGTAATGCTCAAAATTCTCCAAGCCAGGCTTCAGCAATACGTGAACCGTGAAATTCTTGATGTTCAAGCTGGTTTTAGAAAAGGCAGAGGAACCAGACATCAAATTACTAACATCCGCTGGATCATGGAAAAAGCAAGAGAGTTCCAGAAAAACATCTATTTCTGCTTTAGTGACTATACCAAAGCCTTTGACTGTGTGGATCACAATAAACTGTGGAAAATTCTGAGAGATGGCAATACCAGACCACCTAACCTGCCTCTTGAGAAATCTGTATGCAGGTCAGGAAGCAACAGTTAGAAGTGGACATGGAACAACAGACTAGTTCCAAACAGGAAAAGGAGTACATCAAGGCTGTATATTGTCACCCTGCTTATTTAATTTATATGCAGAGTACATCATGAGAAATGCTGGACTGGAAGAAACACAAGCCGGAATCAAGAGTGCTGGGAGAAATATCAATAACCTCAGATATGCAGATGACACCACCGTTATGGCAGAAAGTGAAGAGGAACTAAAAAGCCTCTTGATGAAGGTGAAAGAGGAGAGTTAAAACGAAGATCAGAAAACGAAGATCATGGCACCCGGTCCCATCACTTCATGGGAAATAGATGGGGAAACAGTAGAAACAGTGTCAGACTATTTTTGGGGGCTCCAAAATCACTGCAGATGGTGATTGCAGCCATGAAATTAAAAGACGTTTACTCCTTGGAAGGAAAGCTATGATCAACCTAGATAGCATATTCAAAAGCAGAGACATTACTTTGCTGACTAAGGTCCGTCTAGTCAAGGCTATGGTTTTTCCAGTGGTCATGTATGGATGTGAGAGTTGGACTGTGAAGAAAGCTGAGCACCGAAGAATTGATGCTTTTGAACTATGGTGTTGGAGAAGACTCAAGAGAGTCCTTTGGAATGCAAGGAGATCCAACCAGTGCATTCTGAAGGAGATCAGCCCTGGGATTTCTTTGGAAGGAATGATGCTAAAGCTGAAACTCCAGTACTTTGGCCACCTCATGTGAAGTGTTGACTCATTGGAAAAGACTTTGATGCTGGGAGTGATTGGGGGCAGAAGGAGAAGGAGATGACCAAGGATGAGATGGCTGGATGGCATCACTGATTCAATGGACATAAATCTGAATGAACTCCGGTAGTTGGTGATGGACAAGGAGGCCTGGTGTGCTGCTATTCATGGGGTCGCAAGGAGTCAGACACGACTGAGCAACTGAACTGAACTGAACTGAAGTAAAGAGCAGGCTTCCCCAGTTTATCAGTGGTAAAGAACCCACTTGCCAATGCAGGAGATGTGCGTTCAATCCCTGGATCATGGAAGATTCAGTATTCTTGCCTGGGGAATCCCATGGACAGAGAAGCCTGGTGGACTGCAGTGCATGGGGTCACGAAGGATCAGGTACAACTTGAGCGACTCAGCATGCGTGCAAGTATACAACACATAGGATCGCCTAAAAGTTTGATTAGAGAATTTTGGCTGAGTTTTTCTTTAATGAACTAGTGTAACATTCTATAACCCTGTATCTATATTGACCAAGCCAGGTGCTGGGTTGTGGCATGGGGCAATCCCAATTTTGCATCAACGCTCTGCTATTATCCTTCCATAAGAGTTCAGTAGGTCCGATAATGTCTAAGGATTAAGCAGGGACAAATTCCAATGATTCTGGAACAATTGGAAGCATTCTCTTCTCTGATCCATTTCCCTCCAGGCTGTTTGAGCAGGCTTTCTATACAATACCACTATTGAACTTTTTGGATGAAATGATAATTCCCCATTTTTGTTGTCTTTCTCCCTCACAGACTGTCAGCTCCTTGAGGACAAGTAGGTGTTGCTCATATGGATACCTCAGTGCTTGGCACAGTACCTGGCCCAGAGTAGGGGCTCCATTGTTGACCTGAACTGCAGTTGACCTGAATTGAATGCTCCAAGATTCATAAAGTGTAAGCAGCTAGAGAACCGTCTAAGATGTCTTTAAGTTCGCTGTTAACAGTGAACCATTTTGAAACTGTGAGACCACCAATCAAGAAAGATTCGAGTACAAGGATGTAGATTTAGGGGCAAGTTACCTGCTTCTCTAAGAAAGAAATGATTTGTCATCTGCTCCTTCCACTCCCTGCCCTTTTAGCTGGTAGAACCAAACTGAAGAATCTAAAAAACCTTAGATCCAGATTACATTAATCAACTTTCACCGCTACTTTATCAGTACAGTCTTCATAGTATATACATTGTCAGATTAGTACTTCTGGATGCGCCTCGGTGATCTAAGAAGGCAACAATACTGATAAAACAGGATTTTAAATAATCACAGTTCTTAAATGTCATTGAGGTAAAAGTCACTTTTTTCCCTTAATATGAGTCATCTAATAATGTCAGCAGAGAATCTTGACAAATTCTTTAAATTCCAAAAATTAGACATATTTTCAGTAGGGAACCTGAAACTGAATAACCAGGGACCAAATTATCAATAATTTCTTTAAATGCTTTACATTCTCTTCACCAAAACTCAGTACCAGCAGAAATCTCTGATTCAAAGGAGAGTCACATGTTGAGCTTCTTGCTTTTCAAACCTGGGAGAAAACAAGCCCTTTACCCATTTGGGGTTAGTAAGAAAGTCAAACCCATAAAGGGATTTCAGTTTTCCCTATAAGCTGTAGCCATTGTTAATTCTCTCCTCTAGATCACATAGGGGACTATTAGAGACAGACCTTCTGCCCTTGAAGATAAAGTGACTTCTCTTCAAAATAAATGAATTAAAATTCTGTCTCTGTATGCCTAGGTTACTACCTCCTCCAGGTACATTTAATACAGAAACTCAGATGGATTAATATTTTATGTCCAATTAAAAATAGCTGCAAAAAAATGCCCTATAATGCCATGCTGGACATCGATCAACAGTGATGTTCCACTTGAACTCTAGGGAAGAAAGATCTCCAATTATATGCATGCATATGCAATAAGTCTAGGAATCATTCTATCAAAGGTTAAGGTTTAGAAAAGCAGATAGGTACTCAGATGAATAAGAAAATAAAATGAAATTCTGTGTTACTGTCAAAGTCATAAAATGCCTATTTTTCTTTCTGACTATGAATCTATAAAACCTAAACATCTAATTGAAAAAATGGAAATTAAAATTCAGTGATTTTACCCATATAATATTTAGCAGTTTTTAGAAAACTCCCTTCATCAAAATAAAGTTTCTAGTTACAGGCATACCTCAAAGATATTCTGGGTTCAGTTCCAGACCCCTGCAATAAAACAAATGCTGTAATAAAGTGAGCCATAGAACTTTTTGGTTTCCCAGTACATATGAAAGGCATGTTTATACTATATTGTAGTCTATTAAGTATGTAAAAGTGTTGTAGCCAAAATAATAATGTATCAGTTCAGTTCAGTTCAGTCACTCAGTCGTGTCCAACTCTTTACGACCCCATGAACTGCAGCACGCCAGGCCTCCCTGTCCATCACCATCTCCCGGAGTTCACACAGACTCACGTCCATTGAGTCCGTGATGCCATCCAGCCATCTCATCCTCAGTCATCCCTTTCTCCTCCTGCCCCCAATCCCTCCCAGCATCAGAGTCTTTTCCAATGAGTCAACTCTTCGCATGAGGTGGCCAAAGTACTGGAGCTTCAGCTTTCGCATCATTCCTTCCAAAGAAATCCCAGGGTTGATCTCCTTCAGAATGGACTGGTTGGATCTCCTTGCAGTCCAAGGGACTCTCAAGAGTCTTCTCCAACACCACAGTGCAAAAGCATCAATTCTTCGGCACTCAGCCTTCTTCACAGTCCAACTCTCACATCCATACATGACCACAGGAAAAACCATAGCCTTGACTAGACGGACCTTAGTCAGCAAAGTAATGTCTCTGCTTTTGAATATGCTATCTAGGTTGGTCATAACTTTTCTTCCAAGGAGGAAGCATCTTTTAATTTCATGACTACGGTCACCATCTGCAGTGATTTTGGAGCCCCCCAAAATAAAGTCTGACACTGTTTCTACTGTTTCCCCATCTATTTCCCATGAAGTGATGGGACCAGATGCCATGATCTTCGTTTTCTGAATGTTGAGCTTTAAGCCAACTGTTTCACTCTCCTCTTTCATTTTCACCAAGAGGCTTTTTAGCTCCTCTTCACTTTCTGCCATAAGGGCGGTGTCATCTGCATATCTGAGGTTATTGATATTTCTCCCGGCAATCTTGATTCCAGCTTGTGTTTCTTCCAGTCCAGCATTTCTCATGATGTACTCTGCATATAAGTTAAATAAACAGGGTGACAATATACAGCCTTGACGTACTCCTTTTCCTATTTGGAACCTTTAAAAACTAATGTACTGTTAAAAACTGCTTACAGACATCTGGACCTTGAGTTAGTTGTAATCTCTTTGCTGGTGGAGGTTCTTGTCTTGATGCTGGTAGCTGCTAACCGAGCAGGGCGGTAGTTGCTGAAAGTTGTGGTGGCTGTGGTCATTTCTCAAGACAGCAATGAAGTTTGCTGCATCCATTGACTCTTCCATTCACATGAACACTTGGAGGTGTTGTGTGCTTATTAATTGGTCTAATTTCATTATTACTGTGTCTGAGGGAATTAAAGAGGAGAGTGAAAAAGTTGGCTTAAAGCTCAACATTCAGAAAACAAAGATCATGGCATCCAGTCCCACCACTTCATGGGAAATAGATGGGGAAACAGTGGAAACAGTGTCAGACTTTATTTTGGGGGGTTCCAAAATCGCTGCAGATGGTGACCGCAGCCATGAAATTAAAAAACGCTTCCTCCTTGGAAGAAAAGTTATGACCAACCTAGATAGTATATTCAAAAGCAGAGATATTACTTTGCCGACTAAGGTCCATCTAGTCAAGGCTATGGTTTTTCCAGTAGTCATGTATGGATATGAGAGTTGGACTGTGAAGAAGGCTGAGCCCCGAAGAATTGATGCTTTTGCACTGTGGTGTTGCAGAAGACTCTTGAGAGTCCCTTGGACTGCAAGGAGATCCAACCAGTCCATTCTGAAGGAGATCAGGCCTGGGCTTTCTTTGGAAGGAATGATGCTAAAGCTGAAACTCCAGTACTTTGGCCACCTCATGCAAAGAGTTGACTCATTGGAAAGGACTCTGATGCTGGGAGGCATTGGGGGCAGGAGGAGAAGGGGACGACTGAGGATGAGATGGCTGGATGGCATCACTGACTCGATGGATGTGAGTCTGAGTGAACTCCAGTAGTTGGTGATGGACAGGGAGGCCTGGCGTGCTGCAGTTCATGGGGTCGCAAAGAGTCGGAAATGACTGAGCGACTGAACTGAACTGAGGAAAAGGGAAGAGACCAGGCATGGTCAGTTGACGGAGCAGTCAGAACACAAACAATGTTTGTTGATTAAGCTGTCTTATGTGGACATAGTTTATGGCAACCACCACCACCCCCAATTACAATAGTAACATCAGAATCACTGTTCACTCATAAATATAATAAAATGAAAATATTTTAAATATTGTGACAATTATCAAAATGTGACACAGAGACATGAAGTGAGCAAATGCTGTTGGAAAAAAATGGTACCAGTAGATTTTCTTGATAAAGGATATCATGAAGGATGATAAAGTGCAATAAAAGAAGACATGCCTAGATTAACATCAGTTGAGTTCAGTTCAGTCGCTCAGTCGTGTCTGACCTTGTGACACCATGGACTGCAGCACACCAGGCTTCCCTGTCCATCACCAATTCCTGGAGAGTCAGTGATGCCTTCCAACCATTTCATCCTCTGTCATCCCCTTCTCCTCCTGCCTTCAATCTTCCCTAGTATCAGGGTCTTTTCAAATAAGCCCATTCTTTGCATCATGTGGCCAAAGTGTTGGAGTTTCAGCTTCAGCATCAGTCCTTCCAATGAATATTCAGGACTGATTTCCTTTAGAATGGACTGGTTGGATCTCCTTACAGTCCAAGGGACTCTCAAGAGTCTTCTCGAACACCACAATTCAAAATCATCAATTCTTCAGCGCTCAGCTTTCTTTATAGTCCAACTCTCACATCCATATATGACTATTGGAAAAACCATAGCTTTGACTAAACAGACCTCTGTCAGCAAAGTAATGTCTCTGCTTTTTAATATGCTGTCTAGGTTGGTCATAGCTCCTTTTCCAAGGAGCAAGCGTCTTTTAATTTCATGGCTGCATTCAGCACCTGCAGTGATTTTGGAGCCCAAGAAAATAAAGTCTCTCACTGTTTCCATTGTTTCATCATCTGTTTGTTATGAAGTGATGGGAGAGAATGCCATGATCTTAATTTTTTGAATGCTGAGTCTTAAGCCAACTTTTTCATTCTTCTATTTCACTTTCATCAAGAGGTTCTTTAGTTCCTCTTCACTCTCTGCCATAAGGGTGGTGTCATCTGCATATCTGAGCTTATTGATATTTCTCCCAGCATTCTTGATTCCAGCTTGTGCTTCATCCAGCCCAGCATTTTACATGATGTACTCTGCATACAAGTTAAATAAACAGGTGACAATATACAGCCTTGATGTACTCCTTTCCCAGATTGGAAATAGTCCATTGTTCCATGTGCAGTTCTAACTGTTGCTTCTTGACCTGCATACAGACTTCTCAGGAGGCAGGTCAGGTGACCTGGTATTCCCATCTCTTGAAGAATTTTCTATAATTTGTTGTGGTCCACACAGTCAAAGGCTTTGATATAGTCAATAAAGTAGATGCAGATGTTTTTCTGAAATTCTTTTGCTTTTTCTGTGATACAATGTATGTTGACAATTTGATCTCTGGTTCCTCTGCCTTTTCTAAATCCAACTTGAACATCTGGAAGTTCTCGGTTCATGTACTACTGAAGTCTGGCTTGGAGAATTTGGGGCATTACTTTACTACATGTGAGATGAGTGTAGTGGTGCGATAGTTTGAACATTCTATATATTGCATATATATGACTAACATATATGCAATATTTTATAAAAGTCTAATGTGAGATAGTGTTTCTGTGATTAGAAATGAGATATTTTACTCTTCAAAACTGTTCATGAAGAAAATGATCTATTTATACCCAGGGCTAATACAAAATAATCCATCATTTGTTTGGGGAGAAATTTCTAACTTGTAGTTTAGATATTTTGTTAGCTTGCAGATTTGGAAGAACATAGATATAATGCCTAGAAATAACATCAGAATAGAAATGGATTTTAGATAGGCAGAACAGAAATCATAGGAAACTAACACTGTAGATGTTGCAGCCTTGGGAGGAGCTTTAGCTTACAAAACAACATTGAGTCAATTTCTCTTTGGTAAACTCTTAGAAATAAAGGGTATATATTTTGGGGTAATATGGTTCTGATCTTGATCTGGACAACAAATTTGCTTGGCAAAGGCTCTTGAAAAAAACAGTACAAACCTGAAAGGGCCTCCAAGAGAACTTAAAAAAAAAAAAACCTCCTCTTTCCTCTCCAAGTCCAATATATAAAGCATTCTGTAGAAGTTGACAAAAAGTCAGCTTAAACAAGTGATAGTTTTAATAAAGAAAATTTGAATTCTGATCAAATTCATAGAACAGCAGTCTTACCCATGATTCTGAAATTCATCTAACAAAATGAACCAAGTCTTAAAAAAAAAAAAAAGATTATGTCAAGTAGACTAGTAATCTTATTAAGCTTCAGAGAAGGTTGACATTCAATCAGTAAAAATTGTCTTTGTTTACTCTTGTTCTCATCAAAATGAGCATTTTCCCAAAGACTGGAATGTCTACAACTGCTTTGCCAACTACAGTCCATTAAAAAACAAATGGATCAAATTCTTTCACTTAGAGCATGTCTGCTTTAATTCATTGGAAGCTCTCTCAAAGTAAATTATGATCCTCATGAAAGTTCCTGCCTCTATAGAGATTAACTTATAATTTCAGCATGTGGTTATTAGTCCAAATGAGATAGTTGGTCTCCACTGGATGTTTTGCTGTCATGTATGTACAAGCGTAGTGATAAAGAATTTCAGAAAAGGATGCCAAGTTAGAGTATTTTGAAGTATTGAAGCAAAGAAATACATACATTGTAGCATCAGATCTTAGATAGTAGTGGTTATATTTGACTGGACTGTTAAAAAAAACAGTGTTTTAAGAGCAATATATGTGTCAGAATTGAAGAGGAAATGGCAAGAAGTCAAATTCATGTATCTGCATGAGCCACTTGAGTTCTTATTCACACACTGGGTATGAAGTAGAAGGAATATTGCCTCTTAGAAAGGGTTGTTATGTTTACTGCTTTATAGAAAGGGTGACATAGAATAGTTCATGGGGCTCAGAAAGGCAGCTGTACATACAATAAAAAATAGAAGTAAAATGTTTTATCTGTTTACTTAAGAATTCATTGTCTTCTTGTTGTTGTTTGGTCACTAAGTGATGTCCCACTCCCTGCGACCCCATGAACTGCAGCACACCAGGCTGCCCTGTCCTTCACTATCTCCCTGAGTTTGCTGAAACTCACGTCCATTGTGTCAGTGATGCCACCCGAACATCTCATCATCTATCGTCCCTTTTTCCACCTGCCCTCAATCTTTCCCAGCATCAGAGTCTTTTCCAATGAATCAGCTCTTTGCATCAGGTGGCCAAAGTATTAGAACTTCAACATCAGTCCTTCCAATGAATGTTCATTGTTGATTTCCTTTAGGATTGACTGTTTTGTACAGTTGCGATCATGTTAAACAAAGAAATTTCACCATGGAATTATATTCTATGGTCAAGAACTGACAAAATAGGAATATAAACCATAGCAGTAGGTTTAGTTTGGAGGATCAGGAGACAAGCAAAGAGGAGATACTGTTATTAAAACAAATTTATTGAGTGAATGTTTCACTGTTATATATTGTCATACATCTAGGAAAGGATTATTATTGTTATATTTTAATGTTTTGAAAAGGTATTTGATTGGCAACCTTAATTCCTGGGGACTGTTTACCAAATATATTGTTTCAAAAGTCATTTTGGCCAAATCATTGTTTAGATATACTGGTGTTTCCCACTTAAATTCATGGTAGATGGCGGTTCCCTGTGGACTGGGGAGTCCAGGATTGGCAGCAGCTATGGTCTATGTACAAGAATAGAGAATTCCTGTAGAATGAAGAAGGTAGAGGGGAGGTCCAAAGCCTTTACTGCACCAAGGAAAGGCATCATACCACCATATTTGTTAAATAGGTAGAAAAACATCCATGGTAATTGCTTTTAATCATTCTTACTGACAGCTGTCAAATTCCAATAAAATGAACCTTAAGAATACCATTCATAAAACAGACTTAAGTGACCTTGAATGTTCTTTAAACTCCAACTTATCATGAACAAACTCGTACTTGGTTCATATGCAATGCATTAATCATTAACCATATAAAATAAGCTACCTAATACAATTAAATTAAATCTCAATTTATCAAAACATTAACATGCTAACAACTACCAATTTTAAGTCACAGTGTAAAGATGAAATGAATAAAACACTAGAATCACTATACTAAACAATATAATTGAAGTTAAAATGCTATTTTCTGTGGTTCTTTTTGGAGAAAATAACAAGTTGTTTACTTTAATGCAGTGACATTTTATTTTGTGATTAATTTTAAAATAACATTGTAAAAACTACAAACTCATTTTAATTTGACAAGCATTTGGTAATTAATTTTCAAACAATGCTGTGGGAACCCAGAAAGCACTCTTCCTTTGACATGTATTTTATAATTTATTTTAAAACAATGCTGCACAAATCTGCAAAGGCATAATTCATTTGGGAGTTCATTAATTATGCAAATGAGTTTCAATTAACAAATCTGTTCCAAGGATGGTATTTGCATAATAATGAACTTCATGTTTGTGACATTATTTAATAAGATACCTTTGTGCATTTTTAAACAAAACACTCCTGTGAATAGTATATGATGAGATGGTGTTGAAAGTGGACATCTAGTCAATGAGATTCAAAACTATATCCATAAAAATATTGTTAAAATAAACAGAATAGTATAGAATCCAAATAATAAATATGGATATTCTTTTTAAAGCACAGGGGTTTTGTTTATCTCAGCTTCCCTAAATAGCACGAGACTTTAATTTATACTTGTAAAGACCAGTATACAAATTAAGCTAAAGCAAGATGAAACGTGGAAAATTATAAATTTCATTTTAATGTTTCAAGTGAAGGTAGGTCATACACTATATGCACAAATCTCAAAAGACACATCTTTTAGTAGCAAGGAAAATATAACATACATTAAAGTCTCCTCCTTTCTCAGGGATTATGTCAGGATACCAGAAATTCAGTTGACATTCATTTATCCAATCAATAATTATTTGCTGAGCATTGACAATGGGCCAAACTGTTCTTAAGTTTAGGATAGATCCAAAGAAGAATAAGATGGATGTCTACCTTTAGGTGACATGAGGCCTGAGGGACCTAGACATATAAACACTAAAAAATAAAATGATATTTATCTTACAGGAGAGAGAAATGCAAAGTGCTATAGGAATACAGAAGATAAGAATAACTCAGTTTGGTGGAATTAAAAAAGTTGTCAAAGATAAAAAAGGGATGAAATATTTGGAAGGATGAGAAGTTCATCAGTGTGTTAGAAGGTCAGCATGTTTGAGAAAAACAAAACTGCATATATAAAGTCATGAAATAGTGAAAGATGGAAATGTGTCTGAGAAAATGGTAAGAAGATCACTGTGGCTTGATATAGAGGGTGTGGTTTGGGGAATGAATGTTTTTGCATCAAGACTATTAGGAGCCTTAGGGATCCAGCTTGAAATTTTAGCAAGATAATGAGAGCAGAGTTATAGTAGATGGGTTTGGAAGAGACAAAGAAATTTGTAATTGCTGCTGATCAGTAACAGAGTGTCTTGAGTGATGGGTGATATATATCTTGAGTATAGAGTGAGATCAGGTGAGTTTATAAGTGTAGTATTTGGCATTCCAAACTCTGTGATGACTGTAAAACTTTATGATTTTATGATACCTTTTCCCTAACAATTCCATGTGCTTTTAGTTTCTTTGGTCACATCTCAGTTTGAAATCAAGAATTACTTGATTTCAAAGTAATTGAAATTACTTTGGGAATTACTCCATGCCTTTTAACTGTGCCAACTTTCTGCAACTCAAAGGGTCTTCCAAACCCAGTCTTATCTGTCTTCTACTTAACTGAAATCAAGTCAGTCTTCCAAACTATATCCTCATGCCTTGCAGATAGAGATAAATAAATACTAATAACAATGGATGAAATGGTAGTGGCTGAACTGGACAGGCAGACTAATAGCATCTTTAGAACCATCTGGCATTCCCTGTCAAGTTCCAGACTGTCATGGTAAAAATCTTTTTTTACCATAGCGGAAAGAAATAGGGAAATATTCACATTTCTAACATTTAACAGCCTTATTCCATCGAGGCAGAGTTTGGTCTGTTTTTACTAGTTCTTTTCTTTTGTTTAGCACAAGGATATTCATGTTCTTCAGCTACAGTTTTGTTAATACTTTTTATTTTCTTTAGTGGTGTATTGCTGCTGACAGTCAGCAAGTCTTGTCTTCTGTCCCACAAAACCAAAAATAGGGAAAGTGAAAGTGAAGTCGCTCAGTCGTGTCCGACTCTTTGCGACCCCATGGATGGTAATCTACCAGGCTCCGTGGTCCATGGGATTTTCCAGACAACAACACTGGAGTGGGCTGCCATTTCCTTCTCTAGGGGATCTTCCCAACACATGGATCGAACCTAGGTCTCCTGCATTGCAGACAGACGCTTTACCATCTGAGCCAAAACTAGGGAGGGGGACATTTATTGCTTCTTAGCCAGCCAGCCTTCATTCTCTGTTCTTATCATTCTTTCACCTGGGGAACTGTGTGCCGTTCTAGTGGTTGGTACAGCTACATTCTTCTCTTCAATTCCTTTCACTCGACTCCATTAGGCCTTAAACTGAGTTTGATCAGTAAAAATCTCTCTCCTAGGACTGTGAATTTTGGTCAGAGTTTTGCATGCACAGAAAAAATGGTAAAGGTTCATTCACTTCAGGGCAAAGGGACCAGGGACCTGGTTGTTTCAAACCCGATTCAGTAGTTACCTCTCAAACCCATGAGCTCTCTCAATCCTTCCATAAAATTCCCTTTTTACTGTCATTATTGAAGAACTCTAACTGAAACAGTATAAAATCACAAAAGGATACTGTTAACCATTTCCACCACCTCCCCACTCCCAAATAAGTTTTCTCTTGGGCCAGATAATCACAATCATGTGATCACTCACCTAGAGCCAGATATCCTGAAAGGCAAATTCAGGTGGGCCTTAGGAAGCATGACTGCAAACAAAGCTTGTGGAGGGTGATGGGATTCCAGTTGAGCTGTTTCAAATCCTAGAAAATGATGCTGTGACAGTGCTGCACTCAGTATGCCAGCATTTGCAAAACAGCAGTGGCCACAGGACTGGAAAAGGTCAGTTTTCATTCCAATCCCAAAGAAAGGCAATGACAAAGAATGCTCAAACTACCGCACAATTGGACTCATCTCACATGCTAGTAAAGTAATGCTCAAAATTCTCCAAGCCAGGTTTCTGCAATACATGAACCGTGAACTTCCAGATGTTCAAGCTGGATTTAGAAAAAGCACGGGCACCAGAGGTCAAATTGCCAACATCCGTAGGATCATCAAAAAAGCAAGAGAGTTCCAGAAAAACATCTACTTCTGCTTTATTGACTATGCCAAAGCCTTTAACTGTGTGGATCACGACAAGCTGTGGAAAATTCTGAGAGAGATGAGAATACCAGACCATCTGATCTGCCTCCTGAGAAATCTGTATGCAGGTCAGGAAGCAAGTTAGAACTGGACATGGAAAAACAGACTGGTTCCAAATTGGGAAAGGAGTATGTCGAGGCTGTATATTGTCACCCTGCTTATATACCTTATATGCAGAGTACATCATAAGAGATGCTGAACTGGATGAAGCACAAGCTGGAGTCAAGATTGCTGGGAAAAATATCAATAACCTCAGATATGCAGATAAGACCACCCTTATGGCAGAGAGCAAAGAAGAACTAAAAATCCTCTTGAAAGTGAAAAAGGAGAGTGAAACAGTTAGCTTAAGACTCAACATTCAGAAAACTAAGATCATGGCATCTGGTCCCATCACTTCATGGCAAATAGATGGGGAAACCGTGGAAACAGGGACAGACTTTATTTTGGGGGACTCCAAAATCACTGCAGATGGTGACCGCAGCCATGAAATTAAAAGACGCTTGCTTCTTGGAAGAAAAGTTATGACCAACCTAGATAGCATATTAAAAACAGAGACATTACTTTGCCAACAAAGGTCCATCTAGTCAAGGCTATGGTTTTTCCAGTAGTCATTGTGAGAGTTGGACTATAAAGAAAGCTGAGCACTGAAGAATTGATGCTCTTGCACTGTGGTATTGGAGAAGACTCTTGAGAGTCCCTTGGGCTGTAAGGAGATCCAACCAGTCCAATCCTAAAGGAAATCAGTCCTGAATATTCACTGGAAGGACTGATGCTGAAGCTGAAACTCCAATAATTTGGCCACCTGATGTGAAGAACTAACTCATTTGAAAAGACCTTGATGCTGGGAAAGATTGAAGGCAGGAGGAAACGGGGACGACAGAGGATGAGATAGTTGGATGGCATCACCGATTCAATGGAGATGCGTTTGAGAAAACTCTGGGAGTTGGTGATGGACAGGGAGGCCTGGTGTGCTGCAGTCCATGGGGTCACAAGGAGTTGGACATGACTGAGTGACTGAACTGAACTGGGTCAGAAATAATCAGAACTTCTTAAAGGACGTAAGGAAACAATCCTCGGATAATAGACTTTGAACAAATGAAGTGTAAACAAAGGACTACAGGTAAATGTTCTATGCTATCAGTGGTAGTTTCTAATAATCATGTTAATCCCTAGTAACTGGTAACAAAGGTTGAAAACCTTTGAGAGATTTACTGAGTTACAGAGAATTAACTCTGTCTGCTCCTTCCACCTTCATACCATTGTCCCAACCTGGCTCCAGTCCCATGCTTCAGAAGGAACAGACGAACATGCCTGTATTATGGCATCTCAAATGTAGGAATGAGTAACTTGGCCAGATAGGATCGATCCTAATATTGACAACAAATATGTCAGCTATAAGACCTTAAACATCAGGGCCATTATACCTGCCCAGAACAACTAACTAGCTAAAAATTACTTATAGCTGTCTCTGAAATGCTCCATATTTAAAAATATAAAAGGAACAAAAATAATGTTTAAAACTTATGTGTGTTTAGTTTTAGTCGTGTCTAATTCTTTGCAACCTCATGGATGGTAGCCTGTCAGGCTCCTCTGTCCATAGGGATTCTCCCGGCAAGAATAATGGAATGGGTTGGCATGCCCTCCTCCAGGGGATCTTCTCAACCCAGGGCTTGAACCCAGGTCTCCTGCATTACAGGTGGATTCATTAAAGTAGCAATTATGTTTGTTTATATTTGACCCTGGAAGAAGTTGTATTATATATCCTAGATTATGGAATGAACACTTTCACCAGGTACCTGGATATTTTGAAATATTTGGATAGTAGACACTGTGATAAGATATCATAAAAAAGAATTATTGAGACAGAAAAAGGAAAACACTGCTGATCAAAAAGTGTGATCAGGGCAAATACCATTCTAATAGTCAGGCTTTGACCTTATTTTTTCTCTATTTGTGTGTCTCAGATCCTCATAAAGCATTCTCTGCATACTCGAGATGTTGTTGATGCTGTGCTCTCCACATGCCAAAAAACAATGAAGCAGTGACCTTCCTTTTCCTGGGCAAGGATATCAGCCATAATCTACTCTGAAGGACTTCCTTCTTATGTCCTTCTCCCTTTTGAAATCCGGTTGCCAGAAATCGTTAGTATCTTGGAGTTAAACCAGGCTTCTGTCAGCAGACATTCTTAAGTTGATAATTGAGAGCTTCATGGAACATGAGCATTTTCTCTGGATTAACTTTATCTGCATATGAGGCCAAAGGACTTTAGACTTGACTGTTACTGATATACATTGATTTAAAAAACAACATTGACTAACATGTAATGTCTGATTATTCTCATCAGCAGTTCTTATCCCTAGCTGGGGCTTCTGAGATTTGCAGATCATTGCCTTTTTCTTTTTTTTCTTTTTTTTTTTTCCTGTATCTAACCTACAATATTCTGACTGATAAAGAGGACTGATCCAGTTTTGGTGGTCTGTTATTCTATGTATATTCTGATGGTGTTCCATGCCAAAGAGATAGCAGCAACAATAACAAAAAGTAATACAACAGTATGCCAAAGGTTTTGACTGTGTGGATCACAACAAATGAGAAAATTCTTAAAGAGATGGGATATCAGACCACCTGACCTGCCTCCTAGGATATCTGTATGCAGGCCAGGAAGCAACAGTTAGAACAGGACATGGAACAACAGACTGATTCCAAATCAGGAAAGGAGTATGTCGAGGCTGTATATTGTCACCCTGCTTATTTAACTTCTATGCAGAGTACATCATGAGAAACGCTGGGCTGGAAGAAGTACAAGCTGGAATCAAGACTGCCAGGAGAAATATCAATAACCTCAGATATGCAGATAAGACCACCCTTATGGCAGAAGCAAAGAAGATCTAAAGAGCCTCTTGATGAAAGTGAAAGAGGAGAGTGAAACAGTTGGCTTAAAGCTCAACATTCAGTAAACTAAGATCATGGCATCTGATCCCATCACCTGATGGCAAATAGATGGGGAAACAGTGGCAGGCTTTATTTTGGGGGGTTCCAAAATCACTGCAGATGGTGATTGCAGCCATGAAATTAAAAGACGCTTGCTCCTTGGAAGAAAAGTTATGACCAACCTAGACAGCATATTAAAAAGCAGAGACATTACTTTGCCAACAAACGTCCATCTAGTCAAGGCTATAGTTTTTCCAGTAGTCATGTATGGATGTGATAGTTGGACTATAAAGAAAGCTGAGCAGCAAAGAATTGATGCTTTTGAAGTATGGTGTTGGAGGAGACTCTTGAGAGTCCCTTGGACAGCAAGGAGATCCAACTAGTCCATCCTAAAGGAAATCAGTCCTGAATATTCATTGGAAAGACTGATACTGAAGCTGAAACTCCAATACTTTGGCCCCCTGATACAAAAAACTAACTCATTTGAAAAGACCTTGATGCTGGGAAAGATTGAAGGCAGGAGGAAAAGGGGACCACAGAGGATGAGATGGTTGGATGGCATCACTGACTCAATGGAGATGAGTTTGAGTAAACTCTGGGAGTTGATGATGGACAGGGAGGCCTGGTGTGCTGCAGTCCATGGGGTCACAAAGATTTGGACACCACTTAGCAACTGAACTGAATTGAAGTGAAAACAGTAGTAGAAGAGAAACTATTGTTGCATATGGCATTAATAATTGTCTTATTTTAAACAAAAGAATCAGAGCATGCCCTCTTACAGTTTACAGTTAAAAGTCTAGTTCAAAAGAGATTTACTCTTCTGAGTAAGTGTGTTACTGAGCGTTGCCCACTTGGCCTTTCCTCCCCTTACCCTCAGCTATGACTGGCAGTGTTGAGTCTGGGGGAGGGGTCTGTTTTGCTAAGCTGTTAGTCCCTTAGGGCTCTGTGACTAAATCTGTTAAGACAAAGCTGAATCAATACATACATATTCTAGGATATGGAGTTTCTACTTCATAGCAAAGGAATATCTATGGTGGAGAAATAAAAGATAAAAATATAATATTTTCAAAAGAGAAAAATGGTCAGGAGATGGCTAGTTCCTTCACTGGGAGACAGTATAACTTCTTGATTAAGACCATAGATTTTATGGTCCAGGGCTCAGTTCCTAGCTCTGCCCTTTAAAAGTTTCCTTATTCATGAACCAGAGATAATAATAGCACCTACTCTTCCTATATATATGCAGCTTATACCTACACTATATATATTTATATACATATGTATAAAATTAAGTTAAAGGCCTATAAAAGTATGTATATTTATAAAAGTCATGTAACAAGAACTTTGAACAGTGACTGGAGTAAAGATTTTATTAAACAGTAATAATATCATTATCATCATTATGTCCTGTCATATGTAACCCTGTGGATAATGAGAAACTGAAGGTCATACAGTCTTTCCCAGTAATAGCAGAACTGAAGTAATGCTTTTTCTCTTATCACCTTGGACTGGATTCATTTAATAGAGAACCCGTAACAATAGTTACTTTGAAAAGATAAGAGTTAATTTCTCTCTCATCTAGAAGTCTGGAGTTAAGCAGCCCAGCGTGGTATAACTGCAACACAGTCATCAGGAATCCACAACCCTCTCATTTTTTGACTTCTGTTCCATCCTCAAGTTTGCCTCATAATTCCAGATGGGAACCAGAACTCCTTTCATCACATCTGCAGTCCAAATATCAGGAAGAAAATACAAAAGTTGAACATCCCTGCTAAGTAAGTTCCGTTAAAGTAACCTACCCAGATCAGAACCTGATCATTTGGCCACCTAATTGCAAGGAAGGAAGCTTGCATCCCTATTCCAAGTGAAAATGTGTCCCTGGAAGGAGAGAATGGATATCGGATGGTATCTCAAGGTCTTCAGTCCTGCTTCAGGGTCAGTGGGAGGGATCAGAAGTTCTGTCTGAGCACAGATGTATAACCTTGAACTAATCAAGAGCTGATCCTCGGCCCAAATATGATCTGAGGCTTTCTTTACTTGCCACCACTTTTACTGACTTAAGTGATCTAGGAATAAAAGGGTTATAGAGGAATGACCACAATATAAAGCAGGGAACCAGAGGATTGCGCAGTTTATAAATCAATGACCCCTTTGTACTCTTCAGCTATTTCATGGTGGGTTTTTTTCTCTCTATTGTATGGAGCATTTGGCCTTGTTGACCCTTAGAGAGTTATAAATTAGCCTATTCATCCTATGGAGGAAAAAGTGATAGTCACTTGAATGTAGTACATTCCATGTATTTTTTATTTGAAAAGCAATAATGTTTAAAAAGAATATGTTTATTCACACAGTTTAGGTTGTCAGCGTATTAAAAGTATCCACAAAGTTAAGAATATACATTAACTGATGGAATTACAAAATACCATAATAATCATTTTTCCTAAATATTTATGTGTTAAAAATTTAGCTCAATTCTTATTAAATAAGCGTAAGGAAAATGTTTGCTTCATTTTCATTTAAACATATAATCTGAAAACAGATTTTATGTCTACCTTTTTTCTCAAGGATATTTGGGACCAGGAACAAGCAGTAGATTTTTTAATTTAATTATAAGAAAGGACTTTTAACATTTTATTCTTTTTATTTGTCCTGTGTACATATCTACATGCTCTTCTGAGAAAGGGTGATTCGGATTTTTTAATTTGTTACTTCTGGTGGTGTCAAGCTAACAATTATTCAAGAATTATGAATTAATAAATGAGATGTGAAAGTAGTTTATGAGCTGAGGAACAATGTGCATATTCTCAGCTACTTCTGGTTATAATAATGTGCGAAAACATTGCATTCATCTCATAGCAACACAATTAGGACTCAAGCTGTGAGTCTGAAAGCAATGAAAAAAATAAAATGGCCTATTTCTACAAAGAACTTGAAGGAATTGTTTTGATTATTTGTATCTGAAGATCTAAAAGATGGGAAGGGGAGAAATTGTCACCCTACAATGGAAGTCAGGTTAAGAGGCAAACATCAGCAAAAGAGCAGTTGACACTGAAGAAAACCTCCTAAAGGATGAAGAGATCGTGAATTCAGAAGTCAGAGGCCTTCACTACAGACAGGAACTCTTTGCTTCCAAAAGCTTCACCACTTTCTGCTCCCTCAGCAAAGGTCTGTCCTTTGACTGCATCACCACTCTTCCTTCTGTGACCCGACATCCTTCCCTTCAAAGAGTCTGGCCTCCCTTTCAAAAGGGAAGACACTTAGCTCCCCAGAATCTCTCTCAACCTAGGTCTATAGGTTAGAAATTCCCCAGGAAATGTCTTTTGACTTAGAGTTCACGTGTTCTGGAAAACCCCACTGTATTGTACTGCTAAGTCACTTCAGTCGTGTCCGACTCTATGCGACCACATAGACGGCAGCCCACCAGGCTCCCCCGTCCCTGGGATTCTCCAAGCAATAACACTGGAGTGGGCTGCCATTTCCTTCTCCGATGTATGAAAGTGAAAAGTGAAAGTGAAGTCACTCAGTCGTGTCCAACTCTTGGCGACCCCATGGACTGCAGCCCACCAGGCTCCTCTGTCCATAGGATTTTCCAGCCAAGAGTACTGGAGTGGGGTGCCATTGCTTTCTCCAGAAACTGTATTGTAAGATAACCATTTAAAGTCTGAAAATTCAACGTGGTATGATGTCAGATGTTTGGAGACAGGTGGAGTATTTCCTGATTTCAGGGACACCTAATTCCCTACCCTTTGTATTCTAAGTAATCAATCCATATTCAATGGAAACCAAAAACATAGCACTTGTTATTTTGAATAATACTAACTAAGGGCCTTTCAGATTTTGACTGATCCAAGATGAAACTTTTTCTAATGAGCAAAGCCAAACCCTTCCTGTAACAAAGGCTGTTTTCAGAAGTTACAGGAGCAGCACCAGTTAACAGACCATCTAGAACAGCTGTAAAAATTCAGCAGCAACTTAGACATTCCACAGTGCTGTCATTTGGTATCACGTGCCCAGACAAGGCCTCTGAAACAGTGAAGCAAGGATCAGTAACACAGTGAGGGGAAAAAAAGGTGTAAATGGAATGAGTAATACTAGATGGAATGAAGATTCTGCACTTGCTTCACCAAAGATTTATACTGAAGAAATTCCCAAACCTAAATAAAGTAGGACCTGGAATGTTGGAAAGCTTTCAGAGATGGGAACATGTGTGAAGCTGCCAAATGGGTCATTGTTTCTAAAAATGATGTGTCCCAAGATGACAGCAAACTTGTTTTTCAGACAGTTGGCATTCATTTCTGTGATTGCTCCAGGACTTCCTTCTTTCTTGATTGGTCCAGAATATATTCTTTCTGACAAGGCTGGAGAGAAATCCACATGTGTTGCTAAACTGAAGACTATGAATCTTTGGGGGGGTTTGTATTTTATGATTATCATTTTCATTTGGTAAATGTTACTGCAATATTTGGGAAAGGAAGAAATAGGTCACGTTGAGCATTCTGTCCAGTCATCAGTTCAGAAACCTCAGTACTCATAACCTGTAAATAACTTCCTGTTAATGAGCTCTTTTTCTTTAAGTTCAAAGGTCCAATTTATTATTTGTGTGCTTTAGTTATTTTTCATCCTGATTGTCCCTTAAAATGAAAGTCTTTTTCAATTGTGTTTGCCTTTGATAAGCACCGAAGGTTTAGATGTGTTCTCTTTTGATCCATTGACTTTATCAGTGGTAGCTGGAAATGGTTTGGTGTGGAGCTACTCATTATTTCCTAAAGACTGGTCTCTAGAAAAATTACGTGTTGTTTTCCCCTTGCAATCCCTTCATTCCTACACCTACCCCAGCCAGCTGTTTTCTGTGTCCCTGTCTTAATTAAAGTCTTTACCATTTATGCAAAGCTAGGAGTCATCCCCTATCATAGCTATTTTATCCCACCTGCAGTCAATCACCCAGCCTTGACAGTTCTGCTGCAGAGATGTCTTAAAATCTGTTGCTTCTTCTCCTTTTGGATTGTCTCCCTAAGGCTCCTGAAATGACTTTAATTTTTTTAACTGAAGTATAGTTGATTTACAACGTTGTGTTAGTTTCTCCTCTACAGCAAAGTGAGTCAGTTGTACATACATCTACTCATTTTTAGATTCTGCTCCCATGTAGGCCATTATAAGATACTGAATAGAGTTCCCTGAGCTATCCAGTAGGTTCTTATTAGTTTTCTATTCTATTTATAGTAGTGTGTATATGTCAATCCATTGAATAGAGTTCTCTGAGTTATTCAGTAGGTTCTTATTAGCTATCTATTCTATTTATAGTAGTGTGTGTATGTCAATCCCAATCTCCCAATTTATCCCTCCCCCTACCCTTTCCATATTTGTGTTCTATGTCTGTGGCTCAACTTCTGTTTGTAAATAGGTTCATTTGTACCATTTCTTTAGATTCCATGTATAAATGATACCATACGATGTTTGTTGTTCTTCTCTGTCTGACTTCCCTCAGTGTAACAATCTCCATGTCTATCCATATCTCTGCAAATGGCATTATTCCATTCTTTTTTGTAGTGGAGTAATATTCCACTGTATATATGCGCCACACCTTCTTTACCCACTCCTCTGCTGATGGACATTTAGGTTGCTTCTGTGTCCTGGTTACGGCAATCAGTGCTGCAGTGAACTTTGGGGTGCATGTGTCCTTTTGAATTATGCATGAGTCAGCAATCCCACTCCTGGGCATGTATCTGGAGTATATCCTGAAATGACCTTCTGCCATGACCCAGCAGTCCCTTTCTTCTTCCCCATCCACCCCTCCCCCTTTCCTATTAGCCATCATAGGCTATTCCTACAGAATTGTTTTTCTGATGAAAGGCTTCCACTTATCCCGGCTGCATGCAGGGTGACCTCCACAATCACTCGGAAAGCACCAAGGTGACTTCTTGTCCTACCTCTGTTCCTCTTTCCAGCCTCATTTCCCGCCACATGCAGGCATTGTCCCATGCCCTGTACTTCTAGGTACTGGGCCATCTCACTGTTCTCTAAAATTCTATGCCTTAAACTATTCTGTATCTTCACACATGCATTCCTTGTGCCTTGAAAGCCCTTCCTCATTCTCTCTGCCAGGCCATTTTTCACTACAATTCAGCCCAAGTGTCTCTTTACCATGGCACCTTTTTCTGCAACACCAGGGAGAATGTGCCCCTTCTTGAAGTCTGTTGAAATCTGTGTTATAGTGTGTGCCACGTTTTCTTGGAATCACCTTTCTGCATGGCTGCCTATAGATATTCTGAGAGCTCTGTAACAGCAAAAACAGTTTTATTCATCTTCTGATTCCTATTTCCAAGCATAGGACCTGGTGCAAAGCAGAAACTTGAAAAGCTTGTTTACCAAATGATTCTGTAAGGCAGGCATTTCAGACTGCTGTAAGCTTTAAGAAGAGTAAGTTGTCTGTCAGTGTTCTCTGAGAAAACCCTTACACATGGGCAATGAATTTTAGCAGCAGGGAAGTTCTGCATGAAATCAACAAATGAAGCTACAATTGTTGTTTAGTCATCAAGTCATGCCCAACTCTTTGTGACACCGTGGACTGTAGCCCACTACCCTCCTCTGTCCAATAGCAAGGTCTTAAATGGGATCATACCCTGCTAACATTTATCCATCCATTCATTCAACAAACATTTTTGAGAATCCACTCTGTGCCGGGTACTACTCTGGATGCATCAGCTAAGCAGCTGTGGGGAGAGATTGAGCAGCCTTTACAGGCATACCAGGAAACTCAGCTATTAATAATTCTCCCGGCACTATTCCATAGAAAATGAGCAACAAATGATGTATGCCTGTATATTTTTGTGTTTGTTTTGTTTAGTCACTAAGTTGTGTCTGGCTCTTTTTGCAACCCTGTGAACTGTAACCCACCAGCCTCCTCTGTCCATGGGATTTTTCAAGCAAGAATACTGGAATGGGTTGCCATTTCCTTCCCCAGGCCTGACCCAGGGATCAAACTCATGTCTCCTGCACGGCAGGTGAATTCTTCACCAATGAGCCCCCAGCGTAGCCTGCCTGTATAATACACATATGCATCTCTCTCTCTCTGTACATATATATATATATATATATATATATATATATGAAGTGATATTCAAAATTTTTTACCACCAGCAGGGCACAGACACTAGCCAAGCAGGTGGATATATTTATTTTCCCCTTGAAGTCCTTACCCACAAAAAAAGTATGCTTGAGTGGCCTGGAGAAAGGTAGGAGGAAACAGTAAAATAATCTGCCAACAAGCCTACGACTGAAGGTGAAGGTTTGGAGAGAGATTTTAAGTCTTTCCATCTGTATTTCTTCCCAGTCTCTCTGGGAGAAAAATCAGTAGTGAATTAGATATTGAAGCATCTTATTTCTTTAATTTTTTATGTTAATTTTTTTTAATTGGAAGATAATTACTTTACAATATAGTGATGGTTTCTGCCATCCATCAACATGAATCAGCCGTAAGTATGCATATGTCCCCACCCTTTTGAACCTTCCTCCCACCTCTCTCCCCATCTCACCCTTCTAAATTGTCACAAAGCAAATTATTTCTTTAATTTTTGAGTAGCCACACACCACTGATATCCATCTTCTAAATACTATCAGTCTCAGTGCTGAGACACGTGTCATTACTTAAAAAAAAAAAAAAAAAAAAAAAAAAAGTAGCTTTTTTCCAAAAGCAGAGCAGTGGTCAACCAAGAGAGATGATAAACCCAATCTTTACCAGCAGAGCTGATAATGATCAGTCAGTTGCATGCTATTTGGCAGCTGATACCTCTTCCAACAACACAAAATATAAGGGAAAAAATGATATTAATTGCAAAAGTTTCACAGATGTCTGCAGCAGTTGACCAGAGCTCCTGGGTTATTGCTTGTCAGACTATTAATGGGTTTGGCTAACCATGACAGTCATTACTTTTCCCCCTCCTGTGAGCTACTTTCTGTGTAATTTATGCATAGGTTTTGCCAAGATTTGACAACTTTCAGGATATTAACATAAAATTAGACTGCAGAGCTGAACAATGGGTGGCTTTAAAATTAGCTGTGGTGAAAACCAAACAGAATTGGCTTTTCCTTTACATTGCTGCTAAGTTTATTATTGTTGTCTTTCTGCATGTAAGAGTTCATGTCGGCAATTGTGCAAAGATTAGCGAAAAGAGGAGGGCCCTGAGAGGGGCTTGATACCCTGTGACCTTGGAGAAAGGGTTCTTTGTAACCCAGGCAAGTTTCCACCTGAAAGAATGCCTGACAAGGGCTTAAATGAACTTGTGCAACCACCGTTTCTAAAATTTACCAAAGCACACCCACATTTTGAAGCTCATCTGAGAGGTGGACTTTTCCTTTGCCATCTCTCAGTTCCACACAGCTTGCTCCATGAATGCCATTACAGAATGCGATGTGTGTGTTAATAAGCCAGGACATCTGGTAACCAGCTTTTTTCTGATTCATTAACCGACTCTGCTTCTGTGGCCAGGAGGGATGAGAGGAGAAACTGGACTATTTTGCTTTTAGCAAATGGGCACTTGATGTATGCCTTGCTTCCCAGGACTTGCCTCAAGTTTTAAACTTTACCCTAAGGTTAGCATTTAAATGCAAGCAACCATTGGTGAACAGCATTTTGTCCCATACAGAAAATATATAGTATTTAATTAGGTCTGTATACTGTGAGAATGCAGGAATGCAGCAAAGAGGAAAGGAATCTTAGAAAATAGCTTAAATCCTATTTTAAAGCAGAGGATGGTAGGAGTGAAGAATTTGCTCAGGATCACACAGGTATAGTAGCGGCAAAAAGGGAGACAGACTCCAGGTCTCTTGAACCTCAATCCAATATTTTTACCTCAACACATTGCTTTTATTAATTTTTGCTTTTTGATTTGCCTTTACTGTTGTTTTTTAGTTCATCAAGCATTGCTTGTTGTTTCTTTTTTGACCTCTTGTTCAAATGCCTTTAGAACATTTCAAGCAGACTATAAGTGCTGAGTCTGTTCTGTCTCCTCTAATAAGTGATTAGGGACCCATTCAAGCATTGATAAAAGGTACTTAGGGATAGTTAATTTAAACTTTTGAAGAATGGACAACTTCAATCCAGGTTTTGAACAACCCTAGGGACTAGAATTAACTAGAATACAATGAGAAAACTCTAATGGAAAATAGTGCAAGGTTATGAAAACCTGTCAGTGATGAAGGTATTTTAAAAAAATCTTTTAAATACTATTACCTCATCAGAAAGTGTTTTTTTTTAAACCTTTTTACTGAAGTAAATCAGGTCCAAATGCTCAAGGGTGTGATAAAGTAAGGGAAGTCTGACTTGACGGTACATGTTGGGAGATGAAATGGACAATGAAGTTTCCATATGTTGTTTTTATGCAGTAATTAGAAACTGTCACACACCGTTTCATTTTTTCATTTCCTTGGGCTTATTTGCATGTTGGAACTTCCTTTGGAGCAAAATGGAGAGCATCAAACTGGCACCCAGTTGAAAGGAGGAGCAGTGGCTGGTGGGCATCCTCCCCACCTCGGAGGCAGGAAGGAAGCCAGAGGCAGGTAGTGTCAAGGCGCAGAAGACAGCTAAGTGGCAAGCAGTGCAGCTGCCCTGGCTGCGGTTCATATGGCGCCTCATCCTGCCTGGTTCGAATGCTGCCCGAGCCCTCCAATTGGTCCTCATGGAGCACTTTGGCTTCCCTGAGCTGATCTCCCTTTTAAAGCACTTTCATCTCATCCGAATTATCTTTCCTTTTCTACTTTTCTGGGCAGACTTGAAGGCAAGAAACCCTATCTTTCCGTTGCCAGGTGCAATATGATTCCCATGGGTCTTTAGCAAATCTGAATTTATAACCTTTTCCTCTCTGTAGCACTTCCCTGGTGGCTCAGATGGTAAAGCGTCTGTCTACAATGCGGGAGACCCGGGTTTGATCCTTGGGTTGGGAAGATCCCCTGTAGAAGGAAATGGCAATCCACTCCAGGAACTATTGCCTGGAAAATCCCATGGGCAGAGGAGCCTGGTAGGCTACAGTCCATGGGGTCACAAAGAGTCAGACACGACTGAGCAACTTCACTTCATCTCTGTATCCCTCTATCTTTTTAGAGATCTTCAGCATTGTAAAAAAAAAAAGAAAGAAAGAAAGAAAAGAAAAGAAAACAGAACCAGAATAAACCAAGCAGTTTTCATTTGAAGAGGACGATGACTAGAAGATGTCAACTCCACTCCAGAACTCTTTTGAATGTCAATTTTGTTCTAAAAATTTGCTACTTTCTACTACTGAGCTGTTACCAGTGAACTGAGAAATGCTAGGAAGCTGGAGGTAGAAAGAAACTTCATTTGTCTGGGGTGAATTATCTTTCTGGATAGCTATCCAACTGAATTCTTACAAGACCTGAAACAATAAGAAGAACTGAATTACATGGGCATGGTTTGACTTATGACATAATAAAAGAATTTCCCAAAACTACATTGTTGTCAGAAAGCAATTCCTTGGGAAGTTTAAAATGCCATCTTAATTAAATCCTTTAAATAAATCACTTACTTAAGAATAAGGATAAGCATCGTGAGAAAATGAAAAAGAAACTCTAACTGATCCTACCTCACAAAGCAAGCACATTTATCCTTTGACTTTTTTGAGTAAGACTATTGGTGTGTGTGTGTGCTCAGTTGTGTCCGACTCACCATGACCCTTTGAACTATAGCTTGCCAGGCTCCTCTGTCCATGGAGAATTCCTAGGCAAAATACTGGAGTGGATTGCCATTTCCTCCTCCAGGGGATCTTCCTGAGCTAGGGATCAAATCTGAACCTCCTGTGTCTCCTGCATTACAGGCAGATTCTTTACCCACTGAGCCATCAGGTAAAAAGATGACTAATAACAAATCTAATAGTTTATAATATTTTTCTGACATAAAAGGCATCAAGAACATTTTTTCAGGACAAATAATTTCTACTACATCATTTTAATGGCTTTATAGTTTTATAGCATATAGGCATTCTATATTTCATTTAGGCAATCTCATTTTCTTTAGCTATCTGGATTGTTTTAAATTTTTTCTCATTATAATTAATGTGATAATCATTGTTGACTCGAGAAGGCAGTGGCACCCCGCTCCAGTACTCTTGCCTGGAAAATCCCATGGACGGAGGAGCCTGGTAGGCTACAGTTCATGGGGTCGCTAAGAGTCAGGCACGACTGAGCGACTTCACTTTCACTTTTCACTTTCATGCACTGGAGAAGGCAATGGCAACCCACTCCAGTGTTCTTGCCTGGAGAATCCCAGGGACGGGGGAGCCTGGTGGGCTGCCATCTATGGGGTTGCACAGAGTCGGTCACAACTGAAGCAACTTAGCAGCAGCAGCATTGTTGCCTATTCATCTTAGATATACATTTATTTCCTTGGGATATATTTTCAGAAATAGAAATGCTTAGCAATAGGCCATAGCCATTTTTAAGGCTTTTGATACATTTTGTCATTTGCCTTCCAGAAAAACTGCATTAGTTTAGAATCCCACCAACAGAGCATGAGGCAGGCACTTGTTTCCTTGTTCCCCTGCTAGTACCCAGCAT
Source organism: Capricornis sumatraensis (assembly GCF_032405125.1). NCBI lineage: Eukaryota > Metazoa > Chordata > Mammalia > Artiodactyla > Bovidae > Capricornis > Capricornis sumatraensis. The sequence goes on along the minus strand of NC_091071.1, from coordinate 59,700,826 downwards.
TATGGTTCTTTTTAATCTTTGCTAATCTGAGTAGTGAAAAATGGTGTCTCTTCGTTGTTATAATTAATTCATGTTTGCAACCAAAATTTCTGAAGACAGCATGGTACCCATTTTCTCCTGTATGTGGTTGATGCCATCAGTAGTTATACCTAGAATCCATTATTACTTGCCTTTTATAGAACTGCCATAGGTGAAACTAATCTGTGCAGACCACAAGGCTCTTTGACCTCCTGGAAAATACAGATTTATGCAAATAAAGCTTGGGGGCCGTCTTCTTCTTGTGTCTGGGAAAATACAAAAGACAATAAAATTTAAAAGCCATACTTTGCTTGGTGCTCAGGGAGAAAGGAGTGAGATGGCTGGAAGAGGACAGCGTTACTGGTCAGCCCAGTGGATGGCTTCCTCTGGCTCGAGCACAACTGCTAGAGGTGACTGTGTCGGTATCTGTAACATGTTGATGTGTGAAGTGAAAAACTGAATCCCATTCCTCAGGAGAGTCCTGCATATGTCAAGTATATTGTTTCATTAAGCCAATCCATTTATCAACCCACTGAATGCCAATTAAATTGCACAGGATGGTGCAGGTATATGGTGGGCTGTTGGTGCCAAACTTTATTACAGCTGAGCTTTTCTGGCGCGGTATGTTCCACCCAGCAAAATGGCAGGCATATCAAAGCCAAATTAAATGTTCTTGAAATAATGCCTTTAAAGAGGATGAAATGCCGCAACCTGGCAGTAGAGAATGTGAAATGTAATGTCAGTTCTTAGTGTACTTTTAGTTCCAATGAAGATGTCAAGGCTCAGATCCAGCCAGTGCCAAATGTCTTCACAGCGTGCAAATTAGATCAGTGTAATTTCATCAGGAGAATGATCAGACTCTGCTGTAGTTATGGCTGAATTCACTGCTTCTGCCGAGGGCTGGGTTGAGGACTAGGGCCCCAGCTGAGCTCTCACTGCCATCCTCAGAAAGAGAGAGACCTGATTTAATGCATTGTTCTCTTGATGCGGCTGTTGAAAGTCAGTCCCACCTCTCAGACACACTGCTAAGTAAGCATATAACAGAGATTACAATGATGTTGTTGGGATTTTTTTACGAAGTCTGTTTGGTGAAAATTAAACTCCAAGTAAGTGAAATACTAAGCTAGCTGCCAAAAGAGTATTAGAAGCAGAAGAGCTTTATATTTGGAATTAAACATAAAATTTGTACAATATCATAAAGATGTTGGTATTAATTACTTAGAGGGTTCAAATTTCAGATCTATTTGGAGATACATATATGATCTAATGAATTGATATTTGATATAATGATAAATATTCTTAAGAAGTACTAGAGACAACTTGCTAATACAAAATAAAGACTATTGAAAATCTCTGAGAAACAGAAGCCCAAGAGGAACGTTGTGACTAATTTTCAGTGTTAAGTACAGGAGAAATGGGCCAGGGTATATATCTTGGGAAGGAAACTATAAGGGGTTTTAACATTTGGAATAAATTGAAATAAACTGATTTTTTAAATTTACTTTTCATTGGAAGGAAATTGCTTTACAATATTGTATTGGCTTCTGCCATACAGCAAAGTGAATCAGCCGTCAGCATACATGTATCCTCTCCCTCTTGAACTTCCCCCTGAGCTCCCACCCTATCCCTTCTAGGTTGTCACAGAGCACTAGGTTGAGCTCCCTGTATTATACAACAACTTCCCATCAGCATTCTATTTTAAATACGGTAATGTATATGTTTCAATGCTACTCTCGCAACTCAGCCCATCTTCTTCCCCCTCTGTATCCAAAGTTCTTTTCTCTGTCTGTAGCTCTATTCCTGCCAGGCAGATAGGTTCATCAGCACCATTGTTCTAGATTCCATAAATATGCATTAATATATGCTATTTGGTTTTCTTTCTCTGCACTTCACTCTGGATAACTGGCTCTCGTTCCATTCTCTTCACTAGAACTGACTTGAATGTGTTCCTTTTTATGGATAAGAAGTTGTGGTACATATATACAATGGACTATTTTAGTCAAAAAAAGAAATAAACTGATCTTATCATGGGGCCACTTTTCATCATAAAATTGTTTTCTACTTTGAAATTGTTTTATAATGCAGCACTGTTAACTATACTCTGAAATGTTATTTTAGTTTGAAAATTGATTTTTCTTTTTCTTTTCACATGCACAATAAACTGTGGAAAATTCTGAAAGAGGTGGGAATACCAGACCACCTGACCTGCCTCTTGAGAAGTCTGTATGCAGGTCAGAAAGCAACAGTTAGAACTGGACATGGAACAACAGACTGGTTCCAAATAGTAAAAGGAGTATGTCAAGGCTGTACATTGTTACCCTGCTTATTTAACTTCTATGCAGAGTACATCATGAGAAATCCTGGGCTAGATGAAGCACAAGCTGGAATCAAGATTTCCAGGAGAAATATCAATAACCTCAGATATGCAGATGACACCACGCTTAAGGCAGAAAGTGAAGAAGAACTGAAGAACCTCCTGATGAAAGTGAAAGAGAGTAAAAATGTTGGCTTAGCATTCAATATTCAGAAAACTAAGATTGTGGCATCTGGTTCCAACACATCATGGCAAATAGATGGGGAAACAGTGGCAGACTTTATTTTGGGGGACTCCAAAATCACTGCAGATGGTGACTGCAGCCATGAAATTAAAGGACACTTACTCCTTGGAAGGAAAGTTATGACCAATCTAGACTGCATATTAAAAAGCAGAAACAACAAAGGTCTGTCTAGTCAAGGCTATGGTTTTCCAGTAGTCATGTATGGATGTGAGAATTGGACTATAAAGAAAGCTGAGCTCCGAAGAATTGATGCTTTTGAACTGTGGTGTTGGAGGAGACTCTTGAGGGTCCCTTGGACTGCAAGGAGATCCAACCTGTCATCCTAAAGGAAATCAGTCATGAGTATTCATTGGAAGGACTGATGCTGAGGCTGAAACTCCAATACTTTGGCCACCTGATGCGAAGAACTGACTCATTTGAAAAGACCCTGATGCTGGGAAAGATTGAAGGCAGGAGGAGAAGGGGATGACAAAGGATGAGATGGCTGGATGGCATCACTGACTCAATGGACATGAGTTTGAGTAAACTCTGGGAGCTGGTGATGGACAGGGAGGCCTGGTGTGCTGTGGTTCATGGGATCACAAAGAGTCGGACACAACTGAGCAACAGAACTGAACTGAACTGAGTTGAATAGTGTCAATTTCTCTTTGAATTTGTTGCCATATCCTCAGTATAGAAAAGAAATCCCAACACATGAGTGACATTCCCAAGAGGAGCTAGGGAATTTGCAGTGTTTCATGTTTAAAGACATTATCGTTGATTTTCAGCCTTTTCAAACAGTATGCATTCTGCTAATATAATAATAATATATACAATCATATAAACATATATAATTATATATAAACATATAATTTATATAATTATATAAATTTATATATAATTATAATATGATATATTATAGTATTTAATTCATATTTGCCTATTTTAAAATATATGTTGACAATACTAACTAATGAAGAGGAAAATTTAAAATACCCATAATTCACTATCCAGACATAACAATGCCGGTGCTTTTATGTATTTGTTCTAGTCTTGAGTCAGTACACACCTGTTTTATTTTCAAGTTGGGGTTCTGTTATTTATATAGTTTTGTCCTCTACCTTTAACATATCATGCACATTTTTCTCTGCCAATTAAACAGTCTTAAAATGATTTTAATGCTATAGGATACTCTACTGTACATAACATCCCCAATAATTGAATATTTATATCATAACGCATTTTCAGTTCAGATCAGTTCAGTCACTCATTCATGTCTGACTCTTTGAGACCCCATGGACTGCAACACACCAGGCCTTCCTGTCCATCACCAACTCCGAGAGTTTACTCAAACTCATGTCCATTGAGTCGGTGATGCCATCCAACCATCTCATCATCTGTAGGCGCCCTCTCCTCCCACCTTCAATCTTTCCCAGCATCAGGGTCTTTTCCAATGAGTCAGCATCAGATGGCTAATGCATTTCATGATATAGCTATTTACGGTCACAGTGAACATCCTTACAAATAAATCTTCGTCCACATTTAAGTCATTTCTTTGGATGAATTTCTAAGAAGTGGAATTACTGAGTTAAACTTATGAATTTTCAAAGTTCTTGTTACTGCCATACTACTTCTTATACTCTATCTATAAATCTACAATTCATAGCCCCCAAGAAAAAACAGTATCTTTACAGAATCAGATACATAAAACAATTCATTTATTTTCCCACAACTATATTATGACTTCTGCATTTTGTTGTTGTCCAGTCACAAGTTGTGTCCAGTTCTTTGTGACCCCATGGTTTGCAGCACCCCAGGCTTCCCTGTCCTTCACTATCTCCCAGACTTTTTCTAAGTTCATGTTCATTGAATTGGTGATGCCAGCCAATCATCTCATCTTGCCTGCTTCTCGTTTTGCCTTCAGTCTTTCCCAGCATCAGGGTCTTTTCCAGTGAGTTAGCTCTTTGCACCAGGTGCCCAAAGTATTGGAGCTTCAGCTTCACTATCAGTCCTTCCAATGAGTATTCAGCATTGATTTCCTTTAGGATTTACTGGTTTGATCCCCTTGCTGTCCAAGCAACTCTCAAGAGTCTTCTCCAGCACCACAGTTTGAAAGCATCAATTCTATGTAATTAATAGCGCTGCATAATTAATAGACTTCTACATGTCAAACCTTAAATTTCATAGAAATGGGATGAAGGATAGTTCAAAACACTCGAAAACTACCTGAAATCTAAAAACAAAATTATGGCTGTCCTCCTTCTCTTGTTATTCACAGTGAAAGATGAATGTATGTGTACTCTTAGTTACTGGAAAATATTTTGATTGGTACAATTAATTCAGAACATGCTTAAAGTCAATGAAAAATTATTATTCCAAGCCTTGAAACTGTTTTGACATTCTCCCCGTACATTTAATTGGTGTAGATAAGCCAATAACTTATTAAAACTGTTATACTTTGAATCATTTTTCAGCCCAGTATATCTCTTCAGAATCATTTAGACTCTGTACTATGGAACTTATTTTCATGTCCTATTTTAGCAATAGACAAGACCCAAGGCTATCTCTCAGGCTTGCCAAGACCCAGATGCCAAGCCTTGGAACATTCTAGTAGCAACATCTGGTCTTTTGGTGAGTTCTATGGGCTTGGAACTGCCTCTGAGGATATTATATGGTCAAGCAATCTATTGGTATTTGGACTGGGTGCTCTCTGAGGAAACATACGCCTTTCTGCTCTCTTTTGAATATATAGCACATAGCACTAGAGCTATTAATTATGTAGAAAAGTGATGTTTTCTATACAAAGTCATTTATTTTAAAATCTTACTTGTTTAATTGCTAGTGTTGCATTCCAACCTAGTTGCCAGCTGTTTGTGAATTTTTTCAGGAGTCAAAAGAGACAGTGATTATTTTAGTTCTGGAAAAATTTGAACAACTGTACCAAATTCATGAAAAGTGGCCAAATTTGCAGTCAGGAGTGATTTATATAATTTATGGTTGTTGAAAAATTATACCTCCAAGATGCTGCCTCGAAATAAGTTTCCTAGTTTATTGTGTTCATAGTATTTTCTAAATGAATACAATACTGTGACTCACTATGATAATTGGTGTCCTCTCATTAGATGGCTAAAGATCTGTTTTAATGTCTTTCTCAATCAAGAGATTAAAATCCATGTTCATGTAATATCAGTGATTTAAAGTTATTATCAATTTAGCATAAGGAATAATCACAACAGTTTCCCTTTTTGAGTATGCAAGATTAGCCAGAAACAAGAAAAAAAGTGCAATTAAATTAACATATTGCCTCCAACAATTTTTTATTTTTCAAGTGAAAAGATAAAAATGCATTTATGAATATTTTGCCTAATATGTGGAAAATAAAATCTAATGCCACATCACAAACCACATGGACTTCTTCAGATAAATCTTTATCCTTTTATTTTTAGAAATTGCTAGACTTTACCTCCTTAATAAACAGTTTATCATGAGTTTATAAAAATATAGTTCATTTTCATTGATAATGAAATATTCAAATTTTCAAACTTTCCTAAAAGTGTGTTTTCCTTAAAAGTTTAAGATCAGAAATTTGTTCCAATTTGAGTGTTTAATTTTCTTTTATTATTTTTAAAAGTGAACATTATATAATCTTAGAATTAAACTACTAAGTGAGTGACTAGCATTTTCTACCATAATTTCAAATTGTGTACATACAAATGTCTACTTTTTGCAGTGAAATCAGAGGAACTTCCTATTAGGTTATCAATTGAAAATTTACCAACCTTTCAAAAGAAGTAGGAAAAATTCCTGCTATTATATAAGGAGGATTTAAATGTCATTTCCCTAGTATCTAAATGACTAAGATTAAGGATTATTTTGATAGAATGTGAATAGATAGTTCTCAGGTAAGCCCAATGCAGTGAGAATTGTGATTGAGTAGCAACATTGTAGTGAATGGTCAGTTGAAGGCATTTAGGTTTCAACATCTCTGCTTTATTATAAAAGGTATAATTTCTTTTTTAACTGCAAACTTTGGAAACAACCAAATTAGCCCAAGCGATTTGATCTCATACATCCTGTTTTATAAAACTATCAATTTGAACAAAACTAACTAATTACCGTATGGACCAGACAGCTAAGAGAGAGATCTTTTGGTCTGTTGCTCAGTGTCTAAGCTGTGTCCAACTCAGGTAATGCGACCCCATGAACTGCAGCATGCCAGGCTTCCCTGTCCTTCACTATCTCTTGGAGTTCACTCAAACTCCTGTCCATTGAGTCAGTGATGCCATCCAACCATCTCATCCTCTGTTGCCCCCTTCTCCTCTTGGCCTCAATCTTCCCCAGCATCAGGGTCTTTTCCAGTGAATTGGCTCTTCACATCAGGTGGCCAAAGTATGGAGCTTCAGCTTCAGCATCAGTCCTTCCAATGAATTTCAGGACTGATTTCCTTTAGAATTGACTGGTTTGATCTCCTTGCTGTCCAAGGGACTCTCGAGTCTTCTCCAGCATCACAGTTCAAAAGCATCATTTCTCTGATGCTCAGCCTTCCTTATGGTCCAGCTCTTGCATCCATACATGACTACTGGAAAAACTATAGCTTTGACTATATGGAGGTACTTGGCTCAAAGCTCAGACTCAACCATCATATAAAAACTACTGAACCACATTTAATTTTGCTCCTTTCTCTTCACACCTATACTTCCTTTTGCTTCTTAAATATGTACTTTCTCATTGGCTTCTTCTTCCTATATGCAGGGTCTAAAATCTTCCAGGCACCTTCTTGTTAGATAGAGGACCCAGAACTCCGTGATACCATTGGTTACAACCTTGTCTTGTCACTGGCTTCATTGAGTAGGGCTAGTTTAGCTTTGGTCCACTTGTTCTTTCTGACTTTGATTCTAATGGTCACTCTCTTCTCCGTGTAGTCTTAACAAAATGGGAAAAAGCTTTTATTCTATCCCTATTGGGGAAAAAAAATCTTTGGGCTGGAAATCAACCACCCAACTGTGGGCAGGATGTGCTTTGACTCTTTCACAGATCACCTGTTAGGCCCATATTTTCCCTTTGCATGAGACCAGTGATGGCACCAGAACAGGGGTCTCCAGCCAGAGCTTGGGACTGAAGCAATAAGCTGCGTCATGAGTGGGGGTAGCAGGAAGGGTCAGAGAGGTAGAGACGTGGGCAGGAGGCTCACCTAATGGAACAGTGGCTACACTTTGAGCAACATGAACAGGAAAGTTTCAAGCTTTACTTAGGGTAAGCATATTGTGGCCTTGAAATTCTGCCAGTAATATTGGGATTAAGAAGCAGTTATAATATTTTTGTGCAGAGAAGTTGCATTCATGCAATTACAAGCTGCTTAGAAGTTTCTATTTTTTTCTTCCTTATATTTTCCTCTTTCTGTACCCTTCTTTGTCACTTGTCTTTTTTTTTTTTTTTTTTTTGGTCTTAAAACACTTTCATCGGGTGACATCAGCAAAAAGTAACAGAGCAAGAAGTTCTGAAAATTCTCTCCTTTGTAAAAAGCAGTGAGAAAACTGGCAAAAATGGTCAGAATCAATTTCTAAAAACTTTGAAAGTAAACCAAGGAAGTTCAGCTCTTCGGGAAGTGTTTGGTCAATAAGATGTCTGAATCATGGTAAGAACAGTGAGTTTTGCGTCATTCTAACTTGTGCTGTTTTCATCCAAATCCCCCGCTCAATGGTAGCCTTAAAAGCTAACTGCCCCAACAGTCTAAAAACCAACAGTCTGGAAGCCATTAAAAAGAGCAGAATATAGGCAGAGCTCCTTCAAAGTTGATCTGTCTAGTGGTTGTCTAGGACACTCTACTTGCAAGATTGTCTTTATTTGACCTTTGGTGGCTCAGAGGTTAAAGCGTCTGCCCGCAATGCAGGAGACCTGGGTTCAATCCCTGGGTCAGGAAGATCCCCTGGAGAAGGAAATGGCAACCCACTCCAGTATTCTTGCCTGGAGAATCCCGTGGACGGAGGAGTCTGGTAGGCTACAGTCCACGGAGTCACAAAGAGTTGGACACAACTGAGCGACTTCACTTCACTTCAGAGCTCCACCAGTGTCAAAAGTCTTTACCATAGGGCTTTTGTAGAAAAAAATTACAGGAAATTGTTAAGGCTGTAGATACCTGAGTCATGAATAACAGTTGAAGAAAACAATAGACTGATCAAAAAGCTTAAAAGAAGAAGCTGGGAAATGAGATGTCCACAGGGACTTTGGGAAACTCCAAGATATTCCTGGTAATCTAACAAGTTGTCCAGGACTGTGTGTATGCTTAGGAAAGACCCTAAAAAGCCCTCAGTGCTTGCCCTCTGCTGATGTTGGGGTTCTGCACAAGTTGGAAGAGAAGGCTACGGCAGAGTTCTCAACTAACTGCCTGGCACAGTGACAAAGATACACACAGCCCTTTGTCAAAGATAAGGAGACTTATTGGTTCTAGGCATTGGAGAAAGTATCTGCCCAATCATAAGCTGACAGCTAACCTAAGTGAGCAGAGATTTCAGTGGCCAAAGATGACAAAAAGTACAGACTATAGGATTAATTCAGAAAAGTCACCAAGGAACAAACAGCAATAGTAACAAACCCTGGGAAGGGGGAGATTCTGATTTCCATAGTTCCCACATTACATTTGGAGAAGGAAATGACAACCCACTCCAGTATTCTTGCCTAGAGAATTCCATGGACAGGGGAACCTAGAAGGCTATAGTCCGTGGGGCTGCAAAGAGTCAGACATGAGACTGAGCTGCTAACACACATACACACATACTACATTATTTTTTAAAATGTCAGTTTTCAACAAGAACTTATGAAACATGCAAAGAAATAAGAAATTTGGCCTAGAACATGAAAAAAAAAAGCAGTCAATAGAAAAGATTCCTTAGGAAGCTCAGATATTGGACTGATTAAAGAAAGACTTCAAATCATCTATTTTAAATATGTTGAAAGAACAAAAAGAAACCATGTTTAAAGGACAAAAGGAAAGTAGGGGAATGACGCCTTGTTTTGAAGGATAGTTTCACTGGATATAGGATTCTTCACTGGCCTTCTTTTGCTTTTAGTGTTTTGAATATCTCATCCCTCAGCTTTCTCATTTTCATGGTTTCTGATAGAAATCAGATGTGAATCATACTGAGGATACCTTGTCTGTGAGGAGTTGTATCTCTCTTGCTGCCTTAAAGAATCCCTATTTGTTTTTCTCTTTCAAAAAAATGTGATGTACTGAGGTGTGATTGTCCTTTATTTTATCCTTCTTAGAGCTTGTTGAGCTTTGAGATATATAGATTAATGTTTTTCATTAGATATGGGTAGATTTCTATCATTAGTTCTTCAAATATTCTCTCTGCCTCTTTCTTTCTCTCCTCTCCAGCTGGGACTTTGTCTAGGCAAATGTTAATATGCTTGGTGATATTTTACAGTTTTCTAGGATTATGTTCATTTTTATTCTTTTTATTTACAATTCTTTAGACTAGATAATCTGAACTGACCTGTCTTCAAGTTCACTGATTCTTCTGCCTACTCAAATCTGTTATTGAGTCCTTTTAGTGAAGTTTTCATTTTAGTGCATTTTTGATGTCAATAATAAGTTGTTTATATGTATAGCATATATATACATCACATACGTGAGTCTGCCTTGGGGGCTCAGATGGTAAAGAATCTGCCTGGAATGCAGGAGGTCTGGGTTTGATACCTGGGTCAGGAAGATCCCCTGGAGAAGGGAATGGCTACCCATTCCAGTATTCTTGCCTGGATTACCCCATGGACAGAGGAGCCTGGCAGCCTACAGTCCATGGGCTTGCAAAAGAGTCAGACATGACTGAGCAACTAAGCACACACTTCACACACATATTAATCATTTCTATCTCTATATTGGTATTCTCTACTTGGAAAAAAGACAGAAAATATGATCATATCTGTAATGAGTAGAGATTAGTAATCAAAAACATCTCACAAATCTAAGACCAGATTACTTCACTGATTAAAACCACAGAACTATTAAAGAAGAATTAATACCAATACATTCCAAGTTCTTCCACAAAAAATAAAGACAAAGAAATGCATCAAAATTCATTGTATAAGAGTAATATTTCCATGATACTAAAATTAGACAATGATAACACAAAACTACAAGCCAATATTCTTTATAAATATAGACCCAAAAAGTCATTAGCAAAATACTATCATACTGAATATAGTAACATATAAAAAGTATTCTGCACCATGTCAAAGTGGGATTTATTCCAGAATGTAAGATCCGTTTAACACATGAAAATCAATCAAGGTGATATTAATAGAATAAAAGATAAAACCACATGATCATCTCAGTAGACACAGAAGAGGCATTGACACAATCCAGTATCCTTTACTGATAAAAAGTACCTGGCAAACTAGACAAAATTTTTCAACCTGATAAAGCATATACAGGAATCCTCCACTTTTTCTAAAGTTTGCTTTGTAACCTTTCACTTTTACTAAGGACCTAGGTTAGTATTTGCTTTCGGTAACCAAAAGAAACCTGAAGAGGATTTTCACTGCTCTGAAAAAAAGAGGACAAGCCAAAAGCAGCACTTGTTTTGCAACAAGCCGTCATACAGGGCATATGCATCTAGGGCATTGAGAGTAGCACTGCCAAGCTCATTCCCTGGGAACTGCACTCATCATCTTAGCATCCAGTAACCATAGCTTTAAACTGTGCCTTTCAGCTGTGCTTTGCCTTAATTTTCTTCATGCATCTGTTAGCAAGATGTGTCCTTTGCTAACTGTGTCTTCATTTTACACCATTTGAGCTTACAAAAGCTTTCATAAGAGTGTTCTACTTTCGGATAGCAGGAAGACCTTTGTACAAAACCCCCGCAGATAACATCATACTTAATGGTGAAAGACTGAAAGCTTTCCTATGAAGATCAGAAACAAAATAAGGATGTTTATTCTCACCATTTCTAGTCAACATTGTCGTGGAGGTTTTAGCCAGGGCTAATTTGGCAAGAATGAGAAATAAAAAGCATTCTTTATGCTAAGCGAAGTAAGTCAAGACCGAGAAAGACAAATACCATATGATTTTACTCATATGCAGAATCTGAAACACAAAACAAACAGACTTATAGATAAAGAAGAAACTAGTGGTTGCCAGAGGGGAGATGGGCATGGGGACAGACTAAACAGATGAAGGGATTTAAGACAAACGAATTTCCAGCTATAAAATAAATAAATCACAGGGATATAATGTATTCATAGAGAATATAGTCAATAATATTGTAACAACTTTGTATGGCAGGGGATGGTAACTGGACTTATTGTGGTGATTATTTTATAATGTATAAAAATATTGAAAATATTGTATACTTAAAACTAATGTAATATTTTATTCAAGTATAACAATAAAAATAAGTGAAAGACATCAAATATGTTTAAAAAGAAATAAAACCCATCCGGGTTGAAAAAGAAAAAGCAAAACTCTCTTATTTGCAGAGTTTTATATATATATAAAATACTAGTGGACTAAAGGAAGTCCAATAAAAAACAGTTAATAAATTCAGGAAGTTTGAAGAATACTAAATACTATATAACAATTAATTATATATCTCTATTCTAACAGTAAACAATCTGAAAATGACATTGAGAAAACTATTTCATTTATAATAGCATCAAAAATGAAATACTTAGAAATAAATATAACAAAAGAAGTGCAAGACTTGTAAATTGAAAACTACAGAACATCATTAGATGAAATTAAAGAAGACTTAAAATGGAAAGATTTCACATGTTCATGATTGGAAGATTCCCCAAATTGAATTACAGATTAAATGCAAACCCTGTCAAAATCCCAGCTGTCTTTTTGTTTTTTTGCGGAACTTGGCAAGACACTACTAAAATCCATATGAAAATGCAAGAGATGGGGAATAGCTGAAACAACTTTTAAAAGGAACAAAAATGGAGGCCTCACATGATCCATTCTAAAATTTAATACAAAATGAAATTAGTCTATGTGAAACTGGAATGAGTGTGTGTATATGTATGTATGTGTGTGTATATGTATGTGTGTGTGTGGATGGAATAGAACTGAAAATCCAAAAACAAAGCATGTACTGTCAGTTTTTAACAAGGATGCCTTGATAATTCAATGCAGAAGAGACTTTAACAAGCAGTTTTGAAACAACTAGATATCCAGTAGCAAAAAAAAAAAAGAAAGAAAGAAAAAGAAATTGGATTTCTTCTTTATATCATATATAAAAAGTAACTCAAAGTCATTACTTAAGTATAAATGCTAAAACTGTCACACTCTTAAAAGAAAACCTAAGTATATGCTCATGTTTTAGATAAGCTAATATTTTCTTAGATACAGCATGTAAACGACAGACAACAACAGAATACATAGATAAATTGAAATTCAGCATTGAAAATGTTTCTGCTTCAAAGGATACTATGAACAAATTAAAAAGACAACACAGACATTGGTAATGACTTTTTAGACACAACCACAAAGGAAAAAACCATGAGAGAAATAATTGACAAGCTGAACTTCCTTAAACATTTCTGTGAAAGACAGTGTTAAGAGAAATAAGGCAAACCACAGCCTAGGAGAAAATATTTGCAAAAGATAAAATGTTTGATATAGGATTGTTATCTTAAATATACACCTCTTAAGATTCAATAATTTTAAAAAACTAAGCAGTCCAGTTAAAAAATGAGCCAAAAAATGAGCCAGACATCTTATCAAAGAATATATACAGACAGCAAATAAGCATGTGAAAAGATGTTCCCCATTAAATGTTGCTGAGGAAATGCAAATTAAAGCAACAGTGACCTATTACTACACACCTATTAAAATGTCCATTGCAACACTGAAAACACAAAATGCTGATGAGAATGTGGAGCAAAAGGAGACCTTATTCTTTGCTGCTGAAAATGCAAAAGTGGTACGTTGAGTTTGGATAGATAGCACCTTTACGCTTGCCTGTAAAACTGCTATATTTGAAAATAGGTAACCAACCAATAGGTACTTTGCCAACAAAGATGCATCTGGTCAAAGCTATGGTTTTTCCAGGAGTCGTATATGGATGTGAGAGTTGGACTATAAAGAAAGCTGAGCCCAAAGAACTGATGCTCTTGAACTGCGGTGTTGGAGGAGACTCTTGAGAGTCCCTTGGACTGCAAGGAGATCCAACCAGTCAGTCCTAAAGGAAATCAGTCATGAGTATTCATTAGAAGGACAGATGCTGAAGCTGAAACTCCAATACTTTGGCCACCTGATGTGAAAAACTGACTCATTTGAAAAGACCCTGATGCTGGGAAAGACTGAAGGCAAGAGGAGAAGGGGATGACAGAGGATGAGATGGTTGGATGGCCTCACTGACTTGCTCGATATGAGTTTTGAGTGAACTCCAGGAGTTGGTGATGCACAGGGAAGCCTAGTGTGCTTCAGTCCATGGGGTCACAAATAGTCAGACACAACTGAGTGACTGAACTGAACTGAACCAACAAGAACCAGAATATCACAGGGAATGATGTTCAATATTCTGTAATAACCTAACAATGCTCAATATTCTGTAAAGATAAATTGGAAAATAACTTGAAAAAGAATAGATTCATGTATATATATAACTGAATCACTTGGCTGTACACCTGAAGCTAACACAACTGTTCTCCAATATAAAATAAAAATTAGAAATAAAACAAACTAAACATAGTCTTACATAACCCAGCAATTACACTCCTTGGTGTTTATCCAAAGGAGTTGAAACCTTCTGTCCACATAAACACATAGAAACAAACATTTATATTAGCTGTATCCATAATTGCCATAATTTAAAAGCAATCAAGATGCCTTCAGTAGGTGAATGGATGAATAAACTATGGTATAGCAGTCAATAGAATTTTATTCACCACTAAAAAGAATACACTATAAAGCTATGAAAAGACATGCAAGAACCTCAAATGCATATTACTAGGTGAAAGAAATCAATCTGAAAAGAAGTTTATTGTACATCTTATATAATTCCAACTTTATGACATTCTGGAAAAGGTGAAAATATGGAGACAGAAAAAAGATTAGTAGCTTCTATGTGCTAGGGAGAGGGAGGTTTGGGTAGGGCACAAAGGAATGTCTCACAAAGGCAGTGAGACATTTCTGCATAATATTGCAATGGCTGATGCATGCCAAACCAGTACAGCACTAAGAGGGATCCATAATGTGAACGACAGACTTCAGGTGATTATGTGTCAGTGTAGGTTCCTTACCTGTAACTCTGAGGGAGGGTATTAATAAACTGCGGAAAATTCTGAAAGAGATGGGAATGCCAGACCACCTGACCTGCCTCTTGAGAAACCTGTATGCAGGTCAGGAAGCAACAGTTAGAACTGGACGTGAAACAAGAGACTGGTTCCAAATAGGAAAAGGTGTACGTCAAGCCTGTATATTCTCACACTGCTTATTTAACTTCTATGCAGAGTACATCATGAGAAACGCTGGACTGGAAGAAACACAAGCTGGAATCAAGATTGCCAGGAGAAATATCAATAACCTCAGATATGCAGATGACACCACCCTTATCGCAGAAAGTGAAGAGGAACTAAAAAGCCTTTGATGAAAGTGAAAGTGGAGAGTGAAAAAGTTGGCATAAAGCTCAACATTCAGAAAACGGAGATCATGGCATCCAGTCCCATCACTCCATGGGAAATAGATGGGGAAGCAATGGAAACAGTGTCAGACTTTATTTTTTTGGGCTCCAAAATCATTGCAGATGGTGACTGCAGCCATCAAATTAAAAGATGCTTACTCCTTGGAAGAAAAGTTATGACCAACGTAAATAGCATATTCAAAAGCAGAGATATTACTTTGCTGACTAAGGTCCGTCTAGTCAAGGCTATGGTTTTTCCTGTGGTCATGTATGGATGCGAGAGTTGGACTGTGAAGAAGGCCGAGCGCCGAAGAATTGATGCTTTTGAACTGTGGTGTTGGAGAAGACTCTTGAGAGTCCCTTGGACTGCAAGGAGATCCAACCAGTCCATTCTGAAGGAGATCAGCCCTGGAATTTCTTTGGAGGGAATGATGCTAAAGCTGAAACTCCAGTACTTTGGCTACCTCATGCGAAGAGTTGACTCATTGGAAAAGACTCTGATGCTGGGAGGGACTGGGGGCAGGAGGAGAAGGGGACGACCCAGGATGAGATGGCTGGATGGCATCACTGACTCGATGGACGTGAGTCTGAGTGAACTCCGGGAGTTGGTGATGGACAGGGAGTCCTGGCATGCTGCGATTCATGGGGTCGCAAAGAGTCGGACACGACTGAGTGACTGAACTGAACTGATGGAAGGTATTAATAATTATCATGTAATCTATGCATGTGTGGGGGCAGGGAATGTTTGGGAAGGAGCCATACCTTCCTCTTAATCTTGCTATGAACTTAAAGCCACTCTTTAAAATGTCATATAAACAGTGCTGCGATGAACATTGGGGTACATGTGTCTCTTTCAATTCTGGTTTCCTCGGTGTGTATGCCCAGCAGTGGGATTCCTGGGTCATATGGCCATTCTATTTGCAATTTTAAGGAATCTCCACACTGTTCTCCATAGTGGTTGTACTAGTTTGCATTCCCACCAACAGTGTAGGAGGGTTCCCTTTTCTCCACACCCTGTCCAGCATTTATTGCTTGCAGATTTTTGGATCGCAGCCATTCTGACTGGTGTGAAGTGGTACCTCATGTCCATCAGCAGATGAATGGATAAGAAAGCTGTGGTACATATACACAATGGAGTATTACTCAGCCGTTAAAAAGAATACATTTGAATCAATTCTGATGGGATGGATGAAACTGGAGCCAATTATACAGAGTGAAGTAAGCCAGAAAGAAAAACACCAATACAGTATACTAACACATATATATGGAATTTAGAAAGATGGCAATGATGACCCTGTATGCAAGACAGCAAAAAAGACACAGATGTGTATAGTGGACTTTTGGACTCAGAGAGAGAGGGAGAGGATGGGATGATTTGGGAGAATGGCATTGAAACTTGTGTACTATCATGTAAGAATCGAATCTCCAGTCTATGTCCGATGCAGGATACAGCATGCTTGGGGCTGGTGCACGGGGATGACCCAGAGGGATGTTGTGGGGAGGGAGGTGGGAGGGGGGTTCATGTTTGGGATCTCATGTACACCCGTGGTGGATTCATGTCAATGTATGGCAAAACCAATACAGTATTGTAAAGTAAAATAAAGTAAAAACAAAAATTAAAAAATAAATAAATAAAATGTCATATAGATAATTTTTTAAAAAGACAACACAGAGAATGGGAAAAAATACTTGCAAATCATTTATCTGATAAGAATCTAGTATTCAGAATATAAAACTGTTACTACTCAAGTATTTTTTAAAAACCACACAATTAGTGAAAGGAGAGGGGCTTCCCTGGTGGCTCAGATGGTAAAGAATCTGCATGCAATGAAGGAGACCCGGGTTCAGTCCCTGGGTCGGGAAGATCCCCTGGAGAAGGGAATGGCTACCCACTGCAGTATTCTTACCTGGAGAATTCCATGAACATAGGAGCCTGGTGGGCTACAGTCCATGGGGGTAGGAAAGAAGGATTTTTTACAGACATTTCTCCAAAGTAGGTATATGGCCAAGAAGCACATGAAAAAATGTTCAATGTCATTAAGCATCAGGGAAATTCAAATCAAAATTAAGATAATCCAACAGCATGAAAAGAAAGTGAAAGTGAGGTCACCCAGTGATGTCCGATTCTTTGCGAACCCATGGACTGTAGCCTACCAGGCTCCTCCCTCCATGGGATTCTCCAGGCACGAGTACTAGAGTAGGTTGCCATTTCCTTCTCCAGGGGACCTTCTCGACCCAGGGATTGAACCTGGGTCTCCTGCATTCCAGGCAGACACTTTAACCTCTGAGCCACTGGGGAAGTCCAACAGCATGGTGGCAATCAAAAAAGTTGGACAGTAAGTGATGGCAAGGATGTGGAGAAATTGGAACCCTCATACATTATTGGTAGTAATATAAAATGATGTAACCACTTTAGAAAATAGTTTGGCAGTTAAATATAGGGTTACTATTTGATCCAACAGTTCCATTTCTTGGCATATACTCAAGAGAATTGAAAATATATATCTACAGGTAAGCTTGTGCACAAACATTTATAGCAGCTTTAAAAGAGCCAGATAATAGAAACAACCCAAATATTCATCCCTGGTGATTTCATAAGTAAACTGTTATATGTCTAGTCAATGGAACATTTTTCAGCCGTAAAATGAATGACATACTGACTCATGCTACAAGGATGAACCTTGAAAACTTTGTGATAAGGGAAAGAAACCAGATGTAAAAGGCTCTATATTATATGAATTGATTTATGTAAAATATTCAGATACTGTAGGCAAAGCTGTAGATAAAGAAAATTAATTAGCTGTTACCAAGGGCTGGAAGGGGAAGTGAGAAGTAACTGCTATTAGATTTGGGGTTTCTTTGGGGGCTGATGAAAATATTTTAGGATTAGCTAGTGATGACGTTACACAATCTTGTGAACATATGAAAATATAACTGGTATATTCTAAAGTGGTAAAGTCTGTCGTGTGAATTAGATCTTCATAAAAAAGAGTTTCTTACCACCTGCATCTCCTTATCCCCCCACCCGCTCCACCAATGATTGTAGTCATGTTGAAGGTAAAGGATGACTCAGTGTCAGATTTACGCTGACAGTAAACGAACACTTTTAACGTCCTCTGCACCCGTATCAACCCTTTAGTTAGCCTATGTTCGGTGATCCCATTGCACCCTCTCCTAGCCCTAATACATCAACATTTTATACAGCTAAATCCATGTTATTAACACTGCTGATAAGCTAGAAAGAAAAGGTTAAATGGCAAGAAAATAAGTTGTGTGTGGGAGAAGGCAATGGCAACCCACTCCAGTACTCCTGCCTGGAGAATCCCGGGGACGGCGGAGCCTGCTGGGCTGCCGTCTATGGGGTCGAACAGAGTCGCACACAGTCGCACACGACTGAAGCGACTTAGCAGCAGCAGCAGCATGTTGTATGTGAGAAGAAACTATTGGAATCTTCCCTAAAACTAATCTGATGATACCACTGCTGGTTTGTGAGCCGCCATAGGCTCCCTATTACCTTCAGAAAAGAGTCCACAATCCTTAGTCTTCTTTGCAAGGCCTCTGCACTTCTAGCCCAACTGCCTAGAATCAGACACTAAACTCTAAACTCTAAACTCTAGTTACATTGAATCTCTCACTGTTCTCTGAACGTAATTTAGAGTTTTCATATTCAGAACCTTTATACATACTTTTGCTTCAAACTGGAAAGTAGGATGTCTTTGGTTGATTTGCCTTAGAGTGGTTTTATAGGGTTCTTTTCTTAAAACACAAGTTAATGGCTCCATGATCACTATTTGTAACTCAAACAATGAACTGTAGGTCTGTTTCCTCTGATAAAACATAATCCATCAGACATATAATACCATCATTCTAAATATTAATTGTGTTAAAAATTA
Organism: Capricornis sumatraensis; assembly: GCF_032405125.1. Classification (NCBI taxonomy): domain Eukaryota; kingdom Metazoa; phylum Chordata; class Mammalia; order Artiodactyla; family Bovidae; genus Capricornis; species Capricornis sumatraensis. Next base: position 59,681,755 of record NC_091071.1, on the reverse strand, counting down.
TCAAAAATTTCAGAATAAGACAAAATAAGACTTCTTTCAATGTTACACTAGAGCTTTGTTTATCTCAGGGAATGGAGCTTTGTTTAGTTGACTTTTAAGGCCTTAGTCTGCTCTGCTGATTAAGGCCCAGACTCTCTGTTTCTTATTAATTATAGATTTTTATTTGGTAGAGATACAAATGAATTCTTCCTCATAGAAGAGTTAACCACAAATTTAATTGTTTTACTGACTATTGAATGTTACATTGTTTTGTGTCTAACTCAACAACTTTATTCTGACTTTCTTTCCTCATTTCCTATAAATAGAAAGTCTTAAAATACTCTTTGAATCATCCTGCTGGTTTTCATATTAGTGAGTTCAGTACATACACATACACTGTATTTGTAGAAGTATGGTACTTCCTCTTAATGTTTTACAGTCTTACATTAAATACCAACCCAAGTTGCTCAGTTTTAATAAGTCTTCCCAGATTGTGTCTTAATTAATTTTTTAACTCCCAAAGAATTTATAGGGGAGAAAAAAATCCATATTTACAGAAAAAAAAGTGAGACTTTTCAAAGCAACCTACATTTCAAAGCAACCTACTTTCTTATAGCCCAGTACGTTAAGCATGAGTGATAAGCACAGAGCCTCGCAGGCACGTGCCCCTTTCTGCATCTGTTTCTGCAGAGTAATGTAACTTCTATGCCCTATTTTCACTCCTATGTCCTATTTTCACCCACTGGCAGATCCTTGAAGAGATATTATTTATGAAGTGGAGAAATAAAGAACTCCTATTCAAATAATGAAATAGCAAATCTGATTGACAGAATTCATGAGGAATTCTTTTTTTTTTTTCAGATTTTATTTTATTTTATCTTTTTCTTTGCAATATTGTATTGGTTTTGCTATACATCAACATGAATCCGCCGCGGGTGTACACGTGTTCCCAATCCTGAACCCCCTTCCCACCTCCCTACTCATACCATCCCTCTGGGTCATCCCAGTGCACCAGCCCCAAGCATCCTGTATCCTGCATCGAACCTAGACTGGCGATTCTTGACATTCATTTGCTTTAATTGAATGCCTAATCATGACTCCCAGATGTTAGACTTTTTTTTTTTTTAATGTGGGCATATAATATGCAAACTTTTGGTCTTTCTTTTTCTTGTGGAGATTTAAATTATTATTCATTTTGGGATTCCCTTTAAGCTGTGCTGTCCCCTCAGTCTACATTTTTTACCCAACAAACGTTAACAGAGATGCTTTTGAATGAAATTTATTCACTAATATTGAAAAATGCTAAAATAATAGAAGAATAAAAATTCAGCTTGAATTTTGGTATAACATTTATAATGGTTACCCATGAAAGTTTTTTTTTCAATTAATAAGAAGTGAAAAGAAAAAAAAACATGCTTCAAATATTATGTATGGAAATTGAAAGATGACAGACAAGATATGTGTGGGTTTGAAGAAAAGTTACAGAGCAAGGTCTCATCCTTGGCTTATTACCTTTGGTGCAGTAATTTGACTTATTCCCGATATCTCATTTATTTTATAAATTCTTCTGTTTCTAGAATTATCTGGATTTGAAACATTGTCTTATATAACATTTTTCTAAACACTAATAATATCATATTTTTTAAGTTTTCTTTTGAGCTTTTTAGGTTTGCTTGGGTTTTATTTTTGTATTTTATTTAGGCATAAAATCTGAATTAAATAAATACACTTAAGATGGAAAATTAAAATTCTTTATGGAAAGTAATTGCTATTTATATGCTACAATGTAAGTAATAAATAAGAGAACAATTCTATTTTAAGTGAATTAGCATGGTTTGGAAAACTTTGGGGGAAAATGATCTTCAGTTCTTGCTTTAATTCAGACAAGAAGCAAGGGATTTTATGTATAACAGATTTTTCAATATGCTTAATTGCTACAAAATTCCTTTTGTTTCCCTAATGAATTACTTCCTGTTATGACTCTCCAAAGGACAATCATTTATTACACCTGAGCCTTCCTGGTCCCACTTGTACCACATGCTGCTTAATAATTTGCCATGATTTAGGAAGTTTGCCATAACCACTCAATTAAACAATGGTTTTGAATGCAACCTACCGCATGAGGCACATCCTTAGTACACATTTAGAACTGTCTTGTTAATTCGACGGAATCTAGCAACCTCTGTGTTCTGAGTATCTAACAGAGAGCAGACAAGCTGTCCAGGAGAACTAAAGGTAGCCGCTCATTTTCTGTGGTCCAGCTAGGCAGATGTGGTGGTGTTGTAGAGGAGAAACAGTCATGGAGAGAAAGTGTAAGACTAAAATTCAGGAAACTGAATTTCTAATTCTGGCTCTAATAGTTTATATTTAGTTTTTGATCCTTGGGTAATGATAGTCCGAGCTTCCATTTCTTCTTCAGTGTAGAATGTGAGCTATAGCTGATCATTTCTTTGACATTTCCCTAAGCAATGGCACACTTATATGTAAGTTATATTAAAGGTAGAAAATATTTTGTAAAATATTACCAGAGTATTTATGAAACTTCTCAGAGGCTTATTTCCATCCTGAAGCAATGTGATGAAAAATCCAACATAACAAGACAGGATAACTAGTTTTCAACTGCAACTGTCAAAAATTTAATTAGTTCTGGGCCAAAGATATAGAATTGCCAGACGATGTACTTTAATTAACTGTAGCGTTATGGCAGAACTTCTATAGGGATAATAGACACATGTCATATGTCCAGATAATGAAATCTGAAGGATGAAGGAAATATGAATGAGTTATGAGGATAAATTTTACACAGCTTCCAATTATGTGTTGAATTCGTCCTTTATTTTTAAGGTTTGAGGTAAGCCCCATGTAGTAATTTTTTTTTAGACTGTGAAAAGTGGGTAGGATATATTCAGTAAAAGGTTGTTGTTCCCTAATGAATTACTGAGTTCAGTCACTCAGTGGTGTACAGCTCTTTGTGACCCCATGAACTGTAGCACACTAGGCTTCCCATCCCTCACCATCTCTCAGAATTCATCCAGGTTCATGTCCATTGAATCAGTGATGCCAACCAACCATCCGTCCTCTGCCTCCCTCTTCTCCTTTTGCCTTCAGTCTTTACAAAGGACTATAAAAGGTATAGTCCTCTAAATAAATGAATTTTCTTGGTACATAATTAGAACAGATTTAAAACAAATACTGACTTTTAGCATTTTTTTTTTTTGCTATACCATTTCAGTAATAATCTATTGTAAAGTGCAGTGTATAATATTATCATTCTTTACCTTCATTTGTTGTTATTCATTTGCTAAGTTGTGTCTGACTCTTTGCAGCCCTATGGACTATAGCATGACAGGGTCCCCTGTCCTTCACTATCTCCCGAAGTTTGCTCAAATTCATATCCATTGAGTCAATGATGTTATCTAACCTTTCATCCTCTGCCATTCCCATTTCCTTTTGCCTTTAATCTTTCCAAACATCAGCATCTTTTCCAGTGAGTTGACTCTTCACATCAGGTGGCTGAAATATTGGAGCTTCAGCTTCAGCATCAATCTTTCAAATGAATATTCAAGGTTTATTTCCTTTAGGATTTACTGGTTTGATATCCTTGCTATCCAGGGGACTCTCAAGAGTCTTCTCCAGCACCACATTTTGAAAGCATCAGTTCTTTGGCATTCAGCCTTCTTAATGATCCTGTTCTCACATTTTACATGATGACTGGAAAAGTCATAGCTTTGCCTATACATACCTTTGTCGGCAAAGTGATGTCTCTGCTTTTTAATATGCTCTCTAGGTTTGTCATAGCTTTTCTCCCAAGGAGTGGGCATCTTTTAATTTCATGGCTACAGTCACCATCTGCAGTGATTTTGGAGTCCAGGAAAATAAAATCTGTCACTGCTTCTGTTTTTTCCCTTTCTATTTACCATCAAGTGATGGGACCAGATGGGACTAGATGCCATGATCTTAGGGTTTTTTTTTTTCCTTTCTTTTTTTTAATGTTGAGTTTTAAGCCATGAAAGTGAAAGTGTTAGTCAGTCAGTCATGTACAACTCTTTCAGAGTGGAAGCAGTGACAGATTTTATTTTCTCGGGCTCCAAAATCACTGTGGATGGTGACTGCAGCCATGAAATTAAAGGACACTGGAAGAAAAGCTATGACAAAAGCTCCTTGGAAGAAAAGCTGTGACAAACCTAAACAGTGTATTAAAAACCAGAGACATTACTTTGCCAGCAAAGGTCTGTATAATCAAAGCTGTGGTTGTTCCAGTAGTCATGTATCGATGTGAGGGCTGAATCATAAAGAAGGCTGAGTGCCAAAGAATTGATTCTTTTGAATTGTGGTGCAGGAGGAGACTCTTGAGTTTCAAGCCATGGTATGCTTAAATAAAGTAAATAAGTATTAATTTACATCGACTATAATGTCTATGGCAATATGACTGTATAGTTAGTTCTCTTTGCATGATACCTAGTATAGTAAAGTAGAAATTTGAAACACTTTGCAGTGCTTCCTAATGTGGTGCAAAGGCCATAAATTCAGGGGCTGGCATATCTAGTTTCTTTCCAAATAATTTCTGACTGATAATAGACAAACCAGTTAGAGTCTCTGAGACATTTTCCCCATTTATAAAAATAGACATAATAATATTACCCTGGAACTTTTCAGTGTGTTATAAAACAGTGACATTTATTTTCATGGTAGTATCTATGAACATTCATTCAAGTCAATAATTTTTCCCATTTCCCTAGACATTAAGAGCAAGAGAAGCGCTTGACCATTTGATCAGGAATATGAAAGAAGATGGAGGACGACTGGAAGGAAAAGTGCTCAAAATATGACATGTGAAGCTCATCTCTTAAAAAAAAAAACAACACTGCTAATGACTATCTCACAGCACTGGTAAGCACTGAGATACTGTCTTAAATGCTTTAAGTTTTTTTCTTTATAATTTCTAAAATAGAAATAGCTTATTTTACTTGATATAAAAGATACCTGCCATTATAATTTTGATGTATATTTTTAAAGACTTTCTATGCCTAAAGAGAAAAAATTCCCTATAGAATGGAATTCTATATGTAAAGTACTTTTAAATCTGATTTTTAAAATTTTTAATTAATTTTTTTGGAGTATAGTTGATTTACAATGTTAGTTTCAGGTATATGACAATGCTAATCAGTATATATATAAAAGATTATTTTCCCATTTAGACCATTACACAGTATTGAGTAGAGTTTTCTGTGCTATACAGTAGGTCCTTACTATTATTTATCTGTTTTATATATAGTAGTGTGTATATGTCAGTCCTAATCTTCGAATTTATCCCTCCCTGCCCTTTCCCCCTTGGTAATCATAAGTTTGTTTTCTACATCTGTGATTCAATGAAATCTGTTACCTAAGTTTTTTACCTAATCGTATCAATTGAAGAACTTCTTTGTCAAATACAGATTTACTACATATTTTGAATGGTTGAATAGTCTTCCATTATATGAATATATTACAGTTTATCTAAGCAATTCCAAATTATTTAATGTTATCTTGCTTATAAGAGTGAAAAATTGGAGGCCATAATCGACTTTGCCATACACAAATACTTGTGCAATTGTCTGAGTGCTTCCTTAAGATAAATTAGTCAGCAGATATGCCCTGTTTTCAGATTTGATATATTGTTCTGAAAGTCAGTGTGTTATTTACCTGTTTTTGCAGTTAAAAAATCACCCCCAAACTTAGTGGCCTGAATAATAGTAATCATTTGTATTTCCTATAGTTTCCCTTGGTGAGAAATTCAAATGCACTGGGATGGCTTGCCTGTGTTCTTAATATCTGGATCTAAGCGAGAAGACTAGAAATCTAAGGGCTGCAATCATAGGAAGGCTTAGCTGTCTGGTAGTTGATGCTAGGGCAATGGCTGAGTGCCTGGGATCCAGGAGAAAGCATGTGGAGAAAGAGACAGAAAAAAATAGGTAAAACTGTATTTCATTTTATGACCTAGCCTTGGAAGTCACACAGTATCACTTCTGCCACATTCTGTTAGTTGTGAAGCAGTTACAAAGGTCACAAGTGTTCAAGGGGAGGGGGACATAGACCCCACATTGTGCAATGGAGGAGAGTTGATATAGCATTGATAGGAAAAATGTGACATGCCTTACGTATTTGTACTGCTCTCTTTGAAAGCAGTATCTGCCCTAGCCAATATTAGGACTCAATATATATTTTGATTAATATCTTTGCCTCTCCAGTGATATAACAATAGTATTTCACGATCATCTTAGTTTGTTTTATGATTAAGTATCTAACATTGTTTTGCAAGCTATTTATCATTCATATTTTTGTCATTTGACATAATCTTTACATTTCTATGGATGTATTCATTTTTTAATAATGATTTTAAAACATCTTCACATTTTGTTGAAAACATTTTTCTAGTATGTCTTTTTTCACTGCTTTTTTGCATTATTCACTCTTTGTCATTATGTCAGTCACTCAGTTGTGTCCGACTCTCTGCAGCCCCATGGACTGCAAACCATCAGGCTCCTCTGTCCATGGAGTCCTCCAGGCAAGAATACTGGAGTGGGTTGCCGTTTCTTTCTCCTATTCACTTTTTATAAACTTTTAAATATCTTTTCTATCTTATATGCCATGCTTAGATATACCTTCTTTACCTCAGAACTATAAAAACAAATTTTAACTTGTATTCTAATATACTAGTTTTATAAGTTTTAGCAAAATAAATTATATATAGATTAATAAGAGGATCTAACATTTTACAGGTTTTTAGTTATTCGTTTTTGCTTGTTGCAATCATCAAAATAGCAATACATTTTTAAAAATAGTAATATCCAAAGAAAATGGAGAAGGAATCCAATACTGATCATTTTCTGTTGAATAATCTACATATGGAAATGTTACATTTATCATATATTAACTCCCATATATACTTGAACTGTCATAATTCAGTATCACATTACTTAAATCATTACAGTTAAAAAAAAATTTTAATATCTGGAAAGCTCCCTTTCTCTAATGTAATCCATGAGGAGCTGATAAAATACATGATCTCTAACTCTGCTTCCTCCCTGGTGATATTATTCAGGCTCATGACTTTAAGCCCTTTCTGTAATGGCACCTTTCTTTTTCATATCTCCAGTACAGACCTCTGCTGTGAATGCCAAACCCAGTTACTGCCTAGGAAGTTGATCAGCCCCTTTGTTTCAACAAATCACAACTAAACCCATGAATTTTTTTTTCTCTGTAGATCTTCTCTTCTCCCAGTCTTTTCCATCCTAATAAATGGCATTATGCCAGCTACTCAGGTAATGTGAAAGGCAGACTTGGTGTTGTGCTGGCCAATCGTCAGTCATTATATCAGTAGAAATGGTTGAATTCTTCTAACACATATATTAAAATAGGAAACGTGACTTTAGGAGGACAAGTTAAATCTACACTGAATGTAGAGTGTCAAAAGGTGTGCCTCATTTAGCAGGTGAACACAGGGTGCTAAACGGGGAGCCAAGGGTCCTTGGTCCTACAGAGTATTTTAGGAGTTTACTTTTGTATTTATAAGTGGGGAGATGACTAAATGGTGTTAATAAGTTTGCCCATAAGCAAAGAATGAACTGATATGGTCCTGTCTTTCTCATAAAGAATATTTCTTAAATACCAGTATTTTTTTATATAGTTTAAATGATTAAAGGAAATATGTAGTTTGAGAAAAGTGAAGGTCAAAATAATCCTGAAGAACGTACCAAGTGGAGGAGAATTATAGACTTTGATAGGAAGTAAAGGTTAGCATTAAAAATCATAGAGAGCAGACTTATGGATATGGTGGTGGGGAGGAAGGAGAGGGCGGGATGTATGGAGAGAGTAACTTGGAAACTGGCATTAGCATATGTAAAATTGATGGCCAATGAGAATTTGCTGTGTGACTCAAGGAACACAAAGGGGCTTTGTAACAACCTAAAGGGGCGAGATGGGGAGGGAGGTTCAGAAAGGAGGGGACATATGTATACCTATGGCTGATTCAGGGTAATGTTTGACAGAAACCAACACAATTCTGTAAAGCAATTATCCTTCAGTTAGAAAAATAAATAAATAAACTTTAAAAAATCACTTGTGAAAACAAGAATAAGTTCCATTATCACTATCATTAGATAGATAATTTAAAATATAGCAGCCCTTGGAGGAGGAAATGGCAACCCACTCCAGTGTTCTTGCCTGGAGAATCCCAGGGATGGGGGAGCCTGGTGGGCTGCCATCTATGGGGTCGCACAGAGTCAGACACGACTGAAGTGGCTTAGCAGCTTAGCAGCAACTCTTAATAAGAAAATAAAATCCGCGGAACAATATAAGATGATTCTGAGGAAAGTAAAAAGCACCACACATGAAACAAGCGATATAATTGTACATGTTATTATTTGGTGATAGATAATCATCTTGTGTCTGGTGACCATCCTTTTACTATTCGGTGAACATAGTAACATACAGCAAGCTGCGTAAATAGCAATGTCTTCAGAAGACAGGAGGGAGCCTCGTCATGCTCAGGGCTATGCTCTGCTCTTTTCCACGGTGATCTATGCTCCAGCAGGCTGACTTCTGTGGACTGCATCATCTCAGCTCCCTGACCCTTCTAATTCCCCTTAGTTTCATCCAGTGAGAAGGACCAGGTAGATATCAGAGAGCAGGGGAAGGAGGGAGGAGACAATAGAAAGCCAAAGAGACAGCTAGAGAGAAAGAGCTAGAATGTGTTTTGGGTGTGAATACATTCCTCTTGCTTTATCATTCTTTGTTGGTCTTTAACCCTGCCACACTTCTGAAAATATTCTCCTCATTAAAATCTCTCCAGTCATCTCCCTGAGAGAGCCTCTGTTTCCTGCCTGGATTTTTTCACGTATTTTTAAAAAATTATTTATTTTTATTGAAGGACAATTTATCTACAGAATTTTGCTGTGTTCTGTCAAAGCTCAGCATGAATCAGCCATAGGTATACATATATCCCCTCCCTTTTGAACCTCCCTCTCATCTCCTTCCCCATCCCACCCCTCCAGGTTAATACAGAGCCCCTGTTTGAGTTTCCTGAGCCATAGAGAAAATTCCCATTGGCTATCTATTTTATATATGGTAGTGTATGTTTCCAGAAAGAATGAAGGGACGGAGCCAAAGCGAAAACAACACCCAGTTGTGGATGTGACTGATGATAGAAGCAAGGTCCAATGCTGTAAAGAGCAATATTGCATAGGAACCTGGAATGTCAGGTCCATGAATCAAGGCAAATTGGAAGTGCTCAAACAGGAGATGGTAAGAGTGAACGTTGACATTTTAGGAATCAGTGAACTAAAATGGATTGGAATGGGTAAATTTAATTCAGATGACCATTATATCTACCTCTGTGGGCAAGAATCCTGTAGAAGAAATGGAGTAGCCATCACAGTCAACAAAAGGGTCTGAAATGCAGTGCTTGGATGCAGTCTCAAAAATGACAGAATGATCTCTGTTCATTTCCAAGGCAAACCATTCAACATCACAGTAATCCAAGTCTATGCCCCGACCAGTAATGCTGAAAAAGCTGAAGTTGAATAGTTCTATGAAAACCTACAAGACCTTTTAGAACTAACACCCCAAAAAGATGTCCTTTTCATTATGGGGGACTGGAATGCAAAAGTAGGAATTCAAGAAACACCTGGAATAACAGGCAAATTTTGCCTTGGAGTACAGAATGAAGTAGGGCAAAGGCTAATAGTTTTGCCAAGGGAACACACTGGTCAGAGAAAACACCCTCTTCCAACAACAGAAGACAAGACACTACACGTGGACATCACCAAATGGTCAACACCGAAATCAGATTGATTATATTCTTTGCAGCCAAAAATGGAGATCTATACAGTCGGCAAAAACAAGACCAGGAGCTGACTGTGGCTCAGACCATGAGCTCCTTATTGCCAAATTCAGACTTAAATTGAGGAAATTAGGGAAAACCACTAGACCCTTCATATATGACCTTAATCAAATCTGTTACAATAGTACAGTGGAAGTGAGAAATAGATTTAAGAGACTAGATCTGATAGAGTGCCTGATGAACTATGGACAGAGGTTTGTGACATTGTAAAGGAGACAGAGATCAAGACCATCCCTAAAAAGAAATGCAAAAAAGCAAAACGGCTGTCTGAGGAGGCCTTACAAATAGCTGTGAAAAGAAAAGAAGTGAAAAGGAAAGGAGAAAAGGAAAGATATAACTGTTTGAATACAGAGTTCCAGAGAATAACAAGGAGAGATAAGAAAGCCTTCCTCAGTGATCAGTGCAAAGAGATAGAGGGAAACAATAGAATGGGAAATACTAGAGATCGCTTCAAGAAAATTAGAGATACCAAGGGAACATTTCATGCAAAGATGAGCACAATAAAGGACAGAAATGGTACGGACCTAACAGAAGTAGACAATATTAAGAGGTGGCAAGAATACACAGAAGAACTATACAAAAAAGATCTTCATGACCCAGATAATCACGATGGTGTGATCACTCACCTAGAGCAAGATATCCTGGAATGTGAAGTCAAGTGGGCCTTAGAAAGCATCACTACGAACAAAGTTCATGGAGGTGATAGAATTCCAGTTGAGCCGTTTCTAATCCTAAGAGATGATGCTGTGAACGTGCTGCACTCAATATGCCAGCAAATTTGGAAAACTCAGCAGTGGCCACAGGACTAGAAAAGGTCAGTTTTCATTCCAATCCCAAAAAAAGGCAGTGCCAAAGAATGCTCAGACTACCTCACAATTGCACTCATCTCATGCACTAGTAAAGTAATCCTCAAAATTCTCCAAACCAGGCTTCAACAGTTCATGAACCATGAACTTCCAGATGTTTGAATTGGTTTTAGAAAAGGCAGAGGAACCAGAGATCAAATTGCCAACATCCGCTGAATCATTGAAAAAGCAAGAGAGTTTCAGAAAAACATCTATTTCTGCTTTATTGACTATGCCAAAGCCTTTGACTGTGTGGATCACAATAAAATGTGGAAAATTATGAAAGAGATGGGAATATCAGATCAGACCTGCCTCTTGAGAAACCTGTATGCATGTCAGGAGGCAACAGTTAGAACTGGATATTGAGCAATAGACTGGTTCCAAATCAGGAAAGGAGTACGTCAAGGCTGTATATTGTCACCCTGCTTATTTAACTTATATCCAGAGTACATCATGAGAAGCGCTGGGCTGGATGAAGCACAAACTGGAATCAAGATTGCCGGGAGAAATATCAATAACTTCAAATATGCAGATGACACCACACTTATAGCAGAAAGCAAAGAAGAACTAAAGAGCCTCTTGATGAAAGTGAAAGAGAAGAGTGAAACAGTTGGCTTAAGACTCAACATTCAGAAAACTAAGATCATGGCATCTGGTCATCACTTCATGGCAAATAGATGGGGAAACAGTAACAGACTTTATTTTGGGGGGCTCCAAAGTCATGCAGATGGTGACTGCAGCCATGTAATTAAAAGACGCTTACTCCTTGAAAGAAAAGTTATGAGCAACCTAGACCGCATATTAAAAAGCAGAGACATTACTTTGCCAACAAAGGTCTGTCTAGTCAAAGCTATGGTGTTTCCAGTGGTCATGTATGGATGTGACAGTTGGACTATAAAGAAAGCTGAGCACTGAAGAATTGATGCTTTTAAACTGTGGTGTTGGAGGAGACTCTTGAGCATCCCTTGGGCTGAAAGGAGATCCAACTAGTCCATCCTAAAGGAGATCAGTCCTTGGGTATTCATTGAAAGGACTGATGCTGAAGCTGCAACTCCAATACTTTGGCCACCTGATGGGGAAGAACTGAATCATTTGAAAAGACCCTGATGTTGGGAAAGATTGAAGGCGGGAGAAGAAGGGGATGACAGAGGATGAGATGGTTGGATGGCATCACCAACTAAGTGGACATGAGTTTGGGTAAACTCTGGGAGTTGGTGATAGACAGGGAAGCCTGGTGTGCTGCAGTCCATGTGGTCACAAAGAGTTGGACATGACTGAGCGACTGAACTGAACTGAATGTAAGTTTCCATGTTAGTCTTTCCATGCATCGCACCCTCTCCTCCCCTCTCACCACGTCCATAAGTCTATTCGCTATGTCTGTTTCTCCATTGTTGCCCCAATTCTTATTGAAGAATAAATTCTTCTGTACCATTTTTCTAGATTCTGTATGTAAATCCCTCTATTTTGTCTGATAAAATTTTCAACTTTGGCTCTTCAGTTGTATCATGATAGGGAAAAACTATAGCTTGTGAACCCTGCAGTAATCATTCTTCAAAGTTATTATGATCACTTAGTATTCTATATAGCTTCAGTCCATTTTAAACTTCTGGGTGGTTCTGCATGAGCCAACGACCATGCCCTAGTAGTATGATAAAAAGAAAGATAAGACAGAATATCTGTCCCTCAAGAAGCTTGGTTATTCAGTAGTTGAATAAGTTTAACAAGATTGAACACTTGAAAAAGTTTAACAAGATTATGTATGATAGGATGTGAAAAAGAGACATTAACAAAGTAAATAAAATTGAAAGCAGAGAAGAAAATGATGATTTGGGCTGGCAGGAAAGGCTTCACTGAGAGCGCTGGACTTTAACGGGACCTTGATAGATGTCAACATTCTCCTTTATGAAAGTGTGAAAGTGTTAGTCACTCAGTCGTGTCCGACTCTTTGCAACCCCATGGACTGTAGCCCTCTAGGCTCCTCTGTCCATGGGATTTCCCAGGCAAGAGTACTACAGTGTGTTGCCGTTCCCTTCTCCCAACCCAGGGATCAAACCCAGGAGTCCCACACTGGAGGTAGATTCTTTACCATCTGAGCCATCAGGGACTCCACCACGAAATGTTTCCTGTTTCATCACACAAACAGTATTTTTTTTTTGGATTCCTCTTGCAGTATCCTAGAATCATTATGCACAACCCAGGGTAGCATCTTTGCATGACTATGCAAGATTGGTTTCTTGCCTGAACTATCTGTGCCAGGATGTGCTTTGAGTAGCATAATTCCTTTGCTTTTCTATTTGATGTACAATATGCCGGCACTGTCAGGCACACAGGAAGGTTTACACAAGAGATCTGGAGAATTTATAGACAATTACATAGGAAGGATTTCCTTAATGTAACCCTGAAAAACTCCTTCTGGCAAACAATGGCCAAGTTCTAGAGTCATCAGATTTTAATTCCTACTGCCTTCATCTACTGGTCATACGATCTTAAATCAATCTGTGTTCTCTCAGTCTCCTCTCCTATACAGTGTGACTTTCATATCATCTCAAGGGGTTCATACTGAGTTCTAAGTGAAACAATATTTAAAGGTTTTATTACTTTCTCAGCTCATCTTAAGTAATTTAAATAGCATCTGTTTGTATTCTACTAGCTCATTCTTCCTGTTGTTCTATTTTTAATTATTGTTGTTCAGTGACTAAGTCATGTCTGTCTCTGCAACCCCAAGGACTACAGCATGCCACACTTCCTGGAACTTCACTATCTGAGTTTGCCCAGATTCATGTCCATTGAGTCGATGATGCCATCCAACCATCTCATCCTCTGTTGCCCTCTTCTCCTCTTGCCCTCAATCTTTCCAAGCATCAGAATCTTTTCCAGTGAGTTGGCTCTTCACATCAGGTGAATGAATATTAAAGGCTGATTTTCTTTAGGATTTACTGGTTTGGTCTCTTTGCACTCCATGGGACTCTCAAGGTTTTTCCCCAGCACCACATTTCAAAAGCATCAATTCTTCGGTGCCTAGCCTTCTTGATGGTCCAACTCTCACTACTGGAAAAACCAGTATAGATCTTTGTCAGTAAAGTGATGTCTCTACTTTTTAATACACTAAGTTTGTCATAGCTTTTCTGCCAAGGAGCAAGCATTTTTTAATTTCGTGGTTGCAGTCACCATCTGCAGTAATTTTGAAGCCCAAGAAAATAAAGCCTATCACTGTTTCCAATTTTTCCCCATCTATTTACCATGAAGTGATGGGACCAGATGCCATGATCTTAGTTTTGGGAAGGCTGAGTTTTAAACCAGCCTTTTCACTCTCCTCTTTCATGCTCATCAGGAGGCTCTTTGGTTCCTCTTTGTTTCCTGCCATTAGAGTTGTATCATCTGCACATCTGTAGTTGGAATTTTTCCTAGCAATATTGATTCCAACTTGTGAGTCATCTAGCCTGGCATTTTGCATGATGTATTCTGCATTTAGGTTAAATAAGCAGAGAACCTGTACACAGCCTCGACATACTCCTTTCCCAATTTTGAACCTGTCAGTTGTTCCATGTGCAGTTCTAACTGTTGCTTCTTGTCCTGCATACAGGTTTTTCAGGAGACAGATAAGATGGTCTAGTATTCCCATCTCTTTAAGGATTCTGCACAGTTTGTTATGATCCACACAGTTAAAGGCTTTGGCGTAGTCAGTGAAGCAGCCGTAGATATTTTTCTGGAATTCCCTTGCTTTCTCTCTAATTCAGCATATGTTGGCAATTTGATCTCTGGCTCCTCTGGCTTTCCTAAACCCAGCTTGTACATCTGGAAGTTCTCAGTTCACATACTGATGAAGCCTAGCTTGAAGGATTTTGAGCATAATCATGCTAGCATGTGAAATGAGGGCAAATGTCTAGTAGTTTGAACATTCTTTGCTATTGCCTTTTTTGGGGCATTGGAATGTAAACTGACCTTTTCCAGTCCTATAGCCACTGCTGTTTTCCAAATTTGCCAGCATATTGAGTGCAGCACTTCGACAGCATCATTTTTCAGGATTTTAAATATTTTCCCAGTTATTCAGTTCAGTCACTCAGTTGTGTCTGACTCTTTGCAACTCTATGGACTGCAGCACACCAGGCTTCCCTGTCTATCACCAACACCCAGAGCTTACTCAAACTCATGTCCATCAAGTCAGTGATGCCATCCAACCATCTCATCCTCCATCATCCCCTTCTCCTCCTGCCCTCAATCTTTCCCAGCATCAGGATCTTTTCAAATGATTCAGTTCTTCACATCAGGTGGCCAAAGCATTGGAGCTTCAATATCAGTCCTCCAATGAATATTCATATCCAAGGAATGAATAATTTCCTTTAGGATTGACCACTCCAGGGGACTCTTGAGAGTCTTCTCCAATACCACAGTTCAAAAATATCAAATCACTGGCATTCAGCTTTCTTTATGGCCCCCACTCTCACATCCATACATGACTACTTGGAAAAACCATAGCTTTTACTAGGTGGACGTTTGTCAGCAAAGTAATGTCTCTGCTTTTTAATACGCTGTCTAGGTTGGTCATAGCTTTTCTTCCAAGGAGCAAGTGTCTTTGAATTTCTTGGCTGCAGTCACCATCAGCTGTGATTTTGAAGCCCAAGAAAATAAAGTCTGTCACTGTTTCCATTGCTTCCCCATCTATTTGTGATGATCTGATGGGACCAGATGCCTCAAAAATATCAGTAATCTCAGATATGTAGATGACATCACCCTTATGGCAGAAAATCTAAGAGGAACTAAAGGCCCTCTTGATGAAAGTGAAAGAGGAGAGTGAAAAAGCTGGCTTAAAACTCAACATTTAAAAATTAAGATCATAGCATCCAGTCCCAGTTATTAGATGATTATTATTTTACAATGAGTAGTATATACATACCTTGCAAGAAATCTCAAGGTATAATACCAAAATTGTATCCACATTAGGATTTGATAAAGAACAGGATTGATGACACTGTCAAAATTCAATTCCTGATGTGGAGATCAAAATATGTGAGGATGCAGGTGAAGATACATGGTACAAATAGAAATTTAATCATAAGATCATGTGCTCCTTAGAAGAAAACATGAACTATTGGAGAAGAAGTATCTAAAAATATAACATTAAAAACTTACTTTAGAAGCAAAAGAAAACTAAATGACCTCACTGTGCTGATCAGGAGCACAGTGCTAGGCAAAATCACAGAAAAAGAAATTCATTCCTGGACTAAGTGTAACCCAAATTTTAATTATAAAAACTTTAAAAAATCTCAGAAATTTTAAAAAAAAACCCTAAAATGCAGTTAAAAATGAAGCAGTCCTCAGATTTCTATGCTACATGTCAGAAGAAAATAAGAAGATGAAACATCTGAATATTTGACTAGGAAATTATAATTCCAGATATTTATACATAGCCAAATTGCCTTTAATGTATAATGGTGACAGAACTACACGCACAGATGTGCAAACTTTAAAATCTTATGGAATGTATTGCCCACAAATCTGTAAAAAGTAATTCTAGAAAATGTATTCCAACCAAGCTAGAGATTGCTCAAAATTAATACCTACAGAATGAAAACCATAGGATATAAAATTATTTACAAGTCTTTCTACCCACATTTCACCAAGTGGTGCATTTCACATTTCAATTTCTGCACTTTGCTTTTCTTTACTTAAAATTTATCCTGAGGTTTTTAAGTATTATTTTCATTCATTTCATATCACAGAGATATTTTTCATTCTTTTGTATGGCTCAGTGGGTAAAGAATCTGCCTGCAATTCAGGAGTCACAGGAGACATGGGTTCCACTCCTGAGTCAAGAAGATCCCCTGAAAAAGGAAATGGCAACCTACTCCAGTATTCTCGCCTGGAGAATCCCATGGACAGAGGAGCCTGGCAGGCTAGAGTCCTTGAGGTCACAAAGAATTGGACATGACTTAGCTACTAAACAACGAAACAAGTATTCCATTTTATGGATACAGCGTAACTTATTAAACCAGTCTGCTGTTGATGGACATTAGGATTGTTTTTAATATTCCACTATTTCAAAGAATGATGGTTGGGATCTTCCCTGGATTAGGAAGATCCCCTGGAGAAGGGAAAGGCTACCCACTCCAGTATTCTGGCCTGGAGAATTCCATGCACTGTATAATCCTTCGGATCTCAAAGAGTCAGACACGACTGAGTGACTTTCACTTTCATTTTCATTTCAAAGAATGATGGAACTCTATTTGTAGGATAAATTTCTAGATTTGGCATTACTGGGTAAAAAAAGTATACACATTTGTGATTTTGGACTATCAAATTGTACCATATAGTGTTTGTACAGTTTTTTACTTCTATCTTTAATGTATGTGAGTGCTCATTTCTCCAAAGGATCATCAGTACAGTGTATTATTATCAAATTTGGATTTTTGTCGATCTTTTGGGTAAAAAATGATACTTCAGTGTAGTTTTAATTTGAATTTATCTCATTATAAGTGGAGTACTGTTTCATTTGTGTAGGAACCATTTTTCTCTTTACATGAACCATGTGTTCATGCCTTTTGCCTGTTTTTATAATGAGCTGTTGGGGCTTCCCAGGTGGCACTAGTGGTAAAGAACCTGCCTGCCAGTGCAGGAAACATAAGAGACACGGGTTTGACCCCTGGGTTGGGAAGATTCCCTGGAGGAGGCCATGGCCGCCCACTGAAGTTTGCTTGCCTGGAGAATCCCATGGGCGGAGGAGCCTGGCAAGCTACGGTCCATAGGGTCGCACAGAGGTGGACACGACTGAAGGGACTAAGCATGCGTAATGTGTTGTTACTCTATTAATTTCTACCAGCTCTGTAAATATTAGGGAGATGGGTTTTTTGTCTGCAAGTCACAGATATTGATTTCTGGTTTGCCCTTTTTCTTTTGACTTTTCTTAAGTTTTAGATATTTAGGTTTTAATATGCATGCAGTTTAATATACATACAATATACATATCTGTATTATAGTCAATTTTGAGTCATAGTTTAAAAGTCTTTTCTTCCCTAAGATTATAAAGAAATTTTCCCATTTTTGTTCTATGCTTTTTTTTTTTAACATTTATATCTTTCCTTTAACCAAAATGTATCTTGGTGTACAGGTGAGGTATGAATCCCATGTATTTCTTTTGGTTTAGTCAACATTATTAAATAGTCCATCTTTTACCTACTGATTGTATTACCACTTGCATCAGTTATTAAATCCAAGTGTGTGTTTGGGTCCAACTAGTGTTCTGTAAGAAATGAGATTCTGGGTTGACCTTATTATCTCTTTCAATTTTTTATGTTTGAAATATACTACAACAAACATACGACTTTTATAGAAAAGTTAAATTTTAAGTTTTCTTCTCAAAGCTAGCACATAAAAGTATGTGCATTCTGTATGATCTTAATTATGTTTTTAAAAATATAGAAACAGTACAAATAAAATACTCTAAAATATTAACAGTGATTCTCTTCACATAGTTTCACTAGGGCTTTTCTCTTTTTTATTCTGTGGCTTTTATAGCTTTATACACTGAAGTATGAAAGAGCTCTAAAAAATAAAGTTTTTGTGGCAAATGAAATATGTCGTGTCACAGAGGGATTTGAGGTTATCTTCTTTATTTAAAGTATTATACAGAAATTAACTGTTACTTTCTGTCACTGACTTTCATTAACATTATTTAGATTTCTTATTGCGTTAACTCCAAATTCTCCTCACATTCATCAAAAAAGCATGTTGAGTGCCAATTCCATTCAATCAAACATCTGTTGTAACTTTTTAAATAAAGTAGAAGATACATTTAAATATACTCCTAAACTTCTACTTGTGACAGTTTTTAAACTAAAATTTTAGTTATAGAAATAGAAACACTAATGGTGCCACCCTACTGATACCAGTGTCATAACTTGTGCTTATCATGAAATAAGCTTCAAAATGACCTCACTTTGACATGTCAGTTTTGTAAATTAGACACTTCAGAATAATTTTTCAGTAAGTCATATCTTTAAATTTTAGGTTTATATGAAAAGAATAAATATAATGGAGCTTTTATCAACCCTTTTAATCTTTTGTATTTGTATCCTCTTGCCTAATGGTCTCAAAGGACTTTTTATTAATAAATAATAATAAAGAATTTCAAAATGTCAAATACACAGGTATAATTTAATTACTGAAATTGAAGAGTTCATTCTTTCTTTTAAACCAAATGACAGTAGAAGAAATCCTTGTCATGAATTTTAATTTTTTGAAATTTCACTTGTATTCCCTCCCTCTCATTTAGTATTTCTTCTCAGAAACTGCAACCACTTAAAAAAATGAAGTTAGCTTTAGATTCAGAAATTCTATTATTTATAGCACTCAAATTAATGAGGAATTTTCATAACCTGAGATGGCATAGTTATTAAGAATAGCACTCCTAAGATTGTTACCTTGTGTCTGACCACAGAAAGAGAAGTAAAGTACAATTACAGCCAGGATTCTCCAACCCAAATGTGCTTCCTAAGTTTGTTTATCCAGTCAAACCACATGGTACACAGCTGTGAACTATTTAGAGAAGGTTTACTGGACACTCCTCTGTCTAGGAATTTGTTTCTTTCTTTTTGATTTTCTGCCTTTATTGTACTGGAGACTACTTAATATGACTACATTAAGTGTTTTCTGAACAGCTGCCATTTCTAAGTAGTTCTGATGTCTTTGGGGGCATATTTCCATCAAAAGCCAAATTTCCTTGAAAGGGATTCTGGTTCAATTAATTCATTTAGCATATTGAGTATATAAGTTGATACAAACAAGAATAATTATTGTTTTATATAACAGTGACCTGGATTCTGGGGCTGAAACAGGAAATGGGAGACACAGGTGGCTGCTTTTATAGAGGGTACCTCCTGGTGGGGAGACCTAAAGTCAGTAAACATCCAAATCATTAAAAGAGAACAATCCAGAAAGAACTGATATGCACATAAAGAATAACTGTATGTGACAAGTTTCCTGGAAGGTTTTTTTCAGCTCTATTTCTTAAAGATTCTAGAAGCGCATAATTCCCATCAAGAGGCAGCAAATTGCGACCATGTTCCCTTTCTCTTGTGGAGACATTAGAGGGAGAAACAGAGGCTGAGGAACCCAAAACCTAACCAAACCAACAACAAAAGTGGTTGGGGGAAACAGAGCAACGAAAAGCTATAGGCAGAACTGCTGACAGTAAAATGGCCAGTGAGCAGGAATCCCAAGACTACGTGCCTGGAGAGCCCACAGCAAGTGTGGGTGTCTTGAGCTGCCATCATGCTTACAGAGGCTCTAGGCCTGTAGAACTGGAGGCGACCTTCGCTCACGTACTCCAACCCTCCTGTCTTACAGATGGCACGACTGGCCCCTGCAGAGTGACGAGACTCACCCGTGTCATGGTTTGAAATTGAGAACCAGGACTAGAAGTTAGCCTTCCTGGTAAATTTAGTTTGCGTCACTGGCCATAATTGCTTTCCCTTTCATCTGGGTTATTTGTGATATAGGTACTAAAAGATTTGATTCCTGAGCTAGAACCAATAAGTGATGGTGTAAGATTTAGATAGTCACCAAAATAGATTTTCAGGAAGTGTATGTGTGTGTGTGTGTCACTCAGTTGTGTCCAATTCTTTGTGACCCCATGGTCTGTAGCCTGCCAGGCTCCTCTGTCTGTGGAATTTTTCAGACAAGAATATTATATGGCAAATAATGTGTCTGTGACTAAAATTATTAGTGAAACTGGTCCACAGATACTCTTCTGATGGGGTTATGGAGAAATACAAACTCTGTTCCTTTTTTCCAGAACCATGAACCAAAAGCAAACTGAAAATATAGACTAACTTCTGTTGAAAAGAAGTGCTTCAAAAGGCCCAAACCGGAGACCAAAAAACAACAAAAAAAAGAGCTAGGGTGATTAGTTCTTTAGTTATTTGGAAGGAATTCTAGTGAAGATTAAAAAACACCATGATCTGGTCTGTAGTTAAATCCCATGACATATAATTTTAGCAGTCATCTGGGAGACAGCCAGTGATGGGTTGTAATTATGGAAATGCTGACGCAGCAGAAGTAGCAGAACACAGTGGAACCCAAATTAATTTTCAACATGCATGCCCGGGACCTAATAAGAAACTTCTATGGGTGATGGGAAAATAATTGAGAAATAAACAAGTGACACTATATGAGTAAGTACAGAAAATAAAGGAATTCTCCTCCATGTATCTATGCTCTTTAAACTAGCTCTATGTACTCTCATCTGAGGCAATAGCAACATCATAGGAGTCTTCCCAGCAAGTCCGCTGAGTGAAGGTAAGAAGTTGGGTTAAGGTTTTAAGGAATTTATAAAGCAATCTTCTGTTGCCATGAAGAGAAAATTAATACGAAAAATACCTAAACAGTATTTTTGAAGTTGTCATTTAAAAAAGCTTTAAATAACAGCTATAACAGTAACTATCAATTTACGACAGGCTCACTTAGGGGCCCAGGAAAAATATAAAATCTCACATGAAGGTGGAGCTTAGAGATGGCAGCTGCTTTGAGACGCTTTTAGAAGAGGAAGAGAAACAGGAGGTCATTTAACATATGGAATTCAGAAGCTCAGATCACATCTTCTCAAACTATCCTGCCTTTGGAAGCCACTAGATTTCTCTTGGCTAGAGAGTCTGCTTTTATTAAAAGCCTATAACCCTCTCATTGTCTGGAGTAAGTGATAGTAAACACTATGTCAGCAAAAGCAGAAGCAAGATGTACACTTTGTGTTAAATCTCACTTCACCTCTATGTAACGGAAGTTTCAGACAAAAGAAGACAAAGATATGTCTGAGCAATGGTAAATGGGATTCTCTACCAAGGATGCCTTGGTCACGAAGTTCTTTATCTCTTGTTAATCTAATGTCATATAACAAAATGCCTCCAAATTTAGCATCTTAAAACAATCAGTGTGTATTATCTCACGCAGTTCCTGTGGATCAGCAATTCGGGAGTGGCTTAGATAAGATAGTTCTGATCCCAGATATCTTTAGAGGTGGCAGTCAAGATACCAGGGCGTTCACATGGCTATAGGCAAGTGGACTCAGTTCCTTGCTGGCTGTTCACAGGAGGCCTCAGCTATTTGGCCCAGGGGACTCAGCTGCTTTTCATGGCCTGGCAGTTGACTCCTCTCAGAATTAATAATCAAAGTGAAGCCTTAATGACTTGTGCCCTAGCCTCGGAAGTTACACTCCTTCATTTTCACAATAGCCTATTGGTTACATGTCAGCCCTACTCAGTGGGGGGACCGGGGGGTGGATTATACAAAGGCATGAACACCAGGTGTTGAGGCCCATGGAACCACTTTGGAGACCACCTACTGCATACCGACATCCAAAGTTTCTGCCTTTTTTACCATCTACCACTTATACCATTTGTTTAATATTTTTCTTTATGTGAACTTTTTAAACTCACCCATCTCAAGCAACATTATCCATGAAATCGGGGATTTGATGTGGTCTTCATTTTCAGGTACTGATTTCCAAATAAAAATATAACTATTAAAACAAAGTATAATCTTTCCTGTGTCTTCTAATAGCAGCTCAGGTATCACCAGTGTTATGTGTGCAACCCTTTGGGAAAACACCACTGGCCACAAACTTGAGAACATCTTGCCTGAAGGAGATACTTTTAAGTCTAGTGTAAGTCAGGAGACATTGGTTTCACGTGACACCTTCACTTACACTAAATTCCCTAGAAATCTAAGATACTAGTGCTCAGGTAGACTTCAACACTACAACATAGGCCATTTGCTATAGTGGTTTTAGCTGTCACTTGCCAGTTATCTTCTGTAATTACTTAAAACAGAAACAGTGTAAAGAATTGAACTGTAAGGGTAAAGCAGATTGTTCTCAGGACATAAAACTAAACTCATCTTATTATATATTGTTACACTGCTGTCCACTCTCATTACCAAAGGCCATAAAGCAATTTTAACTGTTCCCTGGTATATCACCAGCAATAAGCGTTTTTGCTTTACTGTTCTGTTGAGCTGAATGTAATAGTTATATTTTAGAATTCTTACAGCTGGGAAATCTAGAAATGCCTTCTGGTCTTTGTTAATTCATTAAAATATCTGGTTTGGGTAACCTTGGAATTACCTTAACTATAGTTGGGGAAACCATGTCATAATCACTGAATTTTATTAGCTACCAGCCCTGTTTAATCACAAAATGCAATGTTCTGAAACCTAGAGCCTGTTCTGTCCCATGCTGGTGACTTCATTTCTTCTCTTGATAGTATGTCCATGAAACCTGATCATGCTTTCCTGAGAGCGCCGTATTTATTGGTGTCCTTCATGGCCAAAGGTGACAATACAGATGATGATATAGTGTGGCTGGTGGAAAGAATCTCTATGCTGAGTATACGGGGTATCTCCCATACGTCAACCTGAAAAGCTGGTGACCATTTGAAAGGTTGGTATTCTGTGATTTTATTATATACCTGTCAGGTTTATATTTTTACTTCATTTGAGAAGAAAATAGTAGCTTTCACTTTAATTCTAAATTCCATGTCTGGATTAATATAACTGTAACATTTTAAATTAGGTTTTCTTCACCCTTCTGCTTCGTAAAATGGGGGCATTTGGGGGAGCTGCAAAGCAGTACATGCATCCACCATGCTAATGCCGTTGTTATCAGAGTATTTCCTCTCCATCAGTTTCCTGTTATTAGGAAATATAACATCTAGAATTTGCAACTTAAAACTCTGTGCGGGACTTTGCTAGTTGTCCAGTAGTTAAGACTCCACACTTCCACCGCAGAGGGCACAGGTTCAATCCCTGGCCCAAGAAACTAAGAGCTTACACAATGTGCTGCTGCTAAGTCGCTTCAGTCATGTCCGACGCTGCGCGACTCCATAGACGGCAGCCCATCAGGCTCCCCCATCCCTGGGATTCTCCAGTCAAGAACACTGGAGTGGACATCTAGGTTGCTTCCATGTCCTGGCTATTATAAACAGTGCTGCAATGAACACTGGGGTACACGTGTCTCTTTCAATTCTGGTTTCCTCGGAGTATATGCCCAGCAGTGGGATTGCTGGGTCACAAGGCAGTTCTATTTCCAGTTTTTTAACGAATCTCCACACTCTTCTCCTTAATGGCTGTACTAGTTTGCATTCCCACCAAAAGTGTAAGAGGGTTCCCTTTTCTCCACACCCTCTCCAGCATTTATTGCTTGTGGACTTTTGGATCGCAGCCATTCTGACTAGTGTGAAATGGTACCTCACTGTGGTCTTGATTTGCATTTCTCTGATAATGAGTGATGTTGAGCATCTTTTCACGTGTTTGTTAGCCATCTGTATGTCTTCTTTGGAGAAATGTCTATTTAGTTCTTTGGTCCATTTTTTGCTGATGAATGGATAAGGAAGCTGTGGTACATATATACTATGGAGTATTACTCAGCCATTAAAAAGAATACATTTGAATCAGTTCTAATGAGTTGGATGAAACTGGAGCCGATTATACAGAGTGAAGTAAGCCAGAAAGAAAAACACCAATACAGTATACTAACACATATATATGGAATTTAGAAAGATGGTAATGATAACCCTATATGCGGGACAACAAAAGAGACACAGATGTAAAGAACAGATTTTTGGACTCTGTGGGAAAGGGAGAGGGTGGGATGATTTGGGAGAATGGCATTGAAACATGTCTACTATCATGTAAGAAATGAATCGCTAGTCTAGGTTCGATACAGGATACAGGATGCTTGGGGCTGGTGCACTGAGATGACCCAGAGAGATGATATGGCGAGGGTGGTGGGAGGGGGGTTCAGGGTTGGGAACTCATGTACACCTGTGGTGGATTCATGTCAATGTATGGCAAAACCAATACAGTATTGTAAAGTAAAAAAATAAAATTTAAAAAAAAAAAACAAAACACTGGAGTGGGTTGCCATTTCCTTCTCCAACGCATGAAAGTGAAGTGGCTCAGTCGTGTCCGACTCTTAGCGACGGCATGGACTGCAGCCCACCAGGCTCCTTCGTCCATGGGATTTCCAGGCAAGAGCACTGGAGTGGGATGCCATTGCCTTCTCCCTACACAGTGTGCAGTGTGGCCAAAAACACAAACAGAAAACCTCCGCTTGTCCAGCCTCTGCTTCACTAAGACAAGGGAGAGAAAGATCAGCCTAGATTATTTTTCTCACAGTTAGTACCTGATCTCCGTTACGCTGTGTGTAACCTGAGTGTTTGTTTTAAAGGTGATTAATGAACTTTTCTCTTCCTTTACAACCAGCGTGGCACATCTTCATAATAAAATAGGTCATGTAGCTAAATTAAATAGAGGTGTATTGTAAGGCTATAAAGGATCATTGTGTATATATATCTAAGAAAAAGAATCCAAGTAGATTTGGAGCTAAAAGTGGGCCTGAAGGCCACGCTCAAGTGTTATTCTTTCTCTCAAGCATCGTGTTTTCTGTCATCTTATTTCTCTTCGCTTCTTCACGCTCAGGCAGCTTCCTCTGCTCGCCACTGACCTCCGATGTTAAAGCACATAACTATTTCAGTGCCGACGATCATCTAATAAGTATCTGTGTGTCTGCATTCAAGTTAGAGAAAGAGAAAAAGAAAAAGAGACCTTAATGTTATTTAGACTTTCCCTATAAAGATTTGAGGACTTCCCTGGTGGCTCAGATGGTAAAGCGTCTGTCTACAATGTGGGAGACCGGAGTTCGAGCCCTGGGTTGGGAAGATCCCCTGGAGAAGGAAATGGCAATCCACTCCAGTACTATTGCCTAGAAAATCCCATGGACAGAGGAGCCTGGTAGGCCCCAGTCTATGGGGTCGCAAAGAGTTGGACACGACTGAGTGACTTCACTTCACTTATAAAGATTTGAAGGGAAATAAATAATGATAGTCTCTTGTTTATTGAATGGGATGAGGAATATGGAGATATAAGATATAAAAAGAAAAGAGATTTTAGTGGGTCTGAGAGAAGAGGAAGTTAAAAGATATGTTATCTTGATAGCCAGTAAGAAATCTGGTGTATATTTGAAAAGGATATAAATGTTTAATCAGGACTTTTGTTAAGTTTTGTGTATTGTGCGATGTAATTCTCTCTTTTTTTATGTTTTTCCCCAACATATCTTCTGTAATATCTATCTTATGCTAATCTTTGTGTCATTAAGATTGCCTTCTGGGGACTGTGTAAGTTGTAAATCAAAGTGAGCAGGGTTGAGAGCAGAGGGACTCCGTTCAGCAAGGCACTCATACCTGCAAGAATGAAAAGGGACCCAGACTCCTCACCTTCCTGGCTCACCTTTCCATGATTTAGCACACGTCTTCTTTTCCAGCTTTGTTCCCCAGAAGTCATCCTTACATACCCAGAGTCTGAACTAGGATGAACCGGTTTCCAGATTCTCCTTGTTTTTCCTGCTTCTGTGACTTTGTTCATGTTCTGCTACTTCTTCATCAAAAGTCCAGTTCAGCAGTGCCAGCAACTACACTACTCTACATCGAGACCAAGCCCCGGGGCTACTTTCTCCCGGTGAAAATAACCTGCGTCTCCTCTCACTTCCTACAGCACTTGGTTTAGTACTTATTCAGTGCCTCTATCTCACCAGGCCTTGCACTAAACTTACTGATTGTCTATACCATGTGCCCGCTTCGAATGAAAGAAACATTCTCTTTCTCAGATTACTCACGTATGAGGCGAAGCACAGCACATGGCACTTATGAGCACTTAGTAAAAGTTTTTTAATTGAATGAAAAGATAAGTAATTCGGTTACCTGTGTGGTTTTCATAAGGTGTGTTCTATTCAGATTTTTATAGTATAGTATTAGAAAATAGTAGGCTAAAACATGTGCATTTAACTACATGCACTCCCATGATTAAGATATGTTGGCCTCTTGCTGATAAAGTGATGAACTTTCATCTGCCTACCACATAGTCTGTCCTGAAGACAAACGGAAGTGTGAACATGCAAACACTTCAGGAAGGAAAAACATGCTGTGTAAATAACAGCTATTGCTTATGTCCGTAGCTACTACATAGAGTAGGATCCCTGTGACTCAGTGACTCTGTACGATGGGTGATCCTGATAGTTTGGTTAATCTGAACTCTCCAAATCAGTGTGACTCAAATTGTGAATCATGGACACCAGTGCCGATATAAAAACAGTTCAGTTCAGTTCAGTTCAGTCGCTCAGTCGTGTCCAGCTCTTTGCAACCCCATGAATCGCAGCACGCCAGGCCTCCCTGTCCATCACCATCTCCCGGAGTTCACTCAGACTCACGTCCGTCGAGTCCGTGATGCCATCCAGCCATCTCATCCTCTGTCGTCCCCTTCTCCTCCTGCCCCCAATCCCTCCCAGCATCTGAGTCTTTTCCAGTGAGTCAACTCTTCACATACTAGTCTCTAATGAGATAAATGAAAACATTTGGAGTCAGCATTTAAAATCTTTATAGTCACTTAACAGGAAAATATTAGTACAAAGTTTAATAATAAAAATGTGACACGTTTATACAATTTTGTTGTATTAATTTCATTTTGTTAGTAATTCATTTTCATTGATGTATGATAGAATTGATTTACAATAGATTGAGAATAAAAAAACATCAAAAAAGCTGATCCTTCAATGTGCATAGTCTGAGAAGCACAGCTCTAAGTAATTCTCTCTAGAATGGAAGATACCTACATTGTGTACATGGGAGTGTTGGGGGAAAAAAGATAAAAATAAACTGGTAGGCATTATGAAATACTAGTATCCACAGACCCAACAAAAGTTGATGTACTTATCAACAAAATTTGATATAAAAGGACAATATAGTGAATGATAGTAAGAAAAAAATCTGACATGTAACCGTTCTGATTCATAGTATTCATTTTGAGCAAAGTCTTTCTAAAATGTTTCGTATATCTTTAACAATCTTTTATTTAGTCTCCTCTCTCTAGTAAGTAAGCTTATATTCTGGAACTTTGAGAGAAAATAGCATCCTCTCCTGTTGTGTTAAATGAGGTACTTGCTTGAAGAAAACATCTATGCACCCACTAAATTAACATGAACGGTAATTCCCTGGTCATCTAAGTCTTCTCTATGAAAAAAATCCCTTCAGGAGGTCAGTAAGTCAGTGTCTAAACACAGCTGAGCTTGGTAATCCTTTTTTTTTTTTGCAGCTTGATACTGAGTTTTTATGGAAAGTCTTCTTAACCTGTGTCACAATGATATCTTGAGTAAACAGTATGTGGGTCTTACTATCAGAGCATCTTGTTTTTCCAGATTACCAAGATAATACATTTCACAGGGGTTTAATTTTTTTCCACAGATTTCTGATGGTATTTGCTAATGTCTTAAAATTTAATATTCATAAATCATGTTGCATATTTTGATTTGAGGACTCTGGGATTAATTATGTATTACTAGATCAAAGAGAAGGCAATGGCACCCCACTCCAGTGTTCTTGCCTGGAGAATCCCAGAGACGGGGGAGCCTGGTGGGCTGCCGTCTATGGGGTTGCACAGAGTCGGACACGACTGAAGCGACTTAGCAGATCAAAAAATCAGAGGGTAGTGACTGGATTCAATGCTGGGTTTTGTATTATGCCTAAGGAATGGCATTGTGCAGAAACTGTTCTTAATGCTTAGGAGACCGAGTCTTTGACATTGCATCAGTCTAAGCAAAACAGGAGGTTTTTAAAATCAGTTTATTGATTTCAACTTTCCTGTATTCCATTTCACTTTTCTCTCCTTCCCCTGATAGGGAGATCTGGCCCCAGGCTGCCCAGGTCCTATGTGAAACAAAATTGGAGACCTAGACAAGTCCTGGGTTACAGTACTCCAGGGTGTACACTCCATGTCCACCCCTTTACTCCTACGTTTCAGACTCATTTTATCTTCACTCATTTTGCACAGTAGCCTATATTTCCTCTGGAGCCTTTTAAAAAAGAAATTGGAATGTCTTGTAAAGCTAAAGGTGCTCCAGTAAAGAGAAAACGTTTCCTGCTGACCACGTCGTCTCCTATAATATATTAATATACAAATCTGTTCTAAATGTATATTTTAAATTACCCCTTATATAATTGTTTGTGGAGAGGTAGAGAAAATCTAGATGATACCCACTAAAGTTTTGAAGGCTTTGCTAACTTTTAAAATTCTTTGTAGTTCAGTAAGCCCAAATTTAAATCCAAGGATACAATTTTTAAAAGAATAAGATGCCATCTTTATTTTTCACCTTATCTTTGCCTCTTGATCTTGCTATCTTAGGAATCCTCAAAAGCTCTCTCCTGGCTGTCTTCCTGGTCTGAGTTTGCTGAAGACAAATCCCAAACCAGGGTATATGCTTTAGGAACTTCCTTCAGTCATAGGTTTAGCTCTAGCTGTTCCAGGACGCTCTCTCCCCTTCCCTTGACCCTGAAGACATTTCCAGGCTCCCTCATTCATCAGGCCATCCATCACCAGCCCTCCCATTCTTCTGCCTTTGCCCTTCCTCCCAATGACACATCCATCACTTCTGATGCTGGATTTTTCTCTCCCCCTGCAGCTCAGATATGATGTTTTGATCTTTCCTTATCTCTTTTCCTGTTCTTACTGAACATTCAGCCTCCCTAGACACACAGTAGCTCATTCCATGTCCACTATTACCCTGTTCCCCTTTATCTTTTAAATTTGTCTCCACTCCTAAACCCAGTTCTGGCTGCAAGTGCCTGGGAGGGAAATCCAGATATCTTGAAACTATCAGTCATCTGGATAACAACGGAGAGCCTCATAGTGATGATTTCAACATTGGCCAACCTTTCTCTGGCTCCTTCCTGTAGTTCTGTCTTATCCTTGGTTAAATTTTGAGTCCTATTTTGCTTAATGTAGTTGTATGTATGACATTGCTTTACCTATACCTGACTCCATGGTAGAACTTAAATAATCCTGAAAACCCAGACCCCCGTGGAAGCAAGCAGAAAGTTAGGCAAGCGTGATGTGTCTTGTTACTTGTTGGCAAAGTGCTTTCAGAAAAGTTCCATCATCTCTGCTTCCCTATTCTTGGCTTTTAAAAAAGGTATCCTTTCAACCTTGAGGATATTATGCTATGTGGAATAAGCCATAGAGAGGAAGAGAGATATTGTATGATCACTCTTATTTGTGGAACCTTAAATCAAACAAAGCCAAGCTCTTTGATAGGTGAGAACAGATAGGTGCTTTCCAGAGGGAGAGGATGGATAAAGGGTGATCAGAATGGGTGAAGAGAGTCAAAAGGTAAAAAAGTCGAGATATAAAATGAATGTCATGGTGATTTAATGTATAACCTGGTGACTAGTTAAGAATACTGTATTGCATATTTGAAATTGTTAAAGAATACATCTTAAAAGTTTTCATTACAAGAAAGAAAATTTCTGTAGCTATATATAACAACAATGTAAATTAGACTTATTTCAGTATCTACATATATCAAATCATCGTGTTGTATCCCTGAAACTAATATATGTCACTTATAATTCAATTCAAAAACTAATCATTAAATTAGAAAGGTATCAGTGCGGAAATGTGAAATACCATTTCCCACTGCACTTACCACTTTCTGCCCTCGAGTCTCCTGTCTGTACCCTGCCCTGAATTACACTCTGCCTGTTGGCATCCCATGTGAGTATTTCACTTAGCACCAGCGGCAGCTGCTCCCCATAGCAAAGCAGCTGTGAAAGCTGATCAGCCAGGATTTTTCACTTGAATCCGTTTAAACTGAGCACACAAAGATGTGGCAGACACAACTTAGTCATTTCTTTCAATTTTACTATCATAGCCTTATGCTTGGAGCAGCATGTTTGGTCTGTGCCTTGGGTACTAGGAAGAGTACCAAAGCCTCCTGTCACTAATAACACCCTTTTCCACATTAACCCTTCGAATCTCAATGAATGTTTTCGAGAACCGATAGAAGTGACTTCCCCAGGGTCTGGTTTCTCTCTCAGTGGGTGACGCTATAACACATTTCATCTTTTTGAAGTGAGCAATCTGTTAGTTTCAACACATCATTTCTCTTTTTCTCCCATATTTGCATCTGTAGCCAAAAAGGATTCATTTCACTTAGCAGCAGCTCTTAAAAGAATTAAATCTTTTATCTAGCTATCTACCTACTTATGTATTTATTTA
Organism: Capricornis sumatraensis; assembly: GCF_032405125.1. NCBI lineage: Eukaryota > Metazoa > Chordata > Mammalia > Artiodactyla > Bovidae > Capricornis > Capricornis sumatraensis. Next base: position 59,650,963 of record NC_091071.1, on the reverse strand, counting down.
ATGTAGTCACTGCCTTATCATCTACATTTTGAATGATTTCATCTTTCTCTTCTCCTTGCCGTGAACCTGTCCATTTGATTCCTCTTTGTTCCAACCCGTGGGTCCTCTCCAGCTGGGCTTTCACTGGTCTATCCAAGACCTCCTCACTTTGCAGATCCGTCTCTTTCTGTCTATCCCTGTGTTCCTAGGCTAACATAATCCTATTTGAGGCTTTTATCGTCCACTACCATGTGTGAGCCTCATTTCTGATGGAATTCATCTCAGAAATGCTGATTCTATATAAATCATCTATACAGGTTGCCTATACTGATAACATCTATCAAAGAAAATGGAACTGTATTCCACCTGTCTCATTTTTGCAAGTGTTCCTAGGGAAACCATCTCAGTATTATCCCAGGAATCCCTAATTACCTATGTTTAATCCTGCTCATACATTGCAGGCCGTATTCTAAATACTCCATATACACACCACAATTCTAGGAAATCTGGAGCATTATTCTCGTTCACAGGTTAAGAAATTGAGGCACAAAGGAGAGAGTAACTTGCTGGTCATACAACTTCTTAGAAATCAGCCTTAACCTAGGCAGTTTAGGTCTGTAGTCCATGCTCTTAAAAACCATGCCCTAAACCATGTTAGTGTTTTCACATCTAATATTTTTGCTCTCCATCTCTTCTTCAGGTCCCATGAACTTTCCAAGTTCCTCATTTGGCTGCTTACTGACAGACTAGGAGAAAACAAAGATTCTGTCTTGAAGTCATGAAATCTTATAACTTCCTCTTTACGCATCACAATTTCATTTCTTACTGTAAATTTAACTCAGTTCCTTTATCTCCATCGCTTTCCTCCATCACCTTGCCTACAGATCACATTATTGTGATTATACATTTGTGAATATATGTTTGTAATCCTTTTACTGATGCTTACTGTCACAAGGTGAGAATGTTCACAGCCCTTGTCTGAGCTCCCAAGTCTTAGGATTCTAGAATGAATTTCCTTATTTCTCTCTTGGAGTTATTTGTTGATGATTACACAATTTCCAGTCATTTTAAAGCGCAGAAAGTGAAAGTGAAAGTGAAGTCGCTCAGTCGTGACCGATTCTTTGTGACCCCGTGGACTGTAGCCCACCTGGCTCCTCTGCCCATGGGATTCTCCGCCCATGGGATTCTCCAGGCAAGAATACTGGAGTGGGTTGCCATTTCCTTCTCCAGGTGATCTTCCCGACCCAGGGATCAAACCCAGGTCTCCCACATTGCAGGCAGACGCTTTAACCTCTGAGCCACCAGGGAAGTCCCTTTTAAAGCACAGAGGACTCTGTAACCCCTTATCTTCTCAATGAAGGCTGAAATTCAAGCACACAGTAAGGCAAAACTCTTAACCAGAATAGCTGTTATGGTAGCAAAGGAAGAAACCCAGGAAATGGCATGAATTTAAATTCTTTGAAGAACTGAATAAAACATTTACTCTTCAAAAAGTGAACATTTGAACCTGATAATCCAGTTGCCATAAGTTGTCAACCTGACTTTTTTATTTTTCCTTTGTTTTTATGAAGACTAGCATGGATTCAGTTGGTGATATTGAGGAGTTATCTTTGATTCCTCTTTTTCTCTTGCTCCCAATCCATCAACTAAAAATCCTTCTTTTCCTGGATTATAAATCACAGAAGTCCTGACCCCTGACCACTTCTCTGACTCCATCTCTCCCTCTCATCCACACACTCCACCCACACTCTCCTTCTTTCTCTTCTGTGACCATTCTCAAGTCATTTTTTCCTGCCTTAGGATCTTTGTTACCAGCTCTTCTCTCTGTTCAAAATGCTACCTTTTCTCTGATCTTTTCATGGTTCATCCATTTCTGTCCAAAACCTTCCTGAACCATCCACTCTGAAGAAGCTATCCACCAATTCTATCACATAACCTTGCTTTAATCTTCTGCAGAGCACTATTTATAGTTATAAGACTTTAACCTGGGACTCTTTACCTAAGTTTTACATGAGTTCAAAAAAGAGAGGTGAAAAATACTCCAGTATTCTGAAGTGAGGTGCCAGGCTACCTACACAGGACTTTTCAAGGGGGTGGACAGCTTGGTTTCACAACTCTTGGTTGATTACCAACTTACAGTCTATAAAACTGGAGGAGGAAATACTGGAGATTAGAATATATTGTTTTCAGAGAGAATTGCTGGTGTGCTGCAAACTGCTTCCCCAAGATCTATACGGTAAAGAGGAAAGAGGAAAGGGGGCGCGGTTATCCGCCTCTTTGCCTGGGGCAGAGTTTAATAAGACCATGCAGTGATCTTGACCTTTGCCCCCTTAAACTGTGGGATGCAGACTCACACCAGAAAAGTCTAAAGGTAGAAGACTGGCTGCTCTAACAGACAAGCAGGAACAAAATGCTGAGTTGAGAATGGTCTGTGCTGAGCTTAGTTTCTCAGTCATGTCTGACTCTTTGTCAACCCAGGGACTGCAGCCTACCATGCTCCTCTGTCCACAGGGATTCTCTCCTCTGTCCATGGGGATTCTCCAGGAAAGAATACTGGAGTGGGTTGCCATGCCCCACTCCAGGGGATCTTCCCAACCCAGGGATCAAACCCAGGTCTCCCGCTTTGCAGGCAGATTCTTTATCATCTGAGTCACCAGGAAGCCCAAGAATACTGGAGTGGGTACTCTATCCCTTCTTCAGGGGATCTCCCCAACCCAGTAATTCAACCGGGGTCTCCTTCCTTGCAGGTGGATTCTTTACCAGCTGAGCTACCAGGGAAGCCCGAGAATAGTCTAGACTCCCAGAATTTACCGTGACAGAGGACACATGAGTGCTAGCTCTTGACCAGATGATAGGCACATGAGAAAGTCTCAGCCAAGAGCCCATTTAAGTCCTACCAGAAAGGGCTATGTGTAGGGGAAAAGTGATCCTAAGAGGAATGGGCTTCTAGACTCTTAGTAACTGAGAGAGAGCATTTAAGTGGCCACCTTGAGAAATACAGATCACCCACATTGTGAATAGAGCAACAGAATTCATTCATTCAATAAAAATGGTTACATCACTATTGGATTTTCACCTAGTCTGCTCATTTCCTTGCTTCCACAGTGTGCATCTCCTTTGATTAGAATATAAACTTAAAAAGGCTAAGGACTTTTTCTATCTTTTCATGGTTGGCTAGAGCAGTATTTGGCATAGTGTTGTTCAGTTGCTCAGTCTTGTCTGACTCTTTGTGACCTCATAGACTGCAGCAGCCAGGCTTTCGTGTCCCTCACATCTCCCTGAACTTGCTCAAACTTATGCCCAGTGAGTCGGTGATGCCATACAACCATCTCATCCTCTGTTGCCCCCTTCTCCTCCTGCCTTCAATCTTTCCCAGCATCAGGGTCTTTTCCAGACTCTTTGCATCAGGTGGCCAAAGTATTGGAGCTTCAGCAATTTGGCATATGGTTAGTATATTTGTGAATGAATATTTAATAAATGTTGATTGATTGAAATAGGTAAAGACTAGGAAAATATAACTTCCATTCCCTTCCACCAGTGATATGCAGTTTGTGTGAACAGTAATATGAATATCCACTAAGCAGACATGGTTTTAACTATAAGCACGAACAAGTAGAAACCTCAGAAGCAAAGGCTGATAAAAGAAATAGCTGATTAAAAATCTAACAACTCTTCATCATTTTCTCAAAAATTCTTTTTGTTTGGTCATGTTCTGTTTTCAATATAACCACTGTCTTACCATACCTCTAAGTTTCAACCTATTTATACAGATTAAGTCTTATTTTATTAGTCTATTATAGTCTTCTTATTTTTAAATGTATTTTTATATATACAAAATAATATATGTAGCATGTAAATTGTGGAATAATAATATTGGTAAATAACATTTTATCACATTATAAATAATTGTAGAAAATCATCCAAAGTTATTTGAGATTTTAGAGGGAAAATGTTAAGTCTTAGCCCTAAAATAAATTTCAGTTTTAATAAACTTGTTATCAAAAAAAGACATATACAAAATTATCTAGAGCTGTATATACATTCATTTCCATATGAACTTCATATACAGATATATATAGTTAAATGGTCACATATAAAGCTGGTATCTATATATATTTCTAGTCAATTTATGTAATATGTATAAACTTCTTTCCCAAAATGAAGATGGAGAATTTATAGAATTTTAAACTAATTTAAATTATAGCACCAATTTCTTGAAACTTTTTTGTTTACCAGGCCCTGCCTGAGAAGTTTAATAAACAATATCTAATTTAATTTTCAGAAAATCTTCAATTAAGTAATATCCCAATTTTATAAATTAGGAAACTGAGGCTTAAGAAAATTAAGCTTCTTCCCAAGATGATAGCAGAAAATCAGTTGTGATAAAGCAGAAAACTTTCTGACTCCAAAATCTATGCTCTCAAACCTCTTAGTCATTTACCACGTTCCTCCTTAAATGCATAGGCGCCACTCAATCTGTGTAGGGCCAAGATTATTTTTCATCTAATCTGAAATCATATACTGATATTTTATGTGCCTGTTTATTAATGTATGTTACTATTTCCTCTTTCACATTTAACAAGCAAGTCTTGAATTTCTACAGAGATTATTAAAAAGAAGCTAGATCCAAAGTGTCTAAGAGAGCTTTAAGATTCAATTTAAAAGAGATATTATATTGGTACAAAATTTTGATGAGTAAATCATATCTTTCAAACTAACATCATCATCTTTTCTGAGAAAAAAGCAGAGAGAAAACAAATCCATTGCTGAAAATCATGAATTTTAATAATACAGCTGAGCTGTTTGAATTCTGTGTGCATTTAGTTTTGTTTTGCTTGTGTTTGTTTACTTGTTTTGCCTTAATCAGGTTCTATAGGAAATTTGAAAGCTTTATCAAATGTCACTGTAGGCTTATTAGTATTGAGGTAGGGAGTAAACATAGTAGGGAAATGTTTTTTATTTAACTCAGAGAAAGTACTTTGTTTAATCAGTGAAAACTTTCATTAACTAGCAAATAATTATTGAGCATCTTTGATATGATTAACCCAAGGGAATTCAGAAGTTATGGTCCCTTATGGGACCTGAGAGATTCTTCTAAATGATAATTAAGGATATTGAATATTTGACTAAGACAGCATGCAAAGCAACATGTGTTTTGCATTGTACTTAGGGTATACCAACTATCAAAAATGCTTGCCTGTTCCCCGCCTCCCTCTTGCAGGCATGTTCATGGTGTTCCATCAATTAAGGGCATATATGCAATGCACGGTCACACTGAGAAAAACTTGTTTGTTCCACTGATAATCTTCTTTGATTTAGAGGAGCTCGCCTTTGGGGCCTTATGACTATGAGTCATAAATAACCAGATGAAAGTTTTTAAAGGGGTTACTTGGCTATCATAGACAAAAACATCCTGTTATAGAAATCTTCTAAACCAGTTTCCATGAGTAGAGATTTCTTTTTCCTTTGCAGTTAACTATAATCTAGCTATCATGTAGTTCTCATTTTTTAACTTCTATAATTCAGCCTAAAAATATAACTACTTAGGTATTCTGCTACTTCAGTTAGATGTCAGTGATCACTTCAGTTTGAATAGCCATCAAATCTAAAATTTTGTTTCATTAGAAGTCACTATAGAAATAACATAGCCATTGGAAGAACAATAAAAATTTCAGATTTTTATTTTGGTATTAAACTCTGATACTTCAATCTTCAAAGAAGGTTGAAATCACTTGACATCAACCTTTAAAAATTAAATTACATCTTTAACAACAATAGCTAAACCCTAAAAATAGTGCCAATTGCTTCCATTTAAATACCAGATGAGGAGATTCCCCAGATCTGTATTTTATCCATTCAGTCAAGAAACAGTGATTGAGCCATTTCCACAAAGTGCCAGACCATGTTCAAGTCCTGAGAACAGAGAATGGAATAACCTGAAGTTCCTACTCTCACCCAGACAAAGCTTCTTTCTGACAGCCATTTGTTGGTGGGTCACTCAGTCGTGTCTGACTCTGTGACCCCATGGACTGTATCATGCCAGGCTTCCCTGTCCTTCATAACCTCCTGGAGTCTGCTTAAACTCATGTCCATTGAATCAGTGATGCCATTCAACCATCTTGTCCTCTGTCATCCCCTTCTCCTCCTACCTTCAGTCTTTCCCAGCATCAGGGTCTTTTCCAATGAGTCAGTGCTTCTCATCAGGTGCCTATAGTGTCAGGTTCAGCATCAGTCCTTCCAGTGAATATTCAGGGTTGATTTCCTTTAGGATGGATTTATTTGATCTCCTTTAGGATTGACTGGTTTAATCTCCTTGCTGTTCAAGGGACTCTCAAGAATCTTCTCCAGCACTGCTGTTCTAAAGCATCAGTTCTTCAGTGCTCAGCCTTTTTATGGTCAAACTCTCACATCCATACATGACTCCTGGAAAAACCATAGCTTTGACTGTATGGACTTTTGTCGGCAAAGTGATGTCTGTTTTTGAATATGCTGTCTAGGTTGGTCATAACTTTTCTTCCAGAGAGCAAGCATCTTTTAATTTCACAGCTGCAGTCACTGTCCTCAGGGATTTTGGAGCCCAAGAAAATAGTCTGTCACCATTTCCACTTTTTCCCCTTCTACTTGCCATGAAGTGATGGGACTGGATGCCATGATCTTAGTCTTTTGAATGTTAAGTTTTAAGCTAGCTCTTTCACCCTCTTCTTTCATCTTGGTCAAAAGGGTCTTCATTTCCTCTTTACTTTCTGCCATTAGAGTGGTGTCATCTGATGGCGATAGTGTCTGTGAAAAGAATTAGAATATTTGATAGTGCAGTTTTCCAGACTTGCCTGATAATAAGACTCACCCAGGTGCCTTGTAAAAACTGCAGATTCCTGGGCTTGAAGTTTGATGACATCTGGAGTGAGTCCTATAAATCCATTATTTCACACATTGGTTGGGTTTATCTTAATAGGTAATTGTGCGCAGCATTTGGTTAGAGAATCCCAGGGTAAGAGTGGACTAGGAAAGTGCACACAGCGGTGGGTGTTTGAGGCAAGGTCTGAAAATATGGAGGATGTGGATTCCAAGCAGAGGGAAGAGCAAGGCTTAAAGGCCCCAAGCACAGTATGAAGTTGCTTACTTTCGGGGCAGAGCAAGCCAGTAAATCAGCTTCACCAGTTAGGAAAATCTTGGACAAAGGAGGTTAAAGGAGGAAGGCAGGGGCTGTGCTAAGAAGTTAGGAAGGTTTTTAAACTCAACAGGCAGCTGTTGGATGGTTTTAAGTAGAAGAATGATGATCTGGTAAACATTTGAAAAGACTGGCTCAAAAAGACTATTCATCAAAATGAGACTTGAGAATGTGCTTCACAGTCCCCTGGGATGGTTTTTTTAACAGCAATTTCCTAGTCCATATCCCATATCTTCTGAACTAAGGTCCAGACATCTATCCTTCTAACAAGCACCAAACGCCAAATAATACAGCCTCAGACTAGAAACTCTGTGAGTGTCTGGCCTCTATTTTACTTACCACTTTATACCCAGTGACTAGCATTGAAGTAGTACAGACATTACTTAATTTCTGAGGATGCTGTCAAATGTTCGTAATAAATATGTAAATGAATAATCAAATCTTTGGTATTTGAAATACATGTGATTAGAATTAAAAAGTCAGAATTTAACTAATTAGCATAATAAATAAGATTATTGGCAGTTCTGACATATTCAAATATTCCCTAAACAAATAAACTATAATCGAGCTTCCCTGGCAGTCCAGTGGCTAAGACTCCACACTTCCACTGCGGGGTGTGCAGGTTCCATCCCTAGTCAGGAAACTAAGGTCCCTCATGCTGTGTGGTGGCTCAAGCCAAACAACAAAAAAGAAACTATAATTTAAACTAGTGCTTTAATCATTGACATTAATATATGAATATTATATTCTGGCTCCTCTAATTCATCTCGATATGGTCAGAAGATCTGTCATTGCAGAAGATTATTGATGAGTAGAAAATTGTTACAGGTTATGAAAGGTAACAAAGCAGTAATTATGCATGAATAGTTTCAGTTGCTTAATACTCAGGGTTTGGTCTCAAGCACTGCATGTGTAACATCTGCAGACTGTAATGGTTGAGTGGAAAAAATGTATGAATCACGGCAAAATCTCATAGTGGAATATCCACATTTTTCTTCTAATTCTTCTAAAATTCAGCTCATAAACATAGACATGGAGAATTTTTGCATTCATATTTCAGTATTTGTTGGTGATTACAAATCTTCTTTTTTCCTAGTATCAAAAGAAATGTTATGAAGTTCAGTAATAATCTGTATAACTTTGAAAAATATAATTAATAAATAAAATATGCCTTGGGTCATAAAAAGGACAATATAGAAAGGCACTGTTTTCATAAAGTAAATAGGAGTGATGTATGAGATTCAGTGTGATTTATAACTAAACACTATGAAATTTTTTTTAAAAATTGGCATATATTGGTTTGTAAAAAACATTTCCAGGATGAATATATATCATTTCCACAGATAAAATATAAAACATTAAGTAAACTAGATCAGTTACAAACCCAATCCATATTAGGCAAATCCCATATCTTATTCACTTTATCTTCAGGGATTAACACAGAGTGAACCTTCAATAAATGTTTCATGAGTGACTGAATGGTTGTCACAATGATTTATGTCATGAATTTAATGAGACCAAGTTCATGTTCATTCAATTGAACATATCTGTTTTCTTGGCACCAAGATACACAGTATCTTTATTTTCTGCCAAAGACCCAACATATCCTTACTCCATCATCCAAAGTTACTCTTTGGTCACATAAAAAACTGAGTAATAGGGTGCTTCCAGTTTAAAATGATCCATCACAACTTTTCATTGAGTGTAATAGTGTTACCTTCTTATGCTAAGATCCAGATGGTTCCTCTGACCATGAGATTTCCCAGGCAAGAATCCAGGGAAATCTTCCCTGCCCCAGAATCCAACCCATGTCTCCTGCTTGGCAGATAGGTTCTTTACCACTGAGCCACCTGGGAAGGTCATACCTAGATATAGATATATTAATATATCTAGATCTAGAACAAGACTGAAAGATAGATACACATATACGTATATGGGTAACATACACACAGTGCCAAATATATGAATATGTGTGTGTCTATAAGTTTAAAAGATGTGAATTTGTATGATCATTATTATATAATTATCATGTGCTCAGTTGCTTCAGTCGTGTTTGACTCTTTGTAACCCCATGGACCTTAGCCCACAAGGTTCTGCTGTCCATTGGACTTTCTAGGTAAGAATACAGGAGTTGGTTGCCATTTCCTCCTCCAGAGGATCTTCCCATCCCAGGGACTGAACTCACATCTCCTGCATTGGCAGGCAGGTTCTTTGCCATTAGTGGCCACCTGGGAAGCTAGCTATGATCTCAAAGAGAAAAGAGTTAAGGCCCATTATCATAGGCTTGATACATAGTACTGGATTTTGAGTGTGTATTCCAAGGAGACTCCACTGAAGAGCTAAATATATTTAAAGCTAATAAAAATAAAAGGTTTTTTAAAAAAATTATGTTGAAGCTCTTTATACAATCACTTTATTCCACTTTCTGTCAGAGCTTATGTGCTTCCAAGGGAATACAGTAATTTGTGCATTTTCTATTTTTAAATCATTCATTGTTCTAGTTAAATATTATGAGTGTATGGCAGTTCCTAAAAGAGTTGTGCAGAGATAGGAGGTGCAATTGTGTTGTACTCAAAATAAATTCATGGTTAAAGCAAATATTTAACAACTGTCAAATACTGGATTGCACGTAGAAAAACTAATCCTGTATAGCTTTGGTAAATTAAGCTTCAAACCAAACCTTCCTTCTGTGCTTTATAATTTGAAAACCAAATGAGGAACTTTTCTGGGCAGCCTGGTTTAAGAAACCCACCTGTTTTCCCTTTTTAAAAGTTAATATGTTTAAGTAAAGGATTTACATGACTGGGCTTTAAAAACTGGAGTTGAATTGTAAAGAATAACCCTCTCACATTTAAATATTACTATGTATATTTGGGATTTATATCAATTTGATAAATGGCATATGAGGCATTAATTATAAATAATATGCTTGAAATAGAAATAATGTGCTTGAGAACCAATCAAACTCAGGTTTTGCAAACAAGATATTATCTTAGGAATGGCAGCCATCTATCCCATGGATCACCCATCAAGCCTAATGGCCAAAGACCTTCATCTTTTCTCCACATCAGCCACTCACCGTCATGGCTTCCCCCAAGACCTTGTCAGTATTCAGAAGGGTTCTGCTGAAATACTAAGTTCAGGCATTCAGCTCTCTGCTCACCAATCCCATTCTATTAGCTCCACCATGTCTGACTTCAGTCTTTCAGGGACACTTAGTCTCGTGATGATTCCCTTCTCTCTTTTACTATATTCTTTCCCTATTCAGATTAAATGCTATGCTCCATTATTTCAAATACTTGCTTCCTATTTCCTCAGTCTTCTTCTCCTGGCCCTTCAATCTGAGTACATGGGAAAACCAGCCTAGGCCCAGTCTAATTCTTCGCTTTTTCTGAAAGAACCCACACTATTCAGTGCCCCCAGAAACATTCAAACAAACTTATAGGTTATGTGAGCCTAAATGTGTGATTTTCAGACTCAACTGACTTCTCAAAAGAGTTCTGACTATCATGTTTTATTCTAAAATATTTATAGTTCTCTTTTCTTTTTAAATCTGCAACCCTATCATTTTCACTTTTATTGAATACCTTGCTTTCAACTTCGCAAGGAAAAGAGAAGCCATCAAGGTAGATTAGCTTCGGTCGCCCATTCCTATTACAGACTTCCCTTTGTGCCAGGCATATGCTCCTCCCTCCCTCGTGTAACTAGGCAGCAGGGTCCCTTCTGCCTCAGACTCACCCTTCTATTGCAGGGAAGTCCTATTACTTCCTACCACCTTAGGGGAACATGCTCCAGTGCTTCTTTTTCACTGTAACCACAAAGTCTCTTCTTATAATGACTTATACTCACAAATAATGACGTGATAAAGTGTCGGGGTCCAGCCCCGGTGGATCCAGGAAATTCGAAGCGGGGATGGAGTTGGCATCCTAGGAAAAAACTTATTTAACTACAGATATATAGAGAGATTAGAAACGGATAGTGTAGTAGGAAATATTGGTGGAGAAAAAGAGGCTGAATAACTTGGTTTATGCAGAAAACTAATAAAACCTCAAGACAAGAGGTTTGCACCATCTACGTTAGGCCGCTGGCATCCACTTGAATAGCGGAGGGTGCACCACCTTGGGCTCCCCCCTCTCGCGTGGATCTTAGAAGCCAGGGCAAGTAAGCAGACTTGGCAAGCCTCCGCACTTCAGATGGGAATTCAGCCGGAAAAGGGGAGAGAAGAACAACATGGGAGAACCCAGCATCGGTGCAAGACTCAAGACTTTATTTTCAAAATCAGCTGATATACCCCAAGTTGTACATAATTAATGGAATATGCAGAGTTATGCAGGGGCAGCAGTCCTGATCCTCATTGAGACCAGGCTTTCTTTTTGCATACCTTCCCATATACAAAAGGTATCTGGCCAAGAGGCCTGTTAACATTTTTATGGCTCTCTTCCTAGATAAATGTCTATCAACCAGAAAACTCCTTTTCCCTAAATGTGTTTCTTCTTTACTCTACATCACCCTCAAAGTACTAAATAAAGTTACATTCCTATAGAACAAAGGTGCAGTTTCTTAAGAACAAAGAAACTACTTAACTCAAAGATCTAATGTTGCTAATGCCAGATCTACTACCTGTTTTTCTATATACCAACTATATCTACAAACAAAAGATATGAAAATTTGGCAGCAAGTATTGGCTCAACAAATGAAACCTTTAATCTGTCCTATTCTAAAGATTTTGACTCCTTGGAAGCCCCTAGGATGTTTTAAGCTTCCTGTGCCTTAAAGAGGCACAAACAATCACATGCGCAACTGTAAGAGTCTGGCAGGCAGGCTAGAAAGCCATAAGAGGGGTTTTTGGATTGAAACACTCTTATTACGCCCAGGAGATTTATTATCTAAAAGCTCTAAATTAAATTTTTCCCGAAAAAGGTGGTAGGGGGACAGCCCCCTGTTAATGCCAGAAGGGTAGGTGGAAAGCATAACGCAGTAAAGCAGGCAGACTCTGTTTTTTTGGGGTGGATGCTCAGGAAATTCCAGGGGGAACCCCTGAACCTGATCACGCCCTTGCGTTTTGTCAGGCTTCCTTCCTCATGACCTTTGCCATGGGCGGGATTCCTCATGCTGGCTCCCGGCAATAAAGTCAAGAAAAAAATACATAAAATCTCTCTGGGTGTTTCTCTGTGGTCCCTATGCCTTTTTTCTGCACCCTTTAATAGCTGCTGCTGCTGCTGCTGCTGAAGTCACTTCAGTCGTGTCCGACTCTGCGACCCCATAGACGGCAGCCCACCAGGCTCCCCCATCCCTGGGATTCTCCAGGCAAGAACACTGGAGTGGGTTGCCATTTCCATAGCTAAGCTTTTAGAAAGACCAGGTGGCACAGTGGTAAAGACTCCACCTGCCAATGCAAGAGATGCAGATTTGATCCCTGGATTGGGAAGATCCCGTGGAGTAGGACATGGAACCCCTTCTAGCATTCTTGCATGGAAAATTCCATGGACAGAGGAGCCTGACAACCTACAGTCCATGTTGGGGTCACAAAGAGTCAGACCCAACTGAGCATGCACACAAAGTCAAGGTGACATGCTATTAGAAGAGCCTTGAGCTAAAAATACTACTCTCCTTACCATTTCCTTTTCCTCGCCTCCCATTCACTCTTGGATCCATCTGTAATCTGGTTTTTGCCTTCACCATACCACTGAAAGGCCTCTCACCAAAGTCTCTAATGACCACTGTGTCAATCAAGATTCCACCGGAAAAGAGATGGGACGTTTAGGCTGGGATAATTTGAAGAGGATGTAATATAAAAAGATGATAAAAACTCATAGGTAGAGTACAGTGAACACTCAAGGGATAGCCTGATACCTCAGAACTAATAAATGCAGAAAGCTCTTTCCCAGCCCAGCCCAAGACAGGTGAGTAGAGAACTGCCAAAAGGAACCGTGACCTTAGGTCAACGAAAGCAAAGTTACAAAGAAGCTGAGGGGAAATATCTCTTCCCCCATTTTCCCTCCTTATCGTGTCACTGCTCACCATTGTTCTAATGCAAACAGCCCAAGGTAAGATACAGTTTGTTGGGGTGGTTCATACTGGTCAGCCTCCTGGCCATGGAGCAAGATGAAGAAGGCTGGGTACACAGAGAAGAAAACCAGTGCAACCTTGGTGCCGAACCTGTTGTGCAGCTTAGCAGCTTTATCTTACTTAGGCTCTTAATGGCCCTTAACAATGTTGGCCTCTTCTGGAAGCTCCTTTTTTGTGGCCCTTAGATGCCACCATTATCTGTCTTCTTCCTCACCTTCTTTTGCACCTTCTATGCCTTTTTCAAATGCTGGTTCTCTTCAAGGCCATGGCTCCTCAAAGGTTGCTTTTCCTCTAATTGCCCTGCAGTGGCCTCATCTATTCCTGTTGCTTGTCACCGTCTTCATGTTTCTCAGGTCTACATTTTGGGCCCACATCTTTATCTTGAGTTTCAGGCTCACTTCCTCATCTGTCTATAGTCCTGCTTCACTTAGAAGTCTCAAAGACACCTCTAGATAAAATCCCGTTCATATTTCTTACTTTAATAAACGAAACAATCATTCTTGCAATTTTCCAAAGGGGGGAAAAAAAAAAAACAAAACTGGTTTTCAACCTGACATCACTTTTACAGCTAATAAGAATCCCTTTCATTTTTATCTTAAGCACTGTCCAATTTCATTACATTCATCCCCACTGCCACTACTCAAGTCTCCATGCCATGTGTGTGCTGTTGTGTCCGACTCTTTATGACCCCACGAACTATAGCCCGCCAGGCTCCTCTCTCCATGGGATTTCCCAGGCAAGAATACTGGAGTGGGTTGATATTCCCTTCTCTAGGGAACCTTCCTGACCCAGGGATTGAATCTGCGTCTCTTGGGCCTCTTGCATTGGCAGGCAGATTTTTTTGTCACTGCACCACCCACGTCTAGGCCACTGTAAACTCACTTCTGGGTTCTGGAATCAGCATAGCATCTTCCTTCCTCCTCTGCATCCGTTCTCAGCACATTCTGTACCTTCAGCCAGAGTGTAGTTTCTATGACAAATCTGCTTGTTATATTTTCCTTCTTTAACAGTTTCCAATAGCTCCACATTTTTTCTTAGAATAAAGTCTACATTTTTTTATCTTGGCTTTCTAAATGTATCATTTCTTCTTGTAGGCATCACTATATTAAATTCCAACAGAGCAGCATTTCTTCCAGTTACCTTAACAGGCCATGCTCAATCTCACCTCTGGTCCTTCACACAATCTTTGCCTTCTTCTTTGGGTAGCACTTGCCCACTTTCTACCTGGGTAATTCCTGCTCTGCCCTCAAGCCACAGCATAAATGTCACTTCCCTTGAGAAGCCTCTGATAATCCAAACCTGGATATTATGCACCTCTCTTACCCTTTAGTATACTGTACTTCCCAACATGCATTTGGCAGATGTTTAAAGTGACTCTTTTCTCTTATGAGTATTTTCTTGGGCTCTTCTGAGATCCCTCATGACTAAAGATGGCTCCTTTACATTCCTCTACTTCTTGGTCTCTGAGTATCTAGCAAGTCATATCCAGGCTCTTTCCCATGAGGCCTCCATGACCCTCCAAAGACTTGTTGGGAACAACCTCCCAAAAACAACCCAGGCAGCTCTTATAGGCGATGCCCATCTGGGCCCCTGTCTGTGGGCCATGCTGTTTCTCTGAAAGCGTTGCTCCCCTCCATCACCGTGGGTCACTTTAGCTGAGACCCAGTCCTCAGCAGGCTCAGGCAGGACTGCAGTCCACTGTGATGCCACAGTTCCAGAGACCACCTCCAAGAGTCTCTGTGTGGCCTCTTCGAAGCCCCTCTCACTTGACTAGAGGAAACAAAAATAGGCTTCTTGACCCTCTCTCACCACAAAGAACCACAAGCGCTCTGGTGCCTCTCTCTCTCCAAAGAATCCTCCAGGAAACCCCTTCTTGTCTCTTGAGC
Organism: Capricornis sumatraensis; assembly: GCF_032405125.1. NCBI lineage: Eukaryota > Metazoa > Chordata > Mammalia > Artiodactyla > Bovidae > Capricornis > Capricornis sumatraensis. Next base: position 59,635,861 of record NC_091071.1, on the reverse strand, counting down.
TTTCCAAGCTTTGTCAGCTGGAATTGGGCGGCTAGCTGAGGAGAGCCAGAGCCCCTCCTAAGTCCAGCTGTAGGGTCAGTTAACACCTCAGATGTGAGATGGCAGCTTGTCACCTCTGGCTCAGGCCTCAGCTAAAACCCAAACAAGAAGAGCCTTACTTAACAGCTGGCTACCACTGAGATGTAGATGTGTATTAGACACTTACCAAAATCACAAAATTCCTATTTGACGGTAAGACCAAGCTGGGTAAATAAAGCCTAGAGAAGGTGAGTAAGCAAAACTATGAGTAGTAGGGTAACAGGCAGAGCTCACTCATTTCCAAAGAAGCTACACTCTCAACCCCATATCACGCTTCAAAGGGGGGAATAAACTGCTCTCTACATCTATGGAGCACAATGACAGGAGAAAGACATGAATCATATGATTTCTTTTCCAAATATTTGCATATGTGTTTGGTATGAAAACTAGAGAACAAATGAGGGATGTTTTTCCCAATAAACATGAAGTATGTTCCACAAAATTATTCAGATGTTGAAAGAATAGAGTATAAATTTCTCTTTTAGGTTTTGGTTTTTTTTTTTTTTTTTTTTTATATTCGGGAGAACTTACATGATCTGAGAAGAGAACTGACCTCTAAAAAAACCTCATTTCAAGCATGACATATGACTTCAGAGGGACTCATTTCCTCTTTGGAAAGTTTGTAAGCTTTATAACAGAGACACAGGCATGGAGGAGATTGAGGGGAAGAAGCTGGGGGTTTTCTTCCATAGCAGTTGGTGGGCTGTTAGCAGCTTGGCTCCTCGGGGGGAAGATGCTCCAGTGGAATAGCTCTCTGTCAACTGGAGTGCCCCAGCTCTCTGGGGCCCAGTAACTGCTTCCTCACCTTGGCCTTCAGGTCTGGTGGTGATGCTGGCACTCTACGACTTTTTTTTTCTTTGGCTGCACTTGGTCTTTTTGCTTTCTGCTGGCTTTCTCTCGTAGCTGTAAGGAGTGGGGGCTACTCTTTGTTGTGGTGTGTGTGCTTCTTGTTACGGGGGCTTCTCTTATTGCAGAGCACAACCTCTAGGTGCGAGGGCTTCAGTAGTTGCAGCAGGCGGACTCAGTAGCTGTGGGATACAGGCTTCATTGCACCACAGCGTGTGGAATCTTCCTGGACTAGGGATCAAGCCTGTGTCCCCTGCATCTACAGGCAGAATCCTATCCACTGCGCCACGAGGAAAGTGCTCCATCACTCTTTTTTACCTACTTGTAAGCCTGCCCTCACACTGTTGAGTAGTCCCTTGATTAAATGTTTACGCTGCTGAGTGTGCCATCCCTTTCCTGATACACTGAGACAGGTCTGTCCATAGAACATGTCTGTTTGCCAAATCCCTCCTTAGACTGGCTGTTGGAATTTCTTGAATCCTTGAATACCTGGGACTCAGTCCAATGTCAAATTGTTAAAGATAGCATTTTCTAGAGGGTCAAATGACTTCATGTGTACCTATTTAGGAGGCCACAGAATATTTTCCACAAAATGATTATGTACAATAAGCTTACAGCTCCTGGGTATAGCACTGGCACTGTTCACATCTTACAAATGACAAGAAAAGGCTAATACAAAAACTACCTTTCAAAGTTCAAAGGCAGCTTAAGGGATTTTTTTTGAAGGGACAGAAAAAAAAAAAAAAAAAACTATAGTTTTGGAAATCCTTCTATGTGCCCACCCATCTAACCCCCTGCTGTTTTAGTGATTTACTGGGTTGGGAGGCCAATGCATTAAACCTGCTTTGTGCAATGCAAAGGAGGCATAAGACAAAGCTCTAAAACCTCATGTGATTCCAAGTTTACTAGGAGGAAAGTGTCCTCAGAAAAAGGAGAAAGCTGTTAACTCCATAAGCCAGTAGGACCCAAGTGTTGCTGTCTAGAGATGCTGCTTTATTCACAGAAAAAGCCATCTGTAGTTTTCACATCAAAGGTCAAGCTGAGCTGCGGGGTGGCCTTTGTGTGGCAATTACAGCATTCCAAACAGCACCAAGCAATGCATTCTTCATTTCCTTACCAAGCTGTTCTCCTTTCTCGCCTTTCCCTCCCCTCAAAGGATCCTGCAAAAAAGATAAATTGCACCCGAGGCCCAACCTGAGTCACATGTTATATATTAGAGAACCCTGAAAAATACTCTTTATTTTCTTAGCCCTTCTAATTGTTTTGCATATTTTCAAATATATTTCTCTGCTCACAGAAACTGTGTGTCAACCCCAAATAATTTATTTTATAGTGAAGTTTCCATAGATACATAAGCCTATAAATTATTTTAATACCACTTTTCATTAGTATTATATAGGTAAAAAGTAAAACAGTTTCATAAAGCTTTCAAATATACAATAGTGAGTTCTTGATTGAAGCAGAAAGAGCATCACATTGGAATAAAATTATTATAAGCTATTCTTAAGACAAGAGTTTTGATATTTTATCTTTTTTCATTTTTTAAATTGGTACTTTTGAGCAAATTAGTGTGTTTAAAGATTATTTTTAGAAGGTTGATTTCTGAAAAACAGAATATTTTAGAGTTAAAAAGTCAAGCCATTTTTCATAACAGTATTAACATTTTCATCTTTCATTGCTCAGACAGGTTTTGTACTCAGATTTTCTTTTCACTATATAAGAGACAATGGTGCACGTTATTAGTTAAGCTACTGGATGTGATCATTCATAAGATAAACTAGTGTGTCAGTATTTCTAACTAAGACAATCAGTCAGAAATTTCTCCTTTCCCATGATTTATGTTTTTGAGTGTTTTGGCAAATATTTTATACTTTTAAATATGTACAGTAATTAAACAAATGCATCTAGCTCTAAGTAATTTCATCTGAAATATAATTATATACATAAAAATCAAAAATTTAAATGTGGTATTCAATTTACTTTAAGATATTTGAGTTCTTAGTACTAAATAGTACTTTTTTACAATTATAATAAAAATGTTTCCCTAACATTGTTTCCTCAAAAGGAAATCTATAGCAGAATCTACAGATTAATTCATTGCCTAAATTCCTTTTATTTTTTAAATTTATTCTTAATTTTACTTTTGGCTGTGCTCTGTGGCTTTTGGAATCCTAGTTCCATGACCAGGGATCAAACCTGGGCCCTCTTCAGTGAAAGTGTGGAATCCTAACCACTGGGCTGCCAGGGGATTCTTTTTCTTTTTTCACAATCTCTCTTTTTTTTAAATTGCAGTAAATAATTCATCATCTTCATTGTTCAACTGTATATCAGAGCTTCTTGGTAAAGAACTGCATGGTCCATTGAGGAGGTACAACATAATATTGTCCATGATTAAGGGAGTTTAAGATTAGAGGCCAGAAATTTATTCCATGTATTTATAGATATATAGATATTGTGAGGTCATTTACTTTTCTTTTCTGACATTATTCTTTAGTAAACCAGGGCATTGTTGGGATTTGGAAATTGATTCTTCCAGAATCAGAGAGAATTAAATAGTTTTGCAAAGGGATAGCCCTGGAGCTGACCGCCTGGTGCAGAGATGTGTAGTTTACAGTTTTGTGGTATGGAAGCACTTTCAGCATCAAGCATCAAGTCAGGAGACTCCATTCAACAACACTCATGCCATAGGCAGGCACCCATGAAGGGGAGCCATCCTGTTTCCAAAATGAAATAACAGGCTGCATTAGGCCTTTTCAAAACTCTGTTAATGAGTGTAAGAAACACAGTTTTGCATCACAACACAGTACACACTAGTGAACATGCACATACGTACATCTTCCTATTTATATACAATTGAAACTAAATTTCACAAAACAATACTTATGGGAACTATAGCAAAAGGAATATTTTAATATTCTATTCATCATTTTTTAATATATTGATTTTTTTTTACCTTTATTTTACTTTACAATACTGTATTGGTTTTGCCATACATCAACATGAATCTGCCATGGGTGTACATGAGTTCCCAATCCTGAACCCCCCACCCACCTCCCTCCCCATACCATCTCTCTGGGTCATCCCAGTGCACCAGCCCCAAGCATCCTGTATCCTGCATCAAACCTAGACTGGCGATTCATTTCTTACATGGTATTATACATGTTTCAATGCCATTCTCCCAAATCATCCCACCCTCTCCCTCTCCCGCAGAGTCCAAAACTCTGTTCTATACATTTATGTCTCTTTTGCTGTCTTGCATACAGGGTTATCGTTACCATCTTTCTAAATTCCATATATATGTGTTAGTATGCTGTATTGGTGTTTTTCTTTCTGGCTTACTTCACTCTGTATAATAGGCTCCAGTTTCATCCACCTCATTAGAACTGATTCAAATGTATTCTTTTTAATGGCTGAGTAATACTCCATTGTGTATATGTACCACTGCTTTCTCATCCATTCATCTGCTGATGGACATCTAGGTTGCTTCCATGTCCTGGCTATTATAAACAGAGCTGCAATGAACATTTCAATTCTGGTTTCCTCGGTGTGTATGCCCAGCAGTGGGATTGCTGGGTCACGAGGCAGTTCTATTTCCAGTTTTTTAAGGAATCTCCACACTGTTCTCCATAGTGGCTGTACTAGTTTGCATTCCCGCCAACAGTGTACGAGGGTTTCCTATTCTTCACACCCTCTCCAGCATTTATTGCTTGTAGACTTTTGGATCACAGCCATTCTGACTGGTGTGAAATGGTACCTCATTGTGGTCTTGATTTGCATTTCTCTGATAATAAGTGATGTTGAGCATAATTTCATGTGTTTGTTAGCCATCTGTATGTCTTCTTTGGAGAAATGTCTATTTAGTTCTTTGGCCCCTTTTTTTTTTAATTTTTATTTTTACTTTATTTTACTTTACAATACTTTATTGGTTTTGTTATACATTGACATGAATCCACCACGGGTGGCCCATTTTTTGATTGGGTCGTTTATTTTTCTGGAATTGAGCTGCAGGAGTTGCTTGTATATTTTTGAGATTAGTTGTTTGTCAGTTGCTTCATTTACTATTATTTTCTCCCATTCCAAAGGCTGTCTTTTCACCTTGCTTATAGTTTCCTTTGTTGTGCAGAAGCTTTTAAGTTTAATTAGATCCCATTTGTTTATTTTTGCTTTTATTTCCAGTATTCTGGGAGGTGGGTCATAGAGGATCCTGCTATGATTTATGTCAGAGAGTGTTTTGCCTATGTTCTCCTCTAGGAGTTTTATAGTTTCTGGTCTTACATTTAGATCTTTAATCCATTTTGAGTTTATTTTTCTATATGGTGTTAGAAAGTGTTCTAGTTTCATTCTTTTACAAGTGGTTGACCAGTTTTCCCAGCACTACTTGTTAAAGAGATTGTTTTTAATCCATTGTATATTGTTGCCTCCTTTGTTGAAGGTAAGGTGTCCATAGGTGTGTGGATTTATCTCTGGACTTTCTATTTTGTTTCATTGATCTATATTTCTGTCTTTGTGCCAGTACCATACTGTCCTGATGACTGTGGCTTTGTAGTAGAGCCTGAAGTCAGGCCGGTTGATTCCTTCAGTTCCATTCTTCTTTCTCAAGATTGCTTTGGCTATTCGAGGTTTTTTTTTTTTAATTTCCATACAAATTGTGAAATTATTTGTTCTAGCTCTGTGAAAAATACCATTGGTAGCTTGATAGGGATTGCATTGAATCTGTAGATTGCTTTGGGTAGTATACTTATTTTCATGATATTGATTCTTCCAATCCATGAACATGGTATATTTCTCCATCTATTAGTGTCCTCTTTGATTTCTTTCACCAGTGTTTTATAGTTTTCTATATATAGGTCTTTAGTTTCTTTAGGTAGATATATTCCTAAGTATTTTATTCTTTTCATTGCAATAGTGAATGGAATTGTTTCCTTAATTTCTTTTTCTACTTTCTCATTATTCGTGTATGGGAATGCAAGGGATTTCTGTGTGTTGATTTTATATCCTGCAACTTTACTATATTCATTGATTAGCTCTAGTAATTTTCTGGTGGAGTCTTTAGGATTTTCTATGTAGAGGATCATGTCATCTGCAAACAGTGAGAGTTTTACTTCTTCTTTCCTAATTTGGATTCCTTTTATTTCTTTTTCTGCTCTGATTGCTGTGGCTAAAACTTTCAGAACTATGTTGAATAGTAGCAGTGAAAGTGGGCACCCTTGTCTTGTTCCTGACTTTGGGGAAATGCTTTCAGTTTTTCACCATTGAGGATAATGTTTGCTGTGGGTTTGTCATATATAGCTTTTATTATGTTGAGGTATGTTCCTTCTATTCCTGCTTTCTGGAGAGTTTTTATCATAAATGGATGTTGAATTTTGTCAAAGGCTTTCTCTGCATCTATTGAGATAATCATATGGCTTTTATTTTTCAATTTGTTAATGTGGTAAATTACATTGATTGATTTGTGGATATTGAAGAATCCTTATATCCCTGGGATAAAGCCCACTTGGTCATGATGTATGATCTTTTAAATGTGTTGTTGGATTCTGATTGCTAGGATTTTGTTAAGGATTTCTGTATCTATGTTCATCAGTGATATTGGCCTGTAGTTTTCTTTTTGTGACATCTTTGTCAGGTTTTGGTATTAGGGTGATGATGCCCTCATAGAATGAGTTTGGAAGTTTACCTTCCTCTGCAATTTTCTGGAAGAGTTTGAGTAGGATAGGTGTTAGCTCTTCTCTAAATTTTTGGTAAAATTCAGCTGTGAAACCGTCTGGACGTGGGCTTTTGTTTCCTGGAAGATTTCTGATTATGGTTTCAATTTCCATGCTTGTGATGGGTCTGTTAAGATTTTCTATTTCTTCCTGGTTCAGTTTTGGAAAGTTGTACTTTTCTAAGAATTTGTCCATTTCTTCCATGTTGTCCATTTTGTTGGTATATAATTGCTGATAATAGTCTCTTATGATCCTTTGTATTTCTGTGTTGTCTGTTGTGATTGCTCCATTTTCATTTCTAATTTTATTGATTTGATTTTTCTCCCTTTGTTTCTTGATGAGTCTGGCTAAATTCCATGCAAATAGTGACCAAAAGAAAGCAGGAGTAGCAATACTCATATCAGATAAAATAGACTTTAAAACAAAGGCTGTGAAAAGAGACAAAGAAGGACACTACATAATGACCAAAGGATAAATCCAAGAAGATAAAACAATTATAAATATACATGTACCCAACATAGGAGCACCGCAATTTGTAAGACAAATGCTAGCAAGTATGAAAGGGGAAATTAACAATAACACAATAATAGTGGGAGACTTTAATACCCCACTCACACCTATGGATAGATCAACTAAACAGAAAATTAACAAAGAAACACAAACTTTAAATGATACAATAGACCAGTTAGACCTAGTTGATATCTATAGGACATTTCACCCCAAAACAATGAATTTCACCCTTTTCTCAAGTGTTCACAGAACCTTCTCCAGGATAGATCACATCCTGGGCCATAAATCTAGCCTTGATAAATTCAAAAAAATTGAAATCATTCCAATCATCTTTTCTGACCATAATGCAGTAAGATTAGATCTCAATTACAGGAGAAAAAGTATTAAAAATGGCAACATATGGAGGCTGAACAACAAGTTTCAGAATAACCAACAAATCACAGAAGAAATCAAAAAAGAAATCAAAATATGCATAAAAATGAATGAAAATGAAAACACAACAACCCAAAACCTGTGGGACACTATAAAAGCAGTGCTAAGGGAAAGTTCTGGAGAAGGCAATGGCACCCCACTCCAGTACTCTTGCCTGGAAAATCCCATGGATGGAGGAGCCTGGTAGGCTGCAGTCCATGGGGTCGCTGAGGGTAGGACACGACTGAGCGACTTCACTTTCACTTTTCACTTTCATGCATTGGAGAAGGAAATGGCGACCCACTCCAGTGTTCTTGTCTGGAGAACCCCAGGGATGGGGCAGCCTGGTGGGCTGCTGTCTATGGGGTCACACAGAGTCGGACACAACTGAAGCAACTTAGCAGCAGTGCTAAGGGGAAAGTTCATAGCAATACAGGCATACCTCAAAAAACAAGAAAAAAGTCAAATAAATAACCTAACTCTACACCTAAAGCAACTAGAAAAGGAAGAAATGGAGAACCCCCAGGTTAGTAGCAGGAAAAAAAAAATCTTAAAAATTAGGGCAGAAATATATGCAAAAGAAACAAAAGAGACCATAGCAAAAATCAACAAAGCCAAAACCTGGTTCTTTGAAAGGATAAATAAAATTGTATACTGATTTTGACCCAATAACTTATGTCATATCTCACTGAAGAGTAGCACTCAGCTTTTGAAAAGCACTGTAAAGACTGACAGGTAAATGAGTACCTGTTATTCTCCAAGTTCCAGTAAAGGTGCCCAAGGGAAGGTGGACTTCCTTTGATCAATGCTGTCTACACATTCTTTCACGTTTAGCCTCACAAAGACTGATGAAGTTGGAGGATCTAAAGCAGTACTTGGAAACTTTGAATGTCTGATTCATTGAGATGAGAAAATGGAAACCTCTAAAATATAATTTGAGCCACACAATCTCATTGGTTAAGTCTGCTTAGAAATAGCAGGTAGTCATTGATGCTTATGCAGTTCATAACATTGTGATATAATTTATTAATTAAGCCTGTTTCTCAGATTAACAACTGGGATGATCTCTTACTTATAGCTTCCTAGAGAAATGGTGAAAAAGAGATGAGAGAATGGGCCTGGCCTCCTGTTCAGCTCTCTTCCTGTCTTGAGAGAGCAGGCTGAACCTGACTCTAGCCTGAGAATCTGAGGCAAAGGTTCTTTACTTTTCATACAAGAGGGGAGATCTAGCATTATACAAATTAACTGGACAGATATTGAAATACCCTGTAGGCTTCTGGTTGAACCTCTGCCAAGGAAAAAAAAATCCTTTAATTTTGATTAAGCCACAACTCTCAAGAAAAATAAGAACCTTTCAGAGAAGTAATGGCCTGTAGGCTTCCAAAAATTGACTGAGTGAATCTGAATTATTTGCAAGCATCAGATGGGGCTAAAAACAAATGTAACATGACTTCTTAGAGTCCGAACAAGTTGAGAACATGAAGGAAAGAACCTAGAATAGAACACAGATACAGGCAGCCTCTGGGGTCTGGGTGAATGACAGGACAACATGAGGACAAAGCAGAACCTGAAAGGGAATAGGCACCAAGGATGGCTTTTTAAATTTGAATGCAGAGTTCCAAAGAATAGCAAGGAGAGATAAGAAAGGCTTCCTCAGTGATCAGTGCAAAGAAATAGAGGAAAACAACGGAATGGGAAAGACTAGAGATACCTTCAAGAAAATCAGAGATACCAAGGGAACATTTCATACAAAGATGGGCTCGATAAAGGACAGAAATAGTATGAACCTAACAGAAGCAGAAGATATTAAGAAGAGGTGCCAAGAATACACAGAAGAACTATACAAAAAAGATCTTCATGATCCAGATAACCACGATGGTGTGATCACTCACCGAGAGCCAGACATCCTGCAATGTGAAGTCAAGCGGGCCTTAAGAAGCAATCACTAGTAGCAACAGTAGTGCAGGTGATGGAATTCCAGTTGAGCTATTTCAAGTCCTAAAAGATGATGTTGTGAAAGTGCTGCACTCAGTATGCCAGCAAATTTGGAAAACTCATCACTGGCCACAGGACAGCAAAAGGTCAATTTTCATTCCAATCCCAAAGAAAGGCAATGGCAAAGAATGTTCGAACTAATGCACAGTTGCTCTTATCTCACATGCTAGCAAACTAATGCTCAAAATTCTCCAAGCCAGGCTTCAGCAGTATGTGAACTGAGAACTTCCAGATGTTCAAGCTGGATTTAGAAAAGGCAGAGGAACCAGAGATCAAATTGCCAACATCTGTTGGATCATTGAAAAAGCAAGAGAGTTCCAGAAAAACATCTACTTCTGCTTTATTGACTACGCCAAAGCCTTTTACTGTGTGGATCACAACAAGCTGTGGAAAACTCTTAAAAACAATGGGAATACCAGACCACCTGAACTGCCTCCTGAGATCTGTATGCAGGTCAAGAAGCAACAGTTAGAACTGGACATGGAAAAAGAGACTAGTTCTAAATTTTTAAAGGATTAAATCATGGCTGTATATTGTCACCCTGCTTATTTAACTTATATGCAGAGTACGTCATGTGAAGTGCCGGGCTGGATGAAGCACAAGCTGGAACCAAGATTGCTGGGAGAAATATCAATGACCTCACATACGCAGATGACATCACCCTTATAGCAGAAAGTGAAGAACTAAAGAACCTCTTGATGAAAGTGAAAAAGGAGAGTGAATACACTGGCTTAAAACTCAATAGTCAGAAAACGAAGATCATGGCATCCAGTCCCATCACTTCATGGCAAATAGAGGGGGAAACAATGGAAAGAGTGACAGATTTTATTTTGAGGGGGGGCTCCAAAATCACTGTAGATGGTGAGTGCAGCCATGAAATTAAAAGACACTTCCTCCTTGGAAGAAAAGCTATGAGCAACCTAGACAGCATATTACAAAGCAGAAACATTACTTTGCCAGCAAAGGTCTGTCTAGTCAAAGCTATGGTTTTTCCAATAGTCATGTACGGATATGAGAGTTGAACCATAAAGAAAGCTGAGCACTGAAGAATTGATGCTTTTGAACTGTGGTGTTGGAGAATACTCTTGAGAGTCCCTTGAACTGCAAGGAAATCCAACCAGTCTATCCTAAAGGAAATCAGTCCTGAATATTCATTGGAAGGACTGATGTCACTGAAGCTGAAACTCCTGATTTGAAAAGACCATGATGCTGGGAAAGATTGAAGGCAGGAGGAGAAGGGAATGACAGAGGATGAGATGGTTGGATGGCATCACCAACTTGATGGACATGAGTTTCAGTATCCTCTGGGAGTTGGTGATAGGAAGCCTGGTGCTGTGGTCCACGGGGTCGCAAAGATTCGGACATGACTGAGCGACTGAACTGAAAGGCTAAGCTGTTCTAATGTTATCCCAGGGAGTTTTAACAATAGAAGAATTCAAAAATGATTTTCATGTCCTGCTCACGTATCAGTCTGGGCCAAGTAGGCAGGCTTCTGTGCTCTGCACTTCAGAGATCCAGGCTTCTTCCATCTCCTTTCTCCACTATCATCTAGGGTGTTTCCCCTACCTTACAAGGAATGCTTTCTAAAGACAGTTCCTTTAAATAGAATTTGTTCTAGTTTTTTGAGTGAGAAAATGCCCAAAGGATAATTTGCACACTGCTTTAAGTCCTGGGACTGGAAGAGGCATGCAGAGCTTCCACTGACTTTCCCCTGGTGAGAACAAAGTCAGAGTCGTGTTTAGCGGTAAGGATTTGGGGAGGGGTGGAAATGCCAGAAATGATAGTCCCTGGCTTGGTGGCCAGATGTCCAACTTAGCCATAATACTTTGGGGAGAGTGAAGTTTGATGATCAGCTTGCAGTCCCTGCCATAGCCTCCTTACAGTCAGCCCCGGCTGACGGTACGTCTCTCACTGCTGTTCAAATGCAGTCTCTGGTGCATCCAGAATGCTGTCACTCTGTATAAAGCAGTCTTCATGGTGCAAATTTTACTTGAACATTTATCATCAGGTCATTGACATAACTATAAAGCCTTTTGAAAAATAACCTTATATTAATTTTAATCCAATTTTTCTATTAGCTTGGATTGCTTTACACTGCTAATATAAAATTTCTGGGACTAAGGCCATAAAGTTAAAAGTGAATGTCTTTAATCAGTTCCAGATTTTCAATCTAACTTCTAATATAAATTTTGCTCCTGAAATTTAATATATACTGTAAGAAACAAGATACAATAGATAAGTCATAAGCTTTAAAAATACTGGTTTGAACACATTAAGGTCTGACAAACATCAGCTATCTATACTCAAAATGCTCTTGCATATAAGGAAAATTAATTTGGTTTCTGTGTGTGTGAATCAATGCATTGCCCAGATAAAATTATCTGTTACATTTATGAATAATCTAGACTTGAATTTTAATGTCTTAGAAGATTTTTTTTTGGTTGCCCTAGGTTTTTGTTCGGAGAAGGCAATGGCACTCCACTCCAGTACTCTTGCCTGGAAAACCCCATGGACGGAGGAGTCTGGTAGGCTGTAGTCTGTGGGGTCGCTGAGGGTTGGACACGACTGAGCGACTTCACTTTCACTTTTCACTTTCATGCATTGGAGAAGGAAATGGCAACCCATTCCAGTGTTCTTGCCTGGAGAATCCCAGGGGAACGGGGGAGCCTGGTGGGCTGCCGTCTATGGGGTCGCACAGAGTCGGACATGACTGAAGCGACTTAGCAGCAGCAGTTTTTGTTGCTGTGCACGAGCTTTCTCTGGTTGTGCAGAATGGAGTCTACTTCTCTAGCTGCTCTGCGTGGGCATCTCATTGTGGTGGCTCCTCTTGCCAGTCACAGGCTCTAGGGTTCATGGGCTCAGCCATTGTTGCACACAGACTTAGTTACTCAGAGGAATGTGGAATTTTCCCAGACCAGGGATCAAACCCTTGTCCCTTGCATCAGTGGGTAGACTGTCCACCACTGGACCACCAGAGAAGTCTCCCAGAAGATGGCTTTTGGTTTTTCTTTCAAGGAAGGGTCTTTGAAACACAATTTTAATATAAGGGAAGGGTCAATTTTGGCTAAGTGGAAAACTAGAATTTAAAACCTAATACGTAGAAGACAGCTTAGATTTTGCCTAATTCAGAGGTGGTTTTTTGTTTGTTTGCATTTGTCCATTTCAGTCTATGATAGTCTCTAAGAAACAGTGCTAATCTTAAATCCACCTGCCAATGCAGGAGACCCAGTTTCGATCCCTGGTCTGGGAAGATCTCACCTGCCGTGAAGCAGCTAAGCCAATGTGTCACTACTATTGAGCCAGTGCTCGAGAGCCCAGAAGCCACAGCTGTTGAGCCCATGTTCTGTAACTACTGAAGCCCACACGCATTAGAGCCCATGCTCCATAACAAGAGAAGCCACCTCAATAAGAAGCCCTGCTTGCCGCAACTAGAGAAAACACCCGTGCAGCAACGAAGACCCGGCACAGCCAAATAAATAAATAAATATATGTAAAAAGAGAGAAAGCAGTGGGTTGTTTGTAAAGAACAGTACAGAGTAATAGAAAGCATTTGAAGATCACAGTGAAAACTCTGAATAGCAAAGTCCTTGTTGACATCTTTTACCTCTGCATTGGCAGGTGGATTCTTTACCACTGAACCACCAGGGAAGTCCTGAAGTCCACTGCTTTCTCTTTTAACTGATTATGATGATTTTCTCATTGAACTTTATGGACTTTACTGTTGCACTTCAGAAAGATTTTCAGTACAATATGTGATGTACTGTTTCAAGTGCTGAGCATACAGAGATAGACACAAGCAGCTCAAGTGGAGGCAGCAGAAAAGAGATAAGTGAAACAGTACGGGACAAAAAAAAGTTTATCAGAAAAATAAAGCAGATGTCTTAGCCTGATCAGGGAGGGTCTCCCTGAGGAGGTAACATGGCAAGGAATAAGGGAACAAGTCATGTGAATATCTGAAGAAAGAAATGTATGGCCAGAAGATAGAAAGTACCAAGGCCACAACATTTAAAAATAGTGTAGCATTTTGGTGGAACAGAAAAAAGGCCAGGGCTGGAATGAACTGAATAAAGCATGAGGTGAGGTTGCAGAAATCCACAAGGCCTTTTTGCTGTGACCAAGGAGCTGATTTCACTGGGCTAAATGAAATGGAAACCCCTTGGAAGGGCTTGAGCAGGGAAGTCACATGACTTGATTTACGTTTTTAAATGATCACTCTGACAGTTATGTGAAGAATTGATGGTAAAGGGGACAAGCACAGAGGCGCCAGTAAAAAGGCTTTTAGAGAAATGAGAAAAGATGGTGGCTTAAACCAGTATGAAGAGAGCAGAGGTGGTAAACACATTAAAAAAACACAAAATCTTCCCTAGGCTATGCTAGTTTTCTTCCCAGAAGCCATCCTCACTTTCATTCCTTGCTGACAGCATTCTGACATTCATTCGGTGTGCCAGCCAGGTGATGGATCATGACTGCTCTACCCATATCCCCACCATTCCTTCCCCTCTTGGTAGACATCCCCTTGCCTGACACAGCCCAGAAGGTCCTGGTTTTCCAAAAAGGCTTCAGAGAAACTCAGCTAACTCTCTGTGAAGGCTTCTTTTTTAATGGATGAGGTAAGGAATGGCATTCTATCCATGTCTTCTTCAAGCCAAAAATTTCCAAAAATCTGGAAAAAGATTAAAAATGGAAAGGGGAAACATTTCTCAAAGTGTACTCCATGAACAAATAAATTTGAGAAACATTGTAATAGAGTACAATAGGTTGATTCTCAGTATTTTTCAAATATTTATGTGCTTTGTAGGTGTCTAAGTAAAAGTTGAAGAATGCACATTTTACAAAGTTCGTGTAACCACAGAATTCCCCTATGGGGAATAATAATCTGGTTCACAGAATTAGTCTTCTTCAGAACATCATTATGGTAATGTCAGACTAAGGGGTGAATTTTTAGAATTTAAATATTCTTCATAATCATAGTACATCATTGATGTGCCCAGCCCACAGCAGGCTGAAAACACCTGAAGATTTAACTGTTGAAGTCTTTTGAGATAAAAATATATCAACTGTTTAGGAGAATCTATCAGTGTAGATGTTTGATGTTAAGGTTTAGATTCTCAGAAATCATATTCATTCTTAAGAATTAGAAGGCTCATCCAAATTAAAATTTCAATAAGAATATAGTCAGAAAATTGCTTTCTGGGTTCCCTGTCCTTATTAAATAGACTCATTATGAACTTAAGCTATTATGGAACCTGGTATTTTCCTTTCAGAGAGGGAAGGAAGGAAGGAAGAAAGATGTGATAGGAGAAAGGGTAAGAGGGGAGGAAGGAAGACAGGAAATAGCTAAAAGATTTCTTTACAAATCATTCTGTTAGTTTGAAAAAAGCATTTAATTTAAATAAAGAATCTGAACTACACTAGGAATTTCACCATGATAATTTACAGACAGTTATAGAGAGAGATGGGATTTCTAACTATAATTCACTGAATCTGTTAGTAAAAGATAGCAGCCTTCAGAACTTTATCTCATCATAAAAGAGGATTAATATAGCTTCTAACTAAATGTCAAAATAGATTTTCATTACATAGTCTAATTTAATTTTTCAACCACAAGATGTTGACAGAGAAGAGCGATTTACACTTAGCTGCTTGGTTCTAATTTTCTGAGCTGGCAATACTGACAGATTTTATACTCTGCTGGCATAACTGTGTAATAAAACTCAACCAAGAATATTCTCTTAAAACCTTACTACTCAAAGTGTCATCTATAGGCTAGCAGTTATGGCATCACCTGGGAACCTGTGAGAAACGCAGAATCTTAGGCCCTACCCCAGACCAGCTTTCAATCAGAATTTGCATTTTAACAAGATTTCTGAGTGATGATGCATAGCATTCAAGTTTAAGAAGCTCTGTCTTAGAAGACATTCTCCAGGTGTTCTACGGTCGTTGAGGATTGTTCTGCCACCACCTGGATTGATCAGTAGGTTCCCAGACAACCTAACACTGGGAGTACCGCCCAGCCCCTTCCCTATGCAGCCACTTAAAATGCGTACATGACAACAGACTGAGGACGATGTTTAGAGTACAATCGACATGCCACATTTTGTGCATGTCTTACATACAAATGTTGAATAGAGCTAATTCACATCCATCTAGTCTTACTTTAGTGGGACATAAGCTTACAAGCTGTGTGTGTGTGTGTGTGTGTGTGTGAGAGAGAGAGAGAGAGAGAGAGAGAGAGAGAGAAAATGGAAAAAAAAAACAGAGAAAGAAATTGGGCTCCAAGTTCATCCATTAGCAAAAATTCAAACAGCCACATTTTTAACCACTGAGTTTCCCAGAATAAAACCCCCACTTTATTGGAAGTATATGGCCTCACTGAAATCCTTCCACCCTAGATTCTGAACCAAATTTCTGAACCATGTTTCCCTAGAATCCCCAAGTTTATTCAGACCTCAGCCCACTCTCAAACACTTCACCAAACTACCTGAGTCCCGTGAGCTCACTTAAAATGTCAGGGACCCCTGATCTTCTCAGAGCCTGACCCTTAAAATCCAACAATGCAATTCCACACTAACCCCTCAGCTTGGGACCATTCCACAGTGCTACTAGGAAGATTTGGCATCTGACAACAGGGCCTGGTGTGTTGTACTAAAGAACTGCTGTTAGTCACTCAGTCATTTCTGACTATTTACGACCCCATGGACTGTAGCCCACCAGGTTTTCTGTCTGTGGAATTCTCCAGGCAAGAATACTGGAGTGGGTTGCCGTGCCCTCCTCATACTGAAGAACAGCCACGGCCCTAGCTGCTTCATTCCTCCCCTGCTGAGTCCAGGACTCAGCTTTCCTGCTTAGTCTCTTTTGCTTCCCCTTCTGTTCCAGTACAGCTGTGTTTTCCAAGGGAGGTTTGCAGGCACTAAGACGTGTATGTCCATCATCTCCTTCAAAGAGCCATCTCCTTCTAAATTTGAAGAGACTGAGGTAACTGGAATTTGGGTCAGTGAAGTTGTTTGTGGGCAGTGGTCATCTTTAGCTGCCACCCTTAGAGGAACAGATATGGAAATAAAAGTTAGGACTAAGGCTGATAAGCTTCAGGCCTGAGAAAGGGCTTGCTATCTGGTAGTAACAGGGGAGATAGAACATGGCAGAAAAAGTGGGTAGGAAATGAAGAAACCAGCATGTGGAAAAAGCAACATCAGAGAGAGCTGTCCTGTTGGTCATCTGACGGACGTGACATTTCCCTGTTTCTCTTGCCTCTCAGATGATTCCTTCATAGACCTGTTGAAGCTTGCTTTTCATCTGTGTGACCCTGAACTTTGTATCCTTCAAGGTTTTCTCAAAGCTCCATTTTATTCTCTTTACAGTTCTCTCCATCATACATCTCTGTGTCAACATGTGGGTATGTTCAGTCACTCAGTTGTGTCCAACTCTTTGCCACCCCTACATGACTGTAGCCCACCAGGCTCCTCTGTCCATGGGATTCTCCAGGCAAGAATACTGGAATGGGTTGCCATGCCCTGCTCCAGAGGATCTTCCTGACCCAGGGATCGAACCCATGTCTTCTGCGTTGACAGTCAAATTCTTTAGCACTGAACCACCTGGGAAGCCCCCGTATGTTAATGATCCTACCAAAATAATATCTTTAGAATAGGCATCTCTCTTGAGTCCCAAAATTGCCTCACTAATTGTCTCTGGAATATAGTCACTTGGATGTCTCTCAGAAAAGCCAAATTCAGCACAACACCCTGCTGTGATTATCTTCCCATCCAAAAGGCTCCCTCCTTCACACTCTGTCACAGTGCGTGGTGACACCCAGTCACCCCAGAACTGTGATATACTCAGTGTTTCCCTTGCCCTCATTACATCTCTTCCTCTTTAGCCTGTTAAGATTTAATTCAGACTCGGCATTTCTCTCCTATGTTAATGCATCTGTCATTTCACTAAACTGTCTGAGTCTGATTTCCTGTGACTCCAGTATCCCTAGGCATGTAAGGATGTTGCATAAACTATTTTTCTGAATGTGGTTAAAAACTCATACTCCTTAGCATGGCCCAAGAGTTTCCTGTGTCTAAACGCTGCCTACCTCTTCTTCATGTCTTCCTACCATTCCCTGGTGTGTGCCACATGCCTAACTTTTCCTAAATGAAAAGTTTTTGGATTTTGTTTCCTAATGTTTCCTTAAAATGTGATTGACGGCAGTCCTAATGCTCCCTCCACCAGCCTATCCAGTAAGCAGCTAGTCATATTGAAAGAGTCAGTGTAGATGCCCCCCTTCAGATGATAAAGCTATCTTTGTTCCTACAAGGAATATTGTGCTTTAAAAAGTATAGTTCTTTTTTCATTTCATCTGAATCGCATATGTATATTGTAATTTCCTGCAGTGTGGGATCTGTCTTCTTTTTAAGTAATTTTTTTAATTGGAGAATAATTGCTTTACAATGTTGTATTAATTTCTGCTGTACAACAATATGAATCAGCTTTAAGTATTCATATGTCCCCTCCCCTTTGGGGTAGGGGAGAGGAATTTAAGCGCCAAGAGGAGCTAAAGAGCTGCTTGATGAGGGTGAAGGAGGGGAGGGAAAGAGCCAGCTTAAGACTGAATATTAAAAAAACTAAGATCATGGCATCTGGTCCCATCACTGCATCAAATAGAGGGGAAAATGTGGAAGCAGTGACAGATTTCCTCTTCTTGGGCTCCAAAATCACTGTGGATGGTGACTGCAGCCACGAAATCAGAAGACGATTACTTCTTGGCAGGAAAGCAATGACAAACCTAGACAGTGTGTTGAAAAGCAGAGACATCACTCTGCTGACAAAGGTCCATATAATCAAGGCTATGGTCTTCCCAGTGGTCATGTGCGCTTGTGATATCTGGACCGTAAAGAAGGCAGAATGCCAAAGAACTGATGCCTTCCAACTATGGTGCTGGACAAGACTCCTGACAATCCCTTGGATGGCAAGGAGATCAAACCAGTCAATCTTAAGGGAGATGAATCCTGAATATTCACTGGAAGAGTACTGATGCTAAAGCTCTAGTAATTTGGTTATCTGATGCAAATAGCTGACTCATTGGAAAAGTCCCTGATGCTGGGAAAGATTGAGGGCAGACGAAGAAGAGGGCATCAGAGGATGAGATGGCTGGATGGCATCACTGATGCAATGAACATGGACTTGGGCAAACTCTGGGAGATGGTGAGGGACAGGGAAGCCTGGCGTGCTGCTGTCCAGGAAGTCGCAAAGAGTCAGACACGACTGGGTTACTGAACAACAACATGTCCCCTCCATCGTGAGCCTCCCTCCCTCGCACCCTTCCACCCCACCCCTCTAGGTCATCTCAGAGCACTGAACTGAGCTGCCTTTGTTATACATCAGCTTCCCACTAGCTGTCTGTTTCACACACGGTAGTATATAGATGTCAATGCTAGTTGCTCAGTCGTGTCTGATTCTTTGTGACCCCATGGACTGTAGCCCACCGGGCTCTCTGTCCATGGGGATTCTCCAGGCAAGGATACTGGAGTGCGTTGCCTTGCCCTCCTCCAGGGGATTTTTCCAACCTAGGGATCGAATCCAGGTCTGCATTGCAGGTGGATTCTTTGCCATCTGAGCCACATGTCAATGCTACTCTCTGGATCTGTCCCACCCTCTCCACAAGCCCACTCTCTTTGTCTGCATCTCTATTTCTGTGGGACCCTATCTTAATTTATGTTTGCATTAATATTTGTAGCTCTAAGCACAGTGCTGGCATAGAGCAGGTGTCAATAAATATTTACTGAGAGAAAATATGAATATGTAGGCATGGAATGGACTCAAGGAAAACAGGGAATTGTCTATTGTTTACTTGTGGATGCCTAAAGTTTATCATGACCACTCCAGGTCATGAGACACCTCCAATAGACAGGACAGCATTGGGCATGTGGAGTGAAGGAAGGATATTAACATCATTCTTGTGCTGGGGGAAATCTGTGAGGAAGCAGATCTCCTAAAAAAATGGACAATGACGACTGGTCAGGGAGGTTCCAAGAGAAGAGGGCAAAATTTTTCTGTGAACAGACATCTGAGTTACAAATGTGAAGGGACATAAAAAAATAAGGAGGCTTACCCTCAGACAGAGATATAAAGGGAAAATTTCATGCAAGGATGAGCATGATAAAGGACAGAAAACATAAGGACCTATCAGAAGCAGAAGAGATTAGGAAGAGGTGCAAGAATACAGAGAAGAACTGCACAAAAGATATCTTCATGACCCAGATAATCACGATGGTGTGATCACTCACCTAAAGCCAGACATCCTGGAATGTGAAGCCAAGTGGGCCTTAGGAAGCATTACTGTGAACAACTCTAGCAGAGGTGATGGAATTCCAGCTGAGCTATTTCAAATCCTAAAAGATGGTGCTGTCAAACTGGAAAAGGTCAGTTTTCATCCCAATCCCAAAGAATGTCAATGCCAAAGAATGTTCAAATTACCCTATAGTTGCACTCATTTCACATGCTAGCAAGGTAATGCTCAAAATCCTTCAAGCTATGCCTCAGCAGTACGTGAACCAAGAACTTCCAGATGTACAAGGTGGGTTTCAAAGAGGCAGAAGAACCAGAGATCAAATTGGCAACATTCACTGGGTCATAGAGGAAGCAAGGAAATTCCAGAAAAACATCTACTTTTGTTTCATTAACTAGCTAAAGCCTTTGACTGTGTGGATCAGAACAAACTGCGGAAAATTCTTCAAGAGATGGGAATACCGACTACCTTACCTGTCTCCCTGGTGGCTCAGATGGTAAAACGTCTGTCTACAATGTGAGAGACCTGGGTGGGAAGATTCCCTGGAGAAGGAAATGGCAATCCACTCCAGTACTCTTGCCTTGAAAATCCCATGGATGGAAGAGCTTGATGCAGGCTACTATCCACGGGATCACAAAGAGTCGGGCACGACTGAGCGACTTCACTTACCTGTCTCCTGAGAAACCTGTATGCATGTCTAGAAGCAACAGTTAGAACCAGACATGGACAATGGACTGATTCCAAATTGGGAAAGGACTATCTCAAGGTTGTTTATTGTCACCCTGCTTGTTTAACTCATATGCAGAGTACATCATGAGAAATGCTGGGCCAGATGAATCACAAGCTGGAATTAAGATTGCCAGGAGAAATAACAACCTCAGATATGCAGGTGATACCACTCTAATGACAGAAAGCAAAGAGGAACTAAAGAGCCTCTTGATGAAGGTGAAAGAAGAAACTGAAAACACTGGCTTAAAACTCAACATTCAGAAAACTAAGATTTGTGTGGCTAAGCACACACAGCACACAAGCAATGAAGGATTTTGTCTTTGGGCTGCCCTGGTCACTCATAGGGTAAAGAGTTTGCCCTCCATGCGGGAGACACTGAATCGATCCCTGGGTGGGGGAAGGTCCCTTGGAGAAGGAAATGGCAACCCACTCCAGTATTCTTGCCTGGGAGATCCTATGGATGGAGGAGCCAGGCAGACTATAGTCCCTGGCATCGCAAAGAGTGGGACTTGACTGAGTGACTTCACTTTCTTTCTTTCTTTACCACTCTAATGGCAGAAAGCAAAGAGGAACTAAAGAGCCTCTTGATGACGGTGAAAGAAGAGAGGGAAAACACTGGCTTAAAACTCAATATTCAAAAAACTAAGATCATGGCATCCAGTCCCATCACTTCATGGGGCAATAGAAAAGGAAACAGTGGAAACAGTGACAGACTTTATTTTCTTGGGCTCTAAAATCACGGCAGATGGTGACTGCGACCATGAAATTAAAAGACGCTTGCTCCCTGGAAGGAAAGCTATGACAAATCCAGACAGTGTATGAAAAAGCAGACACATCACTTTGCTGACAAAGGTCCATATAGACAAAGCTATGGTTTTTCCAGTAGTCATGTATGGATGTGAAAGTTGAACCGTAAAGGTTGAACACCAAAGAATTTATGCTTTCAAATTGTGGTGCTGGAGAAGATTCTTGAGAGTCCCTTCAACAGCAAGATCAAACCAGTCAGTCCTACAGGAAATCAACCCTGAATATTCATTGGAAGAACTGATATCGAAGCTGAAGCTCCAATACTTTGGCTACTTGATGCAAAGAACCGACTCATTGGAAAAAACCCTGATACTGGGAAAGATTGAAGGCAGGAGAAGGGGGCGACAAAGAATGAGATTGGCATCACTGACTCAATAGGCATGAGTTTGAGCAAACACAGGCAGATGATGAAGGACAGGGAAGCCTGGTGTGCTGCAGTCCATGAGGTCGCAGAGTCAGACATGGCTTACTGACTGAACAACAACAACCCTCCGACAAATATTTCTCTTTTCACTTCAGTTCCCACGTGGGAGACCTTCTAATGTTGTTTACAAGTCATACTATCATCTCACTTCAAAAAATATCCCTAGCCTGTGTACATTGCTTACCTCATTTAGCTGAGTTCTCTACTATGAAAAACAAGGAGTTCCCCCAAATAGAATTGAAAAGCCATTTAGAAGTTGTATTTGTAAAAAATTATCTAATGAAGTTATGAAATCCAGGGCTTTTTAAAGACAGTTAACCTGACTTAAAATAAAAAAATAGTCTGATGGTAGTGTGGTTTAAGGCAAGAGTCTGTCAGGAGGGCAGTGGAAAAGGTTTATCCTGCCTCACCCTCATTCTGCTCTAAGGTTTTTACTCTATAAACTGAGAGACTCAAAGTTGCTTAAAAATGCTTTGATGGCAAGTGCTGTCAATATGGACACTGATCCCAAAACAAGGATTCATTTCAGTCAAGCCACTAAAATTTCATTTGACTCATTGAAAATTTTTTTTCAGTGGAGCTATGAAAGTGTTTTTGCCCATTTCCTAAACTGTTACCAGTTGGAAACTGAATTGGTTTTCATAAAGGTTTATGAACACTTTGAAAATCACTTAACGGCTGAAAGCCATGTAGTAACTTTTTCCATGTCTGAATAAAGCGTGAAGTCTGTAGAAGTGACAGCTATAAAAGAGCAGTGTGATTAGATTTGGATCTTTTCCACCCATACCTTTCTGTGTCTACTTCAGGGCCCACAGCTCTGCCACTCACCCATGTCCGCTGCCCCTAATGAATGGCCTTGGAGTGCAGTCTTGATCCTGTTAACTCACTGACATTCAGTTAAATGTTAATATAGCCCCCTCCTAATCATTGGCAGTAATTATTACCCCCCTATTATGTGTGCATGCTCAGTCATGTCCAACTCTTTACAGCCCCATGGATTGTAGCTCACCAGGCTCCTCCGTCCATGGGATTCTCCAGGCAAGAATACTGGAGTGGGTTGCCATGCCCTTCGCCAGGGGATCTTCCTGACCCAGGGATCGAACCTGTGTCTCTTATGTCTCCTGAACTGGCTGGTGTGTTCTTTATAACTAGCGCCACCTATTTCAGTTACTTGGTACTGTAACACTCTTCCCAGGCAAGCTCTATGTCTTTGTGACATTGAAGGCGGTCTAGACAAGCCACGGATGCCACTGTTCTGTGCACAGAGATTGCCCAGGACGATGAGGATCTGCTCTTCTTCTGAGAGCCTGCCTGCTGCCTGGACCTTAGCTTTGTTTTCTTTCCCCACTTCTGTGCTTTGTTTGAATGCACTCACTTGCTTTCTAGAACTTGAGCTTTAAGTTCTGTTTCCAGAGACCCAAGCCCTGGCACCCACTCTGATAGCTGTCTTTCTAGATAAGCCAGTCCAGTCTCCTTATAAGGGGATATGAAAGAATCAGGGCTGTAGTCACTCACCTTGAGCAAGTGCTTAACACTTTGGAAAGCATTGCCTCATCTCTAAATGAAATAAATCATCCTACCTAACAGTATTTTCTTCTGAGGATCAATAAACTTAGAGTATGTAAACCTATAGTATAAAGTACTTCAGTAGCTAGGACTAAACCTTGGGGAAATAGCATTACCTCCTAACTAACTAGTACGTACTCTGGGTAACTGAGTTTGGGCTGCTATTTTAAGTCAGGATGATTTAGATATAATTAAAGCTGATATCTCAGTACTTTGTGCTAGTAATAATACATCAACTGGGATTGACTAAACTTATAGAGTAATGTGGGCTACAAGTAACTGACAGTGCTACTGAGTTTTTAAAGTTCAGCTTGGTTAGACTTTGGGTAGTAATTTTCATTCTGTCCCCCCTGAAGAATCAGTGATCATCTTTACCCACTTGTAGGCAAGAAAATCATTGCCAGTGCGGTCAGTACTGTTTCTTATCTATTCTCTTGACCTGGTTCCTGCACACCCTTTTCTTCCATGCCCTAGTTAGTACTTGTATCACTTTAAGGGGACCTGGGCTGGCACTTCCTTTAATTAAGACAATTTATTCTAAATACAGAGGCTTCTCAGTTTTTCACTCAAACCTCAGTCTCCATTAACAAAGGTCCCAGTGTTCTTCAGTTACTCTGCAAAATTATTTTAACCAGATTTGTACTATTCTAGGAATGTTCGGTCTTTGCGGCTCTCCCTGTCCCTGAGGTCTGTCTGTGATCTGCCTGGATATCTTTTGACATTTTGTCTCTGAGTTTTGCCATAGTGATCTTACTTGCTAAGAAGAAATTCCAGATAAGGCCTCTGATAAAAATCATATCTCCATGGTGTTTATACTTTTTAAATTTATATATATATATATATATATATATATATATATATATATATATATATATATATTTATATAGTCTTAGCTACCATGTTGCATTCTGTATTATTTCCTTTTGCACCATACAAGCTTTACTGATATCTACTTTACTTTAGTGTCACTGGGAAAATGTACTTTGTAAATTTGTAAAGACACACACAAGTACAATTTACTTTTTGGCCATTTATCAAAAGACACATATATAGGAGTTAAAATTTTCTATTTGCATATGCCTAATTAAGCCAGCAAATGATAATATAAATGATAGATAAGATACACAATTATTGATATAGAGAGGCAAATGTTGGCATTTATTCAAGATGCATATTTTTCTCCTTGTGCTTACTTATTTCACCTTCTTGAATAGAGTTAGCAACTGAACTGAATGCCCTTTATCTGTTTATCTGTCTGTGTGTGGCTTTTTGATTCCTACTGCAGGCTCCGAAAGAACAGGATTCTCTGGTTGTATATGGTAACTTAAGACAATAACATTTGGGGAGTGGAAATAACTTTAGTGACAATTTAATTGGACCCTTTCATTTCAATAACAAAGAAGCTGTAAAATATACAAGGGCAGTTCCATGAACAGTTTCCTGTCTCATAAATCCCTGTATGGTTTCTAAAGCTGGTTTTTAAAAAGTCTGCTGATTTTTATGTGAAGCAATGAAAAGGGTAAGAAATAGCTCTATGATCCACCAAATATATATATATATATATGTGTGTGTGTACATATGTGTGCATATGTGTGTATATATATACTTGAGATACATAGATATGAGATAGAGCTGAAATTATTTTTGTGTTAAATTAGCACTACCAATATTTTGGACAGTAATAAAAAAGATGAGTCTAAAATTGATTTTTTTTTCACTTTCATCCACAGTTCTAACGAGTTCCTTATGAACAACATGTGGTTTTAAAACCAAAATAGTTTTTCAAGTTTCTATAAACAGAGGAAATTTACTTTACTGGGTCAATATACTGTACAACTGTTATAAACAAAGCTTTTCAGTATGTACCCAAAATAGGATATCCAAGCTGCCTTCTGGACTTCCAATGCATAGATATGAGATAAAACTGAAATTTTGTATCTCTAGTGTTATTCATTGTATTTTACTAATTCAAATTAGAATTACTCTCCCAATGTTTCTCTGGGATTTTAAACAATTCAGGAAACTTTGCTGCATTAAATTATTTCTCTTATTTTGTACCATTGTCCTTACAAAGCCGTGTAGCCTCTTTCCACTGTTTACATGCCTCCTATTTACTGATGATATTTTAGTGTCTAATGTTCTCTTTCCTCTTTTATCTAGTCTACCAAGACTAATCTGTCTCCTTCTAGTTTGCTCTGATTTAAAAAAAAAAAAGGCAAAAGAAAGATAAATGTAAGATTAAACAAAGTTTATTTCCCTTAGTCATACAGCCAAACATTTTGCTCTCCTGAAAGCACCACTATTGCATTATATAACTTTTGCTATATTCACAGCATATTTTGTACATTGCTTTGAAATTGTTTTCTGGTTTGAAGTTTGTGCAGGCTGTCTGCTTAAATAGATTGTCAGCTGTTCAAGAATAAGAGCACATCTTCAACTTCTACTTCTTTAGTGTCTGCAGAGTGAGTACTTGGGACATGTGTACATAAATGTTTGTTGTGTGATAAAACGTTACCCATGATTAACCAATTTTACACTGTTTATTCACCATGGCTCTTTCTAAAATGCTTAGGAACTCGGCTTTTCAAGATGAGGTCATGCGTATGAAAGGCTTTGGATAAGACCCGGCTGTAGAGCGAATTTACATGGACTCTGACCTCTGACAATAGAAGAGAGTGATGCTGTAAACTATCTGTGTGTCTTGTGAACCTTTGATATCTTTCATGGATCAGTTGTTAAATCATTCCACTGCACAAATCCAATCTTCCAGATCAGATTTCTCATGAGATAAAATGTTGTCACATAATAACTATGTGCTCTGAGGGGAGAATGGTTTTATACCAGGTCCTTTATACCCTGTAACAAGAGAAGCAATTGTTTCTTCTTCTGAACTGAAGCATGAAATAGACCTAGTTTAAGAAGTTATAAAGTATCAATAGTTTCAGGAGTTGTAAAAAGACTTGGTATAAATGAAAATTTCTCAAAATTGTCCCTCTACTTCAGAAAATTTGCCCCAAACAATCCAGTCAGAAGAAGCTTGTCTGTTGGATTTCTCTGTTAGACACCACTTTGTGCGGCATTTGGTACCTATTGGCTCAAGTGGTTATTTCTTGATCTGTTAATTTCCTAAAGGGGATATGAGACATTCCCAGAGGGAAGGAAAAATAGGCTATGTTTGGGATGGGCTAGAAGAAAGTTATTTTGAGACCAAACATGGAATATATTAAGCCCCAGGCAAGAAATTCTAATTTAATTGAGTTGAGTTGGGGGAGGAGCCATTAGGGGTCACTAAGAGCGAAATTACATATTCATAGCTATAGAAAAATATATATATATCTGCTTATGTATGTTGATGTATTGAAAGGTGTCAAGGGGATAAAAGTATCAACGGGATAAAGATCCCAAATCTGTCTGCCGTGGTATGCATAGCATCTCTTCAGTTCCGTTCAGTTCAGTCGCTCAGTCGTGTCCGACTCTTTACGACCCCATGAATTGCAGCATGCCAGGCCTCCCTGTCCATCACCAACTCCCGGAGTTCACTCAGACTCATGTCCATCGAGTCCGTGATGCCATCCAGCCATCTCATCCTCGGTCGTCCCCTTCTCCTCCTGCCCCCAATCCCTCCCAGCATCAGAGTCTCTTCCAGTGAGTCAACTCTTTGCATGAGGTAGCCAAAGTACTGGAGTTTCAGCTTTAGCAGCATTCCTTCCAAAGAAATCCCAGGGCTGATCTCCTTCAGAATGGCCTGGTTGGCTCTCCTTGCAGTCCAAGCATCTCTTAGTTACACATAATAGGTGTTCAATAAATATTTGTTGGATGAGTGAAGAAACAGAAGCAAGTAGAGATAGAAAATGCCACTTATTCACTTAGACAAGCTTCCACATGAGTCATTGACACTGAACTCAGATTTCTATACATAGTTAATTTCTATTGGTAATTGAATTTATTTCTATTGGTCGTTGAAATACTGAGGGCAGAAGGAGAAGTGGGGGTGACAGAAGATGAGATGTTTGGATGGCATCGTCCACTCAATGGACATAAGTTTGAGCCATCTCTAGGAGACAGTGAAGGACAGGGAAGCCTAGCATGCTACAGTCCATGGGGTAGCAAAGAATCAGACATGACTGAGTGACTGAACAATGACAATTTATTTCTATATAGATTGCATCATTAATGATGATGTTAAAAGAGAAGGATGGAGAAAAGGCTATATATTTTTTTGTATTGATTATGTGTTAAATACTATATTAAAGTGCTTCACTCACATTCACTTGTTTTCTCCAACCAACCAGAGAAAGCTTAAGAGATTAAAAACCAAGTTTGAGTAACACCAACAGATCATATAAGGTTTTGATTGGCAGTTGTGGCCAACATCATTGAAGCCCCGCCCATTGGGCCAGCTGAGCTCCCAGAGCATCCCCCAACACACTGCAATTTCAGAAGGCTGGCAGCGTCCCTGCTGACGCCTGTGTCCTTCACCTCCTCCTGAGGACTCCTTTGGCACCTGGAAGTGTGCTTATCTGCAAACAGGTGCAACCCGTAAATATGGCGAGGTTAGCCCTCCACCAGTGGAGGGTGAGTCCTTGGATAAACATTCCAGGGTGGGGATTCTGAGGTATGTTTTCCACAGTTTCTCAACAGACTTCAGGACCTGTATAATGAAGAGAACATTATTCCATTTTTTTTTAAACAATCTGATCACTGATATTTATATTTAAGCATCAGGATATTTGGACTATTATTACATATCAGGACAAAAGAGCTTCTTGTTTCATGTTGGGACCCTTATTACTGTGGGAAAAAAATCTCCTATGTCTTAGTTCAGATCCTCCAGGAGCAGACCTTGAGATAAGCACTTGGGGGCAGTCATTGTATTGGGAGAAAGGTAGCACTTTAGAAGACTGGGTTAGAGGGAGGCAGGAAGAGATGGCAAACATTTTCTTCATGCATCACTAATTGTTTTACATGTTACAAGCTTTACTTTATTGATTTAAAAATACCTATTAAAGAAAAAGTTTTTAAAAAATTACTTGTCAGACATGTCCCTCAGACCTATCTCTAGAACCCAGCCAGCATTATCTGAACACATTCTCCTCTCCTTCCCTGTTTCAATTCTTTTTCTGGTTGCTCTTTTTCTTTCGTTTATTTTTTCTTGATGCTACCATTTTCTGGCCTAAAAACATGCATCAGATTTTACTTCCTCATATGAACTGCACCTAACATTTTGTGTCAATTTTTTCCCAGTCTATCAGTTCTTTCATTTTGCCTGTCCTACACGCTACCCAAACTAAGGTCCCAATGCTGCTCTTTATATCTACATCATTTGTTACCCACCAGCTCTCCCTTCTTTCCCCCAGATATACGACATTCACATTGGACTCTATCCTCTGGTTCTAAATTGTAGCATCTCTCTCCTAATAAATTATCATTTGATTGAGAGCAGGGCCCATGTTTTATAGTGATCTTTGAGTCTGCCAAATGACACCATTTTGTGTAAAATAATTCATGAACAAAAACTTGTGAATATCCAGATTTATCTCATCTGGATATGAGATGAGAGAAATCTGGATATGAGATGTCTCTGTTTATTACCATAAGGATGTAAGAAGTCCAAATCATATTAAGAGCCATTCAAAACAATTCTGATTGTACACCTGCTGTTTGTTAGGCAGCAGGTCAGGTGAACTGCGTCACAACACAACACGCATGTTCTGCTTTTGTGCTCTAGAGAGAAAGACAAAGTGAAAACAGAAAGGCATCTGTGATTATAAACTAAAGAGCTCTGAAGAGAACTAACAGCATGGTCTGCCATGTGGTAACCTATTTTAAGTGGGTGAGCAGGAAAATTGCCTGTGAGAAGGAGACCTTTTAGCTGAGATTGAAGAAAGAAAGGAAGCATATGAAAAGTCAGAGGTTGTGTGTCCAGGCAGAGGGAATGATATGGGTAAAGGCCCAGAGGGTGGAAAAAAAAAAAAGAACCTTAATGCACTTAAGGAAATTAAGGATTTCTTCACCTACTCATGTGGGTGAAGAAAGTGAACCTGGGGCCTGTGACCCAGTGAGCTGGCAGTGGAGTCAGAGATTAGATCTGCAGCCAGTCCTTGGAGGCCTTGTTAAATGTGGTTTGTACTAGAAGAGGGTGGGAAACTAGCTTCCCTGGTGGCTCAAATGGTAAAGCGTCTGCCTGCAATGCGGGAGACCTGGGTTCGAATCCTGGGTCGGGAAGATCCCCTGGAGAAGGAAATGGCAATCCACTCCAGCACTCTTACCTCGAAAATCCCATGGACGGAAGAGCCTGATAGGCTACAGTCCATGGGGTCACAAAGAGTTGGACACGACTGAGTGACTTCACTTTCACTAAGCAAGGGAGTAGCATGCATGCTTTGATTTAGATTAAATTTTCACTTTAGTTTCTGTGTAGAAAATTGATGATGTTGGGGAGGGGCAAATAGGGAGATCAGGTCTATGGTTATAGAACAGCTCAGATGAGATTACCATACTTGGAAGAGGGTAAAAGCAGGACAGAAGAAGCTCATCAAACAGATGAGCTGGAGATACTTTCTGAAGGTTGATAATAGGACTTAATTACTGATGGATTAAATGTAGGGAATAGAAGAAGAGAAGGAGGATTCAAGAATTCCTTTCCGTGTTTCTGGTCTGAACTGCTGCGCAGATACTGTTTTCATGAAAGACCGGGTAGAGAAATAGTTGAAATATGGTTTACAGTTCAGTGTTAAATAGTTACATGTACCGTGCCCATTAGACATCCAAGCAGAGCCGTCAAGTAGGCAGTAAGACATACGAGTCTGGAGCTGAGAGAGAGGTCTAGGCTGGAGACATGAATTTGGGAATCTTGATGGTATTTAGTGGGATTATTTAGCTGGTATTTAAAGATATAGGAAATGGGATAGAGCTCTTAAAGAAGAAGGAGGGAAAGAGGGCTCAGAATGGAGCCCAGGGGCTTCGCAACACGTAGGGCAGAGAGAAAAAAGCCAGCAAAGGAAACTCAAAAGTGGTCAGAGAGAAGGAGGGAAAGAGCTCGAAAAAGTGTCGTGAGAAGAGAGTCTTTCAAGAAGGAGAAATACTTACTCTTGGTAACAGCTGAGAAACTGGGTGAGCCCATATAGGAATCTTCTCTACTGGGGAGGATTTCTTACCAGGGGTAAAAATCACTTGTATTTTATCTTTTACGCTTATTTGAGACCTTAACACATCTTTTAGCACACAGTGGGCACTTGAAGCATATTAATCAATAACACATTGATTGGATGACTGAGTATTTCAGTTCATTTGAGAGTGTGGGATAGGCATGAGCAGTTTAAAAAAAGTCCTTCTCTTATCCTGCCTGCACGCTCCCCACCCCTCACCTGATTCTCTCACTTGCCAGCAAAACTGCTGACTGGGGAGATAGCAGTATCTTCAGACTCTGTCACAGCAGTGCTAAATACCCTTTATTCCTCCTGATTTAGGAAAAGTAAACTGTTCTCCAAGCCTTGTAGGAAAAAAACTTGGGGCTACCATAGTGGACAAGGTCATATATGGCTGTTTCTGAAAATGTCATGAAATCATAACCATAATCACCATCATAGAAATAAGTTCCTGTCCCATCAAATGCTCTACTGGCCACTACTCTTAATTACCCTGTGAAACAATTGTGTTGAGTGAATTTCACTGCATAAGATTTTGGTGAAAGAAGGGAAAGAAAGAGGTCAGAGTTCATATCAGTGGCTCCAATGCTCCTGGCGCCAGGAGGATATGAGTAGAAGGACCTTTGATATACCTGCTTCCCAGTCCAACAAGAAACTTTGTGAATCTGCCTGCAATGCCGGAGACCTTGGTTTGATCCCTGAGTCAGAAGATCCTCTGGAAGAGGGCATGGCAACCCACTCCAGTATTCTTGCCTGGAAAATCTTATGGACAGAGGAGCCTGGGGGGTTACACAGTCCATGGGGTCGCAAAGAGTCAGACATGACTGAGCAGCTAACACTTCTTTAGGTCTCAACTAGAAATTCTGTGGCAGCAAGCTAGAGGTATTGCTTATTTCAGAATGATGAGCTAATTGTAGAACTGGGTTGAAATTGGCATGTCAGTCTACCCAGAAACAAATATGCCCTGAGTGGAAAAACAGCAGGACCATTTACCATGGGCCCTTAAAGCTACTTTGCTGGAAGCCATTTCATTTCATGCTTACAATAGATTTATCACTCACCATTATTTGCCTTTTAATTACCTTATTGAAAATAATAAGAGAGGATTACTAGTCCCCTTGTTTTATCTGTTGACAGAAGAGTAAAAATAATTGGGTTGGGTTTGGCTAGAATATACTAACACTCCACAATATCTCAAACTCCACCTGTCTAAAATTTAATCTACCATTGCCCCCCAGCTATACAGTCTCTCTCTCTCTCTCTCTCTCTCTCTCTCTCTCTCTCTCTCTCTCTCTCTCTCTCTCTCTCTCACACACACACACACACACACACACACACACATGCATAACCTTATTCCCCCAGTGTTTTTCTCTGTGAATTAGCATCATATTCCCAGATCCCAAACTTGAAACTTGGGCATCCTGACTCCTTCGTCTCAGCCCCACATTCATATTTACCAATACTGTCACCTATTTCTGTTGTTATTTAGTTGCTAAATTGTGTCCGACGCTTTGCAACCCCATGGACTACAGATAGCCTGCCAAGCTCCTCTGTCCATGGGATTTCCCAGGCAAGAATACTGGAGTGGATAGCTATTCCTTTCTCTAGGGAATCTTCCAGATCCAGGAATTGAACCCAAACCCTTGTCTCCTGCATTGGCAGGTGGGTTCTTTACCACTGAGCATTAGGGAAGCCCCAGTCACCAAATTCTGTTGGGTTCTATCCTCAGCTATCTCTTGAAACTCTCTTTTCTGTTTCTTCCTAGTTCAGGCCACTCTTATCTCACCACTCACTACTGCAGAAGCCTGCAAAGTTAGGCTTTCTGTCTTCAGCATTTTCTTCACACTTCTGAAACTCACAGCTGACCAAGACCAGTCCTCCAACAGCTGCCCACTAGCTCCAGCACAGATTTATAAATTCTTAAACTGGTTTTGGAGGTTCACAGTGTATCCCCACCTCCCTAGTCAGCCTCATATGACACTATCCTGTGTGGGGGCCGCTAACCACTCCAGCAAAGGCCATCTCTTCCCATTCTTCTACCTGGCCCTGCTGCCCTTCATCTTTTCTCTCAGAGTGGTTAGCCTAACTACTGTGCTTCTCCTTCTACTCTAAGTGTCCCTAAAACATCCAGAACTTTCTCCAGTCAATAAACATTTGTCTGTCTACCACCACCTAGCCGAAATTTTTCCTGAAAACTTGCCCTGCCTTGTTCCCTATGGCATCCTGTGGGCCTGGCAAAATGCCTGCTCAATTAATATGCTAAATAAATGAACAAGTATTTTAATCATGTGTCTACTTTTACAACTTGAGAGGTACTATTTCAATACGGTTTTAATGCGCACACACACATACTATATAAAGAAAGCTTTTTCTTCTTTTGTTTTTACTTTCCATTCCCCTCTCTAGGGGATCTTCCCGACCCAGGGATCAACCCCTGGTCTCCTGCATTGCAGGGCTAACTATTTACCATCTGAGCCACCAGGGAAACCCAAATAATATCTTGACCTGCATCTCCTGCAAATACCACCCTAATCATCTATGGCTATCCAGCTGCACTAGAAAGAAACCTGAGGTACACCTGAGGTTTCAGAACGAGTCAAGCCCAGTTTAGTGTGGTGTGCTGCGGTTCCCCAGCACATTTTCTGAGATTCATCATGGTGTCTGTCTTGACCTAAGCCCCGATGGCTCGTGTATCCGGTGGAACTGATCGGATGTGTGGAAAGGAGGGGAAGCATCAGATTCAGTCGAAATGAGGCAAGTGAGTGTTTCCTTACCCCAACCTGGCCCTTGAACAGAGCCACAGCCTAAACCTTCTGCCCCTCCCTGCCTTTCAGCTAGAGCCGCTGCTCCAAGCAAGCAGCCCGGACTAAAGAGGAAGTAAAGGGAGGAAGGAAGTGGAAGTCTTAAATACCATAACGTCTTTTTCACCAAAAGGTATCTTGGGCGCCTTCAGGGAGTGTTCTGCGTGTGTGTGTGGCTCCCTGGTTAGTTTTTCTAGTGGTTGCTTATTAACCCCCCACCCCCCAAACCAGGTGTAGTGCTGAATTAGCAACGAAGGTTCAGGGCAGTTCCTTCGCAGTCCATGCGGTGCCCAGGTTTGTGGCTGGCCTCTGGGCCACACCGTGCAGGAGCCTCAACGCTCATAGTGGGCGCGCGCGGTCGGTAGGATTGAGGCCCCAACCGCGGTTAAGGCGAAGCCCTGGCCCCGTCCAGCTCAACTCCTGCAGTGCCGGGAGGCCCGGCCTGGGCGCGCGCTGCGCAGCCAAGGTCCCCTAGCGCCCCCTACAGTCACGCGTGGGTCAGCGCTGGGTCCTGCGACTCCGCACCACGCCCGGCACCCCACCCAGAGGCCCGCGCCCCGGGGCTCACGATCACCGCACCTCCGGGCCGCAGAAACCGGCGTGGGGATCGGCGCGCGCGTCGCATCCCTTGCCACCTCGGATTGCCCCGCCCGCCGCAGCCCGACTTCCCCTCCCTCTCTTGGTCCCTGCCCTCCTCCCTCTCTTCTTCCCTCCCGCCCGCCGGCGCCGGACACGCTGAGCCTCTTCTCTCGGGGCGCCCTTCCCCTCGGCCAGCCGTCGCGTCCCGCGCAGCTTTGGGACGGAGAGGCGGTTGAGTGTTGAATGTTCCGCTCCGAGAGCTCATGGCTGTGGAAGCGAGGCGAGGGCCGGGCCCCCGAGGGGCCGCCGTCTGGGAGGCGGTGATGTTTCTGTTGTGCTCGGGAGTCCCGACCGGGCGCTCCTACAACGTGGACACGGAGAGTGCGCTGCTCTACAAGGGACCCCCCAACACCCTGTTTGGCTACTCGGTGGTGCTGCACAGCCACGGGGAGAACCGATGGTGAGTAGGATCGGACGCGGGAGCCTTTGGCATCTCCGAGCAGCTAGCAAAAAGCGCCTCAGGGATTCCCTGCCTGATTCAAACTTTCCTCCCTCTAGAGAAGGCAGGCGGGAACCCAGCTCGCTGGAGAAGCGCTTGGGAAACGAACTCATCTTGGGGTGGCAGCAGCCGGGGTGCGTTCTGGCGCCAGGCCCTGAAGTTTGGGGTGGCGGGTTGAGTGCTGGGGTGGTGGGCGGAGGAAGAGGCGGCGGGAGCGGCCCGGCTGCCTCTGGGGAGACCCGGGGTTTAGTGGGCAGCGAGGCTAACATCCGCACCCACGTGCGCGTTTCTCTTCTTAGGCTCGTAGTCGGGGCGCCCACTGCCAACTGGCTCTCCAACACTTCAGTGGTCAAACCTGGGGCTATTTACAGATGCAAGATTGGGAAGAATCCAGCCAGGACCTGTGAACAGCTCCAGCTAGGTGAGTGGGATCTGGGGACGGGAGCTAGTAAGCCCTCACCCCACTCCTGTGGACTCCACTGCGGACAAGTCCTGGAAAAAACTCGTATTGCCTATTCTCATTTAAAGGGGATGATTTTCACTGTTAACTCAACACCACGTTCCCTTCTTAACATAAAAGAGGTCTCCTTTCTGTCAGTGTTTTTCTCCCTTTTGCTTATGACAGTGATTGTAGTATTCTGACAAAACTACGTAGAAGGAAAATTTCTTACACCTCCTTAGGCCTTCTCTTCACCTCTCTCTCTCTCCCTCCTCCTGTCCCCACCCCTATGTGTAAAACACATCTTAAAATCTCTCAGCACATTAATGACAGGATCCAGTGAAGCCAAGACTTGAGAATTTTATTTCCATCTTAAAACACATCTTAAAATCTCTCAGCACATTAATGACGGGATCCAGCGAAGCCAAGACTTGAGAATTTTATTTCCATCTTTGACCTATCAACCTTGTTAAAGAACAGGCTAAGGGGCAGATCAGGAATAGCAGCTGGGATTGATCCCATACCCTGTCATTTAGCCTAAGGACTTAAAAAGAAAATAATCTAGTTTTACTTAAGATATGAAATATAAAAGGAGAGCACAAGAAAAAATTGGCATCTCCACTGTTAATAGAAGTATTAATAAAATGAGGTTTAATGTATAATTATTAATTTTTCTCTTCAAAGACTCTTGATTTCTTAATGTCTCTTCTTAGATTTGTGACAATTTGAAAAATGCATTCTGAAGAAAATTCATGTTTCAAAGTCAACAGCAAATTTGCTTTGCACAGACACATGGGGGAAGAAAGGGGAACTAATATTAATTCAGACCCTATATTGCTTCAAACATTGTTAGGAACTGCCCTATATGTTGCTTCTTTTCCAGAAAACAACACTGGGCCATTGGTGGCATTGTTCTTGCTTTACATGTGAGGACTCTTTACATGTGGTTCAGAGTGTTGCAAGGACATTTTCTAAAGTTACTCAGCTAGTGAGTGGAAGATGGGACTGCAAGTCAAAGTCAGGCCTCAGTTCAGTTCAGTCACTCAGTCGTGTCCAACTCTTTGTGATCCCATGGACTGCAGCGCACCAGGCTTCCCTGTCTATTACCAACTCCTGGAGCTTGCTCACACTCATGTCCATCCAGTTGGTGAGGCCATCCAACCATTTCATCCTCTGTTGTCCCCTTTTCCTCCAGCCTACAATCTTTCCCAGGATCAGGGTCTTTTCCAGTGAGTCAGTTCTTCACATCAGGTGGCCAAAGTATTGGAGTTTCAGCTTCAGCATCAGTCCTTCCAAAGAATATTCAGAACTGATTTCCTTTAGGATTCACTGGTTTGATCTTCTTGCTGTCCAAGGGACTCTCAAGAGTCTTCTCCAACACCACAGTTCAAAAGCATCAATTCTTCCGTGCTCAGCTTTCTTTATACTCCAACTCTCACATCCATACATGACTACTGGAAAAGGCCTGCTTGGGTCCGAAGTCCAAGCCATTTCCAGTCACGTATACATCTTCAATGCAAATAAAATTCACTGAAGAGTCCGACATAGTGTCTGCTGAGCTGGTGAGTTACCTGTGAATGGTGAATAAATGGTTATACTTAGTATCTTTTTTCTATTTATCTTTATTATCCATGGGTTTTGGGGATAAGTTAATCACTGCATCTTTAATACCCTCTCCCCTTTTTTTACATAGTAGTCTTTGCTTTTTCTCAAACTGGAATACTTCTTCCCTTCATTGACAGTAAATTCAAATACAATATGCACATAATGGAATTTTATTTTTGACTCAGAGAGCATTTATAAGAGTTTAGGAGTGGTCTGCACTGCATAGAGTAAGTCCCACTCTCTTATTAAGCATCTTCCATTCCAAAAGGCAGACTAGGAAAGCATAACACATTCACAGACCTATGCATTTGGAATAACTCTGCAAAGCATAATTGTCTTTTCCTAAGAGACTTGAGGGATGAAGAATTAGGGAGCAGAGCAGACAGCTTTGATCTGCCAGAGGATCTTGACAAGGTCTCGGGAGGGAAATGTTTTATTTTGCTGTCCTGTCATAGTTTCCTGATTCATGACATTACAACCACTGGTATTTATCCCCTACTTCCTGTCTGGAATGGCACCGGATCTATTTCTAGATGTCTGTATTTAACTGGAAAGATCTGGTCACAATATTGTATTAAAATTTAGGATAATAAAAAATAATCTGTCAAAATTGTAGGAAAGCCTAAATTCTCTGGACACATGGAACATAGGAAGTGACTACAGAAATATCCATGGAGAAATGTGTGCCTGGTAGATGTCCAGCAAGCATGCATTAAATAAAGATTTATTGGGTGGATAAATGAATAAAGCAAAGTGAAAGCTTGATTGTTACCAACCTGATTGGTGAATAAGAGAATTAACTAGAAATGATAAGTCAAAGGGATATTTTCAACTGTAAGATTTTTGATCAATAAAAAAGGTATTTACGGAGGTGAAAGGCAGACGACAAGATTTCTAGTCAGTCAACTGGTGGAAACACAGATGGCTATAGTATTAGAACATTTGCACATCTTTGAACATTTGCAAAAGAGTTGACTGAAATTACTTCTCATATAACATTTTAAACAATGCATCTTCCTTATATGAAGAAATTATATGTTTCAATTCAGAGCAATCTCAGAAGTAACTTGAAGCTGTAAAATAAGGGATTGAGGATAATGTCTAGAAAGTGAACACTAGAAACAATAAATTGGTAACTAAAGGCTTTTTAAAATTCTCAGGTTTGTAGATTACGTATTACTCTTTATGAAGAATTGTCAAGGAAAAAATACACACACACAATCATCTGTATAAGATGGTTTTAGTTGTCCTGTCTCAAAAATATGGACAATGCTTAGCTCACTATCTTACATTTAACTGATATTCAAAAAATATTAGTTTATTATAAGCAGTGCTGCGATGAACATTGCGGTACATGTGTCTCTTTCAATTCTGGTTTCTTTGGTGTGTATGCCCAGCAGTGGGATTGCTGGGTCATAAGGCAGTTCTATTTCTAGTTTTGTAAGGAATCTCCACACTGTTCTCCATAGTGGCTGTACTAGTTTGCATTCCCACCAACAGTGTAAGAATATTGTAAAGTAATTAGCCTCCAATTAAAATAAATAAATTTATATTAAAAATATATTAGTTTATTATCTTTGTTTTCTACTTAAATCTATATCTGCATGTTATCTGTTATAGGCATGGTTAGGTTATAAATACAATTAATAGATGAAACCAAAAGTTAAATATATAAATGAAAAGATAACAGTTGAAACACAGTGAAAAAACATTTTTTTGTTGGCTCAACCAAAAATATCTTATAATAACTAAATATTGAGCTATGATATCCATGTCATAGGATGTTTTCTTTCATTCATGTCCTGATTTGCTATCAAGGAGATGAAGTTGAAAGATCCCTTAAAATAATGCTCATCTGCTATACAATTCAAAGTGCTGTATACATGGACTAGTCTTCAGGTCTAAGATTTTCAAAGTTTCATTCAGATAGATTCCTTCCTTCAAAAGAGGATGTCAATACCCTTCTCCCTACCTCCTAACCCCCCTTCTCTGTTGTCCATAATATTGTCCCATATTGTGGCATGTTCAGTGTAGTCGTAATCAGAAGTGAGTAGCAAATGCCTGTTTATCTTGAATGTTCAGGGGATGAAATGTTGAGAGTCAGGTACCCCTTTTAGTGAAGTGAATTGACTGTAGAAGAGACGTATCTCTTCCTGCGTGCAGACAGGCTCCTTCCACCTCCCTGCCTACCTAAGAGGTATTTTCCTGCTCACTTCCTTGGTACTGCCCTCTGTGAACCAGAGAAAGGTAGTCTGCCTATAGGAGGTCTGAATCAAAACTTGTCCGTGAAGACTCTGTGTCTGGGGAGGCCATAGTGATATCCAGTTTCAGCTGGTTTTCTACCCAGGTGCTCTGCATCCTGGCTAGGTTTTTTTAAAAGGAAACTTTGAACACGGTTGCTAAATTAAGGCATTACAAGTAATGACTTTGTTTATGTATTTAATGATAGTCCATTCATGGTCACCAATATTTGAAGGGAGAAGATAATAAAATATATAAATGACTGTAAAATTGTATTAAAAAGATTGCCTTTATTTCATCTTTCAAAAGACATACTCTCTAGATCTTTCATTACTTATAACTTGGCTGCCAATAGCTTTATACTGATAGCTACTAATAGCATTATACATGTGTGTTTATATGCACATACAGACTTGAACAAATGCACACTTGTCTGGATAATAAAGGTTATAATTTTGTCGTATAATATACATGAAATGTATATAAAATACATAAAATTATATAATTATTGTCTAATATAGTAGCCACAAGCTACACATGGCTATTGAGTACATGAAATGTGGCTAATTTGTAGTGAGAGGTCCTATAATACAGATTACATCTGGGTATTGAAGACTTAGTACCAAAAAATTCATACATGTATATATATATATATATATAAAATCTCTTGATTTTTTAGGTATTGACCATATGTTGAAATAAATAGTTTGAAGTTAATATCAATTAATATTTAAATGAGAATATTTTAGATGCATTAGGTTAAAGGAAATATTAACATTAAGTTTGCTTATTCCTTGTTACTTTTTAATGTGACTAGTGTAAAAATTATTTCATATGTAACTTACATTATGTTTCTATTGGAGAGCACTGTTTTAGAAAAACATAACTTCCCTATGTAAAATAACACTGACTTTTTAGCAAGTGC
This sequence comes from Capricornis sumatraensis, assembly GCF_032405125.1. Classification (NCBI taxonomy): domain Eukaryota; kingdom Metazoa; phylum Chordata; class Mammalia; order Artiodactyla; family Bovidae; genus Capricornis; species Capricornis sumatraensis. Next base: position 59,596,286 of record NC_091071.1, on the reverse strand, counting down.
TTTCCCAATGTCTATATGTAAAATAAATAGGATTTTCACTTTTCTAGATCAGTGTTGTATAATTACCAGACCTTGAAGCTCCCTTCTTGTCCCTCTTTTTCTTACTAGAGAGAACAATGGTTTATTACAAGTTAGTCATCATTATTTCCCTTCAGATTTCTTTCTGGAAATTATATAACCTCTTTGGAAGAGGTTAAGTTAATTAGCATCTGTGTCATTTGACTAATGATTACTTCATTCTCACTTCTGCCTGATTTGTAGGAATTATTAGCTTAACATTAAAAGACAAACCACTCACTGTTGAAACATCAAATATGTTCTTGATAACTTTTCTTTCTTATTTGCAATACTCTTTAAATTGTAGCTTATGGAGCTGATGTTGACACAGACTGGTCATTTTGAAAAATCATCATTGAACAGAGGTTTGTTATGCTAATTATGCAAAACATTAAGACAGAGAGATTCATAAACTATCATATTAAAAGAATTAAGTTTCCTGATTTCCAATAATTTCCCAGACTCCACCTCGAAAAGAATGGTTTTCACCTGGTTTGAGAGATGAGGTTTTCTAAAATGCATTTCATTTATTGCCAAAAGTTTACTTGACCACTGGGTAATATTTCTAATGGCTAAAAAATATCTCCCCTTGGTCACAGTTCTTGGGCCAAGTATGGTGATCCATTGTGCGTGTGGGTCATTGGTTCATTTGGTCATTTCCTGAGGGATGCCTAAGTGCTGGAACCTGGGCTCACAAAAGAAACACGGCCCTTGCCTCAAGCGGTTTGCAGTCTATAGTTTAGTCGCTCAGTCGTGTCCGACTCTTTGCGACCCCATGGACTGCAGCCTACCAGGCTCCTCCGTCCATGGGATTTTCCAGGCAAGAGTACTGGAGTGGGGTGCCATTTCCTTCTCCAGGGTATCTTCCCAACCCAGGGATCGAACCCAGGTCTCCTGCATTCCAGGCAGATGCTTTAACCTCTGAGCCACCAGGGAAGCAGTCTATAGGTTGGGTTATTATAGGAAAGTATGGTGAAACAATCTAATCTAGTTAAGAGAATAAGGTGATGTCTTCCTAAGGAATTCTAGTGGAAAACTGAGGGAAAAAATCAGTTATCTCAGAGGAAGAGGTTATGGGAAAGGGTGCTGGACAGACCAAAGTGTGTTTGAGCACCCTGAGGTCTTTGAGAGGGCGATATCTTTGGATGGAAAGAAAAGAGCATGCAGTTGAACTGTGGCATGTGAAGCGGTGTAGATTAGAGAGGCGAGCAGGGATTATTGTGTTACAGCTTGGTGAATTCTCCGGCAGCTGCAGAAGCACTGGCTGTCAGCATGCTCTTTTGCGGTCACACACTCTTCCTCCGCGTGTGCACAGTGCAGTGGAGGCTGGGGCTGGGTGTTGGGCTGGGGGGCACAGATGCACAGAGGGAGGTGTTGGCTCCAGCAGGCATGGTAGTGCTGAGCAGTGACAGAGGCAGGGTCTGATGCAGACCCACAGGAAACTACAGGGGCCCCGGCTGTTAGTGTGCTCTTCCCGGATGTGTGCACAGCAGTGAAGCGGGATGATGGGCAGCAGGCTGGTGACCTGCAGGCTCACAGCTGCATGGCCAAACCTTGAGCGTGGGCTGAGGGTGACATCAGCCGCTGGGGTGGAGGCAGGCGTCATGTACTTTGGCTTTGGTGGGTACAAGGAGGAGCTCAGTTGGCTAGCCTCTCACACCAGGGTAGCCACAGAGGCCTGGGCTGGCTGTTAGGCTGGTTCCTGGGCTCCTCAAGGACAGGGAAAAGGGAGTATGGCAGAACCCAGGTATCAGTGAACACTAATACGTGTGGGACAAGAGCTGGCAAGATCTGCAGGAGGTCCACCATGTCTGTCCTGGCCGTTGATTTAGTCAGTGGTGAAATCTGCTGTTTGTCTGCAGAGCGGGTCTCTGTGACCTGGACTTTGTAATTAGTAAATGAGAGAGATGAACAGGAAGAAGATTTCAAAGATGTTACCCAAGGTTCTGACTTGGGCTGTTGGGCAGATGATGGTGCTATGTCCCGTGAGATGTAAAAATAGATACCTGGTAATCAGTTGGATGTATGGGCCTGGCGGGCAGGAGAGGTCTATATAGGCAGTTCAGAGTTGAAGGTAATTGGCATAGAAATGGCAATCAAAGCCATGGAAGTTAATGAGTTTAACCTAGGAACATTCTAGGTTAAATGGATCACTGGACCCAGAAGAGATCCCATAGGACTCCTGCCATTTGAGAAGCAGCTTGAACAATATTGGTCAACTCTAGCTGCAACCTAGCTTCTTCTGCCAAGCTTTAAGAAGCCCAGTGCCGGTGGCCTTCTCCTAAACTAATAAACTCTCTGGGAGTGGGTCTAGCTAGGTTAGATATTGTGATTTAAAGTAAGAATATATATTTGGTCTTCAACCCCATTTCTGGCACAGTGATCCTAGAACCCTTGGAGTTTTCTAGAGTGATAAATATGTCTTTTGTTAGGTTAATGACCATTGCCATGGAAAAGAAATGCAAAAAAGCAAAATGGCTGTCTGGGGAGGCCTTACAAATAGCTGTGAAAAGAAAATAAGCAAAAAGCAAAGGAGAAAAGGAAAGATATAAGCATCTGAATGCAGAGTTCCAGAGAATAGCAAGAAGAGATAAGAAAGCCTTCCTAGGCGATCAATGCAAAGAAATAGAGGAAAAGAACAGAATGGGAAAGACTAGAGATATCTTCAAGAAAATTAGAGATACCAAGGGAACATTTCATGCAAAGATGGGCTCGATAAAGGACAGAAATGGTATGGACCTAACAGAGTAGAAGATATTAAGAAGAGGTGGCAAGAATACACAGAAGAACTGTACAGAAAAATCTTCATGACCCAGATAATCATGATGGTGTGATCACTCATATAGAGCCAGACATCCTGGAATGTGAAGTCAAGTGGGCCTTAGAAGCATCACTGGGAACAAAGAAAGTGGAGGTGATGGAATTCCAGTTGAGCTGTTTCAAATCCTGAAAGATGATGCTGTGAAAGTGCTGCACTCAATATGCCAGCAAATTTGGAAAACTCAGCAGTGGCCACAGGACTGGAAAAGGTCAGTTTTCATTCCAATTCCAAAGAAAGGCAATGCCAAAGAATGCTCAAACTACTGAACAATTGCACTCATCTCACACGCTAGTAAAGTAATGCTCAAAATGCTCAAAGCCAGGCTTCAGCAATACATGAACTGTGAAATTCCTGATGTTCAAGCTGGTTTTAGAAAAGGCGGAGGAGCCAGAGATCAAATTGCTAACATCCGCTGGATCATCGAAAAAGCAAGAGAGTTCCAGAAAAACATCTCTTTCTGCTTTATTGACTATGCCAAAGCCTTTGACTGTGTGGATCACAATAAACTGTGGAAAATTCTGAAAGAGGTGGGAATACCAGACCACCTGACCTACCTCTTGAGAAATCTGTGTGCAGGTCAGGAAGCAACAGTTAGAACTGACATGGAACAACAGACTGGTTTCAAATAAGAAAAGGAGTACGTCAAGGCTGTATATTGTCACCCTGCTTATTTAACTTATATGCAGAGTACATCATGAGAAATGCTGGGCTGGAAGAAACACAAGCTGGAATCAAGATTGCCGGAAGAAATATCAATAACCTCAGATATGCAGATGACACCACCCTTATGGCAGAAAGTGAAGAGGAACTAAAAAGCCTCTTGATGAAAGTGAAAGAGGAGACTGAAAAAGTTGGCTTAAAGCTCAACATTCAGAAAACGAAGATCATGGCATCTGGTCCCATCACTTCATGGGAAATAGATGGGGAAACAGTGGAAACAGTGTCAGATTTTATTTTTTCGGGCTCCAAAATCACTGCAGATGGTGACTGCAGCCATGAAATCAAAAGACGCTTACTCCTTGCAAGAAAAGTTATGACCATCCTAGATAGCATATTCGAAAGCAGAGACATTAGTTTGCCGACTAAGGTCCGTCTAGTCAAGGCTATGGTTTTTCCAGTAGTCATGTATGGATGTGAGAGTTGGACTGTGAAGAAGGCTGATCGCCGAAGAATTGATGCTTTTGAACTGTGGTGTTGGAGAAGACTCTTGAGAGTCCCTTGGACTGCAAGGAGATCCAACCAGTCCATTCTGAAGGAGATTAGCCCTAGGATTTCTTTGGAAGGAATGATGCTAAAGCTGAAACTCCAGTACTTTGGCTACCTCATGCGAAGAGTTGACTCATTGGAAAAGACTTTGATGCTGGGAGGGATTGGGGGCAGGAGGAGAAGGGGACGACCGAGGATGAGATGGCTGGGTGGCATCACTGACTCGATGGACGTGAGTCTGAGTGAACTCTGGGAGATGGTGATGGAGAGAAAGGCCTGGCATGCTGCGATTCATGGGGTCGCAAAGAATAGGACATGACTGAGCGATTGAACCGAACTGATCCTAGAACCCTTGGAGTTTTCTAGAGTGATAGATATGTCTTTTGTTAGGTTAATGAGGTGACTTTAGGACCAAAGGATGTGACTAGTTGCCAGTAGAGCACACTGTATAATCAGAGGATTGGAACTTTCATACCTATCCCCCTGACACCAGCAGGAGAAGAGGGGCTGGAGGCTGAACCAGTTGCCAATGGCCAATGATTTAATCACTCATGGCTATTCAATGAAACCTCTATAAAAGCCCAAAAGGACAGGACTTGTGAACATATGGGGCTTTAGGACTAGTGGTGCATTCGGAGAGGGCCTGGGAGCTCCCTTCGTGTTTCCCATGTCTTGCCCTGTGTGTCTCTTCCATCCAGCTGTTCCTCAGTTACTGCTTTTATCATAAACTGATAATCTAGTGAGTAAAATGGTTCTCTTGAGTTCTGTGAACCACACTTGCAAATTAATCAAACCAAAGGAAAACATTGATGGAAACTTCAATAGCCAGTGCACTTGAGACTGACATCTGAAACGTGTGCTGGGGGGTGATATGGAAAGAAAGTAGTCTTTTAAAAATATTTTATGTATTGTGAAATCAACTATTAAACATACTCCCAGTGCATTTTTACCTTTCAGGTTTCTTCTAAAAGTTCCATTACCCATTGAGGAAGTTTTATGTGAATTTATTAAAGGTGCCTAAATTTCCTAGTCCTATAGAAGTGAAGTGAAGTGAAGTGAAGTGAAGTGAAGTGAAGTGGCTCAGTTGTGTCCGACTCTTTGCGACCCCATAGACTGGGGCCTACCAGGCTTCTCTGTCCATGGGATTTTCTACGCAATAGTACTGGAGTGGATTGCCATTTCCTTCTCCAGGGGATCTTCCCAACCCAGGGCTCGAATCTGGGTCTCCCGCATTGTAGACAGACGCTTTACCGTCTGAGTCCTATAGAAGATAATCACAAATTGCTGGGTGATAGTAAGGTATTTTTTAGTGTTGTTCAGTAATGTACTGTATTTACTTTTTTCTTTTTTTTAACCCTTTGGTTTCCTTCACCCATTTCTCCCTCCCTGACTCCACCTCTGGCAGCCACATATCTGTTCTCTCTCTGAGCATTTTTTTTTTTTGGATTCCACATATAAGCGAAATCATAGAGCATTTATCTTTCTCTGACTTAGTTCACTTAGCATGTCATCAGGGTTCAGTCATGTTGTTGCAGACAAGATTACATTCTTTTCTATGGTTGAATAATACCCCATTGCACATTGCATATATATATATATATATATATACTGCAGTTCTTCATCCGCTCACTCTTCATTGAACACTTAGGTTATTTCCCATCTTGGCTATTACAGATAATACTACAGTAAATATGGGGGGGGTACATTATGCTATTTTTAGTTGTGTTTTCCTTTTCTTTGGATATGTACTCAAAAGCATTGTCGGAATTGTTAGAACTATGGTAGTTCTATTTTTAATTTTTTGAGGAACCTCCATGCTGTTTCCATAGTGGCTGCCCCAATTTACATTCCCACCAACAATGCGCGGCCTTTTTCTCCACACCCTCACTAACATTGGTTATCTCTTGTCTTTTTGATAATAGCCATTCTAACGGGTGTGAGGTGATAGCTCCTTGTGATTTTGATTTGCATTTCCCTGATGATCAGCGATGCTGGGCATGTTTTTATATCGTTCTGCTCCATATTTTCTCTCATTCAGTAGGTTGCTTTTTCATTTTGTTGATGGTTTCCTTTACTGTGCAGAAACTTTGTAGTATGATGTAGTCTCATTTATTTTTGCTTTTGTTTCTTTTGCTTCTGGAGTTAAATTTAAAAAATTAATACTCAGACCTTTTCAAGGAGCTTGCAGAACTGAACCCTTAATTGGTGGGATCTGACATTATCTCCAAGTAGATAATATTATAATTACAAGTTGGATTTCAGGACCCTCGCCTAGTATCAGAGAATTTGCTGGTGGTGGTGTGGAAAAGCTTCACCCACACACATTGGAGTTGTGTGAAGAATCCTTAGTAGGGCATTGGGAGTTTCCAGAGGCCCCCAGATAACTCCAGTGTTCATCCATGGTTAAGAACCATTGGATAAAGAAAAAGAGCCAGAAAAATAAGACTGAGGAGGAAAAGCCGAAGGGGTAGCCAGGGAATCAGGTCAATATGGCATTATGGAAGTTGAAGAATAGGAGATTTTGAGAAGAGATGAGTGGTTGGCATATCAAAAGAGGTCAAGAGGTCAAGCTAGGTAAGAGCCTAGGAGGATTCTTTGGATTTAGAAAGAATTGGTTTGTTAACAACCTTGGAAAGACCTGTTTTAGTGGTAATGCCAGACTTCAGAGGGGTGAGGAGTGAGAAAATATTGGTGCCAGATATCAACTCTTCCTTTATTAAAGGAAGAGTTCTTCCTTGGGTTCTTCCTTCATTTATTAAATAAATGTTATCCATTACTTATGTTGGTACTTGGAGTAGAAAGTTGGCCAACATGGCTAACGCCTTCAAAGAACTCAGTTACAGGAATAACAGGTAAACAGATAAGCACTTATGAGAAACGTCGCAAGCGTAATGATAGATATGTACAATAGGGAGAAGAAGCTGGATAATGAAAGTATTTTGGAACAACAGACATGAGTAATTGAGTCAGTTCTGGCCAGTTTTGATGAGCACATAGTAGAGTCTCAATGAATGTGAAATAGATGGGTACACTTCTCAGATTTGGGTGGGGTCTTCTGGGATTTGCTGTGTGTTTCAGCAATCCCAGGGATGGGGAGCCTGGTGGGCTGCCGTCTATGGGGTCGCACAGAGTCGGACACAACTGAAGTGACTTAGCTCAGCATTGTTCCCAGAGGTCTAGGCCAGCCTTGCATTCCAGACTCTGCCCACTTACGCTGGACAGTCTAAAGAATACACACTCCTGAGATAGGAAGTCTAGAATGGACTGTCTTTAAAATTGGTGGAATTTTAATATTAGGAGTAGTTGGCAATATCAAATTAGAACATGGAAGTGGACTTGCAGGGGACAAGACTGGGTTCAGTAATGCCGTGTGTTGGTTCTGATGTCCTCAGTTTATCCCTAAGGATTTTAAACAAATAATTAGTCATCTCTTTCATATAATTTCTATGAAATACTGTAATTCACAATGAATTTTTCAGATATAGTAAGAGTATAGACATAGTTGTCAAATCTCTTTTGCTGGAAATATTTCGTGAAGTGGATTAGACGTGTCCTTTTCAAATTATATTCTAGGTAGAAGTCTCTTGTCAGTATCTACCCTCTGTGAAATCATTCTAGGTCTACCTAACCTCAGTGCTATTCTCTGTTCTCTTGGGACCATTTTTTAGTATTTATTAGAACATCATTATTTTGTCTGAAAATCATTGTTGCATTGTCTCTGCAACATCTTATCCCCCCCCTTTAAACTTTGAATGAAAAGTTGTCCTCTGTTGTCAGGAACCCTCATCTCGGTCTGATCCTACACTGACTGGTACAGAATGATGCCATGGACTCCCTGACTGATTTTTACTTTTCTCGTATTTTTGAGCTTTATTATCATCCTGACCTCCTCCTCCATCCTACCCTGTGAATTCCAAAACCAAGCTCAGAACGTCAGTATTGACCAGTGAGCATTAAGTGAGGGCAGCTTTCCCTGGAGTGCTTTTCTGTTCACATTTTTATACTGTTTTTGTTTCAAAGACCAACAGTATCTATAATATTAGTGATACTTTTTCAAATGAAATGGTACTTGCATATTAGTGATGCTCTTTCAAATGACTCCTTAAGTCTAAGAGATTAACTGAAAACCATGGAAACAGAGAGTTGTTTTTCCTTATTTGCTAACGTTGGATGTTAAAATATAAGTTATAATGAAATAGAATTAGAATAGGATTATTAATAGTGCCAAAACTTGGATTCATTCGTGGATTAATGGTGAAGTACTCATAGCAAATCACTGTAAAGTAGTATCGGGTAGTGGATGACAGTGTGGGCTTGACTCTTTCCTTCTCCACTTATAGGTTTAGTGACTTTGGGCAAGGTGCTTATTCTCCCTTTCTTTCAGCTTCTCCATCTATTAAATTGGGATAATGATAATAATACCCACCTTTAAGGGATATAAGAAAAATTAAATGACTAAATATATATGTTCACATATGTTAAAAGTGTGCCTATTACATGGGAAACATTTAATAAGTGTTATTTTAATAGTTATTATAAGACAACATTCCTTCTTTATATTATGCTCGAAGGATATATCAGTTGCCGTACATTTTTCTGTTCTACTTAGTAAAAAGACTTGTATAGGTTTTCTATAGGAATGTGAAGAAGTTTGGACCCAAGGCACTTGAAGGGAAACCCTTATCTTAGATTCAGGCTCACAAGCAGAATGGTTTTCTAGGGTTCAGAAGTCTAGTGATGACTCAGGATCAACCCAGATTTATACCATTGCAACCATCAGGCTTGACTCTGCTGCCTGAATGCATTCACCTCTGTGTGGAACTCTTCCTAAATACAACAAAGTAAAATAAATAAAATTATAAAATAAAAACTATAATTAAAATAAAATGACGAGAAGACTGGAATAGCTGGTTTTTTCAGGCCTCTGATTATAAGAACTGTTCTTATATAAACTGAGCATGATTATCCATAATTATCAGATTTGTATTACAAAGTCTAAGAGCATGACACTTAAAGATACATCAAGAATTGTTTCTAATTTTGATATTAATTTGATGTTTCGATCCTTGAGTGCCACTAGATGCATTGGTGGAAATGATCTTGGAAGTTTAGTACTTTCATGTCCCACATCTCCTCTAGAACTGGAGTGGTTTACTTTCCATTACTCAATTATTGTTTTAGCTGTTAAATTCATGAACATCACTGTTACCTTTTAAAAACATCACCACCACATTTTGTTAGATGTGTGGGAAAATACACAGTTTAATATAATAATCATAATCTAGTGGGTTTAGTAATAATTAGTGTTTGATAAGAAATAAAACGGAGAAGGCAATGACTCCCCACTCCAGTACTCTTGCCTGGAAAATCCCATGGATGGAGGAGCCTAGTAGGCTGCAGTCCATGGGGTCGCTAAGAGTGGGGCACGACAGAGTGACTTCACTTTCACTTTTCACTTTCATGCATTGGAGAAGGAAATGGCAACCCACTCCAGTGTTCTTGCCTGGAGAATCCCAGGGAAGGGGGAGCCTGGTAGGCTGCCGTCTATGGGGACGCACAGAGTCGGACACGACTGAAGCGACTTAGCAGTAAGAAATAAAAACAAGGGGCCCTTTGGCTTACGGAGCTTAAGGAATGCTGCTGATCCAACCTCACAGCACCATGAGCTCCCTCTGCTGGTGTGTCCACATCAATGCAATGTGGGTACACTAGGGAGTGGAAGCCTTTACCACTCATTTATTGAACACCTACTAGGTGCCAGAAAGTCTTGTATGCACAGCATACAATTTCTGTAATTTTTATAGCCCTCCAATGGTAGGCCTTGTATTCTGGTCATATTTGAATTGGAATGTTTGCTTTTAATCCCATATGTCTTTTCTGTATTCTGTTTCACTCAGTAATTGTTGCTTCTACAAATACAGAAATATTGAATGAATGACGCTTTATAGAACGTAGAAGAAGAGTCATTTGTTTGTCAGGATTATCTGAGAAAAATTTAGGGTGGAAGAGTTTGAAATATATAGGACTAATCTTTCAATAGACTAGAACTTCATGTTAAAAAAGGTAATTGATGGAAGTAAGGTCTTTCACTATTTTTCTAAAACTTGAAAATTATGTCATGTTTTGAAAGATCAGACCAATATGTGTGTTGTCTTAGTATCCAGAAGACCAGACTGAGAGCCCCCATCGAACGTCTGAACTGATTAAGCCAGTGACACAGGCAGATAAACACTTGTCATTGCATCCAAAAGTCCCAAGCTGCCCTACCCACAATGTGTCACTCAAGCTGTCAAAAGGCTACAGGAAGACCTTTGAGTCTGGTCTTACCTCTTGCTCATTCCTCAGTGGAAATGCCAAAGTATTGAGAATTGATCTAAACTGAGGAAAAGATCAGGGTAAGATAGGGACCAAGAAAGTGACATTTTCCATGAGCCCTAGAAAGTTGGCTAGAAACTTTACACATTTTCAGCTGGCAGAAAAGATTAGAAAGTGAAATCTATTCAGATAATTCATACATTTGAAATAATTGTACAGTTCTATTGTATATACTCCAGATTCGTGGAAAGTAACTACTTTGAGGTCTTCAATTACTAAAAGTTTTTTAAAATTCTTTTCCATTATGTTTTAGTGCAAGATATCGAATATAATATCTTGTGCTGTACCGTAGGACCTTATTGTTGGTCTCTTTCATGTATAGTAGTTTGTATCTGGATCTGCTGATCCCAATCTCTTAATTTACCCTTCTCCACCTTTTTCTCTTGGGTAACTATGAGTTTGTTTTCTATGTCTGTAAGTCTATTTTTGTTTTGTAAATACATTCATTAATATCATATTTTAGATTCTCCATATACTTGATATATTTTTGTCTGATTTACTTCCCTTGATATGATAATCTCGAGATCCATCCATGTTGCTGCCAATGGCAGTCTTTCATTCTAAAATTTCTTATACTTGATTCTGATCTTTTCCATTTACTAACCACATGAATTTGGGCAGATATCTTTACTTCTTTAAGATTCTATTTCTCTACATGTGAAATGAGATTGTTAGCACAGTCCTCCGTTGCTGCTGTGAGAATTAAATGAATTGAATGTGTATGGTAAGCGCTCCCTGACAGTTCAGTTCAGTCGCTCAGTCGTGTCCGACTCTTTGCGACCCCATGAACCGCAGCACGCCAGGCCTCCCTGTCCATCACCAACTCCCAGAGTTCACCCAAACCCCTGTCCATTGAGTCGGTGATGCCATCCAACCATCTCATCCTCTGTTGTCCCCATCTCCTCCCGCCCTCAATCTTTCTCAGCATCAGGGTCTTTTCCAGTGAGTCAGCTCTTTGCATCAGGTGGCCAAAGTATTGGAGTTTCAGCTTCAACATCAGTCCTTCCAATGAACACCCAGGACTGATCTCCTTTAGGATGGACTGGTTGGATCTCCTTGCAGTCCAAGGGACTCTCAAGAGTCTTTTCCAGCACCACAGTTCAAAAGCATCAATTCTTTGTCACTCAGCTTTCTTTATAGTCCAACTCTCACATCCATACATGACCACTGGAAAAACGATAGCCTTGACTAGACAGACCTTTGTTGGCAAAGTAAAGTCTCTGCTTTTTCATATGCTGTCTAGGTTGGTCGCTGACAGTGATATGCCACAAATATGTTATGGAGAAGGGTATATGCCATGACATATGTGTACCTTAACATATCTTTAGCTTAATCCTTAAAATAATAATGTCAATATCAACTCATGTTTGCCTGCTTTCTCTGCCGGGCTCTGGCCCAAGCCCTTCACATACCCCTCATTTACTGCCCACAGCCCTTGCAGAATCCCTCTGAGACAGCCATCTCTGGAGGCCCACCTAATTCTCAGTCCTAAACCATCCTATTCACATATCGCACTTTGTAAAGATCTTCAAACCTGCAAACATTGTTTTCCTTCAGACCATCTGTTACTATCTTAAAACTTACGGGACTAGTGTTTTGGAAGAGAAGTAGGGGAGAATAGTAGGAAGAAAGAAGACCTCTCCAAAGTTTAGATCCTTGAATGGTGAAAATTTTCCAGTTGTATCCTCTGTTGTTCTTCAGTTGCTAAGTTGTGTCTGGCTCTTTGTGACCCCATGGACTGCAGCACGCCAGGCTCCCTTGTCGTTTACTATCTCCCGGAGTTTGCTCAGATCCATGTCCATTGAGTCAGTGATGCTATCTAACCATCTCATCTTCTGCTGCTCCCTTCTCCTGCTTTCAGTCTTTTCCCAGCATCAGGGTCTTTTCTAATGAGTTGGCTCTTCAAATCAGGTGGCCAAAGTATTAGAGCTTCAGCCTCAGTCCTTCCAGTGAATATTCAGGGTTGATTTCCTTTAGGATTGACTGATTTGATCTCATTGCTGTCCAAGGGTCTCTCAAGAGTCCAACCTCTAGTACCCTCTAGTGGAACATTTTGTGGTGGAAAAAGTGGGTATTAGAATTCCCTCCCTCAGCAAACATTCCGTTCCTGCCTACTGCATGTAAGGCCCTGTTCTGTGCTGTGGAAATGCCAGTCAATGAAATAGTCAATCTTCCCCCATCAAGTGACACTCAAGAGCTAATATCTAGTCTCCCATAGTCTCTGTCATATTTTGTCACTTGAAACAATGGCACTAAAATAGATGACATGAGAAACAGAAGAAAAAAAAAAGTGGAGGGAATGGCAAAAAATGTTCCTAATTGGCTTTGTACTGATATCCTTTGTATCCATCTATCAAAATCACTACTTATTCATATTTATACACTCATGTACATACTAAAACAAAATCAGTAAGTGGAAATGAAAACCAAATAGTAAGCATACATCTTCATATTTGCTTTCCCAAATACAAATTGAAAGAGGAAAAATACAAAAGAGAAAGATGGACTTAATTTTTAGAATAAGGTGTATGGTTTTCATGTGGTTTTTTTTTTAATGTCTACTGGGAAAATGCATTCAACTGTGCTCAGAATTAGTCATTCTACTTGTATAAAAGCATGAAAAATTATCACATATTAATTTCTACCAACCTCATTTATGTTAAACCATGTAAAGTACATTTTTTTAATTATGAAGCTGATTCGATTTACTAAGAGTTTAGATCAGTACTGTATGAGCTGAATTGAAAACCAGATTATAAGTCATTTCAGCATGACATTTGGATAAAATATAAAGATCACCTGCATTTATCTATGTTGTTCTGTCAGGGAAATTCCTGAGAATTAACTTTCTCACCATCACCATTTCTGATCAAATTATAAATACTGTATTTCCACATGAAAAGAGTTGGCTTAACATTTGATATGCTATTTCAATGTTTTGTTGAAACCAAGGAGGGCAAGAAGATATTATTATCATTTTCTAAACGGAGTAGCTCCTTTTCAAATATTGCCTAACAGAGGAAATGGCAAAGCATGCGTTTTGCAGAGCAGTTGCTCATAAGTCCAGCTGCATGCTGCCGTTACCTGGGGAACTGTGTGCAAAATTCTGGATCTCAAACTGGGCGCATCAAATCTGGACCAGGTGTCAGTATCTGCTCAAAACTCCCCCAGCTGATCTTGATGTCCAATCGGAGCTGAGAACCACGTGAAAAGGCGTGGCCTCCAGAGCACAGAGGTGAAGGGAAAGCTCTGGAGAGACGCAGAGCATAGGCTGGCGATGTGGTCTGACCCCTCTGCCAAGATTCTGCAAGCACTGCAGAAGCAGAGGGGGAAAGTTGCTCAAAATTAAGAAGAGACCCAGCTCAGTGGTGGAGATTTATAAGCTGTTCTTCCAGCTGATTTTGCCTTGTTACCAGTGCTGAAAGCAGCTCAAGATTATTGTTGCTGTTGGGTGCTGCCTGTGACAGAAGCAGTGTTAGGAAGTAGAGGGAAGAAACTTATGTAAGCAGGAGTCTGTGTGTTTGTTCATCTTCTAGAATTATCTAAGTGTGTGACTCATAAGAATGAGAGTCCTTGCAGTGATGACACTGTGATGTCACCTGAGCGCTAAAACTAAAGCAGAAAGGATGCAAAGGGGAGTAATCTGTGGACCTGGAAAACAGTTACTGAGATAGGAGTTTCTCTAGTCTCTATTTTAAAATCAACAAGGAAGAGAACTCAGCTGAGAAACAGATGATGATTCACTAGTTTCCTGTATAAAAACTTTGGGGTCTTTTCCAGTGTAAGTTCGATGCATGAAGCCGGGCACTCAAACCCAGTGCCCGGGGACAACCCAAAAGGATGGGACAGGGAAGGAGTTGGGAGAGGGGTTCAGGATGGGGAATACATGTGTGCCCATGGTTGATGCGTGTGGGTGTGTGGCAGGGGCCACCACACTGGTGAAGTGATGGTCCTCCAATTGAATATATTAATCAAAAAAACTCTGGGGCCATTTTCATGCTATTTACATGGCATTTCGTGGTTCTAAACTATTCTATGTTTATTGCATACATATTACTATATGTTTGTAAACTTTGTGGTGGCATCTCTAGAACGGGAAACTTGTGTCTAAATATTGGCCGTAATCTTAATGAAAGTGTTCATTAAACATACTGCATTTTAAAGTAGTATAAATATATTATAGCATCAATATATTATAAAGAGATAATATATTGTTTGTGACCTCTGTTCTCTAATTTCCTCCTGCACATAAACTGAATGTTGACTAATTTTAGAAAGACTTTGGTATTTTCAGAGAAGATACTTCATTGGAGTGTCTTTTGGGATGTTGTTGTTCAGTTGCCCAATTATGTCCGACTCTTTGCAACTCCATGGACTGAAGCACGCCAGGCTTCCCTGTCCTTCATTATCTCCTGGAGTTTGCTCAGATTCATGTCTATGGAGTCCATGATACCATCCAACAATTTCATCCTCTGTTATTCCCCTCGACTCCTGCCCTCAGTCTTTCCCAGCATCAAGGTATTTTCCAATGAGTCAGCTGTTTGCATCAGGTTGCCAAAATATTGGAGTGTGTTTGTGTGTGTGTGTGTTAGTCGCTCAGTGGTGTCTGACTCTTTGCCACCCCATGGACTGTAGCTTACCAGGCTCCGCTGTCCCTGGAATTCTCCAGGCAAGAATATTGGAGTGGGTTGCTATTACCTTCTCCAGGAGATCTTCTCAACCCAGGGATCAAACCCGGCTCTCCCACATTGCAGGCAGATTCTTTACCATCTGAGCCACAAGGGAAGCCCTCAACACCAGTCCCTCCAATGAATAGTCAAGGTTGATTTCCTTTAGGATTGACTGGTTTGGTCTCTTTACTATTCAAGGGAATCTCAAGAGTCTTCTCCAGAACCACAGTTCAAAAACCTCAGTTCTACAATGCCCAGCTTTCTTTATGGTCCAGCTTTCACATCAGTACATCAGTTCAGTCAGTCATTTGTGTCCACCTCTTTACTGGATCATTGAAAAAGCAAAAGAGTTCCAGAAAAACATCTATTTCTGCTTTATTGACTATGCCAAAGCCTTTGACTGTGTGGATCACAATAAACTGTGGACAATTCTGAAAGAGATGGGAATACCATACCACCTGACCTGCCTCTTGAGAAAACTGTTGCAGGTCAGGAAGCAACAGTTAGAACTGGACATGCAACAGACTGGTTCCAAATCAGGAAAGGAGTACGTCAAGGCTGTATATTGTCACTCTGCTTATTTACCTTATATGCAGAGTACATCATGAGAAACACCGGGCTGGAAGAAGCACAAGCTGGAGTCAAGATTGCCGGGAGAAATATCAATAACCTCAGATATGCAGATGACACCACCCTTATGGCAGAAAGCGAAGAAGAACTAAAGAGCCTCTTGATGAAAGTGAAAGAGGAGAGTGAAAAAGTTGGCTTAAAGCTCAACATTCAGAAAACTAAGATCATGGCATCTGGTCCCATCACTTCATGGCAAATAGATGGAGAAACAGTGGAAACTGTCAGACTTTATTTTGGGGGGCTCCAAAATCACAGCAGATGGTGATTGCAGCCATGAAATTAAAAGACACTTGCTCCTTGGAAGGAAAGTTATGACCAACCTAGACAACATATTAAAAAGCAGAGACATTACTTGGTCCACAAAGGTCCATCTAGTCAAGGCTATGTTTTTTCCAGTGGTCATGTATGGATGTGAGAGTTGGACCATAAAAAAAGCTGAGCACCGAAGAATTGATGCCTTTGAACTGTGGTGTTGGAGAAGACTCTTGAGAGTCCCTTGGACTGCAAGGAGATCCAACCAGTCCATCCTAAAGATCAGTCCTGGGTGTTCATTGGAAGGACTGATGCTGAAGCTGAAACTCCAATACTTTGGCTACCTGATGCGAAGAGCTGACTCATTTGTAAAGACCCTGATGCTGGGAAAGATTGAAGGCAGGAGGAGAAGGGGACAACAGAGGATCAGATGGTTGGATGGCCTCATCAACTTGATGGACAGGATTTTGATCAAGCTCCAGGAGTTGGTGATGGACAGGGAAGCCTGGCATGCTGCAGTCCGTAGGGTCTCAAAGTTCAGTTCAGTTCAGTCACTCAGTCGTGTCCAACTCTTTGCAACCCCATGAAACACAGCACACCAGGCTTCCCTGTCCCTCAACAACTCCCAGAGTTTATCCAAACTCATCTCCATTGAGTCGGTGATGCCATTCAACCATCTCATTCTGTTATCCCCTTCTCCTCCCACCTTCAATCTTTCCCAGCATCAGGGTCTTTACAAATGAGTCAGCTCTTCGCATCAGGTAGCCAAAGTATTGGAGTTTCAGCTTCAGCATCAGTCCTTCCAATGAACACCCAGAACTGATCTCCTTTAGGATGGACTGGTTGGATCTCCTTGCAGTCCAAAGGACTCTCAAGAGTCTTCTCTAACACTGCAGCTCAAAAGCATCAATTCTTTGGTGCTCAGCTTTCTTTATAGTCCAACTCTATCATCCATACATGACTACTGGAAAACCATAGCTTTGACTGTATGGAACTTTGTTGGAAAAGTGATGTCCCTGCTTTTTAATATGCTGTCTAGTTTTGTCATAGCTTTTCTCCCAAGGAACAAGCGTCTTTTAAATTCATGACTGCATTCACCATCTGCAGTGATTTTGGAGCCCAAGAAAATAAAGTCTGTCACTGTTTCCATTTTTTCCCCATGTGTTTGCCATGAAGTGATGGGACTGGATGCTATGATCTTAGTTCTTTGAATGTTAAGTTTTAACCCAGCTTTTTCACTCTCCTCTTTCAACTTCATCAAGAGGCTCTTTATTTCCTCTTTGCTTTCTGCCATTAGGGTGTCATCTGCATATCTGAAGTTATTGATATTTCTCCCAGAAATCTTGAGTCTAGCTTGGGCTTCATCCAGCCCAGAATTTTGCATGATGTACTCTGCATGTAAGTTAAATAAGCAGGGTGACAATATATAGTCTTGACATACTCCTTTCCCAATTTGGAATCAGTCCATTTTTCCATGTAGAGTTCTAACTGTTGCTCCTTGACCTGCATACAGGTTTCTCAGGAGGCAGGTAAGGTGGTCTAGTATTTCCATCTCTTTAAGAATCTTCCACAGTTTGTTGTGATCCACACAGTCAAAAGCTTTCGCTGTTGTCAATGAAGTAGATGGAGATGTTTTTTTGGAATTCTCTTGCTTTTTCTTTGATCCAACAGATGTTGGCAATTTGATTTCTGGTTCCTCTGACTTTTCTAAATCCAGCTGGTACATCTGGAAGTTCTTGGTTCATGTACTGTTGAAGTCTAATTTGAAGAATTTTGAGCATTTCCTTGCTGAAATGAGCACAATTGTGTGGCAGTTTGAGCTTTCTTTGGTTTTGTTCGTCTTTGGGATTGGGGTGAAAACAGACTTTTTCCAGTCCTGTGGCCACTGCTGAGTTTTCTAAATTTGCTGGCATAAGTGCAGCAATTCAACAGTGTCATGTTTCAGAATTTGAAATAGCTCAGCTGGAATTCCACCACCTCCACTAGCTTTGTTTATAGTAATGCTTCCTAAGGCCCGCTTGACTTCATACTCCAGAATGTCTGGCTCTAGGTGAGTTTTCACATCATCATGGTTATCCAGGTCATTAGGAACTTTTTTGTACAGTTCTGTGTGCTTGCCACCACAGCTTCTAGTAGATGAATCCACCATTTATCATCTATTTTTGACATTAATTTAAAAAAATAGAAGTTTTAGTAAAAAGTCAAACATTTGTATCATAATGAAGATTAAAATGTCTTGTTTGTTTTTCTTTCACTTCCTTTCAATTACATGGACATAATGTAGCCGTAGTAACAACTTTCTTTGTTAGACTTGACCCACTCGATGCTACAATATAATTGTCTTTCTCTCCTTCCCTCCCCCTGTCCCTTCTTTTCTTTATTAACTTGAATAGAGAAACCGTATGCTTCCATCCTTGATCAAGGTTTAGGCTCCTTTCCATTTCAAGTTGTTGTTTAGTTCCTAAGTCACCTCTGACTCTTTTGCAACCCTATGGACTGTAGCCCACCAGGCTCCTCTGACCAGGGAATTTCCCAGGCAAGAATAATGGAGTGGGTTGCCATTTCCTCCTCCAGGAGATCTTCCTGACCCAGGGGTTGAACCCATGTCTCCTGCATTGGCTGGGAGACTCTCTGTTACTGAGCCCCCTGGGAAGCCCATTCCAAGTAGCCATTGCTAATGAAGCCCAGCCTTGTTTTTCCAGACCTATCTTTAGTCGTCGTCTTCTGTCTCACGCTGTTGGCAGGCACTACCAGGAGGTGGGAGTTGCCATTACTATTCTGCAAGAAACTCGGCCAAAAAAAGATGATCCACATAGCACAGTAATGGTGTTCCAGATCATGAAAAACACCTGGGTAGTCAGGGCCTCCCTTAGACCTATGAAATCAATCTCCAGAGAAGGGGCTAAGAATCTTTTTCAGTTAAGCTATGTCAGAGGGTTGGTTTGTCCTGAACTTCATGGTAGAGAATGAACAAATGTATACAATGTATACACAAATATCTTTCTACACCCCTTAAATTCTCTCTTACCCAGGAGACTTACTGCAAATAATTTCACTTTCCAATACTACATTATCTGTGTAAGTATTCTGAGTTTGCCCAGGAAGCTTTATCTAGGGGTTAAGGTGATAGGTGCCTAATGATTTAGAGTATGGCACCTATCAATGAATGAAATTTGGTACTAAAATTAAGTTTAAAAACTCAAGTTCCATGTCTTTATCCAGTCAAATTGATGCAAATGTATTTATCTGCCTTTAGAAGTAAGTTCAAGTGGAATGGACCTATCACGTTGCATGTGAAGTGTGTGGAAATACGCAGCAAAAGGAATCTTAATATGCCGCATCTTATTCTCCCCCAAAACCACTTACTTGAAATCACAGTTAATATGGGATCCCAGCCATAAAGCAAAGAAGTCATTTTAACAAAATAAGGAAAAAGTCACTGGGAATATCACTTTTTTTTTTTTTTTGTACGTTTTAGAAGTATTGCTTATGTGTAATATTTTATTTTTGGCTTTCTGGCTATTCATGTCTTTGTCAAAGTGCCTTCTGAAGTTTTTTTCTATACTAAGATAATCCAGTTTTTCAAAGTCTTTTTTCTTTGTTGAAAACATCGCAGTTCCACTAACTGTAAACCATAGGGCAGTTTGTTTAAAATGGTAGGCATTATTAGTATGTTAATTATATACAGCCGCTTCCCACAGTCACCATCTTCCAGCTTCAACAAACTGTGACTTAAATGTTGAGGAGCATATTGTGGTCCTTCTATTCTTAGTGTCTCAATACATGAAACATTTTAGAAAGTGCTCTGGTAATGTTGCCTGCGTTGCTAGATAAATGATCAAAACAAAGGTGCACATTCTTTGCCAAGCATTACATAACGCAGTTAAACTTGCACAGCCCATGTTGGTTTAAACTGGCTTCCCCTCTCTTCGTCATGCTGGTAAGCTATCTCCTATATCAAGGCCATCTCTTCTTGGTATTACCAATCAGAGGTCTTTTCTACAAACAAAAATCACAGTGAGAGAGCAATTATGTTAGCACAGAGTAACTCATGGTTACCCCCACAATGTGCACCAAATATATGATGACAGGGAAGCAGGGAAAGACGGTATTCCACAGAAGCTGGAGGAAAAAACACTGGGGATAAGCATGCATGCTTGTTTTCTCTGTTCTTGCAGAATAACATTGTTTTCAAGATAACTGCTGATAAAATTATTTTCCAATGCTGTAGGTAGCCCTTTTGGAGATCCTTGTGGAAAGACTTGCTTGGAAGAAAGAGATAATCAATGGCTGGGGGTCACGCTTTCCAGACAGCCTGGAGAAAACGGCTCCATTGTGGTAGGTTGTTGGGATAGTTCCCTGATCACATCGTGAAACCAGATACCCTGGGTGAGACTTTCACATCATTTGGTCTACTTTTATGTTTTATTCAGACTTGTGGGCATAGATGGAAAAATATATTTTACATAAGGACTGAGTCTAAGCTCCCCACGGGTGTTTGCTATGGAATGCCTTCTGATTTACGAACAGAACTGAGTAAAAGAATAGCTCCATGCTATCAAGGTAAGGCATGGTTTTGATATTAACTGGATCAAGATAAATATGTGAATGCCTTTAAATTTTTTTTTTTCAATTTTGGATGCTTGGTTAGCGGTGGGAGGATCTTTGAAAATAGCTATGTTCTCTTTAATGTCTCATATTATTATTTCCTTTTTTCTTTTTTTGCTAATCCAATTGCAGTTTCAATTTTCAAAAATGAACTGTGAGATAGTAAATGACAGGGAAGCCTGGTGTGCTACAGTCCATGGGTGTCACAAAGAGTCAGACACGACTGAGCGACTGAACAGCAACTGTGGTTTTTTGGAGCCAGGAATTCTGCAAACTATTCATTTGAATAGTTCTAGCATCTAGTTGATAATTTTCCATTTTAACATTAAATATATTTTCAACTCAGGAAAATTATGAAATAGATTGAAAAATCTGATTAGAAGGAAGAAAATTGTTTCTTGCTTTATCTTTAACTTCCAACAAGATTTAGAAAAATTTTAAATATAAATGTGGGCAGATCTTTTCCACTCACTATGTCTCCCCCCCACCCCACCCCTTGAATTCACTTATTTTCTTTGAAACTGCAAGAAATTGCTAATGTAAGTTTGAAAGGTCTTTCCCATAAAAATTTTAGGTCATAGGTAGCATTAGTGCATACAGAGCCAGGACATAAACTGAGACAAGCAGTTGGAGTTGAATGTCAACAGAACACTGAAGAAATGATACCTGCAACAGAACTAAAATTCTGAAAATGTGTCTTTAGAAAGAATATACGTGAATGGCAGTTTCCAGTTTTTTTTTAACCAAAATGATTACCTCAGTGTCCAAAGGAAATTTCTATTAACTTGACAAAATTTGGAGCGTGTAGCCAAATTGCATTGATTCTATTAATACTGGCCTCTTTCATGCCTGGAATTTGACATCATAGCAGAGGTCATATCATCTGTGTTCCTAATTTGTCTTTGAATGCCAAGAAGATAAAAGGTGGATTTTAATTTCTTAGTTGCAGTAAAACTTCCTCTAGCTATTGTCCCATGTTTCATAATAGTTTATGGTTAACATTTTAAAATATTTCACAGTTGGGACATTTCTCTCTGATTGAGTGTGGAGGCCCTCATGGTCATTTGAGGTCTTCAGTCTCTCTATAATGCATACTGGCCAGCCTGAGTCATAAGCTCCAGTCCAGATGAGGCCTTTCCCCTTGCTGATCTCAGTTTCCTTCAAAATCAAGTGCACAAAAGTACGATGATAGGAATTAGCTGTATAGGCTGAAAAAATCTATTTTGACAATCTAGTACAGGTGCAAGCTAAAGATACCCTTCAACTGCAGCATCCGTCCCCATCTAGCTGGCCCCATGTCTGGCGCTTTTAACTGACCCAGCAACCACTTCTGACTGTTCTAACCGTGTGAGATGATGCACTTGAATGCTTCAGGTGCTGCAGGTCTTGTCCTGCCACTGGCTGGTTCCTTCATTAAATGGCTGGTGCCTCCTTTGGTGTCGATTTTGGTCCAGTACATTTTTTCATGTGTTTTCTGGGTAACTTTATGCAAGGGTTGATGATGTCCATGGATGACAATGTGCACTTCTACAAATATATATATATACTTATATATATATATACATACACACACACTTAGCCACATCCTATGGGGGGGGAAAAAAAACATGATGGCAGAAACCTAAGACAACTAAAAATTAAACTTAAAAAATATATAGGAGCAGGGAAAATAGAAAAAGGAATTAAAAAGCATGACAAGGAGTGGTAATTATAAATGACTTAGCAATTTATTCAGCATTTCTGGTTAGCAAAAGCGAAACAAAGATGTGGTCCTCTGTTTACTTATGTCAGTTCTTCAGGAAAAGCAAGCTTTGTGCCCATAGTAAGTTTCACAAAGCACACATTCATGGGGGATTTGTGAGAAGAGACCCTCCATCTCCATGCAAACCTTGACTTTGTTATTTTCAGCTGGGCAAGATCTAGGAGGCTTATTTTAAATGGAAGCCTGAACTGGAAGCCATAAATCCTACCTCTTAGATGCTCCCCTGACAACTTTTTGTATGTTGCTTTTCTTCCCCTGAGAAAGAGACTGCATAGATATCTCTATTGCTATTTCATAGGGATATTTTGAAGATCAACATGGAAGAGATTTGTGACATTAAATTTTACTACTTACTAATTTTTAAAATAATACTATTGTAAAAGAGATCTTAAAGGCATACTTATAAGGATTTATATATAAACAAAATTATGCAGATTTTGTCTTTATTTTAAAATGAAATCTTAGTTGTTTTTCTATTTTATTTTAGATTTTGTGAAACAATTTGGAGAGACTTTTGCGTCATGTCAAGCTGGAATATCTAGTTTTTACACAGAGGTAATAGTCCAAAAATAGTTGCTATAGATGTTTACATATAGAATTTTAATTCTTCTGAAGACTTAGAAGACTGATATTATGTTTTGAAATAAAGATTGAATAATAGTCAGATAATATATCTCTTAAATATGAGTATATTACAACTTAATTTTTACCACTTGATATTCAGCACATGTATTGATAAAATAGTAATATTTAGATGGCTGTGTCACCCAAGACCAATTAAAAGTCTACACTAAAGAAAGTTACTTTCATTAAGAATTTAACAGAAATCAAAAAATAGCCATAGTCATTTGTTAATTTAAGCACTGAAAATATCTAAGTATATTATTTTTAGTTACTAATTGGGGCAGAGCATATACGTTAATCTTTTTCATTAGAAGTATGAGAATTGGGAGATTTAAGAACTTGATAATATCCTCTTAAATAAGATATGTTCCCAAACTATTATTTTCTTTCTAACACTATCACATATACAGTTTTACTCAACTCCTAAACCTCCCACTTTCTCTGAGTAACCCCTTATGAAGTTACGAATGCTTTCTAAATCTATGTAGCAAGGCTGTATCAAATTTTAGGTTAATAATTTCCATAAATTTTGCCTAGTATGGAAAAATAATGCTTTCTTCCTTGCTTTATGTTTAAATTGACCTCTTTTTTCAAAGTTTGGATCATTTAGGAAATTCAGAAATGTCAAATAGATTTAATTGCTGAAAGTTTTCATATTTCACCAGACAAATATGTCTACTCATTCCAATCTTTCCTCTGTTTCCTTTTTCTAAATTCCTACGATTATCATCAAATATGTCCCAGTTTCTTTTGAGTTATATTTTTCCCAGCTAACATTATTAAGGAACTTAGTCATTGACTTTTTGCAAATTGAAATAAATTAAGTCCATTTTTTACTCTTTGGCAGCACATGATTATCTCTGTAATGAGCGCTAATGAATTACTCAGATATGATTTACTTTAATAGAAACCATATTGCCTTTTTCCCCACAGCTTACTCTAGTGTTCAATGATTCTGCCTTTGATTGTAAAGTCCGGTAATGAGTGTGAAGTGAGAGTTTCAGCATTTCTTCTCTGAGATTCTCATTTTAGATGAAAATTCACTAACTAGCTTCTCTGGCTTTTGGGGGTATGCTTTTAAACCCATTAAATGCTTATATTTCAGAAATTTATGAAAATTATTTTTGTCACTATTTAACGTGTATATCTGGAGGAGGTTTCGGGTGGCGAGATTAAACTTTTAAATGATGATATATTTTCTTTTTCTTACAGGATTTAATTGTGATGGGAGCTCCAGGATCATTCTATTGGACTGGCTCTCTTTTTGTATACAATATGACTACAAATAAATACAAGGCTTTCTTAGACAAACACAACCAAGTAAAATTTGGAAGTTATTTAGGTACTGTAAAAATCGACAGACTTGAATGATCTCTACCTTACAGATACTAGTAATTATAAATAAGGGAAATTATATCCTCAAAAGACCAAAATGGCCAGTAGTAACTAAAAAGCCATTTCAGAAACTGCCTCTTTAAGGCTATAATCTATGAAACTTTAGTTAACTTAATATTTTACATATGTAACTATTATCATCCATATATAATTCTTAGGTTGGAACTCCTGGTTTAATTTATTCTCTTGCAGTAAATCACTTGTAAGCTTATATTTTTATGCAGTCAACTTGTTATTATAAAGGTAGCATCTATTGAATGCCTGCCATCTCCTGGGAGCTTTTGTAAATATTCTACATGAATAACTCATTTAATCATGTGGGTGAGTAAATATAGTTTCCTTAAGGACCAGCTGAAAGTCAATGCGACTGAGAGCATTGTGGACAGATGGGTAGTACTGTGAAGAGTATGCGTCCAAAAACAGCTCATTGACCTTGGCCTTAGAAGCTCTTAGAATATTCCCCAGAGCATAACTATTTTTATCCTTCTTCTTATTATTATTTAATAAGTCAGCAGTAGAATGATCTATAGTCCTTATTTTTATAGAAAGTTAAGATCTTTTTCTGTCATTAATTCCCTTGTCATAATAAAAGGAATGCTTTTCCTATAGCTTCTTAGGATATACAGATTTGTTTAAACCTGCCTTAAATGTAAACAGCCTATACTCAGAAATAATTATAATAAGAAAAACCAAGATTTTCCCCCTCTTCAAGCAGAAAGAATTTATTTTAAAACAGAGGAAGTTCATTTACAATTCAGCATTTACTTGTTGAAGGGTGAAGGATATGCTGAAGCATTATGAAAAATTTAACAGTTTATGTCTTTTATCACATAATAAAATAAGAATATTTTACCTTTTCTATAGTCATACAATTTTATCATAATAGAAAGGTTTCAGGGCAAGAAAAGTTGAAGTTTAGGAAGATTTTTTTACATGAAGTTCAAAATAGTATATTTTACACTAAAGTTTCTGCTGTAATCTTAGAAACTAGCATGTCCTGCTACTGCAGAAACTCACAAAGCATATTTAAAGGTGCTAGCTTCAGTTTCTAAGATGTAAAAATATAAGCCATATTGGTGGTAGTTTAGTTGCTAAGTTGTGTCTGACTCTATTTAGTGTAGTCATTTTGAATTCAGTCTTAAAATTTAATTCCAAATGGATTTATGATTAATTCTGTAAGTAGATTTATGACAATGAATTTCACCCATTCCGAATGATGATTCTCACACCTCCATCCATTTTCTTGAAGGCTATTCAGTTGGAGCTGGTCATTTTCTCAGTCAGCACAGTACTGAGGTCGTTGGAGGAGCCCCTCAACACGAACAGATTGGTAAAGTAAGAATTACATTTTTAAAATTTATTCCTTCAAAATGGTTCAAATAGATTGCATGAGAGAATAAGAAGTTAAAAGACAAACTGCAAAATTTCTCAGCAGTGAAGCTGGAAATGATGAGCACTGTACATTTAGTGGTAAGATTGGTGAAAGTCATGTGGCTTTTAGATAAAATTGAGCAGAAAAGCTTTCAGGAAGATTACACAAGTTAAACAAGGCTCTTTCTTATGAGTAACTGTTTCTGAGATAGAATTTTCTCAAGATTCCAAGGAATACATTTATGGTTAACAAGTTTATAGCTGAAGAGAAATTGAGGCAGCTACATTCCTGGTACAGTTGTGGTAAGACTAGAAAGAACAAAACGTTCCTTCGCATTCTAGTTTTTGTTACATTATTACATGAACCTTACTTTGAAAATTGAGACAAACAACATTTTCTGTGTTCTCTCTGAAGGAACAGTAGGATTGTTCCTGAGAGCTTGGTTCCCTAAACCTTTTGTATCACTCTGAAATGAAATTTTTAAAAATATATTTGAGCAATTACAAGTTATGAAAATTAATGTTTTGAATGAAATGTTTTTAATGTGAGAAACATCTAATCTTTCCTAATTCTTTTTCCCATTGCAGGCTTACATATTCAGCATTGATGCAAAAGAACTAAATATCTTACATGAAATGAAAGGTAAAAAGGTAATATGTCTCTAACTTTGGTATCACTGAGGGCTTTGGTGAGTAACTCTTGCTTTTTTCTCAATGACTGGATCTGGTTTGCCTTGGAGCAGCTTGGGTCTTATTTTGGAGCATCTATCTGTGCCGTGGACCTCAACGCAGATGGCTTCTCAGACCTACTCGTGGGAGCTCCCATGCAGAGCACCATCAGGGAAGAAGGAAGAGTGTTTGTGTACATCAACTCTGGTTCTGTAAGTCTGGCTGCATGCAGATTGGAAGCTGTTTATGGGATTTTGATCATAACTGTTGCTCTACTTACTCCAAAGTTCTGAGACTATAAATTTTTTTTAATTTTTTTAGATTTATTTATTTATTTTTTTAATTTTAAAATCTTTAATTCTTACATGTGTTCCCAAACATGAACCCCCTCCCACCTCCCTCCCCATAACATCTCAGTGGGTCATCCCCATGCACCAACGCCAAGCATGCTGTGTCCTGCGCCAGACATGGACTGGCGATTCAATTCTTACATGATAGTATACATGATAGAATGCCATTCTCCAAAATCATCCCACCCTCTCCCTCTCCCTCTGAGTCCAAAAAAAGAGACTATAAATTTTTTTAGGCTTACTCTACTGATAAAAGTAAAAATTGTGATATTACACTGATGCTTTAAAAATGAAATGGGATGTCATGATGAATGGGCTGTTGCCCCATTTTGATATCTTGAAAGTATGAGATCAATTATCTGGAGTTTCTCTGTACACAGCTTGTATGTGTTCACCCAGGGAGTTGCAGTTTCTTCCAGTTGCATTGTGCAACTCTAATTTGAAAGAATGATTTTATATGGCCCTAAAAATGTGGATGTCCTATTAGTTTGATGGGGAATGTCCCCATATAATTTGGTAATTATAAAGCACTACTAGACATAGAAGATAAAGTATGGACTGTTTTTAATTTCTTGATTTGAAAACAGTTGAAAGCAAGATGTGTTCTGATAAGATATTAATTCGCACAATTCATATAGATTATATTCCTGGTAAGAATGTAAAACAGATGTAGTTTATTCCAAAGCAGATGTAGTAGTTGTAGAAATAAGTGTTTACTTGCTTATGATTGAGTTTTCAATTCTAGGGGTATTTTGGAGTAGAATTTTACCACTTGACAATTCAATTTAGGGCACTCTACTGACCTTATCTTGCCAGTCTGTCTTCTTGGCATCAAATCAAAAGAAAGAATTGATAGGGCCTTAATGGGGTCTTCTTGGCCTATATCTTTGATTTAAGAGCAATAACAGGTTTGTGAGAAAATTGGTTCATTTCTTAAGTCACGGTATTTTTATTTGGGATTTAACAGGATAAAATCTGTTTCTGGAAGGTATTTTGTTTAATCAGTCATTTCAGAGCATTTAATAAGCATACATATTAAGCACTATACTAAACTCCCTGCACTTTAAGAGAGAAAATAGTCTTATAAAGCTGAGAGATCCTTAAAATTCCAAATATAGAGCAGGAAAATCATTTATGCACTGGCATAAACCTAAATTTAATAGTAAAACAGCATCATCTGTGAAGTGATCATTTGTCATCTCATTAGTAGTGAAATCAGGAGTTACTTTTTCTTATATAGATATTTCACATTCTCCTATCAGTGAATGGTCTCCCTAATAATAGAAGCCTCATCCTCATTTTACATACTTTTATTTCTTTTTACAACTAAAGTTTTTGAGAACAGTTTAAACAGTGGTATAGATACCTAATATAAGGCAATAAAGAACCGTTTTTCCCATTGAAATCTTCAGCAATTCCAATATGAAAACCAGATAAAAGTGAAGTGCCTTTGTTTAGAGGGCAAGGGAGGAATTCTTCCATTAGACTACCCTCTTGTTCACTCCTCACTTCTACACCAATCAATAGAGGTATTGAACACTGCGCTTAATTTCATCATGGATTTCCACTTTTAAGACCTCTGCTATAAGTTATTCTTCCTTTGTTGCCTTCCAACTTCTTGTTCCTAACTGTGAAAAGACAATAACTACTACTTGACATTCAGTGTGGTTCAGTTCAGTTGCTCAGTCATGTCTGACTCTTTGCAACTCCATGGAATGCAGCACACCAGGCTTCCCTGTCCATCATCAACTCCTGGAACTTGCTCAAAACTCATGTCCATCAAGTCGGTGATGCCGTTCAACCATCTCATCCTCTGCTCCTCCCTTCTCCTCCTGTCTTCAGTCTTTCTCAGCATCAGGGTCTTTTCTAATGAGTCAGTTCTCCACATCAGATGGCCAAAGTATTGGAGTTTCAGCTTCAGCATCAGTCCTTCCAATGAATATTTAGGACTGATCTCCTTTAGGATTGACTGGTTTGGATCTCCTTGCAGTCCAAGGGACTCTCAAGAGTCTTCTCCAACACCGCAGCTCAAAAACATCAGTTCTTCAGCACTCAGCTTTCTTTATGCTCTAACTTTCACTTCCATACATGACTACTGGAAAAACCGTAGCTTTGACTAGATGGACCTTTGTCAGCAAAGTAACATCTCTGCTTTTTAATATGCTGTCTGGGTTTGTCATAGCTTTTCTCCCAAGGAGCAATAGTCTTTTAATTTCATGGCTAAATTTACCATCTGCAATGATTTTCAAGCCCAAGAAAATAAAGTCTGTCACTATTTGCATTATTTCCCCATCTATTTGCCATGAAGTGATGGAACTGGATGTCTTGATCTTCGTTTTTTGAATGTTGAGTTTTAAGCCAGCTTTTTCACTCTCCTCTTTCACTCTCATGAAGAGACTCTTTAGTTCCTCTTCACTTTCTGCCATAAGGGTGGTGTCATGTGCATATCTGAGGTTATTGCTGTTTATTGGTGTGGTTTACTATTGTCTGGACTTCCCTGGTGGCTCAGATTGTAAAGCGTCTGCCTACAATGCAGGAGACCTGGGTGCAGTCCCTGGGCTGGGAAGATCTCCTGGAGAAGGAAATGGCACCCCACTCCAGTATTCTTGCCTGGAAAATCCCATGGACGGAGGAACCTGGTGGGCTACAGACCATGAAGTTGCAAAGAGTCGGACATGACTGAGCGACTTCACTTTCACTTTACTATTGTCTGTCTGTTCTTTTACTGGAGTGTAGACACTGTGTGCAGAGGGATCGTCTGTTTTATTTACTATTTCCTCGGGGCTTGAAAGAATCCTGGACAAGTTAGGTGCTCAGTAATTGTTTTTGAGTGAACTGAAGAAAGAATGATACTTGAATGAATGCTGGCTTCTACTTCTGCTGAAAGAGCTCTCAGGGGTCCTGAGTGAACTCTTGGTGACCGTTCTGTGACTGGAGAATACTTGAAGAAGAGTGATCACCACTTCTTTAAACTCTCCCCCTGAAACTCAGTGCCCTTGTGTTGTCTTATCTCCTCATCCTCTCTGGAGTCTCTAATGCCTTCTGCTCTTTAAATTAGGCATTTTTATATGAGCAGAACAAGAATCAAATTTTTTTAGCAGGAAAATAAAAGGTGAAGGGCACTTCACAAGGGAAGAATATGTGTGTGCTATGGAAATGATGAGCAGAATTGTTTGAGAAGTTAAAAGATCTATGATGAGTTGTGCGTGGGTTTTTGTTGTTGTTGTTGTTGTTGTTGTTGTTGTTTGTTTTTAATACAAGGGAGTGACATGATCAGAGTTTGGAAAGAGATCTGGCAGCTGTTATTGCAACAACTCCTCCTAAAACATTGTGGTGGTGGTGGTTTAGTCATTAAGCCATGTCTGACTCTTGCAACCCCATGAACTATAGCCCTACATGCTCCTCTGTCTATGGGATTCCCAGGCAAAAATATTGACGTGGGTTGCCATTTCCTTCTCCAATAAATCTTCCTGATCCAGGGATCAAACCCAGGTCTTTTGTGTCCCCTGCATTTAGCAGGCAGATTCTTTACCTACTGAGCCACCAGGGAAATCTACTGAAACATTATTTCGTGTCTAATAACTCACTTTCCAAAATCAGAGACAGCAGTTGACCAACTTCTACTACAATGCTGCTGGAAAAATATTCCCAAGGCCAGTCAGTCACGTCACTCCTCAACTCAGAAACTTTCAGTACCTCTGTCTAGTTTGCTAACTTGAGAGTAAATTTCTCCTGGCATTCAAAGTCCCACCCTGTAAAACTCCAGTCTTACTCTTTTGTCTTATTCATTTGCACATATTGCTTATTAGCCAACTAAGCCAAGGTAACCAAGTTCTTTGCAATTTGTATTTTGCTGGTCAGTTTCCCTAAGTATCAAAACTTTGCCCATTCTTTAGTGCCGCCTTGACCACCACCTCCTTCATGAAACCTCTGCTGGCTCTCACGGTTAGGACGCTCTCCTTGCTTGCTGATGTTGCAAAGCAGTACCTCTTAGTCATTTACATGCTTGTGCTACGCCTTCCCCTGACTGGGGGCTTCTTCAGGGAAGGGAGTGTCTTACACACTCATTGCCCTGTCCTCTTCACTCAGTCATCCTTTGTACAGTGTATTGCCTTTATTAGGAACTCACTAAATATTTGCTCAATTGAATTATCAAAATAATTTATTGGATTTTCAAAGCTAGGGATCATGAGTTTGACATTTTTTTTCTGTCCTCTGAGCTCTAATCATTATATTATATGTGTTGACATACTTGATAAATATTTATTGAATTGAACTGAGATGTGTATACTAAAGCTCAGACTAGTTTGTCCAACCTGTTTGAAGCATTAAGAAAAAAAATCCATATCCAATTACAATAGTAAATCATGTGTCAAGTTGTCAGGGAGTGTTATAATGACACCTTTCTCCCTGTTTCTATCTAGGGAGCAGTAATGAACGAAATGGAGACAGAGCTCATTGGAAGTGACAAATACGCTGCAAGATTCGGGGAATCTATAGTCAATCTTGGCGACATTGATAATGATGGCTTTGAAGGTAATTAAAATTATTTAATTTGGTACTTGATTTCCACTTTTAAAAATGGGACATGGGAGAGAATATAATTGGAGTTGTTTGCCTTTCTATAGAAAATGGAGGCAGACTGGTATGCTAAGTTTTTTTTTTTTCTTTAATGTTATACCCGATTTATTCTCAGTTGAAAACTATCCCTTCAACAAAGAGTGATATTGAACATACCTCATTTCATTGATTCTAAGGCACCATTGGTGCTAGTGGTAAAGAACCCACCTGCCAGTGCAGGAGATGTTAAGAGATACAGGTTCAGTCCCTGGGTTGGGAAGATCCCCTGGAGAAGGAAGAGGAAACCCACTCCACTATTCTTGCCTGGAGAGTCCCATGGACAGAGGAGTCTGGAGGGCTACAGTCCATAGGGTCTCAAAGAGTCGGACATGACAGAAGCAACCTAGCACACAGCACAAGGCACCATTGATTATAAGTTGTTTTAAGTCATTATTTTATGTGCCCCTAAAAAATGGTGCCTCTTAAACTGAGACTCACTATTTTTCTATTTTAAGAAGAATGCTGATTTTAGAAATGTGAAAATGTGGAAGAAAATGTGTATCATAGACTCATTGGATCATATATTTAACTATCAGTGTAGTAAGACACTGATAAAAACCCAGCAGAGGCTGGCTGCAGAGCTTTAGCCTGGCTCTGAAAGCCCCTTACTGAGCCAGGCTTTCCTTGTTCTGGTTGTCCTGTTGTGGGGATAGGGGGGCTGATGGTGGGGGGTTGGGGATCCCAGGAGAGAATCCTGAGTGTTTGGAAGGGAGAAACTGGCAGACTTGAAGACAGGGGCTATTTGCCACCTGATAGAGATGCATTTCAGCAATGGGCTGAGTGGCCTTTTCAGCAATGTGGCTGTTCTCGAAGTATCAGTCCTGCTGCCGAAGGAGCTGTCTCTCCCAGCCTTCTCTCTGAAAATGTGCTGACTTCAATCTAGTTCTGAGTGGTTAACTAAGTCCATTAAAACTGTGCCTAAAATAATGAATGGGTTTCAAAGGAGAGTGTATAATTTCTAGAGTTCAGCAAATAAGTATTTGATATATTCAAGGCTCAGAATTATCTTCTGAAAATGGTTTTTGGCAATTGGTATCTGGTAGAAGTAGGTCAAAACTTCCTTGTATACTGGACATAATTGAGGAAGTGCTGTAAAGGCTTACTCTGTACCTTGTTTTGCCTAAATGCTTCATTCTACTTTAAATATTTAAAATATGGTATTCTACAAGGAGAATGCTGGTTGGTTATTGAAAATATGCTTCCAATGAGCCCTCTTGAATGTGAAATAGTATAATTTGGCCTACAGATGCCATTTCTGGATTTTACTATTTTTAAAACAAAAGGAGATAAAAGTATGTGTATATATCTTTGTAGTTATGATTACACATAAAATTTTACATTAAAATATCTATAAAATATTAAGATGGATATTACATTTTACAATTAATCATCAGTTCTGTGTTATCTATTGAGGACTTATTTTTTTGTCAGTGTATCATGCCAGCATAGAGTATATGCCATAATGAATGTAAATGAAGGAAATAGTGGCACACTTTGTTTAGTTTTACATTCAAATGGAATATCAGATTAAGACATGAAAAAATTCCTTCCACATCCTGTTTTAATTGACAGATCTGAAGAAGAATATTCACTATTTTGATTGAACATATTTGTGTATGTGCACATGAGGAATGATTTTTTTTGTAGTATCTAAATGTCAGTGATGAACTTGAATTATTCTTATAAACAGATTGAGTTATAAAAATAGGATGGATAGTAGGCAGGTTCCCTTATCAAAGTCACTCCAGTACTTGGGAAAATCCAAGACAATTTTCTAGTTATGTGAAGGACAGGCAGAAAATGTGATGTCCAGGAGACTTAGAAAGGGGAAATTTAGAGGAAATCTTCAGGGCACGATGCAGTATTTGAGTGAATATGAGAACCCTGGGTTTCATACAGCACTTTGTGTCTTGGAGTCCTCAGCGCACATCTTCTAAAGGTAATATCTGTATGCAGAAGACTGTTATTCAACTGAATGTTTTCAGTATTCCAGCATATTTTGTGCTATTTATGATTTCATATATAGTTCACAACATATTTACATCCAGTGGCCACATTAATTCTGATTCATTTTAGTGCATGTTTATAATATCATATATCTTTTACTAATTCAGTTTTTTCTTTGAGTTTTATTGAGTTATAATTGCATGTAACATTGAATAAGCTTAATGTATACAACATAATGATTTGATATATGTGTATTGCAAAATTCTTACCACAGTGTTTAGTTACCATCTATCACCTCACATTGGAGAAGGAAATGGCAACCCACTCCAGTATTCTTGCCTAGAGAATCCTGTGGACAGAGGAGCCTGGTGAGCTGCTATCTATGGGGTCGCATAGAGTCGGACACGACTGAAGCAACTTAGCATGCATGCATGCATTGGAGAAGGCAATGGCAACTGGCTTCAGTATTCTTGCCTAGAGAATCCCAGGGACGGAGGAGCCTGGTGGCCTGCTATCTATGGGGTTGCACAGAGTCGGACATGACTGAAGCAACTTAGCAGCAGCATCACCTCACATAGTTGCAAGTTTTTTTCCTTGTGATGAGAACTTTGAAGATCAACTCTCTTAGCACCTCCCAAATATACAATATTTTCAGCTACAGTCACCATGCTGTATATACCCAAGACTTACTGCTGCTGCTGAGTCGCTTCAGTCGTGTCCAACTCTGTGCGACCCCATAGATGGCAACCCATCAGGCTCCCCCGTCCCTGGGATTCTCCAGGCAAGAACACTGGAGTGGGTTGCCATTTCCTTCTCCAGTGCATGAAAGTGAAAAGTGAAAGGGAAGTCGCTCAGTCGTGTCCGACTCGCAGCGACCCCAGGGACTGCAGCCTACCAGGCTCCTCTGTTCATGAGATTTTCCAGGCAAGAGTACTGGAGTGGGTTGCCATTGCCTTAACTGATCTTCTAATTGGCAGTTTGTATTTTTTGACCGCCTTTACCCAGTTATCCCACTCTCTGACGAACAACAATCTGACCTCTGTTTCTATGTGGTTTTTTTTCCCCCTAATTCCACATGTAAGTGAGATTACACAGAATTTGTCTTTGTCTGTCTGAGTTACTTAGCATAATGCCCTCAAGGCCCATCCATGTTGTTACAAATGACGGAATTTCCTTCTTTTTTATGACTGGAGAGCATTTCTGTTTTGCCCATGGGCATGTGTTTTCCGCATTTTAGATGCTAGCCAAGACCATGTTGGCTTGGAAGTAGGCTTATTGTGTTCTAGCTCTTCACTGAGGTCTTTAATTCCATCCTACCACATCTGCCTGGGTGAGCCAGCAAGGCATCTGTCTTTTATTTTTTCATTATGTGATTCCCTATTCTTTTTCCCCATCTTCTAACTTAGTTTATTTTTCTGGGATATGAGTGAAGTCACTTCATGTTCACGGCAGAGTATGTGGGATTGTGTAGAAAAGAGAGGAAAACTCTACCTGTTTGTTTTCCTTCCACCTCCAGTCTTAGATGCAGATAAACTTCATGTCCTTTTACTGTGCACAGCTTTGTAATGCTTTACATAGTCAACCTCAGTTATTTTGGCATTCACGGCATCACTTTTTTTTTCTTCAAAAGGAAAAAATTAGAATATATTAGAATATATTTCCTGTGTCCTTAGAAAAGCAAAACAAGCTATTTTCTCAGATGATAATCGATCAATTTGGCAAGAGTCCAGCATAATCCTTTCACAGAATAGGTAATAGACAAACCTATTCAACCAATATGATCAGACAGACAGACAGATAGCATTTTAGCCATAAAATGGTTCTGGCAGGACCACTTATTTCCAGTGTATGTTTTCCAAGTTGAGCCTGGAAAGTGAAAGTGTTACGCAGTTGTGTCCCACTCTTTGTGATCCCATGGGCTGTAGCCTGCCAGCCTCCTCTGCCTATGGGATTCTCCAGGCAAGAATACTGGAGTGGATTGCCATTCTCTCCTCCAGGGGATCTTCCCGACCCAGGGATTGACCCCGAGTCTCCTGCGTTGCAGGCAGATTCTTTAGCACCTGAGCAGCTCATCTGACTTTTAGACTGTATCTTTGAATATGTTTTTTGAGCTGAACCATAATAAAGTTCTACAACTGTGAACTATATGCTGTATCAATTTATGTGGTCCTGAAATTCTTATATATTGTCAAGTCATATATTGAACATTTCTTTCACACAGTAGAGGGACAAGTGCTCGGAGGGGAGGGTGTTGGTCATAACTCTATGTTAATGATTTTATAGAGCGTGGTGATGGAGAGTACAGGTTCTGGAGCCATACTGCAGGATTTAAATCCCGCTTCACCGCATCCTATCACATCCAGGCTTCCCTGATGGTTTACATAGGTAGAGAATCTGCCTGCAATGCAGGAGACCTGAGTTTGATCTGGATCAGGAAGATTCCCTGAAGAAGGGAATGACAACCCACTCCGGTATTCTTTCCTGGAGAATTCCATGAACAAGAGGAGCCCAGCAGGCTATAGTCCATGGGGATACCAAGAGTCAGACACAGCTGAGTGACCAACACTTTCATACACTACCACATCCTGGCTCTGTAACCTTTAGCGAGTTTTATTCTGTACCTCAATTTCTTTATCTGTAAAAAGTGAGGATCAAAAAGTATTTGACAGTGCTATTGAGAAAGATACACGAGTTATAGTGGGTTATGTGAGAATAACATGAATTTTGTATGGTAAGCCTGTAGCACATAAAGCGGCCTTGTAAACAGCACATAATTGCTAGCTGATGTTAAGATTATTATGGTCATACTAATGATAATTGTTATGGTTTATACTAACAGTGTAATAAATGTTCAAATGAGAAGTAAAAGAAGTTGTCAAATATCTCCATGTTTATTCTCTAGGTTATGTCCCAGCTGAGTTGCACAGGCATGGCAAAACATTTTATTATTAATAATGTATTCTCCTTATTTCTATAATGATAGATAGAACTTTAGGACATTATATAAGAGATCCAAGTTTCATCTTAGGAAGGAAGAGTTTGGATCTATATATAAGCCAGCATCTGAATATACTTAAATATCTTCTGCTTGGCATTAAATTGATCTGGGCTGGCTTAATAGTTCAGCTGAAAAGGTTCATTTGTATTGTTTTAAGGTATTTTTATTAATATAGATCACTTGTGCTAGTAACTGATAAACAGAATTCTTGTAGTATCAGCTTCGTAACCCAACTTGCTATCTTTTCCTATACTATCATCAAGAATCAAAGTACAAAATTCTGTTAATAGATACTCAGGAGTAGCCACATGGTTGAAGTATAACCTGCCCCCCTCCATGAATGACATTGCTAAGTGGGATCGCATGCAGTGGCTACAGGATGCTTCCTCCCTCACTCTTTCCTCACTCACCTTTGTCTCCCTCTCTCTCTCTCCTTCTTCCTCTCCCTCCCTGTTACGTTGCTTGATTTATTCAGTCTGCACAGAAATGGCTCCAGCTATTCCAGACTGTCAATCTCCCATGTGCCATGCTGCCTCTCGCTCCCCTGCGATGGCACAGGCTGTGTCCTCTGTCCAAACATTGCCTTTTTTCACCTGGCTCTAACCTACTATAATCTCACTTTGATCATCATGTTCATATGAGAAGTCTTCCCTGATTTTCACCACCTTTTCCCTGCATGCCATGTTATTCTTTTTACTTGCTGTTCTTCCTTGCTAGGGAGAAGGCAATGGCACCCCACTCCAGTACTCTTGCCTGGAAAATCCCATGGATGGAGGAGCCTGGTAGGCTGCAGTCCATGGGGTCGTGAAGAGTCGGACACGACTGAGCGGCTTCGCTTTCACTTTTCACTTTCATGCATTGGAGAAGGAAATGGCAACCCACTCCGGTGTTCTTGCCTGGAGAATCCCAGGGACGGGGAAGCTGCCGACTATGGGGTCGCACAGAGTCGGACATGACTGAAGTGACTTAGCAGCAGCAGCAGCAGCTTGCCCACTAGACTATCAGTTCCTTTCTGTGATACTGACCAGTGGGGTCCTGTAGATAGTCTGACAAATATCTGGTGTGCAGTAGGCGCTCAGTAGTTTTCCACTGAATGAATAAATGAATGGATATATTTTGTACCTAAAAATTTGAAATACTTTGCACAAGTTAAAAGAGGCTAGCCTTGGTATGTCTAAGCAAAACAGGCTTAAGGTGTGTCTACTATTTAATTTTAGATTAAAATAGAAAAGCTTTTGTATTTTTAAAATTGGGCAGCATGTGGCACAGAGTTTTATTCCTATTGAAAAAGCAGTGCAATATTACAACTGTAGTTGTTGAAAAACTTTTAGATCTGATAAATAGTGATAAATAATATCATGAAAGCAAACTTTCTATATTTTAGTTTCTATGAAAGTAATGAGAAAAAAATCACTCTAAAAATAGATGAATATACCCAAATAAATTGGCATAATATTTGGTAAAGACAATGAAATGTTCTTACAAACTTTTTTTTTCCTCCTGTGTACTTTGTATTTATAGTACTTAAGCAACCATGTTACTCGGTTTCCATTTTCTCTTGGTCTTATATGAAAACATAACTCCTTCACTGGAACAGGAATTAATTTAGAAGTCACTTTGCAAATAAGTAAAACCTAGAACTCAAAATAAAGGTTCTTGTGGTTTATATTATTTAGAGATGATAATAACTGATTATATGCTACACACTGCTCCAAGCACTTCACATGAGTTACATCCTTCTGCACCAAGGTGAGTTCTCTCATGATCCTGTGCTGAAGTGAGAAAACTAACATACAGAGAGGTTAAGAAATGGGCCCAGGAACTTCCCTGGCAGTCCAGCGATTAAGAATCTGCCTTCCAACACAGAGGGTGCAGGTTTGATCCCTGGTCAGGGGGCTGAGATCCCACATGCCATACAGCATGGCCAAAGGGAAAAAAGAATCGGGCCCAGTGAAGGACAGGGAAGCCTGGAGTGCTGCAGCCCATGGGGTCAGCGACTGAACAAGCATCAAGCACAGCTGGGCACTGGATAGTGCTGGGGTCAGGCCCTGATGGTCTGGCTGTAGGACCCATGTCCTTAACCATTCTCTTAGCCTCCTCTAAGACCATAAGACTCTAATTTCCTGACACAGACTTGACTGTACAATCCTGTACATTGTTATGACAGTGATAGAGTTGTATATATTTTTTTCTGTCCAGTGAAAATATTGTTTTTTGATGAGGAGTTTTCCTATGTGATATTAAGTAAAGAGCATGAAGGCTAGTTTTCAGAGTCTCATTCTTTGCATTAAGAGTTTATTTTCTGCCATTTAAATTCTTGAATAGATGTTGCTATTGGAGCCCCACAGGAAGATGACTTGCAAGGTGCAATTTATATTTACAATGGCCGAGTAGATGGGATCTCAACAACCTTCTCACAGGTGGGATAATACTATTCTATTTTCAAAAGAAACATTGGTAATAAAATCCTTCTTAAAACTTCCAGTCTTAACGTGCACTTATTTTTCTTAACTTGCCCTTTCAAATACTTAATACTGTTTCACCATTTTCTTATAATAACAGTAGATGGTCTCATTTTTAAGGTCATTAATAACTCTACAAAATAATTTTATTTCCATAAACAAGAGTTCTGGTTCACTTCCATTCTACTTTTGCTTTAACCTATTCCAGATTTCTCTCTGCATGTCGTCAGATTTATGTTCTGAGGTAATACCCTTACTCTTCCAAGTAAGCCCATGTGGATTTGGTTAACTATCTCGCTTCATGGCTTAAAGCCCCATCTTCCATAGAGGTTGTACAAGAAGAGCACAGACTCAAATGAAACTCTGTGTTCCTTTCAGTGCAAAGTAGTAAGATGAGAGCACTTTATTAAGGTTTCCTGACCTAACTCTGACTTTAATTTCATATTTTGAAAAATCAGGACATTTCATTGCATAGAAAAAAAACTACACGCACATGCAGAGAAGAGAAATTTTTCCAAAGATACTCGTATGGAAACTTTAGCTAATACTGTTATTTTTTATTAGGCAAAGTGGGTAAATGATCCTCTATATAACATGAGAGAGATATACTTGTCTATTAAAGAATACTAATTCTCTTGAACAACTCTGATACTTGTTAATCAACGTCTTGACAGGAGATTAGACACGTGGGATAGCAAGCACATATCTGGCTTGAGTTGTCCTTGTTAAATACTAGAAACCAACCTGTCTGAACAAGATGGTTATTATAAATCTAAGAAGTAGGCTCCACTAAGTGATCATAAATGTCTTATTTTCTTATTATCAGTTTGATTCCTCATGTTGCTCAGGGAAATAAGCACAGAGTCTGAAAAAAGCCTGAGGAGAGAGTGTCAGGAGTATTTTAGGAGATCTTTCCTACATAATTTTCCCTTCGCTCACAAGGTAAAGGAAGCAGGTGTTTTCATGTCACAAAATAGATGTCAGTTCTCCACTTCAAGCTAGAGACTACTCTTTCTCCCAGACACATGTATTTGCCTTAACTACAATGCATTTGTTAATAATGTGTCAGGGCTCATTATTTAACTAAATCATTGTTTCTCTGGGATATTAGATGTTTAAACCCTGATTCCCAGTCAATTTTACTATTTTTTTCAGAGAATTGAAGGACGTCAAATCAGTAAATCATTAAGTATGTTTGGACAGTCTATATCTGGACAAATTGATGCAGATAACAATGGATATCTAGGTAAGTATAAAATTTATGTGGGTGCTGCTTTACGGTGAAGTACGTACAACTGGTAGAAAAAAGGGTTGATTTACTAGTGAGTTTTTTCCTTCATTTTTAGTACTCTTTTGAATTCACACACAGGTCAGAAATAATCAAATAATTACTAAGCTTATGCACTGTTAGTTACTTAATATTTTATTCCTTGTTTTCAAAAAAGTTAAAAGCATTCAGGAGAATAAATCAAACATATGATGAAAAGAAGAGAATTTTTTAGTATATAATTTGAAAGAAGATATCTCAGCAAGTGTTTGTAGTCCAAAAATTGAATTTTCCCTTAGTAAGGCTGTCTTTATATCATATGTTTATATCATAATGTTTATGTTTATATTATATGATAAAGGGATGAATGTCATTGTAAATGAGCAGATTCAGACACATGTGAAATGAAACTTAAGATGTAAGCGTATCTTTTCTAATTAATTTTCTGTAAATAGTATTTTGATATAGTCACAAGGTGATATGTAGTTAAGTATTAATGGCTGAAAGTAATTCTCTTTGACTAATGATGATCATTAATCTGTGCTATTTTTTTCTTCCTCCAGATGTAGCAGTTGGTGCTTTTCGGTCTGATTCTGCTGTGTTGCTAAGGTAAGGTTGATAGATTTCACCGCTTAATGACAATTGGGCTTAATTGTAAATGATGGGAGGCAGTTTTTAAAATCAGCACGATGGTGACCTCATAACACTCTTTTTGGTACTCTGAAATTTAATTATTGAACTTTAGGATACTTTTCCCATCTTACCTGGATATATACTTAAATCATCTAAGTCAGTATTTTTAGAGATTTTAATAAAAATTTATTTTGATTCATACATGAAAGTATAATTGAGTGTGAATATATATATATATGCTATTAAGCAGTTTCATGAAATTACTTGATCAGTGGAAACTGACAATGCAAATGTATTTTTCACCTTAATGAAAAATAATTGTGCAATTAATATTGCTAATTTTATTTCCTTCTTAGGACAAGACCTGTAGTGATTGTTGAAGCTTCTTTGAACCATCCCGAGTCAGTAAATAGAACAAATTTTGACTGTATTGAAAATGGATTGCCCTCTGTGTGCATGGATCTGACACTCTGTTTCTCATATAAGGGCAAAGAGGTTCCGGGTTATATTGGTAAGGGCGCCCTTACAGAATTAATGCCTGGCAGAATGTGCACTTCCCTCATAAATCTCATGATCATCTTTTGAGGCTTTTCCATATTTCACCATGGAGTGGTTTTTAGGGCAGGAGAGAGCAGCCTTTCTTCATCACCTTTCAGATTCTTGCTTTGTTCCAGCCAATGAGTTGGATAAGTTGTTTAAATATTGTGGCAAGAAGTAGAACAAAAATATTACTTGCTGTATTATTTAAGGTGAACTAACTGAGCTTAATCTGTAAGATCTCTTTAAAAGAAAAAAAGCATCACCATAGCTCCTCCTGTTTTACTAGGCTTACTCAAGTCTTGAGCTGGCTTAAGTTGGAAGGACTGAGAGGAAGAATTTTCTTTTCCTCTTATTCTACCCTGTTTGGGTAATTGAAGAAGCTTATCTGAAAGCCTGAATCCTGGTTCTAATTTTGATAAATAACACACATCTCTTCAGGATTTACTATGACGATTGGTTCCTAAGACCACGCCCACATGCCTGTACATAGACAGCTCTCAGTTATCCGCTCTGGAGAAAGTAGCTTATATATATAATTTTATTGATTTTTGACTGTGCTGGGTCGTTGTTGCTTTGTGCAGGCTTTCTCTACTTGCAGAGTGGGGGCCACTCTTCGTTTCAGTGCATGGGCTTCTCGTTGCAGTGACTCCTCTTGTTGTGGAGCACAGGTTCTAGGGCTTCAGGACTTGCGGTACACAGGCTTGGCAGTTGTGGCTTGTGGGCCCCACATAACACAGGCTTGGCAGTTGCAGCACGTGGGCTCGGGAGTTGTGGCTCGAGGGCTTATTTGCATGTAGAATCTTCCTGCTGCTGCCAAGTCGCTTCAGTCGTGTCTGACTCTGTGTGACCCCAGAGACAGCAGCCCCTGGGGTTCCCCAGGTAAGAACACTGGAGTGGGTTGCCATTTCCTTCTCCAATGCATGAAAGTGAAAAGTGAAAGTGAAGTCACTCAGTCATGTCCAACTCTTCACGACCCCATGGACTGCAGCCCACCAGGCTCCTCCATCCATGGGATTTTCCAGGCAAGAGTACTGGAACGGATTGCCATTGCCTTCTCTGGAATCTTCCTAGACCAGGGATTGAACCTATGTCCCTTACACTGGCAAGCAGATTCTTTTTTTTTTTAATTGGAGGATGATTACTTTACAATATTGTGATGACTTCTGCCATAGGTCAGCATGAATCAGCCATAGGTTTACATATGTCCCCGCCCTCTGTACCTCCCTCCCACCTCTCCCCTCATCCCACCTCTCTAGGTTGTCACAGAGCACCGGCTTTGGGCTCCCTGCATCATACAGCAAATTCCCACTGGCTAGCTATTTTACATATGGAAATGTATATGTTTCAGTGCTATTCTCTCAAATCATCCCACCCTCTCCTTCTCCTGTTGTGTCCAAAAGTCTGTCCTTTATATCTGCATCTCCTTTTGCTGCCGTGTAAATAGGATCATCAGTACCATCTCTCTAGATCCCATATATATGTGTTATTATATGATATTTACCTTTCTCTTTCTGATTTACTTCTCTCTGTATAATAGGCTTTAGGTTCATCCACCTCATTAGAACTGACTTAAATGCATTCCTTTTTATTGCTGAGTAATATTCCTTTTGTCTATGTACCACAACTTCTTTATCCACTCATCTTTTGATGAACATCTAGGTTGGTTCCATCTCCTGGCTATTGTAAATAGCGCTGCAATAAACATTGGGGTACATGTGTCTTTTTCAGTTAAGACTTCCTCAGGGTATAGTCCCAGTAGTGGGATTGCTGAGTCACATGGTAGTTTTATTCCTAGTTTCTTAAGGACTCTCCACACTGTTCTCCATAGTGGCTGTATCAGTTTGTATTCCCAACAGTA
The DNA here is from genome assembly GCF_032405125.1 of Capricornis sumatraensis. Lineage (NCBI taxonomy): Eukaryota > Metazoa > Chordata > Mammalia > Artiodactyla > Bovidae > Capricornis > Capricornis sumatraensis. The sequence continues at coordinate 59,553,171 of NC_091071.1, read as the reverse complement.
CAAGAGGGTTCCCTTTTCTCCACACCTTCTCCAGCATTTATTGCCTGTGGACTTTTTGATGATGATCATTCTGACTGTTGTGAGATGATATCTCATTGTAATTTTGATATGCATTTCTCTAATAATGGGCAATGCTGAGCATCTTTTCATGCGTTTATTAGCCATTGGTATGTCTTCTTTGAAGAAATATCTGGTTAGTCTTCTGCCATTTTTTTGACTGCATTGTTTATTTTTCTGGTATTGAGCTACATGAGCTGTTTGTATATTTTAGAAATTAATCCTTTGTCAACTGTTTCATTTCTATTATTTTCTCCCATTCTGAGGGTTGTCTTTTTACCTTGCTTATAGTTTCCTTTCTTATGCAAAAGCTTTCAAGCTTAATTAGGTTCCATTTGTTTATTTTTGTTTTTATTTTCATTACACTAGGAGGTGGGTCATAGAGGATTTTGCTGTGATTTATGTCAAAGAGTATTTTGGCAGGCAGATTCTTATCCACTATACCACCAGGGAAGTCCTGAAAAACTAGCTTTGATATGGTTCATCCAACATTGTGGTTAATCTCAAATCTTATATATGTCACTTCATAAGCATTATTTTTTTCCTAGCAAGTTAATGTTCCTGATTATATTATATTTAAGCTAATGTTAGGATAACTACTAATGAAACTGGCCCATGGTAGGAGAGAAACATAAAAGAGTTTACCATTTTGATGTTAAAAATTCATAAATTTCCTGTACCCCACAAGATCTATCAAGAGTTGTTCATACCCTTGACACTGCACGCTGTCCTCTGAACATCATGAACGGAAGCAAATACTGAACCAAGCTTTAGATATGTGACAGAGGCCTCAGTCTGCATTAGCCTGTAATAAGAAGTATAGGATGAGCCTGATATTTTCTACTTTAGATCAGATTCATTTTTTTAACTTTAATTTTATTCAAGTATAGTTGATTTGCAATGTTTTTAGTTTTAGGGGTACGGCAAAGTGATTCAGTTATACATACATTCATTCTTTCTTAGATTCTTTTCTTACAGATATAGATCAGATTCATGTTTAATAATGCTCTGCAAAAGTCTTCATTAAAGATTCAGTGATAGGACAGTGAAAAGAACCTCCATCTGATTATTGATTGATGAAGTAGCCATTTGAGAACACGACCCTAGTGACACAGTGACGCAGGCAAGCTGATGGATTATCTGAGAGATACACGTTAAATATATTTTCCTTTATGGAAAATCAGTGTTTGTTGTACTACCAATTCCATTGTGACCAAATACTTCTTTAAATGGTTGAAAACAAATATATGAAAATCATAAATAATCACAGCATTGTTGCAGAAGCACACTTTATAGTTGTTGTAAAATGACTCCTTGGGAGAAATAATTCACACGGTAAACATATTCAGTAAAACCAGGACATTTTGCCCTTACTGCAAGTGGATTTTTATTTCCCTTCTTTCATGTACTTCTTGTCTGAGCTCAGGGTGATGAATTTGTAGATGGCAATTTCAATTGCAACTCTGTCTCTAAGGCACTGAATCTTGGTTATTGTAGTTCTGAAGATGAACTTTATTTTCTAAATAAAAAGAATGATGAGAGATTCATTTGAAGTCTGTAGGAGTGATGTAGATTTTATATTTATGTTCCCTTGAAGTAAGTAGATAAAATCCTTCCAGAAGAATAAGTTACTCCTAAAGTATAAATGAATGCTTGAGGAATTATATAAATTATTTCAAATATCACTTATGAATTATTGCTCCTGTTTAATGAATAACATCCCAGAAGACTATTACATGTAGCTTGTTTTGCAAGGAAACTTTTTTATTTTTCAATTTTTTACATTGAGGTATAATTGGCATACATTATATTAGTTTCAGGTATACAACATGATGATTCAATATTTGTGTATATTGTGAAAGAGTCACCAAAACAATCATCCCTCATCATACATAATTGTAAATATTTTTCTTGTGATGAGAAATTTTAAGGTCTAGTCTCTTAGCATCTTTCAAATGTGCAATACAGTATAATTAACTGCAGCTCCCTGATAGCTCAGTTGGTAAAGAATCCACCTGCAATGCAGGAGACTCTGGTTCAATTCCTGGGTCAGGAAGACCCACTGGAGAAGGGATAGGCTACCCACTCCAGTGTTCTTGGGCTTCCCTTGTGGCGCAGCTGGTAAGGAATCCACCTGCAATGTGGGAGACCTGGGTTTGATCCCTGGGTTGGGAAGATTCCCCTGGAGAAGGGAAAGACTACCCACTCGAGTATTCTGGCCTAGAGAATTCCATGAACAGTAGAGTCCATGGGGTCGCAGAGAGTCGGGACATGACTGAGCGACTTTTACTTTCACCATGCCATACATTACATCCCCAGGACTTATGTGGAACTTTGTTATCTTTTGATCTTCTTCACCTGTATTTCCCATCCTGCACCCCTCACCTCTGACAGCTACCACTCTGACAAAGAACCCTTTAAAACTAAGAAATAGATCTTTCTTTCCTAATAAGATCAGTCTTAGAATTTTATGGTTGTTATAAATTTTTCTTTTTGTTTATTGGCGATCTTCTTTAGCAGATGATCATTTACGTGTCAGATTTGAAACAAATTCTTATCAAACTGCCAGAATATTTATCGAGAGAATGTCTGACTACATTTGTTTTTGCCCAAATCAACACTGGAAAATCAAGCCAGAAACCAATAAAGATAAGGAAGAGAAATACTCAGGGTCTAGGACTGGCAAGGAGATGTCAGAGTCAACTGTTATATAGGTTTGACTCTTACATCATCTGTTCACTCTATATTAAAAAAAGACAAGAAAGATAGAAACCCCTCAAGTTGGAAACAAATGAAAATAAATGAACCTAAACCATACTTGAAGGGCTTCTCTGGTAGCTCAGTAGTAAAGAATCCACCTGCCAAGCAGGAGACCAGGTTGGACTCCTGGGGGTCATAAGATCCCCTGGAGAAGGAAATGGCAACCCACTCCAGTATCCCTGCTTGGGAAATTCCATGGACAGAGGAGCCTGGCAGCTACAGTTCATGGGATCACAAAGAGTCAGACACAATTGAGCGACAAAGCAGCAGCAGCCGCAAATCATACATGAAATTAGTTCTGTAGCCGCACAAGATAAAATGACTCCAGGTGACATCTGCCTGCAGTACTCTTGCCTGTTCTTCCTCAGTCAGATGTTCTAATGACAAGAGGACTCAAACAAGGCTGAAACTTCACTCAGAACTTTTATTATTAGTAACAACTTTGGTATTGTAGTTTTCAAATGTTGATATATGGTGGTGGTATTGGTTTAATTGCTAAGTCGTGTCTGACCCTTGGAGAGCCTCATGGGCTATAACCCTCCAGGGTCCTCTGTCCATAGCATTTTTCAGGCAAGAATACTGGAGTGGGTTGCCATTTCCTTCTCCAGTTTATATATGGGAGGATTAAGCAAATAACCAAAGATGTTAATTTTCAAAGTTTATAATTCTTTTTTTTTAATTTGTATAAATAATTTTTGAATATACATTTAAAATTGTTTCCTCTTTCATATTTCAGGTTAGTTTTTAGAAAGTTCTTTAGTAAAGACAATTTAATATGTTCCCAGTATCCTATATAACTGCGACTATTATCACTTCAAAGAAAAAGAAAATAAATACCTGTATATAATTATATTCATTGCGATTCTCTCTACATTTCTGCAGTTTTGCTTTATAACATGAGCCTGGATGTGAACCGAAAGGCAGAGTCTCCATCGAGATTTTACTTTTCTTCCAATGGAACTTATGATGTGATTACAAGAAGCATGAAAGTACAGAGCAAAGCAACTAGCTGCAAAACACATCGAGCATTTATGCGGGTAACGTAAACTTGTTTTCATTAACAGCCATGTAGCCTTCAGTATTATCAATACATTTAATTCTTATTGCATTGGTATGTTTTATAAAACATAGTGAAAAGTGTTAATGCCTCCTGAACTACCTAATCTACTCCTCTGTAGTCTAGATGTTAGACACTCCTGTGACCTGGACAATTCAAACTCTTACTTACTGCTGCCTCTTTGCTTCATACTTATCACATTTAGTGCATCTCTGTTTTTACAGATTTGCCTTTTCCTATCCTCACTTGTTACTGCCCCATCTCTGTTTACATGCTTGCCTAAAAATGTAAATATCGAGTAGCTCTGCTGAGCCCCAAACCTATGCCTGGTAGATATTGGGGGCTAGGGGGAGGCTTTGGAAGTTGGTTTGCTTTTCATGTGACTTTAAGAAGCAGAATCAAATGTGGCTGCTTTTGGATTGTGCCTTTGTCTCTGGGCCAGCGCTGTTGGTGATGTCAGTGGGAGCTCACACGGTTGTCGCATGGTGGGGATCATCTGTGGGCCAGGATGATGGCTCTCGTGATCGTTTGGTGTGTATTCTGCCAAAGCATAGCCGATTTCATGTTTCTTTTATTAAAACACTCATTCCCAAACTGATCATCACGTTCCTTGCATTGGTCACATTTTATCGTACGAAGCAGTGCCAGGCCTTTTTCATTAGGGAATGGTGTGCTTCATCAGAAAATCTATTGTCACAAAAAAGCCAAACTATTCCCGGGAGCCCTTTCTGGGCTTTCAAATAGTAGCCTCAGCTTAGCCCTTAATTTTCCCTTAGATACTTATTGCAAGCAAATGCAAACAAGCAACAGGACTATTAAATGTTAAGAGCAATAATCCTTATGCTCTTTCCTCATTTCCCTTAACAATTTTTATTATTGTACTAGGGTAAAGCTATTAAATGGTCGAGAGTCAAAAATATAGGATGATATTAGAGTAACCATAACTGATATGGTGGGGATTAGAAAGGTTTTTTAAAAAATTCTACACAGTTAATTTTATTCCAGTTAACCAATTTTAGAGACGAACATTGAGGCCATTTTAAAGATAATAAAAGGACCAGAATTAGACATTGATAAATATATTGTGTTGAACTTGTATGAATGCCAGTAAATTGATCTGATTTATTGGTCCTATTTCTTGGTATTGTTCCTATGACTGAGGGTCCATCAAAACTGTGCACATTCCTCAGAATAAGCTTGTACCCAAAATGACAATTGAGCAGAGGTTTCTGTGTTAGTTGCATCTATACTTGTTGTGTTACCACGGTAGCGACAACAGCAGGTTACAGCCCTGACTTTGGGCCATAATGACCGTCAAAAGTAGCATTTAGCTCTGGGATTGGTACATAGTGGGACTGTCTATTAAAAACTGATTGCTTCTTCCGATGTTGTTTTTCCTTTCTAACTTACCTTGCTTTTGTTTGGGATGTTTTAAACCTATTACATAGAAAGTCAGAAGGCTACTCCAACACCCTCCCTTGCAACAAATCCAAAGGGTAGGTGTAAAAACTACAGAAGCAGCTGTCCTAACCTTGAGTTTTGTCAAGGACTTCTAGCTGTTAATTTGGGAAGAGATGAAGATTTAATGTGTGCATTTCCTACCCTCACCAGCATGGTATCCAAGGCTTTCAGAAACATTAACTGAACTGCTCCTTTGTTCTGTAAAACGTGTCCAGTGTCAGGGGTGTGTTATACATATGCACTCTACCTCAGCACCCGATACAGTTAAATAAGGTGATACTTGTTAATTATGTTCTCAGGCCCACAGCCCCCACCTCTCAGAGGACGACCCGCCTGCAAGTTGGGCATGCTTCCTTTGTATAGGTTCTGTTGGCTAAACCAATTAAGCTCTACTTCTCCTTCCAATTAATTTAATAGATATTGAGTACCTATGTGGTGTCAGGTTCTGTTTGAGACTTTTATATATGTCAATGACTGAAACATAAAAAAGGTTACTACCTTTATAGAGCTTATAGTGTAGTGTGGTGAGATAAACAACAGGGTAACAAAATGTAAATTTTTTGTAAATTTTATAGTATTTTAGAGGAAGATAAGAGTGTTAGTTGCACAGTCTCTTCCAACTCTTTGCCACCCCATGGACGCTAGCCCACCAGGCTCCTCTGTCCATGGAATTCTGTAGGCAAGAATACTGGAGTAACCGTTCGTCTCTCCAGGGGATTTTCCTGACCCAGGGTCTCCTGCATTGCTGGCAGATTCTTTACCATCTGAGCCACCATATGGGTAATGGAAAAAAGAAAGGAAGACAGACAGAGCACAGGAGATAACAGAGTGCTGGGGAAGGAGTAAGGGTGCAGTTTTAAATAAGGTGCTCAGAGTGAGTTTCATTCAGAAAGTGACATTTGAGCAAAGACTTGAAGGAAGCAAGGAAGTTACCAGGGGCAATGTAGATACCTGGGGCAATGGTCCTCAACTTTGGCTTCCAACAGCATCACCTGGGAAGCTGGTTAACACCACAGATTGCTGTGCCCCACCTAGAGTTCTTGATTCAGTAAATCTCCAGTGAGGCCTGAGAGTTTCCATTTCTATAAAGGGTGCAGGTGATGGTGATGCTGCCAGCTTGGAAACTATGCTTTGAGAATCCCCCATCCAGGAGGAGAATAGTACAGAAAGAAGAATTAGGTAAAAACAAAAACCTCAAGACAAGAACATGCCTGGTTGTTTTAGAGAATCATGGGGAGGCAAGGATGGCTTTGGAAAAGAGAGCAAGGGGGAGAGTAGTAGAAAAAAAGGTCAGATCACATAAGACCTGTGATTTTCTTTCTCCAAATACAATGAGATCTATTGTAGAGTTTGGAGCAAGAGAGGCGACATGATATAACTGAGTGATAATAAGGAATACTCGAACTGCTTCCTAATTGCTATGTCGAGCCTAGGCAGCCACAGATTGACACAGGAAGAGAGGATACTTCAGTAAGTCAGCTGAGAGATGATGGCTCCAGTGAAGATGGCGGTAGTGGATATGGTGAGAAACAGGGGACGACAGAGCCTGCACAATTTACTGAAAGATTGGATGTCTAACATTCGAGAAAGAAAGGCTCCAAAATGATTCCAAGGTTGTTAGCCGAAGCCACTAGAAGAATACTGTTTTCATCAACATGGCAGGGAAAACAACTCTCAGGTGGAACATGTTGACGTTCAGTTGTGGACCTGCTGAGCTGGAGCAGTTTTACTTTTAAGTGTATAGAGCAATTCAGCATTTAAATATACTCATCTGGAGTTGGAGAATGCTCTGGAACCGGAAATACAATGCCTCTTTGGCATACAAATGAGGTTTAAAGTCATATGAGGTGGTTGAGATCATGACAAGAAGAGAGAAGAGGCAAGGTCTGTCCTCTGGGCACTACAACATGGAGAGACTGAGAGAGAAGGCTTACAATGGCGGTGAGAAGGACCAATCCGTAAGGAAAGAAATCAAGAGCTCCTGGCGTCCTGGAAGTGAAGTGAATAAAGCAGGGTAAAGAGGAGGGCTTGATGGTGTTTTCAGTGCTTTCGCTTAGTCAGATAAGATGAAGACTAAGAACTCACCATTGGGTTTGGCAATGTACAAGCTGTTTGTGATCACAACAACAGCGTTTCAGAGGAACAGTAGGGGGAGGAGACAGAGAGTAGTTTATTCTTTCACAGATTCTTGCTCCAAAGGGGACTGAAGAAAAGGGGCTGGGAGTCAGTAGCCGACAGAAGTAGAGTGACTTTTTTTTTTCTTTTAAGATAAGAGGGATAGCATGTTTTTATGCTGATGGGTATGTTCTACCAGAGTGACACATTTAGGAAATAGATGAAAGAATAGTCGGACCAAAGTTCTCAAGGCAAAAGCAGTGGGATTTGATTGTACAAATGAAGGATTGATTCTAGGGAGGCACAGGCATAGCTCCTTTGTTTCTGTGTAGATGTTGGGCACGTGTGTGTGGGAGGACTGGAGGTTCTCTTCTGATTGCTTTAATCTTCTCAATGAAGTAAGAAGCAAAGTCATTAGCTTCAGTTAGAATGGAAGAGCTGGTGTTTCGAGTTCGGGAAGAAGATGTGAAATAGTCTTCTCAGAGTGTGAGAGAGTGAGAGGGAGTAGTAGGGTCCTGAGATGGCATTAGGCTCTCTCTTGCACCAGAAAGTGAGATGAGTCAGTAGGGCTGTGGTTCTTTCCAGCCACATTCAGCCTGATAGGTGGGAGTAGATGAGAGTCAACCGTGGTTGTGGTCTGCTAAAAGAGTGACACAAAGGAGAAAAGAGAGAGTTGACGAGTAAGCAAGTGAGGGGTTATATCGTTGTCCATGAAGATAAAGCAAGGTAAGGAGAGGAGGCAGGACATTAAGAGGCTGGGTAAGGAACAGGGGGAGAAAGCTGAATTGGAGGTCCCAGTGGGATCAGCAAATTGCTGGACTTGAGTATTAAAGACAGTGAGCCAGAAAGATCCCACCAGTTTTACAACATGTAAGAGGCACTGGGATCTGAGGGTGAGGAAATGATTGAATTTTGTTCTTATTCTTTCACACAATCCATTGGTGATCTCACGTAAATGAAAGTTTTTAACCCTACTTATATTTTAAAAACTCGTTACAGTCTTTGATGGTAGAAAATTTGGCTATTTTAAAAATTCCAAATCTTCTCAAAAATCTTCACTTTTATTACATCCTTCTCTTTCAATCAAACATTTTAGTTTCATGTATTAGATCTTCTTGGAATGTGGTAGACATTTTTAACAATTAATAATTATCACATCACTGGAATATAAATTTGTTGGTATGTTATTTTTCTGAGACTATATGGTTTTTTATCTGGTTGGTAAGCACATCAGATTTCTCAAGTCTACTTAATCTACTCATAATTAAAACAGGTATTACATAAGATTGTTTTATGTGAATGGTCAAAATGTGTTCTTCAGAAAATAGGAAGGTAGAAATTATTATTTTTTCCTTATAGAACTCCCTTTTTTAGTTGGAAATGGCAATCCACTCCAGTACTATTGCCTGGAAAATCCCATGGACAGAGGAGCTTGGTAGGCTACAGTCCATGGGGTCGCAAAGAGTCGGACACGACTGAGCGACTGCACTCATAATTATGCCAAGCTTTAATTTTTGCTATTAGAGCCTTAAAATTATTAGATGTTATGAAAGAAGAAACTACAATTTAGAGTTGGGAGTTAATCAAAGGTTGCTATGATAGAAAAGAATGGTTAATTTTTATGACTTACAGTGTTTTATCTATCAGAATTATATTAGATATCACTTTTCCCTTTATGAAAATGTTCCCTCATTCACGTAAGCATATGAAAATTAATCTTTGTCTTTGTTGCCTTCATAAATACAACTTGATTTGGTCTTAGTGAGTTCTTAGGAAAAGAGCTTAGGACAGGGGATAATTTGGAGGCTATTTTGATTTAACAAAATCTAATCAATAATTGCCAACAATTTTTTAGAAATGTTGGAGCAGCCATGCTAGTGAGACTTACCTTAAGGTTCTTAGAGATGATATTTCTTAATTGATCTTGATGGAATCTCTGCATCAAAACACTCACTGATGTTTGGAAAGAGAACAAATGATCCAATGAGCTTAGTGGCCTTAACAGGTTCTATAACAAGCATGGAATCAACCTGCCTGTGTATTTAGTTTGGAGAAGGCAATGGCACCCCACTCCAGTACTCTTGCCTAGAAAATCCCATGGATTGAGGGGCCTGGTAGGCTCCAGTCCATGGGGTCTCTAAGGGTCAGACACCACTGAGCGACTTCACTTTCACTTTCACTTTCATGCATTGGAGAAGGAAATGGCAACCCACTCCAGTGTTCATGCCTGGAGAATCCCAGGGACGGGGGAGCCTGGTGGGCTGCCGTCTATGGGGTCGCACAGAGTTGGACACGACTGAAGCGACTTAGCAGCAGCAGCAGCAGTGTATTTAGTAGACTATAGTTTATTCTTTCTTTGCTTTCTCTGAATCCTAGGTTTCTGAAATAAAGGAATTTTATTTTGTTACATGAGTCTTTGGGTGACTTCTAAAACCCATCATTTTGAGTAATAACTTCAAAAAAATGAATGTGCATTTGCTTAGTAAATATATTTATTTGTACTTTGTTTGCTTATATTTTTAAGCTATACAAAGTTATATATAGTTTAATGAAGTACCATTTGCTCCAAAGTAGTTATATTTTAACCTCAACACACCATGGACTTTCTGCTGAAAATCTAAGTGCAAGCAAACTATATAACTATACTGATATTATGGTATCCTAGACGTAGGTTGATTATTCCAACATATATTAATTCTTTGTTAAATTCAAGGTCTTTGAAGATATTATCCTTGCCATGTTTGTATTCTTAGAGTTAGCACAGCTCATTACACAAGGCCCTTAATTGAATAATATTTAAGAAATTTATTGATGACACATTCTCCGTGCTTTTTAAATACTTCTGTGAGGAAACAAATCTGAGAATAGTCTACAGGTATAACGGTTAGAGTACCCGTCTTGGGGATGTTATCTTTTCTCTGGAAGGTTTAGTCCCAGGTATTTGACAGTTCACCCTCTGAAACATACTTAGCAGATGAAATGGTTATAATTACACATGGCCTTCCTGGCTCTGATTCCAATCTGTGCCCTAGTGTTCCCTTCTCCCAGACCAACTCATTCCCCACATTGGCACCAGAGCAGCATTTCAAAAACACACATCTGATCGCATTCCTTATGTAAAGTTCTTCTATGTGAGCATTTTCCCATGCCCTTTCAAGCGTAGATTAGTGTCTCTCCCTGTTTTGCACTTGTGTCTGTGTGTATCAGAATGTTCATCCCCCCACCACATGTGTAGACTTATGGGTTATAAACTGTGCCATAGACACTGACTTTCAGTTTGGGGCCCTAGATCCTGCCTTCTACAGAGTAGAACCATGAATAGATATCTTCACATGTTTATTTATACCTCAACATCATTTTTCATTCAGTAATATTTTGTAAATATTTCTGGCTCCACCCCTTAAATAAATTCCTTCACTGCATAAACACAGTAGGAGGACATGAACCTATAGCTCCATTCTCAAGTTGGCCATACTACAAACTTCTGTGAAACCAGACAATAAGGCAGACTTTGTGTAATTTCTGGCATGTGCTAATTTGCATGCTTGTGAGTGTCCTATTTTTATGTAATTGTCCATAAAAATGTGGCATGGAATCTTCATTATTTTTAATATAGATAGCACATGCCCATCTAAATTAAAAATTTCAAGCAAATCTACTTTTTCCCTCTTATATATTAATTAGTCACTTTAAGACATTCTTGATATTATAGCTTCTGTCCTTAGGTGGAGCTGTTAAAGTTAAGTAAGTGTGAATATCTGTCAAATACAGTTCTTGTAAGAGCGCACGTACATTTTATATATTGTGAGCAAAGCATAATTAATAGCTAATTAGGATAATGAAAGTAATATACACCAGATGTAGAGAAGACCTTGTGGAAAATTAGTATGAATTAGATAACATGTGATGTGGTCAAAGCAAGCTTGTTGAGAAGAATTAAAACAGTGGACATGTGGAGGGACAATCAGTGGCTGTCTAGCTCCTACACCTAGGGAATAATTTAATCAAGTTTGCTATTGTAGTACTCAGGGCTTCAAGCTGTTCCATTTTCACAAGTCAGTAACTTGGGATTTGGACCTTGATTTGCAGCATTCCTGTATGGTCAAGGTTTCAGGTTGAGATGATCACTTACCGAGTAATCTAATAAAAACATCTCCGTGTGTGAGAATGGGAAAGCCGTGAGGGTCTTGAGTGCTTTGAATCATGCTGCACCTCTTCCAGGTACCACTTTATTAGTACAAGTCTAATTGCCTCCCTAGTGGCTCAGCAGTAAAGAATCCACCTGCCAGTGCAGGAGACATGGTTTGATCCATGGGTCGGGAAGATACCTGGGAGAAGGAAATGGCAAGCCATTCCAGTATTCTTGCCTGGGAAATCCTAAGGATAGAGGAGCCTGGTGGGCTACAGCCCATGCTGCTGCTGCTGCTGCTGCTGCTAAGTCGCTTCAGTCGTGTCCGACTCTGTGCGACCCCATAGACGGCAGCCCACCAGGCTCCCCCATCCCTGGGATTCTCCAGGCAAGAACACTGGAGTGGGTTGCCATTTCCTTCTCCAATGCATGAAAGTGAAAAGTGAAAGTGAAGTTGCTCAGTTATGTCCGACTCTTAGCGACCCATGGACTGCAGCCTACCAGGCTCCTCCATCCATGGGATTTTCCAGGCAAGAGTACTGGAGTGGGGTGCCATTGCCTTCTCCAGCTACAGCCCATGGGGTCGCAAAAATGTTGTCTATGACTTATCAACTAAGCAATACTTGTATTAGTAGAAAATGTAGCTCATTTTCTATTTAGTGTTCATTAGTTGGCAATAGACAGATTTTATTTTTTCTCACTCCTTCCAAATAGTCACCAGAATTTATTATAAGAAACTAACGTTCTGTAATTCCTTGGTTGGCTTATATGGCTACATTTTGAAGTAATATATGCACATAATAATCATATTTAACATCTTTTGAGATCTAATACATACCAAGCATTGAGCTAAGTGTTTAACATACATTATGCCACTGAATCCTCACAGCAATAAAGTGTAGGTGTCATAATCACCATTATTACCAACCATTTTCAGATGAGGTAATTGATCCATAGATTACATAATCTGTCTAAGGTTACATAGATAACAAGTGAGGGACCTGAGGTTTGAACCCTAGTACTCTACCTTCAGACCACTTGATTTTATCCGTATATATATATGTATGTTGTTAATGATGAGAAGAAACAATTACACCCTTTTTTAATTACATAAAGACATAGAATAGGTGTAGAATTTTATGTGATGTGTCATATTTATTAGCTAACTTATATCAAAAATTAATACAGATGTAAGCAGCATAGCTATAATCTTTATGATAGGTATTTTTTCTATTCATTAGGGGTTATTAATTTATGAGCTTTGGAAATCAGCGTTTAGACAGAAATGTTTAAGCTATACTGCAACTCTGAATTGTCTGTAAATAAATAGAAATCCACTGACATTATTCACTAGGATATTTGTCAGTTACAATGTCATGGATCTACTAAGGAACTAAGTGTAAATATAAACCTCATAAATATAACTCAATTATAGTTAAAATTAATATGTCTAGTCCTAGTGAAAACACTTGAGTTCTTTTAATGGTCAAGAGGGACTTTGCTGAATCTATTTTTTTAACAAGAACTATAGTTGGGAAAGATTGAAGGCGGGAAGAGAAGGGGATGACAGAGGATGAGATGGTTGGATGGTATCACTGACTCAATGGACATGAGTTTGGGTAGACTCCGGGAGTTGGTGATGGACAGGGAGGCCTGGCGTGTGGTGGTTCATGGGGTCGCAAAGAGTCGGACACGACTGAGCGACTGAACTGAAGTGATAGATTGAAATGGGTATATGAAAACTAAAGTCAAGCCAAGCTTTACATTTAAGTTTTTAGTGTGAAAGACAATGAGTGTGATTTTTTCTGAGTATAGTACCAATTATAATACCAAAAGAAAAGAAAAGAAAAACTGCATAGCTCCGATGTGCATGCTGAGTCACTTCAGTCGTCTCCAACTCTTTGCAACCCTGTGGACTGTAGCCCACCAGGCCCCTCTGTCCGTGGGATTCTCCAGGCAAGGATACTGGAGTGGACTGCCATGCCCTCCTCCAGGGGATCCTGACCCAGGGATTGAACCTGCTTCTCTTATGTCTTCTGCATTGGCAGGCAGGCTCTTTACCACTAGCACCACCTGGGAAGCCCAGTTCCTATGTGGGTGGACAGCACCGTCTGATTGTGAGCTTCCTTCTCAAACCCTGAGATTATATCTATTTTTAATTCTTTTGTGCATCAGATACTTTTTCTATAGATTTGCCATCGACATTTCTTATTTCTTGTAGTTTAAATGGTCAACTGAATTCTGGTATAAATTCTCATCGATTACTTTATAGTGGACTCTTATTTGTCCATGCTTCTTGTTACTGTTCAGTCACTAAGTCATGTCTGACTATTAGCGACCCCATGGATTGCAACACACCAGGCTTCTTTGTGCTTCACTATCTCCCGGAATTTCCTTAGATTCATGTCCATTGAGTCGTCGATGCCATCCAAACATCTTATCCTCTATTGACCCCTTGTTATCCTGCCCTCAGTCTTTTCCAGCATCAAGGTCTTTTCCAATGAGTTGGCTGTTTGCATCAGGTGGCCAAAGTATTAGAGCTTCAGCTTCAGCATCAGTCCTTCCAATGAATCTTCAGGGTTGATTTCCTTTAGGATGGACTGGTTGGATCTCCTTGCAGTCCAAGGAACTCTCAAAAGTCTTCTTCAGCACCATAGTTTGAAAGCATCAATTCTTCGGCGCTCAGCCTCCTTTATGGTCCAACTCTCACAATCATACATGGCTACTGGAAGAACCATAGCTTTGACTACATAGGGGCTGCCCTGGTGGCTCAGCTGGTAAAGAATCCTCCTGCAATGTGGGAGACCTGGGTTTGATCCCTGGGTTGGGAAGATGCCCTGGAGAAGGGACAGGCTACCCACTCCAGTATTCTGGCCTGGAGGATTCCACAGGCTGTATAGTCCATAGCGTCACAAAGTGTTGGACATGGCTGAGCGACTTTCACTTTTCACTTTGACTGTATAGACCTTTGTCAACAAAATGTCATCCCTGCTTTTTAATACGCTATCTAGGTTTTTCATAGCAAGACAGGAAGAAAAATAAATGAGTCTGCTTTGTTCAGTATATATTGAAATTTTTATATCCATCTAGGCAGGGCTCAGAGAATTGCTTTCTAAGGAATGCCATTTTTTTTTTTTAATCTTACCTGACTTCCATATTTTTTTTTCACAGACCTGGGATTCTTGAACATCTTTACTATTTAGGGAAGCATTTCCTTAATTGAATGACAAATGCTTTTGAACTTACTTTCTTATTTAATTATTTTATTTATTTCAAGTTATTTTAATGTGTGTGTGTATGTCAGCAGATAATTTTGATAGTAATGTAGTGTATTCCCATTTAACAGAGGGGAATGGAAAAGATGATATAAATTTTAAGTTCATGGGAAAGTGTTTTTAAAAGAGAGAAAAATAATCCCTGCATGTAGAAATAAAGATTAAAATATATGAATTGACAATCAGGGGAATAAACTCACAAGTTGTTTCTTTGGGGGCAGAAGACAGTACCATTTAAAATTCTAATCACTCAGACTTTTTGATCACATATAAGTAAGATTAAGAATGATAAATGTTGTATAAAAATTAGTCAGGTATTAAACTGTCATACAGAGGAAAATGGATTCCAAATGGGTTGGATTACAATTCCTGTATAATTGATAAATCCAAGAACTCTTTCTTTGTGAAATGTGAAAGGACAATAAATATAGAAATACTGTAACAACTACTAATAAGAAAATTGTATGCATAGAAAATAGCATGGAAGAAAATATGCTGAAATGCACACCTCTATAACTATTAGATAGTTCTGGTTTTTCTTTTTAATAACTTCATCTTTTTCCTAATAAACATGAATGCCTTTGATATGAGTGAAAATGTACAGTTCAATTTTTTAACAATATAGCTTAAAAAGAAAGGATTTTTTTTTTCACTTCCACATGTGTTTGACCTTGTGTAGGAAAGGAGGGGCTTATATATGTTTTTTAGTTTACAGGCTTATTTTTATTATTAATTCATATGGTTTTCAATTTCTTTAGAAGGATGTACGGGACATCCTCACCCCAATTCAGATTGAAGCCACTTACCACCTGGGACATCATGTCGTCAGTAAACGAAGTATAGAGGAATTCCCTCCACTTCAGCCAATTCTTCAGCAGAAGAAAGAAAAAGACATCATTGAGAAAACAGTAGGAATATTTTTCTTTATTTGAAACATTACGTGACATACAACTAAAGAAATTTTTTAATATTATATAGTTATGCAGAAGTGAACTATATGAATTCTTTTTAAATTTTTATTTTTTTATAAAAAAGATTTATGGTATGTCTTGTTTTCCATTCTTTTTTATTTTCCCTTTAGGATATTGAATTGAATACTTTTAACTATGCATTTAATCATAGCAGTGATTTCCCATATATACATAAAATGTTAATTTTCTGTCCTCCATACCTTGTCAGTGAAGAAAGTATATTTCTAGCAAGGACTTCTAATGGAAGTGAAGAGCATTCACAAGTTATTCAGGTCTTCATGTATGCTCAGCTTACCTTTCTCATTTTCTGTCTCCTTTTTCATTTTGTCTCCCTCTCGCTCACCTTGCCCACAGATTCCCTCACGTCTTATTAGTCAGATTTTACTCATTCATAAACATGTGTATTTAATTACACAACAGTTTCTCTTTTTAACTTAACTATCTGCTTTTCAACCACATCTCAGGATCTAAATGCATTTTGAGATTGATCCTGCACTCTAACCAGTGAACTGCTTTTTAAAATGTATGCCAAAATATATCAGTTTCACTGACAGTTTATTCCCAGGAATCCAGTTCAGACTTTTACTATCCAACAACGAAAAGACAGAGTCAAAGGATGTTTGGGGCTGTGGTAGAAGTACTCATTAAAACATTCACTTAGAGCACACAGAATGCAAAAGATGAAAAGGACATTTAAAGGTCTAGGTCATATCCTGTCCAGGCAAAATTGCCCCTAAGTCACTTTAAGATATTTGAGCTTAGAATCAGCACTGTCTGCTCTCTGTGCTAAATCAAATAAAGATGATAACTTAAGAGCAAATTTTCTCTATACCCTTGTATGAAAATATTTATAGAAGTCATTTTTTTCACTCTTTTGTTGAACTTTAGCTTTCAATATCAACTACCTTTAAATGCCTTTAATAATGAACATCTCAATAGTTAAAGTACATAAGCTCAACTCTTAGCAACTTGTAGTTATATTAAAATGAGCTACATTTTGATTCTTTGAACAACCTGCTTTACAAATAGGAGTAGTAGAAAAGAGTTATATTTAAGTCATCTAGAGAACGGTTTTCCCTGTATACCTCCCTCCGCTCTCCTGGTCCAGGCAGTCTCTGTGCTGACGTGCCATTTGACAGTGCCCCACTCTCTTTCCATTTCATGGGCCTGGCCCCTCCTCTGACTCTCTAGACTTCTCTCTTTTCTGTCTCTCTCCCCCTTTCACCTGCCCCTCTCTGCTTTCTTTCTTTTTATATCTTTTATGTCTGTATTTCTTTGTCCAGCTTATACCTAAGGGCTTCCTGTGTACCTTACAGTATCTCTGGGTCCTATTAAAATGCTCGGAATTAAATAAATTCTGGAATCTTTTGATAAGCTATATCATTTGTTTTCATTCACTGTATCTTCACAGTAAAATTTCTACATTTTATTATTTTCAACAAATATAAAGCCACTGTTCTACCACCTGTGAAAACTGTGTCATGCTTATGCATAATAAGCAGGATCCCATGGCAGCACCAGAAAATCAAGAGGAATTCAGTGAAAAAGTCTTGGCAGTATAAGTTTTAAACTCTTATAGAGATTACTATCACAGTTTGATTAAACTTCTTTTTATACAATACTATGAAAGAGATATTTTTTTTACTTAACACAGTTGAAAGAACTTGATTCCTTTAGCCCTGAAATTGTTATCTGAACCTTCTAATTCTCAAATTGAACACTTTGAAAGTTATCAATTTGCTATATTAATTTTTTCTCATGTATTATGGATAAGTTATTCTTTAAAAAACGTGGAAATTGGCCTACTGATTTTAAATAAAATAAAAAATATTGTCATTTTATTTCCAGATAAACTTTGCCAGATTTTGTGCCCATGAAAACTGTACTGCTGATTTACAGGTTTCTGCAAAAATTGGATTTTTGAAGTAAGTGTACTTTGCTCTCTGTTATTCATCAGGATGGGGTACTTTATATGTGCATGTGGGTTCTAAAGAATAAAGGACTAAGAACTGATCATTGGGGGTTAACAACATTTAAAGAGCTGGAAAAGAGAAGCATTATGCTGAAAGAGGCTACGTGATCTATATAGCAGTCATATAAGCATATGTTCAAAGGTGACCACTTATTGAAAGAATGTGTGAGCACTATGGTTTTCTCAGGCATAATTTTAATCTTTTTATTGATAACTCAGGTATTTCAGGATTTAAGTGTGTTTTAGATTATCATTAATATAATTGTATTTATTTTTCAGACATTTTAAAGTGCCTGTTAATAGAATTTTAGTGGCAAAATGAGCTAACCTTTATTACATAATGCTTAGCATTTTATCATCCAAAAACTGTTTACATAGTTCAGAGAAGTGAAAGTGTTTGTTGCTCAGTCATGTCTGACTCTGCAACCCCATTGACTGTAGCCCACAAGGCTCCTCTCTGTGAAAGTCTCCAGGCAAGATTATTGGAGTGGGTAGCCATTCCCTTCTCCAGGGGATCTTTCTGACCCAGAGTTTGAACCCACGTCTCTTGCATTGTAGGCGGATTCTTTACTATCTGAGCCACCAGAGAAGTCTGATGCACAAGTTCAGACTGATGCACAAAATCTCGAATTTATGTGACACATTTGAAAGGAAATAAACCATTTTGCTTTTCTAAATTCATAGAAGGGAAACAGAAAAAAAGAAAATACATATAACATGCTTAGAATAGTGTACATAGTGCAAACTGGATAAATGTTTGCAAAAGAAACCATTGTAATTTTACATCATATTATGTCCTTTCTATTGACATTATTCTGCATGTGGAAGGGAAAATGTAAAAATGAAGATCGGAGATCTATACTTCAGGTTAAGAGCTAGTTGTATATGAAAAGTGAGAGAGGCAAGGAGGTGTCACTGACAGGGCAGGAAAATGGGAGACTCTTTTGGGGAGGTAGGGATATAAAGGAACCAGGTTTAAACTGGGGTATTCTGAGTTTGGTGAGATTTCTATATGTAGCTCTCCACTGGAAAATGTAGTTCAGGATTGTGTTTGGGGGTCCTCTATACATTAGTGACCTGGGAAAATGCCTGGGGTCAAAATGGAAGTTTCACAGAGAAGAGAACTAAGGATCAAATCTTGGCAAGGGGGGATAAATTTCATTTAAAAAGCTTAAAAAAAATAAGGAGTTACTCCAGGAGACTGTAAAAGTAACTTCATAGAACCAAGAGGAAAATCAAGTTCATGGTGCGCTAGCCAATGGAAAATGTAAAAAGAGAGACTTAATACTGTAATTTTATAGAGATCGGAAACCATAATGAATGAGGAAAGGTCATGGAAGTTGGCACTTAAAATGTGACTGGTGGGGGAAAAATAGAAAGTCACCAGCAAATTTTAACATAGAAATGTCTGAGCAGTTGTAGTATAATGATAGCATCAGTGATTAAGGGAATATTTATGTATTTATCCAAGGTTATTTATTTAATCATGGGATGATATAAGCAAATGTGAGGATCAAAGGCAGGGAAAATAATAAATTGAACAGAGAGTCTACTTAAATCCAGGGGACACTTTCAGATCCTACTTGAATTCTCCTGTGAAGGGTTTGGCAACTGTTCACATTCTTTTATCAATGTTTTTTGCTTTCATTTCCATGATGCCATCCTACTCCCATTCTGTCTTGCTACTTCTCTGGCCCTGCCTTTTCAGTTGTGCTGGAGGATCACTGATTTTGGCTTTGCTGGCTCTTTCTCACGCTCCCATATTTTCCCTGGATAATCTTACTCACAACTATGACCTCCCCTGGCCTGCCTCTACTGCTTATGCCAGATCCATGCCTCTGAGCTACACGCCCACTCATGCAATGCCTATCACACATGAACTGCTGGGTGTCTAGTCACTATCCACCAATGACACAACCGTTAGTTACCGAGGCCAACAACCTGGAGTTCAGCCTGCACCCTTCTCTCTTTCTTATCCCTGACATCAAATAAATTACCCAGCCTTATAATACTGCCACCAGATATACTTTTTATCCATCATACTACTCTATCTCTACGACTATTGCTTTGAACCAGGCACTCGATATCCTGCCTGAATCAATGGGCTTAACCGCTTTCTGGGATACTGGTGTCTGACTTTGCACTATTCGAATTCCTCTACCAAGATGTTTCCAGAGTGAGTTTTCTCACTTACCCTTGTGATAGCAGGGCTTTAGTAGTTCATTATCATCTTAAAATCTGAAGTCGTTAGTGCTCTTTCTTAGCAATTCCACTGAACTTTTTCCCACTGATTGCAGAATATTTATGGTTCCTTGGCCATAGCATCCTCTCCTGAGCCTCTGTATCCTTTCACTTCGACCTACCTATGTGGTTAGCCCTTATTTATCTTATGAATCTCAGCTGTTTCCTAGGTAAAGCACCCTCCCCCTTTGTCTCTGGCTACAAAAACCTGAGTCCTCCTGTGGTCCTGCCCCCATTGCACCTGCACTCACCACTATTATTGTCCATCTCCACACTATCCTATAGGCTGCTTCAAGGGTCTATATTTTCATCTTTGTGTCCCTAATGCGAAATACAGTGCCTGGAATGCTCTAGGTGACAAATGGACGTTTGCTGAGAATGCAGCAAGGTCCTAAAGGAAAGAGCATGGGGATCAGATGCAGGTAGAAGGGTTAGGCTTAGAAGGCAGTTAAGATTTTTCTTTATCTTGAGCTAAGAAACTGTGAACAGATGCTGACATTAAGAAATTTTAATGTGGTAGGAGGGCAAGTACAGAGAACTCATGGATGGCCAGAATAAAAACTGAGTTTATAAATGCAAAGTGAGGGCTTTGAGGATGGGTTTGGGACCTTGTGAAGGGAACGGGAAAAGATTCAAAATAACTGTAATAAACGGGATGGAGAGTCAACCAGGAATGAGTAAAAAGGTTGACAAACAGTGTTGAGTACCCTGCTGGGGTGGGATGACATATGGCAGAGAATAAATTAATTCTTTTCACTTAGGCAATGCCAGGATAGCCTTGAGCATCCACAGTTGAGGGCCAAGAAGCCCTAACCTATTTGATTGATAATTGAACTCTATACTTAAATTATCCAGATTGGCTGCTTAGATAGTCCTAAAACAGCAACCACTAACTGCTTCATAATTCAGCATGTAATTGTGGTGCCTTTGTTGAAATGTTAGATGAATAATTTATAACCTTCCCATTCATGTATTTATTTTCTTCCTAAAATGCTTAGTCTTCTGGTACTTTTGCTCTCTGTCATGAGCCTTTGATAAGAAGAATAATTTTGTGTGGGAGAGATTATCTAAGATATAATTAAGTGGTGTTTTCATCTCTTTAAATCAGACACCCCCACTGTCACCTCATCATCTTTCATTGCAATTCCTCAGGCCCATGAAAAAAAAAGTTGAAATTTATAGGAACTTGTGAAGAAGGCTAATTTCCTGAAGCATTAAAATATATCTTCCTGAATTAAGATATTAAATCATTAATTTAATTATCGGTTTTTCTTCATAACATATTTCTCATAATAAGAAGTTACTTTGCCTACTTTGTATTTTAACTTGAAATAATAATGTTTCTTATTATAGTCAAAATATGAAGTCCCTTATGATTGTATGGTAAGACACTGTTTCTCAAGATGTGGTCTTAGAGTCACCTTCATGAGAATCAGCTGGGATGCTTGATATAAATGCAGGCTCCTAGGCCCTGACCATCCAAATCAGTATCCATGGGGACCAGGCCAGAGATATTCATTATTAAGAAGGCTATCAGTGGTTGCATTTTAATAAATTGTACTCTATGAGACAGAAATCTGCCTTTCACACATGAGTCCTACCTGCCTTCTCAGTCATGGTAGGCAAATTGCAATCATATGTTCTATGCCTTCTCCCAACTATAACTCCATTGGCCCTGATGGCATGTCTGTGTCTCAGAGGTACAAACCTGCTTCAGGTGAATGTATTTACTCCATCAAAGACATGAGTTCCTGACGACTGCAATAACTGACTGTCAGCAGCAAGCTCAATAGTGCTGATGCACTCCATTTCATGTTTCCATGAAGTTGAGGTTTCCTCCTGAATCTCTAAACTCTCAGGTCAGTAAATCCCATTCAAATGGACTTACACTGAGAAATGAAGATGACCAAATATCTTTATCAACATTCCAAGTAGAATTTACAAACAGAGTAGCAGGTATCAGCCATCACACCAGCAGCTGAAAATCGAGTCTTTCATAGAGATGGCTGATCTGACACTACCTCTCTTCTGTGCCTCCATCATGCTTCCAGGGTAAGAGCTGGAGGTGTTTCCTGACCAGAAGTCCCCACTTTTGGTTAGGAATGCTTTTAACTGTAACAGAATATTAGACTAACACTAACTTAATGCATGCTCATTCTGCTGCTAAGTCGCTTCAGTCGTGTCCGACTCTGTGCGACCCCATGGACTGCAGCCCACCAGGCTCCTCCGTCCATGGGATTTTCCAGGCAAGAGTACTGGAGTGGGTTGCCATTGCCTTCTCCTGAACTTAATGCATAGAGGCGTTTAATAATTTTGCAGAATCAGCAGTCTGGAGAAGGTGGATAGGTTCAGTGCAAAACTACCAAAATCTGGACATTCATGGTTCATGTCTATCTTTCCAGTTCTCTTGGCTTTTCCCTTGTGGTTATCAGATGGCTGTCACAGCATCAAGCTTCCCAATAAACAGAAAGGGGAGGAAGCAAAGTTCCGTGTCCTCTTGAGGCTGGCTTTCGAGGAAGGGAAGTGTCTGAGCAGACTTGTTATCCTGATGAACCAGACTGTGTCACATGCTTCCCACTGAATCTCTCCTGGCTGAAGGAGGACAGAGGCATCATGATCTTAGATTAGTCAAAATTCACTCCCTGACACCAAACAAGGACCTTAGCTTCTGCAGTATCAAGGGGACACTCCCTATTGCTTGAATAATCCAGGGTTCTGTTAGCAGATAAGAATGGAGATCACTGTTGGATAGACTGTGTGTGTGCACACGCACACACACACATGTGCACTCAATTGTTCAGTCATGTCCAACTCTTTGTGACACAAGACTATAGCCTGCCAGGCTCCTCTGTCCATGGGATTCTCCAGGCAAGAATATTGGAGCAGCTTGGCATCTCCTTCTTCAGGGGATCTTCCACACAAGCCTGTAGGCTGCCAGGCTCCTCTGTCCATGGGATTTTCCAGGCAAGAATATTGGAGCAGCTTGACATTTCCTTCTTCAGGGGATCTTCTCGACCCAGGGATCAAACCCAAGTCTCCTGAGTCTCCTGCATTCCAGGTGGCTTCTTTACTGCTGAGCCTCCAGGGAAGCCAGACAGTGAACAGTGTGTAACTGCACTGTTCTTTTAGCCCCAAAAGAGTAAGTCTAACAACACTGTCCATTTTTACAATGCTGATATTAGGAATATATGCCTCACTGATGTCGCCGAGTTTGGGGAAGAGGAATTGTATGCTTTATACACTAAACATTCTAATTACTAGTTCGGTCTTCCAGTCATATTCCTCTGCTAGCTGCCTTGGGCTCTCAATGAGTTTGTCTTTATTCAGTAAAATCTTCTTAAATGTCAGGTAACTGATATTTCCCAGTAGATGAAAATTTTCCAGTGCTTAATTTTTTCCCAAAGTCAGTAATAAAGACAAAAGAGGAGACATATTTACTTGGCCCTGTAGGCCACTTTCTGCAGGTTAGGTTTTGTCAAATAAATGACTCATGTACATTGACATGGGTACATATTAATTCATGTTATATTTTGTTCTAGCATCTTGATTAAAAACATGTTAGCTATGAAGCAGTCATTCATCTTATAGAGGCAAAGTGCATTCATTATATTAAGACTTAGGAAGCATTCATTCAGGAAAAACATAGAGCCTGGTGCTGAAATACATCATTTTTCTATTTTCCCCTTATTAAGTTATGATTCTGTATGTGTACAGCATCTTGATCTGCTTAAATTACGAGGATTCTAGGCTTCTTTGTAAATTTCAAGTCTGCATTACGCATGTTTTAATGAAGAATGGACTACGATTCCCAGGAAAAGCTCTGGTTCAGCCTTGTCGCGCTTCCAGATGTGCACCTGGCCCTTTATTTCGTCTCACATAAAAAGCTGGTGGGCCTCCTTCTGCCGGCCCCTTGTTAATGATTCGAGGTACAGTAAGATATATGCATACATATGTGTGTGTACATGTATATATATACACGTATATATATGTACACACATATACACAAGAGTAGAATTGTAACCATGATACTGCAGCAAAATAGCTTAAAAAAGGGAAATAGACCAGGAGCCTCGCTGCTGAAATGTGAACAGTGTGTGTTTCTCTTTAATTTGCTGTTGTCTTGGAACCTAGCTGTTTATGCAGTGCTTTCACCTTCTGTTGCTTGTCTAAGTGCCAACTTCTTTCCCAAAGGTGTTCAGTGACTAACGCTTTGGTTACAAGCCAGAATATTTTATAAATGTCTATTTCTAGGCAGCTCTTCTACAAGTCTTAATTAAACTTTAATGTCAAGCTGAAGTTTACTTTTGGAACCTCTTCGGTTCCTTTAGTTGTACTTTGGTTCTGGAGAAGTAGAGGGGTTGTGGGACAGCGGTGTTTGTGCACAAGCCATGAGTGCTAATGTAACACAAAGGTTTACAGCACAAGAATGAGCAAGTCACAGCCATCCCCTCACATGTTGGGAGAAAGAGCACACTGTCACTGAGTCAGATTCTTCTACCCTGAAATGTGCCTGGGGTTTAGAAGAGTTACTGCCTTATTAGTTATCATTCATCCTCCCAGAAATATGCAACTTCTCAGACCCAGGGGTCAGAGCTAGAAATGCTGCCTAGGAACATTTTAATTCCTTTCTCCTCAATGTCATTACTATCAGACAAGGAATTATGAGGTCTAGGGGGTCATTTCCTCTAAGACAGCATCCAGTGCCATCTGAAATAATGAAGCTTCTGTTACTGGCAAAATAATACAGATTTTAAATACAGTAATATGTGGTATGCTTATTTTGAAATAATTATGCTCCTCAGTCAGGCTGCTCAATGACAGAGCCAGCAAACTTTTTACATGAAGGGACAGACAGTAAATATTTTAGGCTTTGTGGGACAGAGATCTGTATCAACTGCTCAACTCTGCTGTCAGAGTGCAAAAGTGGCTACAGATGAGTGGGCATGGCTATGTTCCAATAAACCTTTATTTGCATGACTGGGCAGCAGTCCAAATTTGGCCTTCAGGCAGCAGTTTTTGAACCCCTACTCTATGGTATGCTTGCTTTTTATATGAGAATCCTGTAGGACATTTTAATTTTTTATTATTTAAACATAGTTATTTATACTATATTTTCTTTTTTTCCCCACTTTATTTATTTTTTTTGGAGGCTAATTACTATACAATATTGTAGTGGTTTTTGCCATACATTGACATGAATCCACCACGGGTGTACATGTGTTCCCCGTCCTGAACCCCTCTCCCACTGCCCTCCCCATCCCATCCCTCTGGGTCATCCCAGAGCACTAGCCCCAAGCATCCTGTTTCATGCATCGAACCTGGACTGGTGTATTTTCTAAATGTAACTTGTTAGTAAAATTTCAACTGGTTGTCAGCCTGATTTAGAGATTTTTTTTTTCAGGAATTAGTCCTGGGTTAGGGGTCTGCTCATAGATAGACAGACTGATGGACGCCGCATAAATTACATATATATGTTTACTGGAAAACTATAGAGGCTCCAAACTGGAATTGTCAAATTCCCAATGATAGTTGAAAAGATAAATAAAATATAGCATATTTATAAACATTAATATGCACACTAGTTAGAAGAAACACTTTACAACTCTATGCATCAATATAGATTAATCTTAAGAACAAAATTTTGAATACAGAAATGTCAGATACTGAAAGATTACATAGTGACTCTGTTTATATGAAGTATAAAACTGAGCAAAGCCAGTCTAAACTATTAAAAGCAAGATAGTGGGTGGTGGCAGTCATTGGAAGGGGGCACAAAGGTGTTTCTTTGATGTTGGCAATACGTTTTTCTCAATCTAGGTGATGCTTTCACACATGTATTCAGTTCATAAAAATGTACTGAGTGCTCCATTTAGGTTGTGTGCATTTTTCCTTATGTATGTTCTACCTTGATAAGAAAATTTAAAACAATTAGGATAAGAGGGGAAGAACTTTTAGGAATTAGGTGAAATGTCTGATTTCTTAAAGATATATTACTAGAGGTATAAAAGTAGGGAGATGTGTCCAAAAATTATAATTTTGTTTGTACATCCTGAGGTTAATAATATTTTGCTTCTTAAAAACTGTACTCTTTCCAGTATCAATGTTGCCATCAATTTATTGGCCAGCTCAATAGCTGTGTTGTCGCTAAAACATGAGGTTGTGTGGGTGGGGCACAGAGCACATGAACGTGGAAGTATTAGATGTTTACTTTATCTTAATGAAACATTTGGAGTTTGTATTCCATCACAAAGCAGATAAGCATGGCTGTAATGTCATAGAATGTATACAGTTATGAAATTTTAACAGTCAGTTACCCAATACTTCCTCACTTTCCGAACTTTCTTTAGTGTTACTCAACCGTTTTTAAGGTTACTGCACTTATGTGCCACACATATACTCTGAACACTAATTGTGTTGCTAGCCTTGGAGAAAATAGTGATAATCATGACCCAGAACGTTTCTCCAAGAGAACTTATTCTAGTTGTGAGCAAAACCAGACAGTGTGAACATCCCGGTTTATAGGGTTGCCAAGTGTGCGGGATAGTTGGAGAGGGAGAAACCACTTTCATTAGGAGGATGCAATGCTGGGTGAAGGGGCTTAGCAATGACGATCAACTGGAAGAACTTCTGAGAACTCTCAACATTGACACTCAAGCCAGAACCGGCACTCACCTGTCCATTTGGATGTGCGGCAGTGTTCTTGTTCCGATTCACAGGATGCTGAAGCATTTTTGCAGTTTTTTTTTTTTTTTAAATTTGGCCCATTTATTAGTAGAGGTGACCAGTCTGCCTTAAGAAATTAATTCTAATCCGACAGATGTTAGTGGGACCCGTTTGCTGGCCACAGCAGCCCCTTCCCAGTGTTGTGCTCACATCCACCAGAGCAGCCTCTATTTTGGTGGAAATAGTCTGTTCTTCTTCCTCAGTTTTCCCCATGTCTGCCTGTGGCTTGGGAAACAGCTAATTCAGTGTCTATTTAAGGATCAAGAAAGAAAATGAAAAAAAAATCTTTTAGGAAAATATTTTGAAATAATGTGGAAAATATGTAAGATGATAGAAGCAGGAAATTAAACAGAAAAACAAAAAGCAGTCTAGTTTAATTATAACTAAATTTTAAAACTTTTCTTGTGTAATAACTAATTAAATTCATCTGAAACTGGGAAATTGAGTTCTTTTTAACATAGATTTACATCTGCTTGCATGGGGTCATCTCCTATGGTTGTATTTCCAAGTTAATATTTTATGTTCAGGATAAATAAATGAAGAGATGGATTTTTAGTTCCCAAACAAAAACTAAATAACATTACTTCATTTTTAGACCACATGAAAATAAAACCTATCTTGCTGTTGGAAGTATGAAGACATTGATGTTGAACGTGTCTTTATTTAATGCTGGAGATGATGCGTATGAGACAACTCTGCATATCAAGCTCCCCACCGGTCTTTACTTCATTAAGATTTTAGATCTGGTAAATATCAAACATATTTTTGGTCATCTGATGCAAACAGATGACTCATTGGAAAAGTCCCTGATGCTAGGAAAGACTGAGGGGAGAAGAAGGAAAGGGCGTCAGAGGCTGAGGTGGCTGGATGGCATCACCGATGCAATGGACATGAACTTGGGCAAACTTTGGGAGATGGTGAGGGGTGGGGAGGCCTGATATGCTGCAGTCCATGGGGCTGCAAAGAGTCAGACATTACTGAGTGACTGAACAACAACAAGTATCAAAAGCTATAATAGCATGATGCTACATCTTTTACTTCATTTTTTAAAGAATTTAAATGGTATGAATGACTATCACTTTGAGGTATAAATATTTGAGGTTTGAGTCTTAATATTCACACTTAGCACTCAGGTTTCCAGTGTTGTTACTTTCTCTGTGCCCCTAAACAAAATGGCAAGTTTCTTGGGATATGACTGAGAGCAGGAGAGTCAGCTTCCTGCTTCCAAATGCTACTATGGGGCAGAAGATACTGTCCAGTTATGCAAGCAAGCTGCCAGGTGCCATTGCTCTCCTCCCTGGTACATCCTCACCTGGGGCTATGATGCTGCTCCTCATGGTTGGGGTCTGGACATGGACAATACTGGCCTTCCATGCTGGGCTCCTGGAGATACTGCTCTGCCTTTTAGGTTCACATACACTGTCTCAGTCCCACAGAACTTCCAAAATGCTAGGACCAGTGTCAGATTCCAAAATCCCCGTGTCATCCAGTTGCATGCAAGTTTCTCTTTTCCTGAAGGAGTTTGGAGCATCTGGAAAGATTTTCTTTTTCCTTTTTACCATTGTGCCTTAGTCACGAGTGCTTAAACCCATCAATGAGGTATTAGTAATGTTGAATTTGAAAGAGCAATGTTTCAATCACTTTCTTCTTGGATAGTTCTCTGTCTCTTAGAAAATTTACCCATCTCTCATCCAGAGACTTTCTTCACACTAATGGCATTTAGAAAGTCTTCTGACCTCTCACAGATATCTACTGCCCACCTCCACTAGAGCCTTGGGGGCCTACCTGCAGTAGTGAGAGCAAAACTCAGCTACTGAGGGAAACATGAACCTATGAGTGTACATAAGTGTGTATTTCCCCAAACATTTGAATATATGTATCATCGTGATTACAGTGTTTGTAAGTAAATACCTTTATCACATTCTCACATCCCAGACAGAAGAGGGCCAATGAAATGCAGACCTTATGAATTCCTTGCTTAATAATTTTTCAAGGAACCCTGAGTTAAATAGTGAACAAAGAAACACGGCTGAAAGCTGTAAGTCCAGGAATTATTATGTGAATTTAGACTAACTATATTCTTATACACACGTTTATGTAATTTAATTCCTCCTGATTTATTCCAAAATTAAATAGAAAATGGTCTTCCAAGAAAGTACATTCTCTGAGGATGATTTTCTTTTCAAAAACCATCCTTAAACATATGTGACAGACTTCTTGCCCCCTTCTACCTAAACCAGTTGTATCGTTTTTCCTTTCAGGAAGAGAAACAAATAAACTGTGAAGTGACAGACGGCTCCGGCATAGTGAGACTTGACTGCAGGGTTGGTTATATATATGTAGATCATCTGTCAAAGGTGAGCCCTTATAGTTTTTGCTACTCACATGAATATAAAGTATTTTCTGTTTTCTGTATCTGTGCTGCATGCAAATAATTTGTTGTTATTATTTACTAAGTAAGTAGTTAAGTGAAGTCAAACCAAAACTAACTGGGTTTGAGATCTTTGAGATTTTTATATTCTTGGCAATGTTCACTGTTTAAAAAAAATTTTTAAAGGGAGGGCACCTGTTTATGTCAGGATGGGCATGTGAATGTTCAATCAGAATTCTGCTCCCCAGTCTCACACTTTCCCAACACTCCCCCCTAGCCCACCCCAGGTGATTCTATCTGCCAGGCATGTTACCTCTGCTACACAAAAAGGTGTTTCTGGCAAGAGTCCACACACAAGTTGTTAAAGCATCTATCTCGAGTTTTTGTCGTTCTGGACCTGCTGCTCTTTACATTCAGAGGAGGCTTTGTCTGTGCGCGTCACTTGAGGGAATGCTGCCGCTTTAACATTGCTACAGACCCCACAGCTTCCCCGCAGCTGTCTCGAGGGCTAGCCTGTGCTTCTAGAACAGCATCTCAAATGCATTTCACATTTTTTAAACAATAAGAAAAACTAAAATTCAGATTGTAAAAAAAAAAATGTTTTTTATTATTTTTAAAATGGGCGTTCCCTGTCTGTGTTTTTCAGACAGATGTTAGTTTTCTTCTGGATGCCAGCTCACTCAGCAGAGCAGAAGAGGATCTCAACATCACAGTACATGCCGCCTGGTACTTTTCACTAGGAAAAAACAACTGTGTTAGATGAACCCCTCACTTTGGGGGAGAGAAATGGGGGTCACTTTAGGGAACCATGGATTATGTTCCATTATCTGCAGGAGCAAACTTCTCTTATGTGATCAGTTAAAACAAAAAAACCTTCTAACCTAAAGCTTTATAGCATAGAGATAAATAGCAAAATAGCAGTGTAGACAATGACAGCGAGTTTCTGCCAGCTGTGGCATAAATTTTTTTTACTGTTACATCTACTTTTATTCTGACTCTTCAAAGAGCATATTTTAAACCAGCCTCCAAGTACATTAGGTATACATGGGTGTAATTAGTTCTCTCTGATGAGAATTTTTGTGCTGACTGGATTCTAAGAGTCTCTTCTGTTTGCTTCTGTAGTGAAAATGAAGGGGAAACCGGCGATGTCAAGCGTAATAAGGTGACTGTGACAATACCTCTTAAGTATGAAGTCATGCTAACAGTTCATGGGTGAGTAGACATGAAAGCCTCCCGTACAATTCTGAGCCGATTTTGAGTTCTGTTGCTTCTTAAATTATTGGTCAAAAACAGGTTTAAGGTTTCTTATGAAAAGAGCATGTGCTGTTTCTCTTAACAGTTACCCTTGGTGTTGCAGCCCATTGCTTAGCTGTTTGTGATTTTAACTCACTCTGTAGTCATCACTGAGACCACCTTATATTAATGTCCTGGGGGAGGAGACTTCTTCCTGGAAGAGTCCACCAAACCTCTAGCAGGCCACATTCGGCCTTTTCAGCTATACACTGCACAGGCCAGGGCCCCAGAGTGCTGGCGTGCACTTTGTATGGCTATGCCCAGTGGCCACGGCAAGTGTGAGGTTTAGAGCAGTGAAAGCTTGGCCACGTCACTCTTGTCCCAGCCCTGCACCTACCTGTGTGGCAGCTGAACTGATACAGGAGAGCTGGCTCCCTTGTCCACTCTCTACAGCTGTGAGTTACAGAGTTCCTCCCCTACAGCCCCAGGGCCAGCATTCACTGACTCCTCACAACCTTAGTAATCCTTGGAGTGGACCCTTCTCTGATTCAGGAAGGAGATGTGAGGAGAAAGAATTTTTAAAATAGCATTGAGAAAATCTTTCATGATTTTACTGGAAATTATTAAGCCGGTTAATCTTAGTTTAAAGCAACATTCTTAAAGCAATAGATGATACAAGATGCAGAATGAAGAGACGGGCTTTTCTAGTTGCTCTAAATGTAAATCACCTCCAGTCATTTTTAACCAGCCATAATGCTGGCACACAGGTATATAACAATAAAGCCATGGAACTGGGTCTCCAGTTAGATAAAACGAGCAGGGGGAAAAGGAAGCCCTTTGAAGGCGGGACTGAGGAGCAGAGAGAAGCCGATGCCCTCTTTCTCGGATTCGAATGTGTATTTCGCCTCCTTGATTTTGTTACGATGAGTGTGTCGTCCTGGTTTTCAATTAAACACATCTTGTTATTTTGAACAACGAACGCTCTGCAGCTATGAAGCTGCCTAAATCTGCAGCATTTGGATATCTCTCTCTGCTGTAAAAAAGAGCCTCTAACATATTACCTCATGCGTGTGTGCTAAGTCGCTTGTATCATGTCCGCTAAGTCGCTTGTATCATGTCCAACTCTTTGCGACCCCATGGACTGTAACCTGCCAGGCTCCTCTGTCCATGGGATTCTCCAGGCAAGAACACTGGAGTGGGTTGTCATGCCCTCCTCCAGGGGACCTTCCCGACCCAGGGTTCGAACCCACGTCTCCTACAGCTCCTGTGCTGCAAGCAGATTCTTTACTGCTGAGCCACCAAGAAGCCCATATTACCTCACGCTGCTGCTAAGCCGCTTCAGTCGTGTCCGACTCTGTGCAACCCCATAGACGGCAGCTCACCAGGCTCCCCCATCCCTGAGATTCTCTAGGCAAGAATACTGGAGTGGGTTGCCATTTCCTTCTCCAATGCATGAAAGTGAAAAGTCAAAGTGAAGTCGCTCACTCGTGTCCGACTCTTCGCGACCCCATGGACTGCAGCCTACCAGGCTCCTCCGTCCATGGGATTTTCCAGGCAAGAGTACTGGAGTGGGGTGTCATTGCACTGCCAAATATTCACAACCTGGGGAATCGGCATTTCCCTAGAAAAATTCCTTGAACTTCATTACAACCATGCATATTTCTTATCTCAGGTAAAAGAGTGACAACCTTGTATTTTAACAAAAACTTGCCCTACTTATTGGTGTTTGAATTGTTCCCTACACTTGGGGTTCATTACAAATAGCCAGCAGGAATTGGTGGATGGTGAGAAGTAATTCAAAAATCTGTCAGATACATTGAAGTATAAGTGGATATTGGAGCCTGAGGGCAAAGCTAATAATTTATCTCATATTTTTCAAGTTTGCATGAATCATTTGAGGGCTGAGAGAGATGGAACGGTCACTAGAGTGAGCTGGCAGTGTTGGGAATGAAGTAGAGGATATTGGTGGGAAGAGAAATTTTCACCCAAACTAGAGCCCACAGCTTTCCAGTAGTGTCACCTGGGAAATTCATTACATTTTCACAAAAATTCTTATCTTAACAAGAAAGTGTTCTTACCTTTATCAAAAGTACTCCTTGGTACTTAGAAGAGTCTGTACTCTGAATTATGTCATATTTAAGAGATATGGTATATTCAGACTATAGAGAAAGGTTTTTCAAGTACCTCATCAAATAAGACAGTTGAATTAAATCTGAATTCTTTTCTGCCAGGTTTGTAAGTCCAGCTTCATTTATGTATGGATCCAAGGAGGAAGATGAGTTTGAAATGTGCATGACAGAGAAAATGAACTTTACTTTCCACGTAAGATGACTGTGTTCATATTTTGTATTCATGTTGTGAACGAACTGTTACTGAGGCACTGCTCCAGAGGACGTCATATGCGTGTGATGTCCCTCAGGTCTGGGAGGCCACAGATGGCTGGGGGCGGGGAGAGAGCTGCCTCAAGGCTCATGCCCTCGCTTCATGGGCCCCTTCTCTCCCATTCGTCCTGTCCCTGTTACTGAGCCCACGCTCCTTATAGTCCAAGTGGGAACAGAGGTGATGCTTGAAATAGGCAAAGTTATGGGAGGAGCTGAATATGCTTGAGATACATGCAGAAATCAAAATAGGTCAAGAGGAAGGCATCTTTTGGCGCCAATCAGTGAAACCTGGTCCAAGCTTTATACAAATCCTAACATTACCAAGCGAAGATTTTACCTCCGCATCTCCACTCAATGTCCACTTGGTCAGCCTTACAGGCCATTGGCATATGCCTCTGTGACAAGTGATGTATCATTTAGTAAATCTTTTTAAAAGTAGAAAATATGATCATCATCCATAAGTATTAACATACTAATATATAAGCTATAAATTCATTAACAATTTTTTTACTGTCAAACTGAAATTTTTGTTACAGCATGGATGTTGATAGTGAGCAAATAATTGGAGACAATATCCAAAAAAATATTTTTTCAATCAAAAGTACTACTCAGACATTCTCAGAGCTATATAACAATCTATAGAATGTGAGTGAGTCCTGGATTAGGCACATTATGATAATTGTAAGGCAGTGCTTTTTAAAATGTGTATCAGAATCACTTGAGATGTTTATCCAAAACACAAACTCCTGGGCCTCTGCCCCAAATCTGTGGAAGAAGGGTGACCTCAGAATGCTCTTGAGTCTGTACTCAAGTTATTGTATTGTTATACTAGAATACACTAGTATTGGGAAAATGTAGTCTTCTACTTTTAAGTCCCCAAGAATGCTCCTGTCACAGTCCAATGGGGGTCTGTGTTCTGATAAACAGAAATTGAGTTGGACTCTAGAAGGCCTATTTATTTACAAATAATAGTTAAAAAGTATTTTCTAGTTAAATTACAATGGAGGGACTGGGCCTAGAGATGCTTTCAGTCTCTAGGCTTGATGAATTGTTCAAGCATGAAGGTGTTCTCAGAAGTCTAAATGTTATTAGATGAACACAAATAAAGTATACTTCAGGAGAGCTTGGTGATTTGCTGGCATCAGGAAGACCTTGTCTAAAGGTCTGGGTAGTGCTGGGCCCCATGGCTGACACTGCCTTTTACAGCCGCCCTGTACTTCCAAGACTGGCAGTTACCACCTGTCCCAAAGCCAGGCATACTCCCGCTTAATCTACGTGTCTGCATTCAGAATATCATTGCAAGACTCTGAGCCATGGTGTTTCATTTAGATATTATAGCACATCTCTTTCCTAACTTACTGTGTTGGTTTTATAGTTTTCAGGAGGCAGTTCAGTTCAGTTGCTCAGTCGTGTTGGACTCTTTGTGACCCCACAGACTGTAGCACACCAGGCTTCCCTGTCCATCACCAACTGTTGGAGCTTACTCAAATCCATCACCGAGTTGGTGATGCCATAGAACCATCTCATCCTCTGTCATCCCCTTCTCCTCCTGCCTTCAATCTTTCCCAGCATCGGTGTCATTTCCAATGAGTCAGTTCTTCACATCAGGTGGCCAGAGTATTGGAGTTTCAGCTTCAGTGACATCAGTCTTTCCAATGACTATTCAGGACTGATTTCCTTTAGGATTGACTGGTTTGATCTCCTTGCAGTCCAAGGGATTCTCAAGAGTCTTCTCCAACACCACAGTTTAAAAGCATCCATTCTTTGGTGCTCAGCTTTCTTTATAGTCCAACTCTCACATCCATACATAACTACTGGAAAAACCATAGCCTTGACTAGATGGACCTTTGCTGTCAAAGTAATGTCTCTGCTTTTTAGTATGCTGTCTAGGTTGGTCATAGCTTTTCTTCCAAGGAGCAAGCGTCTTTTAATTTCATGGCTGCAATCACCATCTGCAGTGATTTTGGAGCCCAAGAAAATAAAGTCTCTCACTGAGTTTAAGCCAACTTTTCACTCTCTTGTTTCACTTTCCTCAGGAGGCTCTTTAGTTTTTTGCTTTTTGCCATAAGGGTGGTATCATCTGCTTATATGAGCTTATTGATATTTCTCCTAGCAATCTTGATTCCTGTTTGTGCTTCATCCAGCCTGGCATTTCACCTGATGTACTCTGCATATAAGTTAAATAAGCAGGGTGACAATATACAGTCTTGATGTACTCCTTTCCCGATTTGGAACCAGTCTGTTGTTCCATGTCCAATTCTAACTGTTGCTTCTTGACCTGCATACAGATTTCTCAGGAGGTAGGTCAGGTGGTCTGGTACTACCATCTCTTGAAGAATTTTCCACAGTTTATTGTGATCCACACAGTCAAAGGCTTTCAGTTCAGTTTAGTCACTCAGTCATGTCTGACTCTGCGACCCTATGAACTGCAGCACACCAGGCATCCCTGTCCATCACCAACTCCTGGAGTTTACCCAAACTCATATCCATTGAGTCAGTGATGCCACACAACCATCTCATCCTCAGTCATCCCCTTCTCCTCCTGCCTTCAATCTTTCCCAACATCAAGGTCTTTTCAAATGAGTCAGCTCTTTGCATCAGGTGGCCAAAATATTGGAGTTTCAGCTTTAACATCAGTCCTTCCAATGAACACATAGGACTGATCTCCTTTAGGACTGACTGGTTGGATCTCCAGTCCAAGGGACTCTCAAGAGTCTTCTCCAATACCACAGTTCAAAAGCATCAATTCTTCTGCGCTCAGTTTTCTTTATAGTCCAACTCTCACATCCATACATGACCACTGGAAAAAGCATAGCCTGACTAGTTGGACCTTTGTTGATAAAGTAATGTCTCTGCTTTTTAATATGCTGTCTAGATTGGTCATAACTTTCCTTCCAAGGAGTAAGTGTCTTTTAATTTCATGGCTGCAATCACCATCTGCAGTGATTTTTGGAGCACCCCCAAAATAAAGTCAGCCACTGTTTCCCCATCTATTTGGGGAAGTGAAGTGATGGGACTGGATGCCATGATCTTAGTTTTCTGAATGTTGAGCTTTAAGCCAACTTTTTCACTCTCCTCTTTCACTTTCATCAAGAGGCTCATTAGCTCTTCACTTTCTGCCTTAAGGGTGGTGTCATCTGCATATCTGAGGTTATTGATGTTTCTCCCAGCAGTCTTGATTCCAGCTTGTACTTCCTCCAGCCCAGCGTTTCTCATGATGTACTTTGCATATAAGTTAAATAAGCAGGGTGACAATATACAGCCTTGACTTACTCCTTTTCCTATTTGGAATCAGTCTGTTGTTCCATGTCATAGTCAATAAAGCAGATGTTTTTCTGGAACTCTCTTGCTTTTTGATCCAATGGATGTTGGAAATTTGATCTCTGGTTCCTCTGCCTTTTCTAAATCCAGCTTAAACATCTGGAAGTTCATGGTTCACATACTGTTGAAGCCTGGCTTGGAGAATTTTGGGAATTACTTTGCTAGCATGTGAGATGAGTGCAATTGTGTGGTAGTTTGAACATTCTTTGGTATTGCCTTTCTTTGGGATTAGAATGAAAACTGGCCTTTTCCAGTCCTGTGGCCACTGCTGAGTTTTCCGATTTGCTGGCATATTGAGGGCAGCACTTTCACAGCATCATCTTTTAGGTCTTGATATAGTTCAACTGGAATTCCATCACCTCCACTAGCTTTGTTCACAGTGATGCTTTCTAAGGCCCACTTGACTTTGCCAGGATGTCTGGCTCTAGGTGAATGATCACACCATCATGGTTATCTGGGTCATGAAGATCTTTTTTGTATAGTTCTTCTGTGTATTCTTGCCACCTCTTCTTAATATCTTCTGCTTCTGTTAGTTCCATACTGTTTCTGTCCTTTATTGGGCCCATTTTTGCATGAAATGTTCCCATGTTGTCTCTAATTTTCTTAAAGAGATCTCTAATCTTTCCCATTCTATTATTTTCTTCTATTTCTTTGCATTGATCACTGAGTATTTTGGCTCAATTTTCTTCAATCCCCAGATTTATCAATGACAATGATAAATTGTTTTATCATTTATCAAGAATTTGATATCTGTATTTATATGATATTTATGGTATCAAATATTATCAAACTAAAATATATATATTTATATTTAACATGATTAGGAATCAAGATATTTATCATTTATTAAGAACTATCTTCCCTTTATGCATATTAAAAACCTGTTTTATTTTTTCTAAAACCTAATAACCTACCCTTTTCTAATTTTCTGAGTTCTTCCACATTATAATTACCCTGAACTTAAATATATTTTTACTCATTGCTGATGATTATTCTCTCAGCACAGAATGACTTTATGAAAACAACATATTATTTAGAATTAGAATACCTAGGTTTCAGTCCCACTTCTTACCATTTTTTGACTGTGATCTTGGATACCACATTAATCCCTCTTAGCATCTTCCTGAGTCGGTGAATAATAAAATGTTAGCCCACCTCATGGAGTAGTTATAAGGACAATTGATCACGTTTTTTTAGGTCAGTAATGTGCCAGGTACAGTTTTGAACAACAGAGGTTTGAACTGCACTGGTCCACTTAGATGTGGATTTTTTTCAATAGTAAATTCTGTAGTTTAGAACCAACCATTGGTTGGTTGAATCTGTGACTACAGAGAAATCAGGTATACAGAGGGCTGACTATAAGTTGTACTTGGAGTTTCAACTGCACTGAGGGTCAGTGACCCTAACCCCCTGAACTGTATATTATTGATGTCTTTTTCTTCAGACTATTTCTGCAATAAACCATCAGTGCAAACATTTTGTTCTAATCACCAAAAGGAAAGGGCTAGGAATACTAACTAGTTGTATTATTAGCAAACATTTTAAAGTTCTGATAGTGGATATTCTATAAACCTCCACCCTTATAAATGTTGCATGAAATACACAGGTTCACCTGAGAAGCTCATTGGTATCTGTACTTTTATAAAATGTGTTTTTTGAGTGTTTAAAACTTTTTGCTTATCAGGTCATCAACACCGGCCAAAGCATGGCTCCAAATATTAGTGTGGAAATAATGATACCAAATTCTTTTAGTCCCCGAACCGATAAGCTGTTCAACGTTTTGGATGTCCAGGTAAAAATGCAGTTCCTTCCTTTATTCTAAGTCATATTGCTAAAATGGAGCTTTGTTACCTTACTTCAGTCACATTTGGTTTCAGCTATGAATTCACCATGCATTTATTGTGTACACTTTGATTATTGCATTAGAACTGTGTGATTACAGTGGAATCTCTACATGTGACGATAACAAAATTATGCTCTATCTTTTGGTAGATTTTCTTTGATCGGATTCTCCATAAAGCTTGAGACCAATGTTGAAAAATCAGTACTTCAGCCTCTTATTATCAAATAACTACTAAGAATCAATATTCTTATGTTGATTCTATCTGAATTATTTTCACCTTCCCAGTTTTAAGACAAGCAATCAGCAAATAAATCCACTCAATAGATTTGAGAGGTAATCCTTAAAAATCCTACCTGAATTCCAGATTGAGATGGTAGGGCAGGCTGCTGTAACACTTTACTGTGTGTCTGAAGCCAAAGAAATGTTCAGTTTTATGCTAATGTTCAGTTTTCATACTGCCCTAATTTTTTTAAGGTTAAGGCCCTTTGATCAATCAAGCCTCTAAAATTTTTCTAAGTTTTGTTGCATTTTTTTAACCACAAAGATTTAACCTCTCCCAAATCTGTCAAAAAATATTTTCACATAATTTTAGAAGTATTTGATATATTTCTTAAAAGGTAAGCTTTGAAAGGTAAGTTTTAAAAGCCATGTAGCTATTGTCCTTTCCAATACTGGATGAGTTTTCTTGCTCTCTCTCTTTGTAGACTACTGCTGGAGAATGCCATTTTAAGAATTATCAAAGAAAGTGTGCATTAGACCAGCAAAAAGGCACAATGGAGACCCTTAAAGATATATTCAGATTTCTGTCAAAGACTGATAAGAGGCTTCTGGTAAGTTTCAGTGTTTTGCTTTTCAACGTCCAGGACTGAAACACTTAAAATCATGGACCAAGAGGTTTGAAGTGTCAGTTGAGTATAGGAGAGAAGCCAAGTCAGGTAATGTTCTTGTGTGTGAGGAGCAGGCATGATTGGAGAGTTGAGATACACCCAGGATTAAATATATACTATATACTGCTGCTGCTAAGTCGCTTCAGTCGTGTCCTACTCTGTGCAACCCCATAAATGCCAGCCCACCAGGGTCTGCCGTCCCTGGGATTCTGCAGGCAAGAACACTGGAGTGGGTTGCCATTTCCTTCTCCAGTGCATGAAAGTGAAAGGTGAAAGTGAAGTCACTCAGTCGTGTCCGACTCTGTGCGACCCCATTGACTGCAGCCTGCCAGGCTCCTCCATCCATGGGATTTTCCAGGCAAAAGTACTGGAGTGGGTTGCCATTGCCTTCTCCCTCCGTCTAGTCAAGGCTATGGTTTTTCCTGTGGTCATGTATGGATGTGAGAGTTGGACTGTGAAGAAGGCTGAGCGCCGAAGAATTGATGCTTTTGAACTGTGGTGTTGGAGAAGATTCTTGAGAGTCCCTGGGACTGCAAGGAGATCCAACCAGTCCATTCTAAAGGAGATCAACCCGGGGATTTCTTTGGAAGGAATGATGCTAAAGCTGAAACTCCAGTACTTTGGCCACCTCATGCGAAGAGTTGACTCATTGGAGAAGACTTTGATGATGGGAGGGATTGGGGGCAGGAGGAGAAGGGGACGACTGAGGATGAGATGGTTGGATGGCATCACTGACTCGATGGACGCAACTGTGAGTGAACTCTGGGAGTTGGTGATGGACAGGGAGGCCTGGCGTGTTGCGATTCCTGGGGTCGCAAAGAGTCAGACATGACTGAGCAACTGAACTGAACTGAACTGAACTGATACCATACTAGTCATTATTTATTTAAGTGCTCAATTCATGCCAACCAGACATTGTACCAGATCCTTTAGGGGGTTGGTCAAGATGTTGTCCTCAGCTGAACAACCTCTGGTTGCATGAAATTTCCACTTTTTTTCATTTTAGTGAATATATGTGGGGGGAAGGGGGGACAAGGAAAGCCTCCAAATGATCCAAGTTTGATCATAGAAAATGTAGCTAAGCAAATACTCTCATGTCTTTTTCTATCCCAGAATATTTTCATAAAAATAATGAAACATGATACAGTTCAAATACTTGTTTTGTTATAATTTATTATAAATATTTGTTTTCTTTGAAGCAAGATAATTTTTAAGTGCCACTAATGAAAGCATATCCTTAATTCCATGTTTATAGCAAGATAAATTTTTGCAAATGCCAGTAATGGGAGCAGATCTTGAATTCCATGTAAAATATTTTAGCCATCTTTTAAAAAATGTTTAAATTTTAACATGGCTCTTTTGTATTCTTTTTAAGTACTGCATGAAAGCTGATCCGTATTGCTTAGATATCTCATGCCATTTTGGGAAAATGGACAGTGGAAAAGAAGCCAGTGTTCACATTCAGTTGGAAGGTCGGCCATCCATTTTAGAAATGGTAAGTCTGTGATACAGTGACAATTTTGTGGATAAGATTTCAGACAGATCTTACAAACACAACCATCTTATGCAGGTAGGATGGTAAGGAGGCATTCAACAAATTAAGAAGGTATGAATGACTGTAAAATCTGGAATGAAATTCTAAAACTGTTCCTATTTATCACTTCAAAATACACTGTCTAAATGACATGGTTTTAGTAACTAAACAGATAACGTGGGCTATAAAATAGACTATAATTAAGAGATTTTACAAAGCATGTCCAACTATGACTGTCACTCAAGTTAGTTAGCTGCCTTAACATTTCATATATCCTTAGAGTTATTTACAAATTATGCTTAAAGACCTACTATTGTATATAGTATACATTTACTAAAAATTAAGACTTCCATAAAATCTAAAACATCAAAATTTAACAAAACACAAACATACAAGAACAGAAACACACTTTTAAGGACGTGAACTTTGAAGGCTTGAATTAAAAATTAACTAAATACATGTTAGACTTCTTCCTGGAAAGGAGTGTGTATGAGAAGTACTTTGAGATAAAATTTTCTTATCTGATCAATATGAGTAATAGATCTTTCTCAGAGTTGTTCAGATTAGATGATCTTTATAAAGAATTTAGTACATAGCACATAATAAGCCAAAGGAAATGACAGGTATCATGTTCTGTTAAGAGGAGAAGTTGAAATTACCACAAGGTGGTTAGGAGGAAGACACATCAGACAGGGAAACATGAGCTCTCCACTTCAGTTGTGAGTCATTTAGACTTCTGCAGTCTGCCTTCATACTCGCAGGGTCCAGTTTTCTCACCAGCGGGCCCCAGTGGCATTCTGGACAAAATATTTCTTTGTTGTCAGGGGCTGTCCTGTGCTAGTAGGATACTTATCAGAATAGCTGGCTTCCACCCACTAAATGCTAGCAGCGCCCCGTCCCCATGCCTGCTGGCCGGAAATGTCCCCAGATGTAAATGACCATCCTCCAGGGTACAGAATCATCCCTGTTGAAAAGCACTGCTCCAGATAAAGTACATAATTTATTTTTAGCTCTAAAATTCTACATGTTCTCTCCAAAATGTTAAATAACCTTTACACCGTAGTTTTAACTTTTGCAGGTCATAGACTTCTATAAGAATTTGATCAAAGAATATATTCTCATCTACCCTAATGAACACACACACACACACACAAATCTCAATTTTGAATAAAACTTCAAAGGGCCTTAGAGTTTGTGAAGCCCATTTACAGACGTCTAAGCCCTGAATTCTTGGTTATGAAGTCCCTCTCTCTGTTAGATAGTAAAACTGAGTTCATCCAGTGATTTTATTTTTGAATGCTATAAATATTTGTACCAGATTTTTTCATTATAGCATTTGGTTTGCTATCTGTATTTGATCACACCTGATCAAATACAGATAGTATACCAAATACTGTAAGAAAAGCCCAAAGAAAATTAATTTGAGGAAATGTTTATCAAACAAAGTCTTCCCTAAGGAAAAAATATACTAATAACTATCAAATAATATTTAAATATTAATTAATACAAAGGACATGCCTTTGGAACTAAAGGAAGCATTGCATTGCAATTAAATACAAATGGTGAAATAAGTTGGAGAAGATAACTTGTGAAAACTTTTAGTTTCTCATGACCATTACCTGGTATATGTTTTCATGAAATAAAACTATGTCTCTTTTCTTTAAACAGGATGAGACTAGAGCGCTGAAGTTTGAAATAAGAGCAACAGCTTTTCCGGAGCCAAATCCCAAAGTTATTGAATTAAAGAAGGATGAGAATGTTGCACATGTAAGATTACCTTTTTAACTGAAACATAAGGATTATGGGGAAAAAATATTGCTAGGGTGTTTGGTCAGGAAAACCACAGAGAGCCTAAAATACTTTATTGGGGAGTGGCATTTTCTACAGCTGGCAGGAAGGAATGACACAGCTCTTTCAGGTGATTTTGGTGGAATGAATTGGAGGGAGAACCACAGACACGGCACATTACACTTCCTGTTTCTCAAACATTTACCCATGTTTCCTATGGTTGTGTTAGAACAGAAAGAGAATGGGAAGGAATATTCTAAATACTGTTGGGGAAAATAGAGGGGCTTCAAAGGAAATAGAGGCAAGTTTTTAAAATGGTGGTTCCTTCTTTTGGTTAATTTATGTAGGTTCTCCTCGAAGGACTACATCATCAAAGACCCAGACGCCATTTCACTATAATGATTATTTCAAGTAGCTTGCTCCTGGGACTTATTTTACTTTTCCTCATTTCTTATGTTATGTGGAAGGTAAGCCTTTAATAATTACCAATGTTGAACCACTCAAAATTCTATTCTTGAGTTTTCTCAAAGCCAACTTGTGACTCCCACATTACTAGATTTAAGTATTTCAGTATTTTTAATGTTAGTTTTAAATTCCTAAGTGGACTGATATTTAATAGTACTGATCACATGTGTCTCTTAACTTCAGTACCAAAGTCTTTCTAGAAAAATATGCTTTCTTAAAGATAACTGATTTTCAATGAATATTCAATATAACAGAAGTTTTGAAAGACTTTCTGAAAAAGCATTTGGAAAGCACTGCACATTTATATGCTGAATTTCAATTTTGGAGCGTGTGCAAGCAGCACCGAGAAACCCTATAGTAACAACAAAACAAGGCTGTATCTCCCAAACTAATTTTTACTGACTACCATTGTCATTGACTGTTTAGACATTTAATATGTTCATAACTATACAGCAGTGATTATACAATGTTATTTTCAGGCTGGCTTCTTCAAAAGACAGTACAAATCTATCCTACAAGAAGAAAACAGAAGAGATAGTTGGAGTTACATTAACAGTAAAAGTGATAAAGATGAGTGAAGACTTATTTCAAGTTAACAGAACAACTCAGGTTACAATATATTAAACAAAAATTTTAGATATTGTTTACAAGAAACCATGAATTCTGCTCAGACTTCATGTACTTCTTTTAATAATGACCACGTGACATATTATGTCTTCATCATTGCTTGGACTTTTCAACTGCATTATCTTTGGATATATTACAGTATTAACTTTGGAGTTATTTTCTCTCAGACGATAATCTTGCAGCTCTAAAATGGATATAAAAACACTAAAGCATCAACTTACTCAAGAGAAGTAATCCCTGGAAGATATCTTGAAAGTGCATTAGAATTAAAATTATGTGGAGGAAGTAAACAACTCATCTGGAGAAGACTTAGACTTGTAGTATTATTCCTTTGAAAGAAATACTATTCACCATATGTGTTTGCTTTGGTAAAATTAATTCCACCCAGTAGGCAATGACTCATTCCTAATAGCTCTTTGAGAATTGTTTGGAATATGTTCTCTAGAAATATTTAGCAGAATTTTTCAACACGCTGTCACCAAATTTTCTAATGAATAGAAAAGAACCACTATCATTTTAAAGCAGATATCTTTAAAGACACTGATTTGTAATCTATTTCCTATGAGCTTTGATCAGCAACCAGTCTATGAATATTATGGCCTGATGAGCAAACTTCAGACTGAACTTATACACTGGTTTGAGCTTAAAGGGGTGATTTCTGGATAATTATTGTTTATACAGCCATGTATTTTTTTCTTTTTGTAC
The DNA here is from genome assembly GCF_032405125.1 of Capricornis sumatraensis. Lineage (NCBI taxonomy): Eukaryota > Metazoa > Chordata > Mammalia > Artiodactyla > Bovidae > Capricornis > Capricornis sumatraensis. The sequence continues at coordinate 59,509,255 of NC_091071.1, read as the reverse complement.
ATATATATACATAATAAGTTTCTAAAAGAACATATATTTATATAGGTGTAAATCCAATAAGTCTTTCTATAACCCAATTTTATCAAGGTAAAGGTACTGAAGAGTAAATTTTAAAAATCCATCTTTAGTCAAATTTTTTTGTTTATAAAAACAATACTTAGAATTCTAATTTATATTCTAAAACAGATTGAATGTTGCACTTTAGCTGATATTTGAAATATACATACACTGATATATGTAAAATATGAAAACTGTACCTCACTAATTTTTTAAAAATCAGAGCCTTCCAAAGATGATATTGGGGACAAATATTTCATATAAATTAGATACTGTTTAAAATGCAGACTGTCAAAATTCAGCAAATTAGATAAATTCTTGTTTGGATGTTATTCTTTTCTCAAGTGTAAGTATGAAATGTACTTTCACCAGTACTATAAGGGCATTCTCTTCTGCATGGAACTAGAAAACAAAATTCACAAATTTAACTGTAAATTGAAAAATGTAGATTTAGCTTGGATAAAAATATGACATGAAAATTTCCATGTTTTAGTGATAAGTGAAATATTTTAAGTTTTTTGTTGATCTTACATACTTTTATAATGAAGTAGTTTCTTTCTGGGTCTAAAATAATTTATCTTTAAATGTCTCTTTATTTTCAAATAGTCTTTTTTTGTAATATTTATTCTTACTTATGAACTAAATGCTGATAACTGCAGAACATAATTTCATCTGATTTATTCCTACATATAACTTGATATGAAGGTTGTGGCCAAATTTTCAAAATCTGTCATGGGACATGATAAGTTAGGGGCCAGTCTTTACTGTTATGGAAAAGGATTTCTTCATATGAGGTCCCTGCCAACAGCTGTCTTCTTCAGACTGCTTCATTTCTGCTATCTGTTCACATATTGGTGGCTGGAAAAGGAGAAATGCACAGCAGTCGGTGAAGGCATTTCAGCAGCAAGACCCAGTGAACATGAAACCTTCTTAACTTGGTGTGTAACCAATAGAAGTTAAAATTTTTAAAGTAGTTCTTTCAAGAAAATATCTAGGCTCATTGATAGAAAATCAAATCCAAATTTAAAGCTGCTTTCTCAAGGATGATCCCTGAGGAAATTTAAATCTGCTTCTTTCCTACTAGAAATAACAGCATTTCAGGTAGCACTGAGTACAGTGCAAACAACATGCTAGAATCGTCAGACAGCAGGGCTTTCAGGAGCAAGAGGAACACAGCTCCCTATGGGGCCAGGTTATGACTCCTTATATATTTTGCATACTTATATATTTTATATACTTTGTGTATAATGGACTTCAAACTCCAATCACTTTGAGTTTTCAGTTTTCAGAGACCGTCATAAAATTGGTGCTATAACTTTAATCCATCTTTTTTGTTTTTGCCAAGTAGTCTACATATTAGAGATTTTGAGGGAAAAAAAATAGTACTATTTCTGGTTATATGATTTCCTAAATGTGTAATTTTGAAATATAATCTTGCTGGAATACTTACCTCATCAGGATATCAGAACATTCTTACATGAACTCTGATCTGTTGGTACCAGGCTATCGAAATTTAACATCAGAATTGATGGACTCAAATCCAGGAAGAAAGAATCCAAATTATTTCACTTTGGAATTAACCTATGTTAAATATTGATATATCTTGTTTAAATTTCAAATACCAGAGATGTTTATTTTCCATTCCAATAAATACTCTCCAAAAACCAAAATTTCAGTTGTTTTGTATATATTTCATGTCTTATTTTTTTAAGTTTAGAAGCTAATTTTAGTAACCTCAAAAATAGCAATTTTAATTCCTTTTCAAAATAGATATTTTTCCTTATTAAAATATCTGATTAATTAAAATATAATATATATTTTCATATTAAAATTCTAGTTTCCACATTCCTCTTATAAACAACTACATGTTACTTTGGAATCATTCATTTCTTCCATGCTTCTTCCATAAAGATTGATAAGTCTTGGGTGTACTCTGTAAAGAATATAATAAACATGACTGATTATTTCATTAACCTATCATTCTGTTATTTTTCATACATAACACCTATTGAATGCAGTGCATACTACCAAATTCAAATCTAATGATAACCAACAAACACATATTCATGGCAGAGCTGCCATCTAGAAAACATGCAGGGCCTGATAAATCAGTAGCACTAATTCCTGTAAAGCCCAGTAAATTGTGGCTGTAGAAAGCTCACATCTAGCAGGCCGCTCAGGGAGCCCTGCACACTTCCACTCACAGAGTCATAGTACTTATGGAAAATGAGTTTGCCTGTTTATAACCAGCTGCTCTTGCTAATAAATAATATGTAAAATTGTTCTTATGTAAAGTATGCTTTGGAAAGATGATAAAAGCAAACTGCTGAACACAAGTATTTGTTGTGGGTAAAAGGAAATTTAAAATTGTAACCATCTGCTATTCAAGTGACTTCATCAGGTATAAGATCTTAATCTATTTTTAAAAATTCAAAGTGGAATTTTCAGACATACATTATCTGTATAGTTTATGAAGAATGGTAATTTGGAACACCAACATAGAGACTCATAACCAAAGAAAATGGTTGTACATAACAACTGGTGAATAAATAAAAAGTTATACTTTTTATTAAAATTGCACATGTGTCTTTTTACCTGTTCCTGATTTACTATCTAGCCAGCTGCCTGCTTCAATGGTATAAATGGAAACTTCCTTCTTATAACTATCAGTTCCATGTCTGACAGACATATAAGATGGTGAATACTTACTTACCTAACATGGACCTCTGATGCAACTTGCATTAAGTCACCATCTACATTCCAAGGGAAACAGTTTCCTGAAGCAGTTTCACGTGGTCCATGATCTTCCTCTGGATTGTGTCCACTGCTGTTATTCCTTGGGCAAACTTTTACTTCTTCAACAGTGTAAGTATCAACAAATGGAAAATTGAACTAAAAAAAAATTAACGCAAATAACCTTGGTACTTCCTTTATACCTAACTGTAATGCAAATTAGTAAAGTTCACTGCACTCTCACTTGCAACTAAACATCAGTGTTCATGCTGATGTTTTTATAGCTTTGAAATCTATCAGTATCAGTTTCTTTGGATGAAGCCTTTTCTGAAGCTTTGCAAGTTCATTTAGATCTAGCAGCTGGCAAAATTATTTTCTTACAAATAGTACATGTCTAGGAAACTGTATACAGTAATTTCTAATTAAAGAGTAAATATTTAATACTAGTCTATTTTTATAGAGGATTTATATAATCCACTGAATTAATTATTGTCAGCTAGTTTAGCTGATGTAAACAAAATCTAGAATAAGTTTCACATTTGGGATTTTATTACGAAAAGTTTAACTTATGAAGGTGAAAAGAGAAAGTAAGTCTATCCTGTGTTATTTTTGCCAGTGTTTGCCTGCCTCACCCTCACTTTAAGGATAGACACAAGTTGCAAGATAATTAGGGTTGCTTTCTGACCACTCTTGAATGATGAGACATCAGCTTCCTATTTCATTCTTTCTTAGCCATACTACCCAAAGCAATCTATAAATTTAATGTGATCCCTATCAAATTACACACGACACTTTTCACAGAACTTGAGCAAATGAACCTAAAATGTATATGGAACCATCAAAGACTCAGGATTGCCAAAGCAATCTTGAAGAAAAGCAACAAAGCAGGAGGCCTAACCCTCTAGACTTCAGACAATACTACAAAGCTGCAAGAATTAAAACTGTGCGGTGGTATTGGCACCAAAATAGACACAGAGATCAATGGAACTGAATAGAGCACCCAGAAATAAGCCCACACACCTATAGACAGTTAATGTTTGGCAAAGGAGGCAGGCATATACAAGAGGGAAAAGTCAGTGACTGTCCACAGAGACAGGCCTTGGGAGAAACCACACCGATACTCCCTGTGGTATCTGTTAACGGCAGCCCTAGAAAACTAACACAATGCCCAAAACATGGGAAATCTGGTGGAGGATGGCAATAGGTGAGGCTGAGACACAGGGAAGGGCTAGAATACAAGGGACCACGTGTTCTTCAATGAGAACGTTCAGTGTCATCTTGATGACAGTAAGATTGAAGAATTAGAAAAGGGATAAATCATATCTGTATTTTAGAAAAATCTGTCTAGAAGGAAGTGTGGAAGATAAGACCAGAGAAAAGAAAGACCAGGAGGAGGCTATTGTAAGCAAGAAGGGATTAATTGGTGGACTGGTTGTAAGAAATGAGGGAGAGGGGTCCAGAGTAACTCCAGGATGGGCAGAGAGTGGTGCCATTGCCCTGTGTAGGGAAACATGGAACACCATCAGGGGAGAGGGCAATAAGGTAAGCAGTGGATGTGCTCGATTCAAGATGCCTGGGAGTTCTATAACCTCAGCACACTGAAAGGCACAGTGATCCTGCAGATCACAAGGGAGGACAGAACCCTTGGTAGTGTGCAAAGTTCAGAGAGTGGTTCAAGCAATGGAAGGCAATGAGGTCACCCAGGAAAAGGTATCATGAAAAGATAATGCTACAAACAAATCCCTGGGGAAGCACCAGCTCTTAAGGGTTTTAAACTCGCTACCAAAAATGAGGGTCAAAGTGAATGCAGAATTGTATGAACAGAGGTCAGCTACAGGATGGAGCTGAAAGAACTTGAGTAATTTTTACCTTCTATCTATTTTACCCAGAGATGGGAAAGGCAAGATGTGTCACCTACAAATAACAGTTTTCAATACGTTCTATAACTGTTGGCATACATGGACATTCAGTCCAACCTGGTGAAGATGGTTCAGAGACCTAGACTGTTGCTCTCTCTGGGCTCAAGTGCTGCATTTCCCTTCCTGGATACCAGAACTGCTACCAGACAGTAGATAATACCATTTTATATTTATCTTGTCTTTATAATCTTACATAATTTATATAGACTTACACTTTTGAACATATCAGCATGAAGAGACTTACAGTTTTGAACATATCAGCATGAAGAGACTATATACACATGTATATGTATATATGTACATCTACAATTTTTTAACAAATGAAAGCAGTCACCTTGAGAATCAATCACATTATTCTTACTCTATATCATTAAACAAGACATTTTAGAATTTCTTTGAAAAACATTACAGAACAATAGCATGGACTTGAATTTTTGGAAAGAGCTAAGCCAACGAGTTAAATCTAATGAAACACACACACAGGCAATAGTTTCTTGTATCACAAGCAAGATATGACTGGTCAAGTACATGAGAAAAAATGTTATATTTGCATCACATGGTCTCCTTTTGAAAAAGTTATTTTCCTATAGATATAGAATTATATTTACTACTATGTTCATATTTTTATAGTAAGCATCTGTTACTTTTAAAGTCAGAAGAAAGCTACTTTCATATTGAAAAAAAGGATTAAAGAAAAATTACCTAAGACATTTGCCCAGTAGCCATTCCAAAAGAGAACTTCCATAAGTAGTTTGTGCAATCATGCATCCCTAAAGAAATACCAGTTTCTCAAGGAAAGTATCTTAAGGTCATTACTCCTTTAAATTCTCAGAATTATTTAATAGAAAAAGTTTATACCAAGGTAATGACATTCATTATCTCTTGGAATATAGAATTTTGAGTGCTTTTTATATTGCTATTTTGCTTCTATTTTCTGATTTAGGAAAAAAGCAATGGAAATGTATTGCTTTGGGATTAAGAAAAATAATAAAGTTGCAAACAAAATTAGCAACATTTGAAAAGGAATACATTCCTTTAAAAATCAAGAAATCACTATTTCCCAAATACATCCATAAAGTTATTAGTTAGTCTCACAACGTACATTATATCTGCTTTTGACCACTTTGTCTTCCTTAGAGATTTATATTTAAGGAAAATAGGACTATATCTAATTGTTATAATTTCCTAAACATTTCATTCAGTTGGTTGCTCAACAAACATTGATCGAATAATGTGGTAGGCAGAAGAGAACCAAAACTTCCTGAGGCCTCCCCGAGAAAGTTTAAAACTATAAAGAAGCAAAAATGGGAGCCTTGCAGTGACTACCTATGTAAGCAAGATTTAGTGCTGGTCACCAGCTAAATCTACTCTCCTCCTCCCACCTGTTCTCACCCAACTACAGCCAGGCACAATTTCATACCAATAAGAAGGTGTGAGACCATATGGTTTTACACGCCTACTATGTACTTCAAGATTCATAATTTCAGAAATTCGTATATTTATGGATCAGTTTCCTAATAACTGACTTAAAGTAACTGCCAAAGGAATATGGCTTACAATAGGTATTGCTTCTTTTTAAAATGAATCTCTTAAGTGGAAATATAATAATTTTCCCTATCTCTACAAATACCACACACACCTACGTTTAGAATAACAGCTATATAAAAGCGGTGTATTCTAAAGTATATTTCTGCAAATGTATTTCAATCAATGTAAGTAGGCAGATCTTGAACAAATGAAAGGAAAATCCAAAGGTCATAACTTTAGAGGGAGTCTGATGTCATAAAATCAAGAAGATTAAAAATCTCAGGTTTCACTTCTCTTCATTCTGAAGAACAGCTGAATATAATTTTATCCTTAATTTACTCCACATTTCAATATAACACTCAGTTCAGTTCAGTTCAGTTCAGTTCAGTTCAGTCGCTCAGTCGTGTCCGACTCTTTGTGACCCCATGAATCACAGCACACCAGGCCTCCCTGTCCATCACCAACTCCTGGAGTTCACTCAGACTCACGTTCATCGAGTCCGTGATGCCATCCAGCCATCTCATCCTCTGTCATCCCCTTCTCCTCCTGCCCCCAATCCCTCCCAGCATCAGAGTCTTTTCCAATGAGTCAACTCTTCACATGAGGTGGCCAAAGTACTGAAGTTTCAGCTCTAGCATCATTCGTTCCAAAGAAATCCCAGGGCTGATCTCCTTCAGAATGGACTGGTTGGATCTCCTTGCAGTCCAAGGGACTCTCAAGAGTCTTCTCCAACACCACAGTGCAAAAGCATCAGTTATTTGGCACTCAGCCTTCTTCACAGTTCAACACTCACATCCATACATGACTAGTGGAAAAACCATAGCCTTGACTAGACGGACCTTAGTCGGCAAAGTAATGTCTCTGCTTTTGAATATGCTATCTAGGTTGGTCATAACTTTTCTTGCAAGGAGTAAGTGTCTTTTAATTTCATGGCTGCAGTTACCATCTGCAGTGATTTTGGAGCCCAAAAAAAAAGTCTGACACTGTTTCCACTGTTTCCCCATCTGTTTCCTATGGAGTGATGGGACTGGATGCCATGATCTTCATTTTCTGAATGTTGAGCTTTAAGCCAACTTTTTCACTCTCCTCTTTTACTTTCATCGAGAGGCTTTTTAGTTCCTCTTCACTTTCTGCCATAAGGGTGGTGTCATCTGCATATCTGAGGTTATTGATATTTCTCCCAGCAATCTTGATTCCAGCTTGTGTTTCTTCAAGTCCAGCGTTTCTCATGATGTACTCTGCATAGAAGTTAAATAAGCAGGGTGACAATATACAGCCTTGACGTACTCCTTTTCCTATTTGGAACCAGTCTGTTGTTCCATGTCCAGTTCTAACTGTTGCTTCCTGGCCTGCATACAGATTTCTCAAGAGGCAGGTTAGGTGGTCTGGTATTCCCATCTCTCTCAGAATTTTCCACAGTTTATTGGGATCCACACAGTCAAAGGCTTTGGCATAGTCAAGAAAGCAGAAATAGATGTTTTTCTGGAACTCTTTTGCTTTTTTCATGATCCAGCGGATGTTGGCAATTTGATCTCTGGTTCCTCTGCCTTTTCTAAAACCAGCTTGAACATCAGGAATTTCACGGTTCATGTATTGCTGAAGCCTGGCTTTGAGCATTTTTAGCCTTACTTTGAGAATTTTGAGCATTACTTTACTAGCGTGTGAGATGAGTGCAATTGTGTGGTAGTTTGAGCATTCTTTGGCATTGCCTTTCTTTGGGATTGGAATGAAAACTGACCTTTTCCAGTCCTGTGGCCACTGATGAGTTTTACAAATTTGCTGGCATATTCAGTGCAGCACTTTCACAGCATCATCTTTCAGGATTTGAAATCTCTCTACTGGAATTCCATCACCTCCACTAGCTTTGTTCATAGTGATGCTTTCTAAGGCCCACTTGACTTCACATTCCAAGATGTCTGGCTCTAGATGAGTGATCACACCATCGTGATTATCCGCGTCATGAAGATCCTTTTTGTATAGTTCTTCTGTGTATTCTTGCCATCTCTTCTTAATATCTTCTGCTTCTGTTAGGTCCATACCGTTTCTGTCCTTTATTGAGCCCATCTTTGCATGAAATATTCCCTTGGTATCTCTAATTTTCTTGAAGAGATCTCTAGTCTTTCCCATTCTGTTGTTTTCCTCTATTTCTTTGCACTGATTGCTGAAGAAGGCTTTCTTATCTCTTCTTGCTATTCTTTGGAACTCTGCATTTAGATGCTTATATCTTTCCTTTTCTCCTTTGCTTTTCACTTCTCTTCTTTTCACAGCTATTTGTAAGGCCTCCCCAGACAGCCATTTAGCTTTTTTGCATTTCTTTTCCACGGGGATGGTCTTGATCCCTGTCTCCTGTACTATGTCACGAACCTCATTCCATAGTTCATCAGGTACTCTATCTATCAGATCTAGACCCTTAAATCTATTTCTCACTTCCACTCTATAATCATAAGGGATTTGATCTAAGTCATACCTGAATGGTCTAACGGTTTTCCCTGCTTTCTTCAATTTAAGTCTGAATTTGGTAATAGGGAGTTCATGATCTGAGCCACAGTCAGATCTTGGTCTTGTTTTTGTTGACTGTATAGAGCTTCTCCATCTTTGGCTGCAGAGAATATAATCAATCTGATTTCGGTGTTGACCATCTGGTGATGTCCATGTGTAGAGTCTTCTCTTGTGTTGTTGGAAGAGGGTGTTTCCTATGACCAGTGCATTTTCTTGGCAAAACTCTATTAGTCTTTGCCCTGCTTCATTCTGCATTCCAAGGCCAAATTTGCCTGTTACTCCAGGTGTTTCTTGACTTCCTACTTTTGCATTCCAGTCCCCTATAATGAAAAGGACATCTTTTGGGGTATTAGTTCTAAAAGGTCTTGTAGGTCTTCATAGAACCGTTCAACTTCAGCTTCTTCAGTTTTACTGGTTGGGGCCTAGACTTGGATAACTGTGCTATTGAATGGTTTGCCTTGGAAACAAACAGAGATCATTCTGTCATTTTTGAGATTGCATCCAAGTACTGCATTTCGGACTCTTCTGTTGACCATGATGGCTACTCCATTTCTTCTGAGGGATTCCTGCCTGCAGTAGTAGATGTAATGGTCATCTGAGTTAAATTCACCCATTCCAGTCCATTTTAGTTCACTGATTCCTAGAATGTCGACGTTCACTCTTGCCATCTCCTGTTTGACCACTTCCAATTTGCCTTGATTCATAGACTTGACATTCCAGGTTCCTATGCAACATTGCTCTTTACAGCATCGAACCTTGCTTCTATCACTAGTCACATCCATAGCTGGGTATTGTTTTTGTTCTGGCTCCATCCCTTCATTCTTTCTGGAGTTATTTCTCCACTGACCTCCAGTAGCATATTGGGCACCTACTGACCTGGGGAGTTCCTCTTTCAGTATCCTATCATTTTGCCTTTTCCTACTGTTTGTGGGGTTCTCAAGGCAAGAATACTGAAGTGGTTTGCCATTCCCTTCTCCAGTGAACCACATTCTGTCAGACCTCTCCACCATGACCCGCCTGTCTTGGGTTGCCCCACGGGCATGGCTTAGTTTCATTGAGTTAGACGAGGCTTTGGTCCTAGTGTGACTAGATTGACTAGATTTCTGTGAGTATGGTTTCAGTGTGTCTGACCTCTGATGCCTTCTTGCAACACCTACCACTTTACTTGGGTTTCACACTACATTTTCTACTTTCTCTTTGTGCACACACACACATAAAATATATATAACCACCGACCCACAACTCAAAAAAGGCCAATCTGTATTAATACTGGTGGGTACTTTTCAAAATTTGAAGAATGCACAAACTGAAAAAAAAAAATTAATGTATTCAGAAGAAAATAAAGCCTTCTTACAAGGCAGGACTTGGTGTCAATTATGACAGCATCTCACTCCCCATGATTAATTGCTTTGCACATAAGTAATCCAAATGCTTTACTGTACCTGGTTTTTAATACTCGCATATCTTTTCAGGTGTTTTATAAATTCCGGTCGTGAAGTGTTTCGTGCAGTTATAAGAGCCATGCTTCCATTATTTAATCTGAAATTAAATATTTGTATTTGACATCAAAATGTTTATTAAGAGATTACATCAGAAATTACTCTGTATCATTCTTTCTAACAAATAATCTTTACTAGAAGTTGTAGGCAAGTCAGATAAACAGCATTCTATTTACCTAAAATTCTTAAACCATATTTTGTTGCATTCTCCTTAAAATGAAACAGCCTTTCAGATTAGTTTTATTAGACAACCGACTTCCTTCTCACCAAGCACTGACATTAAGGGCTTTTAAAAAAACTGAATCATCATGCATCCTATTCACATATCAAGACAATTTGAAATGTACTTACTTAGGGAGTGAATGTAAAACCATGTTTTGTTTTGTTTTTTAAAGATGTGTTGTAAAATAGTTAATCAGTACAAATGGTGTAACAACTAGTTCAACAGCTTTAAAAATCTAACGTTTGATTTAAACATTTATTTAAGGGCAGGTCTAAGTGACAGGAAACCAGATAAATCAAAGCGGCCCTTGGATGGATGAAGTGGAGTGAACAAAATGCTACCATACATGTTCAGTTAAATGACTGCACATTTTAATCTTGCATAACTCTTTGGTTCAATATAAGAGGCTGCAAATTTAGAGGTGTGATTTAGTGCCAAAAAGCTACTCACAGACTCATCTAGCTTTAGAAGGCAGTTTGCAGAAATATGTGCAAATGACTCCTAGGCTGAATTTCAGTGAAAATATAAAGTTAGTCCAAGAATAACAACAACAACATTAAAAAGAGCTCTTTAAATCTTATGGAACCTCAGGTTAGAGCTGTAAAGGACCCTGGAGATTATCCAGCCATTCACTCAACTTACGTCGAATGAAAAGATGTCCCCAACTTTAAATGATTGGTTCAAAGACAGAAAAACGAAAATGATCACTGGAACCAGAGCCCTTCATTCAGGGTCTAGTATTTCTTTTACCCATCATGTCACCCCTTCCCAACTGGAAATAAATATTCAATGATACCAAAACATGAGTGTTTTGTGTGTTCTTGATTTTAATTCTTTAGTTTTCATGTGTCTACCTTTCAATACTTATTAATAGTGGAAACACATGTTATGTGCCTAGCACCCTTCTCAATATTTCCATATATTACTGCATTTAATCTTAGCAAAATTCGAATACAAAAATATTAGTTCCTATCAGCAACTTGCGCTGATGTATCTTAAAGTAAATTATACTTTCTTGTGAAAAAATGAAGCTGAAAGTTGAAACTCAATTTCCCTGAATCATTCAGAAGATAAACTTTGAGTATCTTGGTCAGCCAAAGCTTCTACATAAAGGCCCTTGCAAAAATGGCATGTTTGACTACAATCCACAGAAGACATCTCTAACCAGTCACCCTTCTCTGAAAAAGTCATTCAGTGCTGACTGAACCTGGAGAGTAAGCCATGGACTTTCAGGCCAGCCGGAGAATATCTGGAGCAGCTGGAAGGAGGCATGAACCTACTCCTTCCCAGAGAGCGAGACTACCTCCCCAAAGGTCCTTGAGCAGACGTGAGCATGGAGATGGGGCAGGGTCAGAGCAGCACCATGTCATGGCCTAGAGAGCACAGCTTGGGTCAGCCGGCCAGGACCTCACTTCTCGTAGGACGCTTCCTTAGGGAGGCGTCAGCTATCTAAGGTTTCTGAGGGTAGGGGGAGGAAACAATCAGGCGCGATTTCTAAACCATACAAGCTTCAAAACACTCCTGGCAAGCTTCAGCACTACAGATAATTAATGAGGGCCCTGACATGTGGTTTTTAAGTAGTTTCTCGTCTTTTCTAACTTTAGATGTTTCCCTGTTTCTCACCTCCCTATCATTAGTCAAGGAAAACACTCTAAATCATCCCTTTGCCAATTGTTAATCCTCCAGGTTAAATATTTTGCAGGGAAGTTGAAACTAATCATTAAAATGATGTTATGAATTGCCAAAGTACGTACATAAGTCATTCTTTTATTCCACTTTAGGGAAAAATTCAGATGTGATGATATTACACAAGTCATCACCCTTTCTTCTATGCTCTACAGGAATGTAAGAGAAATATTTTCAGACCAATGATGGACAACTACATGAAAAGGATGTACACGAGATGGAATAACTATCGCTTGTGGATAAAATGATAAATAAAATGTCTCATGAAAATGTGGGCAGTATATTCAGATGCATCACTATTCATACTAAATACAACTAAAATATTTCCTTTGACTCAAAGTATCATACATACACACATACATGCCATTCTTGCTTAGGATGTTTACATCTGCACTAAATTCAAAGTCAGGGACAGCCATAATAAGTATCAGAATTAAACATAATGTTCTCAAGGATGGTGAATAACACAAATAAAAGAGCGAAGTGGGCATACATAACACAATAAGATCATGTCAGTAAAACCCAGAGAATATTATTTTAGCTTCAGTGATATTAAAACATCAGAGTAATTATTTTTCCAGTATAACAGTTGTTCTCAGCCTACTCTGACGACAAATGCCTTAGAATCTCTAATACTGTACAGTCAAAGATGACTTCCTCTTGATCATATTCTAGCTAGCCAAGAGTTTAGCTGACTATTCTGACAGATAAATGCAGTTTATAGAAAAGTATCAACAATTCAATAAAAATGCTTACTAACCTGGTATTAGGTGCCAAGCCTCTAGGTGCCACTGCACACTGGCACGGAATTGCCATAATGCTGACATTCAAGAACTGACCCTGGATCATTTGCCACTGATCATTACAATCTAAAGGTAATGGAAGGGATCAGTTATTTTCCCTCACCACAGCAAAATGTCAATAGAGCCTGGCTCAGTTCTCAGGAAGGTAATTTCAGACTCACCAGATTTGGGATATCCTTGTGCCCTCCTAAAAGAAAACAAAAGAGACAAAAACACATCACACACAAAAAATGGCATCTATTAAACATGAGATGGTTGTAGAACTCAACGTTACAGCTATTAGACAGGACGTAAAAATATGTGAACAATTCCATTACTGCATTATTTGATTCACTGATTTATCAGTAACAATGATTTCATTTTGTTTTGTTTTGCTTTTTTTTAAAGACTATAGCACTTCCTTTGTGTGACTTCAAAAAATGTTTTTAGGCTGCACTAGAAATTCTCATGAGGGCAGAAACTATGCATTTTGTTTGCTTGTTCATTGGCTCATTGTGTCCAAAGGGTCTGGCATATATCAGATAATCAATAAATAGCTGTTGAATGGGAAGATGGATGGATAAATGGATGGGTAGATGGAGGGATGGAGTGAACAGTTGCTTCTGAAGGCAAATGCCAAGTTACATGGTCTAATAGTATCTGTAGCACTCCATGATTCTATATTCTTCACTAATATGATAGAATAACAACCAAATATCCCAAGTCTAATATACCGTTTATATCAAACTATTTTATGCTTTAAAAATAGATAAAGATTCTGGTATTACTTTGAGTGAAGCTTTTAACTTACCTTTCTTCTAAATCCTGAGAGCTGTTAAATGGTAAAAATGATATTTCACATTCTTCTGGCCTACAACGTAATGAAATCTGTTTTTAGCAGTCTTTGACTCTGGGATATGAAATTTGAGGTTTAAGAAAAAAAGACTTACTTTAGTTTTGCCAGTGCCTTCATGATAGCAAAATCCATCCGCTGGTTAGGGGACATCCATCGATGATTTTCTGCCACAGCCAAAGCTCTTCCACCAAAGCCAAACATGGCTGAGAACCCAAAGCGAAGAAACTTGCCCATGGTGCTGAAGGTACAGACATCGACTGGTTGTATATGCCCTTGAATGTTATGCCGGATATTAGTGTCAGTAAATACAGGCAAAATGGCAAACACAGAAGAGCATATTTATTTACTCATGCAAGAAGAAAGTCTCAGGCTACTTTATACTGTAATAAACATGCTGCTTTCTCTTCCACTCTTTTTACCTACAATGGCTGCAACTGCCATTTATAGCTTTTTCAGGTCCTAAACGAAGAAAAAGAAAGCAGTAAATTTTGCAGTTTACTGCTATTTTAAACGAAACATTGCTAAGGAAGTAAAGTTGAACTACATATGAAAAGTAAACTCAGATTTAGCAGATTTGCATATACTAGTGCTTATATGCTTTATATCAGTAGAGATAATAAAAGGTCTAGTGGAAGGACACAGGCTGGAGATTTTTTTTCTTGTGCTTTTTTTTTTTCTTTTAATAACCAGTCCCAGAGTTCTGATAGTCAAACAACAATTCCTAATATTGTGCATGGATTTTCTTGACCTGGTTATAAAGTTGGGATCTTGAATATCATTGTATTTTTTCCTATCCAGATTACAGTAAAACTATATTTTCTACTCTTTATAGTACCTGTATTGTGAAAAATCATCAGTCAAAATAGTGAAACTTTGACTAACTCACTTTCAGTTTTTATTCAAACATTTTTCTGCTTTGAGAGATAAAGAAGCTGTCTTGGCAAGTCTGGAGGAAATAAAATAACCTTCCTCAGAAAACATGAACTTCTTTGGAAGAATTCTTACCCATTATAATGTGCAAAGTTGCAGTTATCACATGAGAAACTCCATGGAGAGAATGTGCCAATACATTAGTAGATCCTGCCAAATCAAATGTAAAATGTGGATGATCAGCGTAGCAAACATTTTGTGTGGTTTTTTATTTGTCTTACTTAATGTGGCATGTTACATTGATTTATTTGGTATGATGAACCATCCTTGTGAACCTGGGCAGAATCCCACTTGGACGCGGTATATGATCTTTTTTATGTCTTGTTGAGTTCCATTTGCTATTTTGTGGGGAATTTTTACATCTAAATTCAAAGATAATGGCCTGGAATCTTTTTTAAGGAGTGTCATTGTCTGGTTTTGGTATGAGGGTGATGATGGCTTCATAGAATGTCTTTAAGAGTGTTCCTTCCTTTTCAATTTGTTTTAAGAGTCTGAGAAGAATTGGTGTAAGTTATCCTTGAATGTCTGATAGAATTTGCCTGTGAAGCCATCTGGTCCCAGACTTTTGTTTGTAGGAAGTTTTTTTTTAAATTACAGATTCTATTTCACTTCTAATTATCAGTCTGTCCAAATTATCTATTTCTTGCAAACATTTTAAACTAACCATTTGCTCTTACTTTATAGAGATGTCTCTATGTAATGTTTAAATGAAAAATTACATGGAAGTTTGTAAATTTTTGTTCATATCATAGATGCACACTGATGGCTACTGAATTATTAATCTTTAAATAACTTAAAAATTAGAAAACAATTTATAGTATTTACTTGCTCACAGCTTCTTCCATTGTGAATGTATATTTTCTACCTGCAAGAGCATTAGCTATATCAAAATCTGCCCCATTCAACTTTAATAAACAGGCTTCTAACTTCTTTACCGAAAAGGGCACCAACAGTAGAAGGATGGCTCTGGAAAGCAGAGACAAACACATAAACACACAAAAAAAGCTAAATAATAACTAAGGAAAAATATAAAATCACTGTAAAGTACAAGAGATAGGCTTTAAATTCTTTCTAAAGCTCTTTGTGCAAAGCAATGCTCAAAATCCTTCAAACCAGGCTTCAGCAGTACATGAACTGAGAAATTCCAGCTGGATTTAGAAAAGGCAGAGGAACCAGAGATCAAATTGCCAACATTCGTTGGATCACAGGAAAAACAAGGGCATTCCAAAAACAACACCTACTTCTGCTTCATTGACTATGTTAAAGCCTTTGACTGCATGGATCACAATAAACTGTGGAAAATTCTTCAAGAGATGGGAATACCAGACCACCTTATCTGTCTCCTGAAAAACCTGTATGCAGGTCAAGAAGCCACAGTTAGAACCAGACATGGAATGATGAACTGGTTCAAAATTGGGAAAGGAGTACACCAAGGCTGTGTATTGTCACCGTGCTTATTTAACTTCTATGCACAGTACATCATGCGAAATGCTGGGTTGGATGAATCACAAGCTGGAATCAAGATTGCTGGGGAAAACATCAACAACTTCAGATATACAGAGGATACCACTCAAAGGCAGTAAGCAACGAGGAAGAGCCCCTTAATGAGGATAAAGAGATTGAAAAAGCTGACTTAAAATTCAGACTTCCAAAAATTAAGATCATGGCATCTGGTCCCACCATATCATGGCAAATAAAAAGTGGAAACAGTGACAAATTTCATTTTCTTGAGTCAAAAATCACTACAGATGGTGACTGCAGCCATGAAATTAAACCATGCTTACTCCTTGGAAGAAAAGCTACGATAAACCTAAGCAGTGTATTAAAAAGCAGAGACATCACTTTGTAGACAAAAGTCAGTATAGTTAAAGCTATGGTTTTTCCAGTTAGTCATGCATGGATGTAACAGCTGGACCATAAAGAAGGCTGAGAGCCAAAGAATTGATGCTTTCAAATTGTGATACTGGAGAAGATTCTTGAGAGTCCCTTGAACAGCAAGGAGATCAAACCAGTCAATCCTAAAAGAAATCAGTCCTGAGTAATCATTGGAAGGACTGATGCTGAAGCTTCAATACTCTGAACACCTGATGCAAAAAACCAACTCATTGGAAAAGACCCTGATGCTGGGAAAGATTGAGGGCAGGAGGAGAAAGGGGTGACAGAGGATGAGATGGTTGGATGGCATCACCAACTCAATGGACATGAGTTGAGCAAAGTCTGGGAGATGGTGAAGGACAGGGAAGCCTGGAGTGCTGCAGTTCGTGGAGTCGCAAAGAGTCAGACATAACTTAGCAACTGAAAAACAACAAAGCTCTTAACCAAGTTGGGGGGCTCTTCTATTATCTGAGATATTGCATCATAGGTGAAGAAAACACTTCTTTCCATGGTATCTGCCACAGTATGAGAATCTGTATTGAGACACAGATTTCTCTATATTGCTAGGATAATTTAAGATCCACATGAATTTTCCCCACCAGCCTACACCGAAAAAGAGCTCTCTCAAGTCACACCCCTTTAATACTTATGTGTCTGAGATCTTGGGGTAAAGGTCTGCTTTCAAAGGGAAAAATACCAGCTAGCACATTCCCAGGGAGTAAAAAGGATTTAAAATTAAGAAGTTATAATTTTTCTTGACTTAAGTCCAGTAACTGCCAAGAGCTGTGCTAGCATGGATGTGTTGTGTACTACAGCTATCAGGCTTTCCTGGTGGCTCACACAGCAAAGAATCTACCTGCAATGTGGGAGACCTGGGTTCAATCCCTGGGTTGGGAAGATCCCCTGGAGGAGAGCACGGCAACCCACTCCAGTATTCTTGCCTGGAGAATCCCCATGGACAGAGGAGCCTGGCGGACTATGGTCCATCAGGTCACAAACAGTCGGACACGACTAAGTGATTAAGCACACACACTATAGCTATCAAGGCAAAGACTAGTCCCCTGGCTTTGCTAATCAGGAACTTTCTTGCATGGTCATATGTAATCCCTTTGATTTGTCACTTTGAATGGATATATGCTTGGGTTCTCAGTTGAAGAAGTTGAGGCAGTGCTGCTGCTGCTGCTGCTAAGTCACTTCAGTCGTGTCTGACTCTGCGCGACCCCATAGACGGCAGCCCACCAGGCTCCCCCGTCCCTGGGATTCTCCAGGCAAGAACACTGGAGTGGGTTGCCATTTTCTTCTCCAATGCATTAAAGTGAAAAGTGAAAGGGAAGTCGTTCAGTCATGTCTGACTCTTCACGACCCCATGGACTGCAGCCTACCAGGCTCTTCCATCCATGGGATTTTCTAGGCAAGAGTACTGGAGTGGGGTGCCATTGCCTTCTCCTTGAGGCAGTGCAGCCATTATCAAACAATACAATAATAATCCTGAGGTACCTACCTAAGCATTTAGATTTTCAGACCTCTAATGATACCAATGCAAAGAAATGTCCACCTTGACCAACTAGTAAACTGGTTTTAACTGATTCATCAAAAGGTAGTTTATGTTCTGACCCTTGTTACTCAAAATATGTCCCATAATCAAACAGCAATGGCCACATCTCCGTGTTTATTACAGTGTTGATTGTGAGGCCCCACTCCATGCCTAACAAGTCATAGTCTGCATTTTATAAGATCTTCAGGTTATGTATAATATATGGAGAGGTCCTTCTCCAGGATTTATGGTTCAAGGATCACTTGTATCAACATTACCTGCTGCTACTGCTGCTGCTAAGTCACTTCAGTAGTGTCTGAAGCCCACCAGGTTCCCCCGTCCCTGGGATTCTCCAGGCAATAACACTGGAGTGGGTTGCCATTTCCTTCTCCAATGCATGAAAGTGAAAAGTGAAAGTGAAGTCACTCAGTCGTATCCAACTCTTAGCAACCCCATGGACTGCAGCCTACCAGGCTCCTCTGTCCATAGGATTTTCCAGGCAAGAGTACTGGAGTGGTGTGCCATTGCCTTTTCCGACATTACCTGCTAGAGCTTGTTAAAAAGGGAAATTTCTGGGTTTCACCTCCAACCTATGGAAAGGGAGTAGCTGGGAGTGGGGCCCAGACGTCCATGTTTTAGCAAGTTTTCCAGGTGACTTGTATGCACCCTAAGGTCTGAGAAAAGCGGTCCAGAAATCTGTTCCTCAGTGGATCTTTAAGTTCAGCTCAGTTCAGTTCAGTCACTCAGTCGTGTCCAACTCTTTGTGACCCCATGAATCACAGCACGCCAGGCCTCCCTGTCCATCACCTCGCGGAGTTCACTCAGATTCACATCCATCGAGTCAGTGATGCCATCCAGCCATCTCATCCTCTGTTGTCCCCTTCTCCTCCTACCCCCAATCCCTCCCAGCATCAAAGTCTTTTCCAATGAGTCAACTCTTCGCATGAGGTGGCCAAAGTATTGGAGCTTCAGCTTTAGCATCATTCCTTCCAAAGAAATCCCAGCGCCAGCTGTCAGTCACCTGCTGCTGCTGCTGCTGCTAAGTCACTTCAGTCGTGTCCAACTCTGTGTGACCCCATAGACAGCAGCCCATCAGGCTCCCCCATCCCTAGGCCTTTCCAATTATCCTTTGACCCTCTATAGGCTGCCTTTGGACATCTAATTGCTAATTAATCTGGACTAGGTGAGGGGAGGGGGAAGCAAAAACAAGCCAATCTATTTTACTTCCCAACCAGATTTATGTTGAAGGTTTTGGAGGAGGCTACATAATTAGAGTGAGATATTTAAGATTATCAATGGATTACAGTACTCCATGAAACACACTTCCTCCATTACCATGGTTAAGGAGGAACAGACCATTAGAGCATTCCTCTAGGAAGACTATTTAAAAACATAATGTTGTTGTGTGCAGTAGAGAATGACACATATCATGACTCAAGAAAAATAAAGACCATTTATTCCCTTGAGTTTGCCCAAACACAAATCCTCTTAGAAAGATAGAGATTGCTTTTTATTTTTATGTCTTCTCAGACTTTGCAACTTTGCCACTTTCCTTTCATTCCATTGAACCTGGCAGTGATAACAGACATGACCAAAAGTCAGAAAACCATTTCAGTCATCTTCTATTCTGCTTATTCTGTACCTTAATCCTGAAGAACTTTTTTTTTAACACTCTGAATTTAAGAGGAAAGTTCATGAAGAAGAAAGTAGATGTAAAATTATAAAGCTGTAGATTGCTTCATATTTTTGTTTGAATAATCTAAAAGAGTACAATTTCCTGAAACAAAATGTGATCCATCCAGAAAGATATCTACATGCCAAAAGAACATGCTGCTCACATAAATAAAAACTATGTAATTTTAGCATTCTCACAAAAGCTATAAATGTTCTGCCTCGAGGTAAACATTTTAATTAGCCTGAAAAGTTGTTTTTCTTAACACTACCAGCAACTTTACTCACTGCCACCTCCCCAAATCTGCTAAAATGTGCCACACCCAACGAGTAAGGACAGAAGCCGCAGATCATGTAACGCATGAGTGATGCAAGAACCAGGCAGACGCTACGGAGGCAAAAAGAAAAAAAAAACTGTCCTTGGAAGTGCAAGCACTTCTGCAGAACAATTAACTTAATTAACCAGACATCATGAATATTCATAAAGCCATTAATGTCTCCCACATCCAAACAGATAAATGTGATGTAATGACTTCCTAGTCAAGCATATCTAAAATTCTCATGAAAACTGCACCTACACTTCGGTTCTTTGCCTAAAATATCATAGAAATTAACAGTCCCTTGGCAATATTTTATTCTCCTTAAATTAATTGGAATGCATGAATTTATTTATGAATTCTATAGGAATATATGGTTCCCAGTCATCAGTATGTGGATTAAGCCTTGTTTTACATCAACTGGATTTCTTTTTTATTTTTATGTCCTCTTTGGCTTTTTTCTCTATCCTCCCCCTCATCCCTTTAATCGGAATCTCTCTGTATAGTTCCTTAGCACCAGTTCCCATAGCAACAAACACCACTGCTAATGGCCAGTAGTTCAAATACAGGCTTCCCCACATCTGATCCATTTGAGTCTGACCATAATTCAGCGGTTTAGTCTGTTGGCTCAGTGGAGTAATTTACTAAACACTCTCCCTCTGAGTGTCTCTCTCCAGGAGGCAAATGGGTTCAAAGGCAGACTGTCTTCTGCATTCAGCTTAGAAACTTCCTGCCTAGCTCTTGTTACCAGTCTCTACAAAGCCCTGACCAGACATAGAGTCCTCATATTAATTACATCCTGCACATGATTTCCTCCTATTAGATGCAATCCATAAGCTGGAACTTCTATACAACCACCAAAGTTTTGGCAACAGGCTGGATCTTCTAAATAAAAAATATTCAAATGCCATTTCTATCAATACATATCCACTGTATCTGGAAAATGCTCTCAAAATCAGAAATATGTTTAAAAAGTATGATGATAATAAAATTCAATGCTATTCCTCTATAAAATCTGAGCTGTATTTTTAAAAGTAAGCATAACCACAATTGTTTCTAGCTCGCTATTCACTTGATGTCAAATGCATACCTGTGGGGACACCTATCCTTCCACTTTGATGCATAGCACTGAATGAGTGACCTCAGAGGTTTAAGTACTATGGAAAAGAAACAGTGAGCTAAGCATATCCACTCTGCCCGAAGGGAAAAGGTTGGGAAAGTTCCACCATTATAGACATACTCCTAAAATGACACAGAAAGGTCAAAGTGTGCTTCCAAAGCATCTTTTCGAATTGATGCATTTTGTTACTGTCTACCTAAAAGGTTTATTTTCACAGATTTTTCTTAACAGGTTTTATGATCATAAGGATATATCCTTATAACCCTCTGCATTTAAATTTTGTTTTTATGAAGGACTTTTTACTCTAAAAGAGCACTGGTATGTCTCCCTGTTCTTTGTCGATTGATAATACAAGTATACTAAAATCCATACTAAATGCCTCTGATTATTCAATGGATAGAAAGTTGATTTCTTTTTCAACCATATGCATTGTTTTCCATTTTCATAGGAAACAATACAACTGACCCTTGAACAACATGGGTTTGAAGTGAGAAGATTCACTTAGATGTGGATATTTTTCAGTTGTGAATACTATGCCATGCTGTGCTAAGTCACTTCAGCTGTGCCTGACTCTTTGTGACCTTATGGACTATAGCCTGCCAGGCGCCTCTGTTCATGGGATTCTGCAAGCAAGAATACTGGAGTGAGTTGCTGTGCCTTCCTCCAGGGGATCCTCCTGACCCAAGGATGGAACTCACATCTCCTGCAGTTCCCACACTGCAGGAGAATTCTTTACTGCTGAGCCACCAGGGAAGCCCAGTAAACACTATGGTGGTGGTGGTTTAGTCGCTAAGTCATGTCTGACTCTTTTGACTCCATGAACTGTAGCCTGCCAGGCTCCTCTGTCCATTGGATTCTGCAGGCAAGACTAATGGAGTGGGTTGCCATTCTCTTCTCCAGAGAATCTTCCCAATCCGGGAATCGACCCCGAGTCTCCTCCCTTGCAGGCAGATTCTTTTACCAACTGAGCTACGAGGGAAGCCCTATATAGTGAATACTAGAGTACTTCACTGTTCCCAGTGGTTTAAATTTGAGAATGCAGAGAAAAGAAGGGCCAACTGTATACTGATCAAGGGTCAACTGTAATTGTTTCCACTCTTCTTATAGAGATGACAATATGTGATGTTTTAAAAATATATATATCACCTTTTTCACTATTGTATGTTTCAATAATAATTTGGGAGGAAGGACTTGATTAATAGAACAAACCTGCCAAAGATGCTGTTGCCTGTTCCAGATGCCGGTGTTGCTCTGGCTGTTCTCTCTGACTCACGTCCACTTTCTTTTCCTCTAATCAGGCTTATTCCTAGAGCAGGTTCCCAGAAGGTTGCTCCCTTGTCTAAACCTCCCATTGTTCCCTAACAGCAATTCAGACCCTTTCCTGTGGCATCCAGAAACCACCAAAGTTTAGACCCATTTTGACACCAGTACCACCCAACAAATGCCCTGTGGTCTTTTCTTTCGCATTCCTGGATTTTGCCTTGCCACTTGTTATTTTTGCAGCCAAGAAAATAACTTATTCTTATCTTTCAGGCCAGATCCTACCTATTTTTAGGTCCCGTTCAAGTGCCAGTTGCTCTATAATTTCTTTACATTTATTCACGTAAACCTTATTAAGTGTTCATGGTGTCACATTCTGTTCTAGCTGCTGGAGATACAGCAGTCAGGATGAATCCTTTTGGTATTCTCAAACTTATCTATTTATACTTCAATTATGGGAACTGAGTTACTACATTTTATCCCATATGGAATTATAAGCAGTTTGACTGGAGTGGCCCTATTTTGAAATTTCATATCTGGAACTGTGTGATCATTAAACTTTTATATGGGAAGGTAGAATAATAGTCCCATTTGTTGTTTGCTTAACTACATTAAACTCTGCAAATATACTTCTAATTTAATACCATAATAACCTCATAATGAAGGGGGCATCATGTGTGTTATCTCTCTCTTATTTAGAGAGATAAGGCTCAAAGAAATTAAATAATTTGGATGCCAAGCATGGGTCTTTCATACTCAAAGTCTGTGCATTTAACTCTGTATGATGCTGTCTAGGTTAGAGAGTAATACAGGAAGAGATGGGGGAGAGGGTTCACTTGGCAAATCCAGGGGCCCTCCCTTGCCTGCTGGTATCACACCAAGCGGAAGCTGGGCTCCCACAGGAGTCAGGATGCTGTCTGTTTCCAACCCTGCATTCTTCTGGGCTCTAAGAAGCAAAGCATGGGCTACTTCACTGGCAGATCCATCTCCACCAACACATACCACACTGGAAAAGAAATTAAGTCAAAGAATGAATGACATCAGAATAACTGGCAATAATTTGTGAAATGTAGACTTTAAAATATTAATCTTACATATTATATTTGCATAATTACTCATAGCTTCAACTATCTCAATGTATGTCAATGGATAAGAAGACACTAGCACTGCACTGATAAAGTTTACAAGAAGACATTAGCTGAACTTTATTATGGTTCAACTCAAAAAATATTCAAACATACAGTCTAAAAGTCAGCTGAGTGGCTCACATGGTAAAGAATCTGCCTGCAATGCAAGTGACCCAGGTTCAATCCCTGGGTCAGGAAGATCCCCTGGAGTAGGGAATGGCTACCCACTCCAGTATTCTTGTCTGGAGAATTCCAAGGACAGAGGAGCCTGGTGGGCTACAGTGCATAAGGTTACAAAGAGTCAGACACGATTAAGCAACTAACACCTCCACTTTTCACTTTCAAGAGGCATTAAAACACTCGAACATGTTAATTCACATCTGACCTGAATTTTGCTTTGTTAATATCCCAAAACATATTATTTTTATTTTATGTTAATAAGTCATTGAAATTCATTTAACTAACACAAGCCAAAGCATAAAACCCTGCTAATTTTCAATATAGCTCTGAAAAGACAGTAAAGGCTCTGAAAAGCAATAAAAATCATGTAAAATATAAAGCTTTAATTTAAGGAACTACTAATTATCATTAGTTATAAATGTCAATTGCAAACCTGAACTGGTTTTCACCTCTTGGATATTACTGCGATACTGCACTTTTAAAATGAGTGCTACTAGCCTTTGACTCTACTCAGTACTAAAATTTTTTTAGGACCTCACCATAAGCACGCTATAGGAGGAGTGAGGTGGGAATCCATGAAAGTCATATAGAATGTCAGAGGTTTTGTCAGAGTCATTTGTATTTAAAAGATGTAAAATAACGGGCTTCCCTGACAGCTCAGTGATGAAGAGTCCACCTGCAGGAGACATAGGTTTGACCCCTGACCCAGGGAGATACCACACACCACGGAGCAACTAAGTTGGTGAGCCCCAACTACTGAGCCTGTGCTCTAAAGCCGGGGAGCCCCAGTTTCTGAGCCCTTGTGCCCTAGAGCCCTTGCTCTGCAAAAAGGGAAGCCACCGCAAAGAAAAGCCTGCACACGGCAATTAGAGAGCAGCCCTGACTCGCCACAACTAGAGAAAAGCCCGCACGCAGGAACAAAAACCCAGCATAGCCAAACATTTAAAAATAATAACATTAAATACCAAAATCACATCAACTGACCCAAAGGGAAAGCGTTTGTGTTATTGAGAGTGGGGGCCATGCCCCAGGACCTCCCAGGCCCTGCAGCAGAAGAGTCTGCTCGTCTAAAGGAGACATAGTCTCTTAGCTCCAGTCCACTGCATCATCCAGGAGGCAGGCTTAGAGGACCACATCTTCTGACTTTTCTAGGGAAGCCACAGGACCTGCTTTGGGGATAAGTCTCCTAACTTATAAACATTAACAACCAGCATTCGATATATTTAAAAATTCTTTTTGCCAAACAGAACAGCCTACAAGGCATAATCAGCAGAGGTTCCTGGTTCCCTAAGTTCAGGAAGCTCCAGAAGCTGGTGGATCCTGAGGCTGAGAACACTGTCTCCATCAGCTGCCTCCACCGTGTTCTCAGTCTTTCAGCCCCAGCACCGAGGTGGGGTTCAGGGCTAAGGCTGCACATAGCCTGGGCAATCCAAGGTCCATCCTAACTAGAAGAAATTCTATGATATGGGATATGACCCAGGTCATGTTTGGCTGGGGATATTATTTTATGTATGAACTGATTCCAGCAGCCATCAGTACAGCCACTGATTCAGAGAAAAGTGATTACACCCACTGAGCACCAACTTCACGTCATATAACATATTGGCTCTATTCTATTAAATTCTTAAAAATCTGTAAAATAGGCTTTAGCCTCATCTTCATATATGGGGAAGCCAAGGTTTGATTTGAATCTTATCTGTATGATTTTAAAGACCTCTACCTTTTCAAACATTTTGTGGACTTAACTCCTGGTTTTATGCCTGTCTACCAACCAAGAGTGTGTGGCCTAAAAAGCTCATGTAAAGTCATCCAACATATCTAACTGAGCACAAACAACTTGCCTCTTCCATATCATATGGTAACATTTGACCCCTGGAATCCTGCATGCAGTTAAAGCGCCGTGTACATTTTAACTCTAACTGCTAGAGTTAGTAGAAATGAGGCTTTCTCAGGACACACATGTGAGTTGCTCAGTCGTGTCCAACTCTTTGTGACTCCATGGACTGTAGCCTGCCAGACTCCTCTGTCCATGGAATTCTCCAGACAAGAATACTGAAGTGGGTTGCCATTCCCTTCTCCAGGGGATCCTTCTGAAACAGGGATCAAATCCAGGTCTCCTGCATTATAGGCAGATTCTTAACTGTCTGAGACACCAGAGAAGCACGTATAGGAATATGCTCTACTACAAAAACCTTTGAAATGTTGTCTTAAGGCATTCTGTGTTAGATATTTTGAAACTAAAACAAATGATAATTACAGTAATAAAGTAACAGTGAATAATTACTATGTATCAGACATTGTCAGCACTGTCCATGTATTAATTTATTTAATTTGAACAATAACTACACACAGTATACACTTTTACTCCCAATTCACAGATTTGGAAAATAAGACATAAAAAGATTAAGCAACTGTTCCAAGGTCATAACATGGTAAGTTATAGAATGAGATTTTGAAATAAGACAAGTTGGTCTCAGAAACTACACTACTATTTGATATGTTAGACTCCTTTCTTACATAGAAGACCCAATGAAAATAGCCTTAGGAGAGTTTTTTTATTTTGGAAATCAGTTTAACAGCAGAATCACTGTGCAATTAAATAAGAGAAAATAACTTATGTTGACAAATACTGGATCATTAAGATCCTCTTGAGATATAGTTACCCAACCTAGGGAATATACTCAATATAAACATAAAAGAGTCTAGCTATTAAAAGAAAAGGCAAAAAAAAAAAAAAAAAAACTTTTAAAATGGGTTCATTTAATCACACTTAAGAGTTACCCTAAAACATAACCCTTTGGAAGCAGTACACCTTGTGTTTTCAGAATAAACTCTTTCATGCCTGACCAAAAGTAAAGCTTTGCTATCTAGAAAAGCACAATTGGGAGCTAATATCTCATTTCTCTTTATTAAAAGTGATAAAAAAATATAAATGGGTGTCTGTATATTTGTCTGTCAACCCATATCATTATTAAAATGTTTATTATTGGATTTTCCACTTACATTTTTTCTTGAGAAGAGATACTTTTTAACCTTACTTACTAATACAGATATCACAGTGGTGATAGAATGTCATTGTAAGCCAAATAATACCTAGATTCTCATAAATTCAAATGAAGGAAAAAACTAATTCAACAAATTAAAGTTTTAAAATGCTGTGAAATCATATAATAAAATATTAGTATATGCATCTTGTCTGGAAAATTCCATGGACAGAAGAGCCTGGCAGGCCGCAGTCACAAAGAGACATGACTAAGAGACAGCACACACAGTATATGTGTATTTGCATAAGAGTTACAGATTAGCTTAACCCTTTTCACACATACAAACACAACTGTTTCTGCTTCAAGTCTATGCATCCGATATTACTCTTTTCTTTGCCTTTACAAAACTTCCTGTTCATGCCCAGTATAGAGGAGGCAATATGGAAACTGACAGGGTTTCTTCGGTGGCTCAGATGATAAAGAATCTGCCTGCCATGCAGGACACCTAGGTTCAATCCCTGGGTCAGGAAGATCCTCTGGAGAAGTGAATGGCTACCCACTCCAGTGTTCTTGCCTGGAAAATTCCACAGACAGAGGAGCCTGGCAGGCTACAGTCCACGGGGTAGCAAAGAATCGGACAGAACTGAAAACACAGAATACATGGAAATGGACGCTCCTGCAGACTCCAGCAGCGGATCTGAGAGTGTTTGCTGGAACACACTGGAGTTGCATACCAGCTGTCATGAGGACTGATACACTGTTTGTGCTGGCAGTAGGAATATGTCACGATATGTCTTCATAAAAACATATGCAACTCATTAAAAACAACTTCAAAATCTTAATAATCTTCTTAAACATTATTTACTGAATCATTTTGCTTTTGAAGAATATCATAGAATTTCTCTAGGATCTTAATCTCTGGTCTATGTCTAAAATCCCTAAAGTGATTTCCTTCTCACTCCCTATCAATAGCTCCAGTAGAGACAGCCAGAGATGCCTCAGGCTCAAGTTGAGCCCCTCTTCCATCAAAATACCAAAGAATCCTGGGGTTACCTCATCCTGTCCTTGAGTCTTTTATATCAATTTCTCAAAAAGTACTCCTACAACTACTCAAACAGATTCAGGAACAGGGTGCTCATGAATGTAGTGTGTTCCACTTTCAAACAATTCTACTTGTTAGAGAATTGTTCTCTGGAAGTGCCTACAGAAACTGTTTCTACTGTTCTCCTCATATATATGCCTTTCTATGTAATTCTAAGTAGAATGGCTTAAAATGACCATTTTATTAAGATAGGTATCCCAACCACCATTTTAGCTCCTGCAGAAATAACTGGACTCAAAAAACCAAATGAACTATTTAAAGGATCTTAGAAACAGAAGACGTCCAAAAGAAATCTTAAATTATTATAAATACTAAATTAATTGGCATGCTATAAAGTGAAATCACTGGAGCTCAATTAACATAATGGCTAGGTAAACTATTTGGTGAAAAAAAATATAGGTAATAACTAAAGGTTCTACAGATCTTGTAGTGCCATACTGCAAAATACCACCACCTACCATGTGGAATAAAGAAGAAGTATGTTCATGTAAAGAGAAAACATTATTCTGTTGCACTTAAGCTATAGTTTTTCATCATTCTGCAAAATTCTTCTTGATCCTTGCACAGTTAATTACCAATGGACCTTATTTATAGATAACACATTTCCCGGAACACTTCATAATGTTAATAGGAAAGACAAGGTGTAATACCTACAATATCTGTTATTCTTATTACATAGCCATGTTTTAAAGTAAGAACTTATTTGCAATGCAACATCTCTTATACATTCACAAGCTGTGTGTTCAGGACCATGTAGCAAATTAAGGTAGGTAGCTGGTAGGCATGATTCCCCCAATTACTTCTCTTAAATTGTATATTTGCAAGGTAATTTCCTAAATGTAGCCTATTAATCAATCTGTCGAGCACTAAGTATAAGGCTCTGCAGCAGCCTCCTACCTCATATTCTTCATGCTCAATATTTATAGACCATTGCCATCTAGATTCACTCTCTTCGATTAAATTCCTTTTTGAAAAATTATGTCTTACTTACCAAACTTTCTTCTTCATCCAATATTTTTCCTCACCCCAAAATATTAAGTTTTTCTGAAAACTGACCTTGGTAATGCTCCAATCTGATTGCATCACTTTCCTCTCTAACACATTCTAATAATTTTTCAGGAGGAGTAAAGCCTTCCATTACAGTTGAAAGACCCAAATGCCCTTCCTGATACTGTGAGTCTATTGCTGCCCACCGCCACTGACATCACCATGTGACCGAATAATTCACATGCCTGCCACCTTTTAAAACTCTGAAACATCCACCCTTGCAAAAAATCTTCCCTAAAAGAATAAGCTTTTAGTCTTGTACATCAATCCAGCACTTTAGCAAATTGATTCACCTACATTTTTAAAATGTCAATTGAAATATATGTCACTTGCCTTGTTTCTAATGTTTGCATGCCAGTGAAAAATTTCTACACATGCCAGCAATGTATTGCAAACAACACTTTCTAATGCCTACTATGAATAACACACTTATTTGGTAGCAACTAAATTATAGAAGATAAGTAAAATCAGCACATTCTTTTCATCCTAAAAATAATGCATTTGTTTTTATAAAATATTTACACTCAATCATAGCCAAATTAACCCAGGGGTAGCTACTAACACTATCAATAAATTTGAAAAAGAGGATCATAGTATAGTTATGCCATATGACCAATATATTATCTTCCATCAATGCTTTTCTAGATACAGGGTTAAAGCCAAAAATTAAGAACTCTAGACACAAATATATGTTCATAAAGTAAGTATGAGGTAGCACACGGTAACTTCCCAATACTTATATTCACACCCCTCCTTCGGTGTTTCTATGCACAGTCCACTGAGGTAGATGACTGTGCCATATTACATTACCATCATTAGCTGTTACTACACATATATGAATGAAATACAGCCCAATCACATGCATCACAAATAGTTAAAAACTGTAAGCTCCAAATATGTGACTAAAAACTAATGAAACTATTTAATAACATAAGCTCTATGGTATATGTAGATGAAGAATACAACCTACCCATCAAATCCCTGTAGTTCGCATTCTTTGAGTAGTGACAGGGCATGCCCTTCATATTCTGTTACTATATTAGAAGAGAGAGAAAAAAAAAACATAAAAGTTTTAAATGAATGATCTACACTTTTTAACTTGGTTTGGCAAAATAATATGCTAAACATATGGTCAGGTCGTAAAGCAAGATTTATTCTTGAATATTTACATTTTAATCATGGCAAGGAGGATTAAGTGTTACTTGCCCAATGTGTTTTATAGTTTTATGTAAAAGAGGGTCATATATTTATTCCAACTACATAAGTCATTTGGGGATATCCCATTAGATAATTTATCTTGGTGCCTGTCAGTTTAGTGTTCCCTAAATAAGACACATTTCCTTTAAATCAGAAGCCTAGGAGCAGCAGTATTTTGAAAATAAGGCATATTAGCTGGCATCAGATAGTCAATGTTAAATCGCTTTGGCAACCTTACATGAATAAATTACTTGAAAGGTTAGTGCAAGATTTACATACTAGAAGAATGTGTGTCTGGAACTGCTAGACTAAAAAGAGGAGGAGTTGGATGTGAAAATGTGAAGCCAAGCCAACGCCAATGATAACAGACCCAACGCCAAGGAGGGTGGCGCGCAGGCCCACCAGAGCCCAGATTCTCCGAGGAAATGAATCTGTCACTCCCTATCGCTGTCTCTACAGTCATGATGCCCTGTACAGTATTGCAAATGCCAGTGAAGACAGGATAAACTGGCACACTGCAGATGGCACCACGCGGTCCAACCGCATTTAGCATTTTCTGGGGCAGCTCTGCCAGAAGAGACAGCCCAGCTGTATCCACCCATCAAAGATTTCTGCTGACTGAGATGACACTGCAGATGGATTTTTTGTGTAAGAATGTGCATCATTATATGCGAGATTACATTAATCTTTCATGCCTGTCTGTCCCTGGTGCCAGCATGGTTCAAGCTTTTCCTACAATGTTTTTAGATATTGTTAAAAATTGTTAGTCTTGGTGTCTAAAAGAATCATTCTGTACCCAGCAGCATTACATTGTAATTTTCCCACAGCTTATTCAAATGCTGTTAACATTCACAGGAATAAAACTTCTCTATTAAATTCTATTTAACAGAAAGTGACAAGAAAACACAATATAAAATATCAACATTAATAAACAGGTTATCATCCATGACTGTGTGCTGATCATTCATCTGTAACTTCAGTAAGTATCTGCAACCTTAAAAGCAAAATAATAAAGTATCTTACAAACACACATTAAGAATAATTAAGGGTATTAGGGAAGAAATATTTATGCTAAGAGTCAGTTTATCAAGTCTCAGTTTTAATCCAAAGATTGCTTTGGTAAAGCTTTCCACATTTAAAATAAAATTAGCCTTAAAAATATCTTCTGGTTAAATGATATTTCTACTTACCAAAAAATCTGAAATAATAGTCTATTTCTTCCTTTCATCTTGCAGGGGAAATGTGTATGTGTGCACATGCTAAGTTGCTTCAGTCGTGTCTGACTCTATTCGACCTTACAAACTGCCGCCCACCAGGTTCCTTTGTCCATGGGATTCTCCAGGCAAGGATATTGGAGTGGGTTGCCATGCCCTCCTCCAGGGGATCTTTCCAACCCAGGAATCGAACACATGTCTCCTGAAATGGCAGGCAGATTCTTTACTATGGAACCACCTGGGAAGCCCCATGCAGGAGTAGAAGGAATCAAAACGTGTATTTATACAGGATATTATGGGCTCTGGAAGCAGAAAGAGCCAGATTCAAATCACTCCAAATAAACAACAACATGGGCTGCCAGGCAGCTGCAGTATCACAAGAAAGCGACTAGCCTCTTCTTTCAACTACATTCCTTTGACAATCTGACTGACACCTCACTTATATAGGAAATTTGGAGTTTTCATTGTTTACAACTCTTTGAACACACAGTTCCCACTGCTGGGATCCCTATACACCTCAACCTTCAGTTGAAATATCACTTCTTCAGAAAGACAATATTGGAGAAAAGTCATGTCCTGAGGTTGATATTGATTGGTGGTAAGGAAACAGGCTAAAGTTAAATCAGATGAGCTTTGATTCTAACATAAAAGAAACGTTTCTTGGTTTGGTGAGAAAAGTCTGTAATGGGGTAAGATACTGAAATGCCATTTTCTTTTCTGTCTCGTAGGCACTTCAAACTTAGTAAGTTAAAGTAGCAGCCATCATTCTCACCTTCAAATACACTGCCTCTCCATTACATCATTCTTTCTAGTGTTCCATCGTCCATTCCTCACTACCCAAGACAGGAAATGTCTTCTCTCTAGAGTATCCCTTTCTTTCACTCTCTGCAACCACTCTATGCCCAAAGCCAGTTGTTCCTGCCTTTTAATTATGCTGCTGCATTCCAACATTCCTCAAGCCGATGCCCTAGACCCAGTCACCACAATTTCTAATGTGCAAACTACATCAGCCTTCCTTCCAGTCTCCCTCAATTTACCCACTCTAGCCAGAATGATATTTCTTAAGCATATGTTTGATCACACCTCTTCCCTACATAAACTCCACTGATGACTATTCATTGTCTGCAGGGATAAATTCCAACTCCCTAAGTGATATCCTAGTATTGGAAATGGATTGGTCATGTATATCCATCATTATTCAAGGGATAATAAAAAGAACTTTTCGCCCATAATTCTCTCTCTCTAGCTGGATCTGATTTGTGAACATGTACGATACAGATTTTTGTTAACATGTAGGTATAATAGGGAGGGAGTAATGCCTCAGCTGACTAGCATCTTTTTAACAGTTTTATCAGATCACCTAGCTTTCTGCTGGGTGAAATCAGGAGAAATAGGAGGTATCTCCATGGAAGGGAAGGCTTCAAATAGAGATATCAAGAGCCAAAGGGAAAGAATCCAAAGAAATTTGGTAAAAGTGTCAAAAGTTAAACACATGATCCCAGAAGGAGGGAAAAAAGTGACAATAAACCCTACATTCTTGACAGCTCTGCGCAGGGTCAGACAGGAGATAAAATTATCTGGTGACAAAGCACTCCCATGGGCCCTGAGCTGGCAGAGATCAAAGCTACATTCAGAGAAGTGTCTTTGACCACGATAATGACGATGAGCATAAGAAGGTCTAGGAGCTGTGTGACCATAAAGATTGACTGAAGAAAATGGAACTGCCTGTCTTGAATGAATGAGATCAAGGGAGTACATGGTATCTGTTTTCAAATACCTCAAAGACTGTACACACAAGATGGGACACACTTATTTCATTTATTTTGTACGGTGGCGCTAGTGGTAAAGAACCCGCCTGCCAATACAGGAGACATAAGAGACACGGGTTTGATCCTTGGGTCGGGAAGATTCCCCTGAAGG
The DNA here is from genome assembly GCF_032405125.1 of Capricornis sumatraensis. Taxonomy (NCBI): domain Eukaryota; kingdom Metazoa; phylum Chordata; class Mammalia; order Artiodactyla; family Bovidae; genus Capricornis; species Capricornis sumatraensis. Next base: position 59,475,996 of record NC_091071.1, on the reverse strand, counting down.
AGAGCATGGCAACCCACTGCAGTATTCTTGCCTAGAGAATCCCCATGGACAGAGGAGCCTGGCAGGCTACATCCACAGGGTTGCAAAGAGTTGGACAGAACTGAAGCAAGTTAGCAGGCACAAGAGATAAACATCAGCAAGGAAAGTCACAAGGAGGCAAACATTAGCTCACAAGTTCTTCTTGCAGTTTACATTTCCCACAGACATTTGGCAAAAGGTCAAGCAGGTTTGCAATCCAGCTAATACTCTTATTCAACGTGCTAGGCGACTTTGGACTACATCAGCCCAGAAGAAAGAGCACCTGTCAGTAAGTGAGGACAAAGGAGGTGCCTTTTTCTAATATGTGCAGGGGCACAGCGACTCTGAACTCCAGATGAGAATGCCCATCAGTATAGCCCAGCAGCAGCACGCACTGACTCCACCACATGATGCCCAGGCCCAGGCTGTGGAGTGCCCCAGGAGTGACACTTCTTCTGCTAGGAATGCCACACTCCTGTACTCCACCATAGGAGAGAAATTGAACTAGATGGCCTCCACAGTTCTTCCCAGGTTAATTTCTCAGCTGCCTTGACTTTTTAAATCTCATCGTTCTATGAGTTATCCTCTGATGTCCAGAATTCCTCTCACTCCTTTAACAGTGTAATTCTTAGTCTGCTCTGCTTTGAGAGGAAGAGAAAGAAATGGTATCATATGCCAGACCGGCTTTCCACTCTTGCTTTTTGATTCATGTATCAAGTTATTAGGAATAAATAACTCTTTTTTAAGGTTCTTCCAGTTCTTCTGATAGGATTATTAGATAAGATACCGCATTGAAAGTAGCAGCAGAGGGGAGATGCTCCTTTAGCTCAACTATTTCAAAAGATGCCGATCTATATTTAGAAGGAGTTGGACTTTCAGCACTAACCAAAATGAAATGCATATACTATCATTAATGTGGTGAGAATCTTTTTTTTTTTAAACAGGAAGTCTGTACCTTTTGACACCCTTCAACCCTTTCTCCCCCACCACCAAACCTCTGGAAATCTGTTCTCTGTATCTACATGTTCTGATTTATTTGCTTGGGGGAACTTTTAAAAATATTCCACATATAAGTGAGATCATATGGCTTTTGACTTATTTCACTTACCACAGTATCCTTAGGGTCCTTTTATATTTCCCCAAATGGCAAGATTTCCTTCTTCTCTATGGCTGAAAAGTATTCTGCGGTATGGCATGTACGTGTGTATGTGTGTATACACACACACACACGCACACATACACATATACACACATTTTCTGTATCCATTCATCAATTAATGAACACTTAGGCTGATTACATGTCTTGGCTATTGTAATGAAAATAAAATGTAATGAAAAATAAAAGCAAATATATACAAATGGGAACCTAATTAAACCTAAAAGCTTTTTCATAGCAAAGAGAACTATAAACAAGATGAAAAGACAACCATCAGAATGAGACAAAATATTTGCAAATGAAGCAAGTGACAAGGGATTAATTTCCAAAATAACAAACAGCTCATGCAGCTTAATACCAGAAAACAAAAAACTTGGTCAAAAAATGGGCAAAAGACCTAAACAGACATTTCTCCAAGAAGACATACAGATGGCCAACAGGCACATAAAAAGATATTCAGCATCACTAATTACAGAAAGTGAAAGTGAAGTCGCTCAGTCATGTCCAACTCTTTGCGACCCCATGGACTGTAGCCCACCAGGCTCCTCCATCCATGTGCATCAAAACTATAGTGAGGTGTCACCTCACACTGGTCATCATAAAAATATCTACAAACAATAAATGCTGGAGAGAGTGTGGAGAAAAGGGAACCCTCGCACATTGTGGGTAGGAATGTAAATTGATACAGCCACTATGGAGAACAGTACAAAGGTTCCTTAGAAAACTAACAATAAAACTACCATATGACCCAGCAATCCCACTCCTGGGCATATACCCAGAAAGATACATGTGCCCCAGCGGTCACTGCAGCACTACTTACAATAGCCAGAACATGGAAGTGACCTAAGTGTCCATCAACAGAGGAATGGATAAAGATGTTGTGCATATATACAATGGAATATTATTTATCCATAAAAAAGAACAAAATTGTGCCATGTGAAGAGATGTGGATGGGCCTCGAGACTATCACACAGGGTGAAGAAAGTCAGAAAGAGAAGAATAAATATCGTATGTTAATGCTTATATGTGGGATATACAAAAATGGTACAGACGAACCTTCTTGTAAAACATGAACAGACACACAATATCGAGAACAAACGTACGGACACCAAGGGAGGAAGGGGAGTGGGATACACTGGGAGACTGACATATATCCACTTCTATGTATAAAACAAATACTAATGAGAACCCACTGTGGAGCACAGGGAACTCTATTCAGTGCTCTGCGGTGACCTAAATGAGAAGAAAATCCATAAAAGAGGGGTTATATGTACCCATGTAGCTGATTCACCTTGCTGTACAGCAGAAGCTAACACAACATTGTAAAGCAATTACACTCCAATAAAATTTTTTTAAAGAAATAGTGCTGTAATGCATATGGGAGTACAGATATCTTTTGAGTCAGTGTTTTTGCTTCCTTTGGCTAAATACCCAGAAGTGTGGAATTGCTGGAGCATATGGTCCATGTGTGTGTGTGCAGTCATGTCTGACTCTTTGTGACCCTATGGACTGTAGCCCACCAGGCTCCTCTGTCCACGGAATTTTTCAGGCAAGAATACTGGAGCTGGTTGCCATTTCCTCCTCCAGGGGATCTTCCCAACCCAGGGACTGAACCTGCACCTTCCACATTGGCAGGTGGATTCTTCACCACTGAGCCACCTCGGAAGCCCTTACGATGAATACATCTTGTTACAAGTTTTACATCATGCCTCATTATACAGCACTCTCTTAATGAATTCATCATCATATAGAATTTATCACAGAATTCATAGTCCATTTGGAGTCAGTGGTGCACAGAACATATATTAAAACAGTGGTCACACTGGACATGCAGAAAATTTGTACTGTTTTACTCTTTCAAAAAAGATACTTTTTAAAAGTGTGAGTTGAATCTTATTATTACATAATTTATGAAATTAAAATATGCCACATTATGACCATGTTTCTATAGCACTTTACAATATACAAGGTAGTTTTAAATACACAACCTTATTCAAACTAAAAAATTATACAGTGTGATAGGCAGGATAAAATTTTTCAGATAGCCTCATGTTTATTGTGTCTTTCACATAAAATAGGAAACATTTTAAAAATATAAATATTAAGCCAATATACATACCCAAATGGTTTCATAAGCAAAAGATGTAATTTTATAATTTTGCCTGCAGCAGGTGTGTTAGGCAGCTAATAATTAGCCGTTCTGCACAAATACATAAATAAATTCTAAATTTGCATTTATATAATATTCTAATTTTATGTTAAACTAAATATAATATTTGATAACATTTAAATTCTAGGGGAAAAAGCTTCTAGACACAATATTTTTCTCTCCAATACGATTATTAAAAAGGAAAGCACATTCTTACCATTTCCTCTACCTTAGTTCAAGCCTCGTAGGCTGGTTTTCTTTCCTCCAATGTCTCCCTCATGTTTTCTGATCTTTATCCTGATGACGTAATCATCTTTGCTAAACTAAATTACAACACCATGATAAAAAATGTGCAGCACCGCGGGATCAATGCACAAACAGTAAACTCCCAATTGTAGCACTAAAGATTTATCCTTACTCTGGACTCAGACTTCCTCTTGTGCGCCTTGTTGGGAGCCTTCCCAACTTCATTTCAGGTGCCCTCAGCCTTTAGGAGAAGGGGGTCCCACTGCATCTCCTAGGAAGGGTCTTGCTGCCTAAGAAAGTGCTCCCGGTGCAGCATACATAATACATTAGGACAGTCAAATTAATAAGAAAAAATTTTAATCCTCATTCAGGATTAAAACATGTTGAATCTCTCACATATGCACACCTCTTCCCATCCCACTAGGTTTCAATGAAGAAGAACCAAATTCACTGGCAACCATTTTACAGTGATGGAAAGGACCATATTTAAGATGAAGCCAAGGTTAATGAAAGAAATACCAAAATACTATGGACACAGTGCACACAGGCATACCCATCCATCAAATCACGAGATGTAGGTTTTAAACCTTATTTACATTGTGAGACTCATCTCCCTTGGTTGTAGCTGAGCAAAGCCAGGTCACTCTGGGCACCTTCCTCAGGAACTTATAACTGGGACTAGGAGATTCCAAGTGCATTCTAGTCTTGCATCCTGAGTAGGCTTATGCAACACTCTTCATCAATTAAAATTCACCACACATTTATATTATCTGTTTAGTGTAAATAGAAACTGCTGCTGCTGCTGCTAAGTCACTTCAGTCGTGTCCAACTCTGTGCGACCCCATAGACGGCAGCCCACCAGGCTCCCCCGTCCCTGGGATTCTCCAGGCAAGAACACGGGAGTGGGCTACCTAAAAGAAAAACCAGCAAAACTGAGGGTATGATTAACAACAGCATCATCCCTCCTGACCTCATCCCCTTGGGAAAAATAAGAGTCTCTAAGAAATCAAAGCAGCTCCCTGGTGGTCTAGTGGCTAGGATTCAGTGCTTTCACCGCCGCAGCTGGGGTTCAATTTCTGGTTACGGAAATCTTTGGGCTTCCCTCATAGCTCATAGTTGGTAAAGAATCTGCCTGCAATGCAGGAGACCCAGGTTAGATTCCTGGGTTGGGAAGATCCTCTGGAGAAGGAAATGGCAACCCACTCCAGTATTCTCGCCTGGAGAATCCCATGGATGAGGAGCCTAGCAGGCTACAGTCCATGGGATCACAAGAGCTGGACACAACTTAGTGACTAAACTACCACCGCCAAGCAATAAAGGAATTTGGTCATCAAATTTTAACAGCTGAAAGAATTTTACTATCTTCTGTCTATGAACTTCAGCATTATTAAATTTCTGTTTTCCTGCAAACAAACCTAAGTTCCTCTCTTGTTTAGACAATGATTTTAAGCTGCTGGCTTCTCCAAATTCATCTAAATCAGCTGTTAAGTGCTGAGTTTTGACCCAACCAGCAGGGGTCAGAGTCAGAACAAAAACCACTTAATGAAGGATCTCATGGAAGATATCTAACATTTAAGTGAGCAAAAATCAATCACTGCTGAACTGCAGAGATAATGTGCAAATAGCCAGCATCTCAATGAAATACTAAAACATGTGCAGCGCCCTTAAATATGATATCTAATAACTTTTAAAGTCTGAAAAAGGTCTAAAGAGACAATAGTGATACTCTAATAAAAAAATAATACAATTGAAACAAAATAATTGAATTATAATCCTGTAGCTGGCTGCAGTAAATTATCAAAGCACATAAACAAGCTTTAGATATTACAAGTAGTTTCCTAAATTTGACTCAAGAACAAACTCAAGGTTATCTTGCTTCCTCAAGTACGATTTTTTTTTTAAAGGCGAAATTATGCTCTGAAAATACTTACTTGTTACATCAGTCTTTATTCCTGCAATCTTCAACAGTGGTTCAACCTTTTCATAATAAACCTGAGTAGCTTCCTTTTTGTGGCTTTGGGGGTTAAGGAGTATTTTTAATGACTTTGGTCTGTTTGAAAATCCTAAGAGGAAAATATGAAGACAGAAATTATAAACTCTCTGTCAGCACTTTTTTCTTTCCCTTTAAACCACACACTAAAGCCAGTTAGAATGTGATACACCTATTTAATTAGTATTTGCTATTTTTATTTGAAATCCTGGCAAGAGCTTTCCTGAATACAGCATTATTTTCAAACATTTCACATTCCCTAGCAATGAAATAGGAATATCTCTCTTAAAGTTAAGTCCTGAGTTATAACAAAGCATTTTTAACCTATGAAGGAAGGTGTGAATGAAAACAACCTTGTGAATATTAGATGATTTTTATGTATACTTACCAAATCACCAATAATAGTGAATATATCCAATGTTTCTTAAGCATCTGTTTCTGGGTGGAGGGGGCGGGGGAAGCAATACACTGTAACAAATAGGAAAGCCCACTTCCTCTCCTTGGATAAATATGCTCATTACTGGAACTGGGTATTCCAGTGACCCCAGGGCTGACCTGCTGGTGAGCTCAGGGTGGAGGATTCGGGGCTAGGTCAGGGCCAGCTCCAGAGCAATGCATACTGGGAGCTAAAAAGAGGGCTTAGGTCAGAGTTCAAACCTGAAAGAGGGCTGGAGGGAAAGAACTCTTCCCTGGGGAACTGGAAAAGCAACGTCTCTCAGCGGGATCCGGGGATATGGTGCTGCCTCACAGTTGGAGCTGAGATTTGATACTACAATTTTCTGGGCTTGCAAGATGCTTATCACTTAGAGCCCTGTTGGAGCAGGTGCAAAGCAAATTTTCTGTTGTTAGGAAGGGGCAGGAGGGGACAGAGGAGCCAGAGGAAAGCTGACGACTATTTCTTTCGTGGTAAGCTGCTCTCACTGGGCCATGCTTCAAGGTTAGAAAAGCAGTTACTAGCATCCATTTTTAATGAAACTGTTACAAAAGCCAAAAGAAAAATGCCCATTACACTCATGTCAGTTTTGGGGCCTCCAGCAGAGACAATATTTTCTTACCATAATTGATATAATAAAAAATGTTCAACGAATCACACTGTTTGAATTCAGGGAGAGTCTTGGCTGAGGACCGGACAGGACGATGCTGAACTCCTTGTTTTTCTGTAATTGGCTCTGGGCTCCTGTTTTGCTGAGAGGTCTCTGCCAATCTGCTAACTATACAGTCTTGAAACCTCAAACTCCTTCCCCCCCCCCTTTCAATCAATTCCTACATTCAAATGAGTGCCCCGATTTGCGATTTGCGTGGTGATAACTGTTTGCTTCCATGCCTCTGCCCTTCCTGGCCGTCTCTCTCCGGCTACTCACAGGCGTCTTGCAGCATCCCCCTTCCATTGTATCCTCAGACCTTCTAGCTCCCAGCAGCCCTGCACTGGTTCAAAGCTCCAGGGCCTATCTCTGCCTGAGGAGCAAGCCTGAACCCCTGAAAATGACATCCAGAACCTTCCCCAACCAGCTCCAACCTATCCTCTCTCCTTCCTTTCACACAGATTCAAGAAATACTTATTGAGCATTTGTACTGAGTACAGGGAAGAGGGGAGGTGATTCATATGTGGCTCATGCTTCAAAGGGGGAAGACGAATCCACAAACAGAAACAGTACAGGACAGAACAGATCTGTTAACACAGAGGCACAAAGTGCCCTGGGAGTGCAGAGAGGAGGGTCTTATTAAAGATCTGTAAAAGGGCTTCTGGAGAAGGTAGCATCTGAGTAAGGCTCTGGGCTCACGCTGCTGTTTCCCACCACTTGCAATTCCCTCCTGCCTCACACCTCATCCTCTCCCTTCCCCCAAACAGCTAAAGGAGGGCCAGGAAGAAAATATACAAAGTGTGAGACCTGCACAGAAAATGCTAGAAGCAAACTGAGCACAGAGGGTTTTCTGTTTCAGTCCAGCTTCCCCTTCATGATCTCGACCCACTGGATTACTTGCTGAACACAGGTCTGTCCAGTCTCCCTCCATTCAGGCTCCCTTTCCACTCCGCCTCATCCCCAACCCTGTGAAAAGGCGACCACTTTTTCATAGCTCACTTCAAACACCACTTCTTCACTGAAGCCTCTCCTGATCACCAACAGATTCACCTCTCAGGCTTCCTACTCCTAGGTTATCTATCCTCTGTCCGTCTGTTATCTATTTTTTATATCATTTGTACAAAAATCTCAGATAAAAGACTCAGTGTCTCAGGATTCCCACTGGCCAAACCTGGGGCAACATAAAATGGAATAAAGACAGTAACATACCATACATACTATGGGGCACAATTTACAACAGCTAGAACATGGAAGCAACCTGGATGTCCAATGACAGATGAATGGATAAAGAAGTTGTGGTACATATACACAATAGAATATTACTCAGCCATGAAAAGGAACACATTTGAGTCAGTTCTAATGAGGTGGATGAACCTAGAGCCTATTATACAGTGAGGAAAGTCAGAAAGAGAAAGAGAAAAACACATATATACAGAATCTAGAAAGATGGTACTGAAGAATTTATTTGCAGGGCAGCAATGGGGCTTCCCTGGTGGCTCAGAGGTTAAAGCGTCTGCCTGCAATGTGGGAGACCTGGGTTTGATCCCTGGGTTGGGAAGATTCCCCTGGAGAAGCAAATGGCAGCCCACTCCAGTATTCTTGCCTGGAGAATCCCATGGACGGAGGAACCTGGTGGGCTACAGTCCACGGGGTCGCAAAGAGTTGGACACTACTGAGCGACTTCACTTTCACTTTCTTTCACTTTCAATGGAGAAACAGACATAAGAGAACAGACTTATGGACACGGGGAGAGGATGAGATGTATAGAGAGGGAAACATGGAAACTCATATTACCATATGTAAAATAGATAGCCAACAGGAATTTGCTGTATCTCTCAGGAAACTCAAACAGGGGCTCTGTATTAACCTAGAGAGGTGGGGTGGGGAGGAAGACAGGAAGGAGGGTCAAGTGGGAGAGGATATATGTATGCCTATAGCTGATTCATGCTGAGGTCTGAAAGAAAACAACAGAATTCTTAAAAGCAATTATCCTTCAATTAAAAAAATAAATTTAAATTTAAAAAACCCCAGGAGCCAGGTTTCTTTAAAAACAACAACACTAAATAAACACACAAAGAAAGAAGAAGGAAAAACTGTCTTATAGAAGAAAAAACAATAAATATAGAAAAATTAAAGAGTTAAAAAATCAATATTTTTGACCATTATAATAATGATGGATCTAAGCAAGAATCAGCAATGGATGCTAAAACCATCAGTAATGACAGTCAGTTGTGGAACGATATATTTACTTATTCTTAAACTCTGTCCCTCCCTATCCTTCTATTTACAGAAGATAAAGAGGAAAACTGGCAGACACATCCTCAGTCAAGCAAGCAAAGTTAACAACACTCTGAGTGATACACACAGACACACGTGTCTCATGTATGCCAGGCACAGCACCAAGACATGCAACCTGTGTGGGACTTCTGCCTCGAGTGCATAATATGGACCTGATATGATGAAACACTCAAACCCAAGTGGAAGGGTATTCTCAAAATACCTGCCTTAGGCTTCTCAATGCTGCCAAGACTATGAAAGACAAAAGCTGGGGAACTGTTCCAGATTAAAGGAGTCTGAAGAGACAACAACAAAACGAGGTATGTGATTCTGGATCAGGGTCAAAACAAAACTGCCATGGGCAGTATTCGTGTCCTTTAATGAGGAAAGGCTAAGCAGATCAATCTAAGGCTCACTTTTATTAAAACATGACAAGGACTAGAAACTTGTTCTCACCTCCAGACAGTCCAGACTAAGATCTAGTTAAATTTCCCCTTACCTGGTATTTTTGTTAGAATACTCTCATGTCTCCAGCAGTAACAGACCCAGTAAGAAAGGTGTCTAATCACCAGATGGGAGTGCCCAAATGCTGTCATACAAACCCACTTTTCTTCCCCCCTCCCTCTTCCTATATCATGACTGTGAAGGAATAAACATTCATGGAAATGAAAAACAGTCATTTCGGCTTGAGGATAAGCACATTCTAGCTCAAGGCTTCTAGACTTCAAATGTAAATATATAAAAGTACATGCTCTACAGTCCATCCAATCTTTGTGACACAAACCTAAGGCAGGAAAGGGGCTAAATTTTTTTTAAAGACTTTCTAAAAGGATTTAAGCAAAGTAAGTTTATTTAAAGCCTCAGTTAATAATAGTAATGAAAACTAAATTAATCAGAAATGTCCTTAGGCATGCTGGTCAATCAAGGGGTTTTTAAATACATGTCAACAAAGCAGATTTTTTTTTTAACCAGATCATGTATTCGTTTTCTCATTTCTCTTTTTCTTTCAGATGAACTTAATATGATGTCTATGAAGCTAAAGTCTAAGTATACATGAATTAGGTAACAATTTGATATCAAAATTTAGAAATCAGAATGGAGATTTCTACCCAATAAAGTAGGACTTTTTAATGTCCTTAAGAGATATAACTGCAAAGGTCCCAACCATCTCTCCATCCACGCTCCTTCCTCAAGCCTCCTCCTATTCCATTCATTTTCTTGAATTCCTATGTGCCTTCTGCCACAGTGCCCTTGCACCTGCTCTCCCCACGAGCTGCCCACCTGCACCATCTGCCACCATAGCCACTTCGCTCAGTTAACCTCTTCTTTTGTTTTGATCTTGCCTCAGTTATCACTTTCTGGGGAAAGCAGGAAAGCCTATCATGACCTCCTTGGCTTGGTGACTTCAGCTAGGTCACTTCACCCTTATCATTTATTCTCACAAATGAATGTACTTCCCAATCTTGATTATTATATACCATTGTAACTTTACATCTATTTATTAGTTAATCTTCCATATTAGACTGGAAACTCTCTTGGTTTGTCTCCAAGATTTTGCTCATGAAGAATCATTCCACAGGGCAAAATAAAATGGTGTCTGGAGTTGAAGAGAGTGGGGGATGGTGTCAGGCTAGTGGGTACACAGAGAGGGCCTTAGAGGGATGAAAGTCTGGTTGATGAAGGACTTCAGGCAGCAATACCGTGTGTGAAAGATAAAAGCTGTGCGCAGCAGTTAAGACTGGAGAGCACAGTGGTGTTGGGAGGAATCTTACCCCAAGCATATAGAGCTCTACGGATTTTGTCCTTCCTCCAGTCAAAGTCAAAGTCAGGGAAGAAGTAAAGTCACTACAGGTGTTCCAAAGCCTCTTTCCTGCTGAGTTAACCATCCAGTGTTGGAGTCTGAATCCAGGTCTAAGGCACTTGGTTACACTCTTCACCAAGTGACCTCAATACAAATGTCTCTGTATTTGAGAACCACACACACAGTAGTTTTCTGTACAGATTAAAATACACACACTGTACTCTGAGAATTCAAAATTTCATTAGTTACCCAGTTCCCTTCCTGAGAGACAACTACTGGCACCACTGAAAATCTATTCTGTGCACATATGAAAATGTATGTATATGTTCAGTGACTTTTTACATAGATGGCAGCATCCCCACCTATTATTCTGTGCCTTGCTTTTCCTTTTACAATATTTTGGAGATGATTCCATACCACTATAGAGTGGCATCTTAGTTTATCTAGAGCTGCTTAGTTTTCTTCGTATGAACCTAATTGAATTAACTAGTTCCCTGGGGATAGGTATTCAGGTTGTTTCCAATCTTCCTTTACTGCAAATAATGCTGCAATAAAGGTCATTTTGCATCTGTTTACGGAAAACTGCAGAGCAAAACTCTAGAAGGAGAATCACTAGATCAAAGAATATGGACCCTTGAGAGTGTATACTGCCAAATTACTTGCCATAGAAACAATTCAGAGTTGTGACCAAAAAAAAGTAAATGCTAGAGTAAAAGTAATTGATCCTTGGCTCCTCCATTTGCCAAACTGTGTGACTTTGGGTTATTGTCTAACTTCTCTGTTCTTCAGTTTCCTCATCTGTAATAGGGGCTAATAAGAGTACCATTCATAAAAGGTACATGTGATGATTAAATAAGTGAATATAAAGTACTTAGGAAAGTGCATGACACACAGTACTCAGTTTACCTATTATTTTTACTACCAATTTACACCACCAGGAACTTAGAGAGTCTGTTTTCTTACACCCTTGTAAACCTTGCGTATTTTCAATTTTTTTGATCTTTGATAATCTGAAGGATAAAAAACTGCATATCACTCTAATTTCAATTTACATTTCTCTTATAAGGGGGGGGAGGGTGAGAAATACTGAAAATGTTTAACAGCCGCTTTTATTTTTGCATGAGCTATCAGTTTATATCATTAGCCAATCTTTAAAAAGAATCTTTGTATTCTTTGAGATGTTAATTATAGTAGTGCTCCATACAGTAAGAAAAATCAACCTTTTGTTGATGGATTACAAACATTTTCCCCAGTGTGTCATTTAGTGATTTTCATTTTATTTATGCTGTTTTCTTTGTTAAAAGTTTTCATTTTTATGTGCCTGTATTTGAATATATCACTTCTTTTATAGCTTCTGGGTTTTGTGCCATATTTAAAAACTCCCTTTGTGACAAAAAAAAAAAAAAACCTGTATTTTTCTAATAAGTTGATGGTCTCAATTTCATATTTTATGAAAGCTGACAGTAACTTTTTCCCAGATTGCTATCTATCTATTCCCAACATCATTCATGACATAATCCATCTTTCTCCCTCAGATTTCAAATGCCACTTTTTTATATATTAGGTTTCTGGATGTGTTTGAATGTAATCTAAGTGTCTAAGTGTTATGATACTGATTCATGTCAGTATCATAACATTTTAAATATCATAGTTTCATAACACGACTTAATAGCTGGTACAGCTGGTCTCTCTTTACTATTTTTAAGAATTTCTATGTCTATTTTTACACATGATCTTTAAAATCAGTTTGTCTAGTATGAAAAATTCTACTGGCATTTTATTGAGATTATATTAAATATAAATTATCTTAAGGACAATAACACTTTTTGAGATCCAGTCTTTCTTTACAGAAACAAGGTACGCTTTTCCATTTTAAGTTTTCTGTGTCCCTCAGTGCCATGTTAAATGTTTGTCAGATGAATGCTGAACAAGTATACGTTTTTCATCTTTTTGGTTACTGCCATCAATATGTTTCCAACTCCCATCTCTTTACCGAATATTAACAGCAAATATCAAAACTATTTATTTTTACACCTAGCACTTAATTTTATCATTGTTCATCATAGATTTCCTTTTATTCTCTTTGATTTTTCAAGCTAATAGTTATTTCACATTCAAATGATGGTAATTTCACTTTTCCCTTTCCAACTGGCAAACACATTCATTTTTTCTCTACTCTTCTTGCATTGGTTGGTTTCACCAGAAGAATGTGACTAACAGTGCTGATGAAGAATACTCTTGTTAGTTCCAGAGCTCAGTGGGACTCCTTCACATATTTCTTCATGTTGGCTTTAAAATGAGATGTACACTCATTATCAGAGAAATGCAAATCAAAACCACAATGAGGTATTATCTCATGCCAGTCAGAAGAGCTGTCATCAAAAAGCCTACAAACAATAAATGCTGGAGAGGGTGTGGAAAAAAGGGAACCCTCTTACAATGTTGGTGGGAATGCAAACTGGTATAGCCACTATGGAGAACAGTGTGGAGATTCCTTTAAAAACTGGGATTAGAACTGCCATATGACCCAGCAATTCCACTGCTGGGCATACACACCAAGGAAACCAGAATTAAAGAGACACATGTGTCTCAATGTTCATTGCAGCACTGTTTACAATAGCCAGGACATGGATGCATCCTAGATGTCCGTTGGCAGACGAACGGATAAGAAAGCAGTGGTATATATACACAATGGAGTATTACTCGGCCATTAAAAAGAATACATTTGAATCAGTTCTAATGAGGTGGCTGAAACTGGAGCCTATTATACAGAGTGAAGTAAGCCAGAAAGACAAATACTGTATATTAACGCATATACATAGAATTTGGAAAGATGGTAACTGATCCTACATGCAGGGCAGCAAAGGAGACACAGATGTAAAGAACAGACTTTTGGACTCAGTGGGAGAAGGAGAGGGTGGGATGATTTGAGTGAATAGCATTGGAACATATACATTACCATATGTAAAATAGATAACCAATGTGAGTATGATGCAAGGCACGCAAAGCCAGTGTTCTGTGATAACCTGGAGGGATAAGAGGGGGAGGGAGGTAGGACAGGGCTCAGGATGGATGGGACACATGTATAGCTATAGCTGATTCATGTTGGTGCATGGCGAAAATCATCAAGATATTGTAAAGTAATTATCCTTCAATTAAAATAAATTAATTTAAAATAAAATGAGATGTATATGGCTCAGATGGTAAAGAAGCCACCTGTAATGAGGGAGAGCTGGGTTTGATCCCTGGGTTAGGAGGATCCCCTGGAGGAGGGCATGGAAACCCACTCCAGTATTCTTGCCTGGAGAATCCCCATGGACAGAGGAGTCTGGAAAGCTACAGCCCATGGGGTTGCAAAGAGTCGGACACGACTGAGGAACAAAGCACACATATTTCTCATGCTCATAACATAGCCATCTCTCCTTATTTTATTAAGGGTTTCTTGACACTCATAAGTAAAAGCAATCTATATTTTTCTTCTTTTGGACTTCATTGTCAGATGTTGGTATTAATTCCATGCAAGCTCTATAATAAAATCTGGGAGTTTTCATTTTTTTCCTTTGCTCCAGAATAGTTTAAATAATATTGAAGTTTCTTATTCCTTAAAGGTATGGGCATATTCATCTGAAAATGTCAGAGTTGGTGGGGTTTTTTTGTTTTGGGTTTTTTTTTTTAGAAGTAACAAAAAATTTCTACTTCTTTGGTTGTAATTCATCTGTTTACATTTCCTCTACCTCCTGGAGTCAGTTTGGCCATTTTTACTTTCCTGGACTATGTGTTTATTCATTTCATCCTGCTCCTAAGTGGCAGTCCAGGTTGCCTGCCAGTTTCCAGATGTGGTCCTCCTATTGAGTAGCAGAAATAACACTATTTCCCCTGATAATCAGAACTGATCACCTTTGCCAGCAAAGCAACTGCATTATTATTATTTTTTCATTTGCTGGTTCAGTCATATGGTTCAATAATGTGACCAGGTAGTTTCAATGTCCAGTTCAGTTGAACCATTATCATTTTCCCATATGGAAGTATTCTTCTAAACTAAAAACTCTAAATCAGCAGAGTTCAAAGTCCTAGAGACCGGAAGCAAAAAATACTATCACTGGGAAACAGGTGGAGAAGAGAGATGACACTTACCTTCACTCACTCACTGGTCCACAGACCTATGTATTCTGTTTATGGAACGAAAAACTGCTTTACTATCACAAGATTTAGCCTCCCAAGTGGAAGACAATATAATAAAATAGGAAACGTGGTAAGACCAGTGAATTCCATACTGTTCAGCCAATTGATTTACTTTTCTTGATGCGAATGAGTCTCGTGATCAAAAGCAGTATTGTATAAGGTGTAAATTCACTGAACAAGGTATTTAAGAGAGTCATCAATGGTAGTCCTGGCAGAAACACGGTGGACAATAAATCCAAATCCATACCAAATGTAAGCACTGGTAGCAAAGAGGCCAAGACACTGACCTTTCACAAAAGAGAGGATTCAATGTATCAATCTCCCATCAAGTGATTGACTGGTTGCTCTGGGATGTCCAGGGCTCAAGGCTGATCTGTTTGCAAGCAAAGTACTCAATAAAATGGTGGTAATCAACTCAGCCTTAGTGGATATACGTGCTTATTGCTAAATCCCTATATTTTTCCCCTTCCTGTCTTAAGGCCACTTTGTTTATATGTTCATTGTGTAAGCCTACATGTGCTCTGAAAAGATGCTGACAAACATCTATAGAATGGAGCATCTTGCCGATCTGGTTATTTCCTCTTCTAGAATAAATTTTCCTTGGTAAGCATTTACATAAAACATAAATCTCACATCTGTTCTTATTCTGTGAAAGTCATTCATATACTTTATTTTATTACACCTGTCACCAACCTTGCAAATTTTTACTTCCAACTATTTGGCCAAGCTCTTAACCACTGATCATGCATTGAGACATTAATCTCTCTGGCCATCACTCCATAACAACTTATATCAACCAAAGTTCTGACCACCAGAAGGATCTCTCTTCCCTACTATCTTTTAAGAACACTTTCAGGTGGGGTTGTAACACTTCAGGAGGTCACTTCTATCATACCATGCAGAGCTGTCTCTGAACTGTCTCTGAACATTTATCTCCCTTAGTCAACTGGTCAGAGAAGACATCTCACGAGGCCAAATATGTGGGGTGGGGGAGGAATGAGGAAAGCAAAGCAGCAACAGCTGTAGGCCACCAGCATAGTCGATGCACTAGAACCTTCTCCTCTAGCCTTTTAATAACATTATCTGTACAAAACAGCTTTCTATTTAAAATAGCTAGAGTATTTTTGTTTTGAGTCAACCAAACTTTGATCAATACAAATGTTTACTAGACATCTCAAGTTTAACGCTTTCAAAACTAAAATTCTGCTTTTTCCCTTCAAACCTGACCTTTCCGCCCACCATCTTCCCCTTCTGATTAAATGACAACTTCATCCTTCCACTTGCTCCAGTCAGAAACTTCACTTTACTCTGAATAACTACTTAAGGATTTCTCCCACCTTTCTAACATGCACTACGTGCTGTGCTGTGTCGTGCTTAGTCGCTCAGTGGTGTCCCACTCTGTGCGGCCCCATGAACTGTGGCCCGCCAGGCTCCTGTGTCCATGGGGATTCTCCAGGAAAGAATCCTGGAGTGGGTGGCCATGTTCTCCTCCAGTGGATTTTCCCAACCCAGGTCTCCTGCATTCCAGGCGGATTCTTTACCATCTGAGCTACCAGGGAAGCCCAAGAATACTAGAGTGGGTAGCCTATCCCTTCTCCAGGAGAACTTCCCAATCCAGGAATCACACTGGGGTCTCCTGAATTTCAGGCAGTTTACTCACCAGTTGAGCAACCTGGGAAGTCCAATACGCACTATACTTGCCTTTAACCAAATCATACCAGTTGGGAGAAGCAACATCATTTTTAAAAAAGAATAGCACTCATTCAGGAAGAATGATTGAATTAGAAAATCTCTATGATATACTCCTAGTTAAATAATCAGTTCAGGCAAGGATAATCAGCACATGTTAAAATCATTAGATGAAATATTTCCTGAAGACTACACATTCCCTTGGTCCCTGAGTATCACTCAACAAATTATCTACTAGTTTCAAATAGAGACATTATGACAGAGGGATCAAGCTTTCACCTCCTTGATTCAGGGATCAATCTTAGCCTCGGGAAGTCACCTTGGCCTTATTAATAGTGGGAAGTTAGACATTATGTACCACCCAAGATGATAAAATATGAACACATATCATTTATGAAGTATTCTTGCCCCAAATTTACAACATAAATCTAGGTAAGTCTTTAGATTGAAAATCCAGCCTATAGTAAATACAGGGAATAAAAGAACAAGTTAAATGATGCCCCCAAGAACAATCAGATGGGGCCTAGCAGTACTACTCAAAGCCTGTGATCTCCAAAATGACAGCCCGGCATCCCCCAACAGCTCATTAGAAAGGCCCACACCAGAACCACTGAATCAAAATTTCTGAAAATAAGGACCAATCATCTGTATTTTAATGGGCTAAGAGTTTCTCAGAGAATAAAAAAGATGAGGAGGGGCATGTTGTAGCGTTACAGTTTAAATGTATTTAGATTGGACACTGATTGGTACAAATCAGCTATAAAAGACATTTTGGAAAGTGGAAGAAATTTCAATGTGGACCAGGTATTCAGTTCAGTTCAGTCGCTCAGTCATGTCCAACTCTTTGGGACTCCATGAACTGCAGCAAACCAGGCCTCCCCGTCCATCACCAACTCCCGGAGTCCACCCAAACCCATGTCCATCGAGTCGATGATGCCATCCAGCCATCTCATCCTCTGTCGTCCCCTTCTCCTCCTGCCCTCAATCTTTCCCAGCATCAGGGTCTTTTCCAATGAGGCTTATATGATATTAGATGATAATAAACACAACTATTGCTCATTCATTTGGTAGGATAATGATATTTTGCTATTTCTAGAATTTTTATTAGAGATGCTTACTGAACTATTTCTGGGGAAAATACCCCCCGTGTAATTACCATGGAAGAACTGTACAAAAAAGATCTCAGTGAGCTGGATAACCATGATGGTGTCATCTCCCATTCCAAGTCAGACATTCTGGAGCGTGATATCAAATGGACCTTATGAAGCACTGCAGCCAATAAAGCCAGTGGAGGTGATGGAATTCCAGCAGGGCTATTTAAAGTCCTAAAAGGCGATGCTATTAAAGTCCTGCATTCAATATGTCAGCAAATTAGGAAAACCCAGTCAGACACGACTTGGCAAATGAACAACAGCAATCAAAATTACCCATGATATTTATCATTTACTTTAAAACACAGACAGTCGTAGAAAATAAATGAATGGATACCAAGGTGGGGAAGTGAGAGAGGGGAATGGACAGAGAGATTGGGACTGACATATATACACTGCTGCTGCTGCTGCTAAGTTGCTTCAGTCGTGTCCGACTCTGTGACCCCACAGACGGCAGCCTACCAGGCTCCCCCGTCCATGGGATTTTCCAGGCAAGAGTACTGGAGTGGGGTGCCATTGCCTTCTCCATATATACACTACTATGTATTAAATAGATAACTAATGAGAACCTACTGTTTAGCACAGGGCACTCTACTCAATGCTCTGTGGTGACCTAAATAGAAAGAAAATCCAAAAAGGAGCAGATGTATGTATATATATATAACTGATTCACTCTGCCATACAGCAGAAACTAATACAACATGGTAGAGCAACTACACACCAATTAAAAAAAAAATACTATGCTCCAATATAAAATAAAAATTTTAAAAAACTGACAGTAAAATGTTTGAAGCCACTATAGAAAAATGTTAAGTACAGAATCTAGGTAACAAAAATATAGAAAATATAAAAACATAATGGGCACCTATATGTTAGACATTTTTTCATAAGAGTAAAAAATAGATCTTAGCATCATCTTCAACTTTTTTCAATATCCACCAAGTCAGTAACTCCAGCCAGCTCTATCTTCAAAAATAAATCAAAAGGCTGACCACTTCAAACTACCTCTCCCACCCCTAACCTGATTTAAGCCATCATCTCTTGCCTGGATTATACCAATTCTTACTTAACTGGTCTCCTGCAGCAGTCCTTTCATCCGCTCACACAATCTACTATCTACTTGGCAGCCAAAATATATATTTTGAAAGTAAGTCAGATCATGTCATTCCTCTGCTTAAATTTTTCTAAGGAGAAAAGTCAAAACCATACAAACCTTACAAGGTCCTTCATGCATTACCTCCAGCCACCTCTGTGACTTCATTTCCAATTACTCTGCTCCCTGGCTCTACTCTGCAAATGACATTCTTGCCCAGCATTTTGCCCTTACTACTTCCTCTGCTTAGAATTACTTCTATGTCCAAATGGCTCCCATGACTTTCAGCTTTCCTCCAAAACTTCATAGCCCATGAAGTCTCCCTTAAGCACCTGTGTGCAACAGCAAATCTTTCATCCCATTTGACATCACAGAAATACACTTATTTGATTTTTCCAATTCCCTCTTCTTAGGAATGACATATTTGTGTCCCTCCAAAATTTATATGTTGATATCCTAATCCCCAACATGAGGGATTAGGAAGTGAGACCTTTGGGAGGTAATTAGGTGATAAGGATTGAGCCCTTATGAATGGGATCAGTGCTTTTATAAAAGAGACCCCAGAGGGCTCTAGCTTTCCTTCTGCCCTGTGAAGACACGAGACCTCTCATCAGACCCTGAACATGCCAGCACCCTGAGCTCAGACTTCAAGCCTCCAATACTGTGAGAAGTAAATTTCTGTTATTTATAAGCCACCCTCTCTCTGGTACTTTGTTATACCATCCCAAACAGACTAAGAGACTCCACTAACACTAGAATATAAGCTGTGTGTGTGTTCAGGCGCTTAGCCATGTCTGACACTGCAACCCTATGGACTGTAACTTGCCAGGTTTCTCTGTCCATGGAATTTTCAAGGCAAGAATATTGGAGTGGGTTGCCATTTTCTCCTTCAGGGATCTTCCCAACCCAGGGAGTGAACCCGAGCCTCCTGCATCTCCTGTATTGCAGGCAGATTCTTTACCCCTGGGGAAGCCCAGAATGTAATAAACTACTTGATAATAGTTAATAATAAGCTACTTGAGTTCAAAGACTTCATGGTTCTGTGCTTTGCTATATTACTAGCCCTTGGAATAGTATTTGGCACACAATAGATGCCCTATTATGTGTGTGTGTGTGTGTGTGTGTGTGTGTGTGTGTGTGTGTACTCTTTTAAAAAATAAACCAAAAGCTAAAAATAAATAAAAAATTCCAATTGTATTAAAGAAAAGATCAACACTGCAAAAAACAATCATGCAAGCAAAAGCCTTTCTGTTAAAATTGCTGTGATATAAAATACATCCAGCAATGTAACCACTTACATTAATTCCTAAAATAAAACAAAAAGACTAAGGCAAATACTTCACAAAGAACCAAAGATTTATCAGAAGTAGGTTTTGCAATAGGCACTTATATCCTCTGAAAGAAACATTTAGCATAAAAAAACTAACAACCTCTTATTGCTGTTAAGCTTTTAAAAAATAATTCAATCTCTATCTCATATTTACTTCCTATATACAAACAAACCCAGCAGAAGAATTATATTTAAGAACTGGGTAAAATCTTTTCTAAATTAAATCTATAGCAACAATGAAAACAAATACTTAACCCTTTTGCTTAGAACTGAAAATTAATCAGTGTGCCTTCCAAAACAACTCATAAGCTATTAAATAATCAGAAAACGGGCCAGGAAGAAACTGCCTTTAGTCCCCGTGGCACTAGCCAGTTTTGAAAACAATATCAGTTGTTCCATCTTAGGCTTAGACTGGGAGTGCCATCCTCAGCACCAGCAGGGCACTTGTGCTCTAGCATCTCACAAGAGAAAGGACAAAGCAAAGAAGCAGGAACCCAAGGATGGCACCGGTGTGTTAACAATGAAGCCAAGAAGGCATCCACCAGCTGACACTGCCAAATGATCTGAAAAATATATCTTCCATAAAAAGAACAGTAAGGAAAGAAATTGGAGGTTTTGAAGACTAGGTTAAGAAGGTAGGAAAGAGGAAGAAGTTCTCTGTTTTATGAAATGTGATTGATTCATAGATAACAGCAGTAACAACAAATAAAGAAAAAGCAGACCATTTTAAAATGTGTTTGTGAGAAAATAGACATGCATTCTAGATCTCCTGCCCAAACAAGAGATCAGTAAACATCTTCATGTGATACAGAAATATCAGTATGTGTGTGCTACTGTGCTCAGTCGCTCAGTGGTGTCCAGCTCTTTGCAACCCCATGAACCCATCCCCCATGAAGAGCCCGCCAGGTTCCTCTGTCCATGGGATTCTCTAGGCAAGAATACTGGCCTGGGTTTCCATTTCCTTCTCCAGGGGGTTGCTCCCCCCCAGGGATCAAACTCACGTCTCCTGCACTGGCAGACAGTTTCTTTACCACTGAGCCATCTAGGAAGCCCTGTGTACAGAAATATAGTTCACTGCAAAAATTTCTGTAACTTATTGGCTGCAAAGAACTCTACAGAAGACATTTTTAGAATGAGATGATGGCAAGCATCAGGCAGTCGCAGCCTTGTTCTTCTTTCATTCAATTATGACAAACTGTTTACTATGAAAGCTGTATTGAGACACATAAATCCCCTGAACTCCTTGAAAAAATGAATCTGAAAGTGATAAATCATTTATTCATAATTTTACAATAGTATAAGCATCCCGCAAAAGATAATCTAGGATTAAAATATAGACATGATTCAAAATTAATATGCAACTGACTTGGTTCTCAATCCTTTGGTAAACTCTCAATTCATAGTTAGTAGACCTTTTGAGCATGCCAGTTTTCAATGAACCAGCAGTGTAAAACAGAATGGCCAACTGTTCCTCTGTTAGTAGCAAATGTGCTAATATGTGCTAGTTTAAACTTGATCTATCAGTGAGTCAATGAACCATGAAGGGTGGGGGTTAATCAGGGTGTTCTCCAAACAAAGGCTCATGAGAGCAGTGGGGATGCCACTCCCAGACTCACATCTGTGCTGTTTTGAATGGAGCACGATGGAAACGTCATCGTGTTCATCAAAGTTAAGAGCCCAGAACCCTGTCACAGTCTTGCCTATATTCACAATCACTGTACACAGAAAAGCAACCAAATTGTGGCAAACAAAATCCAAACACAGGCAATAAAGCCACAATTCTCAGGAGCTACTAATATTAAACTTTGCCCAGTTAATATGTAAGAGTGACGGTAAAAACCTTTCACACATAAGATCTGACAACTTCCCAATAGCACTCAGAGTTGATAATATTAGGTGATGTATATGAAAATGCATCAATTTCACTTTATTATCAACCAAAGCTTACCGATGCGCATCTTTACACATACCAGTGAAAACAATCTAAATCCTATAATCTACTTAAAGTAACAAACAAGCTCAATAACTTCTGAATACACATGCAGCCCACCGGTGTGACATTTCCAGTTATTTCCAATAACTGAAATGGACTGAGCAGCAATTAGCAGAAAGAATCACCTGCTGCCAGGAGTAACCACCTCAATATTTCATACTTAAATAATAAAGGAGTTAAGACTATATAGAAAGAGCCAGAAGAAGCAGGAAGAGGAGTAAGAAAATTCAACAAAACATATCATCCATTTATTTTTACTAGACTTTTATAATAATCCTGATAAAATAAATTTTTATTTACTCTGGTCACTATACCACTTTCCCCACTACAAAACCCAGACTAAAAGAAGTACATGTTACTGGCTTCAGGAAAGTTTTTTTACTCCCTTGTTCTGCTTAAAACTTGACCAAGAATTAGTTTAAATAATTAGCACTGAAATATGACTAACTCTATGAAAATCCAATTTGATGAAATAATTGTACATTTAATCCTTCACAAGCCATGAAAATATGAAAATGTTAGAAAATGATTTTATAAACTTAAATTTTTTCATTTAACTATAGGATGAGATTTTATAGTTTCATGTATACAACACAGAGATGCAACATTTGCATATACTGCAAAATATTAATTGCAATATGTTTAGTTATCATATTTAGTAAACAGAGCTCTAATAAAATGTCACCAACCTGTTCTTTGTATCTATGAGTCTAGGTTTGGTTTTGTTTGACTTTTCAGATTCCACATATAAGTAAAGCACACAGCATAATACCCTCAAGGCCCATCCATGTTTTTGCAAATGGCTAGATTTCATTCTGTTTTTATGACGGAGTAGTAACCTATCATGTATATGTCCCACATCTTCTTTATCCACACATTCATGAATGGATACTTAGGATGTTTCCAAACTTAACTATTATAAATAATGCCACAATGAACACGGGGAGGGGGCATACACCTTTTCAAATTACTGTCTTTGTTTTCTTTGGCTAGATATCCAAAAGTGGAATTGCTAGTTCATGTGACAGTTCCATTCTTAATTTTTAAGGTACCTTCACATTGTTGCCCACAGTGGGTGTAACATTTACATCCCACTGACAGTGGATAAGTGTTGCAGGAGAGTTCTTTGACAAGAGCCATTCTAGCGGGCATGAAGTGATACCTCATTGCAGTTTTGATGTGCATTTTCCTGATTACTAATGATCTTGAGCATCTTTTCACATGTCTTTTGGCCCTCTGTATGTCTTCTTTAAAAAAAAAGTCTATTCAGATACGCTGCCCATTTTTTAATCAAAGTGGTTTTTGTTGTTGTTGTTGTCGTTATAAAGTAGTGTGAGTTCCTTATATATTTTGGATATTAACCCCTTATTGAATATATGATTTGCAAATATCTTCTCCCATTCAGTAGGCTGTCTTTGTATTTGTTGATGGTTTCCTTCGCTGTACAGAAACTTGATTTTTTCATGCAGTCCTATCTATTTTTGTTTTTGTTGCCCTTGCCTTTGAAGTCAGATCCAAAAAAAAAAATCACTAAGACCAATGTCCAGGAGCTTACTGTATATGTTTTCTTCTAGGATAGTTATAGTTTCAGGCCTTCCTTTCAATTCTTTACTCCATGCTGAGTAAATATTTGTATACGGTGTAAATAGTGATCCAGTTTCATTCTTTGGTGTGTAGCTGTCCAGGTCGCTCAACACCATTTATTAAAGAGACTGCCCCTTCCCCAGTGCATGTTCTTGCCTCCTTTGTCATAAATTAGTTGACCATATTATGAGCGGGTTTACTTCTAGACTCTATTCTGTTCCACTGATCTATGTGTCTGTTTTGATGTCAACACTATACTATTTTAATTACCATAGCTTTGCAGTATACCCTTCTAGCTGCAAAGTTTCTGTTGAAAATATGCTGATAGACTTAATGGGGTTTCCCTTGTATGTTAAAAATTGTTTTCTTGCTGCTTTTAAGACACCTTAACTTTTGATATTTTAATTATATTGTGTCTTACTGTGGAATTCTTTTTTTAATATAAATTTATTTTAATTGGAGGTTAATTACTTTACAATATTGTATTGGTTTTGCCATACATCAACATGTATCTGCCACAGGTATACACTCCCCTCCCTCCTCCCTCACTGTACCATCCCTCTGGGTCATCCCAAGTGCACCAGCCCCAAGCATCCTGTATCATGCATTGAACCTGGACTGGTGATTCGTTTCATATATGATATTATACATGTTTCAATGCCATTCTCCCAAATCATCCCACCCTCTCCCTCTCCCACCGAGTCCAAAAGACTGTTCTACACATCTGTATCTCTTTTGCTGTCTCGCATACAGGGTTATCGTTACCATCTTTCTAAATTCCATACATATGCGTTAGTATACTGTATTGGTGTGTTTCTTTCTGGCTTACTTCACTCTGGAATTCTTTAAGTTCATCTTATTTGGAATTCTCTGGGCTTCTTGGACCTTGATGTCTGTTTTATTCTCTAGATTTGGAATGTTTTGCCATATTTCTTCAAGTAAGTTTTCTTCTCCTTTCTCTCTTTCTCTTCCTTCAGGGACCCATATACTACAAATGTTATTCTGCTTTATGTTGCCCCAGAAGGTATGTGCATGTGCATGTGTGTCTGTGTGTGTATACACACATATGCTCTTTCTGGATGAGTCCCATTTCTTTGTCTTTCAGTTTGCTGATCGGCTCTTCTGCTTTATCCAGTCTGCTGTTCAATTTCTCTAGTGTATTCTTTTTTTTTTCAGTTCAAATATTATGTTCAATTCTGCCATTTCTGTTTGGTATGTTCTTATGGACTTAATGTTTTCTACCTCTTTGTTGAAGTTCTCAGTGTGTCCATCTATTCTCTTCTTGAATTCAGTGAGTATCTTTTCAGTCATTACTTTGAACTCTGTTATCAGGTAGATTCCTGATATCTCCAGTTCATTAAGATCTTTTTCTGAGATTTTTGTCTTATTCTTTCACTTGGAACATATTCCTCTGTCTCTTCATTTTGCCTAACTCTTTGTGTTTGTTTCCATGCACTAGGCAAAACAGCTACTTCTCCCAGCCTTGAAGGAGTGACCTTGTGTACAACATAGTCCCTGGGGCCCAGAAGTACAACCCCACACCCCTGGCCACCAAGCCAGGTGGTCTAGGGGCATCTTCAGTGTGGGCTGCATGAACTCAACAAGTGCAGCGGAGAGAGTCCCAGCAGACTCCTGCCTTTCCAGGAGATGCTTTAAGATTAGTATTCACATGTGGTTTAAGCACTTTTCAAATTGATGCTTTTGCACTGGGGTCTCCGAGCCTGCATGCAAGCAATGGAGCAGGTTCCCCACTCCCCACAACTCTGTGGTTCTCCTGGACCTGAGCCTGCATGCAAGCAATGCAGCAGGTTCTCCACTCCCCACAGCTCTGTGGTTCTCCTGGACCTGAGCCTGCATGCAAGCAATGGAGCAGGTTCTCCACTCCCCACAGCTCTGTGGTTCTCCTGGACCTGAGCCTGCATGCAAGCAATGCAGCAGGTTCTCCACTCCCCACAGCTCTGTGGTTCTCCTGGACCTGAGCCTGCATGCAAGCAATGCAGCAGGTTCTCCATTCCCCACAGCTCTGTGGTTCTCCTGGACATACTCCCCTGTGGATTTGGTGCCCTGTCTCTCCAGCTCTGTGACCCTGATGTGGGGCACAAACCCCTCACTCCATGGGGAAAAGTTCCAGAGTTTTTATATTCCTCCCAAATGTGGGTTGCTGAACCTGGGTTCATATTTTGGCAAGACTATCTCTGCCTCTTCTGTCTCAATGTACCCCTTTTACCCTCTGCTATGGAGCTGCTATTCTTCTAGCTTTCAGGTCTTTTTCAGAGAAAATTATTCCACATGCAGGTACAGATTTTCTTTTGTTCAGAAGAAGAGGCAAGGTCAAGATCTTCTTAGGCTGCTACCCTGAACTGCCTCCTCATGAACATTTTTTAATTCAATGATTTTATCAGTTAGAAAGCTTTTTCAAAGCATCATCTCTGGGTCACATATAAGTAAATAGGTATGACTTTTAAGAGAGTTTTCAGCTATCTTCAGGGCTACAAAAAAATCACATAGTGTTAATACAGTCCTTGACTTAACAATGGTTCAACTTATGATTTTTGTCTTTATGATGGTACAAAAGTGATACATGTTCTTTACACTGTGAGTTTTGACTTTTTATCTTTTTCAAGGCTACCAGTGTGTGGTAAAATACTCTCTCATGACACTGCGCAGTAGCATCTCCCAGGCAGCCACAGGATTACAAGGGTAATCAAAGCACACAACTCTGTTTTTCACTGTCTGCACAGTATTAAATGCATTACATGAATTACTCAACACTAACACCTTGTGTTGGTCTTCCCAGGTAGCTCAAATGGTAAAAGAATCTGTCCACAATGCAGGGGACCTGGGTTCGATCCCTGGGTTGGGAAGATCCCCTAGAGAAGGACATGACAACCCACTCCTATATTCTTGCCTGGAGAATCCCATGGACAGAGAAGCCTGACAAGCTATAGTCCATGGGGTTGCAAAGTGTCGGACACGACTGAGCAACTAGCACTTTCACTTTCAACACCTTGTGTTAGATAATCTTGCCTGGCTCTAGGCTAATGCAATGGAGAAGGCGATGGCACCCCACTCCAGTACTCTTGCCTGGAAAATCCCATGGATGGAGGAGCCTGGTAGGCTATGGTCCATGGGGTCACAAAGAGTCGGACATGACTGAGTGACTTCCCTTTCACTTTTCACTTTCATGCATTGGAGAAGGAAATGGCAGCCCACTCCAATGTTCTTGCCTGGAGAATCCCAGGGACGGGGGAGCCTGGTGGGCTGCCGTCTATGGGGTCACACAGAGTCGGACACGACTGAAGCGACTTAACAGCAGCAGGCTAATGTAAAGAATTTGCCTGCAATGCAGGAGACCTGGGTTCAATCCCTGGGTTGGGAAGATTCCCTGGAGAAAGGAACAGCTACCCACTCCAGTTTTCAGGCCTGGAGAATTCCATGAACAGAGGAGCCTGGCAGGCTACAGTCTATGGGGTCGTAAAGAGTCAGACACAACTGAATGACTTCCATTTTTCAGGCTAATGTAACTATTCTGAGCATGTTTAAGGTAGGCTAGACTAAGCTATGATGTTCAGTAGGTTAGTTGTATTAAATACATTTTTGGCTTAATGATATTTTCAACTTGTGATGGATTTATTGGGATACACCCCCATCATTGGTTCAGGAAGATCTGTATTCTAAGAACATAGGTACCTTGGTAAAATGAAGATCCCTGGAAAAGTTATGTGCTTTAATATATGCTGTCAAAGAAAAACCTGAGCTGAACAGTAGTGGAAGTAATATAAACAGATTTTATTCAGAATTACTGAAATAGGAGGAAAGAGACTTAAGTAAAAAACTGGTCTTATTTCACTATACAGCATGAGAAACTGGGAGTTTATATCCAAGGAGTAAGATATGGATCAGTGGATAGAAAATTACTAAAGAAGAAATGTCAGAGGTAAAGAGTAATATGGCTAAAGCCACCTATCAGGATTCTTTGCTGACGACAAGCCAAGGTGATCAGATGTTACTAGAAGGATGGTAGAGAATAAGAATTCTGATCAGTTGTTGAGAGTGATCAGATATGGAGGGTGGGGATCTTTTAGTTAGCAGGATCTTGCTAAAAATGGATTTCATGAGAAATTGCACAGATGGGCCTAGAAAAAGTTTCAGGAAACTGAAACCTATATAAAATTAGCTCCACATTATAAATGATAATAATAATTTGTTTCCAAAAATGTAACACTTCAATCTAAGAACACTAACAATTCTGAGGGATTTGGCATTACCATTTTGGAACACTACAGCAGCTACCTGAAACTGAATTTAGATGCACAAACTAAGTTTATTTACAAATGCAGTATGCTGTCGATAAAAACACCATTTTTTTCCCTAGAACACCTGTCACAGTGCCACTGCCACCCTCGAGGCCGGCTACTGACTCCCAGCCCCAAAGAGCCCCAAGTTCCTTCACTTGCTGCACTCCCCACCCGCCCCACACCACACCAACCTGCAGCACCCTTGGCTTGCACTCCATCTCCCCGGCTCATCCCCCAGCTACTGCAGGAAGAGAGTGGACGCAACAGGGACTATGACAGGATGGAGTCACAGAAGGACTTGAGTTCACCTCTTCTTACAAAAGCCCCCAAATCACAGCTAACTACTGAAAACTATAGATAAAAAACGCTGGGACCTACTAAAAGTTATATCCTGTGTCCAAAGACAAAGAAGAAGCCACAAGATGGTAGGAGGGGTGCAATTATAGTAAAATCAAATCCCATACATAGCAGGTGGGCAAATCACAAACTGGAAGAAAATTATATCACAGAAGCTCAACCATGGGAGTAAAACTCCTGAGTCCTGCATCAGACTACCCAGACTGCAGGTTTCCCTAGTTCTGAAGTGGGTCTATTGTAGGCAGCATACACACAGGTCTTATTTTTGCATCCATCCAGATAGTCTGTATCTTTTGGTTGGGGCATTTAATCCATCTTCATTTAAGGTAATTACCAATATGCATATTCCTATTACCATTTTCTTGTTTCCAGTTTGCTTTTGTGGTTCTTTTTCTTCTCTTGTGTTTCTTGCCTAGAGAAACTCCTATAGCATTTATCATAAAGCTGGTTTGGTGGTGCTGAATTCTCTTAGCTTTGGCTTATTTGTAAAGCTTTTGATTTCTCCATTGAATCTGAATGAGATTCTTGCTGGGTAGAGTAATCTTGGTTGTAGGTTTTTCCTTTTCATCACTTTAAATATATCTTGCCACTCCTTCCTGTTGTTCAGAGTCTCTACTGAAAAATCAGCTGATAGCCTTATGGGGATTCCCTTGTATGTTGCTTTTTGCTTTTCCCTTGCTGCTTTTAATAGTTTTTCTTTGTATTTAATTGTGAGGATTAAAAAAAATCTTGACCACAATCAAAGTGTTGTGATAAAAATTCAGTGAGTTGATTTATGTTGAAAACCGCTAAGACAATGCCTAACACATACCAGCTAAGCAATATATTCAGTTTAGTTCACCAGCATTGACTGAACCAGGTACTATTAGAAATAAAAATAATAATAATAACAAACATTTATAGAGTACTTACTATACATGAAACTCCATTCTATATGCTTTTGAAATCTCTGAGCTCAAGTGAACTTTCAGTCTAATAAAGTGTCATCTACATTAGCCAACACTTAGAACATGTAAGTGACTGTGTGTTTTATCAGAGGTATGAGAATTGCTCCTCTGTCCATGGGATTCTCCAGAAAAGAATCCTGGAGTGGTTAGCCATTCCCTTCTCCAGGGTAGCTTCCTGATCCAGGGATCAAATCTAGGTCACTGCAGGCAGATCTGTACTGTCTGAGCCACCAGGGAAGCCCACGAGAATTGCTACAAAACCTAAAAGCCTGATTTTGCTGTGCCAGTCAGCTTTGCAGAGAGTTTGGTGGTAACATCAGGCCTTGAATTACAAAATAGACTTCTCAGAGCAAATAGGACATGAGGAGCAGTCCAAACAGTTAGCATTTCCTAACTTTGTCATTTGCAAGTGGGCAGGAGATGAGGGATGAGAGAACAAGGCCCAGCTTAGGTGCTGCAGAGAGCCCAAGAACCAAGACACACAAGCAGCTTCATCTTTGCCCATCTCTTCTCTTTTCATAAAAAGTAAAGTGCATAATTAGTAGAAACAGAAAATGCTCCTCCCCAAGTTACACAATTTTACACTTCATGTATTTTCAAAGAATAAAAGTTTTTAAGAAGATGTTTTCTTTAATAATGATAAATAAAATACATTGATCTGAAATGCTCACTGCTTCAGCATGTAGCCATTGCAAACTCCACGTACCTGTCTCAAATAGCAACAAATATATTCATATTTGATTATATTAAAATTCCTGGAGTTACATATAATATCTACATAAACACCATACAATTTCATTACCATTAATGGTTATTCTAATGAATACCAGGGGGCTTAATAATAATTTGTCATATGAAATATTATGTATTTCCTAGTTATGCATACTGTGAGAATGCTGCTTTATTACATTTTACTTCATTTCTTTCCAGTGAAAAAGTTGTTAAATGACAATTCATTATACTCTCATTGAAGGACTGATCCAACTTTTAATATTTCCTATAGGCTTATAAGATTTGTGATTTGCTTAGGAAATTTTGATAACATAAAACCTGGAAATCAGTCACAAACCAGTGTGTTTCTATGTGTTTTTAAAATTCCTTTAGGATAATAAAAAGAACTGTTTGTTATCTTTTTCATACTTCATTTCTAATCCATTCCAAGGCCCTACTGCTACTGCTGCTGCTGTTGCTTCAGTCGTATCCGACTCTGTGCAACCCCAAAGACAGCAGCCCACCAAGCTCCCCCATCCCTGGGATTCTCCAGGCAAGAACACTGGAGTGGGTTGCCATTTCCTTCTCCAATGCATGAAAGTGAAAAGTGAAAGGGAAGTTGCTCAGTCGTGTCCAACCCTCAGCAACCCCATGGACTGCAGCCTTCCAGGCTCCTCCGTCCATGCGATTTTCCAGGCAAGAGTACTGGAGTGGGGTGCCATTGCCTTCTCCATCCAGGTACTGGAAGACCTCAATTAATAATGGTGACAGTTATGAGGATGATTTTTTTTTTAAGGACTCAGAAATGTGGTACAATATTACTGTTCACCCTGTGTGCTAAGGGTAAGCTTCAGACTCCAAGAATCCAGAGTTCCAAATCATCATATTTGGAAAAGAAGTCTAGAAAGGTATAATTTTCAAATAAGATAATGTAGCTCCTTCCTAACAAGTGTTTGAAGTCCCTTTTACAGGAAAGAGTCTCATCGTGTACAATAAATATATCATACTTTAAGAGTGTGGAGTATGCATACAACAGATCTGATAGGAAATAGCATATCAGCTAAGGATTCATTCTCCAGATTCATGCAGATACAAATTCATTTCCAGCTCCTCCACCACATACTAGCTGCGCAACTTCAAACTAGCAAAATGTTAAACTATTTAAGCCTTAGTTTTCTCATGTATAAACTAAGATGAGTACTTTAATAAAAATAATTTACTTAATTCTACTATTTGCTAAATCATGCATTATTTTAACCCTTCAAACCTCACAACTAAGCTTATAAAATAAGCGATATCATTCCCATTCCCCTTTTCACAAGAAAATATTTATAGCTTGATGCTATTATAAGGATTTAATGAGATAATTAATAAAAATTGCTTACAAAAGTGGTACATAGTAAATGCTTAATAAATGTCAGCTATTATCATTAAGACTTAACTTTTTAAAATAATGACTTCTCTATAATTCAGTCAAGGGAGAAATATTAACTAATTCATTTAACAGCATGAAAACAACATTTTACTGGAAATATTTAGAGAAGACCTTATTTAGCCTTTGATATAATCACATGATAAAATGTAATAAAACATATCCAATTTTTTTTTCCAGAGCAGAAATTTAACACAAAGGGCATACTTAAAAGAACTATTATATAGCAAAAGAATTAGAAACATATTAGAAAAAATGAGAATAAATATATTTCCAAATTTCTTTCCTCAAGGTAATCTTTAGTGACTGAAGCAGGAATATAATATTCTTCTATAAGACATTAACTACTTGTTTTTAACTATAATTATCCATTATATGCAAAATATATCCCTCCCTTAGGATACATATGTTACAGAAGCCTGTGAGAAGCCCCTGGGAAGATGGTCTTTCGTCACTCATCCCAAGTATAAAGAGCATCAGTAGTTTCTAAAGAACTAATTCAAGCTTGCCTTCAGCTGAAGGAGTCATGGCTATGAGTCAGAGCTGATGCTAGTGAGCAAAGAAACAAGAAAAACCTGGGCATGCCTCTCTGTCGGTCATTACTGGGCTTTTGTGAAGCTTGATGGGTTGCTAGGGACATTAGCACCAAGACCTGGCCCCACCCAATAACCTGCAGGCTCCAGTACTGGGACCACTCAGGACAAACAGAAAACAAGGTCAGAACATAGTCGCACCCATCAGACAGGCTGCCTAAAGACTTCCTGAGCCCATAGTCACCTCTAGACATACCCCTTGACATGGCCCTGCCCACCAGACCCTACTCCATCCAACAGTGAGAAGTCACCAACCCCTCCCACAGAGAGTCTGCACAAGCCTCTAGACCAGACTCAACCTCCAGGGGTCAGAAACCAGAAGTAAGAAATAAAAGTCCCAGAGTTGGTAGCCCCATAACTAGTCTAACAGTCTAACATAACATAGTCTAACAGTCCCATAACTGAGTCTGCAAACTGGTCAGAACCTACCCTGGGACCAAAGCTGGTCCCTCACATTTTTGCGACACAAAGAACATCCCCTAAAGAGGGAGACTTCTCCAAGGTTTAGAAACATACCTAAACTTGCACATACATAAAAATACAAATAGAAGTATAGACATGAGTTTAGAAAATGAGCCAGCAGAAGGATATGTTCCAGATGAAGGAATAAGATAAAACCCCAGAACAACCAGTGATGTGGAGATAGGCAATTTACTTGAGAAAGAGTTCAGAGTAATGATTATAAATATGATTCAAGAACTCAGGAAAAGAATGGATGCACAGAGAAGTTACAAGAAGTTTTAACAAAGAATTAGAAAAATAAAGACCAATGAGAGTTGAAGAATACAATAACAAATGAAAAATACACTAGAAGGAGTCAATAGCAGAAAAAATGAGGCAGAAAAACAGATGACTGAGCTGGAAAACAGAATGGTAATAACTGCTGACATGGAACAGAATAAAGAATAAAAAGAAACAACAAAATTTGAGACCTCTGGGACAACATCAGACACTACATTTGCATTATAGGGGTCTCAGAAAGAGAAAGAGAGATAAAGGGCCAGAGAAAATATTTGAAGAAATAATAGCTGAAAATGTCTCTAACATGGGAAAGGAAACAGTCACCCAAGTTCAGGAAGCCCAGAGTTCCACACAGGATAAACCCAAGGAGAAACATGCCAAGACACATATTAATAAAAACGACAAAAATTAAAGACCAAGAGAAAATATTAAAAGCAACAAGAATGAAGCAACAAAAAACAAACAAGGGAATCCCCATAAGGTTCTTAGCTGGTTTTTCAGCATAAATTCTGCAGGCCAGAAGACAGTGGCAGGGTATATTCAAAGTGATGAAAGCAGAAATCCTACAACCAAGAATACTCTACCCAGCAAGGCTTTCATTCAGATACAATGGCGAAATCAAAAGCTTTACAGATAAGCAAAAGCTCAGAGTATTCAGCACCACCAAACCAGCTTTACAACGAACGCTATAAGAATTTCTTTAGGCAGAACAGAAAAGCCCACAACTAGAAACAAAGAAAATATGAATGGGAAAACTCACCAATAAAGGCAAACATACAAAAAGGTGGGAAATCATTCACACACAAATATGATATTTAAACTAATATCTGTGAGAGGAGAGCACAAATGCAGGATATTTGAAATGCATTTGATATTAATAGATCAGCAACTTAAAATAATTATGTACATATACAGAGAATTCTATACCAAAAACTCCACAGTAACCACAAACCAAAAATCTGTGGTAGAGATACACATGAAGAAAACAGAATCCAAACACAATACTATAGATAGTCATAAAACACAAAACAATGAGAGCAAGGGAAGAAAATAAATGCAAAAACAAACACAAAACAATCAACAAATGGCAATAAGAACAAGCATCACTAATTACCTTAAATGTAAAAAGATTAAATGCTCCAATCAAAATACTTAGGCTGAATGGATACAAAAACTAGACCCATATACATGCTGTCTACAAGAGACCCATTTCAGATCTAGACAGACATACAGACTAAAAGTGAGGGGATGGGAAAAGGTATTCCGTGCAAGTAGAAGTCAAAAGAAATCTGGAGTAGCAGTATTCATGTCAGACAAAGTAAACTTTAAAATAAAGATTGTGACAAGAGAGAAAGAAGGACACTATATAATGATCAAAGAATCAACCCAAGAAGACATAACTGTAATATATAAGCACCCAACAGAGAAGCAACTCCATACATAATACAAATACAAGCAGCCATAAAAGAAATAGAAATGAAGGGAAATAAAATTGGAAAGAAGTAGCAAAACTGTCATTGTTTGCAGATTACATGATACTATACACAGAAAATCCTGGAGATACTAAAACTCAATGAATTTGGTAAACTTGGAGGATATTAAATCAATACATAGAAATCTGTTGTGTTCTTATCACTAACAAAAGGTCAGAAGGGGAAATAAGGAAATAATTTGATTTACCATGGCATCAAAAAGAATAAAATACCTAGGAATAAACCTACCTAAGGAAGCAAAGACTGGTAATCAGAAAACAATAAGATGCTGATGAAAGAAATGGAAGATGACAAAAACAAATGGAAAGATATACTTTATTCTTAGATTGGAAGAATCAATATTGTCAAAGTGACCATATGACCCAAGGCAATCTACAGATTTAGTGCAATTTCTATCAAATTACCAAAGGCATTATTCACGGAACTCGAACAAAAAACTAAATTTGTATGGAAACATGGAAGATAGTGAATGGTCAAAGCAATCTTGAGAAAAAACAGAGATAGAGGAATCAGGTTTCCTGACTTCAAATTACAATACAAAGCTACAGAAATCAAAACAGTGTGGCACTGGCACAAAAACAGAAATACAGAAAATCTATGAACAAAACAGACAGCCCAGAAATAAACTCATGCACATATGGCCAATTAATCTATATACAACAAAGGAAGGAAGAACATAAAATGGAGACAACACAGCCTCTTCAATAAATAGTTCTGGGAAAATTGGACAGCTATATGCAAAGGAATGATTTTAGAACATTCTCTAACATCATACACAAGAACAAACTCAAAATAGATTAAAGGCCTAAATGTAAGAAAACTTCTAGAGGAAAACACAGGCAGAACATTAACATAAATCATAGCAATAATAATCCTTTTCAGCCTATCTCTAAGAGTAATGAAAAAAAAAAAAACCACAAATGGGACCTAATTAAAATTTGAAGCTTTAGCATGGCAAAGGACACCATTAAAAAAAAAAGACAACCTACAGGATGGCAGAAAATATTTGCAATTGATGCAACTAACAAGGGATTAGTCTCCAAAGTCTACAATCAGCTCAGTATCAAAAAATAATAATAATCCAATCAAAAATGGGTACATCTAAGAGAGAACAAGATGGCGGAGGAGTAGGTGGATGTGGAGTACGTCTCTCTCCACAGATAAATCAGGAATACACCTTCAGACAAAGAAATGTATGTAGCACACCAGCTGAGAGTGAACAGGAGGACCTGACCAGCGGAAAAGAATTTATAGAACCACACAAAACTCAGTAGGACAAAGGAACTAGGGGGAAAAACAGGAGAGTTAGTAGGCCTGGACCTGCCCTCAGCGGGTGGGGGAACTGAAGCAGGGGTCCGATCCCCACACTGGGGCAACTGTCTGAGTAGGAGGAGAAACATTTAAGCCTGCGAGTGAAACAGCTGATCTGTGGCAGCTTAAATGGATTGAGATTCAGACAGTCCTTGCTGCAGCCAAACATACCCTGGACAGGAACGCTGGTCTCCAGGATGGGGCAGCAGCTGGGAGCTGAAGTTTAGGGTTTGTGGAGCAATCCCAGGGCGAGGGCTGCTGTTGGCTTCAGAGAGACTGATTGAGGGGATGTAAAGGAGGAGATCGTGGTGGGAAATGCCAGTGGAGGATAGCCAGGAAGCCATGGAAGCAAGGTGATACTGCTGAGTCACACGTTGAGGGTGGAGCCATCACCATAGGCTCTCTCTCCCCACACTCCAGCATCAGCAGCTGAACAAGAGAGAGGCTGGCCCATCAAATGCCTGATGCACTGAACTACATAGAAGGATCCCACCCAGGGTGTTCCTTTAAGTGTCTGATGCACTGATCTACAGAGTGGGACCCCAGCCAGGGGGCCCCTCTATGTGTCTGATGCACCACACAACAGAGAAGGACCCCAGGCAAGGGAGCCCTCTAAGTGCCTGAACAGGCGGAGCTATGGAGAAAGACTGGCCAAAGAGGCCTTCTGATCGCCAGTTACAAGAGGCTCGAAAAAAAGACACTGATAGGGCCATAACTTCTGCAGCGGAGGCAGTCTGTTTTATGATTAAAATTCTTCAAAAAACGGGCATAGAAGGAACCTATCTCAACATAGTAAAGGCCATATATGATAAGCCTACAGCAAACATTATGCTCAATGGTGAAAAACTGAAAGCATTCCCCCTAAGATCAGGAACAAGACAACAGTGTCCACTTTTGCCACTATTATTCAACATAGTTCTGCAAGTCCTAGCTACAGCAATCAAAAAAGAAAAATAAATAAAAGGAATCCAAATTGGAAAAGAAGTAAAGCTCTCACAGTTTGCAGATGACATGATACTGTACATAGAAAAACCTAAAATAGTATCAGAAAATTACTAGAGCTAACCAGTGAATTCAGCAAAGTTGCAGGATACAAAATCAACACACAGAAATCACTTGCATGTCTATATACTAATGATGAAAAATTAGAAAGAGAAATTAAGGAATCAATCCCATTCACCATGTGCAACAAAAAGAATTAAATATCTAGGAGTAAACCTACCTAAGGAGACAAAAGAACTGTACACAGAAAATTATAAGACACTGATGAAAGAAATCAAAGATGACATAAACAGATGGAGAGATATTCCATGTTCCTGGGTAGGAAGACTCAATATTGTGAAAATGACTATACTGCCAAATGCAATCTACAGATTCAGTGCAATACCTATCAATTTACCAATGGCATTTTTCACAGAACTAGAACAAAAAATTTCACAATTCATATGAAAATAAAAGACCCTAAATAGCTAAAGCAATCTTGAGAAAGAAGAATGGAGCTGGAGGAATCAACCTTCCTGATTTCAGGTTATACTACAAAACTACAGTCATCAAGACATTATGGTACTGGCACAAAAACAGAAATATAGACCAATGGAACAAGATAAAAAGCCCAGAAATAAACCCGTGCACATATGGGTACCTTATTTTTGACAAAGGAGGCAAGAACATACAATGGGGCAAAGACAACCTCTTCAATAAATGGTGCTGGGAAAACTGGACAGCTACATGTAAAATAATGAAATTTAAAAACTTCCTAACACCATACACAAAGATAAACTCAAAATGGATTAAAGACCTAAATGTAGGACCCGAAACTATCAAACTCTTAGAGGAAAACATAGGCAGAACACTCGATGACATAAATCAAAGCAAGATCATCTATGACCCACCTCCTACAGTAACAGAAATAAAAACAAAAGTAAACAAGTGGGACCTGATTAAACTTAAAAGCTTTTGCACAGCAAAGGGAACTATAAGCAAGGTGAAAAGACAACCCTCAGAATGAGAGAAAATGATAGCAAATGAAACAACTGACAAAGGATTAATTTCCAAAATATACAAGCAGCTTATCCAACTCAATACTAGAAAAAAAAAACAATCCAATCAAAAAGTGGAAAAAAGACCTAAACAGACATTTCTCCAAAGAAGACATACAGATGGTTAACAAACACATGAAAAGATGCTCAAAATTGCTCATTATTAGAGAATTGCAAAGCAAAACTACAAGGAGATATCATCTCATACTGGTCAGAATGGCCATCATCAAATAGTCTACAAACAACAAATGCTGGAGAGGCTGTGGAGAAAAGGGAATGCTCTTGCACTGTTGGTGGGAATGTAAATTGATACAGCCACTATGGAAGATGTTATGGAGATTCCTTAAAAAACAAAGAATAAAACCACCATATGATCCAGCAATCCCACTCCTAGGCATATACCCTGAGGAAACCAAAATTGAAAGAGACACATGTATCCCATTGTTCACTGCAGCACTATTTACAACAGCTAGAACATGGAAGCAACCTAGATGTCCATCGACAGATGAATGGATAAAGAACTTGTGGTACAAATATACACAATGGAATATTACTTAGCCATATAAAGGATCTCATCTGAGTCAATTCTAATGAGATGGATGAACAAGTGAAGCGAGTCAGAAAGAGAAAGATACTGTATTCTAATGCATATATACGGAATCTAGAAAATGGTACTGAAGAATTTATTTACAGGGCAATGATGGAGAAATAGACATAGAGAATAGACTCATGAACATGGGGAGAGGGAAGGAGAGGGTGAGATGTATGGAAAGAGTAACACAGAAACTTACATTACCCTATGTAAAATAGATAGCCAACGGGAATTTTTTGTATGGCTCAGGTAACTCAAACAGGTGTTCTGGATCAACCTAGAGGGGTAGAATGGGGAGGGATATGAGAGGGAGTTTCAAAAGGGTGGGGATATGGCTGATTCATGTTGAGCTTTGACAGAAAACAGCAAAATTCTGTAAAGCAATTATCCTTCAATAAAAAATAAATACATTTTTTAAAAAATGGGTACATCTGAAAAAACGTTTGTGCAAAGAAGATATACCTATGGTCAAAAGGCACATGAAACTATGCTCAATATCTCTAATTATTAGAGAAATGCAAATAAAAACTACAATAAAGCGTCAGAAAAATTATCAAACTGATCAGAATGGCCAAACTCAAAATGTGTACAAATAACAAACGCTGGTAGAGTGTGGAGAAAAAGGAACCCTCCTACGCTGTTGGTAGAAATGTAAATTGGTATAGCCACTATGAAAAACAGCATGGGCTTCCTGAAAAAACACTAAAAAAATAGGCAATACGATACGGAAACTTTACTCCTGGACATACATCTAGAGAAAACCATAATTGAAAAAGATATGCACACTCCAATGTTCATAGCAGCACTATCTGTAATAGCCAAGACATGAAAGCAAGCTCAACATACATCAACAGATGGATGGATAAAGATGTGGTGTATATATACATATAGAATGGAATATTACTCAGACATAAAAAGAATAAAATAATGGCATCTGCAGCAGCATGGATGGATCTAGAGATTATCATACACATGAATAAGCCAGACAGAAAACAACAATATTTCATTTACACGTGGAATCTAAAAAAAAAAAAAAAAGATACAAATGAACGTATTTACAAACAGAAATAGATTTAAAGACATAGAGAACAAATCTATGCTTACTAAAGGAGTATAGGGATAAATTAGGATTAGGGGATTAAAATATACATACTACTATATACAAAAAAGATAAGCAACAAGGATCTACTGTCTAGCAAAGGGAACTACACTAAATATCTTGTAATAACATATAATGGAAGAGACTATAAAAAAAAGAATATATACATATATATATATAATTCACTTTGCTGTACACCTGAAACTAAGACAACTTTGTAAATCAACATTTCAATAAAAATATTCAAAAAAAATTTTAAGTCAAAAAAATAAAAAAACTTTTTTAAGTGACATGCATAATTTTAATGTCCAACTCAACTGCTCATAAACCAAAATTTAAATCTTTTTTTTTTTTTGGTGTTTCAAAGAAAAATACCCATACTTCAGACATAAAGTCTGCAGAAAATAATTTGTCTCTAAGGAAACAAATGCTGTCAGCTCAAACAGTTCACAACGAAATGTCTGAACTTCATACTTTTGACATATAACAAATACTCATTTCAAGGCAACTGTTATATTCTTAATTTCCAATTTCTTTTTCCTTATATCATTTGGCAGCATAACCAAATAAAACGTCACATCATTCTGTTCTCCTGATAACAAAAATTCTACCTGGTTCATGATAATATAATTGACAATATAGTTTGGGTTTTTTTTAAACCCCAAAATTTGTTTCACCCTTAATTTCTTGCACAAGACAAAATAAATATTAAACAAACTATTGTTTAGAAGCCCCAGTTTTTACTATTAAGGAAAGAATCCTCTGAAAATCAAAATTATTATCACATGGAAAACAGATCTGACATCTTTGGGAAACTGGGAAAAATTGCTCTTAGAAATAAAAGCCAAATATTTACATAATTTTGCTATTTTCTTCATTTTTCATACCTAAAAACTGAGGAATGCTATTGAAATAGAAGCTAAGAGCAGACTACATTACAAGGACAAAATATACTTAATCAAAGCGGTTCATTCATATTTGCCTACTTCATGAAACTAGCATTTAGAAATGAAATGGAAAAATATATTAGAACTAACTCAATCAAATGTGGGCTAAAATCACCTTTGTCAACTGTGTCGGAGTGAGAAACATTACAGATGAATTAGCCAAACCAAAACCATTACAACTAAATTAGCAAAGTCTAACAATAACATTCAACAGTCCTATGATAAAAGAGCTATTCATTATTGTTTAACCATTCCTTTTATTTTGTGGTTCTGACTTTTATCTTCTCTGCCTATTTTAATATACGAGTATTGCCCGACATTCTGTATTTAGCCCTCTGCTTTTTTAAAAAAAATTCTATACTACTTCTTTACAATAGTTCATCTATTCCCATCACATCAGCTCTTCTTCACCTCCTCATGCATCCCTCTCAAACTGCCAGGCTGTTGAACATTTCCAACAGATGTCATATATGCCAAATGTGTAAAACAGAATGTCTTTCCCTCAAATCAACCAGTGTCCCAATTTCACTGTTTATGATATTAGCATTCCCCAACTTACTTGAGCATAAAGCTTTAGATTTTTAAAAAATATTCTTCTTCATTTTCACACCATTCTAAGTCCTCCACTGAAGATCAACCAATGCAACTGCTGAAAATCTTTCAGTTTCAAGGAGTCCTAAATATCACCTGAGGGGCACTTTGTTTTGTCTTCGTGTATGGGATGATAACCTGTCAGAAAGCCTATGAATACACTTTAAAGCGTAGATTATAGTAGCTAGAGGAAAGGTTGGTTCATAGTTTAGAGAAGCTTGCAATTCATCATTTCTAGAAGCAGCAGCAGCAGGAAACCCAAATATGCAGAGACTGGATCACACCCTAATTGGATAAAAATGGATGTATCTAGTGTACACACATGCTGTATTAGATGTGCCCGTTTATCTTCACATCACAGCTATAAATAAAGCAGAAAAGACCGTGTTAAAGGACTTTCACCACAATGACTACATATTAGATTTATTGATGATTGCATTTCAGCCTTAATGTTTTTAAGATTTAAACCTCTGAATCAATGATCAATGGTTATCATCCTATTAATTTTTTCATATCTTCATTGTGGTCCTTAACACGTTCATTACAATACAAGTTTTCCTGTTTGTCTCCTAGGGCAAGAATGTTCTATACAGGATTACATCTCACTCTTTTTTGTATTTCCATTACTGAATACAGTGTCTGATCCCAAACATGTGTTGGATGAATTAACTTATATTTATTAGTAGTCAATAAAGTTATGGTGACTTCTCTATATTAATAAAAAATGATACTGTGCTCAACTGTGTAAAGAATTAAAATGTAAAAGATCTTAACTCTTTCAAATAAAAATAGAAAGAGTTCTAAGACATTTTTTGTATTTAGAAATCCTTTTTAACCTAGACATTCTTTGTCAAAATCTTAAAACTTCAAGTAATTGACAGTTTGTTTTGTCCTCTTTTTAGTGCTGCCAATTTGTTCTTTCTTCAAAAATTCATTACATCCTATCCATTGCTCCAGTTCAAAATATAAATGTGCACACTTGAAAGTAACAATTGATATCCAAATATCCTAAAAATTATAATTATTAGACTAAAAAGTCACCCAGTTTAGGTTTTAATATTTTCTTCGTGTTTATCTCAGTAGAAGAATAAGCTGGGGTTGGTGGGGGGGAGTAACAAAATATACGTTTTTTTTAAATCCACTGTTTTGCACAGAAGTCTTTGGACTTAAAATAGTGATATATAAAATTCAAGTGTAAGTCATCTATATTTTTTTGATGCAAAGTTCTGTTACCCACCAAACTTAAGTTAGGTCCGTTTCAAACACAGTTCCTTGATTGGTGACTTTTTTTCTTTTATTAATTTTTCTGGAAACCAACAACCACTATCTGTCAGACCTGACATAGTAGACCATAGTGACAATGGATGTAAGACAGAGAGATAATCCACAAATAAATCCAACTCTGGGGAAATCAGAACCAAGGAGAACCAGGAAGATGTAAACAATCACCCTGAACCCAGAAAGACCAGGAAAGACACAGGCCACCTCCACTTACAGAAAGAGT
Source organism: Capricornis sumatraensis (assembly GCF_032405125.1). Lineage (NCBI taxonomy): Eukaryota > Metazoa > Chordata > Mammalia > Artiodactyla > Bovidae > Capricornis > Capricornis sumatraensis. The sequence goes on along the minus strand of NC_091071.1, from coordinate 59,433,600 downwards.
CCTGATCCAGTTATAAATATTTGACTCTCAGGCAATAGGCACTTCAATGAACACCTGGATTACTTGGCTTTGAAAGTGAAGAAAATATCAAGAAAAATGTTCTAAGACTGCAACCTTAAAAAGGAAGTATCAGTATCATGCAGCATTTGGTAGAGAGCTTTGGAGCCTTAAGAGTACATCTGTTGCACAACGAAGCTGACCCAGGACTGTCTTCCTGGGGTTGGAGATAGTAGCTGACTTCTCCTAACGGACCTACTGAGACCGCTCAGGGGCAGAAATGGTTAACAGTCATTCATTCAAACCACCTTGATTCAGTTCCTTCATTTTTACTGGATGATTTCAACTCTGTTGTGTTTGCACTGGTTGATTTCAAAAGTCAATCTATTTGCTTTTCATCAGCAAAATTGCTCTGTCCTCCAGGACCATGCCAAAGAATATGATCTCATGTATTTCACTACCTCCAAATGTTATCAAAGTCAATGATACAAAAAGTAGCATTTTCAAAGGATGATAGCCTAAGAAATATGCAGTTTATTCATCTCTCTAATTAGCTTAGATTTTAATCCTGGATCAAACCAAAACATTACTCATTAAGCTGAACAAACATTTGGATAGTATTTTTGTGGGGTGTGTGTGTTTGGACAAGTTCCTCTTCTTTAATAAAATTGCTTTTACTAAATTGGGCTTTGTTGGGATGCCCCCTGCTTGCTTGCTGCTGGTTTTTATGGATGAGATATATTGCGGAAGTTGTCTCTCACATCACTCAGCCAGCCCTTCACAAGCCCTAAGGGAGAAGATTTCAAGACCTTCAGTGCAAGGAAGAGCTTTGACTCCCCTGAACAAATGACCCATTCCTATTTTATAGACCATGCAAGTCCCATGAACACCTGACCATGTAAGGGAAATTTAATTCAATTACGTTTTCATTTTCATTTTAACTTCTTTTTATCTCTTCTCAAATGAATTTAAAATAATAATGTTGTAGAAGACCCACTGTTAAAGTGGAATGCTTTTAGTTAAATGTGTGTTGTGTATATATATATATATATATATATACACACACACACACACACACATATCTATCTCCTCCCTCAGTCTTTCTCTATATAAATAGATATGTATATATACATTCTTTATGTTTCTAGAGAGAATGGACCAAACTTTGGCCTCTGTAGTTTCCTGTTTTTTTAACCAGGTTTCCTTACACTTGAAGGGACCATTTAGTAACAGGTCTCATAGTTTTAATAGGTAACTTCAACCCATCTTCTATACGTACAACTGTATCAGCTGGCTGCCCTTGACCAACTTGGGTCCTCAGTCTTCTCAATCAATGATTTCTGGCCTGAAAACTTAACATCACCATGTGCCTGCTCTTTGTCTGGCACCCAGCTCTGTCCTGAGTCATCTCTACCCCAAGCTATGCCTCAACAACAGCTGCCTCTACCCTAGTCAACCTGGGAAACAGGAAAAAAATGGCCAAAAAAAGAAGAAAGCAAGATTTATAAGTCTGTGAGAAAAAAAATCCTAAAACTCAGTTTGATTATATGCTAACTAGATACCTTTAGCAATCTAATGTGCTTTGTACGTTCAGTTCAGTTCAGTCACTCAGTTGTGTCCAACTCTGCGACTCCATGGACTACCGCATGCCATGCCTCCCTGTTACCAACTCCCAGAATCCACCTAAATCCATGTCTATTGAGTCAGTAATACCATTCAACCATCTTATCCTCTGTTGTCCCCTTCTCCTCCTGCCTTCAATCTTTCCCAGCATCAGGGTCTTTTCCAATGAGTCAGTTCTTCACATCAGGTGGCCAAAATATTGGAGTTTCAGTTTCAGCATCAGTCCTTCCAATGAATATTCAGGACTGATCTCCTTTAGGATGGAGTGGTTGGATGTGTTGCAGTCCAAGGGACTCTCAAGACACTTCTCCAACACCACAGTTCAAAAGCATCAATTATTTGGTGCTCAGCTTTCCTTATAGTCCAACTTTATATGTGTATTCATGTATACTTTATTTAATACGTACAGTATAAATATCACTCAAAAATTTAAGATACACTGAATTCATAAGGACATAATATTCTGGAAAATATTCTCTTTTTCTGGATATTACCTTTAGGAAAAGCTACCCTGAAATATAGACAATTTAAATTATCTTCAAAAAACTGTTATTCTCATTAGACAGCCACATATAAATCAGTGAAGTTAGAACACTCCCTTACACCATATATAAAAATTTAATTCAAAATGGCTTAAAGAGTTAAATATAAGACACAACACCACAAAACTCCTAGAATAGCACATAGGCAAAACATTTTGTGACATAAATCACACCAATATTTTCTAAAGTCAGTCTCTCAAGGCAAAATAAATAAAAGCAAAAATAAACAATGGGACCTACTCAAACTTATGAGATTTCACACATCAAAGGAAACCATAAACAAAACAAAAAGACAAACTACAGACTGGGAGAGAACTGCAAAAGATGTACAAACAGTCCATACAACTCCATTTCAAAAAACAATACTTCCAAAAAATAGGCAAGAAAACTGAACAGACATTTCTCCAAAAAACACATACAGATAGCCAACAGGCAAATGAAAAGATGCTCAATATCATTACTTATTTGAGAAATACAAATCAAAACTATAATAAGGTATCGCCTCACACAGGTCAGAATGGCCATCATCAAAAACTCTACAAATATATGCTAGAGAGGGTGTACTGAAACAAAAACCCTCCTACACTGTTGGTGGGAATGTAAATTGGTGCAGCCATTATGAAGAACAGTATAGAAGTTCATTTGAAAAACTAAAAACAGAGTTACTGTCTAATCCAGCAATCCTACTCCTGGGCATACATCCAGAAAAACTAACTGCTCTAATTCAAAAAGGTACATGCACCCCAGTGTTCATGGTGGCACTGTACACAATAGCCAAGACACAGAACCAACCTCAGGGTCCACTAACAGATGAAGGAATAAGGAAGACATGGATTGTGTGTGTGTGTGTGTGTGTGTGTGTACATGTGCATCCTAACTTCAGTCATGTCCAATTCTTTGTGATGCTATGGACTGTAGCACACCAGGCTCCTCTGTCCATGGGATTCTCCAGGCAAGAATATTGGAGTAGGTTGCCATGCCTGCCTCCAGGGGATATTCCTAACCCAGGGATCAAATCTGAGTCTCTTAAGTTTCCTGCACTGACAGGCAGATTCTTTATTACTAGTTACATATATATGTATGCATATATACACAGACACATATATGTAAATGTGTGTATGTTTATATATGTATACGTTTGTAAGGGAATACTACTCAGCCATTAAAAAAGAATGAAATAATGCCACTTGCAGCATCATGAACAGACCTAGAGATTGTCATACTAAGTGAAGTTAGAAAGAGAAAATCAAGTACCATATGATATCACTTATTATGTGAAATCTAAAAACTGGACAAATCAACTTATTTAAAAAATAGAAACACAGAGACACAGAAAACAAACTTATGGGTACCGAAGGGGAAGGGGGAGGGATAAATCAGGAGTACGGGATTAATAGATGCACACTAACATATATAAACAGTAATTTATTATATTTCACAGGGAACTATATTCAGGATCCTGTAATAACCAACAATGGAAAACAATAGGAAAACACACACACACATATATATATAAAACCAAATCACTTTGCTATATACCTGAAACACAATATTGTAAATCAATTATATTTCAGTTAATAAAAACTGTTACTCTCAAGTCATCCAGTATATATAGTCACTTGCTTTCAATGTGTAGGTGCAAGAAAAATAAATTCTAATATAAACTCAAAAGAAACACTAATAGAAAAATAAATATCCTTTTAAAAGCAGCTCCCAAGAGAACAATATTATTTAAGAACTGTTTTACTTCAGATTATCAAAGCTTCTTCATGGAAGCAGTCATTCAGCGGTTACTTGCTAAGTCATTCTACAAGGTCAGTACAAAGTCAGAAAGATACTAAAAGCAGAAAAATAAAAACTACACACAAATATCTCTAATGAATAGTAATGCTGAGTAATCCTCAACAAAATACTAGCAAGCCAAATTCAGTAAAATATTAAAACAATTATATACCATGACTATTTTGGATTTATTGCTGGAATGCAAGGATGGTTCAACCTATTAAAAATCAATGTAGAACACCATATTAACAGAATGAAACAAAAAAGTTATATGATTATTTCAATTAATGTAGAAAAAGCATGTGACTAAATTCAACACCTTTCATGCTAAGAACATTTAACAGACTAGAAATAGAAGCAAACAACCTCAATATAATTAAGGGTTATTGATAAATATAATACCATGTTTAGATTAATAACCTACATCAAGGAAACTAGACTCATTAAAAATTTCCATAAGGAGTACTTACCTGCCAAAATGTTCTTGAACTGTCTAAACCATATGTCACAGTGGTCTTCACTTAAATTAATAAGATCAAGTGTAGAATCCTTTAATTTATTTTGTTCCTTTTTCAAACATATGAAGAGAGTGATTCCTAATAAAGTACCACTTTTCTGTTGTTTAATTGAACAACGCCGTTTCAGTTTGACAGAGAATATGTCCTTGAGTTCAACAAATTCTTCTCTATGTAGAAAATCATACTTGGAATCACCTGAAAAGAAATTAAAATTTCCAGTCAAAACCACTGTGTTTATATTCTTGTATGTATGAATAATAAATTGTGAAAACTCAAAAATATTTATCATCTGTAATTTTACTGATTATGCTTTATGTCAAGTCCTATATGAGATGAGGAGGGGAAAAAAAGAAAAATTAGGTCCATTATCCCATAGATAGAAAAAAATGGAAGAGAATCTCTGCCACACAAGGCCTAGGACATTCAGAATCTGAGAATATTCAATGTGTGAAGAATTCTAGGAACAAAAACAAAGCAACATTTCAGTAATAATAAATTAGTATCATACAAGAGGCTTCCTGTTCCTTACAGGGACAGAGTAAAGTCATGGAAAGAAAAGGATTCACTAACAGAAGTGAGTTTAAGATAGGCTGTTGAAGGCAACATGAAAGGGAAAAAAAAAATGTATATTTTTGGTAAAGAGATATATGTACAAAAAGGAAATGGTGAGATTACTGTGAGTAGAAAACAATGAAGTCCTGCCAATCTAAAAAGATCCACCTGAATCTCACTATGTATTGTTGCTGTTTACAAACCTACATCTCATGACTTGATGAATGGAATAGAAGGAAATTAAAGAAGAATAACAATAATCTTTGTGGGACGGTCATTCACCCGAAAAGGCATCTACTGCAATGAAGCTTCTGTCTGAATCAAAACAAAATTATATTGAAGGAATTAATCTTTGATCTTTGTGGCTTTTGGCTTCCTTGAAGGTGGTTTATAAGATAAAGAAATGATTCAGACCTCGTGTTTCTTTCCCTGAAGATTTTCAAGGATTAGCAGAAGGAAAAGTTTGAAATTCACATTAGGAGTCAATGAAAAGTGGGATAAAAACACTGAATTACTTTGTTTCATTGATTTAGTATCCAAAACAGTTTAACATGGATATTACTATATATCATTCAGTTCAAGAAACTTCTGTTAAATGCTTTGTGTTAAACACTATGCAGAATGCAAGAGAGAGAAGTTCTACTACCTGCTCCCGAGTGGCCATTATTTATTAGGGATTAAAATAGATATTTAAAGTAGATATAATTGGGATATACATAAAAGAATTCTGGTGTCTCAGAGGGTCATGTTAATTTTTATCAGAAAACCCAAGAAAAGAATTTGAACTGGACACTTTTACAGACTTCAGTTCAGTTCAGTCGCTCAGTCGTCTCCGACTCTTTGCAACCCCATGAATTGCAGCACGCCAGGCCTCCCTGTCCATCACCAGCTCCCAGAGTTCACTCAGATGCACGTCCATCGAGTCAGTGATGAGAAGGCAAATGATGAATTTCTGTGTACAGCGGAAGAGTCAGAGTCGACAGGTAAGTTAGCAGCACATACAAGCACATGTGTCAGTGTGTGCTGTGCCCATTGTATTTTGGTATTTCTTTCATGAACCTTGGCTTCAACTTAAATATGGTCCTTTCCATCATTGTAGAATGGTTGCCAGTGAATTTGAATTTGGTTCTTTATTCAAATCTAGTGGGATAGTAAGAGGTGTGCATATATGAGAGATTCAACATGTTTTAATCATGAACAAAGATTAAAACTTTTTGTTATTCACTGTCCTAATATCATGCTTCACCTGGAACACTTACTCTCTTAATCAAGACCTTTCCCAGGGAATGCGTTGGGACCCCCTTCTTCTAAAGGCTAAGGACACCTGAACCAAAGTTGGGAAGACTCCCAACAAGGTGCACAAGAGGAAGTCTGAGTCCATGATAAATCTTCATGCTACACTCGGGAGTTTGCTCATTGTGCATTGATGCCAAGGTGGTGTACATTTTTCACGATAACCCTGCAATTTAGTTTAGCAAAGATGATTATGTCATCAGGATAAAGATTAGAAAACATGAGTGAGACATTGGAGGAATAGAAACCAGTCTACGAGGCTTGAACTAAGGTAGAGGAAATGATAGGAAGGTGCTTTCCTTTTTAATAATTGTACTGGAGAGAAAAATATTATGTTTAGAAGTTTTTTCCCCTAAAATTTAAATCTTATTGAATATTACATTTAGTTTAACATAAAATTAGACTATTACACAAATGTAAATTTAGAATTTATTTGTATATTTGTGCAGAATGGATAATTATTAACTGCCTAACATTCCTCCTACAGGCAAAATATAAAATTACATCTTTTGCTTCAGTTCAGTCACTCAGTTGTGTCCAACTCTTTGTGACCCCATGGACTGCAGCATGCCAGGCTTCCCTGTCCATCACCAATTCCCGGAGCTTGCTCAAACTCATGTGCGTCAAGTCTGTGATGCCATCCAACCATCTCATCCTAAGTCGTCCCCTTCTCCTCCCGCCTTCAATCTTTCCCATCATCAGGGTCTTTTCCAAGAGTCAGTTCTTCACATCAGGTTGCCAAAGTATTGGAGCTTCAGCATCAATCCTTCCAATGAATATTCAGGACTGATTTCCTTTAGGACTGACTGGCTGGATCTCCTTGCAGTCCAAATGGCTAAGAGTCTTCTCCAACACCACAGTTCAAGAGCATCAATTCTTTGGCACTCAGCTTTCTTTATGGTCCAATTCTTACGTCCATACATGACTACTGGAAAAACCATAGCTTTGACGAGACAGACCTTTGTTGGCAAAGTAATATCTCTGCTTTTTAATATGCTGTCTATGTTGATCTGTTGTTCCATGTTCAGTTCTAACTGTTGCTTATAGACCTGCATACACGTTTCTCAGGAGGCAGGTAAGATGGTCCGGTATTCCAATTTTGGTATATATATATTGCCTAAACTTGCTTCCCTGATGGCTCAGATGGTAAAGAATCTGCCTGCTATGCAGGAGACAAGGGTTCAATCCCTGGGTTCGAAAGATCCCCTGGATAAGGGTATAGCAACCCACTCCAGTATTCTTGACTGGGAAATCCCATGGACAGAGGAGCCTGGTGGGCTATAGTCCATGGGGTAGCAAAGAGTCAGATACAACTGAGCAACTGAGAACAATCTTATAATATTCATTATAAGCTTGTACCTCACATTAATTTAATTTTTATGTAATCAAACATATAACAAATAAGACCTCCAAAGGGGTTGGGTAGGAAGGGAGGGAAGGATCACTGAGGGGAAAAAATGAAAAGGATGAAATACATATTCTTTCACTCAAAGTCCTATATTATAGTCTGAATTCCTTGCCTTGTGTACTTTACTTTGGCAGTAAACAATTCAATGACTTTTCCTATTTAAAATCTCTTGTAATTGCAAATTTAAAGATGCTAAAACAACCACCAAGATCCAACTTAGTAGAATTTATAGAAACAGGGCAAGAATACCTATTATTACTCTTACTATTCTCAACATCCTGGTCACTATCATACACAAGGAAAATTAAATAAAAACACTGATGGTGGAAGGGGTAGAGGGAGAGATGAAACTATAGCTATTTATAGACAGTATCACAATATATTCATAAAACCCAAAAGAATCTATTTGAAATCATCAGAACTAATAAGGAATAGCCAATAAGGAAGCTGGTTACAAATATATCAATATCTAGAAAGAAAGAACATTGGGGATAAAGAGACCCTATGCAAATTATTATCCAGGAACAAATTTATCAAAATGATCCTGGACTTGTTTGGGTAGAAAAGGCCATACAAAATAAAGTGAGAGACAAATGAAGGCATATCAAGTTCCAAGATTATATTATTTTTATGCTAGTATTCTCATTATTAATTACTACTTATAATGCAATTCCTGTCAAAATCTAAATGGTATTTTCTTTGATGTAAGGAGCAAGGAACCTTATCAAATGATTTGTAAATTTTCTTGGAATAAATAATGAAGAAAAATGTTTTAATAGTAATGAGGAGAAGTACACACCAGCCAGATCATATCTTGTAAAGTTATAATAATTAAAACATCTAGAAATAGATAAATGAATGGTCCAAAGAAATATCTGCATATATTTTAAAAGTCACAAATGTGATAATGGTAGTATCCAAAATCAGTGAAGAATATTTAATAAAAGATGACTTAGAACTGGTTCATCTTTAAAAAAGAAAAGAAAAACTAGATCTCTGTTTCATAATATACACGAATATTCCTAGATTACAAAGAACTTTATATAACAATAAATTAGTAAAGCCATAGTATGGCAATAAAGGCAGATAGAGACTGAGATACATAACATAAAGGTTATTTAATGCCAATAAAGTCCTAAAGACCCATAAATAAAAGTCATAAACAAAATCCAACTGGGAAGAAATATTTGCAACATATGACAATTAAATAATCTATTTAATCAAGAAAAGAAACACTTCAGTGGAAGAGTACATTAAAGACCCAGGCAGGCATTTCACAAAAGAAGAAATGCAAATTGACCAATGAACATATGAGAAAGTTCAATCTAATTAGGAATCAAAGAAATGCAAATTAAAACAACAAGATACCACTTTTTGCCTTTTAGATTGGCACAAGATCAAAAATAACGCTCATTGATGGTGTGGGCAAAGGGAACCAGTCCCAGTGCTGGTGGGAATGCAAAAATGGGAGCTGCTGGAGAACAAGTTGGGAATACTTATCAAAAGATTTCAAAATGTTAATTGCAGCAGTATTTATAATAGCAAAACTATTTGAAGCAGTATTCATGTTCTTCAATAGAACTGCTTAATCATAATCTGCAACTCACAATGAGAAAATTAGATCTTTGTGTTTTGATGTGGAAAGACATCTATGTTGAGGTATGAGTAAGTGGAATAAAAAGCAAATGAATGATAATAATCTGAGAGGCTGATCTCACTTTCATTAAAAGGAGAAAAAAATCTACACAGAAAACACATAACAAATAGTAGTTATCAATGAAAACAGAGATATAAAGAAGTATAAGATTAATTTTTACTTATAAACCTTCCTTTCTGTAATCAGCATTATATTTTATCAGTTTTTTAAAATGAGAAAAGGGAAAATGCTTTAAAATATGCATATTTTTGATCAAGCAATTTACTTCCAGGAATTTACCCTAAGGGAATAGATAATATGCACAATTTAGCTAAAAGAATGCTTACCCAAGCATTATTTGAGTGAAACTTGGAAATAACCTAAATGTGACCTAACAGACTATTGGTTTTGGAGAATGAAGCATATTCATATACTATAATGCTATTCAGCCATTAAAATGTAGCAATCTGACTAGAAAAGTGTCTAAAACAGTGTACCATATTTCCATTACTGTTTTGTATATATTTATTGAATGCATAATGTATGTGGAATGTACTTCTATATGCACATATGTATGATGATGCATATGAAAACTTGGAAGGAGAGTGAGATTGTGAATTAGTTTGCGTATATGAATTTCTAATTTTCCTACAATGGAAATATTTCTGTAATCAACTGAAAAAGATGGTTTTCTTGCTCATCCTAAAATAGTTCCTGATCATATTATTCATTTTAATTTTTAAAATCCCCTTTTCTAAAATGCAAGGGAAGATAATATTTAATTAGCATGTGCTATATGCCAGACATTGCCCTCAGCACTCTATATCTATTATCTCATCTAATTCTTATACTACCCAAGGCAGATGCTTTTTCCTAGAAACGAGGAATTCAGGCCACAGCATTTAAGTAACTTGTCCATAGTCATACATCTCGTAGGAGCCAGATCCAAGATCTAAATCCAAGTACTTTGACTGGCCCTTACCAACACTGCACAGAAGTAACGACCTTCTTGAAGCAAACACACACTCATCTGACCTTCTGGATCTGTTTTTTATTCTAGTCAAACTTAAAACAGTAGTCAAGCCATTGCTCTGTGTCTAACTAGACCCTAGGAAAACAGCAAAGCCACTCATGTGTCTTAACTGAGTAATAGACTTGATCCCTAAAGGTACATCCTCCAGTATCATCAAAAATCCATATATAATTTATAGCCATCCCTCCATATTCACAGTTCCTTCCATCCGTGGTTCCATGTTCAAGAACGCAAACAAGCACCATTTACTACTGATAGAGATTTGCATATATGTGGACAAACATGGTTCAAATATATGTTGTTCAAGTGTCAACTGTACTTCATTCATAACTTCATGGTGACCATCAAGGAAATGGAAGGTTCGACTGTAGCAACCAGGAGCTGACAGAATTGAAAACTCTGAAAAGGCCTGTAACTCTATGAATGGTATTTCCTGCTTTCCCTGCTCAGATTTCTAACCTCTTCCCACATTTGTCCAAAGATTCACATTTGGGGTTTTCATGTGCCTGATCTCTTAGCCAGCGTGACAAGAGGAAGCTAAGAGGAAGCATTACAAAAACATTTTGTTTTCATTTGAAATGAAAATAAAGATAATTGATTAGTGAATAAAATAGTTTTTGCTTGCTTTACAAATTTCTAACAATAGGCAAATGTTCTTCAGCACTCTATTTTCCTCAGCAGCTATAGGAATCTCTCAGGTGCCAATTTTCTATGTAGAAATTCTGGTCTATTATTCATTTCTACAACGTCAATCATTTACACAACATGAGCAAATCAGCCCAGTTCTCTCTAATCACAGGATACACCTGATTTTAAACAAAATTGTTTCCTAACATGTGCGAAGACGTGTATATAACTAGTTTCATAGAAAATTGTTTTCTTCTGAATATAGTCTTTAGGAATAAAACTCAATAGAATTGTGTGAACTTGAATTTAAAATGGTTTTATTTAATGGCTTGGAACTGTCTAAACATTGTTTACCCATTATCAGATTAGATGGTGCTTGCCTGTGTCTTTGTTTTGTTTTTGAAGTTCTTAAGATATAAGTGGACCAGCTGGCTCTGTGGGGCAGGACACTGGCTTCCAAGACTTGAAAGAGAGCTAAAGCCAAAGGGTCCTCAGGTTTCTAGGTGGAGACCCCTCAGGCTAACCCCCAGTGAGCTGAACGTTCTAGAGAGGATAAGCTGAAAATCTAAGAAGATCATTGTCTCCCCTCAACCCCCACACCAAAACACTTAACTCTTTGCAACACAGTTAGAAAATACAAATATTTACGAGAAATATGATTGAAGAGAAAAAAAGAAACCATATTCAGAGTGAAGACCATTATTTTGGGGTCTATTAAAATCAACCGCTTACCTATACCTCTTTATAAATAAAAGCTTAAGAAAGACTCAGACTCTTATTCTCTATGTGAATCAGAAAAATACTGCTTTTGTTTTATAAACTATTTTATTTTTAAATGCTGAAACATATTTAGGTCTTTTATCTCTGCCTAATCGTTCATCTGTAAGATAGCCACTTCCATCACCACACAGCAACCTCTGTTAACAGGATAACCAGTTTCTGCCATGAATAAAAGCAAATGCTTTCATAATTGTATGCAAAAGCCACATTTCCATGCACACCCTAAGTATGTAAAAGAGGAGCTAAAAAAATTTTTTTAACATACTTGGGAGATATAATTTAAATGTAACTCTAATTTACTTTAATGCTAAAACATACCTGTATTGGTAAAAAAATATGAAGTCAAACTTTATCCATAAATTATTTGATAACATTAGAAAAACATGAAAATCATCCATAGACATTTTCCTCAGTTTAGGAGCATTAAAACCTTACAGATGATATGCAATTTTTCTTTGTGGCATGTGGTTTATTATTTGAAATCTATTGGTTCATTAGGATCATATTGGTGATAGCTAGTTGTTTCAGAACATTAACTGTCCTCTCACATTACTTACAGAGATGCTGGGGACCATCTGTTCCAGCATGGGATTTAAGTATATGTCTATTGGATATCATGCTATTTATTTAATTCAGCACCCACTTCCTATTGTTGTATTTTCTTGGGGGGAAAAGTCAATTTAATTACAGGGAATAAAGATAACCTCTCCTGGCAGGTTACCCTGTCACCATGAGAGCAAAGCAAGACCTGCTTAAAGTAGGTTAGGGTGGCTAACAAGAACAGTAAAACCAACAACACTTAAGAATATTTAGCAAAGGTTTAACAGAAATAGAACAGTGAATGGCACTTTTAAAAATATTACTGTAAGCCCAGGGCTTGTCTAAATCAATCTTGGCACATCTGTCTGATGCAGACCGTAAACAGGATTAGAGCTGGATTTATCTGCTTGGCGCTAATTGTGCTCACAGTTCCTGCACATGTCCACTCTTTAAAATACTGCCCGAAAAACAAGCCTGCCCGATAGACAGCTCCCACAACAGAGTGCAGACACACTTATGGTATATTAGATGGTTAAGCAATGTGATGTCTAACAATTTTTTTTTTTTTTGGCTCTTCAGAATTACTTATCTAATCCCCTAATTAAAAATACAAAATTCTGTTTGAATACACCACATACTGAGATAAATCTGTGAAGCAAGGGACCAATAAATTTGAATACACTTTAATTGTAAGAAGAAAACACAATTTAATTGTTAATAATCAGGTTAAACCAGGGTTTAAATAAATAGGACTGCTCCAGTAAGTAATTTACTGAAAAACTATCACAGTGCATTACAAATCCTCAAGAATTCTGACTTAACATTTGTTAGCATAAAAGCTTAAGTTCCTAAATATAAACTTATCAAGAATGACAAGAAATAGAATTATCTTGTAAAAGAATACCAAAAAGTCACATTTTTGTCATACCAAATAAAAAAATTAATGTTCAATTTCCATCTGCAATTTTTTCCCACTTATTTCTAGTTATTTCTATTACACATAAATAGCTTAGGGACTTCTCTCAAGAATTTAAGCACCCAAAGATACATAGGTACTTTTGCATAAAGTCCAAAATGAACTGATTAGTCAAATAATTTAAACATTATTCTTTGTTTTGATTATTTGAAATATAGACAAAAAATATACAATTCTTTATTCAGAACATTGAATGTCTATGCTACAAAGTGACAACAATTTTAAATTACATAGTCTATGTTTAATCACAAATACCACATAAAATCAGTATATTTGAAAACAGTATAATTGAAAACAATATATATTATAGTATACTATATTATACTATAGTATAATATAATAATTGAAACTTTCAGTCACTGACAAATTTCTAATCTAAGCTCTTTTCTTGGAACTCATGTTCCAAATTGCAAACTCTTAGAAATCAAATTTTCCCTAAATCTATACCATTAATAAATGTTCATACTTATAATGTTGTTTTATATAAATAATGGTAAAATTGGCAAATTAAGGCAACCATTTAAATACCTTCAATATGTTTTCTCAGAAGGTATAGAGGATCAAAATGCTTTTTATAATAATACTAAAGATGTTATTTGCCTTTTTCACTGTGATGACATTTGCATGGATGGTGAAAAGGAAATAGTGGTTAAAATATCTGGTGTTACCATGAATCGAGGAAGTGACACTAAATTTCACTAATAATTGTTGCATTCCTCATCACTTTTAACTCAGTTTTAAAAAATATATATCACTTAACTGTCCTTGATGAAGCAGTAACACTTTAATTTTTAAAAAACTCTACCCTTTAGTAATGTCTTTTTTATACGTATTATGTGTGATATGGGAATTGTACAAAAAAGCATTTCAGCTACAAATGAAAGTGATAGTTCTCCTCAGGAAAAGAACTCACACCATTCACACTGTGACCAGCTCGATTTTGTTCGGAAAACCAATTTTGCTTGAAAGATGGGACTAACAAACTATTATACGCAAGTAGGAGTATTTGGTAAATGCTTTCTGGGAATTGAGCAAAGTGAGCTAGTCACTCAAGCAAAACAACTGAGAATGCTGTCAATGACAAAATTCTAACTTTCAAGCAAAAATCAGAATTTTGTAAAACCTGTATCTGTCACGGTGAGCTTGACATCTTCCCAATATTTAAAGAATCTTATGCTGAGATTGGCAGTGATGTTAATATATCTGATAGTGTAAAGATTTATATAATTAAATGTGTCAACATTTGGAAGCTTTACATAATTCATTAGACCAATTTTTCCAAATATTCAATGCAGGATATTATAAAATTATGCATAATTAAAGATTCAAAGTGCAAGACAGACCAATAAATTTTCAAATAGCCAACTACAGAAGTTTAATTGATATGTTTACAGATTCTGCTTTGTAACTAACATTTAAGAAATTAGCACTTACCAAGTTGTACTGTAGTATCAAAGAATATCCACAATTACCTGAAAACATTATTAAAATATTTTTCATGTTCTAAACAAATATCTGTGTGAAATTGGATTTTTCTTATATACTTTAACAAAAACAAATATATTCACAACAAACTAATGCAGAAGCAATCTTGAAAACTCAGCTGTCTTTTATTAAATCTTTCTATTAAGGAACACTGTGTCTTCTATAAAAAAAACTTATAAACTGTAGTCAAGAAAATGACACTGATTTTTCTATTGTTTTGGAAAATATTTTTTTTAGTCCAAACATTATTTATGTTAAAATGCAATGGACTTATTACTGTTATTTTTAATGAATATTTTAAATGTTTAACTTCTAACATGGTAAATATCAGAGGTATTATATATACAGAAAGGCTCTTTTTGGTTTTAAACAATTTAAGAGTGTAAAGGGCTTCCAAGACTAAAAAACCTCAAGAAACTCTGGACCTATCTATATTATTGTGAAGACAGGCCTAAGCTTAAGAAAATGCAGCCTAAAAATGTCATGATTTATGCATTCGTATTAAGATTTTATCACTAATTTTTTTAGACTGTCTGTGCAACAAATCCCTGCTACATATGAAACCTAGTGAACTAAAAGAGCAATTCAAAATTTCATATTCTATAGCATGAGTTCATCATGCAATTGTTTGGGTTTTGTCATTTTCACTTCAGTAAGAGGACTCATGTGCATCTCTTGGAATTGTGTATTACCTGATTGTATTATCTAGTTATATATTTGCCCCTGTCATTTTACACATCTACTTACATTTCTACTCCTTAGGGAAAACATTCATCAATGGGCAGTCTCTGAGAATGATATTTAGGTTAGTTAAAAGTAACTGCAGTTTTGCACTGTTGAACTTTGCCATTTGATATCAGAATACATTCTTAAATAAATGTGGTTACGTTATACATCATTTTAAGGTGCATTCCTCGATTTATGTCTTTTGCTAATGAACTGATGTTAGACAAGAAGCAAATTTGTGTGATTTTCTTATTTGAGTTCAAAATGGGTCATAAAGCAGCAGAGACAACTAGCTATATCAACAACACACTTGGCCCAGGAACTGCTAATGACTGTGCAGTGCAGTAGGGTTCAAGAAGTTCTGCAAAGGAGACGAGAGCCTTGAAGATGAGGAGTGTAGTGGCCGCCCATCAGAAGTTGACGATGACTAACAGAGCACCATGGAAAGTCGTCCTTTTACAACTGCATGAGAAGTTGCCCAAGAACTCAACCTGGACCATTCTATGGCTGTTTGGCACTGGAAGCAAACTGGAAAGGTGAAAAAGTCTGATAAGTGGGTGCCTCATGAGCTGAGCGAAAATCAAAAATATCATCATTTTGAAGTGCCGTCTTTTCTTATTCTACACAACAGCAATGAAACACTTCTCGATCAGATTTTGACATGTGACAAAAAGTGGATTTTACACAACAACCAGTGACAGTCAGCTCAGTGGTCGCACGGAGAAGAAGTTCCCAAGCACTTCCCAAAGCCAAGCTTGCACCCAAAAAATGTCACGGTCACTGTTTGGTGGTCTGTGGCCAAATTCATCCACCACAGCTTTCTGAATCCTGGCTAAACCATTACATCTGAGAAGTATGCTCACCGAATGGATGAGATGCACCGAAAACTACAACACCTGCAGCCAGCACCGGTCAACAGAAAGGGCCCAGTTCTTCTCTGTGACAACTCCTGACCGCACGTCACACAACCAAAGCTTCAAAAGCTGAACGCTTCAAAAGCTGAATGAACGGGCTACGAAGTGTTGGCTTATCTGCCATATTCACCTGACCTCTTGCCAACTGACTGCCACTTCTTCAAGCATCTTGACAACTTTTTGCAGTAAAAATGCTTTATTAACCAGGAAAACACAGAAAATGCTTTCCAAGATTTCATCAAATCCCAAAGCATGGATTTTTTTGCTACAGGTGTAAAATTATTTCTCATTGGCAAAAATGTGCTGATTGTAATGGTTCCTATTTTGATTAATAAAGATGTGTCTGAACCCAGTTATAGTGACTTAAAATTCAGAGTCTGAAACTGCAATTACTTTTGCACCAACATAAATACTGTTCTAGAGACCAACAGAAAATATGAGCTTGATTCATCTTATGGCTAACAGACACATGAAAAGATGCTCAACATCACGCATTATCAGAGAAATGCAAATCAAAACCACAATGACGTACCATCTCACGCCAGTCAGAATGGTTGCTATCAAAAAGGCTACAAACAGTAAATGCTGGAGAGGGTGTGGAGAAAAGGGAACCCTCTTACACTGGGGGTGGGAATGCAAACTGGAACAGCCACTATGGAGAACAGTGTGGAGATTCCTTCAACTGGAAATAGAACTGCCATCAGTTCAGTTCAGTTCAGTCACTAAGCCGTGTCCGACTCTTTGCGACCCCATGAATCGCAGCACGCCAGGCCTCCCTGTCCATCACCCACTCCTGGAGTTCACCCAGATGCACGTCCATCGAGTCGGTGATGCCATCCAGCCATCTCATTCTCTGTCGTCCCCTTCTCCTCCTGCTCCCAATCCCTCCCAGCATCAGAGTCTTCTCCAATGAGTCAACTCTTCATATGAGGTGGCCAAAGTACTGGAGTTTCAGCTTCAGCATCATTCCTTCCAAAGAAAACCCAGGGCTGATCTCCTTCAGAATGGACTGGCTGTATGTCCTTGCAGTCCAAGAGACTCTCAAGAGTCTTCTCCAACACCACAGTTCAAAAGCATCAATTCTTCAGCGCTCAGCTTTCTTCACAGTCCAACTCTCACATCCATACATGACCACAGGAAAAACCATAGCCTTGACTGGATGGACCTTTGTTGGCAAAGTAATGTCTCTGCTTTTCAATATGCTATCTAGGTTGGTCATAACTTTCCTTCCAAGGAGTAAGTGTCTTTTAATTTCATGGCTGCAGTTACCATCTGCAGTGATTTTGGAGCCCCCAAAAATAAAGTCTGCCACTGTTTCCACTGTTTCCCCATCTATTTCCCATGAAGTGATGGGACCGGATGCCATGATCTTCCTTTTCTGAATGTTGAGCTTTAAGCCAACTTTTTCACTCTCCTCTTTCACTTTCATCAAGAGGCTCTTTAGTTCCTCTTCACTTTCTGCCATAAGGGTGGTGTCATCTGCATATCTGAGGTTACTGATATTTCTCCCGGCAAACTTGATTCCAGCTTGTGCTTCTTCCAGCCCAGTGTTTCTCATGATGTTCTCTGCATAGAAGTTAAATAAGCAGGGTGACAATATACAGCCTTGACGTACTCCTTTTCCTATTTGGAACCAGTCTGTTGTTCCATGTCCAGTTCTAACTGTTGCTTCCTGACCTGCATATAGGTGATGGAATTCCAGCTGAGCTATTTCAAATCCTGAAAAATGATACTGTGAAAGTGCTGCACTCTATATGCCAGCACATTTGGAAAACTCAGCAGTAGCCATGGGACTGGAAAAGGTCAGTTTTCATTCCAATCCCAAAGAAAGGCAATGCCAAAGAATGCTCAAACTACCGCACAGTTGCACTCATCTCACATGCTAGTAGAATAATGCTTAAAATTCTCCAAGCCAGACTTCAGCAGTATGTGAACTGTGAACTTCCGGATGTTCAAACTGGTTTTAGAAAAGGCAGAGGAACCAGAGATCAAATTGCCAACATCTGCTGGATCATGGAAAAAGCAAGAGAATTCCAGAAAAACATCTATTTCTGCTTTATTGACTATGCCAAAGCCTTTGACTGTGTGGATCACAATAAACTGTGGAAAATTCTGAAAGAACTGCCATATGACCCAGCAATCCCACCGCTGGGCATACACACCGAGGAAACCAGAATTGAAAGAGACATATGTACCCCAATGTTCATCGCAGCACTGTTTATAATAGCCAGGACCTGGAAGCAACCTAGATGTCCATCACCAGATGAATGGAAAAGAAAGCTGTGGTACATATATACAATGGAATATTACTCAGCCTTCAAAAAGAATACATTTGAATTAGTTCTAATGAGGTGGATGAAACTGGAGCCTATTATACAGAATGAAGTAAGTCACAACAAAAGACACTAATACAGTATACTAATGCATATATATGGAATTTAGAAAGATGGTAACAATGACCCTATATGTGAGACAGCAAAAGAGACACAGATGTATAGAACAGTCTTTTGGATTCTGTGGGAGAAGGTAGGGGGGCAGGGGATGATCTGAGAGAATAGCATTGAAAAATGTATATTATCATATATGAAACAGATAGCCAGTCCAGGTTTGATGCATTAGACAAGGTGCTCAGGGCTGGTGTACTAGGATGACCCAGAGGGATGGGATGGGGAGGGAGGTGGGAGGGGTTTCAGGATGGGAAACACATGTACACCCATGGCTGATTCATGTCAATGTATGCCAAAACCCAGTACAATATTGTAATTAGCCTCCAATTAAAATAAATAAATTTTAAAAGTAATAATAAAAAATTAATTCATCTTAATGGGGCTTCCCTTGTAGCTCAGTCAGTAAAGAATCTGACTGCAGTGGAGGAGACCTGGGTTTGATCTCTGGAGTGGGAAGATCCCCTGGAGAAGGAAATAGCAAACCACTCCAGTATCCTTGCCTGGAAAATCTCATGTACAGAGGAGCCTGGTGGGCTGCAGTCCATGGGGTCGCAGTCAGGCATGACTGAGTGGCTAACACTAACTAATCTTATAATCTAGTCTTTTTTGGCATTACCAGTTATGTATATCAATTCATATAGAATTATAGTTCATATATATGCTACTAAATGATCCTTGGGCAGATTCCCCATGAACCCCAGAAGTATGGTGATCAGTCTTCCTTTTTCTAGTTCTCAGTAATTCATTTCAACAATATCTTCACCGCCCTCCTCATCTCTAATCTCTGAGTCCAACCCCAGCTCAGTGCTTCAAACAAGGCAGCTGCTGCTGCTAAGTCAGGTCAGTCGTGTCTGACTCTGTGCAACGCCATAGATGCCAGCCCACCAGGCTCCACCATCGCTGGGATTCTCCAGGCAAGAACACTGGAGTGGGCTGCCATTTCCTTTTCCAATGCCTGAAAGTGAAAAGTGAAAGTGAAGTCGCTCAGTTGTGGCCCACTCTTAGTGACCCCATGGACTGTAGCCTACCAGGCTCCTCCGTCCATGGGATTTTCCAAGCAAGAGTACTAGAGTGGGGTCAAACAAGGCTAGGTGTCCTATAAAAGTTTGCTACTGACTGTATTTACCATCAATCAGATAATATCTTAATGATGGTGTATGCATTTCAACCTCTGAACCTTTGCTCCTTCATTTCCCAACAAATGGAAGGCCTTCTTGACTCTAGTCTTTTCAAACATTAACCATCTGTCAGAGCTCATGGAGCCCCTCCTCCAAGAAACATCCATCATTTTCCAGTCCCTCTGAACTCCTACTGCCCAGTACTACTCAGCTGAAGTCTAGTCATATATCAGAGGTTCCTAACTTCAGAGATGAAGGCACAAAGGTCCTTCAAAGCCTTTTGAGAATTTAAGTTACATATATTGTTTCCCACATAAGTTAAATGGTGGTTTAAAAAAATAACAACAGGGGAGGGATTAGAGAAAGATCAGACTATAATAGTTTAGAATAAATTCAAAAGTTTATTTCATTAACATGATTGAACACTAACATTCCAGGCACTTCTGTGTGGGTATTAAAATGCTAATATTAATAGAGCAATCTCCATGGATAACTGTTCCTAAGAGAAACAAAGGTTAAGGAGTTCATCTTTCTTGGCCTGGAACTTGCTGGACTGTGGCAACAGGACTAAGTCACATCAATGGCTTCTATTGCCAGCATCTAAGGACAACGCCTGTGCATGGGTTTTCCTGCCTGGTAAATGCCCTTTATATTTCACAGTCCAAGCTGACTCACTGATACTCTTTTCTTCTGAGGACCTCAAAGACAGTCATAATGCATCGGTTTTCACCTCCACCATTAGTAGCAATCAATGCCCTACCTATGCAGGTCCCATCCCCCATCATCTCACAGTAGTCATGGTGAAGTTCCCCTCAACCTTCCAAATAATCTAAAGGGTTTGACTACTGAGAGACACTAAAAGGCTCAGTTTAATACCACTCCCATTCAGTTTTACCTTTAAGACTATCATTATTTGATCCTAAGAAGCCAAAAAAGCATTCAGAATAACCAATCTAAATCCAGGCTATCTGAAATTAGCACATGCAGATTTGTATTGCTGCAAGGAAGTAGAACCACTGTGTGAGAGACTAAAGTTATAATTTTCACCTGATAAAGATTGGTCTTAGTACCAGGAAAGGAAAGTTCATCTGAGGAGCCAAGGCAGCTAGGAACAGAACGCTAGCATCCTGATCATCCAAAATGAACTGGAAGAAATTCACCTAATCAGCCTCCAGGACACTTGAACTTACCATTAGTCTACCTTCTGGATGATAGAAATGGCACACCTGTGGTCAAGGAACCACTGTGTGTGTGAAGGAAACAAGGGGAGAAAATAAAAAGAAATTGCCAGAAGCTACTTGTATTGAACAGACAGAAGTAAACTTAAATACAAATATATTCACAATAGACAAAGTATGGAAACAATCTAAGTGTCCATTGATGTATAAATGGATACAGAAAATGTCTCTCATACAGATAAAACACAGTGGGATATTATTCAGCCATTAAAAAAGAAACCTTGCCTTTGGGATAGCTTGGATGGATCTTGAGGGCATTATGCTAAGTGAAATGTCAAAGAAAGACAAATACTGTATGATCTCACTTGTATGTGGAATCTTTAAAAATCTTAAAAAAAAAAAAAAAAAAAAAAACCCACAAGCTCACAGAGAATGGACTGGTGGTTACCGGAGGCAATGGGAAAGGGGTAGGCAGAATGGGTGAGGAAGGTCAAAAGGTAAAAATGTCCAGTTTTTAAATAAGTCATGGGGATGGTGATACAGTCACTCAGCATGGTGACTATAATTAATAATATTCTATTGCATATTTGAAAGGTGGATCTTAAAAGTTCTCATCACAAAAATTAAAATTTTGTAACTATGTTTGGTTATGGATGTTAATTAGACATTGTGGTGATCATATCAAAATATAAACAAATATTGAATTGTGTTAAACATCTAAATCTAATATATGTTACATGTCAATTACATCTCAAAAAATACACATTGAGATATTCTAAAAATATTTGCAGGCCTAGACTTAGTGGAGACAAAGGAAAAGTGAAATATTTTCATGTAGCTGATCAGTTTTATTAAAAATCCAACTTAATAACTTGCAAGACAAAGTTCATGTTTATTTTTAATAGGCTAGGCACATGGGTGATGTGGGGGTTTATTTCATTTCCACCATTAAAAGCATATACTTGACAAACATTGTTAGGTTTCTGCGTTATTTTCAGCATTCAAAAACTCTATATATTCAGTGGGAATTGATCCACAAAAGAAATACTAAAATGAAGTTACCAATATAATGTAGTCAAATATCCTTTTACATTTATTTTCAGTTGGACTTAGGCAAAATGTAAAAATAAAAAGCAAAACTACGTTTTAATAAACACACATACAAAAACTACAAATAATGCTAGACAGTTGACACCATATAGGCTCCTACACACACAAAATATGATCTTCTACCACCTATTTGAAACGAAATTTTTAAAGCTATTTTGGAGTAGTACTTAGAAGTTGCTTTTTTTCCTGAAAAAGCCTGAAATTGATTCAAAGAGTCTGATATGAAAATAAGCTCAATGTTTGACCTTAATGTTCTATATATACACTCTACACATATGGTATTTATTCAGCTATGCTCTCAATTAAAGAACTTTAAAATAACAGTTTCTTCTCCATGCCTTTCATCATAATCATTCTTATTATGTACTACATGATTAGTGCTATGATAAAAGGTACCACAAGTAGTACTATGATAAAAGGTCAAAGGTAAAGGTAAAAATGTATGACTTGACAATGTGAAACTTTTAGAGAAAACAACATTTTTGATCAAGTACATATTTAGTTACACCATATAACATGTAATTGAAGCAAAATAGCTTGTAGGATTAAAGCGAGCCATCTTCCCCACTGCACTATGATACTACTGTCAGTAATTTTTTTAGAAAGATAAATTTGATATCAATACGAAGTGACACCACTGCATCGAACCTTAATTTCACTCACAGTAAGAAGTCACAGGATTAAATAACACTGTGCAGTCTTTTAGAAAAGTTTATTGCTTCCAGATGGATTCAAGTTTCCTTTCAGCCCTGATTACATCCAATATGCACAGGGTGCCAACGTTATAAAGGACAGAGTCAAAAATATCATTTATATAGATAGCAAGGGGCAGGGCGGAGGAACTCTGGCCTGTAAATAGACTGTGCTGATCGGGTTTTGACTATTCTTAAGAAATGATAAGAAACGTTTAATAAAAAACAAATACCATACTATGTAAACATCTTGAATGATGCCTGCTCCACAGAAAAACACAGATCGACAGCACAGTATGCATGAGGCGACTCTTGCTCCGAGCTGCATGCTCTCTGCCCCCATGTTGGGCTGTGCCATGTGTCACACTGCATGCGGCTTGCCACCAAGACGTCCACCTGTGCCTCTGCGGCAGAAGAGGCATCTCTGTTTATTTCGTTTAATACACTGTTGCATATCAGCCACGGTGATCAGATACAAAGGCCTTCAAAAACACCGACTACTTAAGGCATGTTTGCAAAGTTTAAGGATGCAAGTAAGTCACTACTTCTATTTAAAATAGCATTTTCTTAAGCAACCGAAGTATGACTACCATAAAAAATAAAATCCTTTTCATAAAACCCAGACAAAAAAGCTCTCCCTGTAATGTGGATTAAAAAATAAAACCACATCTGCTCTATCTAGTCTATGAGAGAAAAGCAATAAAAATTCATGACTGAGGAAGGATTTCAGTCTGGAGGTTGGGAGCCAACTTTTTAAAATACAGTACAATTCTAATAACACTTCCATTTTCTTATATTCAATTTTCCAAATGTTCTGCAAGTGTTATACAAATTACAAATTTGACTGAATATAAATGTTAAGCAATTTATTATGTATCCTTCAAAACAGATTAGCAATTTAAATACAATTATGGTCTCAAAGCTTGAAAGAAGAGAGAAATGATTAATTTCTGAAAGGACATAAAATCTTCTTGTTGGAGAAACACTAGGACAAGTGGTACTACAATAATTCCTACTAACACCTAACTTTCTTCTGTGGATACTCAACCAAAACTAAGACAAATACCATTACAGCGCTTTACTACTCACATTCTCTTCAGAGAGAAGTGATTTCATTTATATAAGGGTTATAAATGAGTGTTAGAGTTTCAAGTGATTTTCATGGAAGTTTTGGACTTTTATTTTCAATTAATTTTATACATGATACTTTAAATATATTATGAGTATCAAAAATTTTTATTTTATTTACATTTAATTAGTGGCAATATCCTTGATCAGTTGCATGAAAATGCTCTAAGACAGGTGATGATCAAAAGAGGATGAAGTTATACTAAAAACCGACAAAGTTACATGACAAGTCAATAACAGGTCAATGAAACAGAGTCCAACTGATTAGGCTGCCAGGCACTAACGTAGATAATGGGCTTTGTGTCAGCAGATGACTCAGTCATTAAATATTTCTGATAGTTCAAATACTAATCTGTGTTTAACTATCACTAATCAAACAGTGCTTTGTTTTTGATAATGGTCAGCTATTCTTAAACTAGTCACACTGTCTCCTAAACAATACATATTTGAGTGAAAAATGATTTGAGATTCATTTCTTTCAATAATTTCTAACTGGACACTTTCCACATGCCAAACTTGCTCTAAAAGAGAAAAGCCTATTAGATAGAGATCTCCCCAGACTACCCAATGATCATTGAATAAAGATTGAAAAAATAAATAAGGGAGCAAGCTATGTATTGTTACTGATCCAAAATCTCTCATCTGCAATTCTAAAATCCCCAAAGCTCTGAAGATTATTTTTTTGTAAATCATTTGGCAACAAAACCCGAACTGACCTCATTTTGTCCCAAAATTGGACCTGAACTGACAATGAGATTTTAAGTCTTTATTTATACCACTTGGCATAGATATTCTTAATGTTTCACTCAAAAATATCAATGTTTGAATATTCAATGCTACCTGAGGCTGGTTGTGAGTATTACATACACATAAACTTATGCTGCTTCTTAGCTTTCTAAAATCGGTTAATAGCTGAATTTTCACATAGCTGGTTCCCAGGGTTGCTGAGCAAGAGGAAAAAGTATAAAGGCCTAGTGGCAAGAGCATACTTGGCATATTCCAGAAACAGCAAGATGTGGCTGGAGTTAGTAAGAAAACAGGGAGGGTAAAACACAAGAATATAAAGGTTGGAAGCAGGCAGACCATGCAGGCGTATGTAGGCTATAGAAAGAACTCTGGATTTTAGCCTGAAAAAGATGTGAAGTCGTTGGAAGTTTTTGAGCAGAAGAAAGAAGTAATCTGACATATACTTTAAAAGTAAAATTCTACCTGATACATACAGAATAGACTGACAGAGGACATGGTTAGAGATAGCCTTGTTTAAGGAAGAGAGATTGTTTAAGGAGGCTTAAAAAATACTCCAGGTGAGAAATGACAGTATCTCATACTGAGATGGTGGCAGCAATCCTGTTCAGTTTCAGATACATTTCAAAGAAAGAGGCAACAGGATGTGCTAAAGGACAGGATATAGAGTGAGAGTGGGATCTAGCATATTCCAAAGCATTTGGCATGGACAATTAGAAGGATGAAATCTTCATGTACTGAGATCTATAGGAGGTACATAGTTGGAGGCTGCAGGAAAGAATGTGGAGGTTGCTTTAGCACAAGATAAGTTTGAGAACTCTATTAGACTTCTAAGTTGAAATTTAAGTAGGCAGTTAGGTTCATAAATCAAGAATTCTGAGAAGAGGTTTAAGCTAGAGATATACATTTGAAGGTCAAGGGGATTTAGATAATATCTGAAACCAGAAACTAGAGGAGGCTGAACCAGAGAGAATGAAAATGGGCAATGAGGTCAGAAGATAGTGGTGGAAAAATGAGAAGAGCCAAGAGAAGTGTCTGAGAAGGAGCAGGCCAGTGGGGTAGGCGGGGAACCCAAAGAGTGACCTCGGAGCAGAGAAAGTTGTATCAGGGAGCATTGCATGATTAGCGGTCAAACTCTGTTCATAGGTGAAGTCAGATGAGGGCTCAGTGAGCTGTGGAGTGACAAGAGTCAAAAGCCTGATCACAGAAGATTCAAGATCATAGAAGATTCAAGAAAGAAGGCGAAACAAGGTAAGACTGAATGTATAACATGTCTAACTAAACTAAAATGTTGGTGGTGGGGCGCACCAATGAAATAGTACTAAACATTCTACATGGATTATCGCAATTAATCTTTATAGATGGTTCTATAAAATAGAAAATTTCTCACTTTACAAATGAGGATATAGAAGGTATGCAGGTGCCAATGATCTTTATAAGAATGCTGGCGTTTTATCTAAGCAGTTGTTTGATTATCAAAGCACATTCTCTTATACTACTATACAGCTTCCTAGGAAATAACCATACAAAATAAATACTGAGAAAGTGACAAAGTCTCCTCAGAAAGGGCCCTGGTGTGGAGTCAGGAGACCTCTGTGTTAGCTCTGGTTTTGTCACCAATCTTGAGGAAAATGCAGTACCTTTTGAACTTAATAGCTCATTCCTAAAATAAGGGTATTGGAACAGATTTGTTCACTTATGCAGTCAGTCACTATGTACTGATTACGAATTTGCTGGACACAAGTCTAGTTGTGAAAGAAACAAAGGTGAAAATGTAGGAACTTACCCTGTAGAGAGGAAGATGACAAATGTTTAATACAATTGAAAGTTTCTTTCAACGCTAAAATGCTACCCCAGTTGTTAAATATTAATAATAGATAAAAATCCCATTCCAGGCTAGTGCAAAGAGGTTCAGATTTATTATATCACCGCAAACTCACAGCACTGTAAGCTGGGAACTGTTGTTATACTATATCCTGTTTTATAGACTGGTGGGGGGCAAGGAGAAATAAGCTTAGAGCTGAAATAGCTTGCCCCACAGTTATATAGGAAGTGACAAAGCTCAAATTCTAAGAGACAGTATGACTCCAAAAACCCATGTTTCCATCACTCTCAATAGCACAGAAAGTTAATACTGTAACTGCTCATTTTACTGTTGTTTACCTCTTCCCTCTTATTTTTCTTGATGGGTCTCTATTCAAAATGGGAAACAGGAGGGCATTAGAGAGAAAAAGAAAAAAGGAAAAACAATGAAAGACAAATTGCAGAAGTAGAAATGAACACTGATATAAAGACAAAAATCAAGAAAACCAAATAAGCAGAGCAACATGACCAAAAAAAGAGATTTGAGAGGCACGTGAAGGAGAGCGAAGCGGCAGCCCTGAGGCCTGGCTCAGGTCAGTGACCCAGCAGGTGCCACGTGGCTTCAGTAAAGAACGGACTGGTCTGGTGAACAAGGGCTCCTCTGAAGGGCCTGGGCTCTCCCATTCTCTCAAACATACTGCTGGCTTATCAATGCTACTGAGAATCAACACTTCTAATGAATCTAATGAAATAAATATGGTCTGTAAAATACTTCAGAAAGGAGCTCCAGATACTTGCTCACACTTTCTGGTATAACCGTGGTAACAAGCAAAGGATTCTTTAGGATTCAGAGGTGAAACCATTACCAGAGGTCTGAGAAGGGCAAAGGAGACTGAGATGAGCTGCCTGATCATACTACTACCAAGGCTGCCCTCTGAATTTCAGCAGGCAGCTAGCGTCCATCTCCACTCTTCACATCAGGGGTGTCCAGCCAGGACCAGGCACACGGGGACCCTCACTGGCTGGGAGCTATTTTATCTTCCCAAGCTTTCCACATCAAGCCTGAGTAGCTCAGTTGTGTCCGCCTCTTTATGACGCTATGGACTGTAGCCTATCAGGTTCCTTGGTCCATGGGATCTTTCAGGCAAGAATACTAGAGTGGGGAGATCTACCCCAGGGGATCTTCCCAACCCAGAGATCAAACCTGCATCTCCAGTGTCTCCTGCGCTGGCAGACCAATTCTTTACCCCTGCGCCACTGGGAAGCCCTGAGCTTTCCACATAGAATGATGATATGAGAAGAACTGGATATTTTCAAGGAACAATTCTTATAGCTGGCATTTTCCCCTAGTATTCTAAAGATTATTTAGGGATCATCTTTATAAATTGTGGAGACAAGAAACGTATCTCCCACTAGAAAATTTTAGTCCCAAAATCTAAGTGCTTACTATATGCCAGGTGCTTTCTGACCCAACTGTTACAGATTTAAGGATGACGGATATGGTCTTTCCCCATTGAGGGTCAGTACACTGGGGAACAGAAGCATTGTAGGTAGCTAGTCATCTTGTGGGACTTCACCAGAGTCTTATTTCCAAATTATTCCTTTACAAAAGGATATTGGGACCCATCGGAGATTTTAAGAAACAACCACTCCATCTGTTTTGTCGTTCTGGTTTTTTACCCAGAGCACCTTCTCAACATAGATTCAGATCCATTCACATATTCCACAGGCATCTTTTAAAAAACAGTCTTGCATTAAAAGGTGAGATTACAACTAAATTTTCCTCTGAAAAATGTGCTTTTATTTTCTTTTAAAAACTCTTCTTTATTAGCTGAACTTCTACAAGTATAGTCAGAAAAAAAAAAACATTTTAAAGCTGTAATTTTTATTTGCCTGAAATTAGTTCTCTATTCCAACTGTTTCCTTCGTTAACTTCTATTAAGCATCTAAGAATAACTAACTAGATAGGAACTATTGTATTCAGAAGCTCAGCTCCCTCCCAACTATCAGCAAGTATGAAGCTAATACTAAGCAGTGAAACTTTTCTTTACATATTTGCTAAATTACTTTACTACACATTTATTCCATTAACATGCCACCCACCATGCAAGAAAGCAGCCAGTTTTTCCTGAAAGCAGTATAGTACAGAAACACAGAGAATGAAAAGTGACATGACATGCCTGCCAAGCTAGGAACTAAATCAGATACTCCATCTCACCTGCCGCTGCTGCTGCTAAGTCACTTCAGCCATGTCTGACTCTGTGCGACCCCATAGACGGCAGCCCACCAGGCTCCCCCGTCCCTGGGATTCTCCAGCCAAGAACACTGGAGTGGGTTGCCATTTCCTTCTCCAATGCAGGAAAGTGAAAAGTGAAAGTGAAGTTGCTCAGTCCTGTCCTACTCTTAGCGACCCCATGGACTGCAGCCCACCAGGCTCCTCCGTCCATGGGATTTCCCAGGCAAGAGTACTTGAGTGGGGTGCCACTGCCTTCTCCACCATCTCACCTAATTCTAAGTTATCTTCAGCTTATGGTGATAGTTAAACGAGACAGCATCCTTGGTACAAAGACCAAGCAGTCCCTCAGAGAGGTGAAGGGCTTATCAAAGACAGTTGTCAAGGGCAGAAGACTGGACTTTAAAGCTCACAATCTTTTTCCTCTGTTCTACAGACCAGAAGGGCTTACAAAGTAACAACCTTGTTACTAAAGTTGTTTTACTAAATGCTTTATAATTAGGCTTTGAGAAGATATGGTTCCTCTCAAAGAATGGGTTCACACTTCAGCAGATTTTTTGATGTCTTTCTGAAAACCCAAGTTAAAAGCAGCACTTGAGGTTCTATTAAGAAAAAGGTCCCAAAGACAAGCAGCAGAGATAAACAATTAAAAGCTATGGCCTCTTAGCAAAGTGGCTGGAATCCAGGCTCTGCCCCTTACTACCTGTGTGACCTTGGATAAGTTACTTGAATTCTTTCTTTTCAGTTTTCTCATCTAGAAAATGGGGATTAGAATAGCCTCTACCTCTAAGAATTGTTGTGAAGAGTTAATGAGCTAATATGTAAAATTCTGGGAACAGTTCCTGGTACATACGATGTGCCATACAAGTGTTTACTACTATTATATTATTATTACCTTTTTTTTTAATTTTTATTTTTACTTTATTTTACTTTACAATACTGTATTGGTTTTGCCATACATTGACATGAATCCACCACGGGTGTACATGCGATCCCAAACATGAACCCCCCTCCCACCTCTCTCACCATAACATCTCTCTGGGTCATCACCGTGCACCAGCCCCAAGCATGCCGTATCCTGCGTCAGACATAGACTGGCGATTTGATTCTTACATGATAGTATACATGTTACAATGCCATTCTCCCAAATCATCCCACCCTCTCCCTCTCCCTCTGAGTCCAAAAGTCCATTATACACATCTGTGTCTTTTTTGCTGTCTTGCATACAGGGTTGTCATTGCCATCTTTCTAAATTCCATATATATGTGTTAGTATACTGTATTGGTGTTTTTCTTTCTGGCTTACTTCACTCTGTATAATCGGCTCCAGTTTCATCCATCTCATCAGAACTGATTCAAATGTATTCTTTTTAACGGCTGAGTAATACTCCATTGTGTATATGTACCACAGCTTTCCTATCCATTCATCTGATGATGGACATCTAGGTTGTTTCCATGTCCTGGCTATTATAAACAGTGCTGCGATGAACATTGGGGTACATGTGTCTCTTTCAATTCTGGTTTCCTTGGTGTGTATGCCCAGCAGTAGGATTGCTGGGTCATAAAGTAGTTCTATTTGCAATTTTTTAAGGAATCTCCACACTGTTCTCCAAAGTGGCTGTACTAGTTTGCATTCCCACCAACAGTCTTGCAGTCACCACACATAATACCTGCACCAGATAAACCATGAAACTAGCATGTACAACAGAACGGTACTAGGAAAGAATGATTACAGTAGGCCTCTTCCCTCACTTAGAATACAAAAATGCTCTGGCTTTGTTTTGAATTTATAAAGGTAGCTCCTAAAATCAGTGGGCATCCTAACTGCCTTCCCTAAAGCAGATGTGGAAACACCTCCCTTGTTACAAAGGATCTTATGGAATAGGTTAGGAGAAAAGCAGAAACTGAGGGCATAAGACAATATTAGGAAGATAAATTAGAAATAACAGGAAGACTTACCTAGACTTTCATCACATAATCAAGACAGAACATTTTTTAATTACCTAATTATGCATCTACAGTGGCCCTAAATGAAATGCTGTTTTTTGTGGCTTTATCCATTGAAAAATAAGATCTGTTCCCATTATTTAACTTAAAAATCTTTTAAATTAAGAAATAAAGGAAGAAGAAAGAAATAATGGTAACAGGAAAAAATTACCAGCAGCTGACTCACATGTCACTACTCCTCTAATTGTAGGCACAAATATTTTCCCAAATATTGTGGGAAATCTATCAAGTTCAATTTGTATTCATCCTGAAAGGGATAACGTGCTCCACTCACAATGCAAGGTCTTCATCAATTCTACCCCACCAATGGCAAACAATGGTTTTGACAAAGACTAACGATGATCTTGGTGATAACTTGCTGTTTGGACTATGACTATTGACAAACTCTTATTTTAAAACTTCAAACCTCAAAAACCGACACCATCAACTTCAGAAATTTTTATAAGGACCTCCACAACCTTGTAACTATTTAAGAAATCATTAATACAGTGCTTCTCAGAGTTCCAGATGATTCTAGACCTTCTGTGACAGAAACTAAATGAGCTCTGATTTCTTTTATCTATTTGTCATATCTATTGGTGCTTTAACATGCCCTTGGAATGAAGAGATAAAAATTACAGAAACCACTGCTTTGGTATGGCTACTCGTTCAAGTAACTGCACTCTCATAGCACGCAATTTATTCAGAGTTACTAGGATACTTGAAGATCAGGCATAAGTTCGTTTGTTTAAAATGCTCTATTTTCAATGGATATTATATTTTTAAAAGACACATTCTCAAAAGCCTTAGTATATTAGGGTTTGGAATTCTAGAAATACTTTCCAAAAAGTTGTTTAAAGAACTTTCTAAAAAATAATGAGGGCTATTTCTGCTCTTTAAGGGGATAGATGAGCTAAAATTGATACAAGTTCATTTTTCTTTTAATGTATTTTAGAATTACATTATTTTTCCAATACATGTATGTAGTTGCTACCTATACAAGATTATTATAATCTCTCTCAGGTAATTACTGCTGAGATCAGCAGTTTAATGTCCTTTGTTTGCCAAATTTTTGTTTTCCCAAGGACCAATCCCACTCTATAAAGATGTGTTTCCAGGATACATATAATTACGCTGGGTATAACATCTGTTGCTTTGCATGTTCAGAGGCTTACTAAACCAAGGTACGAACACGCTTCTATGCCTACTTTAGGAGAATGGCTAAAATATTAAAAGCTTAAAGATTCAGTAGAAATTTTTTAAAGCAGTATTTATCAAAAGTAAAAGCTAATTCTAATTTAAATATTTCCAAATAAATTAACTCATTTTAGCCCTTATTTAGAGAAATGTTAGCCCCAAAGTTATATCATTTTTAAATATCATCACTTAATAATCCTGAGATTTATGTTTCCTATAAATTCATATAGGAATCCTAGTGAAGTTTCTACTTCAGTTATCTCTCAGAAGCAGACTATCTAACCAGAAACAAATGAAAACCAAAAACAAATCCCTTTACTCCAGGACAACAAAGAAATTAATAATGGTGACCTCTTTTCTGTGCTTCACCCTTTTATAGCACAGCAGATTTAGATAACAGATAAAAGAGCACTGCCCTTTCAAATGTAGGTCAGGATTCTGGTCGCACCACAGAGATGAACTGTTCCGACTTAAATAAAGCAGAGGACCACCGACCCAAATCACTTCTCTGTGTGACCTTTTAAGGTTGCCCAACAGTCTGATGGTCCTGAGAACTTCCAAATATGCAAATATTTATTGGCAAGGTTTACCAGAAAGATACAAAGTGAACACTGATTTCAGCACTGAAACCTGAAATAAGCCCTAATAAATGGGAAGTTGGGGGGGGGGGGGAGGAATCAGACACAGTTATATCTCACCATTCATAGTCATAGACAAAAAAATTGAAGTTCTAAGTTCATTGTGTTTTCAGAAAATTTTAGGACAAGCAAATTCATGAGTCTCAGTGTACTCAAATGTATTTCAGAATTTTTGAGATCTGAGCTTGTTATTATATAACTAAGGTTGTTATTTGGGCTTCATTTAGACTGATGAGATATCAGTCACACAGATTTAGAGTTGAGGAAACCTACTTAAATTTTTAAAAAAATCATTCCAAACCATTTTAATATGTTTTAGCTCACTCCATTCTTCTAAAAATTCTTATTTCTCAGTGTTATATATCATTTGATGTAGCCAACCATTATATTAAAAATCAAAAAGAAACAAACCAAAAAATCTCACCTCACCGTTAACAGGAATTTTGGGGGAGGAGGTAAAACCCACTTTCAGGATTGGAGAAGATTTAGCTAAAGGAGTAATATAGTAAATAGTTTTGTTTGGGATTGAATTCTGTCTCTCCAAAATTCATATGCAGAAGTTCTAACCCCCCAGTGTGACTATATTTGGGGCTTTAAGGAGTAATTAACTTTAAATTAAGTCATAAGGGTGCTCTCTAGGGGCTTCCCAGATGGCAGTAATGGCAAACAGTCTGAGACACAAGAGACATGGGTTCAATTCCTGGGTCAGGAAGATCCCCTGAAGTAGGAAATGGTAACTCATTCCAGTATTCTTGCCTGGAAAATTCCATGGACAGAGAAGCATGGCAGACTACAGTCCACTGAGTCACAAAGCGTTGGAAACAATTGAGCAATTGAGCACAGGACAAATAGTATCTAGTCTGATAGGACTTGTGTCCTTAAAAGAAAAGGAAGATTTACATTCCCACCAACAGTGCAAGAGGGCTCCCTTTTCCCTACACCCTCTCCAGCATTAACTATTTGGGGATTTTTTGATGATGGCCATTCTGATTTTTCTAGTAGTCATGTATGGATGTAAGAGTTGGACCATAAAGAAAGCTGAGTGATGAAGGATTGATGCTTTTGAACTGCTGTGTTGGAGAAGACTCTTGAGAGTCCCCTGGACTGCAAGAAAATCCAACCAGTCAATCCTAAAGGACATCAGTCCTGAATATTCATTGGAAGGACTGATGCTGAAGCTGAAGCTCCAATACTTTGGCCACTTGATGCAAAGAACTGACTCACTGGAAAAGATCCTGATGCTGGGAAAGACTGAAGACAGGAGGAGAAAGGGATGACAGAGGATGAGACGATTGAATGGCATCACCAACTTGATAGACATGTGGCGTGCTGCAGTCCATGGGGTCACAAAGAGCTGGACATGACTGAGCCACTGAACTGATTCTGACTGGTGTGAGGTGATATCTCATTGTACTTTTGATTTGCATTTCTCTAATAATGACTGATGTTGAGCCTCTTTTCATGTATTTATTAGACATCTGTATGTCTTCTTTGGAGAAACGTCTGTTTAGATCTTTTGCACACTTTTTGATTGGGTTGTTGTTCTGTTATTGAGTTGCATAAGCTGCTTGCATATTTTCTACGTAAGACAGGATGAAGCTCCCTTAAAAACTAGGAAAAAAAACTACCATGTGACCCAGCAATCGCAATACTGGGCATATACCCCAAGAAAGCCATAACTGAGAAAGACAGGCACGACAATGTTCAACGCAGCACTATTTACAATATCAGCAGCAGCAGCAGCAGCAGCAGGACAAAGAAGCAACCTAGATGTCCATCAACAGATGAATGGATAAAAAAGTTGCGTGTACACTGGAGAATTAGTCATAAAATGGAACACATCTGAGTCAGTGCTAACGAAGTGGATGAACACAGAGCCTGTTATACAAAGTGAAGTAACTCAGAAAGAGGAAAAAATACCGTATTTTATTCCATATATATGGAATTTAGAAAGATGGTACTGATGAACCTATTTGCAGGGTGGCAACGGAGATGCAGACACAGAGAACAGACTTATAGACACAGTGGGGGACAGTGTAGGAAGGAGAGGGTGGGATGAATGGGAAGCGTAGCATGGAAACATATACACTAACATATGTAAAATAGACGGCCAGTGGAAATGTGCTGTATGACTCAGGGAACTCACACTGGGCTCCATGACAACCAAGCGGGGCGGAATGAGATGGGAGACAGGAGGCTCAAGAGGGAGGGGACACACATATACCCGTGGCTGATCCATGTGGATGTATGGCAGAAACCAACACTATATTGTTAATCATCCTTCAATTAAAATTTTTTTAATTTTAATTATAAAAATAAAAGAAAAGAAACATTAGCGATCTAGGAAAGACTACGCGAGGGCACAATGAGAAGGTGGCCATCCAAGAGCTAAGGGAGTGAGGCCTCACCAGAAACCAGCTCTGACATCACCTTGATCTTGGACTTACAGCCTCCAGAACCATAAGAAAAAAGTCAATTTCTGTTGTTCAAACTGCTTCATCTATGGTGTTGTGTTATGGCAGCCCTGACAGACTAATATATCATCCTTCTTTAACTTAAGTTTTAATTTCTTCTTTAGAGTCTCCAAATTTTCTAGAGCGTGTGACCTTGTATCTCACCACAACATCAAGCAAAATATAGCAAATAAGAGAAATGAATCGTTTTCCTTTTTTCCTTCTATGTTCCAGTATTTCCAAATGTGAACACTGAAGAATACTGAATGCCAAGGGAGAAAACCCTTTAAATAACTGCTTAGGTTGTCATTAACTCGGAAGCGAGAGCTATATTAGGAGGATACTAAACTATTTTGGGTGGGAATTAATCAGGATAGCTTCACGGATGGCTCAGTTGGTAAAGAGTCTGCCCACAATGCAGAAGACCCAGGTTCAATCCGTGGCTTGGGAAGGAGAAGGAAATAGCAACCCACTCCAGTATTCTTGCCTGGAAAATCCCATGGACAGAAGAGCCTGGCAGGCTACAGTCATTGGGGGTCGCAGAGAGTCCAACACAACCTAGCAACTAAACCACAATCAGGATAAGCAAGGGATGCAACCCAACCCAGAAATGACAGATGGGGGTAACTGAGAAACGTGTGCAAGACTTGAAAGTATCATTTACAATATGCTTCATTTTGCCTTCTGCCTTCCTGTGGGATCAAATAGAAAACCTCTCAAAAGTTCTTCATATTTTTGTTCCCACTGGTTCTTTAAAACTCTGTACTGGAACTAGAAGCACTGCTTCCTTGAGCTCCTAAACTGAGGAGGACCCAGTATGGCTATACCTGGAAAACTAAGGGTCAAGACTGACTCAGGATTAAGTAGAGAAACAGGTCAGTTTGAAAAGGTTCCGGACTTCTCTGGCGGTCCACTGGTTAGGACTCTGTGCTTCTAATACAGGGGACATGGGTTCGATCCCTGGTCTGGGAAGTTCTGCATGCTGTGTGGTACAGCCAAAAATAAAGAGAAAAGAATAGGTTCACCAAAGCCCAGAAGTGATCAACCAGAAAAAGGGCCCTTCATCTACCTCCTCACCTCCCCGCTACCACCCCGTCTCTTGCTAATGCTGCTCCCAAATCAGCCTCTGGCCTGGGAGCTCAAGTTCTCATGTGAGGGGCGGAGGGAGGGTATTAAGAAGGTCCCATATGGAGAAAGATTTTGCCTCAGGCAAACGCCCTCCCTTCTTAGCACTCACCCTCATGCTTGTCCGCTCCTATACTCACACATGACTTAAGAGTCTCAGAAGAAAGCTCTGGAGTGTGGCAATCAAAAAAGAGAAGAGAAAGAAAGGCGTCAGAGCTTATCCAAGGAATTTTTCTAAAAGTACCAGCTAGACATTTAGATTTTTCTTTTCTTCTATATCATTTTAACCGTAAACATTTTTAAGCTAAAACATCCTCAGGCATTAAAATACCATTTCAGGAAATCATTTGTCTGAGATTAAAAATGAAGTGAAGCATTCGTCGCTCAGTCATGTCGGACTCTTGGCAACCCCATGGACTGTAGCTGGCCAGGCTCCTCTGTCCATGGAATTTTCCAGGCAAGAATACTGGAGTAGGCAGCCATTCCCTCCTCCAGGGCATCTTCCCAACCCAGGGATAGAACCCCAGGTTTCCTGGCAGATTTCAGGCAATTCTTTTACCATCTGAGCCACCAGGGAACAATACGTGATACTAAACATAGTATTTTGAGGGCAGGGTTATAGAAAATTATGCAAACAGCTTATTTTTGTTCATTACAGTGAATATCAATATATCATTTAAAAAGTTTCCCCAGCTTCTGTAGTTCTTAATTAGTTTCTGTATCTTTGCCTTTCCCAAATCTAAAATAAGTTCTTGATGCTACACTGTTTTCTATATTATCATCTGTAAACTTTGAGGCATTATTAAAATTCAGTAGTTAACAGAACTATTTAATCTGGAAATATGTATTAGCCGAAGACACCATTAGATTTATTCTCATATATAGGGATCAGGGAAACAAAGGAAAGCAATCCAATTATTTAAAACAGTAATCCCTTAACACTGGGATTTTGTTTTAATTATAAAGAGTGTGTCTTATTAAAAACAAAACAAAGCCTGTCCTTTATGGGAAAAGCCCCATGTTTCTCTAGTGAACATGCATGCATGCAAGATTTCCTATAGAAGGCTTCAACAAATTAATTTTGCTATTCTTCAATTTCCCATGACATAATTGACTTCTTAAAAAGAGCATCAAGTAAACAATTATGAGCCCACCTGTCCATGATATCACACCAGGCACCATGCAAAGTTAATGAAAATAGATTTCGTTTCCTGCTCCACTCCACCAATTCAATACACGCAAAATTTTCGGTACTAACAACAAAAAGGATAGGCAGTGATAAGTACTAAAACACCAATTGCTGAACAGTCTTTGTCTTTTAAACAGGACTCCAGACATACCCAGTACCTGAAAACTCTTTTCAGGAATACCTTCCCCCATCCCTATGGCTCCTCCAGTGCCTTGCGTAGGGTAGAGGGGTAGAAGGGTAGGAAGCCATGAATGAAAAGTAAATGGGCTGCCCCACAAGAGGCAAGAAAAGTCACTGGGGACTTCCCTTAGTTGGTCCTACTCCCATCAAACACAGAAGAAAACTAAACCACCATTCGAGGAAATTACACTCCTCGTTGGGTCCAGCCCACAATCCCACTTAAATGGCTCAGTGTTGAGCCCAGAAGGCTGAGGGAAATCCTTCTTTCTCAAGGGACATGGAGGCTCCTAGCTCTCCTATTTCAGACCTAAGAGAAAGCTGTTTAGGCACTCAATACAACCTCATTCAGGTTTTATCACCAAAACTAAAGCTTTCAGTCATCCTGTCACCCCTCACAGAATTGAGTTTTGTCGTGGAAGGCACACAGACAGCTTTGAGGCCAAAGCTGAATCCCAGCAGGTCGAGCACCAAAGGTACCTGGCGAGGGCCTCAGCTCAGTTTCAGCCAAGAGCTGACATGCAGGGGACAGAAGGTTATCCAATGATGTAAGTCACCCAAGGGATAAGGAAAGAACTGAAGAGCAGCAAGGGCTGCTGAATGAGCACAGAGATATAAATGATGACATGTTTAGAGTCTAAAGGAGTCCAACAGCTGATGCACAGAAAGCAGACAAGTAGAAAATAAAATAAGCTTGTGCTACTATCTTGACCTAAGTGAGATTAAGGACTAAACCTCATGTATATTTATTTTATTAGGTTTAGAGTTGGGATCAAGTATGTAGGTAATACAAAATTTTATAAATCACGTCCTCTGATACAATGGAGTTGGGAAAATCTGTATATTTTCCACAAACATGAACAAATACTGCTATTCAAAGACAATTAGTTTTTCTTTTTGTTGTGTTCCAAGTTTATCATAAATACATGATCATATTGCTTTCTCTGAATAAGCTGCTATGTCTTGAGAAAGACATTTGAGAAAACAGAGATGAAAGCAAGAAAGAAAATGCCAGACAATGAGAATCTGTGACCATTGTTTCTTAGTCAAGGTCATACCAAGGCAAGTAGAAGAAGGGGTCCCACCTGTACAAGAATCAATGGCTTATGATCTCTGAAGTTTTTCCAGTCTCCTAGAGGAAAGATTTCACAACTATATTGAACCTTCATTTCCTTTGCCTTTGTCTGCCCTTACACATTCATTGAAGATTAGCAATTAGCAAAGGATATGAATTGGCCAATGATACACCACAACTGCTACACACTTTTGTAAAATTAGAAGACGTATTTCAGAACCATTAGAAAGCAATTTGGGACCTCACATTTTGGATGCTAAAAGACCCACTAAAAGGGCACGTCTTTAAAGTATCAGTGACACAGTCATGAAAAGAGACTTTTAAAATAATGTACACAGGCAGTTCAATTTATTTCTGAATTATGTCATAAAGCTGAGTCCAAATGTTTTTTAATTAACATCACCAGAAAGTGAGCCTACTCTAATGAAATACTGGAGATTTCACATTAGAAAGTGACTGACAGGTCAACTTCTGGAAAAGAAACAGTAGATACCACCACAAAACTAGCAGATGTTTCTTGGGGTCATTTGTACAAAAACATAAGCATATGTTAAAGAAATCTGACACTATCATGGAATCAATTGGTGTCTAAAATAATAGCAGCTCCTTATGGCAATATGGTAATATCCGTATCAAATGCACAACACATTATGTTGCAACAGTATGTGCAGACAAAAGAGCATCAGTGGCAGCAATAATGACCAGTGCTTTCATTAAGGTGAAAAAATAAAATTATAAGTTTACTTCCAGGGCATAATATCGTTTAACAGTAAATTGAACATGATACACATTGTCTTGAATTTTCAGAGTTTCCATTTAACTGATTTTGTTGAGATTCACATAAAGACAGAATATTAACCAAATAAGAAGACAAAAGTCTTTATACAAGTCTCTAACATGAGTTTTCTTTAGTTTACCCTAAAATAATGAAGATAGTTATTTTAGAAGCTAATAGTAATACTTGCTTAGTATCCCATGGACAGAGGAGCCTGGCAGGAATCCAAGGGATCACAAAGAATCAGACAGGACTGAAGTGATTTAGCCCACATGCACAGGTTCCCCCAGAAGATGTTTCCATGACATGAAATTCATTAAAAGAGTAGGTTTGCTCCCAGCGAAAAACAAACAACTTGGAAAACGACAGATTTGTCTTCCTTTCAGAAGCTAGGGTATCAAGACATTTTTTTTCCCAAATATGAAAAATGCTAATTCAAAGAAATCGAAATAGTGATTTTTAAGAAGAATATATTTCTACTTTTAAAATAAGAACATATTATAAATCAAATTTCATGACAAAAATGTATCCACATTATTTAAAGTATTTGGTGTGTGTGTGTGCATGTTATCACTCAATTATGTCCAACTCTTTTCAACCCCATGGACTGCAGCCCACCAGGCACCTCTGTCAGTTTCCAGGCAAGAATACTGGCGTAGATTGCCATTCCCTTCTCCAGGGGATCTTTCCAATCCAGGGATCAAACCCAGGTCTCCTGCATTGCAGGCAGATTCTTTACCTTTTGAGCCACTTGGGAAACCCTAAAGTATTTAAATATTATCTAAAATAAGTGGGCTATGAATGGGATTTCAAAAAGGCATTATAGTCACCAAGATTTTAACTGTAACAAGTTTTCATCTGTATAATGAAAACCGGAACAAAATATATACTACCTTGCCTTTACACTTTCAACACATAAAAACATGCCTAAAATATAAGGAAACCAGTACATGCTAACAGTTGTTCAGTTTTATTGATCTTATTCTTCCTGCACAGATGGGCACTGGAAACTACTTTGAATTATGTGCCTGTA
Organism: Capricornis sumatraensis; assembly: GCF_032405125.1. Taxonomy (NCBI): domain Eukaryota; kingdom Metazoa; phylum Chordata; class Mammalia; order Artiodactyla; family Bovidae; genus Capricornis; species Capricornis sumatraensis. The sequence continues at coordinate 59,393,068 of NC_091071.1, read as the reverse complement.
ACATTTACCAAGCTTAGAAGTTTAATTTGGAACAAATATTATTTGTATTAAACAAAAGATTTCATGATATAAATGGATTTTTTTTAGTTTAAAATGATAGAAAAACAGTTTTTATACATATAAAAATTGACAAAATTATTTCACTGATTTTTTAAATATTTCAATAATACCAAACATTATAGTTGTACAAAGATCATAACTTTACTTACCAATATTTAATGAAAATGTTTTCTGAAAATAGCTTTCAACTATTTTCTTCCAAGTAGCCCCAACCTAATAAGAAATGGCACAAAAGAAGAGAGCCCGAGGCTCATAGAAAACACAGATCATAAACTTACCAGAGTTCAATCTATAATCCTTCAGGAGCAATTTCTCCAGTGTATGTCTTTGTTCAAGCTTTCTGTTTCCCTTCTGTTTGGACATTTTGCTAGTCCCTAGTATATCTGATGCTTGGTAGAGGACATCTCGAGTGGGATAAGTCTCAGACCAGCAAAACAGAAAGCAACTTTAGCTGTGTCCTAGATGCATTCCACTGTCCAAGCTAAAAATCTCAGCATCACCACTGTGCCTTCCTTTCCCCTCAAACCGCACATCCTCTACATTCTATCTTTGCCGATATCCCTTTGCACCTGACCTTACCTCGCCATCCTCCCTGGATCTGCGGGTGGACTAGCCACTGAAATGGGCTCCTCAATCTAACCTACCCCTATTTATAATCCATCCTACTCCCATGGCTGTCTTCCTAAAACAAATTTCACCTACTTTAAAAAACAAAAAGTTGAAATCCTCTGACACTTTGTCTTTGCCACCCCTTACTCAACCTTGAGGGTAAGACACCAATTTCCTGGCATGATACTCAAGGTGCTATGCAAACTACTGACTTACACAAAGCACTGTCCTCTCCCCCCATGAATATACACTCTCCCTACAGGCTATGGCTTTATTTTCCGTGGAGGTCAAAGCATTCGTGCCAAATTTTTCCAAAATGTTATTTTCCTATGAAGGTTTGCTTATTCTTTTGTACTGCCAACTCCTAGCCATGTTTCAAGGCCCTCACACCTCTCTGTAGCTTTCCCCTACGTCCTCCTCTGCCCACCCAAACGAAATGATTCTCCCCTTTAGCTACACTTCCGTGGTTCTTTATGGTGCCCTTTAAGTAATACTTCAAGTGCACATAAAACAGATCACCTAGTTATTTTGCTGATAAGCCTCCTTGCAGATTGTGAATACTTTAAAGCAGAAATTGTGACAAATTGATTGTAGCATCCCTGATACCTATTAGACACCTAGCACATGATAGTTGCTCCCTAATATTAGGAGAAATAAGCTAAAAACTTGAATGATTTTATGAGAAAAATAAAAATTAAAAGTATGATGGGATACCATTTCTTATCTCAGATTGTTTTTTTAAAACAACGTCTGACAATATATCTTTTGAAGAAACTACACAGAAACAGGTGTCCTCCTACGATGATGATAGAAAAGCAAAATAACACAGTCTTTCTCAGGGGACTTGGAAATATTTGCCAAAATTATGTAGGCAGGAAGCAAATGGAAAACCTCTGTACATTTCACTAATTTTGCTGTGAAATGAAAACTGCTCTAGAAAGTCAGTTTATTAAAAAAAAAAAAAAAAAAGATTTATCAGGTGGCGCTAGTGGTAAAGAACCCACTTGCCAACGCAAGAGACATAAGAAACCCATGGGTTCAATCCCTGGGTGAGGATGATCCCCTGGAGGAGGGCTTGGCAACCCATTCCAGTATTCCTGCCTGGAGGATCCCATGGACAGAGGAACCTGGAGTCCATAGCATCACAAAGAGTCAGACATGACTGAAGTGACTTAACATACATTTAAAAAGTATATAAGGTATTTATTCTTTGAGTCAACAGTCCCACTTGTAGGAATCTATTCCAAAAATACATTTTAAACAAAGACATGGTAAGTTTTTAATTACACCACTATTCACAATAGCAAAAATGACTGGAAACCACCCAAGTCCCTCACAGAGAGAAGGTTGATAAAGTAAAGCACTCAACAGATTACTGTGCAGATACAAAAGGAAATGAGGATTCTCTCTACATACCTCTATCAAGCGATATATTGGGAATACTGGTCATTCAAAAAGAAATCAAAGTGGAAAAAAAGCATATATGCTACACTCCTATGCACTTAAGAAGGTGGGTAGGGTGAGTAAAAGAATATATGTACATGTTTGCTTATCTAGGAATAAACCAAAAAATTTAAAAGGCTTACCAATAATAGGAAGGAAGGAAAAGGGTAGAAGGGACACAGACAAAAACTGTACTTCCCAGAATATAGCTTGCTTAGTGGATTTGATTTTGGAACCATGTATTTTACATAATTACAATTTCAGATTAAAAAGAGCAATGCCCAAAAATAAAAGCAAAAATGAAACAAATAAGTCTGCCTATTGAGTTGGAAGTATAACATCACAGATAGGACTGATTCCAACTGTCTTTAGAACCTGGTCATTTGCGGATTTCCCTCATGGTCCAGTAGTTAAAAATCTGCCTGCCAATGGGGACACAGTTTCAATCCCTGGTCTAGGAAAATTCCACTTATCATGAGGCAACTACTGAAGCCCACGCGCCCTAACGCCCATGCTCCACAATAAGAGAACCCACTTCAACGAGAAGCCCGCACATCGCAATTAGAGAGTAGCCCCCATTCGCTGCAACAACAGAAAATCTGCATGCAGCAACAAGCCCCAGCACAGCCAAAAATAAATAAGATTATAAAATATAGAGCCATTTAAAAAATCATAATAATCTGACTACACATAGCACATTCTCTGGGCTTCCCTGGTAGTTCAGCTGGTAAAAATCTGCCTACAATGCAGGACACCCTGGTTCAATTCCTGGATCAGGGAGCTCCCCTGGAGAAGGGATAGGCTACCCACTCCAGTATTCTTGGGCTTTCCTGGTGGCTCAGATGGTAAAGAATCTACCTGCAATATGGGAGGCCTGGGTTCAATCCCCAGGTTAGGTAGAACCCCCGGAGGAGGACATGGCAACCCATTCCAGTATTCTTGCCTAGAGAATCCCCATGGACAGAGGAGCCTGGTGGGCTACAGTCCATGGGGTCACAAAAAGTTGGACACAACTGAGTGACTAAGTACAGCACGTACTCTAAGTGGTATGTCCCTAAAAGCAACAAAAAGAAAATTATTACAGAATGATCTTAAATGGCTGGCTCTCATTAATTAAATTGTTGACGGTAGCACTGGTATTATTATTCTGTGATGTACAATTATTGCAAAGCAGTAATGATATTATTGCAGTTAGAATACAGAATTTTAAGGGTAGGAACAAAGAGAGAAATAAAAACCTTTAGTCTTGAACTTTTACTGGAGATACCAGCATAATTCCATAGTGCATCTATTCTTTAGGGGAAAAAAAAAAATCATGCTTCGTAGCTCTGCTTTCAGGAAAACCTAGGAAATCAGACTATATAAGGAAAGTACTAGCAATGAGCACACCTGGGGCTCAAATTGTGATCTCTAAATACCATAACTCAGTTTAAGAAATCAGGCATCCTTGATGACAGGCATGAAATGTTCAAGATGGGCCTAGAATATATTGACATTTCAGAAAGCAAGGGAGTGAACAGAGACATCTAAGAAAATGTCAAAAGGCCTCAGAAATCAGTGTAAGGTGGTTCCCACTGGTCCAAAAATACAGAATCGGGGCAATTTGAGCATTAGTAAGAAGAGTCACTGTTATGAATTGAAATATATTTAAATAACTGATTCATAATGATAATATTAAACCTAATTGGTTACAGTGGCTGCTGTGATTTTTCCCTTTAAGAAAAAACTTGCTTTTCTGCTGCAACAACCTCCAGCTATTGGTACCTTTAGGACCCACCTTAACTTCACTCTTCTCAGGCAGCCCCAGGCCTATGACTGAACACACATATTTGGCCACTTCTACCTAAGGCAGGTATGGAACAACTGATTGGTTCAAGACTGAGAAGGGGTACAACAGGACGGTCTGCTGGCATCCTGTTTGTTTAACCTATACGCTGAGCACATCATGAGAAATGCCAGGCTGAATAAGTTAGAAGCTGGAGTCCAGACAGAAGGGGGAAACATCAACAAGCTCCGATATGCAGATGTTACCACCTAATGGCACCGCTTGATGTTTTCTATAATAAAAATATTGGGTTTAAAAACTTTCACTTGGTCATTTACTCAGGAATTATAAGTGAGAGCAACAGAATATGCTCTCTACGGTGGAACTGTCATGAAGGCCTGAAAAAATCAGACACTCTTGTCGTAGTAAGGCTTGTTGTTTTGGTTTGAACCATGATCCTACCCACTTACTCTGACATCACATAGACTCTTGAAGGTGTTAGGGAGAACTCTTTCCTACTGAACTGAGGAAGCAGCATAACCTCCTGGGTACAGCGTGGACTCTGGAGTCAGGCTGCCTGGCCTGGAATCCCAGCAACTCCATCACCAGCATGGCCTTGGGCAACAAAGGTCATCTCTGGGTCCCAGAAATAAAAATCCTATCTGAACTACGCAGTCTTGTTGGGAAGATTAAACAAGACAGTGCACTTCACACAGGAGTAAATGTTCACTATTTTCAGCAGTAAAGAGTCCTCCTGCAATGCAGGAGGTGTGGGTTTGAGCCCTTGGTCGGGAAGATCCCCTGGAGGAGGAAATGGCTACCCATTCCAGTATTCTTGCCTGGAGAAACCCATGGACAGAGAAGCCTGGCAGGCTACAGTCCATAGGTCACAAAGAGCCAGACACGACTGAGCATGCACGCATTTTCAATCAAACACTGGACATGGATCCTGAGCAACAGCGGTAGTTTCCAGAACATTGTTCCTGATGAAAATCTTGGAATGTATATAGGAACTCCCTAAAGTCAGCTGGTACATTATTTAAGACTTACCTGTAGGCTTAGCATAAGTCCGTAGCACTGTGTCAACTGGTTTTAATATATCCATACCTGTCCACTTGTTCACTTGCCTCCCTGTCTCTGGATTCTGTTACCCATTACCCTGAGGGTCTTCAACTTCTGGTTTACAGGCTAAAAGTCAGCAGAAGGTTTAATTTCCCTCAAACTTCACTTCCCTCCCCCCTTTCCCTCTTATCTCAATTCATACTGACTTTGGAAAGCACAAGAGCATATAAACAGCCATGGCTACCAAGAGTGCCTTCCCTTTGCTCACCACACACATGACCAGAACTCACCTGCCCAGCACACACTACCCCCACCACGGGCACAGTACTTTCAAAGTTCAGCAGGAATACAGTCACACGGAAGGAATTGGCAAGGACTATGTTGAGGACTTTGATGATGCTTATAGAGTTGTCAATGTTTGAAATGTAATCAAATAACCTAGTCAAGTAATGAACCAGGCAGGATTAGGGAGAAGATTCAAAATGAGTATTCTAGTATTTCGAACACAGTGAATTATGTCTTCTACATTCCTGGCCCTTTGAACAAAGATGGTTCGCCTCCCCAAATTACAGAGAGCACAGAAGTGCCCAGCCTAGGCAATAGTGTCTTCCCGTGTACCCAAGCTATCTGTAGATCCCGACTATTTACTGCCACGACCCTTTGATTCTTTAGCTCCTTCATGTTCATATTCCTGCAATTCACTTCAGGTCCTCCCACTCTGGCAGATCCCGTATGAAGCAGCCTCTCTGCTTTACTGACCTTGATCCAGTCCAGCCCCATGTTCAGTTTGCACATCCCTTACCTTCAATGCAAGTACCAGTTCTAGGAGCATATTTCTGTGTCAGTTGAGACCCTAAATATCTCTTCATGGAGGAGGGGTGAGAGGAAGGGGACACGAAAGAAGAGAAGTTTCTCTTAAGTACTTGTCTTCATATAGTGCCACGTGGCTGTGGTGTATTTAGGAACACCATGATGCAGACTTCCATGGGGTCAGTGTACACAGGCGAGGATGGCTGTTTCAAACCCACAATCCTTATAGTAAGAAACCAATTGATTTAAGTAAATCGTGACATGAGCAATAAGACAATGGTTTTTTACAGACAAAACTTTATCAGCCAATTAATTCATAATAACAAAGAAAAGCATGTTTTGGGGGGGGTCACAAAATCTGTTAAAAGGTTCTGCCACTTGGGACTCTCTGGACTCAGAGATCTATCTTTAAATCAGCAGCTCAGATTGGATGGTAATTCAGTTCTATGTTGAGATTAACTATTTGAAAACTATACCTTACTAGAGAAATAAAGATGAAAACCCATGCCTGAGAATCAAAGTAATAAATGTTTTCAACTATTGTATGTCTGTGTGTTAGAGCTATGTTTTAAAATCTGATCATCACTAGCTGCATGTGGCTATTAAACTTATTAAAATTAAATAAAATTTAAAATTCAGTTTCTCAGTCACAGTAGCCATATTTTGAGTGCTCAGCAGTCACAAGGGGCTGGTGGTGACTGTATTGGACAGTGTAGATACAGAGCCTTCTTCTATCGGCACAGAAATTTTAACAGAACAGCCATACGTAGAGATTCATTCTATATTTTGTTTTTCTGTGTGGACTAATGTACATTAAGAAAAAGCTAAGGATTTTTACAACATGTGCTTTATACCGTATTTACACAATAGGTTAACAGGACTGTCAAAGCATTTAAAAACTTCATAAACGGTATATGCAGTTCCTTGCTAAGCTTGATTTTTCACACTCATCTTTTAAAAATTCCTTCAATTTTGACAGCTTAGGAACACACTAATAATTTTTTTAAAGATTTTTTTCTTTTTCATTTGTAGACTGATGAATCAAAGCACTGTGGTTTACTGAGTAATTAGTCCTTTAATAATTTACGTGAGTAATGGGTCATTTTGGGGTTTAACCCCTACTTCCATTATTCCTGACCAACGGTTCACCAACAGATGTCTCACTTTGGATGTACACAACAGAGCCCAGGATCTGTTTCACGTACATCTGTTCCCAAACGGCTTAGGCAGATTAATACTTAGAATGGACCCAGCTCTGCTAAGCCCCAGTAATCACTAACTCTTGTTGTTTTAAAATTGATTAGGTTTTTCTCATTTTCACATTTTTCCACATTACCTGTCATCTTGAAAAGTTTCTAACAAATAAATGTTTATATAAACTTAAAGCATGAGAAAATCATTAGCTCCCTCAAAAAAAGAAACACTTCCAAGATCTTATTTTGAAGCCCACCCTTTTCAGATTTTCTGGTTATTTCTCTAATTCAGCTGAGCTCAAGGGCATGGTAGGAAGAACCCTTTGAAAAAACACAACATGAAATGATGTAATGTGAGGTAATAAGTCTAACAAGAGAATTGTAAACCATTATGAAACCTTCATTATATTTTTAAAAATATTTAAAACATAATATGATAATAATCAAGCATATTGTAAGATCCTTGCCCAGGAATTTAGTAAGAGGGTACAGGAAATGAAGTTGAAGAAAGGCTAAGCTAGTCCTTTTGTCCATCATGAAAAATCTGCTTAAGACTAGCCTTGACCCATGATTTTCTACCAGAAAATGGTTTCTTTCTTTCCAAAGACAGAATCTGTGTTGAGGTACCAGTCCACCTCTCATTATCTGGCCTTGAAGCCAGGGAAGGGGAGCAAGAAACTTGGCCCATATTTTCCACATAGTTATTTCAATTAGAAATTCATTAGGGCTATGAAGCTTTGTTGTAAAATACAACTCCACACATGCCAGGAAGTTGATCATTGAAATCTTACTCAGATTTATTACCATGTCCAAACATCGAAAGCCTATAAAAACAGATATTTTCTATAAAATGCAACTTCAGAGTTAACGATTCTTAGAGATCATATAATGCAAATGCTTCATTTTGCAGATGAATAAACTGTCATTTAAAAGGGTTAAATGACTTGCCTTGAGTCAGTTACACCCTTGAGTGCAGACAGGACCTTAGGTCCCTTGGTGTCCACTCCTGAAACCTTTTCTTCACCAGATGGGAAACTGCAGACAGCTGGAGTAGAGAGCCTGTAGAATATCCTGTAGGGTTTTTCATACTTCAAGGTGCTACTCATTAGCAAATGATAAAGGTGCAGAGAAAGACTTGTGGCCATTTGGCATTCTGGTCATCAGTTCAGTTCAGTTCAGTCGCTCAGTCGTGTCGGACTCTTTGCGACCCTATGAATCGCAGCACGTCAGGCCTCCCTGTCCATCACCAACTCCCGGAGCTCACTCAGACTCGTGTCCATCGAGTCAGTGATGCCACCCAGCCATCTCATCCTCGGTGGTCCCGTTCTCCTCCTGCCCCCAATCCCTCCCAGCATCAGAGTCTTTTCCAATGTGTCAATAGAGATCCCTAAATTGATCATTCTGAAGTGTACTTCTTATGAGCTTCATATATATGTACTTATATATATAGATAAAAGAGCTTCATATAGTCTAATCCTACCAATCGCTAACTCTCCCTAGGAGTAGATTTTCCTTCATGTGAAAACCTCAAAACCAAATCTTACAGTTCAGTACGCAGATCCTGCATTGAGGATGCACAAAAATGCTTGTACTTTCTGCTTCCATCTAACATTTCAAATGGAAGGTTACCACTTGTTAAGTACATATTGCCAGAAGTTTGTCCCTGATTGAGATGTAGAAGTATGCCCACCGGCCATCAGCAATCATTTTGAAAATGCTGAACTCTGAAAATATCTGATCCAGTCACAAGATAAGCTAAGGACTAAATGACAAAACACACATATTGGTCCACGGCATTTGCCCACATTCCCTTTCTGAGCTGTCAATTTTTGACACCTTACGCCTGGTCCCAGGCACCCAGGCAGCCTGCTCCGCCTATAGGGTCTTGTGACCCAGACATGCCTGACCTTACTCATTTTACCTGAAAATCCTCACCTGACCCCTCTTCCATTTCTTCAGGATTTCACACTACCCTAGGGCACAGACAGCTAACTTGGTAATTAACATGAATAAACGCATGATTCCACAAATAGAATGACCATTATTAGAGATTCCGATAGAAAGATCATTTAGGCACCACTGCAAGCAATGATGAAGTTTTCTGCGCAGATGATGCCCTTTTGTGTATACAGTTTGTATTAGAGATGTGACAGCCTGGTCAATCCATGCCCTAGTCATAGATTGCTTTCTTTTCCATCCTACAGCTGAGCATCTGACCATGATGCTCACAGTGGAGAAGTGGGCCCACATTAGCTAAAGAATGTTTTTGTAAAAAGAGTTCTAATGCTTTAAAAAAAAGGGCTGGGGGATATTGCTACAGGTGATGAAAAGTTATTAAGTAGCAATGTAGTAATCAGGTTACAAAGCAATGGGCAAAGCTAAAGTTCATGAGACTAGTTAACAAATTCATTCATGGAACAAATGTTCATATGTCAGGCACTCTTCAAAATGCAGAGTGTAAACAAAACACTCCTTCCTCTTCTCCAGGTAGATCTCATCTCTGGGGGCTATACCATCAGCTCCCCGGGGTTCTCAGGGATTCCAATTTGGTCTGAATTATACAACCAGTCTTCCTGGTTCTGAACTTTGCAAATGGCAAAGAACGGCATATCTCAGCCTCCATAATCTCCAATTCCTACAATGCGTGTGTGAGTCAATCAATCATGTTCAATTCTTTGCAACCCCATGGACTGTAGCCCACCAGGCTCCTCTATCCATGGAATTCTCCATGCAAGAATACTGGAGTGGGCAGCCATTCCCTTCTCCAGGGGATCTTCCTGACCCAGGGATTGAACCCTGGTCTCCTGTCTTGCAGGTGGATTCTTTACTGTCTGAGCCACCAGGGAAGCCATAATCAATTTCATATTTTCCCATAATAAATCTCAAATAATATAAATACACACACATATTGTATTGTCTGTGTGTGCATATAAACACATACACAGATATGTATTTTTTCATGGTTCTCATTCTCTGAAGAATCCTACTACATGTCATAAATAAGGGAAAACCCAGAGAATGCAGAACTCTAAGAGTGAACCCTAATGTAAACTATGGACTCTGGATGATAATGATGTCAATGTAGGGTCATCAGATTTAGCAAAGATACAACCTTGGTGGGAAAAGGTACGACCTTGGTGGGAAATACTTATAATCGGGGAGGCTATGCATTGTGGGGAGCAGAGGTTATACATACCTTCTGCTTAATTTTGCCCTGAACCTAAAACTGCTCTAAAAATAAAGTCTATTAAAAAAAAAAAAAAAACCACTAAGGCACTATGAGTTTTAAAAACTGAAGGGTCTTGCAACATCTCCTATGATGATAATGCCCAGCAGCGATCCAACCCCACCCCCACCCTTTCCTGGAACAGCCAGGCACTGGCCAGCAAGGAACATGATCTCCCCCAAAGTCCTTCCACACCACCTCCTTCCAGGTATGGCTGTAGTTTTCCTCTGTTACCTGAATCAATTTCACTTGTCTTCCACCACACCCAACTAGGCTAATTCCACGACAGAGAATATTTCTCACATTTAAACATATCTCTTAATCTTATTTTACTTTTCCCACTCTTATTTTACTAAGTAAAATAATGGTTTAATAATTAGTTTCTCCTAAAATATAAGTGCTAAGGTGCTCAGGTTTCGATCTCCAATATTCAGGGGCCCCAAGTGATATTTACATACTAGGTGTTAGTTACAAAGAAAAGGTGGTACATCTGAATGAAGGCAAAGAAAACCAACATGTTTTAGGTCAAAATTAAAGATCAACACTTGCAACCTTTAGAGTTATAACTGTCTGGATGTCTTTTAAACAGCGAGGAATACTAATTCAGCCTACTTTTCCTCCACCAGCACTCAGTATATAAAAGAGCATTTTACTGCTTCACACCATCATTTGACTTTTCACGCACCACTATTGCAACATAGATGTGAATACCTCATTTTGCAATGTCTCACTTTATTCCTATAGTATTTCAGCTTCATTGTAGGTTAAAAAGGCTCATGTAGGCCAATTTAAGCTCTAATGGGAAACTTCTATGTCCCCCAAATTCAAACAGACTTAAAGAGAATTCTATGCCCATATCCCTAGTTTTTAAATCAACGATGTAGAAAATACCCCACCTTGCTTTTCAACACACCTGAAAACATTTTAAATTAAAGTCAAAGGCAGTTTCAGTAAGTAAGATGATGGCATCTGGTCCCATTACTTCATGGTAAATAGATGGGGAAACAGTGGCAGACTTTCTTTTTGGGGGCTCCAAAATCACTGCAGATGGTGACTGCAGCCATGAAATTAAAAGACACTTGCTCCTTGGAAGAAAAGTCATGACTAACCTAGACAGCATATTAAAAAGCAGAGACATTACTTTGCCAACAAAGGTCCAACTAGTCAAAGCTATGGTTTTTCCGTAGTCATGTATGGATGATAGAGTTGGACTATAAAGAAAGCTGAGCACCGAAGAATTGATGCTTTTGAACTGTGGTGTTGGAGAAGACTCTTGAGAGTCCCTTGGACTGCAAGGAGATCCAACCAGTCCATCCTAAAGGAGATCAGTCCTGAATATTCATTGGAAGGACTGATGCTGAAGTTGAAACTCCAATACTTTGGCCACCTGATGCGAAGAAATGACTCACAGGAAAGGACCCTAATGCTGGGAAAGATTGAAGACAGGCGGAGAAGGGGACCACAGGGGATGAGATGGTTGGATGGCCTCACCGACTCAATGGACATGAGTTTGAGTGAACTCCGGGAGTTGGCAATGGACAGGGGTGTGCTGCAGTCCATGGGGTGGCAAAGAGTGGGACATGACTGAGCGACTGAACTGAGGCGAGCACCTCAAGTGCAGCAGAAACTGCCTATCAGAATGAACTCTGAGTTCCTGACTAGTCCGTTTTGCTAGGTTTTTGTACAAGAAACTGTAAAATAGTGATGTTTCTCTAGTCTTTAAGGTAAAAAGCACATTGCGTCTTGTTTTTCAACAAGGGAAACAACAAGGGGAAGGCATATCTTTTTAAATTTCCGAAGTTATCATTTAGAAGAAATGTTTACTACATCCCAAGGTTTCCCCTACATCATCTCCAAACTGTCTTTAAATACTTATATTGTACACAATTATAACACCTTCTAAATCGTTTTCGGTCAAAAGGCAAATACTCCTTAACAACACGATGATTCTAAAGCCCATATTAAACAACAAAAGCTTCTAGAACTTGGACTTGATTAGAGACAATGGCAAGGAATGCGAGGGATGGAAAAGTCCAGAGGGACCAAAAGCTCAGGTGACATTTTCAGGGGTCAGCAAAACGAAAGTTAGATTCGGAACCCACGTGTAAGTATACTCTGAAACGCTTTTACTTGCAGCGTCGCCGTAAGCAGTTGAGCAAAACTCGGACGTGGAGGGGAGGAGTGGGTGACCTTCCCGCATTTGGAAAACAGCACTCCAGTGTTCTTGGCTGGGGAATCCCAGGGGCAGGGGAGCCTGGTGGGCTGCCGTCCATGGGGTCGCAGAGTCGGACACGACTGAAGCGACCTAGCAGCAGCAGCAGCAGCAGCAGCAGCAGCAGCAGCAGCAGCAGCAGCAGCAGCCCTTTGGGGGGCTCAGGGGAGGGGAGCGGAGTGTGACGTGGGTCCCGGGACGGCAACCCAGGCGGCAGGAGCGGGCAGGCAGAGGCCCCGGGGGGCGGCTCGGCCTCCCCGGGTCTGGAGGGAGGACGTGGCGGCTTGGGGACGCGGTCGCCCGCTGGGACAGAGGAGGAGCTTGCAGGAGGCGGAGGGACGGCGCCGGGAGCAGGGTGTGAGGCCGGGAGGAGGCGGAGAAGGCGCGGGGACCTTCTGACCAGGACCACGCACCTGGGAGACGCTCGGGCCGGATGGGCTGCCACCTCAGGGCCCGCTCGCTCAGCACCACGTCGCAGCTGTCCCTCCCGATCTCGAAGATGCCCCGGAGCAGAATCAGCTCGGCCGCCGCCTCCGGCTGCCGCCCGGACGCCCACCGCGCCGACTGCACGGCACCCGCCGCCGGGGGCGCCTCCTCCTCCCGGCCGCCCTCCAGGGCGCTCACCCGGCCCCCGCGCCTCGCCCGGGGCATGGCGGAGCGCGGGCTGGGCCCGAGCAGGGGTCCCGCGGAGGCCTCCGAGGGACGAGGTGGAGACCGCGGCCGCCGGGGTTCTGGCGGCGTCCCGCGCTGCCACAGCAACCGCGCGCGGGGCAGAAACCCGGGAGGGAGGCGGGGCGGGCAGGCGGGGCCGCCCTGACCTAGTCCGGCAGCTGGGCCCGCCAGCCTCCCGCCGCCGCGACTCTCTACGGAAGGACCCCAGTCCTGGAAGAGGAATAAGTGGCTCCCTCCGCCTGGTCCCTATAGTTCCTTGAGATTTTGCGCATAAGTTACCCGCCGAAGTGTAGGCCTGCGCTTCTCAAACGCGGACTTGCGTACTCCCGGCCCCCGCCCCGGGCATCTTGTTAAAATGCAGAATCTTACTGAATTGGTCTGGGACTAGGTCACCCACGCCGTTTTTAGGAAGCTCCCAGGTGATACTGCTGACCCTCGGAACACACTTTGAATTGCAAGGACATAGCCCTCTGTTTTCCCACCTGGTTTCCCGCGGGCTCCCCTGGAATACGGAGGTCGTGCTTTATAACCGCGCTTGCATGCCCTCAGGAGTTAGCTGATCTCTATGCAGCTGGCAGCAGAAAACTCAATCCCCAAAACCCTGAGAGAAAGCCAAAGATAAATCCCTGGTTCAAATAGACAAAATTTCGTTCTAACAAATTTAATGTTAAAGGAAGAAAATGAACTCGCTCAGTCGTGTCCGACTCTTTGCGACCCAATGGACTGTAGCCTACCAGGCTCCTCAGTCCATGGGATTTTCCAGGCAAAAATACTGGAGTGGGTTGCCATTTCCTTATCCAGGGGATCTTCCCGACCCAGGGATCGAACCCAGGTCTCCCACATTGCAGGTTAAAGGAAGATGCCTCTGTAAAGGTAAGTATTAAGGGTCCCACTTTCCCCCAAGATATCTCTGCAGCCTTGTCTCTGCCTGGACCTAATCCTCCCGGAAGAGAGATGACAAGCATCAGGGCTTGTTCTCCTAAAGGCTACTGCTGTAATACAGCGTTACCTGGAAATGAGGGGGGCACTATTTCACGATAACTGAGATTCATGAAATTTGCTGTTAATTTGAAAAGCGCAGAGGCTGCTGGCTCCTGGTTCTCAATCATGACTGCACATGAGAGTTACCTGGGGAGTTTTTTAAAGTCCAGATACCCAGGCTACACTCAAAGACAATGAAATTGTAATCTCTGGGGATGGGACAAGACTTCAGGAGTTTTTAAAGCTCTCCAGATGATTGCTGTGTTCAGTCAGAGCTTAGTGTTAGTACTTTAAGCAGTGTATTAATAGGAGAGTGACAACTTGTGGTGGTGAGACGGGGGAAAGCGAGTTCTCCGCAGGAGGAGCAGAGTGGAAAGTAAATCAGCAGGCCAGTATAGACACATAGAGAAACACACAGATAAATAGATACCATCAGAATAATTGTATTGAGGAAAAGCTGGCGAGAGGAAGTTAAATTCATTGAGTGGCGAATCTAGCTCCACGGTGCTGGTGCCTAGGACCAGTGACTTCTGAAAGGCAGTCGCTTCTCATTCTCCCCTTGGGCCTCAGCAGGCAGCAAAGTCAGACAGAAGCTAATGGTAGCAGGAGGAGCTTCTCAAAGTTCCCTGCTCAAACTTGGATTTCAAAAACCAGAGGATGGAGCACATAGACCTAGCCAAATCCCTTTCAGACACAAAGCTCCTGTGTGCCAGTTAAGCTAAGACTCTTACTGTTTAATGCTCTGAAAATAAATACCCAAGCATCCAGGCAAAGCGGGGAAGAGCCTCAGTTTGATCTAATGGCAGCGAGCTGTTTCTCAGAGTAGAAGTGCAGCTGCTGCTTAACCCCATGCAGCCTTCAGGTGGCTTAGCTCAGCACTCATTAGTGGGGAAGGCTAGTGCCTTCAATAGGGTGAGTTGCAATTCTGGAGTCAGCATCTTATATTCACAGCTGTCAGGAAATCAACACAATTAGAACTCCTTGGCATTTTAAAAGCTCACTGAAGGCAGTGGCTACTTCTTAGGACCTTTGCAAGAGGCAAGTTGCCATTTTTCAAGCTTCTGTTGGGCCAGACAGCCAAAAACACTGGCTTTGCCTTTCTTGAGGATGAAGGAACTGGTTATGGCCCATTCTCTTCCTCTGATGGACTATTCTCTCCCAGGGTTCTGTCCACAGGATCCATCTACACCAGCCTCAATACCAGGGCTTTACACACTGTTCAGTGCTCCTCGAGTGATGTGGTCACCCCCAACAAGTCCCCTGAACTTCAGATGCCATGTCCAACTGCCTATATTTGCTAATTGGCCGTTGAACAAGCATCTGAATTACAATGTCTAAAACCAAACATAAGTTTCTATCACAAACCTGTTCCTCCCAAAATGTTCCAAATCTCAAGCAAATACTGTCATCAAAATCCTTGACTTCATCCATGTTTCCTCTGTGGTGAGAAAAATAAAGAAAACTTTAAGGTATATTTCATTTCTTTGAGTCAACATATATTTTGGATGAAGTGAGCTTCAGCTGTGTCCATCTCTCATTCATTTCTGAGCTAAATGAGCACATTGTCAAACTGTCAAGGGGACTGCTTCCCTCTCATGCTGAATGGAGATTTTGTCAGAATGTTCCTGCTACTCGGGCCCCTGCTGCCTAAAAGGTAGAGGGCCGTATGTCCCTGCAAGAAGTATACAGGAAAACCTGTATAATCCCACCAAGTTAGAATATCACATTTTCTTCATGTGCCAGTTTTTTAAAACTCACATTGAAATTCTGCTTAAAATGAATTGCTCAGCTGTGTTTTAGAACCCATCTCAAACAATTATAGGATGACAATGACTGTGTAATCTCTAGCTTCTTGGTAAACAATAAATAACACAAAAAAGAATAGGCCTGTTTTCCCTTTCCCTCAAGTTTTGAAAGCCCCTCAACAAAGCTGAGCACTGAAGAACTGATGCTTTTGAACTGTGGTGTTGGAGAAGCCTCTTGAGAGTCCCTTGGACTGCAAGGAGATCCAACCAGTCCATCCTAAAGGAGATCAGTCCTGAATATTCATTGGAAGGACTGATGCTGAAGCTGAAACTCCGATACTTTGGCCACCTGATGCAAAGAACTGACTCATTGGAAAAGACCCTGATGCTGGGAAAGATTGAAGACAGGGGGAGAAGGGGATGACAGAGGATGAGATGGTTGGATGACATCACTGACTGAATGGACATGGTGATGGACAGGGAAGTCTGGTGTGCTGCAGTCCATAGGGTCACAAAGAGTCAGACACAACTGAGTGACTGAACTAACAGGTAGGTTCGAACATTCATAAACTTGGAGCAATTTGAAATGTGCTAAGTCATTTCAGTCGTATCCAACTCTTTGTGATGCCATGGAGTGTGGCCCGCCTGGCTCCTCTGTCTATGGGGTTCTCCAAGAAACAATACTGGAGCGAGTTGCCATTTCCTTCTCCAGGGGATCTTCCCGACCCAGGGATTGAACCTACTTCTCTTAAGTCCTGCACTGGCAGGTGGGTTCTTTACTACTAGGCCACTTGGACTTCCACCAAATAGAAAACTTGTAACATTCTCACAGTAACTGCTAGCAATTCTGTAGCAGAATCGATCTTAAATTAGATATAACCAGATACACAAATAAAACAGACAATTTAAGTCAGAAATCTATCCTCACTCTCTAGAGCTCACACTATTACAACTGTGAAAAAGGCATGATACAGAGGCAGCAACATCCCTTCTCACTATTGAAAACAGCCCACCGCTTTTAGACTGCTTACCCATAGGTATCAAAGAGTTTGGTACTGAGTTCACTGCCTTTGATTTTTACACCATTTTCTATCACCATTTTTAACACGTTTCCATGACAGCCTCATCCCAACAGCCTATGGTGTCCTCTGTTGCCCAGGACATTCTTAAACATTCTCATTCTAAGAACAAACTTTGAACCTTGTAGAACATCTTGAATACTTGAACTCAAAAAGCACTCTTTTGGAACACAGACTCTTGTTCTTTTCAAATTTGGATATGCTTAAGAATCTTTGTTGTTTAGTTGCTAAGTCATGTTCGACTCTTCTGCAACCCCATGGACTGGAGCCCGCCAGGCGCCTCTATCCATGGGATTTCCCAGGCAAGAATACTGGAGAGGGTTGCCATTTCCTTCTCCAGGGTCCAGGGGAATCTTTCTGGCCCAGGGACCAAACCTGTGTCTCCTTCATTGGCAGGTAGGTTCTTTACTACTGAACCACCAAAGAAGGTAACAATCTTCAGTTTGTTTCAAATGAAAACTCTCAGTCTGTACCCCCTACTGATGCTCTGACGTTTTTAAATCTGTAACCAAACTATTCCCAGAAACATGTGTTTTAAACAGACACAACAAGTGATTCTGTGTGTTTTTGACACATGGACGATGCTTTGATAACCAGTGAGTTCCTTCTTGCTGGTCCTGCTCTTCACTCATGCTCTTTTTTACCACAAGGTTTGTCCATTTGTCTATCATTTACAAGTAATGGAACATCCAGCTAAAATTGTTTTCAAAATACAATCTTACATATCATATAAACAAAGGTCCAGAGTCAAGCTGTTCTGGGTTGCCCATTAAGAAATCAGGGGCTTTTTTCAGTCTTGAGAAAGAAGAATGGAGCTGGAGGAATCAACCTTCCTGACTTCAGACTATACTACAAAGCTACAGTCATCAAGACAGTATGGTACTGGCACAAAAACAGAAATATAGACCAACGGAACAAGATAGAGAGCTCAGAGATAAACCCACACACCTATGGGAACCTTATTTTTGACAAAGGAGGCAAGAATATATGATGGGGCAAAGACAGCCACTTCAATAAATGATGCTGGGAAAAACTGGACAGCTATGTGTAAAAGAATGAAGTCAGAACACTTCCTAATGCCATACAGAAAGATAAACTCAAAACGGATTAAAGAACTAAATGTAAGACCTAAATGTAAGAAAATATAAAATTCTTAGAGGAAAATATAGGCAGAACACTTGATGACATAAATCAAAGCAAGGTCTTCTATTACCTACCTCCTAGAGTAATGGAAATAAAAACAAAAATAAATAAGTGGGGCCTAATTAAACTTAAAAGCTTTTGCACAGCAAAGGAAACTACAAACAATGTGAAAAACAACCCTCAGAGTGGCTGGAAATAATAGCAAAGGAAACAACTAAGAATTAATTTCCAAAATATACAAGCAGCTTATACAACTCAATATAAGAAAAACAACCCAATCAAAAAGTGAAAAAAAGACCTAAACAGACATTTCTCCAAAGAAGACATACAGATGGCTAACAAACACATGAAAAGATGCTCAAGGTGGCTCATTATTAGAGAAATGCAAATCAAAACCACAATGAGATACCACCTCACACCAGTCAGAATGGACATCATCAAAAAGTCTACAAAAAATAAATGCTAGCCGTCTATGGGGTCACACAGAGTTGGACACGACTGAAGCAACTTAGCAGCAGCAGCAGAGAGAGTGTGGAGAAAAGGGAACCCTCTTGCATTGCTGGTAGGAATGTAAATTGATACAGCCACTATGGAAGACAGTATGGAGATTCCTTTAAAAACTAGGAATAAAACCACCATATGACACAGCAATCCCACTCCTAGGCATCTACCCTGAGGAAACCAAAACCGAAAAAGACACATGTATCCCATTGTTCACTGAAGCACTGTTTACAATAGCTAGAACATGGAAGAAACCTTAGATGTCCATCGACAGATGAATGGATAAAGAAGCTGTGATACATATATACAGTGGAATACTACTCAGCCATAAAAGGAATGAATGCATTTGAGTCAGTTCTAATGAGATGGATGAACCTAGAGCCTATTACACCGAGTGAAGTAAGTCAGGAAGAGAAATATAAATGTCATATAGTGACGCATATATATGGAATCTAGAAAAACGGTACTGATGAATTGATTTGCACGGCAGCAACGGAGAAACAGACATAGAGAACAGAACTACGGACACAGTGAGAGGGGAGGAGGGAGAGGGCGAGATGCGTGGAGAGAGTGACGTGGAAACTTACAATACCATATGTAGAATAGACAGCCAGTGGAAACTTGCTGTGTGACTTGGGGAACTCAAACAGGGGCTCTGTGACAATCTAGAAGGGTGGGATGGGGAGAGAGATGGGAGGGAAGCTTGGGAGGGAGGGGACATGGGTGTCCTTGTTGATATTTGACAGAAAACACCAAAATTCTGCAAAGCAGTTGTCCTTTAATTAAAAAATAAAGCAGCAAAGAAAAAGAAATTGAGGGCTTTTTAACAAGTGAGACCTAGGCAAATTGATAAACTTTTGCACAGCAAAGGAAACCATAAACAAAACGAAAAGACAACCCATAGAATATGACAAAATATTTATAAATGATGCCATTATAAGGACTTAATCTCCAAAATATACAAATAGTTCATACAACTCAAAATCAATAATAATAACAACCCAATCAAAAAATGGGCAGACCTAAATAGACATTTCTTCAAAGACACATAGATGCCCAACAAAAGGCACATGAAAAGATGCTCAACATCACTAATTATCAGAGAAATGCAAATCAAAACTACAATGAAGTATCACCTCACATGGGTCAGAATAGCCATCATCAAAAAGTCTACAAATAATAAATACTTGGGACGGCATGTAGAAAAGGAACTCTCCTACACTGTTGGAGGGAATGTAAACTGGTGCAGCCATTAGGAAGAACAGTATGGAGGTTCCTTTAAAAACTAAAAATAGAGTTGACATATGATCCTGCAATCCCACTCCTGGGCATATATCCAGGAAGGGCAAAAACTCTAATTTGAAAACATACATGCACCCCAATGACCTAAAAATAGCCAAGACACAGAAGCAACCTAAATGTTTGTGGACGGATGAATGGATAAAGAAGATGTGGCGTATATACACAATGGAATATTATTCAGCCTTAAGAATGAAATAATGCCATTTGTAGCAGCAATGATGAACCTACAGATTATCATACTAAGCAAAAAGTCAGGTAGAGAAAGACAAATAGTATAGCACTTATGTATGCAATCTAAAAAGAATATGAATGAACTTATTACAAAACAGAAACAGACACACAGACATAGAACACAAACTTATGGTTACCAGGGGGAAATGGGAGGGCTAAATGAGGAATACGAATATAGGATTAACAGCTACATCAGTTCAGTTCAGTCACTCAGTCGTGTCCGACTCTTTGCAACCCCATGGACTGCAGCACGCCAGACTTCCCTGTCCATCACCAACTCCTGGAGCTTGCTTAAACTCATGTCCATCGAGCGGGTGATGCCATCCAACCATCTCATCTTCTGTCGTCCCCTTCTCCTGCCTTCAATCTTTCCCAGCATCAGGGTCTTTTCCAGCGAGTCAGTTCTTTGCATCAGGTGGCCAAACTATTGGAGTTTCAGCTTCAGCATCAGTCCTTCCAATGAACACCCAGGACTGATCTCCTTTAGGATGGACTGGCTGGATCTCCTTGCAGTCCAAGGGACTCTAGAGTCTTCTCCAACACCACAGTTTGAAAGCATCAATTCTTTGGTGCTCAGCTTTCTTTATAGTGCCACCCTCACACCCACACATGACTACTGGAAGAACCATAGCTTTGACTATGCTGACCTTTGTCAGCAAAGTAATGTCTCTGTTTTTGAATATGCTGTCTAGGTTTTTCATAGCTTTTCTTCCAAGAGGTATTTTAATTTCATGGTTGCAGTCACCATCTGCAGTGATTTTGGAGCCCAAGAAAACAAACTCTATCACTGTTTCCATTGTTTCCCCATCTATTTGCCATGAGGTGATGGGACTGGATGCCATGATCTTAGTTTTTTGAATGTTGAGTTTTAAGCCAGATTTTTCACTCTCCTCTTTCACTTTCATCAAGAGGCTCTTCAGTTCCTCTTCACTTTACTACTATATATAAAATAGATAAACAACAAACATTTATTGTATAGCACAGGGACCTATATTCAGTATCTTGTAATAACCTATAATGGAAAAAAATCTGAAAAAGATTACTGTATACCTGAAACTACCACAATGTTACAAATCAACTACTGTCAATTAAAAAGCAACAACAAAAAAGAAACCAGTGGCTTTTCAACTTTGTATTTTGCTATGCCCAGGTATCAATAAGGACTTCACTAGTGGCTCCAAGATGGCTGCATCATTATATCTCCCCAAAATGTAGAAATGGCAAGGGCAGTTTCTATTTGTGCAGTCCTATTTCTACTAGGGGAGAAAATGTTTTCCAAAATCCCACCCAATAAACTGCCTGTCAATATCATTGACTAGAACTGGGCAATATGCCTGTGCTGTAGCTTCCGGAGAGACTGGGGAAAGTGTTTACAGCCTAGAAGAAGCTGTGGATGACCATTGGCTTGGCAACTAACAGCGTCATATCTTCTTTTTTCTTCCAGACATTTATGCCTAACAAGACAACCCACCCCACACAACTTACTGACTTAAAGCAAAGATGGATTATTTTTTCTGGTGACTGTGAGTTGGCTGCTAGGTAGGCCTCCTCCTCTGTGGAGTATCACCTGGATGCACCTGCATTTCACTGGAAGTTCAGCTGAGGCTGAAACACCCAAGGTGGCTTCAGCCTTTCTGATATCTCAGTTGAGATGGCTGGAAGGGCCGGAGCCTTCCTGGACCTATCCCTTTACGTTTGGTTTCTTGTCATTTAGTCATGTTGCCTGAGCTTTCCGAAATGAGGCTCTATCCCACAAGAGCAAAACAGAAGCTTCCAGGTCTTTTAAGGCCTAGACCTGGGCTGACATAGCATCAGTTTTGCCACTTGCTGTCAGTCAAAGGTAGTCATAAAGAGAAAGGGAAATGGAGCATGCCGTTTGATGGGATTTATATGTAAAAGAGCATGTATACTGGGGCAGAAATCACCTTAGCAGAGAGCTCAACACAGTCGTCCCTCTGGCCACAGTGGTTAACACCCCTTCTGTATGTAAAATGCACTCACTCCCTCTCTGCTGCTGCTGCTGCTAAGTTGCTTCAGTCGTGTCCAACTCTGTGCGACCCCATAGAAGGCAGCTTACCAGGCTCCTCTGCCCATGGGATTTTCCAGGCAAGAACACTGGAGTGGGGTGCCATTGCCTTCTCCACACTCCCTTTCAAGACCCCTCAAAATCTCACCTTATTACAGAATCAGATGCAAAGTGCAGGATCTCATAGATGAGGTTCTTTGGATGTGCATCTCTTATTCTGGGAACCTGGAAACTAAAAATATGTTATCTTCCCACACATGTCAACATACAATGATGAGACAGGCAGAGGCTAACTACAATAGATGCTCAAAAAGCAGGGGCCGGGGGGAATCCAGAAAGCAGATCACAGCCTCTGGCCCACAGCAATTCTGAATTCCAAGCAGGTATGGGCCATTAGTTCCCAGCACTCTGAGAAAGAGGATTTTCCTTACCTGCATGCAGTACTGCTCCCTAGGAGTGGTCCCCTAATAAACAGTTCCCCTAATGAACAGCTCTTAGCTCTGGCTTCTGGGCTTTTGGTTCTGCCCTCCCAAATTTTCAACAAAAAAAAATGGCCCATGGTGACAGCAGAGTAGTTTTTCAGCCTTTTACTATCTGTTAAAATTTGGAGGTCCAGAGGCTTCTTTTAATTTTGAACTCTTTCTGTCTCTCTTAGTCCAACTGGATAGAACTGCTTTAGTTATACTTTGACACAAACTATTTCTTTTATCCAAAAAGAAAAAAAAAAAACCTGTGAAGTTTATGTGGTTAATATATATATTAGGTCATATTATACAAAAGCCAGTCCCAGAAATCTCTTCAAGATCGGCCCCTCTGTACTTTAGACACCAATTCAGGGGATTAGGGTATAAAACTTAATGTTCTTAGAAGTACTTTTGTTCAAGTAAACTGTCTTCTAGCTACAGACTTGATTGCAGCTTGACCTGAGAGCATGTTTAACTGCAAGCAGCCTACATTTTATCTTTGCTTTGAGGACATTTTTTGCTTTGAATTTTTTTTTTTTTTTTTAGCCAGAGTATCTGCCCTGCACCTTCTTTAATTCCTCTAAATTACACTGACTTATTTACTCCCTGGTAAAACCTTAAAAGAAGCCAATTGGTACTTACACTATTCTGCCAAAAATCTCCTTAGCCATACCACAAATTCCCCTGGCGCTCTTCCTCCTTCCAAGCCATTGCAGAGGTGTCGGGCTATCTTTGCCCATCTACCCAGTGGATTCAGTCTTTGCTCTCTTGGGCTCCATGGCACATCATGCCAACTTCTCCCTTAATAGCACCTCCACCTCTTTCATCCAAATGCATGAAAACCAGCAACTATCCTCTGCTTCTGCTCTGAAGTATGGGCTATTGAGAGATTTCCCCTGAAGCATGTGGGTTAAGGCTACCTCAAACTACTACAGTATTACAGACCTCAAACTGTGCTTGGCTCTAAGCCCTGCTATGCTCCAGTTGACCAGTGTTCATGGAGCTCATTCTCCTTACTCCTGGCGAGGCTGCTATAAACCTTCAGTTTTCTCATTCAACTCCCTCTCACTTAGCATGTAATCAATCATGCCTCCATCTTCGCATGAAAGAACCTGGTAAGAATAAACTCCCATATGCTCTAACCCTGAGTCCTGAAATTCTCTTTCTCCACCCTGACTCGTCTCTAGAAAAGGTATCTCTATGGTCCAAAGGAATTGTGTTTCAGATCTTCTTCCGTCCAGTCTGCCCAGCAACTTCTTCCATCAGACACACCCACATCTCACATCTTATTCAATTTCATCTTTACTATATACAGTTTTCTCCATCTTTATGTATAAAAAAGACCAAGCAACAACAAAATCACAATCTCTTTGGTATCAAGCAGTTTTCCCAATTCAAACTGGTTTAAAAAAATAATAATAAATCCTAATTAGAAAGGTGGGGATAGATTATGAAGAGAACTGGTCCAGTGGCTCAAATCATACAATGCAAAAACCATTTCCTCTCCTCTTCTTCACTCTGCCTTCCGTAATATATCCTTCTCTGCTCCATGTGAGTCCATCTACTCCACTCTCCTCTTCCAAACAGCCAAACGGCTGCTGCACTCCAGACCTCTAATCCAAATACCACATTTGTCAGAAGAGGAGCGCGTATCTCCGTTGCTACTTCCCACATAAACCAAGGAAGTTTCTCTTTTCCCATCACAGTAAACTTGTCTTGCATGTCATTTTACCTTAAGAAGTTAACATCTTTATCAGTCAGCAGGGGCAGAGTTGCAATGTGGTTTGAAAGAATTTGGAGGCTTAAAACAATGACGGTTTATTTCTTACTCATGTCTGCATGAGGGCGAGCAGGGAACTGAACCAAGAATTAAGTGTAAGAGACACAAGTACCAACAGTCCAAACACAAAAAAACGTTAAGAACAAGACAGTGTCCCAGATCTGTGTAAACTAACACTTCTGATGAATTGAATACCTTCAGAAGAAACCATCACTAACTGGTATTTTGAGAAATCAGTCAGATAACGAGATGTATAGTCCTATATAACTAAGGTTGGCATCTTAGTTTCTGGGTTTTAAGTTCCCCAAAAGAGTCATGGCCCAAGGCCCTATATAACCTAGAAGAGAGAGAGCTTTTAGAAGTCATGGGTATTTACATTCACTTGGACCACAGTCATTTTCTTTAATTATGTAATTTTACAGGTCATAAAATTGTGTGTTGAATGCATATTGATGAACCCAAGGAAAATGCTATGTTTGTTTATTCAGAGGTCTGTTTCTTAGTATACATACTGCCCAGCCTAGAGAATAAATACGGCATTTTTCACATAAAGAATTAATAAGTTAATAGTCTAGTCTATACTTTTTATGCATTCTACAACAAGGCTTTTAAATAGAATCCCTCTTAGTTTATTGGATGTGTCTGTTCACACTTCACTAAATCTGGATGTCAGCTTAAGTTAACTCAAATGAATAAAAACCAATAAAACTTTTACATAATTCAGATGCTTATTAAATAGCTACTATTTGTCAGCTTGTTTAAATATCAAACCTGGTACTAACTAAAATATGCTGGTAGTTATATATTATGTCATTAAAACTTCATGGTAAAATTTTATAAGATTTTAAATGAATTCTTCTATATGTATAGCTAACATATCAATTCATTGTAGACTTAGGTATTAGTTTCCTAGAAGCACCATAGCAAATTATTACAAACTGGGGTGGCTTGAAACAACAGAAATGTATCGTGCACACTTCTGGAGACCAGAAGTCCCAAACCAAGGTGTCTGTGGGGTTGGTTCCTTCCTGGCGTCTCAGAGGGAAACTCTGTTCCATGCCTTTATCATAGACTCTGGTGGTTGCTGGCAGTTCTAACAATTCTCCCTTGGCATAGAGACCTGTCACTCTAATCTCTGCCTGCATCTCTGTTCTCCCTTGCGTTGCCTGCATGTCCATCTCTCCTGACAAGGACAACAGTCCGCTTCTTGTACGGATTACTCTAATCCAGTATGACCTCATGTTAACTACATCTTAAGATGTGTTATTTGAACCCTATCCAGGTAGGATCACATTATGAGGTTCTGGCTGGGCATGAATTTTGGGGAGTGGAGGGAGGGCATTACTGAACTCAGTACAGCATATATGTCTTTCCTTAACAATATATTTTTAAGAAAGATAAATGCTTTTTAGTTAATTAAACATGAAACCTTTAGGAACAAAATATCTCTTTATTTAACATTTTTAATATGCTCATCAGAGTCAAATGAACATTAAAATAGAGTTTCTTTATCCAAAAATCATATGTTTGGATTTCAAAATATCTAAATAAGTAGGCTTGCCTGCGTTAACTAAGGAATTCTTTCAGTAAAAATAATTTAAGTAAATATCCATACTTAGATTCTGGTTGTAACTTGTGTGCATTTTTCTACTATTTATTATGCATTTAATCATTTGCTGAAAATTATTCAGTTATCTAGCAATGGCAAGTGAGATTATCCCAAGTCTCCTTTTAGAATTCTAGTATATTTTCCACTCAGTTCTTGGATATGAACATTTCTTGGCCCCATAGTTGCAACCTACCACAGATTATAAATTTATAATTCCCTGCCATGAGTAGACAAGGACTGCAATCACTAGTGACACTGCTGCTGCTGCTAAGTCGCTTCAGTCGTGTCCGACTCTGTGCGACCCCATAGACGGCAGCCCACCAGGCTCCCCCATCCCTGGGATTCTCCAGGCAAGAACACTGGGGTGTGCTGCCATTTCCTTCTCCAATGCATAAAAGTGAAAAATGAAAGTGAAGTTGCTGTCGCATCCGACTTTTAACGACCCCATGGACTGCAACCCACCAGGCTCCTCCGTCCATGGGAGCTTCCAGGCAAGAGTACTGGAGTGGGGTGCCATTGACTTCTCCATAGTGACATTCAATTCAGTTCAGTTCAGTCGCTCAGTCGTGTCCGACTTTTTGCCACCCCATGAATTGCAGCATGCCAGGCCTCCCTGTCCATCACCAACTCCCGGAGTTCACCCAAACTCATGTCCATCCAGTCGGTGATGCCATCCAGCCATCTCATCCTCTGTCATCCCCTTCTCCTCCTGCCCCCAATCCCTCCCAGCATCAGTCTTTTCCAATGAGTCAACTCTTTGCATGAGGTGGCCAAAGTATTAGGGGTAAGGAATTAACTGTTTTTTTATTCATGGTCATTCCCTTTCATGGACGTCATAACTGACATCATCCGGAGAAAATATTAAGAAATCTTACTGATGTTCTAAGTTTATACAATAAACATTTTGAAGTAGATATTATAGTTTAGATAATTCAGCAATTTTCATCTCAATCAATAGAGCATTCTGTATATGATTATTTTAAAGAACACTAGTTATTCTTCAGTTTTCAGTGATTTTATACTAAATCACCTTCCAACAATACTGATTCTCCCATTTTTTTCTGCTTCCTAAACAGTTCTCCTAATAATTCACGTGTAGTATTAACATGACCACCCAATGTCGCTGAAAATAATAACTCTATGTTTTCCCTTAATTGTGTTGTATTGATAAGGAAAATCATATCCCCCATAAACTTAACAGCATTTCTTAATCTATTTCATACGTTAGAGAAAGATGGATTTAACCAACAACTGTTGTGACTATAAAGCACTCCTTTTCATTGTGGATTTCTATTTCTGTCCCATCATCTGCCTCTGTATAGCTTATTTTTAATTTGTCAAATGCTACTCAGCTCCTCAAACTCATTGTTGGAGTACATACTCATGATGGCTTAGATTCTGATCTGCTGTAATCTAAGCTCTTCAGTGATGAGAAGGAAGTTTGGGGCAATTTTACATAACACCAGTAATGAATCAAGAACTATTGCTTAAAGAATGATGAACAAAAAGGGGGAAAGTAGCATGCTTTCGAGTTCTTAACCATCTTTAAAAAAAATGGCACGATCTGGACATAGCTTGTAACATTTTAGGTCTCCTTTTATTCTGATTTGAAATTACATTTAACCAATCAATATCAATAAAAAGAAGAGATTCCTGGTAACTCATGATTACTGATGCTCAGAAGGGGTGCGGCGGGGTGGGGGAGTTTGGTGCCATGGTGTCATAGAAAATTAATTTCAATTGTTCTCTTTTTATAGAATTAATGCTCATAACTTTCACTCGGATGAGAATCATCTGTAGTGCTCTTCATTTTCAATCGACTTAATTTGTAGAATAGTGGTTAAGGTTTTGGCATCAGATTAGTGTAATTTGATTTGTTCATATTCATTGAGGACCTGTGGGTCTTCTGAGCACCAGAGAAACAGCAACAAACAGATCAGATAAGGTTCATTTTCTTGTGAAGCCTACATTCTATTGAGAGAGGTAGATAACTTTAAAATAAGCAAGATAACATCAGATGGATAAATGCTCTGAAAAACAGGAGGGGCCATACAGTAATGATTTTGATCAAGTTGAAAACAATGATTTTGGTTTGGTTGATTGCTACTTTAAATGGGAATCAGGAAGAACTTGAGGAAAGTTGCTTCTGAGTTAGAACCTGAAGGAAGGAAGGAAATCAATAATGAAATATCTACATATCCCAGCTTCTCAACGTTTCTCCATCTCTAAAATAAGACACAGGGCTACTCTGATGATGAAATATGGGAATGAATGGAAAACACTTAGCACTTACCTAATAAGTGTGGGAAGCCTTTCTTGTGACTGCCTGCTCCTTATGACATCAAAGCACAAAGCAGGGTTAGCTTTTAATCTTATTAACAGTAAAATAAGTCACCAAGTCAGAGCTTTCCAGATGGCTCAGTGGTAAAGAATCCGCCTGCCAATGCAGGAGATGCAGGTTTGATCCCTGGGTTGGGAAGATCCCCTGGCAAAGGAAATGGCAACCCAATCCCGTATTCTTGCCTGGAAAATCCATAGATAGAGGAGCCTAGTGGGCCACAGTCCATGGGGTTGCAAAAGAGTTGGACTCGACTTAGCGACTAAATAACGACAAAGTTACCAAGTTACCTCAAGAATGAGAGATTAAATTTACTCCCTCATCTCCAGATGTCATTTCACAACCCAGCCACTCTAGATGACTCCATACCTGGGCATTCATAGAGATGGTTACTGTTACCATCCACCTATCTCTAAGTTAGCTGGGCAGTTACACAATACTGTTGAGATAGCCAAATCACATTTAATGTATCTGAAGATTTAGTCCAGGATTAACATGATACTCTGCCTTTTAAGATAGTTTAAGATGAGCAATTTAAACAGAAGTCCCCAGAGGCTGCTGCCTTGTCTTGTTGATGCCACTAGTTTGGTTACACAGCTAATTGCATCGGAGCCACTGAACCAAATGTTCATGTGTGTGAAGAGAGTCCATGAGTCAATTGCCAGCACAGAATTCTTCCTGACATAGGAAGGCAGATGATCTCAACTTTTGAGTGCATACAGCGCAGATTTCTAGTTGAATGGTTCTTGACAATAGTGTCCTCTGAAACATAATGCCTGGCCAGGAGCCAGTGATTATGCCACCATACAAATCACTATGCATCTGATGCCAGGACGCCTCTGTGCATGGTAACAACAAGAGTTCTCAGTCCTGGTGTTCCACAAGATGTTGCATTGGCACTTTTATTCTTTATCAGATCCTGGAATTAAAGATTTTATTTAGATGGCTTTCAGGAAATAAGTAATGGTGGTAGAAACGGAAAAGAGATTTTAGTGCAGTTTAAGAAATAGTTCTGCTATTATATGATTCCCATTAGGATGAAATCAGCCTATGTTTTGAAACCTAGTTTTATTAATTGTTTAATAGATATTTTCACTTTAAATCTCTTGTTTAATTATAGAAGTGAAACAGCTTGGTTCAAACTGTTAGCTAATGATCCATGTATCATTTTAGTAATTGCTAGCTTCTTTCAGAAATGCATTAATTTTGTAAGAATTATAGACTTTCAAATGTGAAAACAGTTTTTTTAAGATTAATAAATTACAAAGCTTATGGTTCACTTTAATATTATTTTCTATAACATATTATAAACCTAAACTTAGTAGAACATTCCTAAGATATAAGCTTCTATTTTAATTTACATTTTATTGTCTTTTTAAGAGTAAAAGTAGATAGATCATACTGTATTTGTCATTGATGACATAAATGAAATCTTAAGTTATACAGAATTCAAAAGGAATTCTGTACCAGTCAAAATATTTAGTTAAAATATTTCATCTCCAACTATGAAATTGTCTACTGATTTTAAACACCACCTTATTCTGGAAACAACTCATCAGAGCTTTTTCCCATTAAATAAGTAGATCTAAACATCTTATTTGATGGGAATAGTAATTATTCAAGATTAGGGAACACCCAGAACCCTAAATACTACTGGTAAGCAGACATATATAACAATACTAAAAGAAATGTTTTCCCCAATGAAGCTATAGTTGCCAATGTTTCTTCCTTTTGGTCACTTTTCACTTAGTAAAACATTTTCTATTCTAGATATAGGCATTGGCCAATTATGAAAACAGTAAGAGTCTCTTTTAAATATGCCGAGCAATTTCAAAAGAAAAGAAAAAAATGACTGAAAAGGTTTCTTGTGGTTTGAAAATGCCTTCCAAATATTCATTAAACATTTAAGTGAGTAAATTTGTAGAATATGTTTCTGACATTGGCACTGGTTCTGTGGTATTTCTCTGATCAGATGGAAGTGCTGTGTATATGCAGAGTGCATTCAGTTCATTCATGCATAAACAATATCATTTTCATAAATTAAAACCTCCCCTGCAGAAGGAACATCTGTGCCTGCCTTTGAATAAAAGATGGTGGCATGTGAGTTACTCCTTGACTGACTGAAAGAATCTCTAAGCTTAGAATGAAGTTATACATGTAAAATGGGGGGGGAGTGGCAATAGCAAACCTAATTTGGAGTTTTCATTCCTACCTTACAAAAAATAATCCACAGATTTCGCTGCTTGCTGTTTTAAAAGCTGGAATTCTTAAAATGGCATCTTCTTATTTCTTCTGTTCATTACAGCAACAGTTTTCAGTTTGCATGAAGAAGTTTAATTTTCATTATAGGTGAAACTGAGCTGCTGAATAGATCACATAAGATCTGAATGTTCACTTCATGGTCTCCTAGGCTGGAAGGCTGGCAGTGTTCAGATATCATCTCAGTATTATGTCTCTTTGAGAAAGAACAGTGAAAGCAATCTTGGATATAGGAAGCAACAGCTTGATTCCAAAATAACAACTCTGTTTCACTTGGAATGAGACGATTGCATTTTGGATAAAGTTGGGACTAACTTAAAAGTATTTCTGCTATGTGATGAAGGCTGATGGAAAACATGCTAAAATGATATATTTTAAATTGCACTCAAACATTTTTTTAATGTTGAAATATTCCTTACTGCTACTGTCACAGCTTGATGTAGCCCCGTTGGCAATGTTATTAGTATGGCTAATTGTTCCTGTCCATTAGATTACTCACATTTTTCTGGAGCAGCTTGCTAAATGAGGTCAGCTTTCTGGAACCCCTAAATCACCAATGAGAACGGGATTAAAGGAACAAGCTTGGGAAGGGAGGTAGTCATCCAACGTGGCATCCGAATCAGAGGAAGAACAATGGAGTCACTAATGACAGTAATCAGAGCACCACAGTGGAGCCAGGGTACAAGTGCCAACATGCTAGTCCCTAGAAATCGCTCCTGTCAGTCAGCACATCCAGGCGGAGAGAAATGCCAAACTTTTTAGTGGCCTTACCAATGGACAGAATCATCTCTACGTCTTCTTCAGTGAGTTCCATTTATGAAACAGGAGAATAGTACACCAAAGGGGGCGAGGAAACAATTAGACCATCCAAAAAACATATCACAGTACAAATAGTATGTTCTTGACTACAAGTAATTCATCACTACTTTTTCCTGAAGAATTACTGAAATCATCTCAATTACATAACAGTGATAAAATGCCACTTCTTAGATTCTTTAATCAAATCATTTCTCTCATATTCTAAGGGAATATCACTTTCTCTTCAGGATATGACTATTTTGCAGTAGAGAATGTTTCACTTCAGGTACAGATAGAAAAGGACTAAGAAAAAGGTAAAAAAAAAATAGTATGTTCTTAGATATGTAGATAAACTAAGCTAGGATACTTGTTTGGGTCTTGTTTGTTAAGAATTAACTAAATCCCCTCTAAAAAAAATAGAAGAAAACACAAACTCATATAAAGGGATGGAAACCAAAACCAAAAATACGACTGTTGGTCTCTTCACCAACCTCACCCAACCCCAGCCTCATAGTCCAAGTATGAAATATCAGTTAGGTTCACTCCTTAACTACAAAGAGGTGGTGACTCCCTAAGCAAGATAAACAGACTAGAGAGTTTGTGTTAAACTAAACTTTTTAATTTTTTTCTACAAATAGAACTTAGTATTTTTTTACCTCAGCAAGTTAAGCAATTGTTATCCTTAGGAATTATTTATACTTTTTAAAAAATCACTTTAAGAAGAAATGCAACAACTGTTCAGATTTTTCAATACTATTTTATTGCAACTGGATGAGTGTTTTCTAAGTTGTGCATTACACCATAATATACAGGATTACAAACAAGATTACAGTACATATTGATTCCAGTGGTACCAGTATCACATCTCAAACAGCACGTATTCTGGACTGCATTTTACATGCAATAGCTATTGTTCTAATTATGAATTAAATGGTTTGAATTTATTTAAGCTACTGTACTAATTGACTACAATAGGTATAAAATCCCAACATTAACAACCTGATTAGATTTAGGCTCAGATTCATTACATGAATATATGACAAACCACCATTTGTGTGACTATGTATAAAATCATGCATTTATATTTTCTGGAAACATCAATAGCTTCAGATTCTCTGTAAAATCATGGGATGCAAAGGAGTAAAAGACTAAAAAGAAACAGTGCAAATTGTATGTGATAGTCAAGCAGCTTTTGATTTAAAGAAGGGTATGTTGGCATTTGTTTATAATATGTATATACAAGCTTGTGCAAGTACTGAATTGATATGTTTTGATAGGGAATACATCTCTTGTTTTTACTCATTCTCTTAAGAATTATGGATCTGGTTTTCATTTTAAGGAGAGAGAACAACTTTAAAGTGAAATGAACTGCTCAAATTGTGCAATTGTCTTTAACAATTAGAGAAGAAAGAAGTGCTAAGGCAACACAACAACTTTCTAAGCACTTTTCTGCTGGTTTAAATTAGTTAAATTATTTTGTATAAATTAGATATAATTTCTACTTTTCTGATATGTATAAAAATTGATGAAGCTGCATGGTTTTAAAATAGGAAATCCACATTATAAAAAGTCATTAAAAATTCTGTACAAAATCACAACAAAATAATTCAGCATGGGAAAGGTAACAAGTAGTAAAATGCTGGTTGAAAAATATATATTTATATATATTTTAATTGGCCCATTACTAGTTTAAAAATTGCATAGATCCTAATTATTGCTTGTGATTTTGTTATCCCGATCAGATAATTAATATGATCTGAATACAGCTGCACCAAATTTGTGGTGCATTTTTTTAACTTTACTGTATTATTTTTTAAAATAGAAGAGCTATAGAAAATAATACATAAAGTGAACAGGAACTTTGATCCCCTGTTTCTACCAAAGGCAGTAACGACAATAAATACATATATCACTTGAAGCTTGGAGTATTTGCACTTTGCAGCAGTAATACTCAAAGGGCTGCCTCTTGTAAACACGACAGTCACTGTAAGCACAGTGGGTTCGTTTCCCAGGGACGGTGAAACTGACGTGCCTCTAATCGTGAAAGATGGCATTGAGCTGGGCACTCATGACTCGCTCATGATGTGAATGGCTATCGAAGGACATAATATTGTCTATAGGGATCTCACAGCGAGGGGCAGCGGCGCCCGAGAAGACTGATCCGTGGCTTTGGGCCCCCGCCAGGGTCGCTGCAGGATAGTGCATGGTAAAGGCATAATTTTTCTCAAACTCGGCGGACGGTTCGTGTTTGAAAGAGAAGTTGCCATTGATGCTGAGGGGCGGGCTGAGGGGTCCGTCAAAGGAAGGGCTGGTGCAATCAGTCAGAGGGCTCTCAAAGAAAGGTTCCAGCGCCGCGCTGTAGGCGTGAGGCGGCGGCTTGACGTGGAAGACATGGGAGCTGTCCATGGTGCCGTAGGGCGGGCTGGGCAGCCCCGGAGACTGGTAGGAATAGGGGTGCACAGGGAAAGAAGCGCTGGCGGTCGGCAGGTGCGCAGGCATGTCCTGGTTCTGCTCAGGCAGAAAAGTTCGCGGATTGAGCTGCAGGCAGCCAGCAACCAGGTTGGTGGTGGGCTGGGATAAACCCTTGCAGAGCGTCTGTACAAAGGAGACCAGGTCAGGGCTTTTCCCTGAACGCAAGATCTCCGACAGAGCCCAGATGTAGTTTTTGGCCAAGCGCAGTGTCTCGATTTTGGACAGCTTCTGCGTCTTGGAGTAGCAGGGCACTACCTTGCGCAGGTTGTCCAGCGCTGCGTTCAGCCCGTGCATGCGGTTCCGCTCCCGGGCGTTGGCTTTCATGCGTCTCAGCTTAAAACGCTCGAGGCGCGCCTTCGTCATCTTCTTCTTTTTGGGGCCGCGTCTCTTAGGCTTTTGATCGTCGTCCTCCTCTTCCTCTTCCTCCTCCTCTTCCAGGTCCTCATCTTCCTCCTCGTCCTCTCCCCCGTTCCTCAGCGAGTCCTCTTCCGCGTTCATGGCTTCGAGGTCATCTTCCTTTTTGTCTGTCTCGTGCTCCTCGTCCTGAGAACTAAGACACTCATCTGTCCAGCTTGGAGGACCCTGGGGCTGAGGCTCTCCCATCAGCCCACTCTCGCTGTACGATTTGGTCATGTTTAGGTTTCCTACATTCAACAGGGGAGAGGGGAAAACAGAAAAGGAGAAAAACGCTACATTCAAAAACTGCAAAGGCCTTCAGCTCTCACTAACCCTAGAGAAATGCATGGGAAAAGAACTACCAGCTGATTACAAAATGAATGCCCCGGAGGAAAAGTTAAATGCAGTTTTATAAGGGCCTGTGTGTGCCCGGCTGGTACGTAGGAGACAGGACAGGGCTAAGTGTGAATAGGAGCTAAAATAAGTGTCATAAGTACACTTCTGGTGTATGTTTCCTTGTGATTGTGTGTTTATGGTGATCATCCGGTAGGATAATGTGTGTGAAAATGAGTGTGTATTTCGGCGACTTCATGTTTATTTGCATGAGTTCAAAGTCACAACTCCACAAAAAAAGACGAGTTTGAAAATTGCAATTATGTTTCCATCTCGGTTCTGGCCTCCCCCCACTCGGCGATTAAAGTTGAAGATCCCTTACGTAATTTACTAACGCTGGCAGTGATTTTTAAGAAGATTATACGGAGTGGAGATTGAAAAGCAAATGCATGGTGGAGAAAAAGTATTTTCCACCAAATTATTTCACCATCAACGAAGCATTTGGTAACAAAAGTGGGCGGGGGGTTTCCATCCCACCCTTGCCTTTCTTTTCTCACCTCCCATCCCGCTGACCCTCTGCTGAATTTCCACCTTGTACAAAAGCGCTTGCTACCGGGCCAGAACCCGGGGCGCGGCGCAGGGCGCTCCTCCGCGCGCCGGGGATCAGGTGCGAAAAGCTCCTCTCTAATAAACAGCCCATTGAAAGCGCCGCCCGCTCTTTATTGGGGCTTTTCAAAGTTCGCCTCAAACCTCGCTTTAAAAGACTGAATAATTATAATGGTCAGAGAATGGTAATGGCGAAGTTGCTGCTTCTTATAAGGAAAATAAAAAGCCTTTAGTTAGACAACTGAATTTCTGGCTCCTGCAGTGGCTGCTGGGGACTTGGCCGACTCTGGGACGGTAACAGGTAGCAGGAGTGGGTCCCTCTCTCTTTCTCCACATTTTATCCCCTCTCAACTGAACTACCTCTCAACTCGGTTTATTTTCTAGGGTGTGTATATTCAAAGTATCAATACCCCTTTCATTCACTGAAAAAATAATTTGCTATTCCCTATGTGCATAAAATACTTGTCTACAAAATAGATCTTAGTAACGTGGGCTTTTTTTTCGCCCTTATTGATAGAAGTGAAATACTGAAGTAGTTATCTGCTTTCAGAACTTTGAAATCACCACTAGGAAATAATCATAGAGTTATAGGACATTATATTTTTTAAAAAATCCAAAGACGCTCCTATACTTTTTCCCCTCCAAAAAACAAACAACAACAAAAAATAAAACGGATTTTTAAAAATTATTAGGCCTGCAGCGGGTCTTTGAGTGATGCGACTCAAACTGTGTGCGTATTCGCCTTGCAATTCTGAAAAGGAATGCCTGTCTCAACGCATAAACGCGCTTACAGACGCACACATATAGACTATGTAGGTACATCTTCAATTGCTTTTATTCCCAATAAAAATTAAAGGATTTAATTACCTGCAGTTGTTAGTAAGTCCTGAGCAGTGATGGTCTCATAACCCTGGGGCCTCTGGGCGCCGTGCCTTCTGCGTGGGGCGAGTTCCTCGTGTCCCGGCAGCGCGGGCGCTCAGGTTATATAGCCGAGTTGGCGATGCTGAGCGCGGGCGGGGCCAGGAGCCTAGCGGGCGAGCAGGTTCCAAGCGCCCCGCGCCTGCGCACGCGCCGGGGTTCCGCGCTCCCTTCCCTTCCGCCCGCCTCCTCCCGCCCCCCCGCTCCAGCCTCGCTCCTCTCCCTCCCGCACCCGCCTCAGCTCCCCTCTCCCCCACCCCTACCCCCGCCCCATCTCCTTCCTCCCCGGCATGCGCCATATGGTCCTCCCAGTCCAGCCAAGAGCCGGGGACCACGTGACCTGCCCATTTGTATGCCGCGGAGCGCTCCATTCCGGCCCCTTTGTGGCCAGAAGAAAGTGGCCCATCTGTCGCCAGTTAGAGACTCCGCGGACCTGTTTTTACCCGCAGGAGAGATTAACCCTTTCAGGCGGCAGAAGGGAGAAGGGGCGCGCGGTGGGGGAAGAGACTGGGCGGGGGAAGGAGTTGGAGAGAAGAGAGCGGGAAGGCGAACACCGACTGGCTTTAGATCAGAGTGAGTGGCCCGCGTTGGGGCGGTAAGTAGGGCGAAGGTGAAAGAAGCAGAAGCGGAGACTCCTTTGGACTCCTCGCCCAGGCACTGGCTTCCTGGGCACTCCCTGCCCTCTCTAAGGTGTCAATTTCTTGGTTTCTCCCTCTTAGTAGACGCTTTGTTCGTTGGCACCAAAGGGTGGCTTCTCCCAGTCTCCACCAGCCCCTTAAGCAACATATACTCTGTATTAAAACAGCTTCATCTGTAAACGCAGCTGTGAGACTAGTCCCTAGCCTCCCTAACTGGGTCGCCCTCGCCCAGCCTCAACAGTAGAGAAAATTTGGTACTGGTCACTCTCCTTCACCATGCGTGCAACCCGGCCCTCGTGGCCCTCGCCTACCCTTGTCCCTGGACACTCCTCACTCCATCCATATACCCCTCTTGCCTGTAGTCCTTGTCCTCAGATCACGCTGGTCCTTGGCTTCAGTGGCCTGCGGAGCTCTCTTGCCTGAAAGCTAGAGGATTTCTCTGACGCTAAGATTCTGCCGTTTAACCAAGGTCATTGGATGGATGTAAAGTGTGCCCTCGCCCTGGCTCCCGGCCACAGCTGCCTTGTCCCCCTTAGTCCCCACTTTCAGGCTTGTAAATAGGAACTTGGTTGAGACAAGCCTTCTCAAAGGGAGGATGCAAAGGGCCTGTTCTAAAGGGATCGTTTTCACTCCTCTTTCTAGAAAGGGCATTAGTACAACTCTGGGAAGGGCTGATGGCTACTTTTCCAGACCTTAAAGACTCTGATGTGACTCTCTACCTTGCAGTTCAAGCAAAAACCAGAGCTTCTTAATTCTAAAGGAGCCATATTTGTGTTTAAGTGGTGATTCTTTATTCACCCGTTTCCACCAAGGCACGTTTCAGAATTATATATATATGTGTGTGTGTGTGTGTGTGTGTGTGTTGGCTGTATCTCTTCCCTGTCCACTGTCCACTCTTTCTCCACTAGACTCTCCTCTAATCTTCCATTAACTAACCCCTTATCCCCTCCCAGACCCGTGTCCCCCTACAATGAATGCTGTGAACTTGAATTGCTTATTTAAAGGCAATTGCTCTAAAAGCCCCTTGAGTTTGCAAACAGTGTCAGGCTGAGCCGCTGGGGTTGGGTGCATCTGGGGACAGAAGGGGGGATGTGGTGGGGAGGGGCAGAGGGTCCTAAGATTACTGCTGGTGTCTAGAAGGCCGCCGTGCAGCCTGAAAGAGGAATAAAGGGATGGGAGATCTCCTTGCCCAAAGCGTAGCATGACCCATGCTGAGCTTCCACGGCAAAACCGTACAGAGTTTTGGCTTTTGCCTTTACTCATAAGTGTACCAGGATCGCAGAAGAAGATAGAAGAATTCACCCAGGAGCCTAGTCTTGGCATTTACCCTGTACAGTCTTTACCTTAAGTGATGGGTTAAAACTTGAGGACCGTCTGAGTAACAGCCTGCCCGGGCCGGTCCCCAACTTGGAGGTCCCAGGACACGCGCGGGCGGACCAAGTGTTGCCGTTCTCCCAGCAGTTGCCCCGACAGCCTAGCCCACCGTGCCGGCGGGGATGTGACCTGGCCCTCATTTCTCAGTCTTAGGGGAGCTTCAGAGGGGGTGCTGGGGGCGAGAGGGAAGAGGGCTTCAGCTATGCCGAAGGCCTGCGGATGGCCAGGGGGTCCCCCACCCAGAAGGCAACTTCCTCAGTTTGGGACACCCTGTGGAGTACAGGAGATTCTTGGTGGGGCCAGATGTTCCTGGGCAGGCAAGGAAGGGTATGTCGCCAGCCGAGAGACTCCGGTGCGGGAATTAACTAGACTCCTTCCCTCCTTCTGCTCTTGATAGATTCACCCTTAATCCCAATCTCAGTGAGCCTCCGGGCGCCCTGGGCCGCCCCGCCTGCGCGGGGAACGTCTACCCGCGGTGCGCCTCGCGGTGGAGATTGCCCACCCCCCTTACCCCGACTCCGTCCCCCTACCCGCCCCGGGAGACTGCAGGCCAGCCGTCAGATCTGGAAGGGAAGAGGCCTGGATTGAGTTGCCTTTTGTTGGGAGGGGAAGGGCAGGGAGGGAGAAATTGGGGCGAGAGAACAGCGGCAGCCGCAACGCTCAGAGAGGCTTGACTGCTGGCGTGGCTGGCTTAGTACCGTGGAAGAGTCGCGGTCCCGTCCTGCCTCCGTATTTTCTTCTCCCTCTTTTGAACTTTCTTTCGACGGTTGCACACTGTCCCCCTCCCGAGCCTCTAAATCCTCTCCTTGTCCCTCCGTCCCCACAGCCCGTTAGCGGTAAACCTTCCAGCTCCCGTCCCCACTGGGCGCTGCAGGCCGCCAAGCGGCACGCGAACCGCACGCGCGGGCCACAAAAGCCGCTTTCATGACTCACTGCCCTCGAGCAATGCCCCGAATCTGTCGCCCCCCACCCCCAGCCCCGGGCCCTCGCTTGGAGCGCGCGGCGCGGCCCGGGCGGTCCCGGCCGTTAGAGCGGCTGCCAGAGCGCCGGCGGGAAGGGAGCGCGAGGCGGCGAGGGGAGTGTGGCCTGGGCGGGGAGGCTGGGGCGGGGGGAGGCGTGTGGCGCCGCGTGTGGAGGTGTGGGGGGGAGGAGACGGGGGATGGAGGCGGAGGCCGGGACTTAGGGGCTGGGAAGCGTGTAGCTGGCGGGGGAAGGGGGTGGTGCGGCGCATTCACAGGGCTAAGATAAAGAGCTGGGGCCGGGCTGGCGTCCCCGGCGGTGACCTGTTTCTCGGGGAAACAGATGCTCACTCTAGCAAAGGGAGGTCTGCGTTCAATGCAAGTATTACGTACGACCCGGGCGGCCCCACCGACCTCCAGCGGCGCCCGCGCCCTCTCCCCACCCCTCCCAGGAGAGGGGTGTGCCGGCCTGGGCACGTTCGAGGCGCGGGAGGCGGTGAGCGGAGAGCCAGACAGCACGGTCCGCTGGAAGACCGAGAGGGCAGGTCCTCATAGGCCGCGTGGCTCAGAAGCCCTTGGAGGCCTTAGGGGTTCTGCCCAGATCGCGGGCTCAGCGCGGGGTTTGCGCCTTCGCCTCCAGGGAGGCCACTGTGCGCCCAGATCCTGGCCAGAGGCTGGAGCTGCCCGGGCTCGACAGGCGGGCGGCGGGGGAGAGCCGGGAGCAAGAGAGTAGCTATTAAAATGCCTCGCCGTCGCCCCGAGCGCAAAACCCGTCCTCCCCAAATCTCCTGGGCTTGCGGCATAATCTTAATTAAGATAATTGATTCATATTGCACCTGCGAGAACGGGGGGAAAAATTGATTCCAACCCCCAACCCCACAAATCGCTTAGAGCTATTGGATAGAGCTCGACGCGGCTGTGATTTGGGGAGTGATTTAGCACCACACTTCCCCAACTCGGTCCGCCTGGGCTCTTTTATTTATTATTTACGAGCTCCTAATCCCTCCAGGGCGTAGGCCGCTCCCCTCACGGCGCCTACAGACCCCGAGGGACTTCATCTTTGATTCCCAGGCAGGAGTGAGGGGCTTTCCTTAAAGCATCCATCCAACACCCATATCACCAATGCAAAATCAACTCAGCTCCAAGTACTGGCTGGAGCGGATTACTGACACAATTGCCCAAGGTCTGGTGTGTCAGATGGGCTATGTGTGTGCCTGTGTGAGTGTGCTTAAGTGTACAGTGTATGTGACTGAGTGTACAAAAGAATATGTGTGAATGTGCATATGAGCCTATGTGATCGTTAGTATCTGTGATTTGTCAGTGTGAATGTGTGACTTATGTGAGGGGGTGAGTGTACACGAGTCTGTGTTCATGGGTTCTCCGGCTCTCAGGTGAGGACCATAAACAGAGGGGACTCACACCTGTTTCAGCTGGATTGAGAAACAGCACGCTGTCTAAAGGGGACTACAATGGGCTGGATAACCGACAAACGGCGGGCTGTTTGCCAACCTTTGCCTTAGCAGAGAGCAACAGGCCAACGCAAATCGCCGGTAGTTGGTGTCGCTGCTTGAGTGGGCAGCAGAGACACACCGATGGCGCTTGAGCTTCTCTTGAACAATGCTGCTGCAGGGGTTTGGGGGCGATCTGACAAGTTCCCCAAACCAGGACAAGCCTGGCAAGCCTGGTTTAGAGCCCCAGACAGCTCGCAGGAAAAGTGGCTTCCTCAGGGTATCAGCACCGTGGACAATTCCTACTTACGAAACTCACAGTATTACAGTTCAGGAAAAGGACTCCCCCCTTCCAGTGCCTTTCGCTTTTTCCTGTTTGCTTTCTCTCACAAAACCACTGACTCCCACATCCCGAAATTTTAATCAGAGAGCCCTGTTAATCTGAATTTAATTAGCAACCTCCTTTTCAGGATAAGTTTCCTGGAAAACTAGATATCCAGGTTTAGGGGAGAGGGAAGTTTAAACTATAATTTTAACTAGCGAGTCTGAAACAAAGAAACTGTACAATGAATAACTTTCAGAAAGGGAGTCATTGTTCTAATATTTGCACTTATCTGGTACATCGCATCTAAACGAAAATGAATTCATTTTTTGTCCACAGAAACAAAAAATATAAAAACGATTTTACTTTTGTTTTATTGAGTACACATTTTATTGGTAATAGAAATCTCTCTCCATTCCCATCATCCTATCACCTGTCCAGTTATTTCATACTATAAACATTTCTATTAAATTAGTGGGGAAATAAACCAAAGCTAAATGGAATATTTGCTCAGATTTGGTGAGCCACACAATTGTCTAAATCATACCAGACTTAGAATATTGCACGAATACACCACATCCAAAATAACTGGAACAAATCCTGTAGAGAAGAACAAGCACCTTTGGTAATTCAAATACCTTAGAAATGTATACCATACACCTCTCCCAATTATGGATGTAATTTTCAAATGTTATGAGCAATCAGAATCCTTATTAAATATTATTCAGACTTTGTTGAAATGGAAAATATAATTATTTTTAATTCAAGAATTTATCCCTAGAGGCTCATCTTTTTAAAATAACATGTTTTTCCTCTTTAACAAATACATTTTCACATAAATTAAATATTGATAATTTGAACTTTTATGTCTTTAACTAATCAAAGGGGGAAAATTCCAAATGTAGATCTCAGAGTTTGGCCCTGGTGGGTCTTTCCGCTTGAGTAGGCACTGAGATTAAAGGAGTTGAACTTCCTCTTTCACTGCTCTCTCCTTGCACTAATTGCTTATGCAAAAAATGCAGATTTGTATTAATTAGTAACTCCACTGATTAGTTCTGTGGTATTTTCACATAATAAATCATGCTGCAGACATGAATTTTGGCACATCACCCAGTAGAGGCTCAGGCTGCAATACAGATTTCATATTAAAATAAAATCTCTAACTAAACCCACCTTTCTGATGCAGGTACCATGAGCAGCCACCTGCTGGGAGCACCTGCCATGGGAAATTACTTTCACTCAGTGACAAGCCACTTTTGGAGCCCAAATAGGACAATCTGATTATGAGGTTAGGTTCTAATAACAAATAAACAAGTAAATAAACACACAAATGCATACCTAAATGACACAAATGTGCCTAGTGTGAAAGTCACTCAGTCATGTCCAACTCTTTGTGATTCCATGGACTACACCAGCCATGGGATTCTCCAGGCCAGAATACTGGAGTGGGTAGCTGTTCCCTTCTCCAGGGCATTTTCCCAATCCAGGGATCGAACCCAGGTCTGCACATTGCAGGTGGATTCTTTACCATCTTAGCCACCAGAGAAGCCTAGAAATTTTGCAGACAATGATGTTATAATAAAGAATCTTCTTGTAATGGGACCAGATTTTTAAAACAACTTCCCAGGTTATGAATGCACACTTCAGTCTATTTTCCTCTTGTGAGGTCTTTTCTCCTTTGTGAGATGGTCTGGTAGCTTGAGATTCTTTCATCACTCATCCTCTGACTCATCTCCCTAGGCAAGCAAGCTTGTTCAGGAAGTAAAAGAGGGACAGAAAAGCATCTGAGGAAGAGGTGTGAATGCCAAGAACCATCTCAAAGGGAACTGGCCACCCCTGCGATCCCAGCATATGGTGAGAAGCTATGAGGTCAGATACCCACAGCTGTCTGATATGAGACAAACTCTCCACTCTCCATGGGTAACTATATGAGCTTCTACGCAACTTTTCCTTGAAAACTGTTTAATTTGATGAGGCAGATTACAGTCAATATTGCCAAGATTATAAATTAGACCCAGGTGTCTCCTGTGTCCCCCACCAACCCTTTATATTCCCTTGTTTTCTAGCCATTGGTGACACCTTTCCAAGTCCCTGCAGGTGTTCTCAGCATGTTTATGCTCTTTCCTGGTCCATGCCTACTGTTGATAAATATCCATGAGTTCATGCTTCTTAAGAACTTAGAGAAATGCTTAATCTGATGCCCTACCAGGAGTGCCTGCAAAGTCACAGGGCACAATTAAACAGGAACGAGTGCTTAATGTTCACATTCAGAGATGAGTAAAGGCTAAGGGAGGTGTATTTTGGATGGAGACTGGGGCCACATGCTCTGCTGCAGTTGTGCTATGCAGGTAACAGTCTGCCTACCTTCCTGATTTGTCCTGAGGCAACGGTAAGTGTGGCTGGGGGTGAGAAGGGTACAGCCTCTAGGGAGGCTGTCTCTAACCATTGTCTACGGAACCTTTCAGGTGCTTTGTTGGTGAGAGGAAAAGGGCTGCATTTTCTGGTCTTTTTATCTGTTTATCTTGGATGTGAATAATTTCTTTAAGGAACTAAATATTAAAAGGTCAAGAGAACAGAGCTAATCTAAAGCAGCCCTCTATTAATTCAAATATGCCTTTTTCTCCTTTGAATTCACTCTTGAATCCCACTTCATATGGCTTGATATGGGCAAGATTTATCACATCTGATGAGAAAACCATCCATTGTGTCACGTTAGTCCACAAGGCTATGTGGAGAGCCAGAGCTAAGCATAAGCAAAGGCTCTAAAGTTGCTATAAAGTAGCTTTTCTCCTCATTCCCTTCATTTCAGAATCTGCCTGTTTCACTGAGTAAAACATGTATTCATCAAATCTATATTGTACTAAAATATTCATCAAATCTATATTGTA
Source organism: Capricornis sumatraensis (assembly GCF_032405125.1). Lineage (NCBI taxonomy): Eukaryota > Metazoa > Chordata > Mammalia > Artiodactyla > Bovidae > Capricornis > Capricornis sumatraensis. The sequence continues at coordinate 59,349,406 of NC_091071.1, read as the reverse complement.
CTGTACTACTATGTACCAGGCACTGCTAAGTACCAGATGTACATGGGTAAAGAGAAACAGACATTACTCTCTGCTTTCTCAAAGCCTTCTATCTGGTGAAAGAGAGGTGCCTTAAGATTCACTCACAAGTTCCCAGGTGGCTCAGTGGTAAAGAATCAGCCTCCCAATGCAGGAGATACAGCAGACACAGGTTCAGTCCCTGGGTGGGGAAGATTCCCTGGAAGAGGAAATGGCAACCCACTCCAGTATTCTTGACTGGAAAATTCCATGGACAGAGGAGCCTGATGGGCTACAGTCCATGGGGTTGCAAACAGTTGGCCATGACTGAGCATGTGTATACCCCCATCTTATTTGAGATTAGTATAAGGAAGGAAAATAAAACACATCAATCCAAAAATACTTAGGACAAAGGAACTCAACAAAGTCTAAAGTGGGAGGGTTCCCAAGGAAGTAGAGTTCTAAGGTAATGAGAAGGGTGTTACCCAGTGATACAGGAAATGAAGTAGATAAATTATTCTACATCATAGAAATAACTTTCCCATAAAAAAGCACACTATTCAAGAATTACACTGAAGTGTGTTCTTCTTGAGGGGTTCAATTTGTTTTGCATCTGGATATATCTAGTTCAAAATAAGTAATCCTTATTGAACATGACCCTATGTTAGCCTTTGATAAAGAATTGAAGACATTTGTTTTCATTTGGAAAAACTGTCATATTTAGTTATAACTGCATTCAAATGGGTATATCTTTCCTTTTCTCCTTTGACTTTAGCTTCTCTTCTTTTCTCAGCTATTTGTAAGGCCTCCTCAGACATTTGCATTTCTTTCCTCTTGGGGATGGTCTTGATAACCGCCTGCTGTACAATGTCACAACCTCCATCCATCGTTCTTCAGGCACTCTATCAGATCTGATCCATGAATCTATTGTCCCTTCATTTGTATAATCGTTTAGGTTGTACCTGAATGGTGTGGTGGTTTTCCCTACTTTCTTCAATTTAAGTCTGAATTTGGCAATAAGGAGTTCATGATTTGAGCCACAGTCAGCTTCTGCTCTTGGTTTTGCTGACTGTTATAGACCTGTATAGAGCTGCATCCATCTTTGGCTGCAAAACATATAATCAATCTGATTTTGATATTGACCATCTGGTGATGTCCATGTGTAGAGTTTTGTCTTGTGTTGTTGGAAGAGGGTGTTTGCTATGACCAATGTGTTCTCTTGGCAAAACTCTGTTAGATTTGACCTGCTTTATTTTGTACTCCAAGGCCAGATTTTCCTGTTACTCCAGGTATCTCTTGACTTCCTACTTTTGCATTCCAGTCCCCTATAATGAAAAGGACATCTTTTTTGGGTGTTAGTTCTAGAAGGTCTTGTAGGTTTTCATAGAACCATTCAACTTCAGCTTCTTCTATATTACCGGTTGGGGCATAGACTTGGATTACTGTGATATTGAATGGGGTTTGCCTTGGAAACAAACAAATCATTCTATCATTTTTGAGATTGCCTCCAAGTAATGCATTTTGGACTCTCTTGTTGACCATGATGGCTACTCCATTTCATCTCAGGGATTCTTGCCCACAGTAGTAGATAAAATGGTCATCTGAGTTAAATTCCCCCATTCCAATCCATTTTAGTTCACTGATTCCTAAAATGTCAATGTTGACTCTTGCTATCTCCCATTTGACCAGTTTCAATTTGCCTTGATTCATGGACCTAACATTCCAGGTTCCTATCCAATACTGTTCTTTATAGTTTCAGACTTTACTTCCATCCCCAGTCACATTCACAACTGGGTGTTGTGTTTTCTTTGGCTCCATTTCTTCATTTTTTCTGGAGTTATTTCTCCACTGATCTCCAGTAACACATGGGGTACCTACTGACCTGGGGAGTTCATCTTTCAATGTACTATCTTTTTGCCTTTTCATATACTGTTCATGGGGTTCTCAAAGAAAGAATACTGAAGTGGGCTGCCATTCCCTTCTCCAATGGACCATGTTTTGTCAGAACTCTCCACCATGACCTGTCCGTCTTGGGTAGCCCTACATGGCATGACTCATGACTTCATTGAGTTAGACAAGACTAAAAAGCCTCTTGATGAAAGTGAAAGAGGAGAGTGAAAAAGTTGGCTTAAAGCTCAACATTCAGAAAACGAAGATCATGGCATCCGGTCCCATCACTTCATGGGAAATAGATGGGGAAACAGTGGAAACAGTGTCAGACTTTATTTTGGGGGGGCTCCAAAATCACTGCAGATGGTGACTGCAGCCATGGAATTAAAAGACGCTTACTCCTTGGAAGGAAAGTTATGACCAACCTAGATAGCATATTCAAAAGCAGAGACATTACTTTGCTGACTAAGGTCCGCCTAGTCAAGGCTATGGTTTTTCTGTGGTCATGTATGGATGTGAGAGTTGGACTGTGAAGAAGGCTGAGCGCGAAAGAATTGATGCGTTTGAACTGTGGTGTTGGAGAAGACTCTTGAGAGTCCCTGGGACTGCAAGGGGATCCAACCAGTCCATTCTGAAGGAGATCAGCCCTGGGATTTCTTTGGAAGGAATGATGCTAAAGCTGAAACTCCAGTACTTTGGCCACCTCATGTGAAGAGCTGACTCATTGGAAAAGACTTTGATGCTGGGAGGGATTGAGGGCAGGAGGAGAAGGGGACGACAGAGGATGAGATGGCTGGATGGCATCACTGACTTGATGGACGTGAATCTGGGTGAACTCTGGGAGTTGGTGATGGACAGGGAGGCCTGGCGTGCTGTGATTCATGGGGTTGCAAAGAGTCAGACACAACTGAGCAACTGAACTGAACTGAACTGAATTGTGGTGCATGTAATCAGTTTGGTTAGTTTTCTGTGATTCTGGTTTTCACAAAATTCCTAATAGGAGAGACTGACTGAGGGGGAAACTGGGTCTTGTTTTGATGGGTGGGGCCATGCTCAGTAAATCTTTGATCCAATTTTCTGTTGATGGGTGGGGCTGTGCTCCCTCCCTGTTGTTTGCCCTGAGGCCACACTACCGTGGAGGTAATGAAGACAATGGTGACCTCCTTCAAAGGGTCCCTTGTGGAACTGCTGCACTCAGTGCTGCCAACCCTGCAGCAGGCCACTGCTGACCCTGCCTCCACTGAGACCCCTGAGCACTCACGGGCAAGTCTGAATCGGTCTCATTTGGCGTCACTGCTCCTTTCTTTTGGGTCCTGGTGCACAAAGGTTTTGCCCTTCAAGAGTCTGTTTCCCCAGTCCTGTGTAAGTTCTACTTAGCTCTATGGTGGGGTTAATGGTGACCTCCTCCAAGAGGGCTTATGCTGTACCCAGGTCTGCTGCACACAGAGCCCCTGGCCCTAAAGCAGGCCACTGCTGACCTGTACCTCCACAGAAGATACTGAAACACAGTTCTGGCCCAGTCTCTGTGGGGTCTCTGGGTCCTGGTGCAAAAAAGGTTTGTTTGAACCCTCCTAGTGTCTCTGGAGGGTATGGGGTTAATTCTAAATGTGATTTCACCCATCCTGCCATCTTGCTGGGGCTTTTCCTTTGCCCTGGGATGTGGAGTATCTTTTTTTTTTTTTTTTTTGGAGGGGGGGTAGTTCAAGATTCTCCTGCCAACGGTTGTTCATCATCAAGTTGTAATTTTGGAGTTCTCACAGGAGATGAGCGCACATCCTTCTACTCTCCCATCTTGTCAATAATGCATTCAGAGTTCCAAAAAATAGCAAGGAGAGATAAGATAGCCTTCCTCAGTGATCAATGGGAAAAAAATAAAGGAAAAATATAGAACTGGAAAAACTAGAGATCTCTTCAAGAAAATTAGAGCGATGAAGAGAATATTTCATGCAAAGATGGTCACAATAAATGACAGAAATGGTATGGACCTATAGAAGCAGAAGATAAGCAATGGCACCCCACTCCAGGACTCTTGCTTAGATAATCCCATGGATGGAGGAGCCTGGTACTGCAGTTCCTGGGGTTGCTTAGAGTCATACACGACTGAGCGGCTTCACTTTCACTTTTCACTTTCATCATTGGAGAAGGAAATGGCAACCCACTCCAGTGTTCTTGCCTGGACAATCCCAGGGACGGCAGAGCCTGGTGGGCTGCCGTCTATGGGGTTGCACAGAGTTGGACACGACTGAAGAATAACAGAAGAACTATACAAAAAAGATCTTCATGACCCAGATAACCATGATGGTGTGATCACTCACCTAGAGCCAGACATCCTGGAATGTGAAGTCAAGTGGGCTTTAGGAAGCATCACTACGAACAAAGCTAGTGGAGGTGATGGAATTCCAGCTGAGCTATTTCAAACCTAAAAGATAATGCTGTGGAAGTGCTGCACTCAGTATGCCAGCAAATTTGGAAAACTCAGCAGTGGCCACAGGACTGGAAAAGGTCAGTTTTCATTCCAATCCAAAAGAAAGGCAATGCCAGAGGATGTTCAAACTACTGCACAATTGCACTCATCTCACAGGCTAGCCAAGTAATGCTCAAAATTCTCCAAGCCAGGCTTCAACAGTACGTGAACCGTGAACTTCCAGATGTTAAAGCTGGATTTTGAGAAGGCAGAGGAACCAGAGATCAAATTGCCAACATCCATTGGATCATTGAAAAAGCAAGAGAGTTTCAGAAAAACATCTATTTCTGCTTTATTGACTACGCCAAAGCCTTTGAGTGTGTGAATCACAACAAACTGTGGGAAATTCTTAAAGAGATGGGAATACCAGACCACCTGACCTGCCTCCTGAGAAATCTGTATGTAGGTCAAGAAGCAAAAGTTAGAACTGGACATGGAACAACAGACTGGTTGTTTCCAAATTAGGAAAGGAGTATGTCAAGGGTCAAGGTTGTATATTGTCACTCTACTTATTTAACTTATTTGCAGTGTGCATCATGTGAAATGCTGGGCTGGAAGAAGATTGCCGGGAGAAATATCAATATCAATAATCTCAATAACCTCAGATATGCAGATGACACCACCCTTATGGCAGAAAGTGAAGAAGAACTAAAGAACCTCTTGATGAAAGTGAAAGAGGAGAATGAAAAAGTTGGCTTAAACTCAACATTCAGAAAACTAAGATGGCATCAGGTCCCATCACTTCACGGCAAATAGATGGGGGAACAATGGAAAGTGTCAGACTTTATTTTGGGGGGCTCCAAAATCACTTCAGATGGTGACTGCAGCCATGGAATTAAAAGACGCTTGCTCCTTGGAAGAAAAGCTGTGACAAACCTAGGCGGCATATTAAAAAGCAGAGACATTACTTTGCCAACAAAGGTCCATCTAGTCAAATACATGGTTTTTCCAGTAGTCATGTATGGATGTAAGAGTTGGACCGTATAGAAAACCGAGCACTGAAGAACTGATGCTTTTGAACTGCAGTGTTGGAGAAGACTCTTGAGAGCCATTTGGACTGCAAGGAGATCAAACTGGTCAGTCCTAAAGGAAATCAGTCCTGAATATTCATTGGAAGGACTGATGCTGAAGCTGAAACTCCAATACTTTGGCTACCTCATGCGAAGAACTGACCCACTGGAAATGACCCTGATGCTGGGAAAGACTGAAGGCAGGAGGAGAAGGGGACGACAGAGAATGAGATGGTTGGATGGCCTCACCGACTCGATGGACATGAGTTTGAGCAAGCTCCTGTTTGGTGATGGACAGGGAAGCCTGGCATGCTGCAGTCTGTGGGGTTGCAAAGAGTTGGACAGAACTGACTGATTGAATTGAGTTATAACTTGGGATTTATTCCGTGGCATATTCATTGCTTGAACCCTTTTAAAGGAGTATATTTTCAGATGGAGATGGGGAGAGGGCAAAAAGAAATGTTGGCATCTCTTATTCATACAACTAAATTATGGCTGGGGGAGGGATGGATTGGGAGTTTGGGTCTAGCAGATACAAACTATTATTTATAGAATGCATAAACAACGAAGTCCTAATGTATAGCACAGGGAACCCTATTCAATATCCTGTAGTAAACCACAGTGGGGAAAAAAAAAAAAAAAACATTGCTGATCTTAGCTTCTAAACACGGAGAGATCCCAATAGTCAACAAGACATGCATTTAAATCTGGGTAATAAATAAGCAGATTCATCAAATGCATAATTTAACAGCAGAAAAAGTCACTTTTCCTTTTGTGATGAAAGTCATTGTCAGGAAGGAGACAAGATGGAAGAGAGAAGGATTTGAGCTCACCTCTTGTTATGAAAACACCAATCACAAGTGGCCACTGGACAAACATTGGCAAAAAAGACTGGGACCTATCAGAAAGAATATTCTATACCCAAAGACAAAAGATAAGCCACAGCAAGATGATAGGAAGGGTGCTTCTGAGATAGAATCAAATCCCATACCCACTGAGTGAGTGACCCACAAACTGGAAAATAATTACATCACAGAGGTTCTCTCAAGGAGTGAGAGTTCTGAGCCCCACATTAGGCACCCTAGCCTGGCAGTCTGGATCAGGAAGAAGAGCCCTCAGAGCATTTGGCTTTGAAGGACAGTGGGTTTACATGCAGGAGACCAACAAGGCTGTGGGAAACAGAGCCTCCACTCTTGGAGGGCACACCATAGGTTTCAGGTGCTCTAGGACCCAGGGCAGAGCAGTGACCCCACAGGAACCCAAGCCAGGCCTACCTTCAGGTCTTGGAGGGTCTCCTGGGAGGGTGGGGTTCTGCTGTGACTCACTGTGGGGGCAAGGAGGCTGCTGTTGGATGTGTTCAGATTTGATGGAGAAATCAAAAGCTTTACAGATAAGCAAAAGCTAAGAGAATTCAGCACCACCAAACCAGCTTTACAACAAATGCTAAGGGAATTTCCCTCGGTGCAAAAGAAAAGGCCAAAATGAGAAGCAATAAAATTATGAATGGGAAAGCTCACTGGTAAAGGCACACATACAGTGAAGGTAGGAAATCACCCACACAAAAATATCATATCACAACCAGCAACTGTGAGAAGAGGAGAGTACAAATGCAGGATGTTGGAAATGCAACATGTGGAAATAAACTAGTAACTTAAAATAATCTTGTGTGTGTGTATATATATACACAAACAAACACACACATATATAGACAGCTACATCAAAACCTCATGGTAACTGCAAACCAAAAATCTACAGTAGATACACACACATACACACAAATGAAGAAATTCATTGTCAGTTTTATGGAAATCGTGTTTTAAAAGTGGTCATTCAGAAACTACACTGAATGTGGTCTTCACAGATACACTGTACACTAAATGACAGTATTCTCTAGTTCTACATGTACATATACAGGCCCAATAATGCCCTCCATGCACTAGGTTCTACTCACACATATGTGTATGTCTCATTTTGTAATCTTTTCCTCATTTACCCCTGATCTGGTCAGTAAAGTCTTGCCTTCCCTCAATTCCTGTATAACTTTTCTGGCTATTTCTTACACCAGAATTTTATTTAAATTTATTCAAGCACAAGTTTGAATAAACCACAAGTTTAGAAAAAAGTTTGCCTATTTATACTATCTAGGCTATGGGAACTTAATGATTTTTATTTTACATTCATAATTGAACTGACAAGTAATCTCATTCTGTTTCAATGCAATAGAATTCTTTCAGTGATAACAACCAGATATGCTACATGAATATTTTTCTATCTGAAGACTATAAAGTGATGTTTATAAATACTTTAAAATGAGTTTAACAATAGTATTTTGACAGTTGTGGTTGCTTTGATTTCTTATTTCTTATTATACAAGAATCTACAAGCCACTGTATGTAATCAAACATCAATTTTAGTACACAGGAGAGTTCTAGAAACTATTAATTTTACAGCAATGTGATCTGAGCTGAAACAGAGCCCATGAAAAAAGAGAATCCTGACAAATTCAGCCCAGATCAGCAGAAACATTCACCTCACCCCCAGATGCCTGAAAAATAATAAAATTGATTACATTAATGCACTACATTTCGGGGTGGTTTGACATGCAGTAATAGCTAAATGGTACACTGCTATGAAAAAATTCAATTTTCTCCAGGTTGCTTAGAGATTTAGATGTTGTAATTCACTAAAAAATAACTTTTCAAGTGAGATATCAATATTCTATACTTATAAGTGTTTCAAGAATTTGAAAACTGTAACTATACCTTTTCAGTTCAGTCACTCAGTCATGTCTGACTCTTTGTGACCCCATGGACTGCAGCACACCAGGCTTCCCTGTCCATCATCAACTCCTGGAACTTGTTCAAACTCATGTCCATCAAATCAGTGATGCCATCCAACCATCTCATCCTCTGTCATCCCCTTCTCCTCCTGCCTTCAATCTTTCCCAGCATTTTCCAATGAATCAGTTCTTTCCAATGAGTCAGTTCTTCGCATCAAGTATTGGAGTTTCAGCTTCAGCATCAGTCCTTCCAATTCAGGACTAATTTCCTTTAGGATTGACTGGTTTGATTTCCTTGCAGTCCAGGGGACCGTCAAGAGTCTTCTCCAGCACCACAGTTCAAAAGTATCAATTCTTCAGTGCTCAGCTTTCTATACGGTCCAACCCTTAGATCCATACATGACTACTGTAAAAATCATGTATTTTACTGTATGGACCTTTGTTGACAAAGTAATGTCTCTGCTTTTTAATATGCTGTCTAGGTTGTTCATAGCTTTTCTTCCAAGGAGCAAATGTCTTTTAATTTCATGGTTGCAGTCACCATCTGCAGTGATTTTGAAGGCCAAGAAGATAAAGTCTGTCACTGTTTCCATTGTTTCCCCATCTATTTGCCATGAAGTGATAGGACTGGATGCATTGATCTTAGTTTTCTGAATGTTGAGCTTTAAGCCAACTTTTTCACTCTCCTCTTTCACTTTCATCAAGAGGTTCTTTAGTTCTTCGCTCTCCGCCGTAAGGGTGGTGACATCTGTGTATCTGAGGTTATTGATATTTCTCCCAGCAATCTTGATTCCAGCTTGTGCTTCATCCAGCCCAGCATTCTGCATGATGTACATTGCATATAAGTTAAATAAGCAGGGTGACAATACACAACCTTGACCCACTCCTTTCCCGATTTGGAACCAGTCTGTTGTTCCATGTTCAGTTCTAACTGTTGCTTCTTGACCTGCATACAGACTTCTCAGGAGGCAGGTCAGGTTGTCTGGTACTCCCACTCTTTAAGAATTTTCCACAGTTTGCTGTGATTCACAGTCAAAGGCTTTGGCATAGTCATTAAAGCAGAAGTAGATGTTTTTCTGGAGCTCTCTTGCTCTTTTAATGATCCAACAGATGTTGGCAATTTGATCTGTGGTTCCTCTGCCTTCTCTAAATCCAGCTTCAACACGTGAAAGTTCTCAGTTCACATACTATTGAAACCTAGCTTGGAGAACTTTGAGCATTAGTTTGCTAGCATGTGAGATGAATACAATTGTGCAGTAGTTTGAGCATTCTCTGGCATTGCCTTTCTTTTGTATTGGAATGAAAACTGACCTTTTCCAGTCCTGTGGCTACTGCTGAGTTTTCCAAATTTGCTGGCATACTGAGTGCGGGTATACTTCCTAGTAAGCATTAAACCAGTATCTGTATGCTAGGGAAAGTGCTCAATAATATAGAAAAATTCTGTCATTTAATCATAAAAATAGTTCTATGAATATGGATTATTATATTCATTATTATTGACATTCTGTAGATGAGAAAACAGAGAAGGTAAGTAACTCGTACAAAGTTACACATCTAGAAAGGGATGGAGCCTTTTACTTTTATTCAGATTACTTGACTACCAATTTGATTAAGAATAAAGAATAGCAAATATTTGGGGAAATGTTGTGGCCTACCATATTCCTGGTACACTTTCCTTTTCAGCTAGAGAATTCTCTCCATCCTATATTATTTCATTCAGCCATGCATAATCATAATGGGCTTTCTAAACCTGCAGCAGATTCTATGGATTGCTTTATTCAGCACCCAACTCATACCCTTCTTGTAAGATTTTCTAGAATTAAAAGGCTGGAAAGCTACCACAAAGGAATAAATGTACATTGTTTTCTATATGCCCCAGATATGGTATGGGTTTTGCTAATCAGATGCATTAGGTTTCTATCTAGAACCGAGTTAAATAGGGGAGTCTTGGACAGGTGACTTATTCGGCTGGAACAAATTCTGGAGCAAGATTCTGAAGCCAGCTTCCTGATTTGTCAACCTTTTGGCCCTAGAAAAGCAATAGTTTTCTTAATAGCTTACCTCTATACATTTTTTGTTATCACACCTGGAATCCCAAGCTAGAGTCTGTTTCTTCAGACCTCCTAACATTTCCATGAACTGTCTATACCCTCATGAAATTAATTTGTATTGAATCCAGATAGAGTTGGTTATACTGTCTGTGATTAAGACCCTTTCCGTTTTGGTAATTGGTACCAGAATGGTTTGTGGGCAACAGAACATGAAGAAGATGGAATGAACTGATCAGCTTATTTTTTTTTTTAAAGTGTGATTAGGTTAAAGCTATTAAAGGAGTAGAAACAGCAATCCATGGCACTCAGCAATGGATTAGTTGATTGTAAGCTGTCACCTGGAAATGAAAGGGCCACACTGAGTGGCAGCTACAATGGACCATTATGGAAGCAAAGGAATAAAAGGGATGTAGAGGTGGGCTGCCTGCCATGAGCCACAGTGAGTAACTTCAGGAAAGAACATGACTTACTCAAGATACTGTCAGGAAGCTAAGGAATTTCTGATATCCTGAAAAGAAACTCCAAGCACTTATAACTACACAGCTGATATGGTCAGATATCACACACAGGTGGCTGAATTACAAGGTAGTACAGTGATACTCAAAATGTGGTCCCTGGATCATCAGCAGCAGCAACAACTGGGAACTTGTTGGAAAATGAAATTCTCGGGCCTTATTCTAGAACTACAAAAACAGAAAATGTGGACATGAGACCTGGAAATCTCTGGCTTAAGAAGCCCTCCACGTGATTCTGACGCATGCTAACTTTTGAGAACCATTAAAGGTTCCCAATACTCCACCACAATCACCTACAGATTTCTTTTGTAAAGGAGCAAAACAATTACCATGGCAACATTTGGAAGAATTTAGATGGCTCCAAGCACTCTAAACGGAGGCTTCTCTGGTGGCTCAGATGGTAAAGAATCTGGCTGCAATGCAGGAGACTCAGGTTCGATTGCTGGGTCAGGAAGATCCCCTGAAGAAGGGAATGGCTACCACTCCAGTATTCTTGCTGGAGAATTCCATGGCACAGAGGGGGCTGGAGGACTATAGTCCACGGGGTTGTAGAGCCAGCTACAACTGAGCGACTAAGTACTCTAAATACTCAAACTACACTGATATACTCCTTGTCCAACTTATGTTCAACTTATACCTCCTCCTGCCATATCCAGTGAGGCTGTCCAGGTTCATGTGAAGGGCTTCCTGAAGTACTGAACTTGCAAAAAAAAGGAAATTCTCTTCATACCCTATTTCTCCCGCTTGTCAGTGTTTCCAGCTATGACTGGTGTCAGACCCCAGAAGGGCTTAAGTGAGACAAGAGCAATGCCAGGCTCAGGAGAAGGCTAGAAAGTAACTGCAAAGGTTTGCTCATTATTTCCCTAAGGGGCAGGCAAATGCATAGAAATAAATTCGGAACATACTAGCTGCGGGAGGAGAGAATAGGCTGAGTCAGGCTAGATTTACAGACACTGTTGTACTGTTAATAATTCTGAATTAAATTTTCTGCTGAAGCCCCTGACGATAGTTCTCATTGTTTGCTCTGATGTTGACTAAAAGGTACCTTCAAAAATTATCTACAAAGAATGAAACTGAAATACAAAAAATTCTTGATGTGATATGGAAAAGTCAATCTCAAGCTTTAAGCAGAAAAAGATTGAACAGATTACACACGACATTCTTGCTCACCTCCTGCCTACACCGTGACTAACACAGGGGCATTACTTTGGGATCAACAACAACTTTTAAAAAATCTCCTTTCCAAGCTGGGAAGGAAGGAGAGGGATGTTGCTTTTGAACTGGGGTTTCTGATGTTTGTGATCATGGATTTTTAGGGTGACAGGCCAGGGAAGATCATGTGAGAATCAGAGGCAAGGTAGGATTTTTACCGTAGTATAAAAATCTAGCAGCGCAGTTAGTGTGGTGACTGTGGAGATTTAAGAGAGAAATCTGTGGTAGTAGCTTAAACTTTCATGGGATCCCAAGGAACGAATTAGATCAAAGTAATGATAATATATGAATAATAAAATCCAACAGAGGCCTGTGACAAGTCACGATAATATCATTATGGCTGCTCACCCAATTCCCACACTTGAGTCGATCCCTAAACTTAACGTTCTTTGTATACAGAGGAAGCCAGCCAGTCTTGAAGAAAGACCTTGTATATCATAGCCCATCCCATTATCTTTCTCTCAGCCCCCTTTAAGAGTATCTTTGACTATTTACCAAAGTAACTGTGCAGCTGCTAAAGAGAAAAAGCTGGATCTTTCAGGAATTAATTGGCCCCTGACTCTAAAGCAACACAGTTCAGGATGTCACAGTTATATACCAGAATAGGGACTTACTAAAGTGAGATGACCATCGGTTTTGGGGGTCTAATTCTGCTACAGTGGTACCTGTGGGTCTGCTAACCCATACTGTGGATGTTTCAATGTTTCCAGCTCACAGAGATGACTGAATGTCCAGGTCGGCCCCCTGATCCCCCAGTAGAGGATTATTATGCAACACAAGGCTCATCAAAACATCCTGAGTTTTCTGTCCTTTTCCAAAGTAAACCCACATCCTCGGAGAGTGGCAGAGATTAGTCTAGCCTCATAGGTATGAAACGTGTAAGATGATGGGCAGCAGATACTGCTCATCCCCCAGTGGCTGGGCTCCCCTTTTCTCTCACAGGAGTAATAGCTCCAAGTTTTAACTAGAAAAACAGCCACTTGGAAAAGTTTACATTTTCCTGCCATACATAATGTGCCTATGTGCATCAATCGAAGTAAGTTTTGGTCAGTGGGATGTGAAAATCCATCTGTCTGTCCTAAGTTGCTTCAGTCGTGTCTGACTGTTTGTGACCCCATGAACCGCAGCATGCCAGGGCTCCCTGTCCATCACCAACTCCCGCAGTTTATCCAAACTCATGTCCATTGAGTTGGTGATGCCATCCAACCATCTGATCCTCTGTCGTCCCCTTCTCCTCCTGCCCTCAATCTTTCCCAGCATCAGGGTCTTTTCCAATGAGTCAGATCTTTGCATCAGGTGGCCAAAGGATTGGAGTTTCAGCTTCAACATCAGTCCTTCCAATGAACACCCAGGACTGATCTCCTTTAGGATGGACTAGTTGGATCTCCTTGCAGTCCAAGGAACTCTCAAGAGTCTTCTCCAACACCACAGTTTAAAAGCATCAGTTCTTTGCTGCTCAGCTTTCTTTATAGTCCAATTCTCACATCCATACATGACTACTGGAAAAACATAGCCTTGAGTAAGTCAACACAATACTGATACCTGGTATTCAACTATTGTTTTCACAAGTGTTTTGTTTTTTCTTCACCCTTGTAAGCAGAGACACCCAAAGGAGCTTGCTTTAACATATTTTATTTCAGTTCAGTTCAGTCGCTTAGTCATGTCCAACTCTTTGCAACCCCATGAATCGCAGCATGCCAGGTCTCCCTGTCCATCACCAACTCCCAGGGTTTACTCAAACTCATGTTCATTGAATCAGTGATGGCATCCAGCTATCTCATCCTCTGTCGTCCCCTTCTCCTCCTGCCCCCAATCCCTCCCAGCATCAGCGTCTTTTCCAATGAGTCAACACTTCACATGAGGTGGCCAAAGTACTGGAGTTTCAGCCTCAGCATCAGTCCTTCCAATGAACACCCAGGGCTGATCTCCTTTAGGATGGACTGGTTGGATCTCCTTGCAGTCTAGGGACTCTCAAGAGTCTTCTCCAATACCACAGTTCAAAAGCTTCAATTCTTCGGTGCTCAGCTTTCTTCAAAGTCCAACTCTCACATCCATACATGACCACTGGAAAAACCATAGCCTTGACTAGACGGACTTTTGTTGGCAAAGTAATGTCTTTGCTTTTGAATATGCTATCTAAGTTGGTCATAACTTTCCTTCCAAGGAATAAGCATCTTTTAATTCCATGGCTGCAGTCACCATCTGCAGTGATTTTAGTGAAAGTGAAGTCGCTCAGTCGTGTCTGACTTTTGCGACCCTGTGGACTGTAGCCTACCAGGCTTCTCTGTCCGTGGGATTCTCTAGGCAAGAATATTGGAGTGGGTTATCATTTCCTTCTCCAGGGGATCTTCGCGACCCAGGGATCAAACCTGGGTCTCCCTCATCGGAGGCAGATGCTTTAACCTCTGAGCCACCAGGGAAGCAGTGATTTTGGAGCCCCCCAAAATAAAGTCTGACACTGTTTCCACTGTTTCCCCATCTATTTCCCATGAAGTGATGGGACCAGATGCCATGATCTTCGTTTTCTGAATGTTTAAGCCAACTTTTTCACTCTCCTCTTTCACTTTCATCAAGAGGCTCTTTAGTTCCTCTTCACTTTCTGCCATAAGGGTGGTGTCATCTGCATATCTGAGGTTATTGATATTTCTCCCAGCAATCTTGATTCCAGCTTGTGCTTCTTCCAGCCCAGCATTTCTCATGATGTACTCTGCATATAAGTTAAATAAGCAGGGTGACAATATACAGCCTTGACGTACTCCTTTTCCTATTTGGAACCAGTCTGTTGTTCCATGTCTAGTTCTAACTGTTGCTTCCTGACCTGCATGCAGGTTTCTCAAGAGGCAGGTCAGGTGGTCTGGTATTCCCACCTCTTTCAGAATTTTCCACAGTTTATTGTGATCCACACAGTCAAAGGCTTTGGCATAGTCAAGAAAGCAGAAATAGATGTTTTTCTGGAACTCTCTTGCTTTTTCCATGATCCAGTGGATGTTGGCAATTTGATCTCTGGTTCCTCTGCCTTTCCTAAAACCAGCTTGAACATCAGGAAGTTCATGGTTCACGTATTGCTCAAGCCTGGCTTGGAGAATTTTGAGCATTACTCTACTAGCATGTGAGATGAGTGCAATTATAACGTAGTTTGAGCATTCTTTGGCATTGCCTTTCTTTGGGCTTGGAATGAAAACTGACCTTTTCCAGTCCTGTGGCCACTGCTGAGTTTTCCAAATTTGCTGGCATATTGAGTGCAGCACTCTCACAGCATAATCTTTCAGGATTTGAAATAGCTCAACTGAAAAAAAAAACAAAAAGAAATAGCTCAACTGGAATTCCATCACCTCCAATAGCTTTGTTCATAGTGATGCTTCCTAAGGCCCACTTGACTTCACATTCCAGGATGTCTGGCTCTAGGTGAGTGATCACACCATCGTGATTATCTGGGTCATGAAGATCTTTTTGGTACAGTTCTTCTGTGTATTCTTGCCACCTCTTCTTAATATCTTCTGCTTCTGTTAGGTCCATACTATTTCTGTCTTTTATTGAGCCCATCTTTGCATGAAATGTTCCCTTGGTATCTCTAATTTTCTTGAAGAGATCTCTAGTCTTTCCCATTCAGTTGTTTTCCTCTCTTTCTTTGCACTGATCACTGAGAAAGACTTTCTTATCTCTCCTTGCTATTCTTTGGAACTCTGCATTCAGATGCTTCTATCTTTCCTTTTGTCCTTTGTGTTTCGTTTCTCTTCTTTTCACAGCTATTTGTATTTCAACTATTTTATTTCAGGTATATGCAATTTATGCAGTAATTCAGCCTTCAAGGATTTGATCATTTCACCCTTCTACAGAACATCATGCTGGTCCACTGGGTTAACGGTGCCACGCTGATAGATGCTGATTGTAGGAAGTGACAGAATGTAGATGCATTGAAGAGATTCATGCTTGCCAGAGGATGGGGAGTATATCCAAGAAAAATTTAAGAGGCTGGAATCTCAATAAAACTTCTGGGGGTTCAATGGAGTGGAGCACACGGAGATACTTCTTTCAGAGTAAAAGCCATTTGCTTCACATTGCCCTCACCTAACATAAGCTAATTATGCAGGTTGTTTATCCCAAAAGCACTGAAATGGATTAAATAAATTTAACTGAATGGGAAGGGAAGGCAAGGGTTCTTATTAATACTGAGTCAACTTTGGAAATGTTTTGGGTGGTTATAAACAGTGTGGACAAATGACTTGAGATTGTGAGAGTCCTTACGCCCTGCATAGTTTATATTAATTGCATACAGTATGGGATAAGAAAGCCATCAGTGACTTACAGTATAAGGAAAATTGATTATTTGCCTAGTTAGAAGATAATTTTATCAAATATAGGATATGGACATCAATGATGCAAGGAGGAAACATGCTTGGTGAAATTAAATGAGAAGCCAGACGAGTAGAATAAAATGAGAAGAAATATGCATATATAAGATTTTTTAAAAAGAAGTGAAAGAATCCTCACACTTTGCTTGTGGGAAGATAAAATGGTGGAAATGTTCCTTCAGTTTCTCAAGAAGGTAGAGTTATCATATGGCCCAGCAATTCTACTCCTAGGTATATCACCAGGAATATTGAAAACATATGTTCCCACAAAAACTTTTACAGATGTTCATTACAGCACTATTCATAGTAACTCAAACGTAGAAACAACTCAAATGTCTATCACCTGATGAATGTATATTCACACAATAGAATACTATTCAGCCATAAAAGTGGCACGTACCGATAGAAGCGACAACATGGAAAAAACTTGAAGATATTATGCTAAGTGAAAGAAGTCAGATGTGAAAGAGCACATGCTATATAAATTCCACTTATATAAAATGCCCAGACTAGATAAATCCACATAGAAAGTAGACTAGTAGCTTCCAGAGGTTGGAAAAGGGAGAGAATGGGAAGTAACTGCTAATGGGCTTATGGTTTCTTTTGGGGGTTATGAGAATATCTAAGAATTAGATCATGATAATAGGTGTACAAGCATGTGATTATACTAAAACCTACTAAACTGTACAGTTTAAGATGGCGGATTTTATGAGATGAAAATTTTATCTCAATTTAAAGAAGAAGTGGAAGATGCTACTGCAGTCTCATTTCTTGCCTATGTGATACCACACGCTTCCAGTTTTCCCTACTACCTCTCTGGCCATTCTTTATAACTTATTATGCATGTTTCTCTCCTTTTGCAGTCCCCTAAATTCCTGGTTTTCCTCAGGGTTCTTTCTTAGGCTTTCTCCTATTTTCTCCTTATACAATCTCTGTTGGGTAGAAAGGCAGTCATTGCTTTGAAGAATTTTGACATGCACAAATTTCATTGACCATAGTTTAGTTAAATAACCCAGTTCCCCAATAATATACTTTAAATTTCAGTTACACAGTATATTAACTGTAAATAATTGCATTAAGTATAAGCTTCATGGATAGCTCTAGGAATCCCTACATAAATAACAGACGTGCATCATAGTGACGTCTGTTACCAACCACATCATTCCTTTCAAAGTCTGTTGGTAACTGGCCACTGTACATCAGTTATTCAGTTCAGGTACAGACAGCAAAACCTGTAGTTGGTTGTCTCCTTGTTTCTCGGTGACAAATCCTTATGACATTTAACAAAAATGAATAATAGGGGAAAAAATGAAAATTTAGCAAAGAAATTAAAAGTGATAATGTAGAAGTGAAACTGGACATGATTAGATTTGAAATTGGAGACCACAGAATAAGGCCAGGATGAGACCTGGGCTGTATGAAGCCACTGTATGAACAATATTGAAAAAATCTGATAAATCAAAAACAAGGTGAAGTGGTTTCAGTATTGTTGAGTTTAAGTTGCCTACAGAACAAGAGGCCCCTAATGATGAAAATGGTGCATTTACTTCTACTTTGGATTGAAGACTGTAATGAAAAAATCCAATCAGTTTAACTAGCACTTTAGGCCAAACATTAACGTTAGGTGCTGCACTGGGGGAAAAAAAACCCAGTAATTACAAGAAAACTGAAGAAGAACCTTTTACTGACAGTAAAGGCTGATTTCATTGTTTCAGAAAATGGCATGATTTTGCAGAATTCAAGCTGAAGGTAAACAGAGTCACGAAAGGAAACAGCTGACTGTGGGAATATCGACAGGGTCAATGTTCCAGAGACTCTAGACATACAGCCACAGAAATTTCATAAAGGGAACACATTAATATAAATGAGGAAAGTGGCTGTGAGAAAAAAAAGATGTCCCAGAGGAAGTGATATTGGCAAAAACAAACAAACAAAAAAGGCTTCAATCCAAAAGAAGTTATGGAGATATTTCGCAGCACTGGAAGTGCAAAAGCTGAAATGTTAGAAGCTAATCCAAACTTGGTAAAGAGTATGATACTCGCCAAGGCATAAAAAGGATACTCACTCTGTATCTTGTTATAATAATAAAGCAAAGACTATTTAAACTCCTTTTGATAAGTTTTACATAAAAAAATAAAATACTTCAATTCTTAATGTTTCTAATATTTTAAATTTCTGTGTACTAAATATTATAAAACTAATTCTTTTATTTCCCCAAATAAGAATATTTTTAATGTTTTGATTAAAATATATTTTGTGTGTTTGTGTACTTAGTAGCTCAGTTATGTCTGACTCTTGGTGACTCCATAGACTGTAGCCTACCAGGCTCCTCTGTCCATGGAATTCTCCAGGTAAGAATACTGGAATGGGTTACCATACCCTCCTCTAGGGGAATCTCCCCAACCCAAGGATCAAACCCAGGTTGCCGACATTGCAGGTAGATTCTTTAGCATCTGAGCCACTAGGAAAGCTCTTTTAAGGCCACAGACCAACAACTGTAATTCTTCTCACTGATTATTAAGGTCACTGCATGCTTTCAGTTTGTAAGGTCATTTTTATGGTCCTGGACTATCATGCAGAGTGGGGTCTGCCTGTATTCATTATGACATGGATACAGAAATAAACCGTGGAAAATTCTGAAAGAGATGGGAATACCAGACCACCTGACCTGCCTCTTGAGAAACCTATATGCAGGTCAGGAAGCAACAGTTAGAAGTGGACATGGAACAGACTGGTTCCAAATAGGAAAAGGCTGTATATTGTCACCCTCCTCATTTAACTTCTATGCAGAGTCCATCATGAGAAATGCTGGGCTGGAAGAAACACAAGCTGGAATCAAGATTGTCGGGAGAAATATCAATAACCTCAGATCTGCAGATGACACCACCCTTATGGCAGAAAGTGAAGAGGAACTAAAAAGCCTGCTAATGAAAGTGAAAGAGGAGAGTGAAAAAGTTGGCTTAAACATTCAGAAAACAAAGATCATGGCATCTGGTCCCATCACTTCTTGGCAAATAGATGGGAAACAGTGGAAACAGTGTCAGACTTTATTTTTGGGGCTCCAAAATCACTGCAGATGGTAACTGCAGCCATGAAATTAAAAGACACTTACTCCTTGGAAGAAAAGTTATGACTAACTTAGATAGCATATTCAAAAGCAGAGACATTACTTTGCCAACAAATGTCCATCTAGTCAAGGCTATGGTTTTTTCAGTGGTCATATATGGATGTGAGAGTTGGACTATAAACAGAGTTGAGCACCGAAGAATTGAAGCTTTTGAACTGTGGTGTTGGAGAAGACTCTTGAGAGTCCCTTGGACTGCAAGGAGATCCAACCAGTCCATTCTGAAGGAGATCAGCCCTGGGATTTCTTTGGAGGGAATGATGCTAAAGCTGAAACTCCAGTACTTTGGCCACCTCATGCGAAGAGTTGACTCATTGGAAAAGACTCTGATGCTGGGAGGGATTGAGGGCAGGAGGAGAAGGGGACAACAGAGGATGAGATGTCTGGATGGCATCACTGACTCGATGGACGTGAGTCGGAGTCAACTCCGGGAGTGGGTGATGGACAGGGAGGCCTGGCGTGCTGCAATTCATGGGGTTGCAAAGAGTCAGACACGACTGAGCGACTGAACTGAACTGACAGAAAACTCAATCTAGATTAAGGGGGGAAAGGCACTCTTTTTTTTTAGCTCACATACTTGAAATGTCCAGGGAAGGTCTTATTCAGCTGTGGCTGTATTCATGGCTGAAAAGACATAAAAAGAACTCAGTTTTTCTTCATCTGAAATCTGTGTTGACCTCCAATGACTGTCCTCTCTTAGGGTAGCAAAATAGCTACCAGCTCTAGTTTCTTATTTTTCCAGGTTCTAGTTCCATGGGATCATGCAGAATAGGCATTTTTTTTTTTCAATATCAGTAGCTCCTATATAAGTTTTTAGGTTCCCATTTATTTTACTCGCTTAGGCTGCCACTCCTAAACCCCAATCACTGTAACCAGGAGTATGAGGTCTTCAACCTGACTTCGACCTGGGTCTCCTATTCTACCCTTGGGGCCAGAGGGGGACTGCTACTCAAATCACCCAGAATGTTGATGAGGAAGTGCCAAATACTCGAAAGAAAAGTGAGGGAAACGTGTTGGCAGACAACATAAATGTCCATGGCATACTCCTTGGATCTCGTCCACTCCTACAGCTCTCATTATACTCCATTTGAGAGTGGCTCTAAGGTCTGTCTCTATTGATTACGACCTATATTGCCAACTCCTTGTTAGACAATTTCCCATGGGTTCACTGCAAGCAACTGAGAATCAATATGTCTGAAGGTGAACCCCCAGCCCCAGGCAAACTATGTCTCCTCTTGAGTTCCTGCCTTAACAAATATCATCTCTGTCCACCCCAGTTTTTCATGCTAGAAATCTGGGATATAGCTTGACTCCTGACTTTCTCTCACACTTCATTAAAATCCATCAGCAATAAATTCTTATTAATTGTATCCCTAATATCCTTAAAATTGACCCACTTGTTTCTGTCCATATTTCAGCTACCATCTTTATCTCTTTTTAAAAAATTATTTAGTTTTGATCGGAGGATAATTGCTTTACAATGTTGTGTTGATTTCTGCCATACATCAACATGAGTCAGCCATAGGTATACGTATGTCCCCTCCCTCTTGAACCTCCCTCCCACCCCTCTAGGTTGTCACAGAGCACCAGCCTGAGCTCCCTGCACTGTATAGCAACTTCCCATTAGCTACTTATTTTACACACAGTAATGTATATATTTCAGTGTCCCTCTCTCAATTCATCTTTATCTCTTAACGGCATTACAGTGATTTTTCACTTGATGTTCAGCCATATTTTTACGGTGGTAAAATACACATAAACTTTATTTGAGCACACAAAAGTTATCATCTTAATCTTTTTCAAGTATTCAATCCAGTGGCATTTAAGTACATTTATATATACTTGGATATGTGTCTACTTTTTCAACTGTAAGTTCATCAAATCTAAATTCAGGTTCAGTAACAGATAACAATTAAACATCTGAACTCAGATAGTTGTGCAACCATCACCACAATCCATCTGCAGAACTCTTATCTTGCAAAACTGAAATTCCATTCACCTTAAACAGTAACTCTGCTCCTGGCAACCACCATTCTACCTTCTGTCTCTATATTTTGACTTCTGAAGATACTGCCTATAAGTGGAATCATATAATATTTGTCTTTTTGTGATTGGCTTATTTCGTTTAGCATAATGTCCTCAGGTTTCATACATGTTGTGGTATGTGTTAGAATTTCCTTCCTTTATAAGACCAAATAATACTCCATTGCATATATGTCACATTTTGCTTATCTATTCATCCATTAACCGACACTTGGGTTACTTCAATATTTTAGCTTTTGTGAATAATGCTGCTATGAACATGAGTGCACACATATCTCTTTGAAAGCTTGCTTTAAATTATTTTGGGTATATACTTCTAATTTCATTTTTAAGGAACTTTCATGTTGTTTTCCAAGGCAAGTGGATGCACCAACTTGCCTTTCTACCAACAAAGCACAAGGGTTGCAATTTTTCCAACTCCTTATAAACACCTGTTGTTATTTTCTGTGTTGATGGGCACGAGGTGCCAGACATTGGTTTCTGTCTTCCAAACCTTTTTCACAAGGTAGTCAGAATGATCAGTGACTGCATAGCCAGTGACTGTGTCACTACCCGGTTTAAATCCTTCGGTGATTCCTCCTTACCTTCCAGACGGTCTGGCCTCCTTCACACGTCTCATGAAACCTCTCGAGACCTCTTCCCTCACTTACTTCTCTAGCCTCCTTCTCAATTTCTCCCTTTTCCGCATCTTCCCTTCTGACCATTTCCCACTTTTTACATGCATATGTACCTTTTGCATTTGTCTCTGAAATATGCCCAGGTCTGTGAAAATGCTACATTTCCCCTCCTGTCCAGCACCATTTCTCATGTCAGATGCTCTTTCCCCTTTGTCATCTGCTAGCTCCTCCGTATCTTGAGATCTCAGAATAGACAGTGCTTTCTCCAGGCAAATCCCCTTCATAAACTCCCTCTGTCCAAGCGGTGTCAGCACCCTGATTCTGTGCTCCCAGAGCACTTTTCTTGCCCTAACAGAGCATTTGACCACATTCTATAACTGTCTACTTGCTTGCCATATTTTTCTCTAATCCTGTGCTGTCCTGTATGTGGCTGTTAAACATGAAAAATAACTAGTGTGACTCAGGAAATGAACCCCTAACTTTAACACATTTAAATTTATTAAAGTATATCTAGAACTACTTGCATATGTGTCTACTTTTTCAGCTGTAAGTTTATCAAATCTAAAGGTTTAGTAAGAGATGAAAATTAAGCATCTAAATTGAGATGTGCTGTAAGTATAAAATAGTCTTTGGATTTCAAGGACTTATACAAAATAAAAAATGCAAAGTATCACATTAATAACTAAAAAAATGATTACATGTCAAAATAATATTTTGATATGTTTAAATACATTCTTAAAATTAATTTTAATTGTAATCTAATCACTTTTAATGTGGCTACCAGGAAATTTCAAACTATATATATATGGTCCATCTTACATTTCTATTGGACAGCACTGACCTCTACTGTAAGTTCTGCGGGGACACGTATCATGACTGTCTTATTCACTTCTTAGTGTCAGGGATTATTCTATGCATTACTTATAATTATAAACATTAACTTTTTAAATCCTGATTATAGCCTTTTAAGTATTATCATTATCTACATTTTACATGCAAAAATTTGCACAAAGAGATTAACTTAACTAGCAGAGAAGGTCACAGAGCTGACCTTGTGGACTAGTGTGTAGGGATCTAGAGTTCACACTCAATAATCTTGTTATGTTGTCTCTTGTTCATTCTTTCATTACAGTGTCTGCCCAATTAACAGTATGCAAGTATTTTTCTTTAATTAATCAACCTGTTACTCAATAAGCATTATTGTTGCTGTTGTTCAGTCACTAAGTTGCATCCACCTCTGCGACCCATGGACTATAGCACAACAGGCTTCCCTGGCCTTCACTATCTCCTGGAGTTTGCTCAAATTCATGTCCATTGCTATCTAACAATAAGCTTACAGACTGCTATCTAACTGATTGCTTACAGACCAGGTATTGTGCTGGGTAGCAGGGACCCGGCTGTGAATGAAATAAAAGCTTTATTTTAAAGAAACTCTGTTCAGTGGTGATGACAATGATATGAGACAATGATAAAACAGAATTGTGTTAAACAGAACAATTATACAATACAAATATACTATTTGAGAACACATGACGTGTGAAGCTGAGAGATGAATGATGTGAAGAGAAAACTTCAAAGGATGATTAGGGTTTGGCTACATGTGGGTAAGTGGAAGTGGTTGATGAAGCAAGTTCTAAGCAGGGCAGACCAGATGAGCAGAGGAAAGAAGTTGCCTGGTGTTTGCCACTGAAGTGGTTTAAGCCAAGTGAATAACAAGTTCAGATTTAACTTCATGAAGGAACACACTGGATTAAGTTAGAAAAGAGAATTGAAGGAAACAGTAATACTATAAAGCAGAGAGACAATGAAGAATCTGTTGTTCTTGTCCTAAGCACAGATGATAGTAGCTTAGGCTAAGTTGGGGTAGAAATGAATGAGACATATTTTAGAAATACAGTAGAATAAATCAGACTTGGGCTTCCTTGGTGGCTTATTGGTAAAGAACCCGCCTATCAATACAGGAGACACTGGTTTGATCCCTAGGTCATGAAGATCCCTTGGAGAAGGAAATGGCAACCCACTCCAGTGGGAAATCCCATGAACAGAGGGGCCTGGTGGGCTACAGTCCACGCAGTCACAAGAGTCAGACAAGACTTAGAGACTGACCACACACGCACGTAAGATAAAGTAGACTTACCTTAATGTTTGACTGGAAGGACGACGGTGTTGTTGTAGATGCTGCAAATCACTTCACATCTATTTTCACCTTCTTGTGTGTGTGTATGTGTTTAAGGTGCCAACATGCCTATCTCAAGTCCATGGATCCTGATGGGTAATCCAGTCATAGCGATTCTGCTCCCTACTTTCTGGTCTCCCTTGCAGCTGGGCCAGTCATCTGGCCTGTCTGACAAATGAGCCATATAGAGAAGTCTGCTGGGAGGTTCTTCAGGGAAAGCTATGTTTCCTAGTGGACTCATGGTCGCTGCAGCTTTTTTCTGTTTTCCTGAAAGAAAAAAATGATGCAGCTCTATCTTGATCCCACTGGGCAACACCAGGTGATTTGCAAAAATACTGCCAGGCATTTTATAGTTATTGAATGAACACCACAGCCACCTACCTCGAACCTAGGTGTTGCGTGAGAAAAATAAAGCACCAGCAGTTAAGCCACTGTTAATAAAGAATGTGTAAATTGAGTTGTTTACTACTTGTAGCTAAAGGCTTGCTCTTAGATGCTGGGTTAAATCAGAGTTGTCAAAGCTTTTCCCTGGTTTCTGGCTTAAGCAACTGGGTGAATCATTCAGGAAAGCCTGAGGGCAGAACAGAGTTTAAAGGAAATTTGTTGAACTAAAGATTGTTTATGCTAAATGTGATGGGTTATAGGTATATCCAAGTGACAAGTAGGCCATTCAATACACATGTTCAAACATAGAGAGAAAGCTCTGGCCTAGAGACATATACTCACGAATCACTAGCATATCAGTATAATAGACCAATTTGTCTAGGAAGGTAAATATATAATAAAAGAAAACTATATTGCCTATGAAATCATGCCTTTTTAGTATAAATATGACTCCTGATGCTTAGCCTTATCCTAAGACGTGTAGGGATCCAGGATGCTGGAGCTAAGATGTTATCTGGCTGCCTAGTTTGAAGATGGAGTATGACATCACTTAAATACAGGATGAACATATATAAGAAAAGAATAATACTGACAGTGGCAGGATCTTGATTAAGCATTTTCCCCCCCAAAGCAGGCCCTGGGCCAAAAACCAAGTAGATCTTTGGGAAGTTATCTCAGAAAACACAGGTAGGGAAATGGTGAAGTAATACAGGAAAATGAAGGCAGTGAATACAGGACGTGTCATCAGGGAATTTCCTACTTCCCGTGGGAAACTGGGGCTTAAAACTGCCAGAGAAATCATGAAGCTGTCGTAGAACATAGACCTCAGAGTTATTCCACTGAGTGCGAGGGAGCTGGGAGCTGGGGTATGTATACACAAAATCCTTTCCCGCATCCACCGCGCCACCCAACCCCGACACACACACCTCAGCTTTACTAAGGTATAATCAACACATAAAATGGTAAGTATTTAAGGTTGTTTCCTTTACTGATTTCTGTCAGTCATTGATGAGGGCTGCTCCCATGCATCTGGGCAGAGCAGGCTCTGCAATGAGATGATCCTAGAGGTTAGGAGAAGGGTATCCACAGCAACTAAGATGGAGCATAATCAAAGCCAGGAAGGCTCAGGATACGCTGGGGCAGCCAGAAAGGAGTAAGAAGCATGGAAAAAGGAGACCAGACAGAACCTAAATAAATTTTCTGAATAAACAAGGTATCTATAGTCACTCAGAGAATTCAAGGAACCTTGGGCACCAGAAGAAGGGGTTATTAAAAGTGTTCACTGGCCCTAAACATAAGGGATGCTATGTTACAGAAGTGCAATTTTAGTGGCATTGGAAGAGCGACTCCTGTTTTTACTATTAACTCTTAATTCTGCATAAACTAAAAATGCATCTTCCCCTCTTTAAAGAAAATGAAGTGAAGTGAAGTGAAAGTCATTCAGTCATATCTGACTCCTTGCGACCCCATGGACTATAGAGTCCATGGAATTCTCCAGGCCAGAATACTGGAGAGGGTTGCCTTTCCCTCTCCAGGGGATCTTCCCAACCCAGGGATCGAACCCAGGTCTCCTACATTGCAGGTGAATTCTTTACCAGCTGAGCCACAAGAGAAGCCCAAAGAAAAGGAAACAAAGTGACAAAAAAACTGCCCACTGCTAAAATATTTTTGCTCCATCTATTTCAATGGAAGGAAAAAATTTTTTTATTTTTTGTTGGTACCATGTGGCTTATGGGATCTTAGTTCCCCGAGCAAGGACTGAACCCGGGCCCCCTGCAAAGGAAACACAAAGACCTAACCACTGGATTCCCAGAAAACTTTTAATAAGAATTCTCTGGAGACTTTAACAAGTGAACAGAAAATATTCGTATTTTTTGGTGATAATTTGTCAATGGGTGATATCTTAGGTCCAATGCCAATACACTGATGATCTTGAATGCAAATGACCTCCCTAGGCCAGAAAATTCTGTGAAATCGCTGGAAGGACTAGTATGTTGTAACGTGAATTATAAGGAGCCAAAGGGGTGTCCCAACTGTAATCAGAAATGAAAATATCCTGCAAGCAGTCTTCTCTTTCAAGATTTGCTTGGAAAATTTGTTTTTAAGAACCACAGGGTCTGTACGCAGCTGTATTTATTTCTCATTGTGTTTGAACTTTGACCATGTAGGAATCCTGAAGATGATTATGTTAAAAGGTGGCTCGTGTGCCCTGGGGCTTTAGAATTCAACGTACCCAAACAACCCTGCACTTTTTACAGCACGGTCAGAGTCAGGTCAAGCTTTTTTGCTCACTGCTCAGAGGTTTCCTCTGACTGAAGATGACCTCTGACTATGACCCAAGAACTGAAAGTTGGTTGATCCAAGAATATTTTCTCTCAGAGAGACTATATTATGTTAGATCTAGTTATAAAACAGGAAGAAATTTAATTGGCAGTTCTGGAACATTTTACATTTCTCTTGTAATAGCCCATCTGCCATGGTGATATTCGAAATGCCGTGGTAGGATAACATGGTGTCCGTCCTTGACGTAGCAAAAAACCTCGTGGAACATGCCATAAACACCACAGGGAGGGACTTCTTTTCATGGAAAATCTCAGTTTCCTGTCGCATAACACCCTGACTGCCAAGGTCACACAACCATTTTTCTTTTTTCTTTTTTTAAATAAAGCAAATACAGAAGCTCCTAGTTCATTCTCTCTGAATAACTTTCCCCAAATGGTGATGAGAGCCAAGCAAAATCATGCACAAGTTAAATCACTGTGATAAACAGCTTCTAGAAAGTTGTGACTCAAGTAAAAGCATTAGAATATGCATGGTTTTCAAGCAGAAACTGTTATAATTGAAAAAATTATTGAGCCATACCTACTATAAAACTCCCAGTTTCTTGCTTAAAAAAACAAAAACACATAAAGCAAACAAAATGACTAATGACATCAGGCTAGCAAGACTGGCATTCAACAGAATGGGGAAGTATAAGGCTAAAGGCTCATCCTTCTGTTCATCATCTTTTAGGGCCTTGAAAAATGTAATCAGGGATGAAGAGTTTGTTTTGAAAATATCTGCCTATTAGTCTATAAATTTCTCCCCTGTCCCTCCAAATGATACTGACTCTAACCTCCTCTAAAAAAGAGCTAATATGCAGGGGCTTCCCTGGTGGCTCAGTGGTAAAGAATCCACCTGCCAATGCAGGAGACATGGGTTAGATCCCTGATCTGGGAAGATCCCATATGCTGTGGAGCAACTAAGCGCCACAACTTAGTTGAGCCTGTGTGCACCACAACTATGGAGCCTGTGCTCCAGAGCCTGGCAGTTGCAAGTACTGAAGCCCCCATGCCCCAAAGCCCGTGCTCCACAGCATGAGAAGGCGCTGCAGAGAGAAGCCCACACACTGCAACGAGAACAGCTCCTGCTGGCAGCAGGTAGAGAAAAACCTGAGCCGCAGTGAACACCCAGCAGAGCCAAAATAAAACAAATGAATGAAATTTTTAAAAAGTAATATTCAAAGTTTTACCTACTCATTTGATGAGGCTGACAAATTAAGAGTTCAAAAGGGAAAAGAAGAAATTTAAGAGAGGAGAAGAAACGGGGCAAGATCAGTATTTCGATAATTCATTTAAAACACAAATACTGGCCCAAAGTACTGTATTTGGGGAAGGGATGGGAAGGCAAAAGAGGACTCATCACTACAGTACTCCTGTTTTGCCTCTTTTGTCCAGACACAATTTTAAGGCCTTTCCTAACCCACAGGCCATCTTCCAGGTCCCATCAGCCCAACTCCCTCTTCAAATCTCCTCCATGTTAAGATATTCATCTAAGTTAAAGCCTTAATACATTCATGTCTCACACCTCCAGGTAACACGTTAACATTTTAATAGGAACATTCTGGAAAAAATGCGTTCTACCAAAGCGATAATTCAAATGGTGGGAATTGTGGGTAGCTCCGCAGGCCATTGAAAGAAATGCATTTGGGAGGCAAATCTTTCTGCAGCCAAGGAATTCTCCGCTGAGCTTGGGGAATCCAGCTCTTCTCCAGCAAGTTTGCTCCTGTCCCAGAAGGAGACTACCTCCTTCCTTGAGGCTGCCTGCTGCAAGTTGCTCACTGCAACACAACTGTGACAAATGGGTCAGGAAAAGAGTGATCAGGGTCTGTGTCCTGTATAGGTCACCAAGACCTGCATCAATGTCCTTAAAATAGGGTATCCCAAGGTGCATGGTACAAAATCTTAGCTCTTTTCATTGTTAAATAGGAGAATAAATTTGCATGATCACATAAGTTTGGGAGATGATTTGTGCCATGCTATCTCCTTGGAGGGTCACAGTGACTTTAACAGAAGAAAGGTCCTAAGAAATCCTACAGTAAGTGTCAGGGATTTTATCTCACTTCCAAACTAACAAGATAGCTTATTCTCTTTTTATGGATGCTGGGAGATCCCGAGATTCCTGGGTCAGAGAGGAAGACCTTTATTACAGCAAGTAGCGTGAGCAGCATGTTTGCCTTTGTTCCCTTCATCCCCCCAAACCCACAAGGAAATGCAGAGAGGACCCAGGTGTTGCTGCGCACCTATGGATGCATGTTACAGCTGAGGAATTCACCTAAGAACTTGGGGAGTCTACCCTTTTTCTGGCAAATCTATTCCCAGAGGGAGACTTGACCTTCCTTGAGGCTGCTGCAAAGCTGCTCGCTGCAATACCACTATGACAAATGGCCCAGGAAAGGAAAGATCATGAAAGGAACGGAAAGGAAGGGGTCTTGCAATGTTGGCACAGCTCTAAGAATGATGTATAGGGATGCCCAAGGACTTCTCCAAAACCTACTTAATTTTGTTAAATACTGACATTTCCAGTGCATATAACCAGACAACAGCATTCAGTGGAACATATTTTGAGAGTCAGCTTCTATCTGTTCACACTTGTGAACTTTACTTGGTAGAAGTGGATCAGAGTGTTTCATTTTAGGTTTCTTCATGGATTAAAAAATATTTTCAAAAGTAGTTTTAATATAAGGGAGAGCTTTTCCAACATGGGACCAGGTAGGTGTTTTTGTTTGTTTGTTTGTTTGTTTTTAGGATCTGCCATTTCCTTCCAATTTTCCTTTGAACCTAGTCTGGGACTCAATATACACTATTTTTTATCATCAAGGTATCTAGTAATCACTCCCAAGACCAGATAGGAATGGCTATAGATTTCCATATTATTATGCATCATCCTAGTTTTATCATTTAGGCTTCTGTTGAGCAGAAACTCCTCTTGAATTTTAGATAATACTTCTACTCCAGAAGGTCTATTCCATTATGCTTGGTCTTCATCTGTTAATTTGAGGAATCTCTGAAAATATAATCCTTTTTAACAAGTTGTGATGATCAGTCTTTTGGAAAAGAAGATACACAGCCTAGTTTTTGTAACTTTATTCATGCTTTGGTCACTTTTTTCATTCTTTCTTCTGAACCCTGACCATACCTCTGCTCTCTCCTCATTACGGGAAATTCTTCTATAAGTTGTCTTTTCTCTTTCTCTCTTGCCTCCATTTCTGCTGGTCTAGAAGCCTATTTTAACTAAATCACCATGGAGACTTTCATTTTCTTCTCTGTTGAAGCATTCACTCCAGGAATATTCAGTTGATGACTGCTCTTCTCTTGCTTCTTTCCTCAACCTTTATCTTGACCATTTACAGTCCAAATTGTCACCCAAATCTTCCCCTTTGTGAGAATGCCTAACTAAATAGCAGCCTCTTCAGTTCCCATTTCTCACTGTACCCGCAGACTTCCTTTTCATAGGCAAGTCTTCTGCTATCTTGTAATGGTGAAATAATATGAGCTGCTTTTTCAAGTCATGTGCTCACATTCTCAATCAAATATAGTACCAGACTTTCTCTTCTTCCTTGGCTTTAATTAACTAGAAACTTTGTCAAAAATTCAAATTTTGGTGTAAGAGATTTTTTTAATTACTATTTTATATTATAAACGATCATTCTCAGTTTCGTCTGTAATGATATTTCACATGTTCTGATAGAAACTGTGCTTAATTGCAGTTGCAATATGATATTCCCTTGAAATTAGAGGGTGGTGAGCATCTGTTTGCTCATCTTATAACTCTGAAAATGGAAGACAAATCAAACATCCGTGATAAATCATTAGCCATGAATCAGCCTTACATATTGTGAGAATGAGCACTGTTTTCCCCTGGAGTTGCTGATCACTTCAAGGGCCTGAAATTTTACAAAAGGACTATGTATCCATATTGCAGTCATTTAATCTGATTTTTCTTTCCCATTTCCTGCTTAGGAAGTTGGATCCCATCTAACTGCACAGCTGGTTTGGCTTTAGAAATCTCACATTTTGACCCAAATAATCAGACTGGCTGGACAGCCAGGCAAATCCATGGTTTCCACATAAAAATCTTCAGCATGTGCCCCAGTGATGTGAGGGAACCACCGGTTTTCTCTGAGTGTCTCATCAATTAACAGAAAGATAAGGAGCCATCACTCTGGGAGCTATTTAGGAAGAGACACTTTTAACAAGTCTCACAATAAACGTTCTAGTTTTCAGGAAACTATTATTTGGAAACAACTGAAACTTAAAGGACATCAGCAAGTTTCCACTTTTATGTTTTATTGGGAAGATTTGTTTTCAGTTCTGATTTCATCTCCCACCAAAAAGACATACTAGTTCTGAAAATAGGAAGCTAAAGTAATCAGGAAGAGAGAAGACTTCCGGGGTGAGGATAAAATTCTTCCCACTCATAAATTAGAATGACTTAGTGCCAAAAAAGTGAAAAGACTTAGTTTATGAAATCGCAAAGGTGAGACTAGGATGAAAAGTTCCATTGACCACTCTGTGCTTGGCACAGCTCTAGGTGCTGGAGATACAACCAGAGAGACCAAAGCCCCTGCTTTCAGGGAGTTTACATCCTAGTGGAGAGTGATGGATAACAAAGCATCAAAGTATACTAGACAGTGACAAGAGCGAGGGAGAGCAATAGAGTCGGGGGAGGGACTGGAATGTTGGCGGGGCGTGAGATAAATCGGGTGGTCAGAGAAGACTCCACTGAGAATATGGCCTTTGAATAAAAATCTAAAACAGGTGAGGGAGAGAACCACAAAGAAAGCTAGAGGAAGTGCATCCTAGGTGAAGGGAGTAGCAAGTGCAAAGGCTTCGAGGCAGGATCATGCCTGCAAAGTCAGAGGAGCAGCAAAGAGGCCAAGCTGGAGAAAGCAGGTTAGAGGAATAATCAAGGAGGCAGAAGCAAAAGAAATGAGGGAGACCCACAGGCGGTCAGGACAGGAGATCAGGTGACAGAGGCCGAGGACCAAAGACCTCATAGGTCACTGTGAGAGTGCTGCTTAGGGGCGGGCACTCTTCCTGCTTTCTCAGTGTATCCTCTATCAAGGGATGATGATAAAGTGAGATGACTATGAAAGGCAAGAAAGAACAGGGTGCTATGGAATCACAGATTGCTGGATCCTAATCTACTGGATGGGTCTCTTCCATGAGCAAAGGGTGGTTTATACTGAAACCAACAGGATAAGTCGGAAGTAGATGGATGGAGGTGGTGATTCTCCGGGTGTGTAGGGGGTGAGCTGCAGCTGTTGCTTGGGGGCACAGCAGCAGCTGTAGGAATAGAAAACCTTGAGGTGAACAGGTCAGGAACTGAGAGGAATCTATTATGATGAGGCCAAAACGACAAAGGCAACAGCGGTGCAGGCTGAAGCCCAGGAAGATGGGCAGGGGCAGGGGCACTGCCTTATAAGAAAAGCTTGGCTTTGACCTGAGAACACTAGTGTTGTGTGCCCAGTCATGGCTGACTCTGTGACCCTTTGGCCTGTAGCCTGCCAGGCTTCTCTGTCCGTGGGGATTCTCCAGGCACGAATATGGGCGTGGATAGCCATTTCTTCCTCTAGGGGATCTTCCCAACCCAGGGATCGAACTCAAGTCTCCTGCATTTCTCCATTGAAGACAGATTCTTTATCGCTGAGCCATCAAGAAAGCTGACAGCATTAGGGAGCTATGCAATATTGCAAACAGGGAGATTACATGATTGAGCCTATCTTTGGAAAGATGACTCTAGGTGAAGGAGGGAGAGTGGAATGAGAGAAGGGAAATGGCAAACACTCTCCTGCAGGGGCACAGGGAGGAGGGGATGGGACTTTGCTGGTGATAGAAGGAATGGAGAGACAGCACACACTTAAGAGACATTTATGGACTGGTATAGATAGGACTGGGTGGTTGATTGGATGAGGCATTGCTGATGGTGAGATTTATAGCGGAGACAAGGATCAAAGATGTCATTCAAGTTTCCGGCTCTGGCAGTGTGATAGATGATGGTACCACTGACTGCAAAGAGAGGACGAAAGAGAAGGAGCAAGGTCACAGATGGATTTTAGTTTTCGGAACAGGCTATTCATGTAACCCAAATAGCACTTGCTGTATTTTTTTCCTGTAACTCCTCTTCCTAACTGAAAATTTAAAGATGATCTAATCAGATTATTCCTTGAGTTATTTAGATTAATACTTTAGGAATATCATTTCAAGGTAGCATTTCCTACAGATCTTTCTGTGAATCTGTGTAGCTGTTCGGAACTTGGTTTCAGATGGAATCACAAAATGATGCAGGCTATAACATAGCTAAGCATGAGGCGCCATCTTCAGGACAGCTTATTAAAAGACTATAAAGGAGCCTGAAAGGAGAGCTTCTGTCCCAGACGCTTTTCTAGGGAGTATGACTGACTTGATCTTGTTTGGCAATAGAAAACTTAAGTTTTTTTCTACCAACTCTGATTGTATGCCTAAATTCTTGTCTTCCTGAGAATTATAGTTCATCTTAGGATCCAGGAAAGACAGTGGCCATTTCTCCTTTGAAATCATTCCAGTTTGAAAGTATCTGTGAGCTGGAGGATGAGCTTTATTGTGGTAAAGCCTGGAAAGGGAAATTAAGGCAGCAACACTTGAGGTTTTCCACCTCAGTGCCTAGATTTTCCGGGGCTTTTCCAATTTCATGTCAAGCGTTTATATTCTTCACTAGTTGCTTTATAAAATATACAGCCAAGTGGAATGGAATTCTTATGCATTTGTAACAGTGACAGTTACAGCATAAATATAAAAATTAAAAAAAAATGATTAGTCTTTGTATCCCAATTTTTTTGGATAGGAAATGTAGTATCATAGACTTCTGTTATCTATACTTTAAAAAGAAAAGGTTGTAAATAAATCAATATTTTACCCATGGCTAAGCACAATAATGGGCTTCACTGGTGGCTCAGATGTTAAAGAATCCGCCCGCAATGCAGGAGAGCGGGGTTCAATCCCCGGGTCGGGAAGATCCCCTGGAGAAGGGAAAGGCCACCCTCTCCAGTATTCTTGCCTGGAGAATCCTCATGGACAGAGCAGCCTGGTGGGCTACAGTCCATGGGGTCACGTAGAGTCAGACATGACTGAAGTGACTAATACATAAGCACAATAAGGACGAATCAAATAGCTTACAAGATGGCTTTTATTTTTAAAATACCCTCAGCCTTTAATCTTTCAATGTGGAGAAGCCCCACCCTCTCTTTTGGCAGGGTTTGGTCATGAAAACACGCATATACGTGTTTATCAGAATGTATCTGCCACCTTCACACACAGGATGTGCTGTTTAACCGACACTGAGCATTTAGCACAGTCTCGCAAATAACTGGGAGATAAACAGCTTGGCTTCTATGTGGAGGCAAATGGTTTCTACCATCTTGTGGCACCCTGCTTGCAAATGGGCTTTCTTCCTAGACTGCTCTCATTAAAAATGCATGTCTTTCCATTACAGAATTGTGAGTCCCAAAATTCCTGTTAGTCTTGAGATAACATATTAATCTAAATTCAATTTCTCAATATATGAGGGCCCAGGCCACCTCATTAGTGATAGGTTTGGATTTCTTGAGGTTCAAACTAGGCTTATGGGGGGAGGGGAAGGGTGGGCCATATAGAACATATATCCAATAACAGTATCTAATAGTAATCATACGTCTACAGTGTGCTGAGAGTATGGATGTGAGAGTTGGACTATAAAGAAAGCTGAGCACTGAAGAACTGATGCTTTTGAACTGTGGTGTTGGAGAAGACTCTTGAGAGTCCCTTGGACTGCAAGGAGATCCAACCAGTCCATCCTAAAGGAAATCGGTCCTGAATATTCATTGGAAGGACTGATGCTGAAGTTGAAACTCCAATTTTTTGGCCACCTCATGTGAAGAACTGACTCATTGGAAAAGACCTGGATTCTGGGAAAGATTGAAGGTGGGAGGAGAAGGGGACAACAGAGGATGAGATGGCTGGATGGCATCACTGACTCAATGGAGATGAGTTTGAGTGAACTCCGGGAGTTGGTGATGGACAGGGAGGCCTGGCGTGCTGCAGTCCATGGGGTCACAAAGAGTCGGACACGACTGAGTGACTGAACTGACTGACTGACTGCTTTTATGCGGACTGTCTCATTTCATCCTCATAACCTATGGGGACTTTGGGGTACTCTTTAAATGAATGGGTACTTTCATTATCATCTATATTCTATAGATCAGGATACTGAAACATAGAGAATTTAAAATATTAATAATAGTCTGAGCAAAAATATTCAGAGAGCAGAAGGGTGGGGATGGAGGGCAAGGGCAAAACCTGGAGTGATGCTTGGAGGTGCAGAAGTTCCTCTTCCTTTCTTGATGGTTCCAGAATCCTGGCACTGCCTGGGCAGGGAAGCCCAGAACAAAATACAGTCAGGTAGGGCCTTGAGGCTTCTGAGGGTGAGTCTGACAGGGATTGGGACTTGCAGAAATGAGAGGGTAGAGCAAGAAATTACTGTATTCTATGCATTTTGTCCTAGGATCAAGGCTTTGAGACAAGAGCCACTCTCTCTGATAATAGAAACCACTGTGAGAAGTTAGTAATATACACTTAGCCCACTGAACAGGCGCAGAAATAAATGCTTCACTCTGTTCATCAGGCAGCGCTTGGAGCACAGCTCACGCATGCGCATAGCTGAGGTCTGCTGAGAGCCCAGCAGGCCAGTCAGCGGTCAACAGTGACCAGCGCAGCGGCACCAGCTAGCTACAGGAAGCACGAGCATGGGGCCTAGTGTCTAAAGCCCTGGTTCTAGGCTGAACACGACTACTCACTGTTTCACTTTGGGCAATTCATTTAGATCATTTGATCTTTAATTTGCTTAGCTGAAAAATAGCAGCAATAGCTAGCTACTGAATAGGATTGTTGGGATATCAAAGAAACAATATATGTGAAACACTGTATGCCATACTACTAGTGAGTGCTTGTATGTGCTAGCCAGTGGGAATAGAAAATTCCCAAGATACAATCCTTGCTCTCAAGGAATTCACAATTTAATGACATATAAATATTGGTTATCTTTAGTATCGTGAGCCTCCTTTCTGATTATCCCTTTTACCTCACCAAGTGGATATTGTCTTAGTTTGGACAATGATTTGAGAGCAAGAGGCTTACTTGGAAGTGAGATCAAACAGAGGACAGCTATGGAAAGTGATGCAGGAGAGGAAAGGTGGTCAGCACAGGGGACCAGCCAGCACCATGAGGCACTCTAGAAGATGCTTCCAAACCCGCAACTCGCCTAAGGAATGGGACCGCCAGAGTAATTTTATACTAACTTTTAACCATGTTAGTAGAAGATTCCTTTTACTAGGTGTTAATTTCTTGGCACCTGCCAGGGGTCCAGGCAGAATATCTCACAACACCTTCAGAAAAAATGGCTTGGACACAGAAATGGAGATACCGGCTGTTGGAAGATGGCTGGAGCATCCTGAAGTCATAAAGCCAAAGATGTGGGGAGGGTACTGACAGCATCTGCAAAACTTGGCCCATGGTGTCTGAGCGTGCCTGAGCAGGCTCTCTCTCCCCCAGCACCCAAGGCAAAACCAGGAGAGAGGACTCTTCCAACACTTAGCACTACGGAAGAAAGGGAGGAGAAGGCTAAAGGTTTGCTAACAATTTCTAAAGGGTCACTAATTCTTGAACTATTGTGCTTTTTCAGAAATTTGGCAGAGCTGTGTAGGTCAACAGAATAACTGCTCTGCTGTTGAACTTTCTGTGATGGTGGGAATATTCTACAGCTGTGCTTTTCAGCGCACTAACCAACAGTCCCATGTGGGCTGTTGAGCACTTGCATGTGACGGAACTACATTTCTACTTTTATTTAAATCACTTTGAATAGTCTCATGTGGTTAGCGGCTACCATATTAGACAACATAACTTTACAGCAGTTAAATTATGTTATGTTATTCATAAGAAATTTGTCAAAAATCATCATTTTCTTCATTAAGGACAAGGGTATCAATGATGTCAAATGACTAAATATTAAAATCAACATTAAGCTGGAATTGAGTACAATTGAATATTATCACCAACTTAATAGAAACTTCTGAGGAATGGGAATAAGTGCGAAGTCTTATCAATGTTTGTTAGAAAAATGCATTATACGAAGTTTAGTGGTCAAGTTTCTAATGTTTGACACTGCAGTACAGAAATAATAGCATACACAGAAGCTTTAGTACACATGATGATTTTATATGGTGACTGGACTCAAGTTGGTAGAAAAGCAAGATATTTGGGGGTATATGATTTTTCTTTATGATTTTTCATATATATAGTTTTCATTAATTATACCTATCATTGCTTATATTTCTATAAGCATTTATGGGCTCACTGTCAATATAATGCACTTTACAGAATTAACTGATATATCCTCTAAATCAGATTAATCACTCTCTCTTTTGCCTGTGTTTTAACTATTTAAAAGTTTTTTATAATTGGTTTTGTACATAATCAATAGCTTCCAGAATCATCGTTCTTGTTGTTCCTGACAGTGTTTCTGCTTTAATGTGTGCTCTGCAGTGTGACTCAGCTCCTATGTAACTGGGGTTGAGGAATGACGTTAGCTTGGAGGTCGTACTGGTTACCTTGTGATCTTTCCCCAGCATGTTCATGCTTTATACCGCTGTGTAACAGCAGCTGAATGCAAAGTACACTGGGACAGCTGGACGTCTTGGGCTAGGCCACCCTGTGCCACTCACCCCGCCCTCCGTCCTCCCGGCACCATCTGGCCTCCTGCTCTCCCAGAGGTGCTCATGGCGTGTTCCTCCCTGACCTTTGTGCTCCTGGCCCTCGTCTCCATTACTCAGCAGCCCCCGCTCTTCTATAAGCTCCTTTAGATGCTGCTGTCATTTTAGGTGTTTTTCTAATGCAAGGACCTATCTATGTTAGTGACCCCATGGACTGTAGCCTACGAGGCTCCTCTGTCCATGGGATTTCCCAGTCAAGAGTACTGGAGTGGGGTGCCATTGCCTTCTCTGATTTATAAGATAGTACTTCTTTATTAGCTATATAATAGATTTGTAAAGCTGTGCTGTATTTTTATTAGAAATACCATTGTTAGCTAACCATTATAAAGTTTTGTATATTTTGAGTAGAAATTGCTTGTTTTGAGTGGCGTGATGCTGATAATAATTTCCCTATAAACTCTATTATGTTTTGTTTTTGAAAACGAAGACAATAAAAGTCATGACACTGTAGGCCCTCAAACTATTCAAGCAGCAATTTTACCAATGAATCATCACAACTGAGCCTAGGCATTTAACTTTACCCAGCAAAATTAGTTAGTTTAAAAGAGAAAGGCTATAATCAAAGAATCTAATTTTATAAACCATGCATTTCAAACTGAAATTTTAAAATCTTAAGTTAAAAAAATTTTTTTAAGCTTTTTGTTTACAACCAATGTCCTGAAACCACAAAAATGTATACTATTATATACATAAAAATCTTGGTATTAATTGGAACTGGCCTGGCCCTAATGAAGAGGAAGCTTCCTAAGCCAAGTAGCATAAATATATATGTGTGTGTGTGTGTATATATATATACTCCCTATTATGTTCAGTGTGTGATTTTGGAGATTTGAATGAGCTTCTCTTTTTTCACAGATATACATGTTGCATTAAGGAAAAAGTACCTGTACATTGATTCTACAATTGAATGAGAGAATAGCTGCAACAATAAACCCATGAAGAGATCTGGACCCCAAATTGCTTCCAGAATGATAAGCTGGTT
This sequence comes from Capricornis sumatraensis, assembly GCF_032405125.1. NCBI lineage: Eukaryota > Metazoa > Chordata > Mammalia > Artiodactyla > Bovidae > Capricornis > Capricornis sumatraensis. The sequence goes on along the minus strand of NC_091071.1, from coordinate 59,310,708 downwards.
TGGAAGTGAATATCTGCATATGAGCAGTATTCCAAGAAATATGCATTGTTGATTTATTTATATCATGGATTTTGGTAAACCAATTATAAATGATGGTAACTTTGTGACAATCACTGGTCACACACAAGTCCTGGGATGGCAGAAATGATAGTAAAGGTGATTATTTGATCTTCCAAAGACCTAGAAAAGCATAAATGAAAAACAAAGTAAAGCATAGATTTTGGCTGAATAGCCAGACTAAAAATGAAGTTCCATATCTATATTAGAAAGAAGACATGTACATTAACCTACATAACCATATACTTAATTTCTTTGAGAGTCTAGCGTGTGTGCTCTTTAGGGCCTAAAAAGCTTGAAAAACATGGCACACTACTTTCTAGCCTCATCTCTTTTTTGACCCAATATAATGCCCCTTAGAATTTTTCCAGGAAAAGGGTTCATAAGTGTCATGTCTGTACTCTGGAGCTACAGTGCTTCTTCTCTGGATAAAAGAAGGCAGCTAGCAACTGAAACTCATGGAGAGGTTGTTCCCTGTTGTGTGTTTGTAGAAACAGTATAAAGATCAATTCATATACACCCACCCCAGCTTAGTGCCCTTGAAGTATTTGTTTCTCAAAGAAAGCTATAATAAATTACATCTCTTAAAATATGTGCATTCTATTTACAATGTGTATATATATATATAGCATGTCTTCTTTATCCATTCACCTGTTGACGGACATTTAGGTTGCTTACATTTACTTCCGTATATATATATATATATATATATATATATATATATATATATATATATATAATGGAATATTAGCCATAAAAAAGAATTTTTAGCAACACGGATAGACCTAGAGATTACTGCATGAAGTGAAGTCAGACAAATGTCATATGATATCACTTACATGTGGAATTGAAAAAAAAATACAAATAAACTTTGCTGCAAAATGGAAACAGACTCACAAGCATAGAAAAGAAACTTATAGTTACCAAAGGGGAAAGCAGTGGGGTGGCGGGGGGAGGGATAAATTAGAATTTGGGATTAGCAGATATATTACTATATATAAAATAGATAACACAGTCCTACTGCAGAGCACAGGAAACTATATTCAATATCTTGTAAAAACCTATAATGGAAAATAATTTGAAAAAGAATAGATATATGTATTTGTATAACTGAATCACTTTGCTGTACACCTGAAATGTTATAAATCTACTACTTCAATTTAAAAAAAAAACTCAGATTCAGTAACTTTGAGGAATTAGTTAAAAACAAAATATACAATAAAAACAAATACTCCCTCAAAAATATATATGCATTGTGTGTGCATGCTAAGACACTTCAGTTGTGTCCAGCTCTTTGTGACCCCATGGACTGTAGCCTGCCAGACTCCTCTGTCTATAGAATTCTCCAGGCAAGAATACTGGAATGGGTAGCCATTCCCTTCTCCAGGGGATCTTCCCGACCCAGGGATTGAACTTGCCGTCTCTTAGGTCTCCTGCACTGGCAGGCCAATTCTCTACTGTCTGAGCCACTAGGGAAGCCCATATAAGCATTGAGTGGAGCTACACCCTTTCCAATGCTTCCATCAAGTTTGGGGTTTCTCACTGCCAGCAAAACTCAGGAGTGCTGTCCAGTGACAAAGAGGAGAGTCCATGACACTCACAGCTTAATACAAAACGTTTTCCAGGTTGGCATCCACTGTTCAGGTGTTGACTGTTCAGGTGCCTCCTACAGACCAGGTGTCTGGAGACTGGGCTCCATGTTACAGTATTGTTGGGAAAGCAGGCTCTGGTGCCAGATTCTCTGGGTTCGAAGTTGAGTGATATTACTTCCTTACTGTGTGACCTTGGTAGGTATCTTTGCTTCAATTTTCTCATTTTTAAAAGTAGGGATAAAATAATTCCAATCACACAGGGTTACTGGAAGGATTAAATGTAATATATGTAAAGTAATCAGCATACTGCTTGGCACAGTATAAGTGCCTAGTGCATGTTAGCCTTCATGCTGATGTTTTTGAGTGGGTTTCATTTCTAAATTATAAGTAAGTATATCACCATGAAATAGTTAACAGTGCCAGGAGGCTTCTAGCTGAAAAAGCATGGAATGCTTTCAGCCCTGGAGGATGGAGTTAATGGGTCACACAGAAAAGAGCTAACTGATGATCAGAATGGGTTGGCTGCTTCTCCTTCTCTGAAGCAGTGTCTGTTCCTACAGACAAGAGGATGTTACACCCTATTGAATAAGAATTTTTATAAAAGTGTATGTGGGAAATAATGCAACTAATTGCTATAGGCTAATGGCTAATATGGGGCTTTCGTCATAGCTCAGTTGGTAAAGAATCTGCCTGCAATGCCAGAGACCCGGATTTGACTCCTGGGTTGGGAAGATGCCCTGGAGAAGGAAATAGCAACCCACTCCAGTATTCCCGCCTGGAGAATCCCATGGACAGAGGAGCCTAACAGGCTACAGTCCATGGGGTCGCAAAGAGTCGGACACAACTTAGCAATTAAACCACCACCACCAGCGGCTAATATGCAACCTGGGACTTTTGGTCTATCTCATGAACAAGTGCTTTTATATTCTTTTCTCCATAACTTATTTCTGTACACTTTCATGTACACTGTAAAATGACTTGGTGTCTCTGACCACATGTTGAAGAGCCATGGGGTCACAATCAGAAGAGTACAGGTTCTAGCTTCATATTTTCTGTCTCTTCCATAAACCAGCTGTATGACTTTGGCAAGTTGCCAAGTGCCGCAGGTGTTGGTGTTTTCATCTGCACAATGGAGATCATAACCATACCTACTGGGTAGTTTTATTATAAGGATGTTACAATTTAACGACATAAAATACTTACATAGTGTTTTGTATGTACAATGGGGCTTCCCAGGTAAAGAGTCTCCCTGCTAATGCAGGAGATTCGAGGGATGTGAGTTCGATCCCTGGGTTGGGAAGATTCTCAGGAGAAGGAAATGACAACCCGGCTCCAGTATTTCTTTCTTGGGAAATCCCATAGACAGAGGAGCCTGGCAGGCTACAGTCCACAGGATCACAAAGCATCAGATTCAGCTGAACACATACACACACACAAATCATAGTTGTTACTTAAATTTTTAATTTATTTTTAACCATTTAATAATAATCCACCACTGGGACTTCCCAGGTAGTCCAGTGGCTAAAACTCTATACTCTTGATGCAGGGGGCCTCGGTTTGATCCCTGATCAGGGGACTAGATCCCACAAGCTGCAATTAAAGATCCCACATGCTGCAGTTAAGACCTGGTGCAGTCAAATAAATTAAATAAATATTTTTTTAAAATGAATAATCCACCATTTTCCAGGAAAGTAAGCATCACCTACATCCAGAGACCCTGTTATAAGTGAAAATGAATGGAGACTGGAATAAAAATGGAGAGGAAAGGCAATGTCTCTATCTCCATTCAGTGTGGGAAAGCTCACAGGAAAGAATCTTTGCAGCTCTTAAGGAGACAAGGTACAGAACTTCATGGTCTTAGGGGAGACGAAGTAGAGAAGAATGCACGACTGAGGAGGGAGATAATGAATAAAATGTGATTAGGTTTACTTTTGTGAAAAAGAAGGCTGGATAGTGGAGAGAATGGAAAGTAGATGACGCAGGGCTATAACAAGAATACCATTAAAGCTATTAGTTAAGATAACAGTACCAGCTATCATACCAAAATGCTGAACTATCAGTGGCTTAACATAAAAAAAAGTATTTCTAGTTCATGTTACTGATGCTATTAAAGTGTTGCTTTCAACGTTCCAGCAAATTTGGAAAACTCAGCAGTGGCCACAGGACTGGAAAAGTTCAGTTTGCATTCCAATCCCAATGAAGGGCAAAGCCAAAGAATGCTCAAACTACCACACAATTAAGCTCATTTCACATGCTAACAAGGTAATGCTCAAAATCCTTCAAGCTCAGCTTCAACAGTATGTGAACCAAGAACTTCCAGATGTTCAAGCTGGATTTAGATAAGGCAGAGGAACCAGAGATCAAATTGCCAACATTCATTGGAACATAGAAAAAGCAAGGAAATTCCAGAAAAATATCTACCTGTGCTTCATTGACTACACTAAAGCCTGACTGTGTGGATCACAACAAACTGGAAAATTCTTAGAGATGGGAATACCAGATCAGCTTACCTGCCTCCTGAGAAACCTGTATGCAGTTTAGGAAGCAATAGTTAGAACTGCACATGGAACAAGGGACTGGTTCAAAATTGGGAAAGGAGTATGTCAAGACTGTATATTGTCATGATATACAGAGTACATCATGTGAAATGTTGGGCTGAATGAAGCACAAGCTGGAATCAAGATTTCAGGAAGAAATATCAAAAACCTCAGATATGCAGATGACACCACCCTTATGGCAGGAAGTGGAAAGGAACTGAAGAACCTCTTGATGAAGGTGAAAGAGGATGAAAGAGCTGGCTTAAAACTCAATATTCAGAAAACTAAGATTATGGCATCTGGTCCCATCACTTCATGGCAAATAGATGGGGGAGAAAATGGAAACTGACAGACTTGATTTTCTTGGGCTCCAAAATCACTGCAGACAGTAACTGCAGCCATGAAATTCAGACCCTTGCTCCTTGGAATAAAAGCTATGACAACCCTAGATAGCATATTAAAAAGCAGAGACATCACTTTGCTAACAAAGGGTCAGTCTAGTCAAAGCTATGGTTTTTCCAGTAGTCAAGTATGGATATGAGAGTTGGACCATAAAGAAGGCTGAACGCCGAAGAATTGATGCCTTTGAATTGTGCCGGAGAAGACTCTTGAGAATCCCTTAGACTGCAAGGAGATCAAACCAGTCAGCCCTAAAGGAAATCAACCCTGAATATTCACTGAAAGGACTGATGCTGAATCTGAAGCTCCAATACTTTGGACACCGGATATGAAGAGCCAACTCACTGAGTCTCTGATGCTGGGAAAGACTGAGGGCAGGAGGAGAAGGGGGAGAAAGAGGATGAGATGGTTGGATGCCATCACTGGCTCAATGGATATGAGCTTGAACAAACTCTGGGAGACAGTGAAGGACAGGGAAGCCTGAGTTGCGAAGAGTTGGACACCACTGAACAACTGGACAACAACAACTTCATGTTACAATCCAGTGAAATAGTTCCTGGTTGGGCAGCACTCCTGTAGTGCTGTTTTGGGATCCAACCCCCTTCCATCTGTGAATCCACTATCTTTAACACATGGATCCCAAGGGTCACACTGTGGGAACCTGGTCCAACCAGCTGGAAGGAGAAATCATGTGGAATATTGGAGGTGGGCGCTTTTTATGGGCCAGGCTTAGAAGCAATGCTTATTTGGCCAACATTTCACTAGCCAGAATTCAGTCTCAGTGCTAAGTGAAAATCTTAGTCCCTCAGTCGTATCCAGCTCTTTGTCACCCTTTGGACTGTAGCCTGCCAGGTTCCTCTGTCCATGGAATTTTTCAGGCAAGAATACTGGAGTGGGCTGCCATGCCCTTCTCCAGGGGATCTTCCTGACCCTGGGGTTGAACCCTAGTCTCCTGCATTGTAGGCAGATTCTTTACCATCTGAGCCACCAGGGAAAGCCCCTAACTGTATGTTCAAGAGAAGGGATACACATAGACTTTGAAATGCATCACAGCCTGTGCCTCAAACACGTTTATGCAAAATGACCACATCACTATTATTAATACAAATTAATACAAGTTCATAACCTAACTGGGAACAACAAAAAACTGAATTGTCCCTGGAGATTCAGGGACAAATGAAATCAATCTATCTCATGACTCAGATCTGTGGATGAATTTTTATGCAGATCAAAACCATCTTCTCCAGAAATCCTTTCCATTATTACAAGAACAGTAGCCAGTACTGAGTCCTTAATTTGTGTGGTACTATACTAACAGCTGTATGTATGTTATCCAATGTATTTCCCTTTACCAAACTACTGTGAAGTAGGAATGATCATTTCCATATCATATATTAAGAAACTGAATCTCAAGAAAGGTCCTGACTTGCCTAAGATCACAAAGATAGTAAGTGCTGGGGTAGAGGTTCAAAGTTAGATTTTAGTACTAAGCTGTAAGACTCACTGCCTTCTATGACTTTTCATTTCTCCTTAATTCAGAATTCCTTGCATGTAATAATTCTGTGCTCTCATATGGCTCTCTGCAATTTTGGTGTGTATTTTGATTTGTAAGTTTTTATCAGTTAACTATTTCTGGTTAAGAAATCTCTTCCCCCTCTCAGGTAGGGGTTTACATTGGTCAACTGACTAAGTGTAGAGAAATCACTGGAGTTGTTGCAATGGCAACCCACTCCAGTATTCTTGTCTGGAGGATCCCAGGGATGGGGGAGCCTGGTGGGCTGCCGTCTATGGAGTTGCACAGAGTCAGACACGACTGAAGTGATTTAGCAGCAGTAGCAGCAGCAGAGAAATCATAACCTATAAAACTTACATGGGAGAAAAAGCGAGGTGGAAAACTTACCACAGATCACAAGCCCTCAGGTCATCTTAAGCTACTCATAGTGAAATTTGGTAATTCTTTCTAACCATTTTCTTACCAGAGGGACTTTGGGAATTTACTGACATTTCTTTACAAGTAAGTTCTCTACTTCTGTGCTCACCTATTTTCGATGCTTATCCACCTGTCTGAGCTGAAATATGGAGGCTTTCTGTTGATTTGTGTCAAAAAGCCTTGACAAATGGTACATTTGGGATCTAGGGAAAATGATGATTTAATGCTGTCCAACAGATTAAAATTACATAAAAAGATTCTGCTAAAATAAGACCTCAGTACATTATTTTTTGGCTGTCTCTTAAAAGAAGATGAAATTACCCAAGGCATACATAAATAGTATCTTAGTTCTCACACCAACTATCTTGAAGCACAGGTGCTATAGGTCTCACCCTAGGCATACAGAGGGGTGCCACCACATATGCGTTCACTACTTTAGAAGAGGTTTTTTGCTAGCTAAGGTGCATGTGTACATGTACACATGCCTGTACAAGCCAATAAACAAGATGAAAAATAAAAGATAAAACTGTACAAACATAAAAGAATGAGACTGAATAGAAATCAGCTATTAGGTGATCTTATCAGTAAAACACCAGGATGGCTCTAGAGAAGGTGAAATAGCTCAGTTAAATTTACCCTGCTTTTCTTTTTATTAAATACTCTGAAACAGACACTCGTATATGTTTTCTGTACTAAAAGTAACATCTTTCCCTTCCATTCAGGCCTCTTTCTCTGCCAAGATCCCTGTAAGTAGAAAACGATAACAAATTTATGAAGGTTTCATCCAAAAGCAGAGGCCTTGGGTGTACTGTTGGAAAGATAAAGACTGTTCATTGGGGAGTTCTGTGTTCCTTTATTACCTGAGAAAAGATGGAGTAGTAATTGACATGTGGTTCTTGACAGATGTTGACAAGGGAAAACCATGTAACTGAGTCCCTTGGAGTTTCTGCAAAGGATGATTATGATGCTTGTCTCCATGTTGCATACCCTCAAGGGCACAATCAAATCTCCCCCCTTACCCTAAGGGCCATGCAGACAGCCATGCAGATGTCCTAGGATGATATCAGCATCTGGCCAAAGAATAGAATTCTCTCACCTCCCATCAAGAGCATGCACAACAGAGACCACTGAACATGAAGTGAGTGCTTTGATACATTCTATCGTTAATCTCTCTTGAAATAGATCGATGGCTGTGGAGAAAGAATTCACCAAAAATATTTCCTTTTTAACAATCAGAGCTTGTACATGGGCAGGCACCACAACAGTAAACAATTCATGCTCCAAAATTGTATTTGATAAAATAATAGGGTATTAGAAGCATTAATAAATATGCTATTAGAATAGCACTGTGTAGGAATTAGATTTAGAAAGGAAATATTTTCTTTGCATTTGCCAAACATCCAGATGAAAAGTTGTGCAGATGTTCCATAGGTCCAGATGTTATGTAGAGAAAATATTTGGCAAGAAATGAAACTTTCTTTGCATCCATATGTTTCATTCTAGTTTCATTTTGTATAGAATTGTAGAACAAAGAAAATTACAAGCATATTTTAGTTTTTAAAAATAAAGTAGAGCAAAATCTAAGAATACCTTGTTTATTTTTTTTTAAGTATGTCTACAGTAGTAAACTGAAAATTCTTAGGGTTTTAATGAAAGAGAATTGTTCATGATAAGCAAAATACCACACTGATCTGATTTCAGTATACCCTGCATTCTTTTCTCACATTATATTACTTTGTAAAGAGTATGGCTAAACAATAATTTGAGATTTGTTTTCCACTTATATTTCCCAGCCCTCCCCATACATTTACTCCCGCGATAGTCTCAGTCTCTGTGGGCTGTAAGCAGAGAGGAGTACATAGCAAAGTGAAAAACACAAATAGCCCTAAGGCCTCTTAAATTTGGTTTCCAAAAGCTTTAACCTCAAAGAAAGGGGTCCAGTTAATATACAGAAAATACACATGCTCTTTCTTGCATACTCATTTGTGGACTGATACACACACTGAAATTGAATGGCGCACTTAGACACTACGCTATTATGACTTCATCAGTCAGCTTAGGCAGACTTAGGTGGGCTCTAAGAACAATCAAATGCTTTTGCAGCACAAAACTGAACGTTTCTTTCTCTTTGACAAGCTATGTCTGCCATGGGTTCTCTATACTGGATATCTAAGCCAAAGAAGAAGCCTCTACGTGAAACATTGGCTTTTTCAAGTTAAATGAGGCTAGCAATGGTGGACCATATGGTGGTTCTTAAAGTTCCTTCCTGGAAGTGGCTTACATCATTTCTAATAACATATCATTGGACAAAGTGAGTCATGTGGCCAAGACAGAAGCCTCTGGTTAGGGAATACAATTCTGTCACTCAGAGGGGCTTCACTGGAAAGACCCACCAGGGAGGAACAGTAAATATCTTTACCTCAATACAACTTACCATGATTATCATTTTAAGCATGCATTATGAGCTTAATTGTGTTGGTCACTGGGTTAGATATATGTCAAAATAATTATTCATTTTGGGTATTTTCCCTTTGAAAGATTCAGTTCAGGTGCTCAGTCGTGTCTGACTCTTTGTGACCCCATGAACTGCAGCGCTCCAGGCCTCCCTGTCTATCACCATCTCCCAGAGTTCACTCAAGCTCACGTCCATCAAGTCGGTGATGCCATCCAGCCATCTCATCCTCGGTCGTCCCCTTCTCCTCCTGCCCCCAATCCCTCCTACCATCAGAGTCTTTTCCAATGAGTCAACTCTTCGCATGAGGTGGCCAAAGTACTGCGGTTTCAGCTTTAGCATCATTCCTTCCAAAGAACACCCAGGACTGATCTCCTTTAGAATGGACTGGTTGGATCTCCTTGCAGTCCAAGGGACTCTCAAGAGTCTTCTCCAACACCACAGTTCAAAAGCATCAGTTCTTCAGCGCTCAGCTTTCTTCACAGTCCAGCTCTCACATCTATACATGACTACTGGAAAAACCATAGCCTTGACTAGACAGACATGTGTTGGCAAAATAATGTCTCTGCTTTTGAATATGCTATCTAGGTTGGTCATAACTTTTCTTCCAAGGAGTAAGCGTATTTTAACTTCATGGCTGCAATCACCATCTGCAGTGATTTTGGAGCCCCCAAAAATAAAGTCAGCCACTGTTTCCACTGTTTCCCCATCTATTTCCCATGAAATGATGGGACCAGATGCCATGATCTTCGTTTTCTGAATGTTGAGCTTTAAGCCAACTTTTTCACTCTCCTCTTTCACTTTCATCAAGAGGCTTTTTAGTTCCTCCTCACTTTCTGCCATAAGGGTGGTGTCATCTGCATATCTGAGGTTATTGATATTTCTCCTGGCAATCTTGATTCCAGCTTGTGCTTCCTCCAGCCCAGCGTTTCTCATGATATACTCTGCATGTAAGTTAAATAAGCAGGGAGACAATATACAGCCTTGATGTACTCCTTTTCCTATTTGGAACCAGTCTGTTGTTCCATGTCCAGTTCTAACTGTTGCTTCCTGACCTGCATATAGGTTTCTCAAGAGGCAGGTCAGGTGGTCTGGGATTCCCATCTCTTTCAGAATTTTCCACAGTTTATTGTGATCCACACAGTCAAATGCTTTGGCATAGTCAAGAAAGCAGAATAGATGTTTTTCTGGAACTCTCTTGCTTTTTCCATGATCCAGCGGATGTTGGCAATTTGATCTCTGGTTCCTCTGCCTTTTCTGAAACCAGCTTGAACATCAGGGAGTTCATGGTTCATGTACTGCTGAAGCCTGGCTTGGAGAATTTTGAGCATTACTTTACTAGCATGTGAGATGAGTGCAATTGTGCAGTAGTTTGAGCATTCTTTGGCATTGCCTTTCTTTGGGATTGGGATGAAAACTGACCTTTTCCAGTCCTGTGGACACTGCTGAGTTTTCCAAATTTGCTGGAATATTGAGTGCAGCACTCTCACAGCATAATCTTTCAGGATTTGAAATAGCTCAACTGGAATTCCATCACCTCCAATAGCTTTGTTCGTAGTGATGCTTTCTAAGGCCCACTTGACTTCAGATTCCAGGATGCCTGGCTCTAGGTGGGTGATCACACCATCGTGATTATCTGGGTCATGAAGATCTTTTTGGTACAGTTCTTCTGCGTATTCTTGCCACCTCTTCTTAATATCTTCTGCTTCTGTTAAGTCCATACCATTTCTGTCCTTTATTGAGCCCATCTTTGCATGAAATGTTCCCTTGGTATCTCTAATTTTCTTGAAGAGATCTCTAGTCTTTCCCATTCTGTTGTTTTCCTCTATTTCTTTGCACTGATTGCTGAGGAAGGCCTTCTTATCTCTTTTTGGTATTCTTTGGAACTCTGCATTTAGATGCTTATCTTTCCTTTTCTCCTTTGCTTTTCGCCTCTCTTCTCTTCACAGCTATTTGTAAGGCCTCCTCAGACAGCCACTTTGCTTTTTTGCATTTCTTTTCCATGGGGATGCTCTTGATCCCTGTCTCCTGTACTATGTCACGAACTTTGTCCACAGTTCATCAGGCACTCTATGTATCAGATCTAGGCCCTTAAATCTATTTCTCACTTCCACGGTATAATCATAAGGGATTTGATTTAAGTCATACCTGAATGGTCTAGTGGTTTTCCCCACTTTATTCAATTTAAGTCTGAATTTGGCATAAGGAGTTCATGATCTGAGCCACAGTCAGCTCCCAGTCTTGTTTTTGTTGACTGTATAGAGCTTTTCCATCTTTGGCTGCAAAGAATATAATCAATCTGATTTTGGTGTTGACCATCTGGTGATGTCCATGTGTAGAGTCTTTTCTTGTGGTGTTGGAAGAGGGTGTTTGCTATGACCAGTGCGTTCTCTTGGCAAAATTCTATTAGCCTTTGCCTGCTTCATTCTGTATTCCAAGGCCAAATTTGCCTGTTACTCCAGGTGTTTGACTTCCTACTTTTGCATTCCAGTTCCCTATAATGAAAAGGACATCTTTTTTGGGTATTAGTTCTAAAAGGTCTTGTAGGTCTTCATAGAACTGTTCAGCTTCTTCAGTGTTACTGGTTGGGGCATAGACTTGGATTACTGTGGTATTGAATGGTTTGCCTTGGAAACAAACAGAGATCATTTGAAAGATTAGAAAACACTAATTCAGACAGAAAATAGAAGAACAGTGAAGCAGTTTTGGTTGTTTCCAAATAGGTGTGTCGTATTGTGCTTATAATCATAAAGAGAATGAGAGTAAATTCATGTTCAGAGTTGAGAACAAAGAATTGAGGAAACTGATCTTCATCTAGTCAAACTGGAAAGTCTGTGGTTTAAGACCTGTTTCAATGGGGGAGAAAGTAAAAAATAATGATGACTAATATTTACATGCTCTTTTACAATTTTTAACTGTTATTCTACTTTATACTTTTAACCACCACCTGAGGGAGACATCATCACTTCCAGTTAGCAATGAGGACACTAGACTGGGGTTAACGGATAGATCTGTTTTCAGAATAGGTATCACAACCAGGACTGAAGCAGTCCGCTCTTACTCTATACACTGTATGCTTTACAGGTAGAAAAGAGCAAGGGTACCTTGGGAGAGGCTCCAGAAGGAGAAGACACACTGGAAGCAAGTCGCCTGAGCACAATATAGGAATCTGCTGTTCTCCTGTGGAAGAAAAAATGAAGGCATTGCAATTGCCTGGCACATACTACCTTGAGTATATTAAAGCCCTTAACTGGTGGTATGAGAAAAAAATACAAGAAATATTTATTGATGACCTACAAGCTAGATGATAGAAGAGGATGCGCATAGCTGATACAGATTATGGAAACAAAGAACTTACTCAGGCTTAAAAGCCAGATGTAAAAACAACTTAACTATTTAATCATCTTCCATCTCCCACACTGAACTGCCTTAGGCCAGGAGGCTGTTACACATAAAATGAGTTCCTGGTTCCCGCTGGAGAAGGTTCCCATAACTGGTGGAAAGGAGCCGAGCACTAGTATTGGTGAAAACATTGTGATGCTGCTCAAGTCTGGTCAGAGATGACGGCAAGCGATGCTGCAGTGATCCTGGTTTCTATGTTAGCTCAGGTCTTCTGAGAAGTGGTCACCAAGGTAAGATTAGACAGGCAAGAGAGTTATTCCATGAAATACCTCTGAAGGTTGCAGGAGAGAGCAGGAGTGGGTGGAGCGAGCATCAGACTGTGATGCAGGTCTTAGAGCTGTGAAGGATGCGGGGAAAGGAGGGAGGCTGGGTAGAAAGAGTCTCAGATTGGAATGTAGCTCTGATGTGGCTTATATGTGGAATCTAAAAAAAATGATACAAATGAACTTATTTACAAAACAGAAACAGACTCGCAGACATAGAAAACAAACTTACAGTTACCAAAGAAGAAAAGGAGAGGGGGATACACTGGGAGTTTGGAATTAAAATATACACACTACTGTGTATCAAATCTATCAAGGACCTACTGTATAGCACTGGAAACTATATTCAATATCTTGTAATAACTTATAATGGATAAGTATACACACACACACGTAACTGAGTTGGGCTCCCTGGTAGCTCTGCTAAGTCACTTCAGTCGTGTCCGACTCTGTACAACCCCATAGATGGCAGCCTACTAGGCTCCTCCGTCCCTGGGATTCTCCAGGCAAGAACACTGGAGTGGGTTGCCATTTCCTTCTCCAACGCATGAAAGAAAAAAGTGAAAGTGAATTCACTCAGTCGTGTCCAACTCTTAGCGACCCCATGGACTTGCAGCCCACTAGGCTCCTCCATCCATGGATTTTCCAGGCAAGAGTACTGGAGTGGGGTGCCATTGCCTTCAAAGAATTGGCCTGCAACGCAGGAGACCCAGGTTCAATCCCTGGGTCAGGAAGATCCCCTGGAGAAGGGAATAGCATCCAACTCCAGTACTCTTGCATGGAGAATCCCATGGACAGAGAAATCTGGTGGGCTACAGTCCATGTGGTCGCACAGAGTCAGACATGACAAGGAACGAAGCAGCAGCAGCAGCATAACTGAATCACTTTGCTGTAAATGAACACAAAATTATAAATCAATGATATTTCGATAAATTCTTAAAAAAATGTATTTCTAGGAAAGTCTTAGGCATGCTTGAGAACTTGGGGAATTTCAAAACTCAAATGATAAGTCCTAGAAACTCTGTGTCTGGTAAGAATCAGCTGGGCTGCATTGTCTTCAGTCGTCAGCTGAGAGCACCCTATGGAGTCTGGCCTCAGTGTGAACATTGTAATGGATCCAGAGGAGAGGAACCGGGCCCAGCAGTCAGCTATGCTCCCCACAGCAGGAGATCTGTGCCACCACAGTGCCCCACCCCTCCCCTGTCCACCTGCACTGCACAAATCTATTTCTCCAATTAGGTTTAGGCAAAATTCCTTCATGGTTCCCCTGGGCCTCCCTCTCTTCATGAGGGGAAATTTACAGGGAAATTAATGGGATGAATGAGAGTTCTCATCACTGCAGCTGGTCTCAGGGCTGTAACTGGTACCCTCCATTATGCATCCTAAATTCCCCTCACTCTCAGCTACCACTGTGAAATGTCTAAGTGCCTTACCTAGTGTGTTACCTGAATCTTTATACCTTAAATGTCTCAGGCTTCAACAATCATATGTTTTTCAGACCAAGTTGCTATACACGTTACCCATTTCAGTGGGGCAAAGAGGTATCAGTGGGGTCCAAATGGATCTCAGGGTTCCACACATGTTTCTCTGGCGCTATTGGGTAAAAGCAGCCCTATATCTGTCCTCCTGTTGATCAAGGTAAATTACCCTACCATGACCTGCTATGGTCACTTTTCTTTTGGCTTGCTGGTCCATAGTGGCCCCGCAACAGCCATAGCTAGGAGTAGATTCAATGGAATCCTTTCATTGTTCCCTGCAAAATATTCTCTCTCTGGGGACTGGTACCTCTAACCCTGTAGAGTTTATAGCTGTGGGAAGCACAAAATCCCCAGTCACTGAAAGGGATGGAAAGCCAATCCTCCTTCCAGTTTCCAGTTCCAGGTATTCTTCCTGTTGAGAAAACAGCACCATGCAGAAGGTTCTGATTTATGCACTGACTGCATCCTGAAGGATGGTCCCCTCTCCATCAAGGTGAAGGTTTTGAAGACTGTTTGTATGAGCAATTAGACTTGTCCTGGGTTGGCCCAGGGTGCAGAAAAAGGAAGAAACAGAGGTTACAAGGAGGCAGATTTTGACAATAGAGATAAAAATTTCATGACAAAGATAAAAAATTGGAGTTGGTTGTTTCCAAAGGTAGACATCCTGGAATGTAAAGTCAAGTGGGCCTTAGGAAGCACCACTACAAACAAAGCTAGTCGAGGTGACAGAATTCCAGTTGAGCTGTTTCAAATCCTGAAAGATGATGCTGTGAAAGTGCTGCACTCAATATGCCAGCAAATTTGGAAAACTCAGCAGTGGCCACAGGACTGGAAAAGGTCAGTTTTCATTCCAATCCCAAAGAAAGGCAATGCCAAAGAGTAATTGCACTCATCTCACATGCTAGTAAAGTAATGCTCAAAATTCTCCAAGCCAAGCTTCAGCAATACGTGAACCATGGATGTCCAGATATTGACGCTGGTTTTAGAAAAGGCAGAGGAACCAGAGATCAAAATGCCAACATCCGATGGATCATAGAAAAAGCAAGAGAGTTCCAGAAAAACATCTATTTCTGCTTTATTGACTATGTCAAAGCCTTTTACTGTGTGGATCATAATAAACTGTGGAAAATTCTGAAAGAGATGGGAATACCAGACCACCTGACCGGCCTCTTAAGAAACCTGTATGCAGGTCAGGAAGCAACAGTTAGAACTAGACATGGAACAACAGACTGGTTCCAAGTAGGAAAAGGAGTATGTCAAGGCTATATATTGTCACCCTGCTTATTTAACTTACATGCAGAGTATATCATGAGAAACGCTGGGCTGGAGGAAGTGCAAGCTGGAATCAACATTGCTGGGAGAAATATCAATAACCTCAGATATGCAGATGACACCACCCTTATGGAATAAAGTGAAGAACTAAAGAGTCTCTTGATGAAAGTGAAAGTGGAGAGTGAAAAAGTTGGCTTAAAGCTCAACATTCAGAAAATTAAGATCATGGCATCCAGTTCCATCACTTCATGGCAGATAGATGGGGAAACAGTGGCTGACTTTATTTTTGGGGGGCTTCAAAATTGATGCAGATGGTGATTGCATCCATGAAATTAAAAGACACCTACTCCTTGGAAGGAAAGTTATGACCAACCTAGACAGTATATTAAAAAGCAGAGACATTACTTTGTCAACAAAGGTCCGTCTAGTCAAGGATATAGTTTTTCCAAGTGGTCATGTATGGATGTGAGGGTTGGACTATAAAGAAAGCTGAGAGCCAAAGAACTGATGCTTTTGAACTGTGGTGTTGGAGAAGACTCTTGAGAGTCCCTTGGACTGCAAGGAGATCCAACCAGTCCATCCTAAAGGACGTCAGTCCTGGGTGTCCATTGGAAGGACTGATGCTAAAGCTAAAACTTCCAATACTTTGGCCACCTCATGCGAAGAGCTGACTCACTGGACCCTGATGCTGGGTGGGATTGGGGACAGGAAGAGAAGGGGACGACAGAGGATGAGATGGTTGGTTGATATCTCCGACTCAACAGACGTGAGTTTGGGTAAACTCTGGGAGTTGGTGATGGACAAGGAGGCCTGGTGTGCTGCAGTTCATGGGGTCACAAAGAGTCGGACACAACTGAGCGACTGACCTGAACTGAAAGGTAGTGAGTGTTCAGTGAAGGATTGAACATTGGAGAGTCTAACAAGAGGCTACTTGACTAAACTTTAGGGGTGTTTTTGAGAGAATTCATTGACTAGACGTGGAGCCATTCCCTCAAAATAATCTCAGGGAGCAGCACAGCACAGTGAAAAGGACACAGGTTTAAACCAAAACCTAATAGCAAAATCAGCTTTGTCAAATCACATCATTTTCTCCTCTATAAATGGGAATAACAACTATCTACTTTGCAGGGGTTTGTGAAGCTCTAATATGATAAAACTATGTGTCTAATAGAATGTCTAGCACATAACTGTTCAATGAAATTTCTTATTATCCTCTGATTTTATGTAGTTAAATCTTATGAAGCAGCCAACATCTGACCTTTATAATCTATAAAAATGGTAATTACATGTATTTAAATTGATAAAATTAACAAACTGTTAAATAGATATATTAAAATCTATTTTCTAAAATGTCTAAGGTTCTAAGATTCAGATTTAGGATCTGTTATTTACAAATTTTTTGATATCTAATTATTACCTATTGCTTAATCATAAAAAAGCATAGCATGATGATTTAGAGATGAGGTATTTTTTGTTTGTTTTTTTGGTTCCATGAAGTTCCAAGTGATTAGGTTGACCTCTGATTTATGGTTCATACCTTGGGTGCAAAATGGTTCTATTAGATGGAATTCCAAAATCCAAGTGGCCTGGAAGCCTATCTCACAAATACCGGGGAGAAGGTATGGTTTAGCATATATTAAGATATAATAAGTCATTATATCTTCCATACCCTAGTCATATGCTCTGACAATTCTAGCAGATTAGCAAGGAGAAATTAGGCAGATATGGTAACTGATGCTCTTCTTGTTAACTTGCTCTCTGGGAGCAGCTGAGAACAAGAAGGGGAAATGATTGATATTTCTATAAATCAGAGAATCTCTATAAGTTGTGTCACAGTTTTAACAAGTGTTGGAGCCTTAGTATTTGTACTTCACTATAGTTTAGAATTGCAATTTTCTATTATAAGTACTTTCTGCTACTGAAGTCACATGGGTCCTCTTGAGGCACATTCATAGGTATATTTTAAGGCAGCCTATTTTCTGACATAAGTAAGTGTTTGGTACTTTAATTATAACCCATCAAGAAAGACCATCTATTTACCTGTCTGTTGATCAAAATTTCTAAATTATGGAGGGTGGAGAAATATAAATGCCAGCTGTGCTTAAAAGAAATAATAATTTACTTATGCAAGAAAATTATAGAGTATACATAAGTTATGATGAGTAATGCCTTAGTAAACCAATTGGATATATCAGTTATATGATTATTCTAGAATACTATATTTCTAATCACTCACATTAAGACAAACCAAAATATTTCACTACCTCAATACTTTGGGGGGAAAAAAAGCACAATCAATAAAAGGAAAAAAAAGCCCCTTACCTGCAAAAGTGACTACTGTAATAATAACTAATAACAAACATGGATTAAATGATAATTTATATTACTTCAGCAGAGTATCACTGTTACTGCAATGATTCCTTTGTACATAGAATGGCAAAAGAAAAGCAGGTTTTCTCATGATAAATACTTAGGTACCGGTGTGAAAACTAAAAAGAGTTTTCGTCCTAGCACAACTGAGCAGATTAAGCCTAAAACAATTTTTTAAAAAATTACCCCATAAACCCAAGCAAAGATTAGGACAAAGTTCTATAAATCAACATCAAGGTCAAAGCCTCCAGGTAAGAAAATAAATGCCAGAAAACCAGAAACAGTGTAGTCACTTGTCAATCTAGGAACAAAGCAGACGGTTAAAGTCGGAAGTCACATAAGTAACCCAAAGAGCCAAGGTCCAAACCACAAGGCAGAAGTTATGAGAATAACACATTGGGCTCCAGCCCCTACACTGGAACGGCAGCCAAGCAAGGGTGCCTCCTTACAGAACCCGAAGGGCAGCTGCTGAAACAACAGAGCTTTTCTGTTTCCTGCCCTTTAAAATGGCAACAGAAGATAATTAATGCTTTGTGTCTCTCTGGCATGGTCTGATCAGGGGCAAGCATGGGCTGATTGAGAGTTTGTCCAACAAGATTTGAGGACAGTCTGACCCCCTGGAGGTCATTGTCTTGGAGCACGAGGAGGCAGACAAGTCAGAGAAGTCAGACAGACCGAGTGCACCTGAACTAACTCACCTTGGCCACGGGACTTTTTCTGCTTTAGCTCAGGACAGGAGAAAGAGAACAAGGAATTTCAATTGTTCTACATGGCAAGTGTGACTTCTTTCAAACCACATTTCCTGTATTATGTCTAGTTAAGGCATTATGAACTGGAATTCAGTTGTCTCTAGGGAAGTAGAGATTTGGGCCTGTTGACCTCCTTGATTCAAACCAATGGGAGAGAAACAGCAAGTGAAGGCGGGAGGCGGGCAGGGGGCGGGGGTCAGGGGAGGTGGGAATGGTTTCCTTGGGAGGTTTGTAATTTTGAAACACTCCAAAATCCATGTCTACATTACATTAGGAACACACCTGCTTTGCTTTGACCCCTCCTCCTCTTGATTTCCCACTCGTCTTACCATTGGCAGAGTGTAAAGGAAAGGCTGAGAGGTGTCCAGCCCATTGTCCTCCTGGAAGACTAAAAATACACACTCCAGAGCCCCAGTCAGCGGGCGCCCCGCAGATCAGCATTGAAGAGCCTAACATTTCCCTTGAGGGATGGGATTAGGCTAATGATTTTCTCTGACAGGAAGCTTTTTTCTTCTGATACTGTCGAAATTTCCCTCTTCCTACTTCCTGTTGCTGCTCACTTCCATGGTTATCACCGTCTGCCCTGTAAAACAATAACACCCTCATCAGTGTTCTATTTTCAGACCTGGGTTAGTCAGTCTATATAGTCAGTTCCTTTATATTTAGCTCCTCTTAACTTTCTCCCATTAGTCATTCCCTTAGTCATTTTTGTTTGGTTGATTGGTCTTCAGTTTATGATGCTTGGCCTAAGAACGAAAACAGCAGTTCCAGGGATAGCTCATACGAGTGGGGTCAGATGCTTTAATCTATAGATGGACTTTACATATTTCTTAGAAACTGATGTAGCCTTTCATTCTTTTTCAACCCATGTCTCCCTTAGCCTCACACAGTTCTGAGTTCCTTCTGTCATTGTTACTCTCCCTACTGGGAGGATAATTTCTAAATATTTTATAATCCCTAAAACCAAGTACCATGCCTGGCACATCATTGGAAATCAAGATATATTTGATATATGAATGTATAAATGTTTTAAACATTACTGATATGAATTTTTTCTAAATTATTTTTTTCTGGAGTTAGGCAATATCTCTATTTTTCTATTTTTTCCTGTAATATCTTTAGTGATTTACTTCAATTTATATATGTCATTAATTAGACTATTACAGTACAATTTCTGGAGAAGGCAATGGCACCCCACTCCAGGCAAGTACTCTTGCCTGGAAAATCCCACGGACGGAGGAGCCTGGTAGGCTGCAGTCCATGGGGTCGCTCAGAGTCAGACACGACTGAGTGACTTCACTTTCACTTTTCACTTTCATGCATTGGAGAAGGAAATGGCAACCCACTCCAGTGTTCTTGCCTGGAGAATCCCAGGGACAGAGGAGCCTGGTGGGCTGCCATCTATGGGGTTGCACAGAGTTGGACATGACTGAAGTGACTTAGCAGCAGCAGCAGAGTACAATTTCATTCTGTATAAGAATTTATATGCATAGTTTTGCATAAAATTTGTTGAGCCGCATGCCCTGGAAGTGATTCTTGCCATAGGATTCCTGGCCTGGTAAATGACTAAGAAATCATCTAGTCTGATTCTTAAAACTTTGTAGGTGTGAAAACTGACACCCAGAGAGGGTAACAGATTTCTCAGATTATAGAAGACTTGCTTTAAAAATTTTGTACAGTAATTTTCATTCACACTTAATTCTTCATGCTGGGAGCTGACACCATCTTATATGTAATGGTCAACTTTTTTACATCCCTCAAGTGTACTTTTTTTTCTTACATTACAGGTCAATAACCAGTATCCACCTGAGGTTTTTTCCCTGTGATTTGTTTTACACATACTTCTTTTCCTGGGTTATTTGCTCTTTTACATCTATATGGAATTTAGAGTTTGGTCACATGGTGGCGCTGTAGTTAATACGTTGATTTTCTTGTGTATTTTTCCATTGCCTTCTTAGCTTTGTTTTTAAATCACAGTTATGTGAAAAATGTCTTTTAAACCCTGCTGCAGGTGAAATGATTTAATGGCTTTTGACTTCTAGATTAATTTTAAACATTAGAAACATTGTGAAAACAGACTCTTGCTAATAATGATTATTACCATAATGGCTTGAGGCATAATCACTTACCAACATTAACTGAATGATTAAAATCCATCATGAGTTTAATTTGAAAAGATTTAAGTTCCTTTGCAATAAATGGCAAATGATATTAGCTTCATCTCTGTGAGGCCAAAATTTATCATTATATGACTTTGTGTTTCCACTGCTAGACAGAAAGAAAACCCACTCTTGTTAACACAGGCCACATCATGCCTGTTGTTTACCAAGCTTGTGGCGTTCCCCTGTATTAGTTCTGGATTGGGCCATATGGCGTACTGTGTATGGGTGATCATCACTCTTTTATAGCCCTGCTATTTGATAAGTTATTATTGCACAAGGCAAGTGACCTTAACAGATGTTAAGATTAACTACCATGGTCAGTAAAACCTATAAGGAAGGAGAAACTAGTTTCATAAACACTAGGTATGATCTTTATATAAAAATCAGATCTTTTTTGATAAAATATTTTCATAACTTTGTGATAATGTCTTTAAAAAGTGCCTATCCAAAATTTAGCAATAACCATCCAGAAATACACTGTCTCAACTGACAGGGAAAAAAAAAAAGGAGATTCAGGACTTTTTTTCTTTTTTTTTTTTTTCACAAAGAACCTGCCCCTGGACTTTCAGTCACCTCCTCATTACTTCTTTTGATGAATCATGAACAAAATCTTGACCTGCTACCCAAAAGATACCCCACAAGAATAATGATATTACTTCCAAAAGTCTGTCAGAAAATTAGAAGGGGAAAAAACCCACAACAAACAACAATCCAAACAAACAAACTTTGGCAACTGTGGAAGGAGAAAACCCGAATTTCATAATGGGTGCTGTTTCATTTCCAAAGTTTTCCCCAAAGGAAAACAACCCAGTAAATAACTTTCACTGACTGATATTACAGATTAGCCTTCCAGAGGCTCAGTGATGAATTTTGATCTTTATGGCTTGTTAGCTGTTTCCTTCTCAAAAATAGGTCAACATCATTATTTCCAGTTTTCAAAGAGTCAGAGACCCAAGATGGAGAATTAACATGCCCAAGATTGTTTAGTGAGTGGGTAGAAGGCATGTCAGTTGGCCAATAAAATGCTAATGTGAAAAGTAAATATCTGCTTTCTAATCAGGTTCTTTCAACTGTTTCAAAACTCCATTTTTTTAGTTTGCTGGTTTGTGGGTAGGCCACAGAAGGCCTGGATAGGTAAAGAGTTAAAAAAATTTCCTGAGAAAAATCAGATAATTTAAAACTCATACATAGAATTTGCTACAATATTTTAATGAAGTAAAAAAAATCACAGATTTTCAGTCAAATTATAAGATTTGGTAGCTTCATTGAGTTTACACTATCCCTCCATTCGTTCACTCCTTTATTTAACATAGCTGTGAAGCACCTACTCTACGTCAGTTTCTGGGCATAAGACATCCTAAAAAGCCAGTACTGCAGGGTGAACCCTCTAATGGTATGTGTGTTACATCCTTAAATCCCTGCCCTCGCCACGTATGTGTGTTACATCCTTAAATGGTATGTCTTTTAGTTTAAAGACAGACTATGAAATTTAGCATAGAATATTAAAATAGAAGCAATGTTGAGAGAGAGCCTAGACAAGGAAACAGAGTCCCCCAACATAAAAATACGTATTCAAGATCTCACAGTTACTGGCAAAGAAGCTGAAAACAATTTTTTTGGAGTTCATCTCATTATAGGGTTTGCCTCTCAAAATCCTTTTAGGCATCTCCTTTGGGAATCCAAAATAGGAATTTTAATTCCCCAAACCTAAATACAGCAACTGTATGCTAAGATGCATGGGGTTTGGGGGAGGTTGTTGTTTTTTATTTTTGATATCTGAAGGATAACAGTAGAATATAACAGTGATTTATGTTTGTATTCATGTTCATCGCAGTACAAACTAATCTACTGAAATTTTCCATGACTTAAAGAAATGAAAATTGTACTCCCTAAGTCATAAGAAACTTTAATGACGATTCTAGTGCTTTTATGGGCTGAATTTTTTTCCCTTTTCAAATACAGAAAGGGGAGAGAATACTTCCTTCTACAGGAATTAATGGCTATAAATCTGGGCTGCAGTTTACAGAATATTCCTAATAATACTTTAAAAATCATTTTAGGTGTTGCTGCTGTGGTTTAAATTTCCTTGTTCCAGTTATTTAGCACCTTTTGGCCAATAAATACAAGCTCCACATTTGAAGTTGTGCAAAACCTTTCTTTCCTTTTTAATAGTTATTTTAATATTTTATCATAATTTAAATATTTTACAGTAATTAAAATGATATGCGGTGATGATATGAAAATAGTACTAAGACAAAATCCAGAGTGTGTGCGGCAAAACAGAGGCTTGTGATACAGGGAGCCAGGTATCCAGCTGCCAGTCCACTAGAGCTTGCGTGTAATGGTCTGACCACTTATCTGCTTAATTTCCTGCTAGCCAGACATGATCACATCAATTTCCTTTACAAGCAAGTATTACATAATTACAGCTTTGAAGGGGAGCAAAGTCATTTCTGACTTTGAACACACTGGAACCATGAGTTAACTGAGCCCCCTCATGGGGAGAATAGTAGCGCCTACCATGTTTAGAAAGTTTAATTGCGAAGAGGGTGGGCATGCTACATGGTGGAGGGCACTTTACAAAAGCTGCAGAAATCTCAAAAAGCCATATATTTTTGCTTTGTTTTAACATTTCATACAGAGAAATTTTGCCAAGGGAAGAGAATTTAAGAATTTGTTTTAATCCCCAAACAAAAAGATTAGCCCTTATCCCCTATGGTCATACGGCTTCCCTCAGCCAAGGGTAACAATTACACTGTTAAATTCATTCTCATTAACAATTCATTGCTTTTTGGGATCCTTCTGCTCCATATCTAGAGAAATTACTACTTAAGTGTGCCTGGATTTGAACATTATTTTAACAGAGTCACACGTTCTCTTCTGTGATTTCCTTCCTTCATTCAGCACTGTGTTTCGAAGATTCATCGAGGCTGACATATGAAGTGAGGGTCTTCCCTTGCACTGTGGTAGAGTTTTCCACTGTGTGACTTTGGTAAAATTCATTTTTCCATTCTATAATTAATGTATGTTTGAATTGTTTCCAGCATTTGGTTGTTGTGGGCAAAATTTCTATCTTGCATTCTTGTATGTGTCTCTAGATATACATGTGCAACAGTTTTTCTAAGTTATCTACCTAAGAATAACACTGCTGGGTCAGAAGGCTTTTTTTTTTTTCCTTAAGTAGTTGTACCAATTACCCACCCGCAAGCAATGGATGAGAGCTCTGTTACCCCAAACTCACCAAGACTTGATATTTTCCAACTTTAAAAAAGTTTGGCCAAACTGAAAAGAAAAGCATGGTATTTTCTTGTAGTTTTAATTTGCATGTCTTTGATTTATAACAATGTTACTCACTTTTTTTTTGTACACTTTCATATTGCCATATTCATCTTTTTCTATTCACTATAGATTTTCTTTAAATATTCTTGATTTTAATCCTCTGTTGGTTACATGCATATAAATATCTTCTGTCAGTTTGTGACTTGAACTTTTCCGTTTTTTAAAAAGGTATACATTATGAATGCAGCACTTTCACAGCATCATCTTTCAGGACTTGAAATAGCTCAGCTGGAATGCCATCGCCTCCACTAGCTTTGTTCATAGAGATGCTTCCTAAGGCCCACTTGACTTTGGACTCCAGGATGTCTGGCTCTAGGTGAGTGATCACATCATCATGGTTATTTGAGTCATGAAGATCTTTTTTGTACAGTTCTTCTGTGTTTTCTTGCCACCTCTTTTTAACATCTTCTGCTTGTATTAGGTCCATACTGTTTCTGTCCTTTATTGAGCCCACCTTAGCATGAAATGTTCCCTTGGTATCTCTAATTTCCTTGAAGAGATCTCTAGTCTTTCTCATTTATTGTTTTCCTCTTTTTTTTTTTTTTTTTTTTTGGCATTGATCACTGAGGAAGGCTTTCTTATCTCTCCTTGCTATTCTTTGGAACTCTGCATTCAGACGGGTATATCTTTCCTTGCCTCCTTTGATTTTCAATTCTCTTCTTTTCTCAGCTATCTGTAAGGCTCCTTAGAAAACCATTTTGTCTTCTTGCATTTCTTTTTCTGGGGGATGGTCTTGATCACTGCCTCCTATACAATGTCACAAATCTCTGTCCACAGTTCTTCAGGCACTCTTATCAGATCTAATCCTTTGAATCTATTTGTCACTTCCACTGTATAATCATAAGGGAATTGATTTAGGTCATACCTGAACGATCTAGTGGTTTCCCCTACTTTCTTTAAGTCTGAATTTTGCAATAAGGAGTTAATGATCTGAGCCACAATCAGCTCCATTATTTTTTTGCTGATCGTATAGAACTTCTCCATCTTCAGCTGCAAAGAATATAATCAATCTGATTTTGGTATTGACCATCTGGTGATGTCCATGTGTTGTTGGAAGAGGCTGTTTGCTATGACCAGTGCATTTTCTTGGCAAAACTGTTAACCTTTGCCCTGCTTTATTTTGTACTCCAAAGCCAAATTTGCCTATTATTCCAGGTATCTCTTTACTACCTACTTTTGCACTCCAGTCCCCTATGATGAAAAGGACATCTTTTGGGGGGGGGGGAGGGGTATTAGTTCTAGAAGCTCTTGTAGGTCTTCATAGAAACATTCAACATCATCTTCTATGACATTAGTGATTGGGGCATAGACTTGGGTTACTATGATATTGAATGGTTTGCCTTGGAAATGAACAAAGATCATTCTGTCATTTTTGAGATTGCCCCCAAGTACTGCATTTTGGACCTTTCGTTGACTATGACTGAGTGACTGATCTGAACTGAATACATTATGAATAGATGCTCTTAATCTTAATACAGTCAAAGTTACCAATCTGATCCTTTAGAATTTGTACTTTTTCTGTCTTGCTTAAGAAATTCTTCCTTATCTGGAATTTTAAAATAAATTCTATTATTTTGTTTTAATTCAAAAATTTTCACTTCCAAGTCCTCAATCCACTTGGAATTAACTTTTAGGTATGATGTAAGGGAGAGAATCTGTCTGTAATGCGAGAGACCAGGGTTCTATCCCTGGGTCAGAAAGATCCCCTGGAGAAGGGAATGGCAACCCACTCCAGTATTCTTGCCTGGAGAACCCCATGGACAGAGGAGCCCGGCAAGGCTATAGTCCATGGGGTCACAAAGAGTTGGACATGACTGAGTGACTCACACACACATGGAAGAAACACATTTTAAAATCTGTATGGAAAATTGCCCCACTTTGTTCTATAGCTTTGTGTCTTTTTGATATTAAGGGAATAATCTATAGGATCAGAGACTAAAAAAAATCCAATTTGTAGGGATTCAGCTCTTCCAATGCTAGGCCACTTTAGGAAAGAGAGAAGCTGGGTAGAGGGAATAAGGGCTTCCCTGATAGTTCAGCTGGTAAAGAATCTGCCTGCAAGTGCAGGAGAACCTGGTTCGACTCCTGGGTCGGGAAGATTCTCTGGAGAAGGGATAAGCTACCCACTCCAGTATTCTTAGGCTTCTCTGGTGGCTTAGCTGGTAAAGAATCCACCTGCAGTGCGGGAGACCTGGGTTCAATCCCTGGATTGGGAAGATCCCCTGGAGGAGGGAAAGGCTACCCACTCCAGTATTCGGGCCTAGAGAATTCCATGGACTATATAGTCCATGGGGTAGCAAAGAGTCAGACATGACTGAACAATTTTCACTTTCAAAGGTAATACAATGACTTCACTGGATCATTCATCCTTTCCCTGCTAACCTGTGTTGCCAACTTGTTCATAGATTAGATGTCCTTGTATGTATAAGGCTTTGTCTGCATATTCAAAACTACTGCACCCAATTACATTAAAATATATTGAATAATTACTATATAACAGGTAGCACTCTATACCCTGGGGATGCAGCAGAGAACAACAGGAAATCTCTGCTTTTGTACAGTTTATGGGAGACAGAGGATAGAGAGGCACACAAATGAAGTGTATACAGGTTTATAAGTCGCTGTGGAGAAACTGAAACAGAGAAGGGAAGTATGAAGGGGGCAGGTCTTGGGAGAGCAGGCATTGCTAGATTTCACAGGAACCTCCACTATCAGGATGGCGTTAGAGCACTGACCTGAAGGTGAGGTGAGGAGCTGAGCTCTGCTGACAGACACTACACCAATGAGCTGCCATGCGGCATATTTCAGAACAAGGGGCCTTCCTAACACAACCTCAAACATACCTACTCCTGGAATCAGTCATGATGAAAGCTTTGCCACTTTTTGTTATTGTTTTTGATCTTCAATGAGAAATTACTGAGAAATAGGTGAAGACTGTGTGGATCACATCAAACTGTGAAAAACTCTTCAAGAGATGGGAATACCAGACCACCTGACCTGCCTCTTCAGAAACCTGTATGCAGGTCAAGAAGCAACAGTGAGAGCTGGACATGGAACAACAGACTGGTTCCAAATCAGGAAAGGAGTACATCAAGGCTGTATATTGTCACCTGCTTATTTAAATGATATGCAGTGTACATCATGAGGAATGCTGGGCCAGATAAAGCACAAATTGGAATCAAGACTGCTGGGAGAAATATCAATAACCTCAGATATGCAGAAGGTGCCACCCTTATGGCAGAAAGTGAAGAGGAACTAAAGAGGCTCTGGATGAAAGTGAAAGAGGAGAGGGAAAAAGTTGTGTTAAATCTCAACATTCAGAAAACTAAGATTATGGCATCCAGGCCGATCACTTCATGGCATATGGGGAAACAATGGAAATAGTGAAAGACTTTATTTTTTGGGCTCCAAAATCACTGCAGATGGTGACTGCAGCCATGAAATTAAAAGACACTTACTCCTTGGAAGGAAAGTTATGGCCAACCTAGACAGCATATTAAAAAGCAGAGACATTACTTTGCCAACAAAGATCCGTCTAGTCAACGCTATGGCTTTTAGGAGAAGGGGATGACAGAGGATGAGATGGTTGGATGGCATCACCAACTTGATGAACATGAGTTTGAGAAAGCCCTGGGAGTTGGATAGACAGGGAAGCCTGTTGTTCTGCCGTCCCTGCGGTCACAAAGAGTTGGACATGACTGAGCAACTGAAGTGAATGGAGTAAGATTTTTATGAAAATTTACAATCAACTCTATAATTTGTGGTATTTTTATGTTAAATGACACCACCCTTATGGCAGAAAGTGAAGAGGAACTAAAAAGCCTCTTGATGAAAGTGAAAGAAGAGAGTGAAAAAGTTGGCTTAAAGCTCAACATTCAGAAAACAAAGATCATGGCATCCGGTCCCGTCACTTCATGGGAAATCGATGGGGAAACAGTGGAAACAGTGTCAGACTTTATTTTGGGGGGCTCCAAAATCACTGCAGATGGTGACTGCAGCCATGAAATTAAAAGACGCTTACTCCTTGGAAGAAAAGTTATGACCAACCTAGATAGTATAGTCAAAAGCAGAGACATTACTTTGCCAACTAAGGTCCGCCTAGTCAAGGCTATGGTTTTTCCTGTGGTCATGTATGGATGTGAGAGTTGGACTGTGAAGAAGGCTGAGCGCTGAAGAATTGATGCTTTTGCACTGTGGTGTTGAAGAAGACTCTTGAGAGGGCCTTGGACTGCAAGGAGATCCAACCAGTCCATTCTGAAGGAGATCAGCCCTGGGATTTCTTTGGAAGGAATGACGCTGAAGCTGAAACTCCAGTACTTTGGCCACCTCATGCGAAGAGTTGACTCATTGGAAAAGACTCTGCTGCTGGGAGGGATTGGGGGCAGGAGGAGAAGGGGACGATAGAGGATGAGATGGCTGGATGGCATCACGGACTCGATGGATGTGAGTCTGAGTGAACTCCAGGAGTTGGTGATGGACAGGGAGGCCTGGCGTGCTGTGATTCATGGGGTCGCAAAGAGTCAGACACGACTGAGTGACTGAACTGAACTGAACTGAAACTATATATACCAAAGTCTGATTTTTAAGACATTTAGTTCTTTCAAGGCCAACCAAATTCTATAAAGAAACAAAAGAAGATGGAAAACGAAGAATTCATGAACTGGTCCCTGCCTATACCTGTAGTCTTATCTCACTTGCCACTTTCCTGGAGTCCCTTATTGCTATTGTTTAGTCACTACATTGTATTAGACTTTTTTGTGACCCCATGGACTGTAGCCTGCTAAGCTCCTCTGTCCACAGGATTTCCCAGGCAAGAGTACTGAAATGGGTTGCCATTTCTTTCTCTGGGGGATCTTCCCAACCCAGGGTCAGAAACCTAGTCTCCTGCATTGGCAGGCGGGTCCTTTACTGCTGACCTCCCAGGGAAGCCCTGGTGTCCCCTACACTCCTGCAAATTCTGAACTCCTTTCATTTTCCCCAAAGTTGTCATATCTCTTTTGCTTTTATGCACTTGTACAGATGGTCTCTCCTCTATCTGTAATGCCCTTCTACCCGCTTCCTCCTTCACCTAACTTAGACTCACCTTCTAGCCCTGGTTTAAGCTCCCTCACCTTGGGGAAGCCATTCCTAACAGAGATATCTGTTCTCTGTTGCCCCCAAGTTCCAATTTTAGTCATTGCTCCAGTCTATGCTCTACTGCCTGTTTGTATATCTCCCCAGCTATAAACGAGCAACTTCTAGGCAGAGACTAGGTATTCTTCATCATAGTACAGTGGACATCCAATTAATATTTGTTGGGTTTTATGAATTTTAAAAGTCTTTGGATTTTTTAATACACTCTGGTAGCACTGGGATGATAACTGCCCGTTTCCAAGTTAAGAAGAGCTGTCTTGGAGCCTCAAGTACTCAACGTGCTTGGGATTTTCTCTCTTTCCATACTGGACTCACTGGCTCCTCTGAATCTGCCGCTCCTTAAAGCTCTTTGTATTTTCTGCCAACTTCTTGTCAAATTATCATAGACTGCCCTCCCCTGTGCTCAGGAAACTAAGGGTTAAAATAAAGAAACGTTATTGTATTCAGAGATGTGTGCTTCTGGAAATCTCTTCACTTTTCTGAGACTCTGAAACCCATTCAGACAAATGCAAAGGACAGAAGGTTCCTTAGTTAGGGGAACTTTAATATGCTTACTGCCATATACCTTATTGCTGATAAAGATGACAATATCCTGAGTTTAAATTTTGTGTGCTGCAGGATGACTATAATATAATAGCTTTCTTTTGCCTGCCAGGTCATGGGGTAGAATTCGAAATTTCACGTCTGAGCACTTTCGCCTTATATTAAAGCAACACTTTCTCCCCAAAAGACGCAGTCACATTTTTTGCCTGTATTTGCACAGTGCTAGTAGTGCAGTCTGAAGATTTCTCCTCAGCAGCTGGCATTTGAGTGCTTTCTCTGGTCTCCTTATCACCGCTGTAATGCTTTCTTTCATCAGCATGTTGCAACTTTGACTTTTCTTGCCTCCCTAGAGTGTGTGATTTGGGGGAACTGTATCAGCAATGATGTCACCACCACGTTTGCTTTGGTAGCTGACGTCTTAGTTTATCAATGGAAGCATTGTGAAAAATCACACGGGGCAAGATCCATTTAGTTCAGACAGTTTGTATAGTACAAGGGTTGAGAATTCTCAAAGACCATGGTTCACTGGATATAAAGAGGACCTCAAATATTATGTTCAGTACTTAAGACTCCATGTTATGTCTCCTTGGGAGCTGGAAAGGAGAAGGAATTGATACAAAAACAAAGATAATTGATGGAATACATTCTGTTTAATGATGTGTTACATCAGATGAAATTACCTGAGAACTAATTGTTCTCAGTCTTGGCAGGCCACTGAGTTTCAAATACACCTCTTGAAATGATAGGAATGAAACAGCCCTGATGTATTTGCTCCTTATACAGCTCTGCAGGGGGTAAGATGGGTGTAAAACTTACAGACAAGGCCATCTTCAGAAACTCACTAGGGATCATAATTCTATAGAACCTCAGAGGTACCTTTTAATTTCAACTTTGATAAATCAGCTCTTGGCATATTTATCAAAACTTTGTTCAGAGATTTTCACATGGCTTTGTAAAATGTCAGATAATAAGTCTATTTATGAACGGGTAAGGCACTACCTAAATATTTACACATGGAATTGGACAAAAGACTCACCTGCTCTGAAACACCTTTATTACATGCCAAAGAGAGCCTGGAATTCCCAGCCTTTTAAACATTTCTTTGGGTTCAGGTACAGTCTTCCAAAGTTCCCTCAAGAGATTGCCACTAAAACACACTTATAGAGGAGAAGACATCAGGCCTAGCTCTCTCACATCAAACTTATTATCAGAAAGTATCAATGTACTGGTTTTGGTTTCATTTGGTTTGGCGATAGTTTTATACGTAATTTATCAGAATCACTAGTTGTCATCCTAGCAATCAGGAAAGAATACACGTAACAAAACAGATATGGATTAGTTCTTCCTGCTTCGAAGCTTGATCCACTTTTCTTTAGGGTAGCACTAACAGCAACCACACAATCTTGAAATAGGAAGACATGAGGTGTTCACAGGTTAGAACCCCAGATGTGCCCTTGTAAGGAAGCCCAGGAGGACACATGAGCCAGAAAAGTGATCTAGAAGCCAACGATATCAACCTTACAATCCTTTGGGGAAAAGAATTGAAAAAGAAATCACACACCCCTAGACTGGGTTATGGGACCTCAGACACGACACTAAATTTGGCTTCTTTGTATTACTGTTGAAACGGCTCCCACGGTCTGCCACCTCTCTGAGCTCTTCATATGCTGAATCTTGAATAACTGTGGGAACAATGAACCTCATCATTTTTTTTCTGAGGAGGCTTTTTGTCGGTCCCGCTGCCCCAGGCATTTGAAAGATAAATATTTTAATTCTGAATTTAGGCTCTGAGCAAGCATCTACCAATACTGCAGCTGTCTTTAAGCCACTTGTCTTTTCCTATCTCTCTACTTTTACTTAAACGTTTGATCAAATATGCAAAGCCAGGCACAGCAGTGTGCTATACTTCATGATTCTGAATTCAGATGCTGTCTTTAAAGTAGGTTGCTGCAGCTCTTCAAAGCCTTCCCTTATCTCTGGGGTGGTTTATACTTCTCTATAGGCAGGAAAATGTAGAGACAAAACCGAGGTGTTGCCCTCCAGAGTCTGTTATCTTGCCTCGCTGCCTTCCTAGATTCAGTTCTAATCTGTTGACTGTGGCATGGTTCATGTTTCTTTTGAAGGAGTTGTTTTTTCCTGAGAGGGAGAGACGATCCTTTTTCTCTGGACACAAGTTATAAATCTTGTTTTCTCTCGTTACATTTTGTGATTTTATTTGCATCTTTATACAAAGGGACTTTATAGCAGTATCAATTAAATCCATATAAGGAAAAAAGCAACACATCTAACTCTATGACTTCTAAAAGATAAGAAGTATCTATTTAACACAATTTTGCTTCTTTCAAATAAACATAGTCACAGCTGTATCTTAGTTCCTTGGGGGAAGCCATGGAAGCCGCTGAATAAATCCAATAACGCTTGAAGTTCCTTCTCGTGTCTATTTTATGCATGGTTTGTAAAGTTTTAAAAGTTTCTGATGGTCTGTTTGTTCTATACTCACAAATCAACCCCCTCCCATAAAATTCTGAAAACTATAGTTAATTCATTCTGGGAGAAAAAGCCAGGAATCTAAATAAGACATTTGTGATTTTAAAAAATATGTCAAATTTGATACTTTCTAATGGGGGGAAATTGCAATTGATAGAGATTTCTGATGTCTAATAAATACATGCATCCAATTAAAATAGCAACTAATTTTAGTAATTGGCTAAATTCCTAATTTTTCTTTCCTATATGCCATGAACATAATTGTCTAGCATAACTGAGTATAAAGAAGAAAACAAAAGCAAAAAATCAAGACCTCAACTAGCTTCCTGAATACTGACTCTAGAGTTTTCTTTAGGACTGTACATTAGCAACACTGACTTCAAAAGTGATGATTGAAAAGTAAAAGGCATGGTGAGACCCTGCTCTGACCCGAGGTATTTGAATGCACAGGTGAGAGAAAACTTCACCGCACAGCACGTGAAGATACACCTCCCTGTGGGTGTGCCAGCTATGAAAGTTCCGTCAGCCATGGTTGCTGGCAGCTTAGGGGGCATGCCATGATTGGTTACATGGTGTACGCTGCTATTTTGCAGTCATCTTCATATGACAGAATGAAGAAAATTTTGAAATTTTCTTCTGAAGTTGAGAAAACGTGACCAAACAAGCCATCAGTCATGACTTTCAGAGGTGAAGTGAAGCCAGCAGCATTCTGATATGATGAGACAGGTCAGATGACTTCTACAGGGTAATCACAGCAATAACTTGGATTACACATCTCAGCCTTTACCCTCTATCCTTTCACTAGTCTATCTGAAGTCACATTTTCACTCTATAACTCTGGACTCACAATATTTTACATTTTTGGATAGATGCATGAAATGAAAAATCCAGGGCTCCATGTATTTCCAGAGTAGAAAACAGGGTTCTGAAGAATAGGTAATTTATCATTTGACCCTGAGATCAGCATAGCGGTTGGTGAAAGAAGGTGAATTTAATATGATCTACCAGTCATAGCATATCCAATACTTTCTTAAATGATTCTCATTTCCAAATTTGTTGTTCAACAGTTTCCTCTTCAGGCACCAAGGAAGACTCATTTATCTCAAATTGCAGAACAGAAGGAACAAGTCTATTTCAATCTGTTGTTATCCTTCTGAATTAATTTCAGAGATGTCACTAATCTTATGCCCCCTATTCCATGGAGAGCTGAAGTGAGTCCTCTTTTTTCTCCTCTCTGGCTCTCCATCAACCAATGACTGTACCAATGACCAACTAATCAGTCAAACCAGTTCGCTGTGTGCATGAAACAAAGTACACATAGCTGAGCTTTCTTCAAAGACTTTAGAGGGACTGCTTCTTAGAACGAGGTGCTGGCAGTGGAAGCGGAGGAAGATGGGAAGGAAAACATGAGAAGAAGAGAGGGGGACCTGGAAAGCTCGTGGGAGAAGAGCAAAAACACAGATCTGGAGAGAGTGCTGAGCATGATCAGGCGTGAGAGGGAAAGAGAAAGGTAGAGTAGGTCAGCCCAGGAGAGTGAGGAGATGGAGGGCCAAGGTATGTTCTTGAGACCCTCAAGTGAAAGAACAGAAAAAGCACAAAGATCAGTCATTCTTCTCTCAAGGGCTGATTAGGTTCCAGAATATTATTGCCCCATCTTAGCTGAGTGCAAGCATATTTGTGTGCAAAATTTGTCATGGAACTTCCAGGAGGAAGGGAACTATAGCCCCCATCATGACAGCCTCTTGTTCTGAGCTTCCACTGAAATTTTAATTGGGACAGGCAGGGTGTGTGTGTGTGTGTGTGTGTGTGTGTGTGTCTTCATTCCACATTTTTAACCTCCAATGATAGATTTGAAACAATGGGTTTGTATTATAATAGCTAATGTTTGCTGAGCCCTATCAGTCAGGTACTATGCTTTCCTCTTCACAGAGATGGTCTCATTTAACTCTCAGACCTAAGGACGATGTACAGTTTTACAGATTTCCATTCAACACATCAGAAAGCTAAAGCTTAGAGAGGTTAAGTAATATTTCCCAGCTAGTAAGTGCTGAAGCCAGATTTTTCTGTCTTAAAATACAGACTTGATAAAGAGTA
Source organism: Capricornis sumatraensis (assembly GCF_032405125.1). Lineage (NCBI taxonomy): Eukaryota > Metazoa > Chordata > Mammalia > Artiodactyla > Bovidae > Capricornis > Capricornis sumatraensis. Next base: position 59,276,449 of record NC_091071.1, on the reverse strand, counting down.
TGTATTTGATCATCTAAGCCCTTGTACTGCATCAAGAATTAAGGCACAGTCAACAAACGCTTAACAATTTTGTAATTAAATTGGCCATCTGTTCATTAATAGAAAGGGGTTTGGATTCTTTTTAATTATGCAGTGAGCATGTCTACTGACACATTAACATCTTAATGAAATCAGTGAATTTCCTGATCCTTCTGAAGCAGTGTATACACTATCTTTCAGAAGTCATTGGAGAATACAAAAGCAGAGTGTCAGCTCTAACAAGGGGCTCTCTATCAAAGGGTCAGTTGCAACTCATTCTTACAGGCCTAATTCATTGAATCCCTTCTTTGAATCCTTCCTAATGCCATCATCTAAGAACAACTGAAAATTCCATTCTTCACTGTAGGACTGTCTCTTTTCTTACTCTACTCCATGAAGCCTGGCTTGGCATAGTGTTCCCACTGAATTCAAGAGAGGCTTTAATGCTTAGATTATTCTAAAGGGTGCAGAGTAAGATTAGGAGCTGACCATGATTTGAAAGCAGGAAGAGTTAGAATCTTAATTGGACAAGTCTACCATATTCGTTTACACTCAAACCTGTGCACAGTACTTGTACTCTGAAAAACAAAAATACTATGGTTGTCTTAATTTCATGACCTTAATAGTGTGTTCAATCTTTGTAAATGAAAAAAGGGAGAAAATTTTTAAATGCTGAAACATTTTGCCTTTAACAAACAAGTTACATTAAAGTGCCATTATGAGGGCATTATGCTAAGTGAAATACATTATGCTAAATGAAAGACAAGGAAAGTTTACACATACTGACTGCATGGTATCACTAATATGTTAAATTTAAAAAAACCTCTAACTCACAGAAACAGAAAAGTGGTTTCCAGGGTACCTGGAGGGTGCTGGGGGAAATAAGGAGAGGCTGGTAACAAGATTCAGATGTTTAGCCATAGGACAAAGTCTAAGAATCTAATGTAAAGCATGGCAACTACAGTTGATAACACTGTATATAACTGAAATTTCCTAAGAGGGTAGAACTTTATTGTTCTTCAACAAATAAAGGTTAAATATGTGATGGATGTGTTAACTAACTAGGTGGTGGGAATCTTTTCACAGTGTACATGTATATCAAATCACCAAAATGTACACTTTAAATATCTTACTATTTTATATGTCAATTATACTTCAATAAAGCTGGAAAAAAAATGGTGCCATTATGTTAATGTTGAACTTTGCTGCTGCTGCTGCTGCTATTGCTGCTAAGTCGCTTCAGTCATGTCCGACTCTGTGCGACCCCATAGACTGCAGCCCACCAGGCTCCCCCGTCCCTGGGATTCTCCAGGCAAGAATACTGGAGTGGGTTGCCATTTCCTTCTCCAGTGAACTTTAGGGATCTTTTATCATAGTATCTTCGTTGCTAGACAAAAATTTTCAAAATAACAAATATAAGAAACAATGCCCTCTCCTTTAATTAAACTTTAGCCTAAAGTTGATATTAACTTGCATTTCAACTTTTCCATAAGTCTGGTCTCTGCTGAAACTGGCCACTACATTTTTCAACATCTTATCAATTTTAATTTTGCTCGTATTTCTCAAATACTCTCTACATTCCATTGTGCTGAATGCATTCAATTAATCACCTTTCTCTAGTCTCCACACCGGTGCCATATGCTAAGAAGCAGCTTCTCCTGTACTCTGTAGATGAGGGAACTGAAGCTTACATGTCACAGTAGTTAGCACAGGGTGGGGGCGAGAGCTGAGTCACCAGTCTGAGCCAAAGCCCATATTCTCACCAACTACGTGAGGTGACTTTCCCGGTTTAGCTTGCAAAGATCTGAGGAATCCTGTCTGATGCAGCCAATAGATGGCCTGTGTGTGCTAGAGAATTTGGGAGGTAATATGGGGTCACACAGAGTTGGACACGACTGAAGCAACTTAGCAGCAGCATACTAAGTGAATAGTCAGGATTCCTGGTATCACCTTCCCTAGAATATCTTACCACAAAATCATAAACAATTGAGTAAACCTGTTACAAACTGAATCCCAAAGACTGCTGAATCCCAGTTCTCTCTCTAGAGTTCAGTTCAGTTCAGTCGCTCAGTTGTGTCTGACTCTTTGCGACCCCATGAATCGCAGCATGCCAGGCCTCCCTTTCCATTACCAACTCCCGGAGTTCACTCAGACTCACGTTGATTGAGTCCGTGATGCCATCCAGCCATCTCATCCTGGGTCGTCCCCTTCTCCTCCTGCCCCTAATCTCTCCCAGCATCAGAGTCTTTTCCAATGAGTCAACTCTTCGCATGAGGTGTCCAAAGTACTAGAGCTTCAGCTTTAGCATCATTCCTTCCAAAGAAATCCCAGGGTTGATCTTCAGAATGGACTGGTTGGATCTCCTTGCAGTCAAAGGGACTCTCAAGAGTCTTCTCCAACACCACAGTTCAAAAGCATCAATTCTTCAGCGCTCAGCCTTCTTCACAGTCCAACTCTCACATCCATACATGACCACAGGAAAAACCATAGCCTTGACTAGACGGACCTTAGTTGGCAAAGTAATGTCTCTGCTTTTGAATATGCTATCTAGGTTGCTCATAACTTTTCTTCCAAGGAGTAAGCGTCTTTTAATTTCATGGCTACGGTCACCATCTGCAGTGATTTTGGAGCCCGAAAAAATAAACTCTGACAGTTTCTACTGTTTCCCCATCTATTTCCATTGAAGTGATAGGACCGGATGCCATGATCTTCATTTTCTGAATGTTGAGCTTTAAGCCAACTTTTTCACTCTCCTCTTTCACTTTCATCAAGAGGCTTTTTAGTTCCTCTTCACTTTCTGCCATAACGGTGGTGTCATCTGCAGATCTGAGGTTATTGATATTTCTCCCAGCAATCTTGATTCCAGCTTGTCTTTCTTCCAGTCCAGCGTTTCTCATGACAATATACAGCCTTGACGTACTCCTTTTCCTATTTGGAACCAGTCTGTTGTTCCATGTCCAGTTCTAACTGTTGCTTCCTGACCTGCATACAGATTTCTCAAGAGGCAGGTTAGGTGGTCTGATATTCCCATCTCTTTCAGAATTTTCCACTTATTGTGATCCACACAGTCAAAGGCTTTGGCATAGTCAAGAAAGCAGAATAGATGTTTTTTCTGGAACTCTCTTGCTTTTTCCATGATCCAGCAGATGGTGGCAATTTGATCTCTGGTTCCTCTGCCTTTTCTAAAACCAGCTTGAACATCTGGAAGTTCACGGTTCACGTATTGCTGAAGTCTGGCTTGGAGAATTTTGAGCATTACTTTACTAGCATGTGAGATGAGTGCAATTGTGCAGTAGTTTGAGCATTCTTTTGCATTGCCTTTCTTTGGAATTGGAATGAAAACTGACCTTTTCCAGTCCTGTGGACACTGCTGAGTTTTCCAAACATGCTGTCAAATTGAGTGCAGCACTTTCACAGCATCAGCTTTCAGGATTTGAAACAGCTCAACTGGAACTCCATCACCTCCACTAGCTTTGTTCATAGTGATGCGTGCTAAGGCCCACTTGACTTCACATTCCAAGATGTCTGGCTCTAGATTAGTGATCACATCATCATGATTATCTCGGTCGTGAAGATCTTTTTTGTATAGTTCTTCCGTGTATTCTTACCACCTCTTCTTAATATCTTCTGCTTCTGTTAGGTCCAGACCATTTCTGGCCTTTATCGAGCCCATCTTTGCATGAAATGTTCCCTTGGTATCTCTAATTTTCTTGAAGAGATCTCTAGTCTTTCCCATTCTGTTGTTTTCCTCTATTTCTTTGTATTGATCACTGAAGAAGGCCTTCTTGTCTCTTCTTGGTATTCTTTGGAACTCTGCATTCAGATGCTTATATCTTTCCTTTTCTCCTTTCCTTTTCGCTTCTCTTCTTTTCACAGCTATTTTTAAGGCCTCCCCAGACAGCCATTTTGCTTTTTTGCGTTTCTTTTCCATGCGGATGGTCTTGATCCGTCTGCTGTACAATGTCACGAACCTCATTCCATAGTTCATCAGGCACTCTATCAGATCGAGGCCCTTAAATCTATTTCTCACTTCCACTCTATAATCATAAGGGATTTGATTTAGGTCATACCTGAATGGTCTAGCAGTTTTCCCTACTTTCTTCAATTTAAGTCTGAATTTGGCAATAAGGAGTTCATGATCTGAGCCACAGTCAGCTCCCGGTCTTGTTTTTTTTGACTGTATAGAGCTTCTCCATCTTTGGCTGCAAAGAATATAATCAATCTGATTTCGGTGTTGACCATCTGGTGATGTCCATGTGTAGAGTCTTCTCTTGTGTTGTTGGAAGAGGGTGTTTGCTATGACCAGTGCATTTTCTTGGCAAAACTCTATTAGTCTTTGCCCTGCTTCCTTCTGCATTCCAAGGCCAAATTTGCCTGTTACTCCAGGTGTTTCTTGACTTCCTACTTTTGGATCCCAGTCCCCTATAATGAAAAGGACATCTTTTTTGGGTGTTAGTTCTAAAAGATCTTGTAGGGCTTCATAAAACCATTCAACTTCAGTTTCTTCAGCGTTACTGGTTGGGGCATAGACTTGGATAACTGTGATATTGAATGGTTTGCCTTGGAGACGAACAGAGATCATTCTGTCGTTTTTGGGATTGCATCCAAATACTGCATTTCGGACTCTTTTTTGACCATGATAGCTACTCCATTTCTTCTGAGGAATTCCTGCCCACAGTAGTAGATGTAATGGTCATCTGAGTTAAATTCACCCATTCCAGTCCATTTTAGTTCGCTGATTCCTAGAATGTCGACGTTCACTCTTGCCATCTCCTGTTTGACCACTTCCAATTTGCCTTGATTCATGGACCTGACATTCCAGATTCCTATGCAACATTGCTCTTTACAGCATCGGATCTTGCTTCTATCACTAGTCACATCCACAGCTGGGTGTTGTTTTTGCTTTGGCTCCATCCCTTCATTCTTTCTGGAGTTATTTCTCCACTGATCTCCAGTAGCATATTGGGCACCTAATGACCTGGGGAGTTCCTCTTTTGGTATCCTATCATTTTGCCTTTTCCTCCTGTTCATGGGGTTCTCAAGGCAAGAATACTGAAGTGGCTTGCCATTCCCTTCTCCAGTGGACCACATTCTGTTAGACCTCGCCACCATGACCCACCCGTCTTGGGTGGCCCCAGGGGCATGGCTTGGTTTCATTGAGTTAGACAAGGCTGTGGCCCTAGTGTGATCAGATTGACTAGTTTTCTGTGAGTATGGTTTCAGTGTGTCTGCCCTCTGATGCCCTCTTGCAACACTTACCATCTTACTTAGGTTTCTCTTACCTTGGCGTGGGGTATCTCTTCACAGCTGCTCCAGCAAAGCACAGCCACTGTTTCTTTCCTTGGACGAGGGGTATCTCCTTACCGCCGCCGTTCCTGACCTTCAACGTGGGATAGCTCCTCTAGGCCCTCCTGTGCCTGCGCAGCCACCGCTCCTAGGGTTGCCCTGGCCTCGGGCGTGGGTGGCTCCTCCCAGCTGCTGCCCCTGGCCTCATGCTCAGGGTGGCTCCTCAAGGTCACCGCCCCTGGCCTCGGGTGCGAGGTGGCTTCTTCTGGCCGCCCCTGATCTCGGACTCAGGGGTCTCCTCCCGGCTGCCACTGACCTCAGACACGAGGTAGCTCCTCTCGGCCGCCGCCCCTGACTCTCTAGAGTAGATCAGCTAAAAAGAATAATTGGGGTGAATTTTCTTAGGGTCTGAAAAACAGTATGATTTAATGACAGAACACTGATCCATTATTTACGGGGATCAGGGTGTTAATGCCAATGAAGTAGATGCGTCAGGCCTCTTGACCTCTCTGGACCCAATTCTGTTCATCTTTGTACCAAAGAAAACATTCATTCATTCAAGACAGATTTACTAAATGCTTATTATAAACCAAGTCCTGTGCTAGATGTTGGGATATCCGAACTGTAAGAGATAGCCCTTCCCATCTAGAAGTTTATAGTTTAGTCGGGGGAAAAAAGACAAATTAGTAATTCTGGGCGGTAAGTGCAACGATGGAAGTATACAGAACGTTCTGTGGTAACACCTGTTAAAGGAACCCAGCTGAGGCACGGGTGGGAGTGTTCAGGCAAGGCTTCCTGGAAGGGATAAGTTAAGAATCAACACAAGCCCTGAAAGGATGAAAACAAGTTATCTAGATACAGAAAGGCAGGAAAAAGTGGGCGACAAGGCAGGGGCAAGGTGCATTTCAGGAGGAATGAACAATGGCCAGAGCCCAGGGATGACAAGGAGCCCGCAGTGTACCTGCAGAACTGAAAGGAGGTCAGAATGACTGAAGCTTTGTGGGTGGGCAGGTTGTGGAGGTGTGTGCCTGTGTGTGGACATGGGCTGACAGGTGTGGGAGGAGTGGAGTGATCAGGGCAAGTGGGGCGAGATGGAGCTGCAGAGCTAACCAGGAACCAGTGGGTAAAGATCCTCGAATACCATGAATAGTCTGCCCAAGAGCAACGCGGAACTGGGAAAGAGTTTTAAAGAAGGGGCTGGCAGGATTGATGAGTAGTTTTGAGGGGCATCCTGGCAACGGCATGGAGAATAATTTTGGGGAAGGAAGTCTGGAGGTAAGTAGGTTCAATAGGAAGCTGCTGCACTTGTCTAAGGCAGTGGTTCCCAATGCTGAGTGGGCAACAGAATCACTTGAAGGGCATGTTAAAATACAGACGGCGGGGCTCCAGCCCCAGAGTTTCTGAATAGGCAGGTCACTGGTGTGTCCTTAAAAAGTGCATTTCTTACACTTTCCCAAGTGATGCTGTTGCTTCCCATCAAGGGGCCACACTTTGAGAACCACTGTTTGAGGCAATGTTGATTGCTAATTGTAAAACTCTGGGGTTCCTTCTTACTAAAAGCAGTTTTTCCTTCATGAATATATATTTTGTAAAAAACACTCATTCTATCCAAAAACATTTTTTCATAGGTGATACGGACCTCATAAAGCTAATTCATTATCATTGTCCTAGATATGTCCTTACTTGTCTCCATTTCATCTCTTCTATTTTCTCAAGCTGAATTTTATTTGATACACCAGAGAAAAATCTCATGGTACATCCAGTAATTTGCAACAGGATTAAAAAGCTGAAATGCCACTGCAGTTGACTAAATCCTTTGTCTGACTAAAATACAATAGACCAATTGAAGGCTGTAATATTTGGGCTCAGATTTTAGAAATGAAACCTTGTAGAGGAAAAAAAAAAAGTTTTATCTGCTGTACTTGGAGTAAAAAACCCACTCCTCTTATTTTGAGTATGAAAAAAGAGAGAGAGAGAGATTTTAACTGCAAACTGCAAACAGGCCCATAATCACAAATTCCTTTTCTTATTGAATATCTAGTAAAGAACATTATATCAAGGAGAAACAATGCCTCTTCAGAAAGGAGAAAAAAAAAAAAAAAAGGAACTCTGTTATTTAGAACAAGGCCTGCATGTCCTTGAGAATCAGTATAATTGAAACAAAAAAGTTCTGTGTTAAAATTTTTTCATTTTAATGACAGTGAATTTGAAAAAACATCTGACAGCTCTGACTTAATGGTGGACTACTATTCATGCTGCAGAATTATTTTAGCAACATACTTGAGTCTATTAGTGTTGAAACATATACCCATTTCATAAGAAAGATCAAAACAGTCAACACATAATGATTTACTGACACCATCTCCTAGGCGTTTACTTTCAGTGATTCTACATGGATTCTCTTTCCTTCATTAATTAAATATCTGAGGTGCAAATTTACCAATTCTTTTCTCTCTCAGTATCAGGCTATTTTCTTTAGAAAGCACTGCTTCATTATGCTTGTCTAGAGTGTCCCAGTTATAGTTTGTTAACATCAAAGTTCCCTTGAAAAATGTAAAGATTCCTTCATGTTACTAAAAAACATTAATCATCTGAATCTTAATGAAGGCTAAGAACAGCCAGAGTAACTGATAAAAGGGACTAATGAAGCTGATTCCATCAATTCAGGCATTCCCTCTTTGCTAAGTAACTTCTGTTTGTGAACTCACAATTGGTTTCACTAGAAAGGATTACAGCATCTCAAGCAGTGGGCCATAATTATTATTACAGGTGTGGCTGCAGACTGCAGGAGCAGATGAGCTCATAAGAAACAAAGATTTGCTCTGCTGGATGATCTGTCTTCACTCAAGAACAAAGAGCAGCAGCATAAATGAGTTACCGTGTAAACAAATCGAGCAATCACTAACATGTACATCAGAGTGTGCTTTGTCAGCCAGTATACACACCTCTCTCCAGCATGTCTGTCCTTTACCCTCGTGGAGGTGAGTTTTGCTTCTCTGTCCTCTCCAGGCCTCTTACTGGTGGGCAGGGACTGATTGGGTAACAGTAAGGAAGCTTTGTTCCCTTCATCTTTCACCACCTGCCCCAACCTCAGTCTATTTGGCAACCTCCACAACAGGACAAAAGAGCCGGCGACCCTGAATGAGAATATTAAGGCTTTATTTCCCTCTCGGCTAGAAGGAGGACAGTAAACCAAACTTATCTTTAGGGGTTGAATACTAAAGTGATCAGCACTGATGTTATCTGTCTTCAGAAAGTCCTGTTTGGGTCCAACAGTGAACTGGGTTGGATTTTGGCTAATTGGAACAACGTGTTTTACTTCTTGATTTTTAGATTTATATGAAAGCAATTTATAGGGCTGGCAGCCAAGTCTCCACTGGCAAGGTGGCTCAGAAAAGAACTGCAATTATGCAAATGATCAAGAAAAAAATAAGAAGAGCTACGCGATCTAGTTTGCCTAATTGAGGTGGGGCACTTGTATCCCTTTTCCCTGCTTTGTTTGGTTGTGCTCTCAAAGACTGATCTATTCTGCGTGGGTTGGATGGTGAAGGACATAGTACTGGGCCCACAGCGGTTAGGGTTTCAGTATGGCCTTTCAGAAGATCATGAAGAGGATTAAAAGCTTTTTCCTGCAAGCAAGGATTTTAACTTGGTGTCTATAAACCAAAACTGGGCAAGACTGAGGTGGGAAGGATACTATTAAGGGATCTTACAGAATGACATTTTAAAGGGTCTTTCATCTTTTCTCAACAATTTTTATTATATGTAAATCAAAGTCTTCAAACGCTTTCTTCATATCAGAAGTTTGGCTTTGGATACAGAATTGCTAACTTGAGGGTGACAGCTGATTAAAGGGTGTAGGGCAGTGTCATTTGTTTAAGTAATGAATTTTTAAACACATGGGCAGGATTTTCTGAGGACTATATAGGGTGGGGAGCATCCTGAAAAATATGCGTAGCAGACTATCATATGTCTATTTCTAAGTAGAATGTGCTGCTGCTGCTAAGTCGCTTCAGTCGTGTCCGACTCTGTGTGACCCCATAGACGGCAGCCCACCAGCCTCCCCCGTCCCTGTAGGACGTGTAAAATACAATGTAGAACGTTTTGAGATAGCCCATTCCTATGGCTTTAGTGGCTAAAATTGCATGCCCTGTACTACTACTTTGCAGACATTGGCTTGGCAACTTGGGACTTTGAGGGCAAAGGAGAAATTTCAGTGTGTACTGAGTGTGGCTGATCAAAAGGGGAAGACAGCAAGCAGGGCCTTGACATTGTAAGGAAAACAATCGCAGCATTTTCCCCTCAAGCCAGGGAGACGGAGAGGGCCAAGCCCCTTAAAAGCTATTAAGGATTCGAGTCACTGACAGGCAAGATCTTTTCAATAGTGACCTCTGCTGTTTGCCAGGACTAGGCCGCCTGGCTTTGGGGTCACAGCATGCCAGGGGCCTGCCGAAAAGGGGTGGGGTCTCAGGGGCTTGGCCTGGAACCGCCCCCCCACACACAAAGCCAGTGAATTGGGCAACAGCACACTACAAGGGTTGTGCCCCCCAGGAAGGTCAAGGCACTGGGTTTGGTTTCAGCCTCCCTGTGGGAGGGAAGGACAGAGACAGGCCTCGGCACTTTGAAATCTGTATCTTCCCTAATTGTTTGCTTTACTCTGAGCTGCTCTGCAAAGGAGGTGCCCTGTGGATTCGCTGCCTGTTGTCAATTTTAAGGGGGCCTAGCAAGCACACACAGGAGAGGGAAGGTGTGAGCCTGTGTGGGGCAGAGATGCAGATCCCCACCCCTACACCCACCTCTCAACTCAGGACACCGACCAGCCTGGTCTGTGTGTCTCACTGGTGATGCCACACAGGGCCCGTGGAGACAGTGTTCTGATCTGGGGAGGAAATCAAGTAAGGCACTCAGACATGGCAACAAATGGTTCATCCAAATATCAACAAGTCAAGTCAATGCCTGCGTGGAATTTTTGCCTGAAAAAGTGAAAGTGAAAGTTGCTCAGCTGTGCCTGATTCTGTGACCCCATGGCCTGTAGCCCATCAGGCTCCCCTGTCCATGGGGTTTTCCAGGCAAGAATATTGGAGTGGGTTGCCATGCCCTCCTCCAGGGGAGCATCCCGACCCAGGGATCAGACCCATGACTCATGTCTCCTGCGCTGGCAGGCAGGCTCTTTACCACTGGTGCCACCTGAAAAGCCCAGCATTATGTCTTTCCTAAAGACCTATTTCTTTCTTTAAAAGGAATAATTGTTTAACAATTTTTAAATTTATGTTTGGCCTCACTGAAGGGCATACAGTATCTTAATTCCCCAATCAGGGGTCAAACCCACGTTGCCTTGGAAACACAGAATCTTACCACTGGACCACCAGGGAATTCCCAAGGACCTATTTTGCGTCATTTTCAGTGTTTCTATCATTTCCTTTTGCATCTTTATACTTCATTTTTGGTCTTCCCTGCTGGCTCAGTGGTAAAGAATCACCTTCCAATGCAGGAGATGTGGGTTCAGTCCCTGGTCCAGGAAAATTCCCTGGAGAAAGAAATGACTACCCACTCCAGTATTCTTGCCTGGAGAATCCCATGGACAGAAGAGCCTGGTGAGCTACAGTCCATGGGGTCACAAAGAGATGGAAACAACTGAGTGACTAAACAACAAAAACAATCAAAGCATTTCACTAAGTGATAACTTTATTAGTTTTCCTCTCAAACTCATCCCTTCTCCCTTCTAGCATTTTCTTCTATTGAAAAGTCTGGATTTACCAGGAAGTGATATTTTAAACTAGTGTTAGTTTTACTTTCTAATTGTAGCTAATAATGCCATAGCTTTGCAATAAATAATGTGAATAGCTTTGCAGTGTCTTTGGTGTGACATAAAGAATGCTGTAATTATACTATTTATACACTCGTGTTGTTGAAGATACTGGATTTGCTCCCTAAGGGAGCAATCTGCACGTGATACTAAACTTCCAGAGGCAGCAACCACACTTGGAGAATGAGTCACAACTTCATGGGAAGGGCAGGAATGAGGTGTTTTTATATTGCCTTGATTATTCAACTAATTCCTTTCTTCTGATGTTTTTAAGGAAGCTGGGCCCACCCAAGAGGAGGAAGACGTAAATAAAGAGGTATGACCTTTTAGAAATGAGCCATAGGCTTTCTGTCTCTGAAAGATATATCATGGCACCTTTTCAACTGGTTATCAGTTGATTCTAAGTGTTTAGCAGAGGGAGAAGATATAAATATCACTATTTAGGGAATGAGATAATTAAGGATTAATAGAGTTAAATACAATTTCTTACTTTCTATGAGAAGGAATAAACAAGGTCACTATCTATCCCTCTATAGTTTCCAAGCCTGGAAAATAAACATATCTTCCTGCTTTTAAACTCACTAGTTTTTTTTTTTTTTTTTTTTTTTCACCCCTCTAGAGACAGCAACATTTTGTGCTCAAAATCCAAATCCTAAGATTGTGGTAGGCATGCTAATTCTCTAAGGCATCAATGGGTCTTCTTATATTAAAAACTGCTTTATACAAATATTAACTAGGATGTTCAGGGAAGCCATTGAACGTTTTGGGTTTTACTTTTATAGCTCCTTCTACTCTTCAGTATGGAAGAATATAGTGTATTTTTCAAATAATAAAGAAGTTAAAAAAAAAAACTTGTCAATGTTGTATCTGAGGTGATCTTTAATAATAGGCATAGGTGGTTGATGGTAAGAGATCTTTAAGCACACACCTACAAGGCCCTCAGGCTTTCACTGTTCCAGTCTCGTGAGTGAGTGAGTGAGTGAGTGAGTGAAGCCACTCAGTCGTGTCCGACTCTTTGTGACCCCACAGACTGTAGCCCACCAGGCTCCTCCGTCCATGGGATTCTCCAGGCAAGAGCACTGGAGTGGGGTGCCATCGCCTTCTCCAGAGGACCTTCCCGACCCAGTCTCATAGGATCTGTCATATTTTATTGGCTTCTCATTGGTCAGTCATTGTATGGTTTGGCACCATACTGAAATTTTACATGTTTGAAAACAATAGTGTGAACAAAGACCAGATTTTCCCTCTGTTAGGTGTCATTCAGTTTGCTCTGAGTGCTTAAAAAACCCCTACATATTCAGCCAATTATATATTCTCTCCCATACTACTTCAGTCTCTTGGTCAGGGAAATTATAAACATGAGTTTGATTTGAGGACTTGGGAGTGGGAGGAGAGGTGTCACTGTAGTCATGGAGGAATAAGGACGGGCTAGTAGCCTGGAGGAGAGGAGGGACAAGGGTGTTCATGACAGTGGGAGCAAATAAATATTAGAGTGATCTGGCAGGACTATTACAGCTGCAGTGAGGGGTGTGTGTGCATGTATGTGGTGTGCTCTATTAATTCTTTAACATGTAAGCTATTGGCACCGGTGCATTGGTATAGGCAATGCATTTAGCACAATATATAGACCCTTAATAAAAGTTAGGAATATCAACCTAGATTTTTTTTTTTCCTAATATGGCATTTTCTCTTTTCCCCCCAGGTAGTCAATTGAAGATCTATTCTTTTCTTCACTTCAAAGAAGGGACAATCATAAGAGTGTTCCACTCTTCTCACCATCCCAAAGAAAACTTTCATGAACAATGGTCTGTTGTTTTCTAGTGCTCTCTGACTTTAGGCAAGGACACTTCTATTTTAATTCTGTAATTTAAAAATGTTTTAATTTAGCATCTACTATGTACCAACAGAGAAAAATGTCCCCAGATTTCCAAAACTTGTCATCTCAGTACTGGAAAAGGTAGGGTTTTTCTTTTTTTAATATTACAAGTCATATATAAAATTTAACCTTAAGTGTTATAAATTTTAGACTTAATTATTTTGTTGTCTTGGACATATTTTACAGTTTTCTAGAAAAGAGATAAATGAGGTCTGAGGAATCCAGGACTCCTATTTTTCACTGTGTCAATAAGCAATACAGTTATTATATGTAATTATTTTTTCTTAGCATTTATCAATTAGTTTTTTTTTTTTTGAGCTATAAACCAAGGTGACTGTGACTTGTGAAATTCAGTGTTTTAGTTCCTTTGACTTTTAACAAAGTAGGTCTAACGCTAAACATTAGAAGCTGCAGCATCCTCCTAGAACTTAGAAACAGCAAACATGAAATTCCCAGGGCTGAGCTTTTGAAACCTTTAACAACTGTGCAATGTTTCATTGAGCTATTCGGGATCTCAGCTACCACTGTCAGCTGTGAAACAAGTGGTTCAGGATGCCAGGAGAGATGGAGCATCCACCTTAACTTAGACCAGAGTCTAGGAAGAAACTTTCTCAGCAGGTTCATCTGGAGGCTTTTCTTAGTTGCCTTAATGGTTTTGAGTCAAGAAAAGTTGCTGATTTATATGTAAATCATGATTTCCTAGAAATCATGAGTAATTTTAGGCTATATTAGGGTGTCTAAGCAATAGTTGAGTAGACTTTGGGGGAAGGCATTAGGCCTGGTTAAATACTGATAAACGTGGGTAGAAGTTTAATAGGTAAGGAAACTATTAAGGTTCATTATTGATGCTCATGCTGCTGCTGCTAAGTCACTTCAGTCATGGCCGACTCTGTGCAACCCCATAGACGGCAAGGAATATGTTTTAGTACAGGTCTCCTCATTTTCACTACTTTCAATATTTTGAACTATCTTTCAAAATCAAAGAAGAGATCTAAGCACTGACACTCCCTTCTGGAAACCACCAGGAAAACATAACTTTCTAGCCTTATGTTGTATATTCACCATAGTTTGTTAATTGTATTTTGATTTGTCCTTGAATTTGCCACTGATTGACTTCTGTGTCCACAACTGAGCGTTCTTATTGTTATTAATTTTTTTTTAAGTTTATGGATATTCTACCTTTCCCCCCAAAAGAATTTAAGGCAGCTTGTAAAAAATAAATCCAATAAAATTTTTTTCACTTCAAGCCTGAGTCAGAAATATAAGTCTTTAGGGTTCATTTTCCAGTTATTATGCAAAACATGTGAAATAACCAATAAGCAGCAAAAGTGAATTTTTCTTTCTGCATTGCTTTTGCCCTAGTACTACCATCACAGTAATAATCAGGAAGAGTCTGCCACCTGAAACTAGGCAGAGCTGCTGGGCTTGCCAAAGTCAGTACAACACGCCCAGGAGTGTTCTCAGAACACTTTTGATTTCACCACCCCTGGGTGTTCACAAAGAAGGGATGATACTAAAAGGTATGCAGCCAAACAGTAATGGTTAGATGTCATCTTCTGCTGGGAAGTAAGATAATTAAGTAATTGCTTTGCTTTCATGCCACCACTTACAGACACCATAGTCTCTCTCGGGAAAATAATAACCTTTTTAAGTGGACCAAGCCCATATTTTATAGCATATGACTTTTTTGGGGTTCTGAACTGTTTAGCATTTGAGATTGTACTTTGGACACATTTCAGAGGAGTCGAGCCAACTTGGCATTACTCAGTGTCTGACCAGCCAACCTGGACCCCTTCAGAAGGTGATTTTCCAGGCTGAATTTTTCAGGGCCTTGTTTCCCCCCTCCTATTTCCTTCTCCATTATGTTGCTTGCATTCATGGCTTACTAGCAATGCCAGCAGAAATGTTGGCTGCAAAAGTCAGGAAAAGTACAATCAGTCCAAGCTGAAGGCTGCTAGGCATATAGATGAAAGATTTAGTGGGGAAGAAATAAGTTTTAAATGAATTTTTGAATTCTTTCAGTTTGTATTAACCTATGATCTCTTTGATGTTATTTCCTGGAGAAGGGAATGGCAACCCATTCTAGTTGTCTTGCCTGGAGAATCCCATGGACAGAGGAGCCTGGTGGGCTACAGTCCATGGGGTTGCAAAGAGTTGGACATAACTGAGCAACTAACACTTGATGTTATTTATCAAAGAAAATGGATCTTCCTGTGTTCCTCTCAATCTATGAATGTAAGTAAATCCTTGTTTTTTTCAAACAAACAGTAGTCAAATATGCACTGTCCTATCAGTTTTCCTACAGTGCCATGATAGAATTATATTCCTATGAAGAAGTTTCTCCACTTGCTTCCTTCCCATTGACTTCTCAGCCTCTCCATTCTGACGTGCTCTTCCATCACTCTGATACTCTCTTCTCAGTGTCCCTGACATCTTACTGATTACTAAACCCAGCGGATGCCGTCAGTTCTTATCGTGCGGAGCCCCTGCTACATTTGGTGCTGTTATTCTTTACTTGTTGAAGCTCTCTTCTGTAAGATCCATGAAGCTGTATCATTCTAGCTATCCCTGTATCTTTCTGACCATCCTCTTTCTGGCACATCTTCCTCCACCCGTGCAATAAATGTTGCCATAGCCCTGGGTTATGTCTTTTGCAAGCTGCTTTTCTCGTAAGAGTCACCTGAGTAAAATTCCGCATTCTGATTGAACATGCACCTATCTGCTAATGACTCCTATATCTATCTCCAGTCTTAACTCTCATTCAAGTTTTGAATTTCGACATCCAGGTTCCTATTTGTTCTTGCCACCTACATAGCTCACTGGCCTCTCAAACAGAATTGACTGTGTTGAATTTTTGTTTTTCCTTTTTCATTGGCACCTCTTCACATATTCTCTTTCCTTCAGTATCTTCACCATTTATCCAAATTTGAAATCTAAAATTTCACTTTACACTCCTTACCCTCTCAGATGTCTAGACTGGCTAGATTTCCATGCAAATATTTCTTGAAAAAATCCCTTTCCTCCATTCCTATCTTGACCTTAGTTGTGGTCTTTGTCATCTCTCGTTTGGATTAAAACAACAGCTTTTTATTTGTTCTTTCTTCCACTAATTGTTACTTCTTCTCAAATCTACCCTTCACAATACTATTTGAAGTACAGTAAATCTTTTCTGAAGTAAAATGCAAATTTGATCTATGTTATTCCCTTGCTTAAATCTCTTCAACTCTTCATCATCTACACTATTCTATAGGCCTGATAGGTTAACATTTAAGATTCTTAAGGTGAAAACACTTCCACTACTCTGGGAGATGGATCCAAAAAGATATTGCTGTGATTAATGTCAAAGACTGTTGTGCCTATGTGTTTTTCTAGGAGAGGAAATAAAAACAAAAATAAACAAACAGTCAATTCATCTGTGACAAAGGAAGCAAGAATATACAAAGGAGAAGAGTTGTCTCTTAATAAGTGGTGCTGGGAAGACTGGACAACTACATATAAAAGAATGAAATTAGAACATTCTCTAACACCATATACAAAAATAAACTCAAAATGGACTAAAGACCTAAATATAAGGTTGGACACTGTAAAACTCCTAGAGGAAAACATAGGCAGAACACTCTGACATAACTTGCATCAATATTTTTTTTGGATCCATCCACTAGAGTAATGGAAATAAAAGCAAAAATAAATGCATGGGACCTAATTAAACGTAAACGTTTTTGCACAACAAAGGAAACCATAAATAAAACAAAAAGACAACCTATGAAATGGGAGAAAATATTTGCAAATGATGCAACCATCAAGGCTTAATTTGCAAAATATACAAATAGCTTATACAGCTCACTATTAAAATGAAACAACCCAATCAAAAAATAAGCAGAAGATATAAACAGAACATTTCTCCAGAAAAGACATACAGATGTCCAACAAGAACATGAAAAGATGCTCAACATTGCTAATTATTAGCGACATGCAAATCAAAACTACAATGAGGTACCACTTCATACCAAGCAGAATGGCCATGATAAAAAGTCTACAAATACTATTATCTGCTGGAGAGGGTGTGGAGAAAAGGGAACCTTCCCACATTGTTGGTAGGAATGTAACTCAGTACAGCCACTATGGAAAACAGTATGCTGCTGCTGCTGCTAAGTCGCTTCAGTCGTGTCCGACTCTGTGCGACCCCATAGATGGCAGCCCACCAGGCTCCCCTGTCCCTGGGATTCTCCAGGCAAGAACACTGGAGTCAGTTGCCATTTCCTTCTCCAATGCATGAAAGTGAAAAGTGAAAGTGAAGTCGCTCAGTCATGTCCAACTCTTAGTGACCCCATGGACTGCAGCCCACCAGACTCCTCCATCCATGGGATTTTCCAGACAAGAGTACTGGAGTGGGGTGCCATTGCCTTCTCCAGGAAAACAGTATGAAGTGTCCTTAAAAAAATAAAAATAGAGTTACCATATGATTCAGCAATCCTATTCCTGGGCACATATCCAGAGAGAACCATAGTTCAATAAGATACATGCACCCCAGTGTTCACTGCACCACTATTCACGATAGCCAAGACATGGAATCAGTCTAGGTGTCCATCAGCAGATGAATGGATAAAGAAGATGTGGTGTATATATACATATACAATGGAACATTAGCCATAAATAAGAAGGAAATAATGCCATTTGCAGCAATATGGATGGACCTAGAGATTATTAAACTAAGTGAAGTCAGTCAACAGAGAAAGACATATGATATCACTTATATGTGGAATCTAAAGAGAATGATAAACATGGACATACAGACAATACAGAGATAGATTCACAGACATAGAAAACAAACTTTTGATTACCAAAGGGGAAAGGGGCAGGGAGGGATAAATGAGGAGTTTGGTATTAACATACACAGACTACTATATAAAAAATAGATAACCAACAAGGACCTACTGTATAGCAAAGAGAACTATACTCAGTATTTATAATAACCTATAAAGGAAAAGAATCTGAATGGCTCAGTAGGTAAAGAATCTGTCTGCAATGCAGAAGACACAGGAGACACGGGTTTGACCCTAGGTCAGGAAGATCCCCTGGAGGAGGAAATGACAACCTACTCTAATATTCTTGCCTGAAATATCCCATGGGCAGAGAAACCTGGCAGGCTATAATAATAGTTCAGTGGATTACAAGAGCTGGACACGACTGAGCGACTAAGCACAGCACATATTTATAAAAGAGTCACCTTGCCATGCACCTGAAACTAACACTATATTGTAAATCAACTATACATCAATTCAGAAAAAAAGATTCTCAATATGAAAATAATATCCTCCCCAAGCTGCATCCTGCTCACCACCCTCTGCCATACTCTTTTTTAAGGTTTTGAATCCACTAGTTTTTATTCCCTGAAAATGCACTGCACCTCTAAGACTTTTTTATTTGGGCTTTCATTCTTAGAATGACCTTTCCTTCCCTTGTTACCAGTGGCTAACTCCTTTAAGACTCAGAATCAGTGTTACAACTACCAGGAATTCTTCTGTAACACCTCTCAAGTAATGTTATGCCCCCTCCCTCAGTGATCCTGTAACACTATGTCCACAAATGTAACTGTGTTTTACTGTATTACAAAATCATTAATCTTTATTGAGTCTGTATCCACCACCATAGACTCTAAAGACAGTTTCATACTAGCGTATTCCATGTGGCTTCTGTAGTACCTTGCACATAATAGCTACTAAACAAAACTGACTAAAGGTCAAGTATTGACTGGATATTGAAGTTTGCCTTGTCTAAGACTCTTAGGTACCAGTATCTCTTGATTTACCATTGCTAGAGCTTTCAGTTGTTTGTGATTTCTTCCCACGTGCTATCTACTTAAGATACTTCAACAATTATAGCTCCTTTAATGAAACTTTATAATAATAATTCTGATAAGTTTTGACTCTTTCTTCTCATGAGGACTTTAAGTTATACTTTGGGAGAAAGTTGTGTGTTCTCTGTCAGCACCCTGGAAACCCCTGGCAGGGAGGAGGAACACAAGGAGAATAAGTGTGGCACCCATCTCTGGGATGCCAAGTTCCTTCTGGGATGATAAGTTGCCAAGCACCAAAGTACTGTAACTCGTCATCCTCCGTGAATGAGAGGAAGAGGTGGTGTGGAAAGAACATCCTGTTTTGAAGAACCTCAGTGACTAAAAGGTTGTCATCTCATGTTATTTTTTTCTTTCTCATTAGTGCATCTGTTTAATCTTGTGCTGCCCCCAATACTAATGCGGTTGATTTAGGTCATTGAAGTCTTGTTTATACAAAGAAGACAGAGAAGAGGCAGAAGAGAATATACAAAGAAGATAGGGAAAGGCAGGACAGTGAATTCCTGGTTTTATAGCCCTAATAGGAAATAGTAGCACAAAAGATTTCACAAGCACCATCTTTTTGTTTCTGGAGATCTTTGAATGATGTAATGTCAATCACAATGACTTTTCATTAGCCTTCCTATCTGAATCACTGTATTACCAGAGGCAATTTACTTCTATTTCATAAGGATACTTAGTTTGAAAATGTTCACCATGACAATGAAGTTCTCATTAACAACAATAGAGGGGTTATGTAAGAAGAGAGTTCTACTAGCAACTTGAGTGCCTGCTATAGTCAAGAATGTAGTAAATGCTTTATATATGGTCTCTTACTTAGCATGCACAATAACATCCTGAAATAAGATCCACTATCCAATTCTTAATATGTGAAAACTAAGCTCAGAGGGCATAAGTAACCATTTTGAGGTTTTACAATTGGTAAGTACCTGCACTTTGACAACATCAGTCTGTTTTTGTCTCAGCTTAAGTTCTCTAAAACTCCTTGTTCTGTTTGCTCAGATATGGTTTTTTAATTTGACTCTCATAGCTATTTTGCATGTTTTTAGCCTTAATAAGCTGTGTATTGAAACTGGTGGATGTGTCATTTCAAATTCTTGAGTGATGAGTACATTTATTACTATCAGAGTCTCAAATGCCAGAACTTGACAAATGTCAACAATAATTAAGCATTAGTATTTGCTACTTGTTATTTAAGATACAAGCTACTCAGTATCTTTATTCATAAGGAAGATCAGGAATACTCTTTCTTTCATGGGTCACATAGCCTATTTTGATTAGTTAGTCCTTATGTTTGTGATGACTGCTTAACAAGATGATAGTGGTTATCTTTTGGCTCTTCAGTTGAACTTGATTTTGATCTTCAAAATGAAAGGATTGGAGGAGTACTAACTTCACATTGCTTGCTTACTCACGAAATATAATTTTATCAAACATGAGGAAAACCACTTAAAACTGACATTTCTCTTAAAACCATTGGAAAATTCTGTAAGATTTTGAAGTCTGAAGGATCCTTACCTCTTCAGAATGTAACTCAGAGGAAGTAAGCCTTGATTCAGAGACAAATATTGCTAATCAGGAATTACAACCTGTAGGTTCCAAATCCTTAAATCTTTCTAAAAAAAGGAGACACACAGTTTCAATATGAAATTCTTTTTTTTTTTTTTCTTTTATAAGGGCAGAGATGTTTTTCCCATGTTTGAGAAAGTGTTTTGGTTTTTGTTACTTCAGTTAAGACATATGGCTGAATCCCTTCTTTGCTATTTTTGCAAGTTCATCTTTGAGTATATAAAATTATCTTCTAAAATATTAGATTAAAATGTGATTAACTGCACTCTCCTAAATATTATATATACTCTTTAAAAAAATCAGAGAATATGAGAACTGAGCTTTGTTGTTTCCTTTTAAAAATAAAACAGATGTTCTTTATTATGGGGACATACCATAATATGTCACAACTTTTCAGAATTGTGTCAAGATTACATTTCAGATTACCAAGAAGATATCATATCAGCAAAATACTTAGATCCAACCAAGCAGGCAGATAAAATTTTACAGGATATTATAACAAGTTGTATAGTTCAAGAACAACTTTTGAATTCACTTAAACTTAGCTGTGCTATGTAAGAAGACAAAGGAGTAGTGAGAACTTAGCTGGGTTTCAGACCCATAAAGCTGGCTCTCAATAGCATGAGTCACTCAGAGATAAAGGCATCCAGTGATTTACTTGAATTATTCACTGCCAGCCTGGAAAAGATTTGGGAAATTAGAAGTGTACTCACTTTTTTGATGGCATGGCAAAAGAAAGGCTAATTCATAAAAAGGAGAAATCCCTTTCATTTGACATTGGATTTCCTCCTAGCTCAAACACAAATGGCATTACTAATAATAAAGCAACGTGCTGGGAGGCTAGATGGAGATTGTGTGCCTGAAAGAATTGGCTACCATCTTTTGAGCACAATGAGAGCAAGCTGGGCAATTTTCAGTCTTTAAATAGTCACATTTGATAGATTTATCTCTTCTTTTTTTTTTTTTTTAAAGAACATTAATAAGAGTTCATTAATTTCCCAAGCAGATGTGCTTTGTAATAAACTTGACAGTTTCCATTTTTACACTGTGAAAGATTTTTTTGGCCTGGTTAGATGTATGATTCAGGTATATGCAGATTCTTTAGGGAACTTTAGAATGATGAAGTATGCTTACAGTGAGAAAGTACATTATCTACCATCCTTTTTCTTGGAAGATACTGACAGTCTGGTTATATAATCTGGCCCATTTGAGAAACTGGGCCATGCTAAATTAACCACAAACCCATCATCATGACACTAGATGGTATCTGAGTCTCCTCTCCAGGCCTGGCACTGCCTTTTCTAAATTCAGGAAAGGGGTCAGGGCTCATGAGAACGGCAATCCATGATTTAGCCCATTTAGGGTGTCCCAGCCAGTAGAGGAAAGACAGACTGTTCACTGGGAACTCCTCAGAGATGGACTAAAACAAACAGGAAACGATTTCTTAATAACCAGAAATTATGAATCCCAGGCTTCAGGAAAGTCCAGAGGGTGTCAGTCGTTTTCTCTAACCTGAATGTATTTGTCAGGTTACATCTGTAATAGCTGCAGCCATATCTTTTGGCTTCTTTGTCTGATTCCTTATTTAGAAAGCACAAACTTTCTGATAGCCACTTTTGCCCGCCATGGCTGCTTTGTGGCTGAAACTTAAAAGTGGCGTTCTGCTTCTGTCTGCTGGCTGCCCACTTTCACAGCCCACTTTCTCCTCCTCCAAGTTCTTGCCCAGGAGACACTAATTTGCCTGGAGGATGATACCAATTCTGTCCTTGGTTTCCCTCCCACTTGAAGTGTCTCTCTTTAATTGGTGAAGTCTCCTGATACTTGGATTGGAGGAAACTCATTTTACAACCTTGATTCTGCAGTGTGCTCATATTATTCTTAGTTTAATAAGAAACCTTTTTGTTGTTGTTGTTCTTAGCATAATTTGTAAATTACTTCCCAGAGCCACCCTTACTAAATATCAGTGACCTTATTGTCCACAAAGGCTTGACAAGCAGAAGCTGCTGCCTGGGGGCTGGAATGTACCACTTCCTGTTCTTTCTCTCCAAGCCGAAGCATTCTGTCCAAACAAAAACTCAATTCCATGCACATGTGACCCAGAGTTAGTCTGAAACAAAACTCTCCCAAGATGAAAAACTTTACACATTAACTCCTGGTTTCACTCCATCTACTTACAGTGCCCAAGACCACAAAGAGGGCCTTTTTAAAGGAACCAAAATAAACAAAAGGATGGCCTAAACTGTGGATTAAGGCAAACAAGCAGCCAGCAGCCACAGATAGCATCAGATTAATTGCTGTTTAGTCCTGACAAAGCATAAGACTCCAGGACAGTGGTGTCATAGTGTTTAAGTCAATGACCCCACAGCCCTGCTAGGACACTACTGAATCCTCTTAGTGTATTTCACTGTAAAGAAAATTAGCACTTGGATCCCAACCCAGGGTGTTCATGATCAGAAAGAACAAAAGAATCCTGTGCTTTGACTACAAAAAAACAAACAAAAACATGACAACAATACGTCAGTCCTTCTGTTACAAAAACCTGGGATTCATTCTGATGTTTTCGTTATAGCCAGGCTTCCAGTTTTTCTACCAATAATTTACTTAAGATATAATGTGAGCCCTACCCAAAGGGGCACTTAGCCAGAGAGTACACTGAAGGCTGCTTTCTTTTCTTTAGGAGATGAAGCGCTCATAATATGAATGGAGATAGGAAATCACAAGCCAATCACTGACATGGATGGCTTCTCTTAAAAGGGCAAATATAAAGGGAGAAAAGAGTGAAAGAGTGAAAAAGTGGAAGTGTTTTTCAGTCGTGTCCAACTCTTTGTGACCCCATGGACTGTAGCCCACCAGACTCCTGTGTCCATAGGATTCTCCAGGCAAGAATACTGGTGCCTCTTCTCCAGGGGATCTTCCTGACCCAGGGATCAAACCTGGGTCTCCTGCATTGCAGGCAGATTCTTTACCATCTGAGCCACCAGGGAAGCCTATAAGGGGAGAAAACATTTTTTCAAAGAGGAGATGCCCCCCAGGAGAGGGAAGCCATCGGGAAAGGGCAGGAGCTGGACAGATGGTGATTCTGGGTTTCGAAAGTGATAGGAAGTACCTAGAAGACGGCTGTGAAGAGAACGGAGAAGACTGAGGACTGGAGTTATAAATGTCTTGCTTTCTGGACAGGCAGGGCAGGAAGACTCACGCATGAGTGTGACACTGGTGGGAGACTGTCTTTCCCCGAAGGACCTCCAGGCAGGCTTCTGCCCCAGCTCTCTTGATAGCCACTGGGACAGTGACCCTTGCCTTTTGCCCTCTTCTGGGGCCGAACTTTAGGATGGTGATTTTGTGGCAAGAGCAGTCCTTCCCCTTTCTTAAGCCCATTTCTCTCTCCCCCAGTGAGATCCCCAGTATCCTGCATTCATGAGATGTCTCATGGTTAGTGGGTAGCATAGCAGTACCCAGCAGAACAAGTACAACGTAGCCTTAATTTGCACTGCTTAACGTCTCTGGGGTAGCCAAGACTTGAAGGAGTTATAGCTGACAAGCCTGGCCTGCTCAGTTGCAAGAATTCCTAGGAGAATTCCCATGTATCCCTAAGAGTGGGGAAGTCCCCATTCCTCACCCTGAGCATTTGCTTCCACAGAATAGGACGCCATCTTGGCCCCTGTGGTTGCTACAGAGCCCAGGGTTTGCTATCAGATCACATCATTTGCTCACAACTCTCCAATGTTAGACTCTGAAGCCGCTAGCATCACTCGCATTGTCAGGGCTTTGAAAGAGACCAAGTCAGGCAGTATTACCCCTCCCCTGACTCTACCATTTTCACGTGTGTTAGGGAACCCCTGAATATACAATCAGGAAGGAGTGGGAATCTTGGCTGAGGCACAGAAAGGATTTTCTTGCAGGTAGAAGGAACATCAAGAACATTAGTGGTACACTGGGGTGATTAACTAACTAATTGAGGGAGTCCTTGGAATGTGAAACTTTTGGTGCTGAGACTCCAAAATCTCAGGCCAACCAAGATAAAATAAATTGGTCACCCTATTGCACAAAAAACTGTATAGGGAATCACTTCATTTTTCCTTATATGACATAAAACTTTAATTTGGGTTCTGCTAATTTGGAACTTGTCCCCAAAAAGGCTTGAAAAATGCATGCTCGATGAATTATTATAATAGGCACATATGTAGAACACAATCAATTTTAGAGTAATTTTTTTTTAAAAAGTCTTCTGCAAGCACTTACATATTGATACAAATCTGTCAAGTTAACATTATCCTTAAGTTGTACTTTAAAGTGAGATTCAAGGTCTTCAACTGGATAGTGCTATTAGAATAATGGTACTAATTATAACTTGGATTTATATAGTACTATGTAACTTGGAAAAATTTAATTCATTTTCCTATTTGAACCCTACACCAACCTTGAGAATGTTAATTTAGTTCACATTTTTTTTTTAATGCAGAAAGTGAGGCTTACAGAAGTTCAAAGATTAACAAAAGGGCATATAGCTCATAAATAGAATAGGATCTCTAATGTAGTAGTACAAAGCCCATGCTTTTAAATTCTTAAGAAATATACCAGGCAAAGAGAATAGCACGTGTGAAGGCCCGGAGGTGGGTTAGAGAGAGACTGACTCCATGAAGGAACATGGTTCTGTAGAACATGTGTACTAAGAGATGAAGCTACAGAGTTGCAGGGTCCAGAAGCAGTGTGCCATGAGGGCTTTAGTAAAGAGTTCAGCCTCTAAAACAAAGGAATGGGATGGTACTGAAATAGATGAGTGAAATGATCAAGCTTGCATTTAGAAAAGTTTCTGCTGTTTCTTTGTGAAAGATTTATCAGGGGTGATCAGTTAGGAAGCTATTGAGGTGGTTCAAGCAGACAAAAATGGTGGCTTGGACTCGGGCTGCGGCAGTGAAAGTGGAGAGGAGTAGACGGATTGGAGAGAGATTTAGCAGGTGGAAGCAGTGGACTTGATTGGATGTAGAGAAAGAGGGGAAGGCAATGTCAAGAGGATAACTTCAGAGAGACAAGGTTCCTGGAAGGACCAGCAGGGCAGGTGTCAGAATGCTGGTCTTTCAAAGGCTTTACAACTCTACTGGGTAACTTAGCAAAGTATAAACACAGCCCACACTACACAGTACTGAAGTATCCAGTGCCCATGAGTGGGGACTGAAAAATAAAAATCCTGCATTAGCACAGGCTTCTCTGATTTAGTGACTGAACAACGTTCAGAACCTATTTCAGGGCAGGCAGCTGAAAATTAACCCTTTGATCCAGTTAAAATCTTAAAACCAACTAGGCCTAATGCTATTTAACGGAATACATTGGTTTTTCTGTTTATTATAAGAATTTTCTCATTTACCAAAATAAAAAAATGATTACGTTTTTGGAGCACAGGAAAACGAAATGGCTGAGGAGAACTAAAACTGGAGAAGTGAAGAGATTTCGTTATTTTCCCCTAAAACATGTTTTTGCTTTGGCCAGTGGAAGTGAATTAATAAGTGAATATGTTCCTATCTATATTTTTAGGTTATCAAATTTGTTCCTCTCCACTTCCCTGGTAGTAAGTTTAATAGTGTCCCCAGAAATTCAGGTCCACTCCAAACTTCAGAATGTGACTTTATTTGGAAACAGGGTTTTTGCAGATGTAATTAGTTAATGATCTGGAGGTGAATTATCCTGGATTTAGAGCATGCCTGGAAAACCCCATGGGCAGAGGAGCCTGGTGGGCTGCAGTCCATGGGGTCGCTACCAGTTGGACATGACTGAGCGACTTCACTTTCACTTTTCACTTTCCTGCATTGGAGAAGGAAATGGCAACCCACTCCAGTGTTCTTGCCTGGAGAATCCCAGGGAAGGGGGAGCCTGGTGGGCTGCTGTCTATGGGGTCGCACAGAGTCGGACACGACTGAAACAACTTAGCAGCAGTAGCAGCAGCAGAGCGGGCCCTAAGAGACAAAGGGGAGGACCATGTGAAGATAGAAGTAGGAACAGTTACACAGCCACAGGCCAAGGAATGCCTGGGGCCACCAGTAGCTGGAAGAGGCAGGAAGAGGCAACTCAATCCCTAACCACCTGAAGCTTTCACAGGGAACGTGGCCTTGCTGACACCTTGATTTCAGACATCTTACTTCCAGATCTATGAGAATATACATCTCTGTTGTTTTAAGCCACCAAGTTTGTGGTAATTTGTTATGGTGCCCCTAGGAGACTAATACACCCACTAAATAAATGTTGAACAATTGGCTTGCCGTTGTCTGTGTTTTGGTTCAACCTTGTTCCCTGATTTCTGGCACAAGCAACAAGGAGTATGTGATGCACTTTTCAAAAGGAAACACTGGCAGAAAGAAGGGTTGGGTGGGAAAATGAGTTCAGACTTAGACATGTTGAGTTTCAGTTGTCTGTGCCATATCTAAGTAGAGATGGTGAAGTGTCAATTGAATATAAGGTTCTGGATTTCAGAATGTTGGTTTGGGCTGGTATATATGCTGGGAGTTGTCTGTTCACAAGGCGTATGTGACTCATAGAAGAGCTTGAGATTGCCAAGGATGTGAGAGCTATGAAAGAGAAAAGATGAATGCTTCAAGCAGTTCCCCGAGAAGTTCCCCTGCTTAAACACGAGTCGAAAATAATGAATGCTGGAGAGGGTGTGGAGAAAAGGGAACCCTCTTACACTGTTGGTGAGAATGTAAATTGGTATAGCCACTATGGAGAACAGTATGGAGGTTCCTTAAAAGAAACTAATGTAGAGTTACTATAGGATTCTGCAGTCCCACTTCTGGGCATACAGCCAGAGAAAACTAAAATTTGAAAAGATACATGCATCCCAGTGTTCACTGCAGCACTATTTGCAAGCGCTAAGACACAGAAATAACCTAAGTGTCCATCAACAGAAGAACGGATGAAGGAGACGTGGCATCTACACAATGGGATATGACTCAGCCATAAGAAAGAATGAAACGATGCCATGTGCATCAACATGGACCAGATCCCCCATGCTGCAACTAGGAGTTCATTTTGCATGCTACACTAAAAAAAATAAAAAAAGATTCCACATGCTACAACTAAAAAAAAAAAAAAAAGACCCAGTGTAGCTAAATTATTAAGTAAATATATATCCATACGTATATATATGTGATAAACAGCAAAGACCTAGTGTATAGCACAGAGAGCTATATTCACTATTTTGTAAACTATAATCGAAAAGAATCTAAAAAAGAATAATAAGTATAACTGAGTCACTTTGCTGTACATCTGAAACGACAGTTGATGGTAAATAAACTATATTTTAATAAAAATTTAAAAAATAATTATACATGTGTAGAGGAGGATAACTGATGCTAAAGGAGACGGGGAAGGAAAGGTGGAGAAGATGGAAAAGCAACAGAAGAGGGTAACATTCACCTGGGGAGGAGGCTACCAGTTAGTTGTGCCGAATTGTATCAGCTTAGTCGCTCAGTCCTGTCCAACTCTTTGGGAACAGTGAGATATCAAATAAGACACAGGCTGAACACATACATTAGCAACATGAAGGTCATTGGTTGCCCCAGCGAGAGTAATTTAGGCAGAGTGGGATTCAGACTGGAACAGCTTGGGAAACACGGACAGATTTGAAATATCTTAATATATTTCCTAAAAGGAAGCAAGTGAAAAGGGAACGGAAAAAACTGAGAAAACAGGGTTCACAAAGTTTGGCTGTGAATGAGATTAAGACAAGAGAATGCTGTGTGTGTGTGGGACTGTGTGTGTGTGGGACTGTGTGTGTGTGTGTGGGGGGTGCTGTGCGTGTGTGTGTGGCTGTGTGTTTGAAAATAAACATGACTTAGGCATGTTTCAATGGTGTTGAAAGGAAAGCTGCTGGGAAGAATTGTTTGAAGGGAATGAGTGTGAGAATATGGAGTGGAGAGAGGAGATGATCTCTACTGCCAAGTTTCACAGGAGGAGACTGGGAACAGGATTCACTGGGCACGTGGATGAAGTTGGTTGGAGACAGGAAGGGTGATCTTTCTCCCATTGTGACAGCAGCGAAGTTGAAGGCAAATAGGAGGAGCTGTGGGTGGGCAGGTATAGATTTTGTGGTGGGGAATTCGGGTTGGGAGTTAACAACCTAATATATGTCTTTTCTCAGCAAGTTAAAAGGTTTCTGGCTTAAGTTTTTTCTAATTTCAACTCCACTACTTTATACTGAGATCCTCTTCAATGCCTACAATTAAGCCAAATAAGTGGTATTTTAGGACTGTGATTTCTCTAAAACTTTAGACCACATATCTCTATACTGTTTCTGACTAAAGTGTCAGGACACTGTATTGTTCTTATAATGTCCTGCAATTATTTTGGGATATTAACATCTCCAGAACATGGTACACATATCCACAGAAATATAATGTTGTGTTATTTTCCTGAGAGAGACAAATTGCAAAAATTTCTGAACAGAAAAATATGGCAACTTCATGAAAAATTGCTTTGGATATTTCCTAATTTTAAAGATGTATGCATAACTGATGTTTTGTCATTATCCTGAAGGTTAAAACTGACTAAATACTTGAATGTCACACATTTGTCATACAAAAACGTATACAGTTTCACAGAGTATACAGCAAGTGGACAGACAGACGTGTAGAGAAGTGGTCTGGTCGATGGGTTGGTGGCGAAACCACTTAATTGTTCTACTGCTCCTGCTATCAGGTATATAATAATCTGAATTTAGCAGCTGGCTCTTAATGTTACCTTTGAGTTTTCTGGCTCTTGGCATGTAAGAATTCTGATATCATGCCTGAGCAACATTGACTAATAAACCAGATGCTACTTTGAAAATGTGTGTGGTCCTTCGCATATCATTTTTTTTTCTTCGATGAACTGTTTTCTTCTGAACTCAACCCTTTTTTCCCTTATTAAATTCCGTATGGCATATTCACCCTTGAAAATGGGAAGAAGTATGGATCATCCCCGCTGTTTTCTCTGACACAGCAATTATTGCCTGATAATGGGAGATCCAACCAGTCCTTTCTGAAGGAGATCAGCCCTGGGATTTCTTTGGAAGGAATGATGCTAAAGCTGAAACTCCAGTACTTTGGCCACCTCATGCCAAGAGTTGACTCATTGGAAAAGACTCTGATGCTGGGAGGGATTGGGGGCAGGAGGAGAAGGGGACGACAGAGGATGAGATGGCTGGGTGGCATCACGGACTTGATGGACGTGAGTCTGAGTGAATTCCGGGAGATGGTGATAAACAGGGAGGCCTGGCATGCTGCGATTCATGGGGTTGCAAAGAGTCGGACACAACTGAGCGACTGAACTGAACTGACTGATGTGGTAGAAGTAGCAGCATACTTGGAAATCAAGGCTGAACTACTAATGGATACTAATTCACTAATCTAGTACATTGTGTAGTCACTGTATGTTAGTCTTCCGATCTATGGTCAATAAGCCATTCCATTCAAGCGTATTACTGTTAGAAGTAGGGAAACTGGCATTTCTTCAATGAGGTTAAGTAAATGTTGCCACACTTTCTGCCTTGCTTTATAGATCACGTACATGCTTAGTGGCTCAGTCCTGTCTGACCTTTGCAACTCCATTGACGGTAGCCTGCTGGGCTCCTCTGTCCACAGGATTTTTCAGGCAAGAATACTGGAGTGGGTTGCCATTTCCTCCTCCAGGGGATCTTCCTGACCCAGGGATCAAACCCTTGTCTCTTATGTCTCCTGTATTGGCAGATGGGTTCTTTACCACTAGCAGCACCTAGGAAGCACGAATGTATTCATAGCACAATTATATGGCTATAAACATAATAGTAATAAAGATTTTCTTTTAGAGCCTAAAAACCATTCATTTACAAATATTCCTGATTTCATCAGTCTTCTGATAATAGCAAAATTACTTCTCATTTACCTGTGAAAAGTGGTATTCCATTTGTATATAGACTTTTTCAGTATCTGAATGTTTAGTGGAGGACTTATAACTCAGTTTTTATAGTTAGAGAATGTTGGGTTTCACTGTTGGAACAGGAAGGTTAAAAATGATAATACAGAGAAAATTACAAATTAAAATTTTCAGAATTGGCAAATTGAATTCATATTATAAACCCCCCAAAATGCTTGTGAAAACAAATGAGCAAACAAAAACCAGAATAAGAATTTGGAAAACAAGTGTTTAGGGTTCTGTCCAACTCACTGCAAGGCATTCAGCAAGTCATTTAATGTCTCTGAACTTCTATTTCCTGACCATAAAAAGAGTATCAGACTACATGTTCTAATGCCTTTTTCACCTCTAACAGTCCCAGGACAACCACATGTTATGGGTCAGAGTACAACAACTATCAATAATGATTTACGTCTTCTGGGAAAAAAGAAGCCACACTAAATTACTGTATTTCAAAATATGAGAAATAACACAGGCATAATGAAATGGACATGGAGTGAATCAGACTGAGATTCAGATCCTAGCTTCACCTTAAACAGTTTACATAATACTCTCTGCCTGTACCCTCATTTCAAAAATGGGAGTGATTGCTTTCCTTGATGGCCCCTTGATGGGGCCCAGGACAACAAGCAACCAAACAGATGTACAGAGCTTAGCACAGTGCCATACACAGTAAGTACTCAATAGAGGTTAGCCATTACTTTTGTTGTTTTTATCACAGAGAATTGCTGAAGGAAAAAGGTGTCCAGCACAATTAGGTGGTCAATAGGCAGTACCCATTCTTGACTCCTTTTAAAAAGTATCAGAATTTATGTAATAGGAGTGACCCAGCGGTATAAGACTAGTCATACAGTATGAGAAAAGAAGCATTAAAAACGGTCAGAAAACGTCTCATCAAGAGAAGGAAACAAAGAGTTTCTTGGTAAAGTCAATAAGCCTGTACTGGGGAAGTGGGCTAATGATGTTGACTCAAAGTAGAAATCCATTGTGGTATTAAAAAATACACCAGGTTAGAACATTAGATTTGGAGAATCAAAAGGACATAAAAACACTGCCAACAACCAGGAATCCAATTCACTCAATAGCAAAGACCACTGATGCGGGAAGACCTACTGGGGAAAATCAATGCAGTGAGAATTTTTCCTTGCATCCAGGTGTCAACAAGAAGTTGTGCCAAGCTCTCTTCAACACATTTGCTGTAAATCTCCTTTACCTCTTCAGGCTGATTCTCTTCATCTTGTCACAGATGATGTTGGACTTGTGAACTGAATGATTACTCGGCAGTGCAGTACAAATGTGACTGTGGAAGCCTTTAAAAGCCCCTTAGAATTTCTTTTCTCCTAATTTGGGGATGTACTGTGATGAAGGAATTATGTGACATAACCTGTTCTGATGTCAGTCAGTTCAATCAGCTCAGTCGCTCAGTCATGTCCAACTCTGCCACCCCATGGGCTGTAGCACACCAGGCTTCTCTGTCCATCACCAACTTCCAGAGCTTGCTCAAACCCATGTCCATTGAGTTGGTGATGCCATCCAGCCATCTCACCCTCTGTCATCCCCCTCTCCTCTTGCCCTCAGTCTTTCCCAGCATCAGGGGCTTTTCCAATGAGTCACTTCTTCCCATCAGGTGACCAAAGTACTGGAGCTTCAGTTTTAGCATCAGTCCTTCCAAAGAATATTCAGAACTGATTTCCTTTAGGATTGACTGGTTTGATCTCCTTGCAGTCCAAGGGAAAGGTCTCAAGAGTCTTCTCCAACACTACAGTTCAAAAGCATCCATTCTTCGACACTCAGCTTTCTTTATGGTTCAACTTTCACATCCATACTTGACTACTGGAAAAGCTCTGACTATGCTGACTTTTGTCGGTAAACTAATGTCTCTACTTTATAATATGTTGTCTATGTTGGTCATAGCTTTTCCTCCAAGGAGCAAGGGTTGTTTAATTTCATGGCCGCAGTCACCATCTGCAAAGATTTAGGAGCCCAAGAAAATAAAGTCTCTCACTATTTCCATTGTTTCCCCTTCTATCTGCCATGAAGTGATGAAACTGGATGCCATGATCTTGGTTTTTTAAACATTGAATTTTAAGCCAGCTTTTTCACTTCCTCTTTCACTTTCACCAAGAGACTCTTTAGTTCTTCACTTTCTGCCATAAGGGTAGTGTCATCTGCATATCTGAGGTTATTGATATTTCTCCCAGCAATCTTGATTCCAGCTTATGCTTCATCCAGCCCAGCATTTTGCATGATGTTCTCTGCATATAAGTTAAATAAACAGGATGACAATATACAGTCTTGATGTACTCCTTTCCCAATTTGGAACCAGTCTGTTGTTCCATGTCTGGTTCTAATTGCTGCTTCTTAATGCATACAGGTTTCTCAGGAGGCAGATGTGGTATTCTGATCTCTTTAAGACTTTTCCACAGTTTGTCATGATCCACACAGTCAAGAAGGAGAAGGAAATGGCAACCCACTCCAGTATTCTTGCCTGGAGAATCCCAGGGACAGAGGAGCCTAGTGGGCTGCCGTCTATGGGGTCGCACAGAGTCGGACACGACTGAAGCGACTTAGCAGCAGTAGCAGCAGCACACAATCAAAGGCTTTGCTGCAGTCAATAAGGCAGATGTTTTTCTGGAACTCTTTTGTTTTTTCTATGATCCAATGGATGTTGGCAATTTGATCTCTCGTTCCTCTGCCTTTTCTAAGTTCAGCTTGTACATCTGGAAGCTCTTGGTTCACATGCTGTTGAAGCCTGGCTTGGAGAATTTTGAGCATTACTTTACTAGCGTGTGAGATGAGTGCAATTGTGCGGTAGTTTGAACATTCTTTGGCATTGCCTTTCTTTGGGATTGGAATGAAAACTGACCTTTTCCAGTCCTGTGGACACTGCTGAGTTTTCCAAATTTGCTGGCATACTGAGTGCAGCACTTTCACAGCATCATCTTTTAGGATTTGAAATAGCTCAACTGGAATTCCATCACCTCCACTAGCTTTGTTTGTAGTGATGCTTCCTAAGGCCCACTTGACTTCACATTCCAGGAGGTCTGGCTCTAGGTGAGTGATCACACCATTG
This sequence comes from Capricornis sumatraensis, assembly GCF_032405125.1. Lineage (NCBI taxonomy): Eukaryota > Metazoa > Chordata > Mammalia > Artiodactyla > Bovidae > Capricornis > Capricornis sumatraensis. The sequence continues at coordinate 59,243,049 of NC_091071.1, read as the reverse complement.
TGATTATCTGGGTCGTGAAGATCTTTTTTGTCCAGTTCTTCTGTGTATTCTTGCCACCTCTGTTTCTGTTAGCTGTATATCATTTCTGTCCCTTATTGTGCCCATTTTTGCAAGAAATATTCCATTGGTGTCTCTAATTTTCTTGACGAGATCTCTAGTCTTTCCCATTCTATTGTTTTTCTCTATTTCTTTGCAGTGATCACTTAAGAAGGCTTTATCATCTCTTCTTGCTATTCTTTGGAACTCTCCATTCAAATGGGTATATCTTTCCCCTTCTTTGCCTTTCGCTTCTCTTCTTTTCAGCTATCTGTAAGGCCTCCTCAGACAACCATTTTGCATTTCTTTTTCTTGGAGATGGTCTTGAATAATGCCTCCTGTACAATGTCATGAGCCTCCATCAATTGTTGTTCAGGTACTCTGTTGATCAAATCTAATCCTTTGAGTCTGATGTAATCTATCTCAACTGATACACTCTTTTATTTCCAAATTATAACTCCTCAGTTGAACCTTCCTGTGGCGGATTTGCTTACAGTGAGCCCCTCTCAGTATCACTCCACTCCACCTATTTCTGAGAGTTACTCAGGGGTCTCGTGATCTCTAGCAGGATCCTTTTAGCTTTCTTCTGTTCTGCTCTCCCTCTCCATTCCGCCTCCTCTCTCTTGCTCTCTGTCCATCCCACTGTTGATTTTGCTGCTGGTTACACATACAATGTAGCCATTTTGGAAAACTGTCCTTTACTGACATCCTCCTCTTAGAACTGGGCAAGGTGCCTGTTTGGACCTTCCTCCAGCCACATCCTACCCCACGTTCTGCCACTAGGCCTACCTGCCCTTTTCTGGACTATGCTCTGGGTCCCAGAGACGCCAGAATATCCTGCCCAGAGTAACTTCAGGCTTCAATCTTGGGCCCTTTGTCCTGAAGCATGAACAGAGGATGGGCATACCTTACAGGCTCAAGGAACATTTGAGGGTGGCTGTTTGCTGTGGGAGTGCATTTGGAGATGGGCCTGGGATATCCACACATGGGTGAGTAAGACCCCACCTCATATGGGACAGAGCCATCACGGGAAGAGAAGGGGATGGGTTGTGGGCAGTAGCCAGAGGAGAGGGGAGAGAAGTCTAAATTTGAACTGGTCTTCCAGGTTGTTATGAAGAGAACGATAGACTTGGCAAGGTAGGAGGATAGGTCATATTCTAGACAATTAGGCAGCTTGACTCACAATGATTAACTATTCAGGTATGGGTATGCGACTCTCCTTTTTCATCCCGCCAGCTCCTAAGATACTGGGTCTGAGAGAGGTGATCCCACTGACACCTCCTTCTCTTACTCCAGGGAAGGCGCGGCTCTCACTAATTCTTCTCAGCACAACTGACACCAGTCAGTGACTTTAAGTTGGTCTCTGAAGACCTGCAGTCTCATGCAGAGTAACCAACAGCTATAATCAGCGCTGGTAACTTTTAGGACCCACAAACCCAGCTGGACTGCAGAGGCCTTGACCAGCTCCCCTAGCTTCTGGCTTCATGGAGACCAGTTCAACCCTACAACTAAGAATCCTTGAGCACTTCCAGACTCCAGCCTAAGTCCAACTATTGGGAGTCTTCCTTGTTTTTGTTTTAAGTGAAGTCAGACTTGTTTTACTGAAGCCAGGATGACAGTAATGCTAAATGTTTCCTTGAGATTAGACCCCACCTATCCATCCAACCCCCTCTTGTGTGTAATTTGACCACAAAAGCCTAGAAGAGATCATCACAATTTTTCCCTCTATTTCTCAATATCCAGATTTTTCTGTCTTAGCTAGCACATATCCGGGTTACCAACCTAGCAGTCCAGGCAGCAGAGCATAAACCCCAGGTCAATTTCCTGTCACAGCTTAATTCACACTGGGGGAAGAGGGTAGAGGAAGTATGAGACATGGAACTCCCACTGCCGTAGCCTTGCCTCAGCTACCAGAATCCTGTGAATAACTAGCTAGACAAAAAACACACAAACCTTCCAAGAATATGGTATTCTTGATTTTAAGGAGGTCTAAATAAAGACTGGGGGTGTGGGGGGGTAGAGTTTTGCTAAAAATCCCAATGATAGAATTGGGTTTATAGCATTATGGAATCCCCAAATACAAAATTATAAAATTAAATAGAGCTCAACATATCCACTGGAAATAGCAGCATTTGGGTTAGATTTTTATAGCCCACAGCTTTCTGAAAATATATCTGCATCTATATCTGCATCTGCAAGATTTAAAAGACTCACTGATGTCAATTCTCCCAGAACAAAGTAAAGTGCAAACTAGTTGATACCCCTCTTACTTGGCAATTTTCAAAATTGTTAGAATCAAATTTCTAAACTACTAAACAGATTAGTGTTTATTCCAAAACCAAATAATAATATCTGTCTTATCTATAGGATGGACTATTGTGAAGACTGGAGGAGTTAAAGGATGATGAGCTATTTGGTAACACCGTAGCACCTCTAAAACCATGGGGTATGAGTGGCTTGGTGGCATTACCATTAGCTACTCCACAAGCAATATTTATTGCGGTTCCAAAAGTAGATTACAAACCATAAAATGATAGTACTAAGGTTAGGTAATTCTCTTACATTTCCCTTCAAACCAAGGCTAGCTGTTTTGGTGAACACATTTGGATTTAGGTCAATGTCTTACCGAGTGTCTTCTTAATATAAGCTAGTATGATAGGTGCTGAAACTCAAACCACTTTCTCTTGGCTAAAAGCAGTACTTTCAACTGCTCAGCTGTGTTTATATCCACCCTGGAAAACCTGTAAGAGCTCCCCTAGGGCTGAAGACCAAGGATTTCTTTTGCTTTCTCCATTTTCCTCCTTAATCATTTTGCTTGACCATGAGAGAGAATGTTAAGATCTACCTTCGTCTAACAAGTGAATCATCACGTTTTGTTCTGTTAGCATGAACACTACGTGTAAGACACAATGATCACAGTGAAGACCAGATTCCAGAATCAGCAGACCTGCTTTTAAACTCTAAATGGTTGAATTATTTAACATGATCAAATCAGACTTTGATCATATGTCAAACTGGATTAAGAACAGTACCTACCTCACAGGAGTGCTGTGAGGATTAAGAGGATAAAGGATATAAAGCATTTAGACTAGTAGACTCAAATGTTAATAATTTAAAAATAATAATTACATTATTTCTGAACTAGGTGCTAAAGAGAATACACAGATTATAAATTGAGAGCCCTATTGTCAAGCACAGAATCCTTCCAAAGACAGTAAACTACTACACATCAAAAGTGTGGTTTACAGTAAGAGACTGGGTGAAACTGTTATCCAGAATCCTGTCTATGCAAAATGCATCTGAGAAATGGGAAGTGAAAAATGAATCAATTAGATATAATAGCTAAATCATGTATCAAAGTACATATATACCCTGCACAATAATGAGCACAAAATAAACCAAGAGTAGCTGGCAACAGATTACAATTGTAATATTCTGCAGTGGCAATCTTGATTTTCCTCACAGAGCTCTATTGATCTATTATTGACCTTCCATAGAGGGGGGTATATTTTCCATGTTTGTGGGCAGTGGGCAAAGCTATTCCAATTTGATCCTATTCTAGAAGTTATGCTTTAGAAGTTCATTTCTGAGGTCAGCATGGAGTATATAATGAAAGAAATACACAGATTTCAAAGCCACACAAGCAGAGTAGCCATTCCTGGACAATCACTAACTCACAACCCACGTCAGCAAGGAAGACTGTGGGAGAGCAAACTTCTTCTTGATAAGACAGCTTCTACAGTCTGACACCAATCAGTTATAGACTAACTCAGAAAATGTCCTGGAAAATAGAGACCCTGAGAGAAGAAAGAAACTTGAGTTGGTACACATAAAGAATTTAGAACAGTCCTGCAAATATGGTAGGTCTTTAAAGAAAGTTAGTTTATATTATTTTTTCCAGGAAAAGAACAACTTGAACACACAAAAGAGCATCAGCAGAATCTAGATAGTTTGAAAATGTATAAAACAACTTAGAAATTTAGACCTAAAAAGTATATAAGAATGTTTTGTTTAAAAAAATTAATTCCTTACTAAATAAGGGAACTCATAATCCTATTCAAGACCTTTTGCAGTTGCTCTCGTGTAAGTTAACTCTGTAGTAATCTACACACATAGTTATTTCTTAGTTTTAAATTTGTCATATTCATAGAGTTCCAATCTAAAGCTGTTCCAGGTATCATGACATCTGACAGTATCTGGATCTGCTACAACTGTTGGAGTTTTAGGGCCCACCCAGAGTAGGCAGATGAGACAGCATGCCGCCTCGTAAAGCCACCTTAAGATGTTTGTTGGGACATGCTTGTGGCATCAGTCATGCATTTCACTTGAGGATAAGACCTCCTAAGCCTTTCTGCAAAATCCATGGATGCTTCTTTTTCCTAATTCAATGATACACATGCATTGAATTTCATATCTCCACAAGGCCATGAATATAAGTCTGGCTGGCCATCCAGAGTAAGGTCAATCTTCCACTGATAAATGACAAATGTGTTAGGGGGAGCAATGAACACCTTCAAGCCCCTGGATTGAGACCTGTGCTTTAAGATCAGTGTAAGAGTGAAAAACAAATACAGTTGCTCATTAGGGAAAGTTTTATTTTTCTGATTTGGAATATATTATTCTTGGAGGAAAAAATTCTGCTTTCCTATTACCTATCACTTGAGTTACTTGAACTTTCAAAAGTTCTCAGATATATCCTCTGCTAGTGAACTGTGCAGACTTTGAGTGCAAGCCTCTGCTGGTACTTCGATCTGATGACTCACAGGCCAATCTGTGTGGCTTAAACACAATGGCAACCCATGCAGGTGGTTGCTGTGTGTCATATACTGTGCCTAATGTGTATATTATTTCTAATTCATCCCACATCCTGAAGCAGTTAAGGATGTCTGTGGGTAGAAATATGAATTATACTAGTGCTGCTCTTAGCCTGACCCATGGTGAACTTGAATGAATAAAATACTCCCTGAAGAGAAAATTGCTCCCTATAGAGGTAGGTGTATTTATTTCTTTCAAGGCAACAGGATACATTTAGCAACAAGGAAGACAGTTTATCAACTATATCCTGAGTAAGACCCTTTGGAGATTTGTTATATTTCAGGCTTAATATCCTGACTTCTAAAATCTGTCTCTTATAAACAGAGTAGGTCCAAAAGCTAAAACTGATCAAGAACACAAATTCTGTTCACAAACTCTTCCCAGTGAAGAAATAAAAAGGGATTTAATTTAGATTTTAGTAAGCAGTCTAGGATGATTTTTACATATGCTATAAGGCCATAAACTTGTACTTAATTTGCTCTGATAAAATTTAATTACTCAAACAAAGAGAGTTCTTCCCAATTAGATATGAAAAAATTAAAACACAGCAAATTAACAAAGGAAAGTAATCTCCAGATAATAAAGGCCAACAAAATTACATGTTGTACTTAAGGAGTGGTCTGAAAAAGGTACTAAAAACTAAACAAAGGAGCTTTAATGAGGCAATATTAGGAGGAAGTCAGCCAAAGAAAAGAATATTGTATTGAGACTCTGCTCAGTGCCTGAGACTTTAGAGGAAAATACAGGATAAAACTAGACTATTAGCAGAAACCCTGGGTCATCTACAATCACCCCATTAGTCACAGGTGAGGATGCTGAGGCCTCACATAGTAAAGTGACTTGTCCAAGGACACAGACATGACAATGTGGCAACTGAGGGCATATGTTGGTCCTCTCCTTCACTGTTAGGTAATATATACTATTGGGCTCTTTTTTCTTGGATGTGGAAAGAGGAAGTTTTTAATTGCACAAATATTTAAGATTATTATGTAGACTGCAGATAAAATAACTTACTAAACAAAATAGACCCCTTCTACAAATAATGTCACAATTGGTAATGTATGGGGGATATTCTCTATGTAATTCAACACCAGAAATTTTAGGAAACTTTCTTGGGTGAGAGTATCTAATATGTAAATAGAAAAACTATATAATATTTTGATCCAACTTCAACAATAAAATTATTTAAATATTTAAAAATATGTTGGGGGATCCAAGAAAATATATAATGGCAGACAAGCATATGAAAGGATACTCAACATCATTTTTCACTAGGTAATTAAAAATGAAACGGTAACAAGATTCTACTGCCAATGTATTAGAATGATTATAGATCCAAAAAACAATACTAATTGATATTGAAATCAATGAAAAAGGAGTTATCATTGATCACTGGTAGAAATACAAAATGGTTCAGTCATTTTGGAAGGCAAATTCTTACAGAGTTAAACAGTTTTACCATACGTTCCAGCAGTTAAGCTCCATGATATTAATTCAGTTGATCTGAAAATGTACATCCACCTAAAAATCCACATGCGACTATTAGAGAAGCTTTACACGTAATCACCCCAAACTGGAACCAATCAAAATATTCCTCAAAAGTTGAAGTAATATAAAAAAAAAAAAGAATACTTGCAAAGAGTACATGATAGAAAGCAGGGATGAGGAGAATAACCCCAGTAGAGACACCTGACGAAAACCATCTCAGCCAGTGACCCAGCCCAACATCAAGAGTGATTTCAGCAGACTACTATGTTGAGAGTATACACTCTTGATGTGATATGATGAAAATGGCACTTTATCTTGGTGGTCTTGCTCCCCACAATTATAAGCCCAGTCTACTCATGAGACAAACACCAGTCAAATCCTAGTTGAGGACATTCTACACAATATTTGACCAGTATTCCTCAAAACTGTCAAGGTCATCAAAACAAGGAAAGTCTGAGAAACTGTCACAGACAAGAGGAGCCTAAAGAAATAGAATGACTAATTAAAACATGGTATTTCAGATGGGACCTTAGAACAGAAAAAGGACATTAGGTAAAAACTAAAGAAATCTGAATAATGTATGGACTTTACTAGGTAATAATAATGTGTCTATATTGGTTCATTAATCGTAACAAATGTACCATATTAATGTTAGATGTTAATAATAGGGGAAACTGAATAATGGAGTATATGGGAACATTTTGTACTATTTTTGCAATTTTTCTTTAAAACCATTTTAAAACAAAGTATTTAAAAAATGAAGTGAACAGAGTTTCAGAATGGCGGTGAATTTCTAATGTTTTTAGGAGAAATAATGAGATAAGTGTTCCACAATGTTCACAATGACATTGATCATTGATCAATATCAATGATCACCTAGATCTTGCCAAAAGTTTTTAAGTAATTATTTTTAGACCTGAAAGTATAGGAATAGTTTCAATAGGAACATGCCACTGTTTTTCTTTTTAAATGGAATGAATTGGGAAACACTATTACTTTAATTTTAGAAGATATTTATATCATAAAAGCAACACTTTTATTACACACTTGAAATTTTTTCAGGTTTCTGCTTCACATTATTAACTAACTAGCTGGCTACCAGGGAGCAGATTAGGGCTTTTGAAAAACTTTTTTAAAATTTATTTTTTATGGAATTATAGTTGAATTATAATACTGTGTTAATTACCACTTAAAGCAGAAAATGCTAAATAGCATTTCTAAAATGCTAAATACTAGAGATAAGGTTTCTATCTTTAGTTTAGGGTTTTTCCACACTAAACTCTTTCGTGAAATGTATATATTTTCAATGCATTTAATTGTTCAGTCTCAACTCATCCAGTTTGCAAATTCTTCATTTCTTTTGCTTCTCTCCCCTTCACTCCCCTCTGCCAATCTCTTGTTGGATGAAAAAAAAATTTTTTACAGGATATAAAGTAAAAGTAGATAATATCAAAACTATTGTCCAAAATGTACCCTTTTGATTATCTGTAGATTTGACTTTTACATGATTTTTTGTCTCCTACTTAATGCAGTATCACTCAACCACATTATACATTTCCAGATGCCCAGAACTGAGAGGAACTGATCATCAGCAGAAAGCAGTCTTGGCAAGCACACTGTGCAAGGTCAGATGTCTCCTGTCCTGGGTTTCTTTTTGACTGAGTCACAGGCTTGCTCGTGGCCTTGGGTTTGTCAACATCCCCAAAGATCCATGTTAGCTGTGTGCTTAGAGCCGAGGCTGACTTCCAGTGTGACCTGGTCATCGGGTTGCTGTGTCCAATAAGGGATTTTATCACTTTAGAGGAGGATTAATCATCAATACCATTTCCTCCCACACCTGAGTCCTACTTAGAAGCCTTGGCCCCAAACACTCCGTTTATAAGCTCTTACAAAAGTGTGAGAATCAGCAGCAAAGCCTTGGGCTATTTAATGAATTTACAATGTGTTTGAGAGCAAGAGAAACAAAGAGGTTTTTACAAAAGCTGGCCCAATCTGTAACTGCAGTTCTGGTCAAATTCCAGCACATCTAAACTAGACGGCACACATACTAATTATCCTGTAGTTTCAATACCCTCACTCAACAAGGAACAGAGTTCCTACTGAGTGTACAAAAAACTAAATTATCTTTTACTTTCTGTTCTCTCTGTATTTACTACGCATATGCTATATGTCAGTCTTTTCAAATGCATTATTCTTCAAAAATTTGTGCTAGCCCATTCACATACCATTTTTTCAACACCTTCTAGACCACCAATCAGACTCCAATGCACTAGAAAGTTCGCTATAGTGTTTGTGTATTGAGAGAGCACAGTTTATTTCAAAAGTCAACATAAAGAAAGTCTTTTATTTTTGTTGAGAGAATTTCAGCCTTTTTGCTTAAAAGGTGGGGACAGTCACTAGGGTAAGGGACCCAGTCCCATCTAAAAGGAGAAACGTAACCTTCCAACTAAGACAGGAAAAATTGTGAGGAGGGCCTGACTTACTAGAGGCAGGTAGCCAATGGGGCTTGCCTGGAAGGCTGGCTGTGCTTTCCCTCTTTTGAGAGCCTGAGCTAAGAAAGGCAGAAAGTAGAATTCTTGTGGAAGTCACCACCATGCCACAATGGCATGGAGTCCGGGTACGCTGGAGGATTAGAGGTAAGATAGTGGAGTGAATGAGAAGTGTACCTGGTCGTGGTCACGGTGCTTCTGCTTCATGATTCTTTCCTTACCCTGCTGGACAGTTTTGTGTTGTTTGAGACGGGAAGCAAAATTTAGAAGAGTTAAAAAAAAATTGATACCTAGGGCTGCTGTAACAAAGCATCACAAATGAGGTGGCTTAGAACAAGGGAAGTTTACTGCCTCACGGTTCTGGAGACCAGATGTCTGAAACTGAAGTGTCAGCAGGACCATGTTCCCGCTATGGGGCTAGGGAATACTCTGTTGCAGCCCTTTCTCCTACCTCCGAGCAGTTCCTTAGCTTATGGCTGTATACCTCCAGTCTTCACATGCTATTCCATTGCATGCCTGTCTCTGAGGCCAACTGTCCTCTTTTTATAAGGGCACCAGTCATATTGAATTTTTGTAAAGATGCCAGTCATTTTAGGGCCCCAACCTACTCCAGAGTGACTTCATCTTCACTAATTACACCTGCAACATCTCTATCTCCAAATAAGGTCACGTTCTGAAATACTAGTGATCAGGACTCCAATGTATGAATTTGGGGAAAGAATACAATTAGATTCATAACAACATGGAACTTGGATATACAAAGATTTGGCAATTGTTATGAAGAGCTATTCTTGATGGGTCCTGTGCTGGAAGCCTCCCCTCTTTGATTTGTGAAATAATTAAACTGGTCTTCCAGCCTAGAACATGTTGAAATCATTAACAATGGCAAGGACTTGGACTGCATTCATTATAAATATTTTCAAAGGCAAACTGTCTTTTCAGAAATAAGTCATCTGTTGATCAAAATGCTCATCTTATTTCAGTGTGCCTGCTGTTTCTTTTAGCATATTTCCAGAATGCTTTCTCTATAATTCTCCATCCTAATTTCCCCTCTAACTTAGTCAAATCCTTGAGGAATGGTCAATGGAAAAGACTAGGCATATGGTAATTTTATAATCAATAAAGGTATTTATAATTAAATTGGTCCTTTTTTGATGCTTCTACCTCCACTGAATCCTTGTATTTTAAAAAACTTGAATAAAAATAATAATGTTAGTTGTATGATATAATGCAGAGTGTTTTAGAATTAATCTTGGATTGAATTAGAAGCCAAGAGCTGCTACTACATCTAATAAACTCCAAATCTCTGATTCTGTTAAAGTTTTAATAGTACCAAGTTATTTTTATTGAAAAATGAATCCATCAAAGATTTCCCCTAGTGATCATTCTTATTGTTAATTAACAATGGAATGTAGCACACAAAAAAGGAAAAGTAAGGGCTGGGGAAAGCATTCAGATGTTATTTTTTTTAATAGCACCTGAACAGGAAGTGAATAATGCTTTTTAATTTTTAAATTCTATACTTTACCTCACTGACAGAAGGGGTCTGAAAACCTTGATATTCTGCAGATCACATAACAGATGAAGTGATAATTCTAAGCCTTAGACAATTGGCATAGTTGAGGTTTTATGACAAGGTATTCTGGCAGAAGAGAGAAGACCCTAATTAGCAAAGTATCCTTGTTAACCTTGCAAGTATTCTCCTTTTGGATCCCGTGAAGTTTTTTAAATAGATGCATCAGTTGTTTAGATCACTTCAGTTCTATGACTTGATGTATTTCCAAAACTGCCTTCAAGGCCTTATTTATATTGCAAATAAGCCTAGCAGAGAAGAAATATAACTGCATTATGGAAAGTCTGTTGTTTGCAAACCTCTTCTATGCACTTTTCCTATAACAAACTATGATTGTCCCTCTGATGGCTAAGGATAAGAGGCTTATGGAAGCTTCCTGATGGGAGAGACTGACTGAGGGGGAAACTGGGTTTCGAAAGCCATGCTCAGTAAATCTTTAATCCAATTTCCTGTTGATGGGCAGGGCTGTGTTCCCTCCCTATTGTTGGACCTGAGGCCAAACTATGGTGGAGGTAATGAAGATAATGGCGACCTCCTTCAAAAGGTCCTGTGCACACTGCTGCAATAAGTGTCCCCGACCCTGCAGCAGGCCACCACTGACCCATGCCTCTGTCCAAGATGCCTGGACACTCATGGAAAAGTCTGAGTCAGTCTCTTGTGGGGTTACTGTTCCTTTCTCCTGGGTCCTGGTGCACACAAGGTTTTGTCTGTGCCCTCCAAGAGTCTGTTTCCCCAGTTCTGTGTAAGTTCTGGTTGCTCTATGGTGGGGTTAATGGTGACCTCCTCCAAGAGGGTTTATGCAGACCCAGGTCTGCTGCACCCAGAAATGGTATGGACATAACAGAAGCAGGAGATATTAAGAAGAGGTGGCAAGAATATACAGAAGAACTACACAAAAAAGATCTTCAGGACTCATATAATCATGATGGTGTGATCACTCACCTAGAGCCAGACATCCTGGAATGTAAAGTCAAGTGGGCCTTAGGAAGCATCACTATGAACAAAGCTAGTGGAGGTGATGGAATTCCAGTTGAGCTATTTCAAAACCTAAAGATGATGTTGTGAAAGTGCTGCCCTCAATATGCCATCAAATTTGGAAAACTGAGCAGTGGCCACAGGACTGGAAAAGGTCAGCTTTCATTCCAACCCCAAAGAAAGGCAATGCCAAAGAAATGTTCAAACTACTGCACAAATGCACTCATCTCACATGCTAGCAAAGTAAAGCTCAAAATCCTCTAAGCCAGACTTCAACAGTATGTGAACCGTGAAATTCCAGATGTCCAAGCTGGTTTTAGAAAAGGCAGAGGAACCAGACATGAAATTGCCAACATCCACTGGATTACCAAAAAAGCAAGAGAGTTCCAGAAAAACATCTACTTCTGCTCTATTGACTACTCAAAGCTTTCGACTGTGTGGATCACAACAAACTATGGAAAATTATTTAAGAGATCAGAATACCAGACCACCTGACCTGCCTCCTGAGAAATCTGTATGCAGGTCAAGAAGCAACAGTTAGAACTGGTCATGGAACAACAGACTGGTTCCAAATTGGGAAAGGAGTATGTCAAGGCTGTATACTGTCACCCTACTTATTTAACTTATATGCAGAGTACATCATGTGAAATGCCAGGCTGAATGAAGCACAAGTTGGAATCAAGATTGCTGGGAGAAATATCAATAATCTCAGATATGCAGATGACATGACCCTTATGGCAGAAAGTGAAGAAGAACTAAAGAGCCCTTGATGAAAGTGAAAGAGCAGAGGGGAAAAGTTGGCTTAAAACTCAACATTCAGAAAACTAAGATCATAGCATCTGGTCCCATCCCTTCCTGGCAAATAAATGGGAAAACAGTGGAAACAGTGAGAGACTTCATTTTTTTGGTCTCCAAAATCTCTGCAGATGGTGACTACAGACATGAAATTGAAAGACGCTTGTGCTTTGGAAGAAAACCTATGACCAATCTAGACAGCATATGATGGATGATAAAGAAAGCTGAGCAATGAAGAACTGATGCTTTTGAAATGTGGTGTTGGAGAAGGCTCTTGAGACTCCCTTGGACTGCAAGTAGATCCAACCAGCCAATCCTAAAGGAGATCATTTCTGAATGTTCATTGGAAGGACTGATGCTGAAGCTGAAACTCCAATTCTTTGGCCACCTGATGTGAAGAACTGACTCATTGGAAAAGACCCTGATGCTGGGAAAGATGGAAAGCAGGAAGAGAAGGGGATGGCAGAGGATTGGATGGCTGGATGGGTCACCAACTCTATGGACATGAGTTTGTGTAAGCTCCAGGATTTGGAGATAGACAGGGAAGCCTGGTGTGCTGCAGTCCATGCGGTTGCAAAGAGTCGGACATGACTGAGACTGAAATGAACTGATGATCACCCTTCCATATCCAGGGAAGTTTGATTCCAGGGTCCCCTAGGAACACAAACATCCATGGGTTTTCAAGTTTCTTATATAAAATGATGCAGCACAGTTGGCCCTCCAAATCTACAAATTCCATATCCAAGGATTCAACTAAGGGGTTGACTATACTTAGTATCTACGTTTTTTTTTTTTTTTATTTCAATGATACATACTAAAGCACTGTCCTTCAATGCCATACTTCCTTTTGGAGGTTCTGGATGTGGAGTAAGATGGTATCTAACCATGTTGGCATCACTGATTCAGTGGGTGAGTTTGAGCAAACTCTGGGAAATAGTGAAGGACAGGGAAGCCTGACGTGCTACAGTCCATGGGATTGCAAAGAATCGGACACAGACTTACTGACTGAACTATTTGTTCTCTAGGAGCCTGGCATTTCTGAAAACACTAAAACTTCACAGTCTAGAAACTATTACACGCACTTTTATTTTGCTTGTCCCTTTCCTAGTGTTTGCACAGTTGAGAAGCTAAGAGTTAAAAAAAAAAAGGAAGGATGACAATAAAGTACAGTAAGGCCTGGAGAGGGATGGTTAAGTGTGGCCTGATCCTGGCTGCCCAAAGTTTGCAGTGTCCTTGTGGAACCTAGTCAGTTCCCAGTCCAAGGGGAGTCTGGCATCTAGCTGTCTCTGATATAGACTTGAGGCATGGAGAGAAGAGGGCTTGAATTTGGCCAGGGTATTTGCCCAGAACATTTCCCTTACATTCTGAGATGAGATAAATGGAGCTTCAAGTCAACTTGAATCACAGTGGGTGTCAGAGAGAAAGCAAGGATTTGGTAGCTCTTAGGAGTTTCATTGTTACTATAAGGGAGGTGTTAAGCTCAGTGCCTTACTCTTGACAATCAGGACTCAGCCCTCTTCTCTCCTGTGGCCAACTTGCCCAAGGAGCTGCAAACCACTAAGTAACAGTTTGTCAAATATACCAATTTTCTTTCAGCTATTTGTTCTCTGCCTTTTTATTCTGTTCACGGGGTTTAGGTCAGGAGGAAAAGGGGGCAACAGTAGATAAGGTGGTTGGATGGCATCACTATCACTGATTCAGTGGGTGAGTTTGAGCAAACTCCAAGAGATAGTGAAGGACAGGGAAGTCTGACATGCTACAGTCCATGGGATTGCAAAGAATCAGACATGGACTTACTGACTGAACTATTTGTTCTCTAGGAGCCTGGCATTTCTGAAAACACTAAAACTTCACAATCTAGAAAACTATTACATGCACTTTTATTCTGCTTGTCCCTTCATTACAACCATAAGAAAGCAAGTATAGTTGGAGGGTTTTACCTCAATGGCATTTGCAGCATAGAGTCTATTGTGTAGTAAAAACAGAGACTATAGACAAATGAATGAAGTATCAAGAAAGAGAACAACAATATTGTTAGGTATTGGCCTTTCCTGAAGGTTTCCTCTGTATCAGACATTGAGTTAAGCATTGTACAGCTATTATTTTAGTTACCCCTTACAATAGCCCGAGGAGGTAGATTTGAGGGTTAAGTGTCTGTAAGGTCACATGGTTCTGTAGTGGTAAATGGGATTCAGACCTACGACTGTTTAATTACAAGTCAAGCTCATGAGAACTGTGCTAAATAAACTGCCTGTCATACTTCACCTGGAGAAAGCAATGGCACCCCACTCCAGTACTCTTGCCTGGAAAATCCCATGAATGGAGGAGCCTGGTAGGCTACAGTCCATGGGGTCGCTAAGAGTCAGACATGACTGAAGCAACTTAGCAGCAGCAGCAGCATACTTCACCTCCTTTCTTCAGTTTATGATGGAAATAGAAATACAGGAAGAAAATGAATGATTACAAACCATCAAGGCAATTAAAAAGTGGTTAGAATGTATGCACCTTCTGCTTATTAGCTGTAATTTGCTGTCTACTACACTTCTGGTTTATGACTGTTCACCATCATGGTTCATAAGTGTATAACTCTTAACACTAGTAAATCTAGCCTAGAGAATGCAGTTTTTGATGAATGAAAATATGTGAGAGAGAGACTTAGACTGGTTTCCTGGCTCAAGACTCTCCCTGAGATATGGAACCTCAAATACTTGGTCAGCTTCCCTCCTGTGCATTTCCAGACTAAAGCCCAAAGGACTCCTGTGCAGGATGGACTGGTTCATATTAGCATCTGTTCACTGGATGTAGGTTTGAGTGCTTATGATCTGCCCAATAGCACCCAAAACTGATTTTCTACCTTGAAGCCTAGAGTCCTGAAAATGGGAGTTGGTACTTAACTCAGGTCATGAACTGTGACCCAATCTGGTTATAAGGACAAAAATTTACATTAGGGGAACTGAATGTTATGCCATATAGGATTGATTAGCCACTACATTACAAGTGGAAAATGAAACGTGGACTCCCTGAGATTATTTGGAATTCTGCATTGCCTCAAAAGAGAAGGGCTTTGTATATGTGCTTTTTTGTTATTGTTGTTTAGTTGTTAAGTCATGTCCAACTCTTTTGGGACCCCATGGACTGTAGTCCGCCTGGTTCCTCTGTCCGTGGGATTTCCCAGGCAAGAATACAGGAGTGAGTTGCCATTTTCTTCTCCAAGGAATCCTTCCAACCCAGGGATTGAACCCAGGTCTCCTTCATTGCAGGTGGATTCTTTACCATCTAAAGCCACCAGGGGTGTTTTATTCTTTCTGACACAATGGTACAAATTGTCCTTTTTGGAAGTACAATTTGTACCACTGTATCAGAAAGAATAAAACACCCAGGAATAAACCTACATAAGGAGTGAAGTCAAGTGGGCCTTAGGAAGTACTACTATGACCAAAGCTAGTGGAGGTGATGGAATTCAAGCAATTTCTAATCCTAAAATATGACGCTGTTAAAGTGCTAAACTCAATATGCCAGCCAATTTGGGAAACTCAGCAGTGACCACATGACTGGAAAAGGTCAGTTTTCATTCTAAACCCAAAGAAGAGTAATGCCAAAGAATGTTCAAACTACCACACAATTGCACTCATTTCACATGCTAACAAGGCAATGCTCAAAAGCTTTCAACCTAGGCTTCAACAATATGTGAACTGAGAACTTCCAGATGTACAAGCTGGATTTAGAAAAGGCAGAGGAAACAGAGATTAAATTGCCAACATCTGCTTGATCATAGAAAAAGCAAGGGAATTCCACCACTCCCACCCCACAAAAAAATCTGCTTCATTGACTACGTTAAAGCATTTGGCTGTGTGGATCACAAAAAACTGGAAAATTCTGAAAGAGGTGGAAATACCAGACCACCTTAACTACCTCCTGAGAAACCTGTATGCAGGTCAAGAAGCAACAGTTAGAATCAGACATGGAACAATGGACTGGTTCAAAATTGGGAAATGAGTACTTAAGGGCTGTATTTTGTCACCCTGCTTATATAAGTTTCAGAGTACATCATGCAAAATGCTGGGGTGGATGAGGCTCAAGCTAGAATCAAGACTGCCAGGAGAAATATCAAAAACCTCAGATATGCAGATGACACCACCCTAATTGCAGAAAGAGAAGAGGAACTAAAGAGGCTCTTGATGAAGGTGAAAGAGGAGAGTGGGGAAAAAAAGCTGGCTTAAAACTCAACATTCAAAAACTAAGATCATGGCATCTGGTCCCAGCACTTCATGGCAAATAGATGGGGCAAATGTGGAAACAGTGACAGATTTCATTTTTCTTGGGCTCCAAAATCGCTGCAGCCACAAAATTAAAAGACACTTGCTCCTTGGAAGGAAAGCTATGATGAACCTAGACAGTGTATTAAAAAGCAGAGACATCACTTTCTTGACAAAGGTCTGAATAGTCAAAGCTATGGTTTTCCCAATAGTCATGTATGGATGCAAGCATCGGACCATAAAGAAGGCGGAGCACAAAAGGACTGATGCTTTTGAACCATAGTGCTAGAAAGGACTCTTCAGAGTCCCTTGAACTGCAAGGATATCAAGCCAGTCAATCCTAAAGGAAATCAGTCCTGATTTTGGAAGGACTGATGCTGAAACTGAAGCTCCAATACTTTGGCCACCTGACGCAAAGAGCTGACTCATTGGAAAAGACCCTGATGGTGGGAAAGATTGAAGGCAAGAGGAGAAGGGGGTGACAGAGAATGAGATGGTTGGATGGCATCACTGACTCAATGGACATGAGTTTAAACAAACTCATGGAGATAGTGAAGGACAGGGAAGCCTGGTGTGATGCAGTCCATGGGCTCGCAAATAGTTGGACATGACTTAGCAACTGAAAAACAGCAAGGAAGCAAAAGACCTGTATTCTGAAAGCTATAATATGCTGATGAAAGAAACTGAAGACTACATAAACAGATAGAAAGGTATGCCATGTTCTTGGATTGGAAGAATCAAGATTGTTAAAATGACCATGCTACCCAAGGCAATGTACAGATTTAATGCAATCACAATCAAATTACCAGTGGCATTTTTCAGAGAAATAGAACAATTTTTTAAAATTTGCATGTAAACACAAAAGATGCCAAATAGCCAGAACAATCTTGAGAAAGAAAGACAGAAAGAAAAGATTCATGCTCCCTGATTTCAGGCTATACCACAAAGCTACAGTAATCAAAACAGCATGGCACAAAAGCAGACATATAGATCAATGGAATGGGATAAAAAGCCCAGAAATAAACCCATGTACTTAAGGTTAATTAAGGTTTCCAAAGAATATGGCCATCGGGCACATGAAAAGATACTCAATATTGCTAATTATTATTTTTGCTGTTGTTCAGTCACTAAGTTGTGTCAGACTCTTTGTGATCCCATGGACTAGAGCATGCCAGGCTCTTCTGTCCTCCACTATCTCCTGGAGTTTGCTCAAAAATTCATGTCTGTTGAGACATTGATGCTATCTAACCATCTATCCTCTGCCACTTCCTTCTCCTTTGCCTTCAGTCTTTCCTAGCACCAGAATCTTTTCCAATGAGTTGGCTCTTTGCATCAGGTGGCCAAAGTATTGGAGCTTCAGGAATAGTCTTTCCAATGAATATTCAGGGTTGAAACTAATTATTAGAGAAATGCAAATCAAAACTGCAATGAGGTACCACCTCACACTTGTCAGAATGGCCATCAGTAAAAAGTCTACAAATAGTAAATGCTGGAGAGGGTGTGGAGGAAACGGAACTCTCCTACACTACTTTTAGGAATGTAATTTGGTACAGCTACTATGGAGCACAGTTTGGATGTTCCTTAAAAAATTAAAAATAGTGTTACCATATGATCCCGCAATCCCACTTCTGGGCATATATCCAGAGAAAACTCTAACTTGAAAAGATACATGCACACCAATGTTCACTGAAGCACTATTTACAATAGCCAAGACATGGAAGCAGCCTAAATGTCCATTGATAGATGAATGAAAACAGAAGATGTGGTATGCACACAGACACGCACACATACATACACACACACACACAATGGTATATTACTCAGCCACAAGAAAATATGAAATAATGCCATTTGCAGCAACATGAATGCACCTAGAGATTGTCATACTGAGTGAAGTAAGTCAGAGACAGACAAATATCATATGATATTTGTGGAATCTACATATACTTCCACTTATATGTGGAATCTAAAAAAAATATACAAATGAGTTTATTTACAAAACAGAAAGAGACCCACAGACATAGAGAACAAATTTATGGTTACCAAAGGGGAAATGGGAAAGGGATAAATTGGGAATTAGAGATTAATAGATACACACTAATGTATATGAAATAGATAAACAAGGACCTACTGTATAGCATAGGACTATATTCAGTACATTGTGATAATCTATAATGGAGAAGTATTTGAAAAAGAAAAATATATATCCATATATATATCCATCTGAATATATATGTGTGTGTATATATATATATATATATATATGGATCACTTTGCTAAAACATTGTAAATCAACTATACTTCAGCTTAAAAAATAATAAAAGAAGTACAATTTTATTAGATAACATAAACATATGATTTTAAAATACAGAATGAAAAACACAAATTATAGTTCCCTTATCCAAAGGATAAATACTGCAACAAGTCTATTACTATCCAATCTTTTTTCTAGTTTTACTAGAGAATGGTAGGTGTGTTCATGTGTTTTACATAAAAAATTAATATTTGCACCAAAAATAAATAATATTAATAAATAAATAATACTAACAGGGCTTCCTTTGTGGCTCAGTTGGTAAAGAATCCACCTGCAAAGCGGGAGACCTGGGTTCGATCCCTGGGTTGGGAAGATCCCTTGGAGAGGGAAAGGCTACCCAGTATTCTGGCCTAGAGAATTCCATGGACTGTATAGTCCATGGGGTTGCAAAGAGTCAGACATGACTGAGTGACTTTCACCAAACTTCACTTCATCCTCCTAATGAGATATGAATTTATGATAAAATTATGGACAGAGAAGCCTGGCAAGCTACAGTCTGTGAGGTGGCAAAAAGTTGGACATGACTGACCAACTAACACACTTATGCTCCTGAACCAGCCATAATCAAGAAGCCAGCTTCCAAAAAATAAATTTATGGTTCCCAGGGGAAGGATGGGGAGAAGGGATAGTTAGGGAGTTTGGGACAGCTGTGTGTACCTTGCTATATTTAAATTGGATAACCAACAAGGGCCAACTATATAGCACATGAGGCAGCCTGGATGGGAGGGGAGTTTGGGGGAGAATGGATACATGTATATGTATGGCTGAGTCCTTTCACTGTTCACCTGAAACTACCAGAACATTGTTAATTGGCTATACTTCAATATAGAATAAAAAGCTTTTTTTTTTTTTTTTAAAGGAAGAAGCATACCTCTAAGATTAATCAAGGATTACCCTGAAACTGCTGGAGCTGTAGTCTCTAGATGCAGGAAGAGAATTTTACTTTGCTTGTTTGCATTCCCAGCAAGGTGAAGAAAGGTTTAAATTTATTTCCTTTCTATGCTGATTTTGAATTGAGTTCTCTTTAAAAGAATAACATAATAAAATATACAATCTTTGTATCAAAAAAAGAGGAAGAAGAGGATTTTGTATTTTACCTTCCTTCCTATCAGTTTGGTTCAAAGCACAAAAAACAGACATCAAAAAATGTTTCAAGAGACATCTTCAGAATTTATCTTTGGAAAATTGTAGACTATACAATTTTACCTTCCCAACTCAATCTTATAGCTAATACTTTAAGTTTACATATTAATAACAATTTAACAATATTCACAAAGAAAATGAGTGTACATATTTTTAAACACTGCCTTTAACACATAATACTGGACAAGGTTTTTCTCCTAAATAAAACTCTCATTGTAATTATAAACATGATGGAATTAATTTATAAAATGCCTAAGATATGGCAGAAGATTTCACATGCCTTATCTATTTGGCAAGCCTAATAATTAGGTAATATTATTATCTATGCTTTGCAGATAAAAACAGCATCTATAGTGTAGCTGTAAATAACATATGTTGCTTCATCCAGCTTAAATGAGTATAATAATATAGTTTTGATCTGTATAATACATGCTCCTGTATAATACATGCTACTTATCTGTCCCAGAAATTATCTCTACAAGATATTTATCAAAAGTAATGACTAATTGTTAAGGAAGCCATGGTGATGTATGTGGTTATTTTCATGTTTGAGTTAATTTAAGGATAAATTAAATATTTATTTTTACAACACATCATGCAAAAAATATATACATATAAATATATATATTTACATATATTTAGATATCTATGTCTATCTGCATCTATAACAGAGACAGAGAAACAAAGATACTCCTCATAAAGTTCTGAATATAATGTCTGGTTCATAGTAAGAACTCTATAATGATCTTACTTTTTATTAGTATTTTTAGTTAAACTTAATATAACAGATCTTTATTGAGGAACTATTGGTTGTAAAACATTGTTCAAAGAAATGAGTAGATATTCACATGTATTAAACACCAACCTCTTTAACATACACTGCTCTTAACATACTTATTACAGAGGTAATTTCAAGCAAATTAGTCAAGTAATTCATTTCTTGATAATAGAACAGGGAGTTAAGACTGCCAAAATCAACACTGTGTTTCAGAGGCTTTCAGGTTCTCTGCAACAAAGGCTGAGTAAGTCATGACTCATAATTGGGAAACTTCTATTTGAGGGCTTTATTATCTTTCTGCTTATCTAGGGTGTGGGAAAGACTGGTAGCAGTGGGCAGTAGGCAGGGGAGGAGTTCCGTTCTGTTTCAGTGCCACGTGAGAAGCCCAAAGTCAAAGTTTGCCTGGAGTAGTATTTTCTTAATCAATAGTGCCTCCAAGGTGTGTATACAGGGGTCAGAAAATATATTTGGGACAATGGAACTGTGTTAGAATTTATGATCTAGGCCAGTGTCTGTGGTTGAGTTGGTCACACTTCATCACCCACCCAGGAGCAAACTAAACTGTATCTTGATCTTGCCACTCTGAATTGCTTGCTGCTTCAGTCTGTATGTTTTATCTATTTATTGTGGGTGGAGGGGTGTATGTTTTTAAGACTCAATTCTGAAGCTGCATATAATGTAGTTTAAAGGGAAGGGTTTTTTAATTGCCTGGAAGAAGTTTAAATTGTAGCTGTCATGTATTAGCTGTGTGGCCATCGTGTTAAGTGAAAGTGTTAGTCACTCAGTCATGTGTGACTCTGCAATCCCATGGACTATAGCCCATCAGACATCTCTGTCCATGTGATTCTCCAGACAAGAAAACTGGAATGGGGTTTCATTCCCTTCTCCAGGGGATCTTCCCAACCTAGGGATCAAACCTGGGTCTTCCGCACTGCAGGCTATTGTTTACTGTCTGAGCCACTGAGAAGCCATAAGTAATGCCTTAATATTTCTACACTATAATTTCCTATCTTTTAAAAGAGCAACATTATCTATCTGTAAATTTGTTGTGAAAAATAGGTTGCAAATGAAAATGAGCTATTACAACTGGCACATAGTTGGCTTTCAAAAAGAAAAAAATAAAGAATTTTTAAAAAAAACTTAGAAAGTTGGTGTTTTGCTAAATGCCCATAATTTTTAGGAAAACCACATAACAATTTATATTGCAAAGACATTTTGGAGAGTGAAAGTGTCATTAATAATTAGCCCAGGACAGCAAGCCAAATAAGGACTGTCCTAAGCAAATCTGAAAGTATACTCATTCGAGTTATAGTCATGTTACTTTGTTGATGGAATTCAAGGAAGGAGTCATAATTCCTTATGTATTGGTATTGATATCAATTTTGCAATCATTTAAATTTTTTATTATTGTGGCATGAAAGACCAAGGTTGTTCTCAGCCACTTCATAGTTATTTATCACTGAAGCAAGCACATAAAACATAGTCTGTGGTCAGTGGTAGAGTAGAGAAAGGAAACTGTATGACCCAGTTTTCTTCTTCCCCTGTTCTACCTACTTTTTCCAATGTGCAGAAGGAAATCAACGACTATTTCTTTCCCTAGCAACCCACTGCAATGCTTAGAACCCACAAGAATAGCATCCATCCTACACATCACAGAGGTGTCTCTGGGGTGAATGGGTTAAGAATAGGGAGGAGACTTTTCATAAGTTTTGTTTTGGAGTTCTATAATTTGAATTTGCTGTGATTTTGGAAGAATATCCTTTTTTCTATTGTTCTTTAACCCAAAATATGCTTTGATGATACACACTTGATGGCATTCAAGACACTGACTAAACCTGGAGGTTGTGGAATGTGGTTATACACCCTGCTATAAATTCCTAGTTGATAAGGAACAAATAATAGTCCTGCTATTCACCTAAGGAGAGATACTTTTTAAACTGAGGATAAAAAGGAAAGATGAGACAATTTTAATTGCTGTTACATTTAAATGCTTTATAAAATTCCAATTTTCAAATGTGAAAGACATGTTATATATATTATACGCATGAAAAGTCTGACAGTGCCTATTTTTTTACTTTGAAGACTAATTCTGAACTGTCTTAATGTTTGCTGTTAAATCTGGACTTTTCTAAGAAATCAAAGGCAGGCACTTTGAACCTTGATCCAAGAAATTGTCTAGGCGCTACCATGTGTATATTGGGAAAGAGATCCAGGAATTAACCTCAGACCTTCAATGACAAAGGGCTGAATGCTGCTTCACTGATAACTGGCAAGTTTCCTGCTCAAAAAGAAACATCTGGGCAGATTCTTTATTTATTCATAAGGATTTATTATGTTCTTAATAAGTGCCATGTTCAAGGCCAGATGTTGAGGATTCAAGCACTGTCACTGTCAGCTCAGGCTTAAAGCCAGTGAGACAGAAGCACTGCTATACATAATTATTATAAATTGAAACAAGTATTAATGATAGAGGGCTTCCCCAAATGGCTCAGCAGTAAAGAATCCACCTGCAATGCAGGAGACATGGGTTCGATCCCTGGGTTGGGAAGATCCCCTGGAAGAGGAAATGGCAACTCACTCCAGTATTCTTGCCTGAAAAATCCCACAAAGGAGCCTGGCAGGCTACAGCCCATGGGGTCAAAAGTCGGACACGACTAAGCACACAATAATGATACAGGAAACTCAAGGCACTATGGGAACCTATGGCAATCTAGAGGTCAGAGAAGACTTTCCAGTATACAGTTTAAGCTGAGTAGGGTGAGTAGGAGGAGAAGGCAATGGCACCCCACTCCCGTACTCTGGCCTGGAAAATCCCATGGATGGAGGAGCCTGGTAGGCTGCAGTCCATAGGGTTGCGAAGAGTTGGACACGACTTCACTTTCACTTTCACTTTTCACTTTCATGCATTGGAGAAGGAAATGGCAACCCACTCCAGTATTCTCGCCTAGAGAATCCCAGGGATGGGGGAGCCTGGTGGGCTGCCATCTATGGGGTCACACAGAGTTGGACACGACTCAAGCGACTTAGCAGCAGCAGCAGCAGCAGGGTGAGTAGGAAAGGCAATGGAAATGATGTCCAAGGTAAGAGGAACAATCTGTGAAGGACAGGAAGACAGAGCCTGGAGTCTGTGGAGTCATGGTCTGAAAATAGACTACTAATGCTAAATAAAGACAATTAGTCAATATTATGGAGGCCTTGTAAATCATATTAGGAATTCAGACTTTTTCCAGTAGGTAGCTAGGAAGCCATTGAGAGGTTTTATGCAGAAGGTTTGCATGATCTGGTATGTATTTTATAGAGATAATTCTGGCTACAGGAGACCAGTTAAGGAATGATATAATGGTCAAGATTAAAATTAATAGTAATGTCTACAAAGATATTGTTGGTGGACATGGAGAAATTTAGGAATGAGTATTAATTGTTGTTTGGTCACTAAGTCACGTCTGACTCTGCAGCCCCAAGGACTGTAGCCCGCCAAGTTCCTCTGTCGATGGGATTTCCCAGGTAGGAAACCTGGAGTGGGTTGCCGTTTCCTTCTCTGAGTATTAATAGGACATGGTAATTAACAGGATATCAAGAATAAAGTAAAAGATGCATAGGTTTTTGGCTTAGGAAACTGAGTGGATGATGACACCCTTAAGTAGTATGGGGACTATTTAAGTAGAAAAAGGGGATTTGCAGTGTTCCATTTTGGACAAGCTGAGTTTGAAATACCCTTGATATACTCAAGTAGAGATGTCAAATAAAAAGTTGATTGCATAAATCAGGAGCTCAGGAGAGAGCATGGTGAACCATATTTAGAGATATTTGGTTCATTAGCATGTAAGTGGTCCTTGAAGCCCAGGGATGAGGCACACTAAAGAAATTGGCTAGAATGACAGAAGATAGGGGTCAAGGATAGAGTCCTAAGAAACATCATCTTGTGAAGGTTGCCAGAGGGATTTCTCTGGCGAGAAAATGAGGTTTCAACAGACTTCAGGAAATGGGCAGCATGTGACCACAATCTAACTCACGATGATAAGATAAAATGTCTGATATGATGCTCTGGGTTAGAGTGTCAGTTGATATCTAAATATGGTTTTCAAGCCAGATTCCAACTCAAGAAAAACACCTCTTGAGCTTCTCTGGATGTGAAGAGTGCTCTCAGCCTGACTATCTCACTAATGTTATTACAGTTTCTTTCCTTTTCCTTCCCTTCTTTGGTAATGCACTATCCAAGACATGCTTCCCTGGTAACGTGCCAGGCATGAGCAACTTGAAGACCGCCCTCACTTTATTCTTAGATAATATTCTCACTCATATTATAGAAAGAGGAAGTTTTATTATGGGGTAGATGGAAAATAAAGTATCTGCTTACTCCAGCCATAAGCTATAATTAGAAAGGCCAGAAATACCCTAAGTAGTAACTGAACACTCATTTTTCTAACGAATCTCATAAAACTTAATTCAGGAATGCAAAGATCCTGATAAAGATTTATAAAGGTATACCAACAATGAAATAGATGCTCTTGTTTTCTTCTCTGTGTTTCCAGTCTGCATCACATCTACTTACACATGCTGTCTTTTCGTTTTAAGAGAGAAACGTTAGAATCATGACATAGTAAATCCAAAAGTCTCTCAAAGAGAGCCTCTAACCCAAGCCCTCTCTCCCCACCACCCACTTTATAGATGAGTAAAGTGAGGTGCAGGATGAGAGCACTAAGAACTTACAATCGCATATTGCTATTTATTTAAATAAGTGTTTACATTCAAGAGAATATCAATTGATTATACTGGTGAAGATCCCAGACTCTGGGAATTGACTGGGTTTGAATCCAGTTCTGCACAAGTCTTGGGGAAATTGACTTAGCCTCTCGTTTCCTTAGCTTCTTAATTATAGTATCTACTATATATCTATAGTATATCATGGGTGTTGGTAAATTCTCCATAGGTTTCTCATGTTTCTGCCTGTTGTTTCAGGCAGAAATGCTAACTACTTTTGTTCTGAATACTTTCTGCAAGCTGTTTATGTGGATCATAGCCTTCCAACAGAGATAGCATCTGCCTCCAGAGCAAAGGACAGGTTTGCTCACTGCCCAGCAAATAAAGCTAATGTCTCCCTGCGGAGCAATGGTGAGTTATGCTTACTCTTCAGGATAAAGATTTGGGTTTCCTAATCTCAGGATTCCTCTCCTTTAACACAACCTATGGCATGTGTTGACATTACCTGGCCCTCAAAGAACTCCAAAGAAGGACCTCGGTCTCTGACCAAGGAGTCTCATCTTTTGCAAACAACAATGCAATTGTGGCAGGCACATTCATTAGCTTCTAAGTAGGGTAAAACCTCAGACCCTTCTTAACAACAGTGAGAAGTTGTAAAGAAGTTGTATAAGTGAATAAAGCGAAGAGCTTAATAGAGTATCTGGCACATGAAGACTAAAAACTGAGTAAATGTTAGTTGTTAATGTTATTTTATAAATATATTTGCCAAATGTATTTGTTGGTTTTTTTCCCCTCTTTTTTAGCCAAGCCATGTGGCATGTAGGATCTGTTTTCCAACCAGGGATCGAACTCATGCTTCCTGCATTGGAAGCATGCCGTCTTAACCACTGCACCACCAGGGAAGTCCCAAATGCATGTGGTTTATTAGTGGCAAACTCAGGACTAGAATCTAGAGCTATAAAAACTCAGTCTAATGTTCTTTTCACCTCTCCTTTCTACCAATATTATATATTTTTTTGCATATTTAACTTACAAATAATGTTAAAAAATAATATAATCTAAGAGAAATAACTGGAATTTTATACCAACTTGTTTGGTGAATACATTAAAAGCATTGTGAGAAGGCAATAAAGCTGGTGGTTTCCATATCCATATATACGGCATTAAAGTGTTATTTTAGAAGAGTGGCCTAAATCATGGCAAGCTCTAACACAGAGAAAAAAATAATTTGCTCAGAAATACATTATGAGCAAAACATTATAAAGTTTGAAAACTACCCAATAATGATCAACATTGTAGTATGTCTACTTTAATTCCTGAAAATCCACTACTGTTTTTTTTAAAAAGCTCAAAGTAAATTTCTATAATGTGTATGTCACAGAATCTTTGAAACAATGGTTCTCTAGTGCTGATGGTCAGATTTTGAAACATTTCCCTAAGACATTTTCTAAAAGCATAGTTTAAGATTTGGTACCTGTGCTACCACAGGAATAAAAGCAACTAATATTAATCAAATAGCTGCTTTTTAGCTGACTCACACTTAGTGTTTTGCGTGTTTTCATTTACTTAATCTTTACAACAATCCTGTGTGGTACAAATTATTAGCAACTCAGTTTACTGATGAGAAAATGATGCATTGAGAAGTTATCCAAGTTTACACACACTAAACTAACAGATTCAAGATCTAATAGACTCAAGTGAACTAGAGTCTGATGACCAGCAAACCCTGCTTCATTAAATTCTAGTTCCACTGCCATAGATCTACAGTTGGATTTACTAAGTATGTGAATATGGTAAGATGAAACACTGAAATAAAGAAACTAGACTTTTTACTCCAACAATAAAACTGTTCAGTAGTGTTCATGATAGACCAACAATTGCAAATCACAAATCAGTCCTACTCCTTTAAAAAGCTATTCGTGGACAGCCTGGTCCTAACTATGCTCTTGGATGCAATGTGAAGCTTTTCGAATAAATACAATTCTCGCATTCAATATTAAAATAAATACAATTTTATAAATCAACCAGTCTTCTTCCAGAGATCCTTGAAGATTATAATTTTACTATAAATCAAATACAACATTAAAAAATCATCTTTTACAAATTTATTTCCCTCACTCTCTCCCTGCTTCACTACTCACACACCTGAACATCATTTCCAGTTGTGAAAAGGTTAAGATCAGTATGTAGTTCTATTAATGTTTGAGTTACAACGCTTCCCAAAAAATTCAAAGTTTTCTCCAGCATTGTCAATTCATTTTTAGTTACTTCTCTTTCTGATCCGCTCAATTCATGAGTTCTTTAAAACACCTTTTTCCCCTATGTGTCTTGTACATTATTTCCAGAGTTCTGTTCTTTTTCCTTAAGTCAGTCAAACATAGCAGTTCCATTTTTTTTTAAAGAAATAAGATTTCACCTGTTCTGTTTTCTACAGAGCACTTTATACTTCTGAAAAGCAGCACAGTCTTCTCTATTCTGATCAACACTTGCTGTAACAGCTACCCCTGAAGCAAAAGGAGCTAGTATAGACAACACACTAAACGCTTAAAGTGGGGACTAATTCTAGCCAGATGCTCAGCTGGAATATTTGGCTAGCTACTTTATGTAATTTTAGTTAACTTTTATGTAATTTTAGGGATTTCAAAACCTCTGTATGTCTCCAGATCTTTTGAACACTGATTTGCCATGATCCTTGTTCAGCACAGCATAGAGAAGCAGGGCCTTGTCTTTGGTTGGCTGTTGGTAAAACCTCATAATTATGGTTTCAACTTGGGCTCTGAGGACAGGGTATTTTGCCATGTAGCAAGGAGAGAGCATATCAGAGATGAAATGTCTAGAGCATCCACACACAGGACGGCATCCTGCTATGGAGGTCCAGAGCGCTGCAGGGTATGGGAACTTGGGAGATTTGTTTCCCTATGTGTCCATCACTGGGACAAGCACTGAGGGGATAATAAAAATGATAAGATGTAGACTCTGCCTTAAAACACTTTTCATCTAGAGGGGAGATTAAGTCCACACAAGTGAAGTAGAACATTGTGTACAGTTACTATATTATGTTGTATAGACACGACTGTTAGTGCTCAAAGATGGGACACATTAAATACTTTAAGATTATTAACTGCATTCTCTAGAGATGATAAGGATGAATTAAAGAGAGTGAAGAGTAAAGAGAGTGGTCACAGAAGGAAATAGCAAAGTACTGGCAGTACACTCCACTGATAGAGGCGTTGTGCAGAAGCAGTTCTGAAAAAAACAGGCAAAAATATTTTCCACACAAAGTGGCTCTGAGTTGGGGACATCTTAGAAGGGAGACTTGGAATCCATGTGTAGTCATGACTCATACATACTCTGTCATTCAATTTCTACATTTGGAAAGGCAAATTAAATGGAATTTGCTTATTTCTCTCTTAATTTACAATGTGTTTGACTCCAGTCAATTATAGTGGGTATTATCTAAAAGTATATATTAAGTGCCAGTGTTAGCATAGCATTAATGACTGAATTAATAGAAACCCATCAACACTGTTCTTGCCCTGTGGATCATCACACTATTAAATTGTAATCAAAGGAAACACTGATAATGGGAATAACATCAGCACATTTGTTATAACTGAAAAGGAGTGGCTGAAACACTTATGTTTTCAGTGACTTTTTCTTTGTCTTTTGCCCTTCTCAAAGTTTTTATCTCTTCTCAAACTTCCTGAGCAAATCTTGGCAGAGAGTTTAGCAAGCTATATCTAAGAGGTGGTAACAGAGTGGCATTTAGGGATGTGGGAAATCTTGAGTTTGGCCTACTGGAATCCTGAAAAGATACTACTTTAAGGAGGAAAGGCCAACTCTATTCTTGGAAACATTTCACAGATAAATGCCAATGGCATTTATGTTACAAAAGAGCCAGATTATTCAATATGGACTAACTCAATTGGTTAGAGGGAATATTTCAAAAGAATAAAAACTAAAGGATTCAGGGAATTTTGACCTTTTGCTCTCTCTGAGAAGTTACTGCCAACAATGCCATGTAGATGAATCTACTCTTAATTTTTTAAAAAAATTAGCCTCATAGCATGAACTGAAAAAGTTTAAGAACCAAAGCCACTCCTCTCAACTGGGACTTTTTGTTTTGTGGTTTAATGTAGAATTTTGGATTACCTCTGGATTCACTGTAATGAAGAATTATCTGCTGTACTGACATCTACAAGAACAAACTTGATTTGGAAATAACTTACTGGCTTATAGGGAGTCATCTACAACTATAACTTTGGAGGTAAATAAGGCATGATGTTATTGCTTGTTTTGTTATCCTTTTTTTTTTTTTAATGAAAACTTACGTTGAATAAGAACTCCTTTATTATGAAGGCTTTGGTATTAATATAATTGACTGGGACTTGGAATTTTATGAAAACACTCTTTTACCTACTCTTGCTTTGAATATGTGTATTCATTTAATGCTTAGTTGAGAATTTAGGATCTTGTTCACTATTGTTCTTTAGGGTGCTTTGAAGAAAATTTTATTGTATGAATCCATGAAAGGTATTAACATCTAATATCTTGGCTGTTTTATGAATACTTATGTTTTACGAATATGCAAGGCTGTTTGAAGTTTATTTTTTCCATTTTATTATCTTAAGTAGAGATTTCTCTGCTGAAAAGTATAAAGCTACACTTTATTGGAGAAACATATCAAGGGAGAAGATGTCCCAATGATTCAGTAGGTATTTTCTCTAGACATTAAAGAGATGATGTATTAGACAGTTCCTGGAACATGGCTAGAGCTTGACATATTATTTTTGGTTGATGACATGGTTGCCCTTCACAGTCAGAGGTGAACACAGGATGTGAAAAGTAAACAAAGTCTGAAAGAGCAGCTTGTGCTGTAGCATTTAATATTCTTTCTCTGTCAGCACTGACCCAGCTTGTTTTTCTAAGGGCCTACAGTGTGGTGAAGCATCAGGAGGGAATAATGGACTGTCTGAGCATGGGAAAACAGAAAAGAAAGATGAGATCTGAAGTGGAAGTGAGGCTCAGAATTGGAAGCCAAAGTGTACTTTTTCAGTTAACTACTTGGGGAAAGTCACATAATCTATGAGACCAAAAAAAAAAAAAAAGATATAAGGAAAGAAGAACTGGAACCTAGATAAAAGGATCCAAATTGTATACACCATTGGCTTCTCCAATATCAGTTCTGTGTTCCTAGATCATGGCTGGGAACAGGGTCCTGAGGGCATCCGACCATTATGTTCTCACCCTGAATAACTGGGTCACATGGAGTGACCATATCCTGACACCTTGTTTCCCTAAACTTTTTGCTCTATGGTACGGTGGAGGGGCCATTTCTGTGGTAAGGTTAGCTCTCTTAGGATTACTATAAATTGCTAATTATCATTGTAAACTGCATCAAAACCTAATAAAGAATTCCTTTGGGCAGAGCTTCCAGAAACCATACTCTAATGTCAGCCTCAAAAGTAATGGCATATGTGAAATACTAGATAAGAGTCTATATGTGTCTCAGTGGTCTCTTTTAGTAAATACATCAATCTCTACTGATGCCCTGCTATTAATACTAAATGAGATCAACCACGCATGACACTTTGAGAGGAATAAGGCATATATTCTGTATTTGAGCTGGATCATTTATTTTATGATAAGCATAGAAAGAGCCTCAGACAAGGCACTTATGTGAAGCATATTCCACGAGAAAAGTAAATCTTGAGGCTTGGTGCCTACATTTATTCGTGGGAGATGCAGGAGAGGGGGAGGAGGAGTGCAGGAAATGGGAACAGGACTAAACGAAATAAAATAGTAGCAAAACAGATCAAGGATTCTTCTTTTGTGAGCCTCTTAAATATTACCTTGGATTGTACTTCTGTTTTCTACGTTAAAATAAAATGGATCTTTAAGGGGACATTTCTTCCTTAACGACTTAGATATTTATATCAATGTCTCATCTCCCTTATTTGCTTACAAACTCCTTGAGGCTAGATGCCATGT
The DNA here is from genome assembly GCF_032405125.1 of Capricornis sumatraensis. Taxonomy (NCBI): domain Eukaryota; kingdom Metazoa; phylum Chordata; class Mammalia; order Artiodactyla; family Bovidae; genus Capricornis; species Capricornis sumatraensis. The sequence continues at coordinate 59,211,695 of NC_091071.1, read as the reverse complement.
CTATATTTCTATCTGTGTAATACATAGCATAGAGCTTTGCATACACAGACCAAAAAAATTTAGTGAGTAAATACTATCTGTTGACTTTCCGGCTGTTATATGGAGATGAAGCTCTGTCCACATGTTATCAATGACAGCTGCAGCAGCAGATAGTAAGAGACTGGACAAGCAGTGCAGAGGGGTATGGCTTCCATTTCCAAAGAACTGCTTTGAAAGACAAAAAAATTAGTAACTGCCTAAAAATGCATTATTTATATCTGGCCAACCAAGTTTCTGTGAATTTAAAAAAAAATCATTGACAAAGTATATACACTTCAATGAGGGAGCCTAAGTTTCATCATCTGCAGGACACAGATGCCAGTTTTTAAATATTTTTAAAAATACTGTCTGTGATGTAATTATGGATATAAAATTATATCTCCTAGCTCAAAGAGAACTGTTGAAAGAACAGCAGCTGCTTTGTTTGTTGAGAATGTCAGTATCATTATTTTTATGGGATGCTTCAGAGAAACACTAATTTGTGAAAGAAAAGCATGCCAGAAGGCAAATTTGACAGTTTAAATTCTCACACTTAACGTGTTTGGAGGATCATAATTAATTGAAAGATAATGAAAAGCTGAATACAGCTTTGTATAACTTCTTCATGGAGCCAGTGAAGTGATTCAGAATTAAGTTTTCAAAATCTGAAAGAAGAAAGAGTGCTATGCTTTAGACAGAAAAACATGAGGTGGCTGAGAGATTATGAAATGCTGATGGGCATCCCAACAGCATTCTAATACAGTTTCAACTGGATCGTGACTGTAAGAATAAGCAAAATCCCTTCCCACACTGATAAACACATACTTGTATATGACATTCCATTTTTGAGGCAGACTTAAATAGTATGCTAGTTTATTATTGTCTGGAAAGTGAAGCCAATGAAAAACTGCCAATTTGGCCCTTTCAAGGAAATCAAAACCTAATCTTGTCTCAAAGTCAATCATTTTTGCTAGGTTTAATAATGAAACCAATTTGTGGGCAACCTTAAGAAATGGAATCTTAAGAAATGGAAAACTCTGGAGGAGTTTCAAGAACAAAGTGTAGCTCCAATTAAAATCTAAGAAGAACCATGAACTTCAGAACCTAGATTCCATAGTGCATACATGCTAAGTTGCTTTAGTCATGTTCGACTCTTTGTGGCCTATGGACTGAAGCCTGCCAGGCCCCTCTGTTCATGGGATTCTCCAGGCAAGAACACTGGAGTGGGTTGCCATTTCCTCCTCCAGAGGATCTTCCTTACCCAGGAATCCAACCTGCGTCTTTTATGTCTGCCTGCCTATACACGCCTACCTGGCAAAAAGAAGATGATGGAAAATTGTGAATGAGTAAGTTCAGTGAACGGCAACCCACTTCAGTACTCTTGCCTGGAAAATCCCATGGACCAAGGAGCCTGGTAGGCTACAGTCCACGGGGTCGCAAAGAGTCGGACATGACTGAGCAACTTAAAGAAAGAAGAATTCAGTGAATGAGTAAGTAAATGAAGAGAGATACTTCCCCAACCTTCATGGAGATCAATTATTTTTTATGAAAACAATTTTATATAGTCAATCTAGGTGTAGAATGTAATTTATATTAACTTTCTATTTTCTAATATAGTCTGGGAATTAATTCATCCAGTATGGATAACATTTTGAAACAAAATACCATTTTGAGTTTTAAATAATCAATTTTAAATGGGATTTTATAAATATTAGTAATTGTAATAACTGTCACTTTAGTACTCTGCCATGCCTTGTATATGTATCATCTCTTTTGTGCTTACAAAGAACCAACAAGGTTAGTTTTAGCAACCCATTTTCTAAAGGGAACAATGGCTCAGAATGTTAAATCACATGCTCTAAACTACCCAACTAGTAAAAGGCAGAACCAGGAATCACAATCAGTCTGATTCTAAGGCATACCATCTTAATCTCTAAATTTTCTTATGAACAGCTAATGAACATTGTAAACTTTGAGACACAAACCCCTTTCAGAATATAGATCCCTTCCTGAGACTAAATATGCATGTGTACATTGACAGGTAACGTCTAGAACATGGAGACATACCTGGGGCAACCCCATCCCCATATAAATGCTAGACTTAGGTCAGAAAATTTATGAAATACTATAGAAAATTAGGAAGAAATATGAAAATTGCAATAGAAAGTTCTATCACATATATAAACAAATATTAAAAGAAAAAAGGGGTACTGAATTTTTGAAAGTAATCATATATTCTATGATAAGAAGTATGGTGTCCAGTGCAACAAAATTTCAAATATAGTATCTATCATTAAATGTTAGCAAAATTATATTGCAAACATTTTTCTTCCCTTTGATCTTCTCCCCTCCTCTTCCCATCTCACTGTATTCATCCCTCCCCCTCATCTCCTCCCCTCAGTACCATGAGTACTTATTTAGTGACTGGCACATTATGTCCTGTTTTGGGTGTTTGTGATATACCAGGAAAAACAAAACAAAACACAGAACACCAGGATGAAACAAAAATCACTGTCTTCCAGGAGCTTATATTCAAGTGGGAGGACACAGATGATATAAATGACCTAATAGAAAGTGATAAATGCTATATTAAAAAGTACTGCAAGTTTGGAGGTATGGGAATGACAGAGACAAGTAGTTATTTTAAAGGGGATGGTCAGGATAGCCCTCATTGAGAAAAGCATATTTAAGCAAAGCTTTAAAGGAGGCGAAGGAGTTAACCAGGTGACTTTCAGTGGAGACTGTTGTAGCCAGAGGGTCAGTCAGTGGATAGGCACAAGGCAGGAGTATGTCTGATGAGCTGAAAGCAAGGAAGGAGGCTGTGTGGCTGAATGGAATGAGTGAGGGGCTAGAACCAAGAGATGAGGTCAGAGAGGTAATGGACGCCAAAAGACACAGAATGCATGCAGAAACAAGAGCCTCATATATGCTGTCTACAAGACAGCCACCTCAGACCTTGGGACACCCACAGACTGAAAGAGAGGGGATGGAAAATGGTATTCCTTGCAAATGGAAATCAAATGAAAGCTAAAGTAGCAACACTCATATCAGATAAAAATAGACCTTAGAAATAAGGACTATTACAAGAGACAAGGAAGGATACTACATAATGATCAAGGGAGCAATCCATGAAGAAGATATAACAATTTAGAATATTTATGTAACCAACATAGCAGCACCTCAATAGATAAAGCAAGTGCTAATAGCCATGGAAGCAGAAATAAACAGTAACACAATAATAGTGGGGGACTTTGATACCCTACTTATACCAATGGACAGATCATCTAGAGAGAAAATTAATAAAGAAACATAAGCTTTAACATGACACAACAAACCAGATAAACTTAACAGACATTCATAGGACATTCCATCTGAAAATAGCAGAATACACTTTTCAAGTGAACAAGAACATTCTCCAGGACAGATCACATCTTGAGTCACAAATCAAGCTTTGGCAAATTTAATAAATTTGGCATTGAATCAAGCATCTTTTCCAACCACAACACTATGAGATTAGGAATCAATTACAGAGAAAAAAAAAAAAAACCTGTAAAAATCATGAATAAAAAAATACACTACTAAATAATCAAGAGATCACTGAAGAAATCAAAGAGGAAAAAAAAATACAGAAACAAATGACAATAAAAACACAGTGACCCCAAACCTATGGGATGCAACAAAAGCAGTTCTAAGCGGGATGTTTACAGCAATACAATCCTAACTCAAGAAACAAGGAGGGGATATATGTATACATAAATCTGATTCATGTTAGAAACTAACACAGCATTGTAAAGCAACTATCAGTTCATTTCAGTTGCTCAGTTGTGTCCGACTCTTTGCGACCCCATGAATCGCAGCACACCAGGCCTCCCTGTCCATCACCAACTCTCGGAGTTCACTCAGACTCACGTCCATCGAGTCCGTGATGCCATCCAGCCATCTCATCCTCTGTCATCCCCTTCTCCTCCTGCCCCCAATCCCTCCCAGCATCAGAGTCTTTTCCAATGATTCAACTCTTCGCGTGAGGTGGCCAAAATACTGGAGTTTCAGCTTTAGTATAATTCCTTCCAAAGAAATCCCAGGGCTGATCTCCTTCAGAATGGACTGATGGGATCTCCTTGCAGTCCAAGGGACTCTCAAGAGTCTTCTCCAACACCACAGTTCAAAAGCATCAATTCTTTGGCGCTCAGCCTTCTTCACAGTCCAACTCTCACATCCATACATGACCACAGGAAAAACCACAGCCTTGACTAGATGGACCTTAGTCGGCAAAGTAATGTCTCTTCTTTTGATTATGCTATCCAGGTTGGTCATAACTTTTCTTCCAAGCAGTAAGTGTCCTTTAATTTCATGGCTGCAGTCACCATCTGCAGTGATTTTTGGATCCCAAAAAAATCAAGTCAGCCACTGTTTCCCCATCTATTTCCCATGAAGTGATGGGACTGGATGCCATGATCTTCGTTTTCTGAATGTTGAGCTAAAACAGACAGCTATCTCTTGGAGGAATTAAAATGAGAAAAACCTTATACTACCTTGCCTTAGTCCATTTCCCATACTCTTCACTTCTTGATGTAGATACAGGTTTATGGTTGGTCTCATAATTCCTTTTTGCCTGAGGAACTTCCTGGATTTTGTATATATTTTGAAGGTAGAGTCACTGAGACTTCTAGACATATTAGATGTACCCCGTGAGAGAAAGCAAAATCAGTATGACCCCAATGCTGATAAATCACAATAAGAATAGCACCAAATGATTTTTTACATACATTTATGAAGAGATACTAGGGTGAAAAAAAATTCAACTCTAAAGACTACGACTTGATACACATAGTGTATGATTTTATAATCCGATAAGTGCCATGGATTTTTCTGCCCCTCAAAGTTCCAGTTTCAAAGTGAAGTGAGTGGCTCAGTCATGTCTGACTCTTGGTGACCCCATGGACTGTAGCTCACCAGGCTCTTCCATCCATGGAATTTTCTAGGCAAGAGTACTGGAGTGGGTGGCCATTTCCTTCTCCAGGGGATCTTCCTGGCCCAGGGGTCAAACCTGGGTCTCCTGCATTGCACATAGACGCCTTACCCTCTGAGCCACCAGGGAATCCTTCCAGTTTCAAAGACCTGTAGAAATCCCAAGGAGGGACCACAGATACTACATTCTCCTCTTCTTGTCAACCTGGATGCAAAACTCAATCTTCCCTTCACAAAACAAAACGTCCCTTCACCAGTTTCAACAAGAAATCTACTCCTCCCATGTTCACCAGGTCTCCTCATCTTTCATTCACTTTCTCACGTGGTCTTTGTTCCCTCTCTATGAAACTGCTTTCTGTGAATTTTGAATTCTTATTTTGTGTAGAATATAAAGATCTCCTGCCCTCAGTACTTGATACATAAAAACCCATTAGGAAGGTTATCAGAATAAAGGCAGTATCAGGATCTGCCTTTCTTAGAAGGTTAGGTTTATAAATATACAGCACTCTCCTAGGTAAAATTCCCCCAGAATTTGCATGCAGGAGGTTTAGCAGAAGTGCTCTTTGCAAGGGAAGTGAATTGTGCAGAGGTGGGATTTGAAATGGTTGAAACAGCAGCCTCAGCCACTGACACAGAGATCCCTCAAGACGAAGATGATCCTACAACAGAATTAGAACGTCCCACATTAAGGAATGTGCCCCCACAACAATCAATCATCGTATATGGCTGCCCCCAGTAACTAGGGAGCAGAGACTTGAGTAAGGCAGTTTCCTTCAGCTGAGGGCAATTCCCGGAGCTTGGTGCACCTGTAAGTAATCAGCAGCCAACAGCACAGGGGACCATGAAGCCTTAACCAGGAAGGGGAATCTAGGAGGTGTCCAAATGCATCCACTACAATCCTTCGCATGTCATTTAGTTCCACTTGCTTCATGTTGTATATTCCCTCAACAAGGGAACAACTTCTCCAGGAACGCAACTCACCTCCTTTCCAGGGAAAATGTTTAGAAATTTAGTGGGACAAGCTACAGTGTCAGCCTTCTTCTCCCTTTCTCCTTCCTCCCCTACCCTAAGCACTACAACTATATTCAAGACCATATCTGATATTTATAGTCTCCCTCATCTCTTAACCTCATATACTAGAATCCACCCATGCTTGACTGCCACTGGGTAGCCAGCTGGTCTCCAGCATTTACCTGGTGGGATGACCCAGTCCCCATTTCCTGAGGGGGATCTGGGCTCATAGTTGCTGTGCCCTTTTCAGGATATGGCTTCCGTAAAAGTGCATTTACCATTAAAATTGGTTGAGGAATACCAAAAGCCCACTTCCCTTCACCTCCTTTCCTAAGCAGATCACTTAGGTGCCAAATCCACTTTTCCCTCATCCTACTATGTAACTTAGGGCTTCACTGGTGGATCAGATGGTAAAGAATCTGCCTGCAATGCAGGAGATATGGGTTTGATCTCTGGGTTGGGAAGATCCCCTGGAGAAGGAAATAGCAGCCCACTCCAGTATTCTTGCCTGGGAAATCCCATGGACAGAGGCACATGGCAGGCTACAGTCCATGGTGTTGCAAGAGTTGGACATGACTGAGTAAGCAAACAACGACATTATATAATATGTAACAGCGGTCCTACCTTCTGATTATTGTTGCTGTTCAGGTGCTCAGTTGTGTGTGACTCTTGGTCAGAGTCAATTACCCCTGTCAGAACCGTCAATCCTTTTTTTGCTTACTGGCACAAAGAACCAAAAGTTACCATGTGACAGTCATAGGTGAAGTTTAATGGGACTCCTATGGAGGAATTCCCAGGAATTCTGGGAATCAAGTCCATTAAACCCTTACAGGACTGTGGGAATGGGAAGAACAATTTTCCCAAATGGGTCACTGGAAGTGATAATAAGCACAGACCCTTCTCCTTGTAACCCATAGTTCCCAGACCCATGTATTTCCCTTGGGGAACACAGTATCACATAACAGTTGATGATATAGGGTGTGCTTTTTATTCTGGAGGATGAAGGTATATACCACATTCTTGCACAGTATAATTTCCAACTTCCCACCTTTGGTGTATACCTTCAAAAAGCCATTCTATCACTCTATCAGGCTGGCAGAATCAGAGTAGTAAAATGCGATAGGCCCAGGAATCTCATGGTTAGGTGCCTACTGTCACACCTCATTTGCTTTAAAGTGCACTGCTTGGTCCAGTGAAATTTATGTAGGATCACATATTGGTAGATCAAACATTTTGTTTGCTGTTGGATAATGGTACAGCCAATGAGCCTAATGAGCAGGAAAGGCAATCACATAGAGAACATCACTCAAACTAAAATTTCTTCCTCTCGAAATTTCACGGACACAGTGTAACCAACTTTGTCTAGTTGGTCCGCTTAAGGCATGGGGCCATACTAGAGGGGAGGATTAGTCTTGCTGCTGGCTAGTTAAATGATTGGTCTGCCCTGGTGAGTGGTGGTACGTGTTGCTGGTACATTGCTCATGCAATGTAGCCTGTCTCTGTAGCTTCTCCTGTATAAACCCTCTGTGCAACACTGCAGTAACTTTCAACAAAGACTGGCTAAGTTCTTCTACATGCTTATTTGGTGTCCCTCTCTGTAGGCATTAAAAATATTAATTAATTAATTAATTTGCTATTCCAGCTCTCTTAGCTGCAGCTTGTGGGATATTTAATTGGTTGCATTCTTAGTTGTGACAGGTGGGATCTAGTTCCCTGACCAGGGATTGAACCTGGACCCTTTGCATTGGGAACATGGGGTCTTAGCCACTGGATCCCATGGAAGTCCCCTCTGATGTATACTTTGATGTGAAACAAAGATATTCATACTTCATGCCTATACTTATATGTCAATTCACATGCCTCTTCTTCAAACCTCTTTTTCTCACTCTTTATCCTTCCAAGTCCTTGAACAACTAGCCAAACCATGTCACTGCTAATGAGCCCATGAGTAATCTTACAATCTACTTGTCTTCTGACACAAAACAGATAATCACCGACACACGCAAACCTCTGCTAATGGTGAGACTATCTCTCACTGCTGTCTTTCAAGGTCACCCTGAGTGAAGCTTTTGGGCAAGAGTCCAAATTATGTATCAGTTGTCTACTGTTGTGTAACAAACCCCCCCAAAACCAAGTAGTTTAAAACAACAACAGCTTATTATTTCTTAAAACAAGATGACAAACATGGCCAAGGATGGAGACAAATTAAGTGGAATGAAGATGAGTCATAAAATGAAGATGTCTAGAATGCAATTATGATACTGTCGACAAACAAGGCAGGACATGAAATAGAGACTGAACTAGACAATACAGTTTAAAATAAATATAGGAGATAAACTAGAAACAACCTTTATATTTCTTACTAAACAAAACCAGAATTCCTTACCTTTGTCTTCAGGCTTCTTCTCACTTTCAACTCTGATTTCTTGTTAAATACTCTCTCTTGCTGCTAATTTTAAAAGACCCTATTAGAAACAATTGTGAGGAGCCGTCCTTCCACTCCCTGCCATTATGCTATTCCTTCAACAATGAAGCCTCATGTAGTTTCTCTGGGAAGTTTCCTCATGGAGTCTCGATTTGTTTATGCACATCCTCACTGCAGAAAAAGAACTTGAGTTGGATCAGAAAAGGTAATTATTTCACAAAGGGCTAGGGCATTAGCGGGCAAGAGGGAAGCACCAGCCTGGTGGTCCAGTGATTAAGAATTAGGCTTGCGATGCAGGGGACACCATTTCATCCCTGGTTGGGGAAGATCCTACATGCCACCAGAACTAGGCCAGTGCACCACAAGTACGCCTGCACTCTGGAGCCTGTGAGCCACAACTGCCGAGCACACGCGCAGCAGCTACTGAAGCCTGCATGCCCTAAAGCTCATGCCCCGCAACAGAGAAGCCAGTGCAACGAGAAGCCTGCACACCACTAGAGTGTGGGCCCTGCTCTCCACAGCTAGAGAAAGTCCGCACACACCAATAAGGGTCCAGTGCAGCCAGTAAATAAATAAACTTTCTTCCCCAGAACCCACTGACATCCTTAGCGGCAGGGCTCACTGCTTAATGACCTTCATGCGGCTGTAGAAAGTACCCACAGATGTTTAAAGTTTGATGACTGAATGACTCAGCACCTTCACACTTAGGCCATACAGCGTTGTATGATACTTTGTAGTTATTTATCATTTCTGTAAGTAACAATCTTTGAAGTCAGAGACCAGTTCATAATTTTGCTTTTCCTAGCATGTAGCAAAGTGTCCTGACACTGAGTTTTAGCAGCAAAATACTTAATTGGTTATGAGGATTATCACTAATCAAGGACATGCGAAAAGGGAAGGTGATTTGTGAATTACATGTACAGCCTTAGTGGATTCCACAAATCCACTTGTGAAGGTGGACTGGCCCTTTAGAGATGTCTTGAAATGAAGTAAGCAAGACAAGCCTTTGAACGCTGCATGACCCAGACAATGAATGTGCGCTGCAGCCCAGGAAGAGGCCAGCATTGTGGGTGAGGCAGCTTCTAGAGCCAGGCGCAATGCTTAAAGGATGCAGCTGTGAACTATCAGCATCCAAAATCCCAATCAGTACAGAGAAGCTGGTTCTAGAAGCGAACATCGGTGGTGCACAGCGGCATCAAATACAGCATCCTGAAGTATGGATGAAAGGATAGCACTGAATTCACTTTTGGCTCTCAAGATTCAAACTCTTCTGTGAGCCCAAATAACTCCTTTTTTTCTCCTTTGAGGATCTGAGTTGGCACTTGAGCTATTTATTTTTGACTCTGCCCTGTCACTTGGATACTAGGAAGGTTTCTCACACTCACTTTACCCAGTGCTAGTCACTCATGCCAACACCGTCACTGCCCCAGCCCAACCAGGAAGTCTTCCTGCATCAGCAGACATTTCTGTGGCATGTGGCTTTCTGGGCGTCATACAGTTGTCTCTGCGCCTGAAGATCACAGCTTTAGAGAATATGGGTCTGAAAAAAAAGAAAAAGTTCCCACTAGCACCCTCTGTCATCTTTTCCACTATCAGAATCAAGGCTGACTTTCAGGTTAATGATTCCTACATACAAGTAAGGAACATCAGCTTCTGCTCTTTTCAGCCCTTATATCTCTGCCTCCTATAAGGAGGAGCCAGAATATCTACTGGGCAATTTTGCTTATAGGGATTAGTTTTCTCCTTGGTTCCTGCTGTTAGTTTCTGGATGGCTTAAGGAAAGTCTTCTATAGCAAGTGTTGTTTGCTTGGAAATACCCATCTTTCCTGTAAGCAAATTTTTAAAAGGAGGGAGGAAGGTACTTTCACCTGGCAACTCTAGGCTTGGCAATGGCAACCCACTCCAGTACTCTTGCCTGGAAAATCCCATGGATGGAGGAGCCTGGTAGGCTGCAGTCCATGGGGTCGTGAAGAGTCGGACACTTATTGAGAGACTTCACTTTCACTTTTTACTTTCATGCATTAGAGAAGGAAATGGCAACCGACTTCAGTGTTCCTGCCTGGAGAATCCCAGGGACCGGGGAGCCTGATGGGCTGCCGTCTATGGGGTCGCACAGAGTCAGACACAACTGAAGTGACTTAGCAGCAGCAGCAGCATAAAAACAGCATCTATCACCTTTCTTCTAGAGTAAATCTTTGTTAACAGGGAGAATTTAGATCTTCCATTCTAATGCTTCTCCAATAACACCTTACTGTATGTTGCTCTTGTAATAACATGCTTTGACTGAATCTGAGTTTTCAACTGTTCAATAGCACTCTGTCATACAGCTGATTGCAAAAGACTCTAGTAGTAACACATTTCCAGAGAACTTTTCTCTGTCTTGTTGGTGCATGGTAGGGAAGCAGATGTTCGAGTCTCTGCAACTTTCAACATTTTCAAGTACAGTTAATGACACGGTCAAGTATTTCGCCACAGAGGTGAAGCTCTGGCGGGACTGAGATCATGTGTACCTCCTAATGCCAAGCTTGTAAATTTCCTTTTAATCTCCTTCACATCTCTGCCTCTGATACCTGCCACTACCACAACACAGTATGCTCTTTTCAAACTCACAGTCCCATTGTCTGTTCCCTAAAATTGGACTGCCTGAGAATGTAAGTTAGTTGTATGGTTAAGAGGTTAGCAGCTTCTGATGGTAGTTCCAAAGCTTGCTGATAACAGATTCAACAGTAGGTGTCCTGCCCCTGGGGCACTCTGTCAACAAATGTAGCTTGGTAGGGGCCTTTGGTCAGGCAATATCACAGTGGCCATGCACATACTTTACCTTCCAGAGAGAATGTTATATTTTAGAGTCTGTTGAGGTAAACTCCTACAAAAAAAAAAAAAATCCTCATTTGAGACTTGGTTTGGTTTTGGCTTATATAATAGTATGATACCTTGCATTTTGCTTAAAATATTCAGTCTTGAGCAGTGTGTCCCTGTACAAGAACTGAAAACTTGACCTCAGAGTAGATTTCTACTTTGGGTTCCCTATGAGACTGCTTAAGGTTCTTAGAAGGGCTGTTGTTCAATTGGAAATAGAGGTTCTGTGAGGCACATCCTAAAAATCCATCCAAGGCTTTTGAATGATTCTCTGAGAAATTACCTGAAATCTTCCTATGTCTGAAGAAAGGATTTTATAGTTATACATCTTACTTCTTATTTACCATAAAAGATCATGTTTCCAGACAGCAGCCTGAATTTGCTCTTTGTCCTGAGGCTCCTTTTTTTTTTAAC